>NC_041406.2:0-1200000 GCF_900747795.2 Erpetoichthys calabaricus
TCAGGACAGCAAAAATCACGTGAAAAAGAAGGGTTAATTCAGGACAGCAAAAATCCTTTGGAAAAGAAGGGTTAATTCAGGACAGCAAAAATCTGGTGAAAAAGGGTTAATTCAGGATAGCAAAAATCAGGTGAAAAAGAAGGGTTAATCCAGGACAGCAAAAATCCTTTGGAAAAGAAGGGTTAATTCAGGACAGCAAAAATCTGGTGAAAAAGGGTTAATTCAGGAGAGCAAAAATCAGGTGAAAAAGAAGGGTTAATTTAGGACAGCAAAAATCCTTTGGAAAAGAAGGGTTAATTCAGGACAGCAAGAATCAGGTGAAAAAGAAGGGTTAATCAGGACAGCAAAAATCAGGTGAAAAAGAAGGGTTAATTTAGGATAGCAAAAATCAGGTGAAAAAGAAGGGTTAATTTAGGACAGAAAAAATCCTTTGAAATAAGAAGGGTTAATTCAGGACAGCAAAAATCAGGTGAAAAAGGGTTAATTCAGGACAGCAAAAATCAGGTGAAAAAGAAGGGTTAATTTAGGACAGCAAAAATCCTTTGGAAAAGAAGGGTTAATTCAGGACAGCAAAAATTTGGTGAAAAAGGGTTAATTCAGGACAGCAAAAATCAGGTGAAAAAGAAGGGTTAATTCAGGACAGCAAAAATCCTTTAGAATAGAAGGGTTAATTCAGGACAGCAAAAATCCTTTGGAAAAGAAGGGTTAATTCAGGACAGAAAAAATCAAGTGAAAAAGGGTTAATTCAGGACAGGAAAAATCCTTTGGAAAAGAAGGGTTAATTCAGGATAGCAAAAATCCTTTGGAGAAGAAGGGTTAATTCAGGACAGCAAAAATCTGGTGAAAAAGGGTTAATTCAGGAGAGCAAAAATCAGGTGAAAAAGAAGGGTTAATTCAGGACAGCAAAAATCACGTGAAAAAGAAGGGTTAATCCAGGACAGCAAAAATCCTTTGGAAAAGAAGGGTTAATTCAGGACAGCAAAAATCTGGTGAAAAAGGGTTAATTCAGGATAGCAAAAATCAGGTGAAAAGAAGGGTTAATTTAGGACAGCAAAAATCCTTTGGAAAAGAAGGGTTAATTCAGGACAGAAAAAATCATGTGAAAAAAGGGTTAATTCAGGACAGGAAAAATCCTTTGGAAAAGAAGGGTTAATTCAGGATAGCAAAAATCCTTTGGAGAAGAAGGGTTGATTCAGGACAGTAAAAATCTGGTGAAAAAGGGTTAATTCAGGAGAGCAAAAATCAGGTGAAAAAGAAGGGTTAATTCAGGACAGCAAAAATCCTTTGGAAAAGAAGGGTTAATTCAGGACAGCAAGAATCAGGTGAAAAAGAAGGGTTAATTCAGGACAGCAAAAATCAGGTGAAAAAGAAGGGTTAATTTAGGACAGCAAAAATCAGGTGAAAAGAAGGGTTAATTTAGGACAGCAAAAATCCTTTGAAAAAGAAGGGTTAATTCAGGACAGCAAAAATCAGGTGAAAAAAGGGTTAATTCAGGACAGCAAAAATCAGGTGAAAAAGAAGGGTTAATTTAGGACAGCAAAAATCCTTTGGAAAAGAAGGGTTAATTCAGGACAGCAAAAATTTGGTGAAAAAGGGTTAATTCAGGACAGCAAAAATCAGGTGAAAAAGAAGGGTTAATTCAGGACAGCAAAAATCCTTTAGAATAGAAGGGTTAATTCAGGACAGCAAAAATCCTTTGGAAAAGAAGGGTTAATTCAGGACAGAAAAAATCAAGTGAAAAAGGGTTAATTCAGGACAGGAAAAATCCTTTGGAAAAGAAGGGTTAATTCAGGATAGCAAAAATCCTTTGGAGAAGAAGGGTTAATTCAGGACAGCAAAAATCTGGTGAAAAAGGGTTAATTCAGGAGAGCAAAAATCAGGTGAAAAAGAAGGGTTAATTCAGGACAGCAAAAATCACGTGAAAAAGAAGGGTTAATCCAGGACAGCAAAAATCCTTTGGAAAAGAAGGGTTAATTCAGGACAGCAAAAATCTGGTGAAAAAGGGTTAATTCAGGATAGCAAAAATCAGGTGAAAAAGAAGGGTTATTCAGGACAGCAAAAATCCTTTGGAAAAGAAGGGTTAATTCAGGACAGCAAAAATCTGGTGAAAAAGGGTTAATTCAGGACAGCAAAAATCAGGTGAAAAAGAAGGGTTAATTCAGGACAGCAAAAATCCTTTGAAAAAGAAGGGTTAATTCAGGACAGCAAGAATCAGGTGAAAAAGAAGGGTTAATTCAGGACAGCAAAAATCAGGTGAAAAGAAGGGTTAATTCAGGACAGCAAAAATCCTTTGGAAAAGAAGGGTTAATTCAGGACAGCAAAAATCAGGTGAAAAAAGGGTTAATTCAGGACAGCAAAAATCAGGTGAAAAGAAGGGTTAATTTAGGACAGCAAAAATCCTTTGGAAAAGAAGGGTTAATTCAGGACAGCAAAAATCAGGTGAAAAAGAAGGGTTAATTCAGGACAGCAAAAATCAGGTGAAAAGAAGGGTTAATTTAGGACAGCAAAAATCCTTTGGAACAGAAGGGTTAATTCAGGACAGCAAAAATTCTTTGGAAAAGAAGGGTTAATTCAGGACAGCAAAAATCAGGTGAAAAAGGGTTAATTCAGGACAGCAAAAATCAGGTCAAAAAGAAGGGTTAATTCAGGACAGCAATAATCAGGTGAAAAAGAAGGGTTAATTCAGGACAGCAAATATCCTTTGGAAAAGAAGGGTTAATTCAGGACAGCAAAAATCCTTTGGAAAAGAAGGGTTAATTCAGGACAGCAAAAATCAGGTGAAAAAGGGTTAATTCAGGACAGGAAAAATCCTTTGGAAAAGAAGGGTTAATTCAGGACAGCAAAAATCAGGTGAAAAAGAAGGGTTAATTCAGGACAGCAAAAATCAGGTGAAAAAGAAGGGTTAATTCAGGACAGCAAAAATCCTTTGGAAAAGAAGGGTTAATTCAGGACAGCATAAATCCTTTGGAAATGAAGGGTTAATTCAGGACAGCAAAAATCAGGTGAAAAAAGGGTTAATTCAGGACAGCAAAAATCAGGTGAAAAGAAGGGTTAATTTAGGACAGCAAAAATCCTTTGAAAAAGAAGGGTTAATTCAGGACAGCAAAAATCAGGTGAAAAAAGGGTTAATTCAGGACAGCAAAAATCAGGTGAAAAGAAGGGTTAATTTAGGACAGCAAAAATCCTTTGGAAAAGAAGGGTTAATTCAGGACAGCAAAAATCCTTTGGAAAAGAAGGGTTAATTCAGGACAGCAAAAATCCTTTGGAAAAGAAGGGTTAATTCAGGACAGCAAAAATCATTTGGAAAAGAAGGGTTAATTCAGGACAGCAAAAATCAGGTGAAAAGAAGGGTTAATTCAGGACAGCAAAAATCAGGTGAAAAGAAGGGTTAATTCAGGACAGAAAAAATCCTTTGGAAAAGAAGGGTTAATTCAGGACAGCAAAAATCCTTTGGAAAAGAAGGGTTAATTCAGGACAGCAAAAATCAGGTGAAAAAAGGGTTAATTCAGGAGAGCAAAAATCAGGTGAAAAAGAAGGGTTAATTTAGGACAGCAAAAATCCTTTGGAAAAGAAGGGTTAATTCAGGACAGCAAGAATCAGGTGAAAAAGAAGGGTTAATTCAGGACAGCAAAAATCAGGTGAAAAAGAAGGGTTAATTTAGGACAGCAAAAATCCTTTGGAACAGAAGGGTTAATTCAGGACAGCAAAAATTCTTTGGAAAAGAAGGGTTAATTCAGGACAGCAAAAATCAGGTGAAAAAGGGTTAATTCAGGACAGCAAAAATCAGGTGAAAAAGAAGGGTTAATTCAGGACAGCAATAATCAGGTGAAAAAGAAGGGTTAATTCAGGACAGCAAATATCCTTTGGAAAAGAAGGGTTAATTCAGGACAGCAAAAATCCTTTGGAAAAGAAGGGTTAATTCAGGACAGCAAAAATCAGGTGAAAAAGGGTTAATTCAGGACAGGAAAAATCCTTTGGAAAAGAAGGGTTAATTCAGGACAGCAAAAATCTGGTGAAAAAGGGTTAATTCAGGACAGCAAAAATCAGGTGAAAAAGAAGGGTTAATTCAGGACAGCAAAAATCCTTTGGAAAAGAAGGGTTAATTCAGGACAGCATAAATCCTTTGGAAATGAAGGGTTAATTCAGGACAGCAAAAATCAGGTGAAAAAGGGTTAATTCAGGACAGCAAAAATCAGGTGAAAAAGAAGGGTTAATTTAGGACAGAAAAAATCCTTTGAAATAAGAAGGGTTAATTCAGGACAGCAAAAATCAGGTGAAAAAGAAGGGTTAATTTAGGACAGCAAAAATCCTTTGGAAAAGAAGGGTTAATTCAGGACAGCAAAAATTTGGTGAAAAAGGGTTAATTCAGGACAGCAAAAATCAGGTGAAAAAGAAGGGTTAATTCAGGACAGCAAAAATCCTTTAGAATAGAAGGGTTAATTCAGGACAGCAAAAATCCTTTGGAAAAGAAGGGTTAATTCAGGACAGAAAAAATCAAGTGAAAAAGGGTTAATTCAGGACAGGAAAAATCCTTTGGAAAAGAAGGGTTAATTCAGGATAGCAAAAATCCTTTGGAGAAGAAGGGTTAATTCAGGACAGCAAAAATCTGGTGAAAAAGGGTTAATTCAGGAGAGCAAAAATCAGGTGAAAAAGAAGGGTTAATTCAGGACAGCAAAAATCACGTGAAAAAGAAGGGTTAATCCAGGACAGCAAAAATCCTTTGGAAAAGAAGGGTTAATTCAGGACAGCAAAAATCTGGTGAAAAAGGGTTAATTCAGGATAGCAAAAATCAGGTGAAAAAGAAGGGTTAATCCAGGACAGCAAAAATCCTTTGGAAAAGAAGGGTTAATTCAGGACAGCAAAAATCTGGTGAAAAAGGGTTAATTCAGGAGAGCAAAAATCAAGTGAAAAAGAAGGGTTAATTTAGGACAGCAAAAATCCTTTGGAAAAGAAGGGTTAATTCAGGACAGCAAGAATCAGGTGAAAAAGAAGGGTTAATCAGGACAGCAAAAATCAGGTGAAAAAGAAG
Organism: Erpetoichthys calabaricus; assembly: GCF_900747795.2. Classification (NCBI taxonomy): domain Eukaryota; kingdom Metazoa; phylum Chordata; class Cladistia; order Polypteriformes; family Polypteridae; genus Erpetoichthys; species Erpetoichthys calabaricus. The sequence continues at coordinate 5,030 of NC_041406.2, forward strand.
GGTTAATTTAGGATAGCAAAAATCAGGTGAAAAAGAAGGGTTAATTTAGGACAGAAAAAATCCTTTGAAATAAGAAGGGTTAATTCAGGACAGCAAAAATCAGGTGAAAAAGGGTTAATTCAGGACAGCAAAAATCAGGTGAAAAAGAAGGGTTAATTTAGGACAGCAAAAATCCTTTGGAAAAGAAGGGTTAATTCAGGACAGCAAAAATTTGGTGAAAAAGGGTTAATTCAGGACAGCAAAAATCAGGTGAAAAAGAAGGGTTAATTCAGGACAGCAAAAATCCTTTAGAATAGAAGGGTTAATTCAGGACAGCAAAAATCCTTTGGAAAAGAAGGGTTAATTCAGGACAGAAAAAATCAAGTGAAAAAGGGTTAATTCAGGACAGGAAAAATCCTTTGGAAAAGAAGGGTTAATTCAGGATAGCAAAAATCCTTTGGAGAAGAAGGGTTAATTCAGGACAGCAAAAATCTGGTGAAAAAAGGGTTAATTCAGGAGAGCAAAAATCAGGTGAAAAAGAAGGGTTAATTCAGGACAGCAAAAATCACGTGAAAAAGAAGGGTTAATCCAGGACAGCAAAAATCCTTTGGAAAAGAAGGGTTAATTCAGGACAGCAAAAATCTGGTGAAAAAGGGTTAATTCAGGATAGCAAAAATCAGGTGAAAAAGAAGGGTTAATTTAGGACAGCAAAAATCCTTTGGAAAAGAAGGGTTAATTCAGGACAGAAAAAATCAAGTGAAAAAGGGTTAATTCAGGACAGGAAAAATCCTTTGGAAAAGAAGGGTTAATTCAGGATAGCAAAAATCCTTTGGAGAAGAAGGGTTGATTCAGGACAGTAAAAATCTGGTGAAAAAGGGTTAATTCAGGAGAGCAAAAATCAGGTGAAAAAGAAGGGTTAATTTAGGACAGCAAAAATCCTTTGGAAAAGAAGGGTTAATTCAGGACAGCAAGAATCAGGTGAAAAAGAAGGGTTAATTCAGGACAGCAAAAATCAGGTGAAAAAGAAGGGTTAATTTAGGACAGCAAAAATCAGGTGAAAAAGAAGGGTTAATTCAGGACAGAAAAAATCCTTTGAAAAAGAAGGGTTAATTCAGGACAGCAAAAATCAGGTGAAAAAAGGGTTAATTCAGGACAGCAAAAATCAGGTGAAAAGAAGGGTTAATTTAGGACAGCAAAAATCATTTGGAAAAGAAGGGTTAATTCAGGACAGCAAAAATCATTTGGTGAAAAAAGGGTTAATTCAGGACAGCAAAAATCAGGTGAAAAAGAAGGGTTAATTCAGGACAGCAAAAATCCTTTAGAAAAGAAGGGTTAATTCAGGACAGCAAAAATCCTTTGGAAAAGAAGGGTTAATTCAGGACAGAAAAAATCAAGTGAAAAAGGGTTAATTCAGGACAGGAAAAATCCTTTGGAAAAGAAGGGTTAATTCAGGATAGCAAAAATCCTTTGGAAAAGAAGGGTTAATTCAGGACAGCAAAAATCTGGTGAAAAAGGGTTAATTCAGGAGAGCAAAAATCAGGTGAAAAAGAAGGGTTAATTCAGGACAGCAAAAATCACGTGAAAAAGAAGGGTTAATCCAGGACAGCAAAAATCCTTTGGAAAAGAAGGGTTAATTCAGGACAGCAAAAATCTGGTGAAAAAGGGTTAATTCAGGATAGCAAAAATCAGGTGAAAAAGAAGGGTTAATCCAGGACAGCAAAAATCCTTTGGAAAAGAAGGGTTAATTCAGGACAGCAAAAATCTGGTGAAAAAGGGTTAATTCAGGAGAGCAAAAATCAAGTGAAAAAGAAGGGTTAATTTAGGACAGCAAAAATCCTTTGGAAAAGAAGGGTTAATTCAGGACAGCAAGAATCAGGTGAAAAAGAAGGGTTAATCAGGACAGCAAAAATCAGGTGAAAAAGAAGGGTTAATTTAGGATAGCAAAAATCAGGTGAAAAAGAAGGGTTAATTTAGGACAGAAAAAATCCTTTGAAATAAGAAGGGTTAATTCAGGACAGCAAAAATCAGGTGAAAAAGGGTTAATTCAGGACAGCAAAAATCAGGTGAAAAAGAAGGGTTAATTTAGGACAGCAAAAATCCTTTGGAAAAGAAGGGTTAATTCAGGACAGCAAAAATTTGGTGAAAAAGGGTTAATTCAGGACAGCAAAAATCAGGTGAAAAAGAAGGGTTAATTCAGGACAGCAAAAATCCTTTAGAATAGAAGGGTTAATTCAGGACAGCAAAAATCCTTTGGAAAAGAAGGGTTAATTCAGGACAGAAAAAATCAAGTGAAAAAGGGTTAATTCAGGACAGGAAAAATCCTTTGGAAAAGAAGGGTTAATTCAGGATAGCAAAAATCCTTTGGAGAAGAAGGGTTAATTCAGGACAGCAAAAATCTGGTGAAAAAGGGTTAATTCAGGAGAGCAAAAATCAGGTGAAAAAGAAGGGTTAATTCAGGACAGCAAAAATCACGTGAAAAAGAAGGGTTAATCCAGGACAGCAAAAATCCTTTGGAAAAGAAGGGTTAATTCAGGACAGCAAAAATCTGGTGAAAAAGGGTTAATTCAGGATAGCAAAAATCAGGTGAAAAAGAAGGGTTAATTTAGGACAGCAAAAATCCTTTGGAAAAGAAGGGTTAATTCAGGACAGAAAAAATCAAGTGAAAAAGGGTTAATTCAGGACAGGAAAAATCCTTTGGAAAAGAAGGGTTAATTCAGGATAGCAAAAATCCTTTGGAGAAGAAGGGTTGATTCAGGACAGTAAAAATCTGGTGAAAAAGGGTTAATTCAGGAGAGCAAAAATCAGGTGAAAAAGAAGGGTTAATTTAGGACAGCAAAAATCCTTTGGAAAAGAAGGGTTAATTCAGGACAGCAAGAATCAGGTGAAAAAGAAGGGTTAATTCAGGACAGCAAAAATCAGGTGAAAAAGAAGGGTTAATTTAGGACAGCAAAAATCACGTGAAAAAGAAGGGTTAATTTAGGACAGCAAAAATCCTTTGGAACAGAAGGGTTAATTCAGGACAGCAAAAATTCTTTGGAAAAGAAGGGTTAATTCAGGACAGCAAAAATCAGGTGAAAAAGGGTTAATTCAGGACAGCAAAAATCAGGTCAAAAAGAAGGGTTAATTCAGGACAGCAATAATCAGGTGAAAAAGAAGGGTTAATTCAGGACAGCAAATATCCTTTGGAAAAGAAGGGTTAATTCAGGACAGCAAAAATCCTTTGGAAAAGAAGGGTTAATTCAGGACAGCAAAAATCAGGTGAAAAAGGGTTAATTCAGGACAGGAAAAATCCTTTGGAAAAGAAGGGTTAATTCAGGACAGCAAAAATCAGGTGAAAAAAGGGTTAATTCAGGACAGCAAAAATCAGGTGAAAAAGAAGGGTTAATTCAGGACAGCAAAAATCCTTTGGAAAAGAAGGGTTAATTCAGGACAGCATAAATCCTTTGGAAATGAAGGGTTAATTCAGGACAGCAAAAATCAGGTGAAAAAGGGTTAATTCAGGACAGCAAAAATCAGGTGAAAAAGAAGGGTTAATTTAGGACAGAAAAAATCCTTTGAAATAAGAAGGGTTAATTCAGGACAGCAAAAATCAGGTGAAAAAAGGGTTAATTCAGGACAGCAAAAATCAGGTGAAAAAGAAGGGTTAATTCAGGACAGCAAAAATCCTTTAGAATAGAAGGGTTAATTCAGGACAGCAAAAATCCTTTGGAAAAGAAGGGTTAATTCAGGACAGAAAAAATCAAGTGAAAAAGGGTTAATTCAGGACAGGAAAAATCCTTTGGAAAAGAAGGGTTAATTCAAGATAGCAAAAATCCTTTGGAAAAGAAGGGTTAATTCAGGACAGCAAAAATCTGGTGAAAAAGGGTTAATTCAGGAGAGCAAAAATCAGGTGAAAAAGAAGGGTTAATTCAGGACAGCAAGAATCAGGTGAAAAAGAAGGGTTAATTCAGGACAGCAAAAATCAGGTGAAAAAGAAGGGTTAATTCAGGACAGCAAAAATCATGTGAAAAAGAAGGGTTAATTCAGGACAGCAAAAATCCTTTGGAAAAGAAGGGTTAATTCAGGACAGCAAAAATCAGGTGAAAAAAGGGTTAATTCAGGACAGCAAAAATCAGGTGAAAAGAAGGGTTAATTTAGGACAGCAAAAATCCTTTGGAAAAGAAGGGTTAATTCAGGACAGCAAAAATCCTTTGAAAAAGAAGGGTTAATTCAGGACAGCAAAAATCAGGTGAAAAAGAAGGGTTAATTCAGGACAGAAAAAATCCTTTGGAAAAGAAGGGTTAATTCAGGACAGCAAAAATCCTTTGGAAAAGAAGGGTTAATTCAGGACAGCAAAAATCAGGTGAAAAAAGGGTTAATTCAGGACAGCAAAAATCAGGTGAAAAAGAAGGGTTAATTCAGGACAGCAATAATCAGGTGAAAAAGAAGGGTTAATTCAGGACAGCAAAAATCCTTTGGAAAAGAAGGGTTAATTCAGGACAGCAAAAATCCTTTGGAAAAGAAGGGTTAATTCAGGACAGCAAAAATCAGGTGAAAAAAGGGTTAATTCAGGACAGCAAAAATCCTTTGGAAAAGAAGGGTTAATTCAGGACAGCAAAAATCCTGTGAAAAAAGGGTTAATTCAGGACAGCAAAAATCAGGTGAAAAGAAGGGTTAATTCAGGACAGCAAAAATCCTTTGGAAAAGAAGGGTTAATTCAGGACAGCAAAAATCCTTTGGAAAAGAAGGGTTAATTCAGGACAGCAAAAATCAGGTGAAAAAAGGGTTAATTCAGGACAGCAAAAATCAGGTGAAAAGAAGGGTTAATTTAGGACAGCAAAAATCCTTTGAAAAAGAAGGGTTAATTCAGGACAGCAAAAATCCTTTGGAAAAGAAGGGTTAATTCAGGACAGCAAAAATCAGGTGAAAAAGAAGGGTTAATTCAGGACAGCAAAAATCCTTTGGAAAAGAAGGGTTAATTCAGGACAGCAAAAATCCTTTGGAAAAGAAGGGTTAATTCAGGACAGCAAAAATCTGGTGAAAAAGAGTTAATTCAGGATAGCAAAAATCAGGTGAAAAAGAAGGGTTAATTCAGGACAGCAAAAATCCTTTGGAAAAGAAGGGTTAATTCAGGACAGCAAAAATCCTTTGGAAAAAAGGGTTAATTCAGGACAGAAAAAATCCTTTGGAAAAGAAGGGTTAATTCAGGATAGCAAAAATCCTTTGGAGAAGAAGGGTTGATTCAGGACAGTAAAAATCTGGTGAAAAAGGGTTAATTCAGGAGAGCAAAAATCAGGTGAAAAAGAAGGGTTAATTTAGGACAGCAAAAATCCTTTGGAAAAGAAGGGTTAATTCAGGACAGCAAGAATCAGGTGAAAAAGAAGGGTTAATTCAGGACAGCAAAAATCAGGTGAAAAAGAAGGGTTAATTTAGGACAGCAAAAATCCTTTGGAACAGAAGGGTTAATTCAGGACAGCAAAAATTCTTTGGAAAAGAAGGGTTAATTCAGGACAGCAAAAATCAGGTGAAAAAGGGTTAATTCAGGACAGCAAAAATCAGGTGAAAAAGAAGGGTTAATTCAGGACAGCAATAATCAGGTGAAAAAGAAGGGTTAATTCAGGACAGCAAATATCCTTTGGAAAAGAAGGGTTAATTCAGGACAGCAAAAATCCTTTGGAAAAGAAGGGTTAATTCAGGACAGCAAAAATCAGGTGAAAAAGGGTTAATTCAGGACAGGAAAAATCCTTTGGAAAAGAAGGGTTAATTCAGGACAGCAAAAATCTGGTGAAAAAAGGGTTAATTCAGGACAGCAAAAATCAGGTGAAAAAGAAGGGTTAATTCAGGACAGCAAAAATCCTTTGGAAAAGAAGGGTTAATTCAGGACAGCATAAATCCTTTGGAAATGAAGGGTTAATTCAGGACAGCAAAAATCAGGTGAAAAAGGGTTAATTCAGGACAGCAAAAATCAGGTGAAAAAGAAGGGTTAATTTAGGACAGAAAAAATCCTTTGAAATAAGAAGGGTTAATTCAGGACAGCAAAAATCAGGTGAAAAAGAAGGGTTAATTTAGGACAGCAAAAATCCTTTGGAAAAGAAGGGTTAATTCAGGACAGCAAAAATTTGGTGAAAAAGGGTTAATTCAGGACAGCAAAAATCAGGTGAAAAAGAAGGGTTAATTCAGGACAGCAAAAATCCTTTAGAATAGAAGGGTTAATTCAGGACAGCAAAAATCCTTTGGAAAAGAAGGGTTAATTCAGGACAGAAAAAATCAAGTGAAAAAGGGTTAATTCAGGACAGGAAAAATCCTTTGGAAAAGAAGGGTTAATTCAGGATAGCAAAAATCCTTTGGAGAAGAAGGGTTAATTCAGGACAGCAAAAATCTGGTGAAAAAGGGTTAATTCAGGAGAGCAAAAATCAGGTGAAAAAGAAGGGTTAATTCAGGACAGCAAAAATCACGTGAAAAAGAAGGGTTAATCCAGGACAGCAAAAATCCTTTGGAAAAGAAGGGTTAATTCAGGACAGCAAAAATCTGGTGAAAAAGGGTTAATTCAGGATAGCAAAAATCAGGTGAAAAAGAAGGGTTAATCCAGGACAGCAAAAATCCTTTGGAAAAGAAGGGTTAATTCAGGACAGCAAAAATCTGGTGAAAAAGGGTTAATTCAGGAGAGCAAAAATCAAGTGAAAAAGAAGGGTTAATTTAGGACAGCAAAAATCCTTTGGAAAAGAAGGGTTAATTCAGGACAGCAAGAATCAGGTGAAAAAGAAGGGTTAATCAGGACAGCAAAAATCAGGTGAAAAAGAAGGGTTAATTTAGGATAGCAAAAATCAGGTGAAAAAGAAGGGTTAATTTAGGACAGAAAAAATCCTTTGAAATAAGAAGGGTTAATTCAGGACAGCAAAAATCAGGTGAAAAAGGGTTAATTCAGGACAGCAAAAATCAGGTGAAAAAGAAGGGTTAATTTAGGACAGCAAAAATCCTTTGGAAAAGAAGGGTTAATTCAGGACAGCAAAAATTTGGTGAAAAAGGGTTAATTCAGGACAGCAAAAATCAGGTGAAAAAGAAGGGTTAATTCAGGACAGCAAAAATCCTTTAGAATAGAAGGGTTAATTCAGGACAGCAAAAATCCTTTGGAAAAGAAGGGTTAATTCAGGACAGAAAAAATCAAGTGAAAAAGGGTTAATTCAGGACAGGAAAAATCCTTTGGAAAAGAAGGGTTAATTCAGGATAGCAAAAATCCTTTGGAGAAGAAGGGTTAATTCAGGACAGCAAAAATCTGGTGAAAAAGGGTTAATTCAGGAGAGCAAAAATCAGGTGAAAAAGAAGGGTTAATTCAGGACAGCAAAAATCACGTGAAAAAGAAGGGTTAATCCAGGACAGCAAAAATCCTTTGGAAAAGAAGGGTTAATTCAGGACAGCAAAAATCTGGTGAAAAAGGGTTAATTCAGGATAGCAAAAATCAGGTGAAAAAGAAGGGTTAATTTAGGACAGCAAAAATCCTTTGGAAAAGAAGGGTTAATTCAGGACAGAAAAAATCAAGTGAAAAAGGGTTAATTCAGGACAGGAAAAATCCTTTGGAAAAGAAGGGTTAATTCAGGATAGCAAAAATCCTTTGGAGAAGAAGGGTTGATTCAGGACAGTAAAAATCTGGTGAAAAAGGGTTAATTCAGGAGAGCAAAAATCAGGTGAAAAAGAAGGGTTAATTTAGGACAGCAAAAATCCTTTGGAAAAGAAGGGTTAATTCAGGACAGCAAGAATCAGGTGAAAAAGAAGGGTTAATTCAGGACAGCAAAAATCAGGTGAAAAAGAAGGGTTAATTTAGGACAGCAAAAATCACGTGAAAAAGAAGGGTTAATTTAGGACAGCAAAAATCCTTTGGAAAAGAAGGGTTAATTCAGGACAGCAAAAATCCTTTGGAAAAGAAGGGTTAATTCAGGACAGCAAAAATCAGGTGAAAAAGGGTTAATTCAGGACAGCAAAAATCAGGTCAAAAAGAAGGGTTAATTCAGGACAGCAATAATCAGGTGAAAAAGAAGGGTTAATTCAGGACAGCAAAAATCCTTTGGAAAAGAAGGGTTAATTCAGGATAGCAAAAATCCTTTGGAAAAGAAGGGTTAATTCAGGACAGTAAAAATCTGGTGAAAAAGGGTTAATTCAGGAGAGCAAAAATCAGGTGAAAAGAAGGGTTAATTTAGGACAGCAAAAATCCTTTGGAAAAGAAGGGTTAATTCAGGACAGCAAGAATCAGGTGAAAAAGAAGGGTTAATTCAGGACAGCAAAAATCAGGTGAAAAAGAAGGGTTAATTTAGGACAGCAAAAATCACGTGAAAAAGAAGGGTTAATTCAGGACAGCAAAAATCCTTTGGAAAAGAAGGGTTAATTCAGGACAGCAAAAATTCTTTGGAAAAGAAGGGTTAATTCAGGACAGCAAAAATCAGGTGAAAAAAGGGTTAATTCAGGACAGCAAAAATCAGGTCAAAAAGAAGGGTTAATTCAGGACAGCAATAATCAGGTGAAAAAGAAGGGTTAATTCAGGACAGCAAATATCCTTTGGAAAAGAAGGGTTAATTCAGGACAGCAAAAATCCTTTGGAAAAGAAGGGTTAATTCAGGACAGCAAAAATCAGGTGAAAAAGGGTTAATTCAGGACAGGAAAAATCCTTTGGAAAAGAAGGGTTAATTCAGGACAGCAAAAATCAGGTGAAAAAGAAGGGTTAATTCAGGACAGCAAAAATCAGGTGAAAAAGAAGGGTTAATTCAGGACAGCAAAAATCCTTTGGAAAAGAAGGGTTAATTCAGGACAGCATAAATCCTTTGGAAATGAAGGGTTAATTCAGGACAGCAAAAATCAGGTGAAAAAGGGTTAATTCAGGACAGCAAAAATCAGGTGAAAAAGAAGGGTTAATTTAGGACAGAAAAAATCCTTTGAAATAAGAAGGGTTAATTCAGGACAGCAAAAATCAGGTGAAAAAAGGTTAATTCAGGACAGCAAAAATCAGGTGAAAAAGAAGGGTTAATTCAGGACAGCAAAAATCCTTTGGAAAAGAAGGGTTAATTCAGGACAGCAAAAATCCTTTGGAAAAGAAGGGTTAATTCAGGACAGAAAAAATCAGGTGAAAAAAGGGTTAATTCAGGACAGCAAAAATCCTTTGGAAAAGAAGGGTTAATTCAAGACAGCAAAAATCCTTTGGAAAAGAAGGGTAAATTCAGGACAGCAAAAATCAGGTGAAAAAAGGGTTAATTCAGGAGAGCAAAAATCAGGTGAAAAAGAAGGGTTAATTCAGGACAGCAAAAATCAGGTGAAAAAGAAGGGTTAATTCAGGACAGCAAAAATCAGGTGAAAAAGAAGGGTTAATTCAGGACAGCAAAAATCACGTGAAAAAGAAGGGTTAATTCAGGACAGCAAAAATCCTTTGGAAAAGAAGGGTTAATTCAGGACAGCAAAAATCTGGTGAAAAAGGGTTAATTCAGGAGAGCAAAAATCAGGTGAAAAAGAAGGGTTAATTCAGGACAGCAAAAATCCTTTGGAAAAGAAGGGTTAATTCAGGACAGCAAGAATCAGGTGAAAAAGAAGGGTTAATTCAGGACAGCAAAAATCAGGTGAAAAAGAAGGGTTAATTTAGGACAGCAAAAATCCTTTGGAACAGAAGGGTTAATTCAGGACAGCAAAAATTCTTTGGAAAAGAAGGGTTAATTCAGGACAGCAAAAATCAGGTGAAAAAGGGTTAATTCAGGACAGCAAAAATCAGGTGAAAAAGAAGGGTTAATTCAGGACAGCAATAATCAGGTGAAAAAGAAGGGTTAATTCAGGACAGCAAATATCCTTTGGAAAAGAAGGGTTAATTCAGGACAGCAAAAATCCTTTGGAAAAGAAGGGTTAATTCAGGACAGCAAAAATCAGGTGAAAAAGGGTTAATTCAGGACAGGAAAAATCCTTTGGAAAAGAAGGGTTAATTCAGGACAGCAAAAATCTGGTGAAAAAGGGTTAATTCAGGACAGCAAAAATCAGGTGAAAAAGAAGGGTTAATTCAGGACAGCAAAAATCCTTTGGAAAAGAAGGGTTAATTCAGGACAGCAAAAATCCTTTGGAAAAGAAGGGTTAATTCAGGACAGCAAAAATCAGGTGAAAAAAGGGTTAATTCAGGACAGCAAAAATCAGGTGAAAAAGAAGGGTTAATTTAGGACAGCAAAAATCCTTTGAAAAAGAAGGGTTAATTCAGGACAGCAAAAATCAGGTGAAAAAAAGGGTTAATTCAGGACAGCAAAAATCAGGTGAAAAAGAAGGGTTAATTCAGGACAGCAAAAATCCTTTGGAAAAGAAGGGTTAATTCAGGACAGCAAAAATCCTTTGGAAAAGAAGGGTTAATTCAGGACAGCAAAAATCATGTGAAAAAAGGGTTAATTCAGGACAGCAAAAATCAGGTGAAAAAGAAGGGTTAATTCAGGACAGCAAAAATCCTTTGGAAAAGAAGGGTTAATTCAGGACAGCAAAAATCCTGTGGAAAAGAAGGGTTAATTCAGGACAGAAAAAATCAGGTGAAAAAGGGTTAATTCAGGACAGCAAAAATCCTTTGGAAAAGAAGGGTTAATTCAGGACAGCAAAAATCAGGTGAAAAAGAAGGGTTAATTCAGGACAGCAAAAATCAGGTGAAAAAGAAGGGTTAATTCAGGACAGCAAAAATCAGGTGAAAAGAAGGGTTAATTCAGGACAGCAAAAATCCGTTGAAAAAGAAGGGTTAATTCAGGACAGCAAAAATCCTTTGGAAAAGAAGGGTTAATTCAGGACAGCAAAAATCTGGTGAAAAAGGGTTAATTCAGGACAGCAAAAATCAGGTGAAAAAGAAGGGTTAATTCAGGACAGCAAAAATCCTTTGGAAAAGAAGGGTTAATTCAGGACAGCAAGAATCAGGTGAAAAAGAAGGGTTAATTCAGGACAGCAAAAATCAGGTGAAAAAGAAGGGTTAATTTAGGACAGCAAAAATCAGGTGAAAAAGAAGGGTTAATTTAGGACAGCAAAAATCCTTTGGAAAAGAAGGGTTAATTTAGGACAGCAAAAATCCTTTGGAAAAGAAGGGTTAATTCAGGACAGCAAAAATCAGGTGAAAAAGGGTTAATTCAGGACAGCAAAAATCAGGTGAAAAAGAAGGGTTAATTCAGGACAGCAATAATCAGGTGAAAAAGAAGGGTTAATTCAGGACAGCAAGAATCAGGTGAAAAGAAGGGTTAATTCAGGACAGCAAAAATCCTTTGAAAAAGAAGGGTTAATTCAGGACAGCAAAAATCAGGTGAAAAGAAGGGTTAATTCAGGACAGCAAAAATCCTTTGGAAAAAAGGGTTAATTCAGGACAGCAAAAATCAGGTGAAAAGAAGGGTTAATTCAGGACAGCAAAAATCAGGTGAAAAAGAAGGGTTAATTCAGGACAGCAAAAATCCTTTGGAAAAGAAGGGTTAATTCAGGAAAGCAAAAATCCTTTGGAAATGAAGGGTTAATTCAGGACAGCAAAAATCAGGTGAAAAAGGGTTAATTCAGGACAGCAAAAATCAGGTGAAAAAGAAGGGTTAATTTAGGACAGAAAAAATCCTTTGAAATAAGAAGGGTTAATTCAGGACAGCAAAAATCAGGTGAAAAAGGGTTAATTCAGGACAGCAAAAATCAGGTGAAAAAGGGTTAATTCAGGACAGGAAAAATCCTTTGGAAAAGAAGGGTTAATTCAGGACAGCAAAAATCCTTTGGAAATGAAGGGTTAATTCAGGACAGCAAAAATCAGGTGAAAAACGGTTAATTTAGGACAGCAAAAATCCTTTGAATTAAGACGGGTTAATTCAGGGCAGTAGTATTCAGGTGAAAACTAAGGGTTAATTTTCGATGGTGGAATTTGTTGATTCTCTTATTTGATTTTATTTCTTGTCAAGTTAGTTAATTTTTGAATTGTGTTAAATGTTTCTGATTCCATTCCATTTCACCCTTAAGATTGAACTTCAAAAATTTATCCATGGCTACCAATTTCACACTGCAGTAGTTTGACCCTGATTCCCATGACTCTTTTTGTGCTTTTTGAAGTCTGTCTTAAATTTCTCCACTTCCCTTTGATTCCACCAGTGGTCCTAAAGTACGGCTGATGTGTCTCAACTTTATCTAAGGTTTCTGAAGACCTTCATGAGGTCAACACAGTGTCTTCACTTCTCTTCTCAAAACTTCACCAAGGCTCTTATATTTTAACAGGCCTTTAAGTCCCATGATGACATTGATGCTGTGTAATAACAGAGCTTGTCCTAAAAGAAAACTGTAAGATGACGGGCTGAGGAGCACAGCAGTCTGATTCCAAGCAGATGGTGACAATCAAGATGACAATTATTGAACAAGGATAATTGAAGACTAAAATTGACATAAATTAATAAATAAAGGTAAACACAGAAATTGCACATAAGCACCGACTTTATAAGATACTCGTCCTACAAATTTAGAGACCGATACATCAAAGAGTGAATTCACATGGTCACCTCAAGCAGTTGTCAAGTCCTTTATGGACCCCCAGTGCTTGAAACTCAGGGGCTGACCCTCAGCGTAACCCTAAGATGTTTCCATTCTCTTTATGTTCATCTTAACTGTCTTCCACCCCAGAGATGCCTAGCGAGGGTCCTCAGCCAAGAGAGAAATCAAAGAATCCATTTAAGTCGAAAGCCACAACGACACTCAATGGGTGACATCTTTAGTGAAACAACACATCAGACACAAATTCAACAAGAGGACATAAAGGTTTCCAAGCTTTCTGAAGAACATCACGAGTACAACTAAGATTTTTCTCCAAATGCCAACTGATTATTTCAGTCTGTCCATTGGTCCCAGGATGATATCCAGAAGGGAGTTTCAAAGTGCAGCCAAATTTGGGACAGGAAAAATCAAAGAGTTGTGACCCAAATTAAAGTCCCCTACAAGAAATGACAGAAGGAAAAGTGAGAAGGTGACAAAGTTTAGAAAATAAAAATATTAGTCAATGTTCTAATGTTGGGACGTTTTCTCAAAAGAATGAAGTGAGCACACATAGAGAGACGGTCACATCCTCCAAAATCACAGTGCAGAGCTGACAAGAGGGAAGAGCCATCACTAAATAGACTCAACAGGCCCACCGGAAGACCCTCAGGGGATTTAGCACTGCAGCCGTAATATCATCATGTGGAACGTCTGGTCTACCAACATATCTACTCACGTGGGCTTTTGTTTAAGAAATACTCAGACATCCAAAAGGGTACAATTAGGGTCTAATCTGGGACTTCAAAATGGGAGCAACATGTAACCTTGACTTGGAATCAAGAAGGAGGACTGATAAGTTGGGACATGATGCCATAATTTGGGCGAAACCCACAAATGAAGTTTCATGCAGGTCAGCTGGTTCAGGTGTTCCTGTAGGTCTGTCTGGATTAGACGTACGTGACGGAGCTCCAGCTTTCCATTTGTATCCCAATGTTTGTAGGAAATAACAAAATCAAACCAATAAAAAACAAAGCCCATCGAGCCTGTCTGACTTCTCGCTTCTTAGACGTTGAGACGAATGGCCGGAGCACAAACCCGGCTGGGACACCCATGTGGCACTGAATCTGAGGAAGCTGTCATGGGAGGCTCATTACATTCGTTGGTGGCAGCACCCCTGGGTGGTATCAGTTACCTCAGGCCTCAGTTTCAGTGGCCACCGCCAGGGGGAGCTGAATGACTTAACAAGCCCATGTGGGATGTGATGCAGCCCACCCACAAGTGCAGCCTAATTAGGCCGAGTGGCACCTGAAGCACTTCTGGGTGGGCTATAAGAGGAGCCGGAGATGACGAGAGGAGAGCAGGAAGGATCTCCATTTGTGTGGTGGTGGTGCTTTGTTTGGTGTGTCTTTTGGGACACGGAGAAGACGTGTGCCTCACAGTGTTAGTGTGTGTTGGGTCGGCGCCCATATAGCGTCTTTTCACACCGTCTTCAAAGACACTCAATTCTTGGGATCTGTAAAAAATCGTAAATGGACATTTTTCTCTTTCCAGCTAAACATGCAACTCTTCCAAAGCTAATTCAATGGCTAATAATTTTGCAGTTTCCAATACAGTGGAACCTCGGTTCACGAACGTCTCTGTAACGTACAAATCGGTTTACGACCAAAAAGTGTGACAAACTTTTTCCTTGGTTGACAACCACACACTCGGTATACGAAGAAGTCAGTGTCCCGTTCAGTTTGTACGTCTTCAGTGTCTCCGTGTGCATTTACTGTGCAGCGAGTGAGAGAGTGAGAGAGCGCGACACACACATACAAACGAGAGAGTGAGACACACACACTCACAGGCAGAGCGAGAGTGAGAGAGTGAGACACACACACACACAGGCAGAGCGAAAGCGAGAGAGTGAGACACACACACACAAAGGCAGAGCGAGAGTGAGAGAGTGAGACACACACACACAGGCAGAGCGAGAGTGAGACACACACACACACAGGCAGAGCGAGAGTGAGAGAGCGCGACACACACACACACAAATGAGAGAGTGAGACACACACACACACAGGCAGAGTGAGAGTGAGAGAGTGAGACACACACACACAGGCAGAGCGAGAGTGAGAGAGTGAGACACACACAGGCAGAGCGAGAGTGAGAGAGTGAGACACACACACACACAGGCAGAGCGAGAGTGAGAGAGTGAGACACACACACAGGCAGAGCGAGAGTGAGAGAGTGAGACACACACACACAGGCAGAGCGAGAGTGAGAGAGTGAGACACACACACAGGCAGAGCGAGAGTGAGACACACACACAGGCAGAGCGAGAGTGAGAGAGTGAGACACACACAGGCAGAGCGAGAGTGAGAGAGTGAGACACACACAGGCAGAGCGAGAGTGAGAGAGTGAGACACACACACACAGGCAGAGCAAGAGTGAGACACACACACACACAGGCAGAGCGAGAGTGAGAGAGCGCGACACACCACACAAATGAGAGAGTGAGACACACACACACACAGGCAGAGTGAGAGTGAGAGACACACACACACACAGGCAGAGCGAGAGTGAGACACACACACACAGGCAGAGCGAGAGTGAGAGAGTGAGACACACAGGCAGAGCGAGAGTGAGAGAGTGAGACACACACACACACAGGCAGAGTGAGAGTGAGAGAGTGAGACACACACAGGCAGAGCGAGAGTGAGAGAGTGAGACACACACACAGGCAGAGCGAGAGTGAGAGAGTGAGACACACACACACAGGCAGAGCAAGAGTGAGACACACACACACACAGGCAGAGCGAGAGTGAGAGCGCGCGACACACACACAAATGAGAGAGTGAGACACACACACACACAGGCAGAGTGAGAGTGAGAGAGTGAGACACACACACACACAGGCAGAGCGAGAGTGAGAGAGTGAGACACACACAGGCAGAGCGAGAGTGAGAGAGTGAGACACACACACACACAGGCAGAGCGAGAGTGAGACAGCTGACTCATAAGGTAGGAAGGCAGGTAAAGATCCACTGGGCTTGATTTTGTTTTCTCTTCTGTTCACAGCGATGATCGGTTCGTAGCCTGCATTGTCTTAATGTTACTTTTCTTGGTGGTTTATTAAATTACGGATTTTTTCAAATTTTCATTTTTTTTTTGTGTTTAAAGCTCATATAAAAAAAAAGTTTTTTTAGCCAGTGGTTGGTAGCGTTAAAGCACAAACTATTGCAGTGTTAGTTTTCTCAGTGTTATTCAATGTTTTTACATTTAGTTTACTATTACGCTGTGCATTCTATGGTTCAATTAACTATATTTGTGCTTAAAAACTTAAAAAAAATATATATTTACATACAGTTTGTAAATTGCTTCGGTTCACGACCAAATCGGGTTACGACCAGAGTTTTGGAACAAATTATGGTCATGAACCAAGGTTCCACTATTTTGTAGTTAGCATCACTGAAGTTCATTTTCTCTAAAAATACATGAAAAGAGTTGAATTTACCAAAATCTGAATGTTATTTTAGATCAAACAGCTCCTACTCTAACACTCAATGCACTGATTTAGACTGAAAAATTACAGATTAGGGTCAAAGGTCAGGAACTTTGGTGAACAACTTGATCAAATGCATGTCTTCATGGACTTGTCTTTGGTTAAAGAGGTGAAATGATGGACAACTCCCAAATAAATCCAACTTGTAGTCTTCTTGTGTGTTTTCATCAAATCGCCCACATCACCCTTTTAGGTAGTTGAAGCTCATTCAGTAGGACAACAACACAATTAAAATCACAAAGTTAAGGAAATGTGAACACCTTTTGTTAACACTGTGGAAATGCAGCAAAGTCTAAAAGGGATCAACTGGGATAAGAGATCAAGTGTGGAGACACCCGAGGATTAGCAGAACTTTCAAAACATCTCAAAGTCTGGACATAGTCGGAGATTTGAAATAAATGCTGCAGTGGAGACAGAAAGGACCCGGCAAAGGAAAAAACAGACAAATAACGCAAATAAGAAGAATAAGTTTACTGTGAAAAGTAGAGCGTATGAGAAGATGAGGTCAGCCATTAAGAAGGACATAAGGGAAGCTAACAGACAGCTGGAGAGGAACAGCAAATAAGGCGAAAGACAACCTGAAGAGATTCATAAAAGATAGATAGATAGATAGATGAAAGGTGCTATATGATAGATAGATAGATAGATAGATAGATAGATAGATAGATAGATAGATAGATAGATAGATAGATAGATAGATAGATAGATAGATAGATAGATAGATAGATAGATAGATAGATAGATAGATAGATAGATACTTTATTAATCCCAAGGGGAAAATCACAATAGTAAAAGAACAGACAAGGAGGTGAAGTGCATCAGAAATAGTAAAGGGGGATTAAAAGATACAGACAGTGAAATAGCAGACACCCTAAACACACGTTTATCTGAGGTCTTCACAAGTGAGGAAGTGGATAACCTCAGAGCAGTAACAGGGACAACTAAGGAGGTACTGAAGGATTTAGCAATGTAGAGGGAGAAGAGCAGTGTAGATTAAATAGGCTGAAATCAAACAAATCGCCAGGACCAGAAAATATTTACCTACGAGGTCTTCAGGAGGCCAGCGAGTGCAGATATAAACCCTTCACACATATTTTTAGGAAGTCGCTGCACACTGGAGAGATTCTGAACAACTGGAAAATGGCAAATATCATCCCGTTATATAAAAAGGGTGACAGGGCAGATCAGAGCAACTACAGGCCAGTAAGCTTAACATGAAACATCACAGGAAAATCAATGGAAGGAATTATTAAGGATAAGACTGAGCAACACCTGGCAAGGACAGGACAATCAGAATGGGCTCAGAAGAAGGAGGTCGTGTTTAACTAACAGGCTGGAATTCTATGAGGATGAACAAAAGATTATGATCAGAGTGGAGAAGATGAGATAATTGATGTGGACTTTCAGAAAAGGTGCCACATGAGAGGATGGGCATCATACTAAAAGAATTGGCAGTTCAGGGTGATGTTAGTAGAATTGGCTCAGACACAGGAAGCAGAGGGTGATTGTGATAGGAACCTCATCAGAACTGGCCGATATTAAGAGTGGTGACCATGGGGTCAGTGGAGGGGCCGCTGCTATTGTTACTATCTATAAATGATTTAGATAGGAATTTAAGGAACAAGCTGGTGAAGTTTGCAGATGACACCAAGATAGGTGGATTAGCAAATAATTGAGAGTCCCATAAATCATCACAGAGAGACGTGGATAGCAAAGAGGCTGGGGCAGATTTGTGGCCAATGAAATTTAATGTCAGTAAATGTAAAGATATGTCATATTGGAACTAAAAATGTGAGGTTTGAATCCACAAAGGGAGGTCTGGCAATCAAAATTACATCTTATGAGAAGGACCTGGTAGGACTGGTCACCATCCACATCCAGACAGTGAACAGAGATGATCAAGAAGGCTGATGGGTATCTGGCTATATAGCACCCTGACGTGCCAAAGGAGGTTCCGCTTAAGCTGTTTAATCGACAGGAAGGCCTCATCTGGAGTGCCGCATGAAGGTTTTGGTCTCCAAATTCCAAAAAAGACAAAGCAGTGCCAGAGACGTTTGCTGCTGAGCAACTGGGCTGACATAGGATGGAAGGGGCAGGCGTTGTGAGAAGAGGCTGAAGGAGTTGAACCTTTTCAGAGTTTAGGAGGGGACATGAGTCAAGTTTGTAAAATTCTGAAGGGATTTAGGGTTGTGGCCAGAGGAGTTACCTTCAAATGAGATTTTCTACAATAATACGGAGACACAGACAGAAATGCCGGAAAGTCATTTATCTCTCAGAGATCCAGAGAAACAATAGAAGAACAATAGAAGCAGGAGGGTGTGCATCAGAATTCAAATCTCAGCTTTTTGAGCTGAATGGCCCTTTCTCATCTAAAATAATTGAATGTTCTCCCCTTTTAAACATCATGTTTCACTAATGCTTTGAGGGGTGTGTTTGTGTCCCCTACAGAGTAACTCACCACAGCCCCCAAATGATGGTGACAAAGACACCTGCAGAATATCAAAGACAAGAGCACAGCTCAGATGCAATGAGTGCTAACGGACATTGGCAGACGAGGAGAGGTGGTGTGGCGCGAGCGCTGGTCATATTCTGCACAGTCTCACGTGTGTTCCATTCGCGTACAGCAGCAGCTCTTTCACTCCAAACACTCGTCATCCTGCTGGCTCAAGTTCTCCTCGTTTCCATGCAGATTCTGCAGCCTTCACTCACCTTCCTCGTGTCCCATCTTTGCCTGCAGGCATCTACATTCTCCAGATGGCTCAGACGTCCGGCCGTGTTTTCTTGACCTGTTTATTGTGCCCTTGGGTTCCTGTCTCCGCTCCTAACTTCACAGATTTCCTCCTGGCATGTGATGGACAGTTGCCTCCATTCCTAATTTTGAATTCCCCCCTCAAGATGTAAGAAGCTCTCAGGTTCTCCAGACAGGAGTCATTCGGTGTCCTGCCATTATCCTGTGCTTTACCCCTGACCCGACTCGAGTGACATCACAATATTTGAACATCAGTGTTTGGGGAGTAACTAGAGTAATGGGAACATATTGGAGATTTGAGAAGGGCCCGAGAGTGACAGTGGACTGGCCAGTGTAAACTAATAGGACGTTGGGTTATATAGCGCCCTGATATGTGGTGTGCCAAGGGAGGCCGTGCTTGACCTTTAGCACACTGGTGAGACCTCCCCTGGAGTCCAGTGTACAGCTTTGGGCCACAAAGAGGACCAAGTAGTGCTAGAAAATGTCCCGACTGCTTCGGGGGGCAGGAGGTCTGAGCTTCGAGGAGATTTTCCAGGAGTTGAGCCTTTGGGTTTAAGCAAATGGAGAAGAAGAGATGATGGGATTGAGAGAGTGTTTAAGATTCTGAAAGGCATGAATTTCAGTGGATCCCAACTTTTACACTTTACAGTAAATTGCGTTACAAGGGCACACTTGGAAACTTGCTAAGCGCAGACTTCACATAAATGTTAGAAAGTTCTTCTTCACACAAAGAACCAGAGGCCCATGGAATCAAAGACCCAAGCATAGTGGCGGAGAGCAGGACTGCAGGGCACCTCCAGCTGCCAACATGATGTGATTGTGGAAGTGGAAGGGTGGGCGAGCTTGACATGTGACGTTAGGTGCCCGAAGCGAGGCACATTTTGTCACCCAACCTCACTGTCCATGAGAGAGTAATCCACATAAAATACGTATCGCCATGCTAACTTCACAAGTCAGGTCATCCCTGGACCAGTGGACAGATAAATGCTGGCTTAAAAACAATGAAACACACAAAGCAGACATTAAAAACAACAACAACATTTATTTCTATAGCACATTTTTATACAAAAAGTAGCTCAAAGTGCTTTACATAATGAAGAAAAGAAAAATAAAAGACAAAGTAAGAAATTAAAATAAGATAACATTAGTTAACATAGAAAGGAGTAAAGTCCGATGGCCAGGGGGGACAGAAAAAACAAAAAAAAACTCCAGAAGGCTGGAGAAAAAAATAAAATCTGTAGGGGGCCACGAGACCACCCAGTCCCCTTTGGGCATTCTGCCTAACATAAATGAAATAGTCCTCTTTGTAGTTAGGGTTCTCACGGAGTCACTTGATGCTGATGGTCATACAGACTTCTGGCTTTTAATCCATCCATCATTGTTGGAACATCATGGTGCTTTGGGTAGATGGTGCGCCACCACCAACAGGACACCGGAAAAGGAAACAGAAGAGAGAGTAGGGGTTAGTACAGATTTTGAATGAATAGTTATTATAATGAATTGGATATACAGAGTATCAGGATTAAATTACAGTGAAGTTATGAGAAGGCCATGTTACAGTAATGTGTTTTCAGTAGTTTTTTAAAGTGCTCCACTGTATTAGCCTGGCGAATTCCTACTGGCAGGCTATTCCAGATTTTAGGTGCATAACAGCAGAAGGCCTCCTGCCTCACCACTTCTTTTAAGTTTTGCTCTTGGAATTCTAAGGAGACACTCAGTTGAGGATCTGAGGTTGCGATTTGGAATATAAGGTGTCAGACATTCCGATATATAAGACGGGGCGAGATTATTTAAAGCTTTATAAACCATAAGCAGAATTTTAAAGTCAGTTCTGAATGACACAGGTAACCAGTGTAGTGACATCAAAACTGGAGAAATGTGTTCGGATTTTCTTTTCCTGGTAAGGATTCTAGCAGCTGCATTCTTCACTAATTGCAAACGATTGATGTCTTTTTTGGGTAGTCCTGAGAGGAGTGCGTTACAGTAATCTAGCCGACTGAAAACAAACGCATGAACTAATTTCTCTGCATCTTTCGATGATATAAGAGGTCTAACTTTTGATATGTTTCTTAGGTGAAAAAATGCTGTCCTAGTGATCTGATTAATATGCGATTTAAAATTCAGATTACAGTCAATGGTTTTTTACCTCCGATTTGACTGTTAATCCTAATGCATCCAGTTTATTTCTAATAGCCTCATTGTATCCATTATTGCCAATCACTAAGATTTCGGTTTTCTATTTATTTAATTTGAGAAAGTTACTATTCATCTATTCTGAGATACAGGTTAGACATTGTGTTAGCGAATCAAGAGATTCGGGGTCATCGGGTGCTATTGATAAATACAGCTGTGTGTCATCAGCATAGCTGTGGTAGCTCACGTTGTGCCCTGAGATAATCTGACCTAATGGAAGCATGTAGATTGAGAAGAGCAGTGGGCCCAGGATAGAGCCTTGTGGAACACCATATAGAATATCATGTGTCTTTGAGTTATAATTACCACAACTGACAAAGAATTTTCTCCCTGCCAGGTAGGATTCAAACCAATTTAAGACGCTGCCAGAGAGGCCCACCCATTGACTAAGGCGATTCTTAAGAATATTATGATCAATGGTGTCAAATGCAGCACTCAGATCTAAGAGGGTGAGAACAGATAAATGGCCTCTGTCTGCATTTACCCGCAAGTCATTGACTACTTTAACGAGTGCAGTTTCTGTGCTGTGATTTGTTCTAAAACCTGACTGAAACTTCTCAAGAATAGCATGTTTATTGAGGTGCTCATTTAACTGTATAATGACTGCCTTCTCTAGAATTTTACTTAAGAAAGGCAGGTTAGAGATGGGTCTAAAATTTTCAAGAGCAGAGGGATCGAGATTATTTTTCTTAAGTAGGGGTTTAACTACCGCAGTCTTAAGACAGTCTGGGAAGACCCCCGTATCTAATGACGAATTTACTATGTCAAGAACATTATCAATAAGCACGCCCGATACTTCTTTGAAAAAATTTGTTGGTATTGGGTCAAGGGCACAGGTGGAGGGTTTCATTTGAGAAATTATTTTATGTAAATCAGGTAAATCTATCCTAGTGAAAGACTTTAATTTGTTTATTATGGGGTACTGGGGTTTAGGAGGATCCTTAGTGTTGGGGAGATATACTATGTTATTTCTAATATCATTAATTTTTTGATTGAAAAATACAGCGATAGCTTCACAGGTTTTACTGGAAGTACTTAGGAGGCATTCCTTTGAGTTACCTGGGTTTAACAGATGATCAATTGTTGAGAATAAGACTCTGGGATTACTAGCATTGTTATTTATAATCTTAGAGAAATAGCAGCGCCTCTCAAGACGGACTGTGTTATTGTATTCTGTTATTTTAACTTTTAATATTTCATAGTCAATAGTTAGTTTAGTTTTCCTCCATTTACGCTCAGCTCTACGGCATGTTTTCTTTAAATCAGACACTCTTTGGGTCTTCCATGGTATAACAATGCTAGAAGATTTTTTAACTGTCTTTTCAGGTGCAACTAAGTCAACAGCAGCCCTCACTTTAGTATTAAATCTTTCCACCTTACTATTTACATTCTCCTCGCTATTATAGTTGGCACTATAAACGGACTGATTGGTTAGAATGTTTGAAAGTTTTAAAGCTGCTGATGAGTCAAAGAAGCGTTTTTTAACAATATGCTTCTCATGAGTGTTTTCTATCATTATTTCTATATTAAAAAGTAGAAGAAAATGGTCTGATAGACCCGTATCAATGACCTGCTTTACATCCACTTTTAGTCCTTTAGTAATCACTAAGTCTAACGTATGACCTGCTTTATGTGTAGGCTGATTAACGAGCTGTCTCAAATCAAAAGAGTCCAGGAGGTTCATAAATTCTTTTACTTTTTGGTCACATTGATTATCTATATGAAAATTAAAGTCGCCGACTATTAAGAGTGTGTCATAGTTCGTAATTAAGATTGACATCAAGTCAGAGAATTCCTCAAAGAAAGACGCGTTGAATTTTGGAGGTCTATACACGGATAATACTAGAACGTGAGAATCTCCCTGAATAATAATGGCGAGATACTCAAAAGACTTGAATTTACCAAAACTGACATTTTTACATTTTAACCTGCTTGAGTAAATGTTTGCCATACCACCGCCTCTCTTTCCTTGGCGATCAGCACGAGTAAAACTGTAATCCGGAGGCGCAGATTCGATTAAAACAGCTGCGCCATTTGAGCTAAGCCACGTTTCACTTAGTGCAATAAAATCTATTTTTTTTTCACTAATAATGTCGTTGATAAAAAACGTCTTGTTAGTTAAAGCTCTAATATTTAATAGTGCCATATTCAATGTTTCGGAGGAGCAGAGATGAATACTATGTGCGTTATTGATATATGGAACAGGAATTAAGTTATTTTTATTAGCGCCGCTCTGTGTGTATTTTTTGTTTAATCTATGATCTGTTTTTACAGTTTTAATACATTGTTCATCTAAAGTAGTAACTTTAATTAAATTATTGGTGTTTATGCTGCATTGCCTAGATTTTCTATGTGCATTAAGATTGGTTATTACAGTATTTATGTTGTGCACTTTTATGGAAGATTTTATTAAACAATTATCATGACCAAGCACAGGAGTGGCATTTCGGAAGGGGTTAAAAGCAGAGATAGATAGTCAAGATAAACGAATTACCTTAGATATGTTTTCGGAGAGGACCCGGGCGCCGAAGCTGTTCGGATGCAGGCCATCTCTCTTGAAGAAACGCGGTCTTTCCCAAAAGAGGTCCCAGTTGTTGATGAACCCGATGTCTTGATTCTTGCAGAAGCCCTGCAGCCAGTTGTTTAAACCAAGCAGACGACTGTAATACTCGTTTGATCGTCTGACGAGAGGGAGTGGACCCGAGATGAAGATCTTTGCCGATGGGGTCCTCTCCTTTGTGTCTTTAATTAATGCAGTGAAGTCTGCCTTGAGGATCTCCGACTGTCGGTGCCTTATGTCGTTTACGCCAGCATGTATAACAATGGCTCCAACTGCCCTGTTCTTGTAGATCGCCGGCGCACGTCTCATCACATCTCGGACACGAGCACCGGGAAAACAAGAAACAAAAGATTTTCTATTAGGGCAAGTGATATTGAGGTTCCTAACAATAGAATCACCTACCACTATTACATCACTAGGAGCTGAAGGCGAACTGGGGACGCTTAGAGGGTCAAACCGGTTCTGCGTTATGATGCTTGCCTGTGCCGATGGAGGTGTTCTGGCCTTGAACCCCCGCCTGCATAGCTGAAATACACCGAGGTCATCATCGGTGTCGCTCCTACGAGGCGCGGGGGTGAAGGTGACTTGCGCGGCACAACGCGGGGTTGATGTTACGCTGATAACAGATGGCGAGGACGGTTTATCCAACAGCCGAGCCTTCAGATCTCTGAGGTATCTTCGTCTGGACAGAAGTTTCTGAATCTGTTCGAGTGCCTGGAGTTCCTCGACTACAATTGCAACGCGATTCACCTCACTATCGGCCATTGTCCGCTTCTGTTTCTGCTTCCGCTTCGTGCCCTAGGAAGAATGAGAGAGAGATTGGTTAGATAGGTTAGATGGACACATTCTTCAGCATGTGTGTGCCCCCCCCCCCTCCAAATTCTTATTATGACATTTTGAAGGCCACACAGTGGGCCCGGTCACTCTGACCCGCCACTCCTTCAGAAATTCGAGCTGTGCCAAGACCTAATGATTTGTGGCCAGGGCTGGGAGACTGAGACGAAGGGCCTTGTAGAACAGGAAAAATGGGCAACCAGGAGGAGCCACCATTTGTGACAGAAGGGGATATCAATGAATATGGCACTGCCTAGGAAGGCCAGTGGGTGTTGTTTGGTCTTTGTAGACGTCCGGGTGTGGGGTGGCAGACTGCTGTACCTGAATGGCTTTAAGGTGGCTTGGCATCGTGTCATTTACATGGGCCTCAGTTCTCCATTGTTGGAGTGTGAGTACCGCCTGGCTGGAGGGCCCATCTGTGGGGGCTTTGGGGAGAAGGAGTCATTCACTGAACTCAAAGTATTCAGTCAGGCATTCTTGCTCTAGTTAGGTGTGTTGTTTAGCCAGCAGTCCTCTGGACGGCACATGAGGTGCAAGTCAATGAAGCCCATGAGCCACCGAGGACCCAACACCAAGTCAGGCTTCGTGGCATCGGCTGTTGGTTTGACTGTGGGGAACGATTAAAAAAAAAACAACACTTCAAAAGACACCTGAAGAGCCGAGTCATTCAGGAAGCTGGCATTCCACCTGGCACTCCTTGGCACCACTGTGCCAGTCCTGCCTTGCCTTTATGATTCTCATGCGTGTTTCATTTTCTGGTTGGACTGGCCTGGTGCCACTCCAATTAAACATGAACTCGTCAAGCACACGTGTCCTGGTCACACCCGGGCACGGGCCCTGCTCTCAGTTTGGAGGAGCTGAGGTTGGTGGGTGGGTTTGTCTTGAAGTGTTTTTGCTCAAGTCACGTTTGGTGGTCTCCTCTCCGTTTTGAGATTTTTGGAATTGGTAGGCCTTGGGCCTTTCTTGAAGCTTTGGACCTTTTTGTTTTTTTAAGCCCAAGTCACACAAAATGGCAGGTAAAACTAGAAAGTGTCCTGTCACTTCTCTTATGTCACCGTTGGTTGTTTAAACCGAATCGTCAGTGCTGTGAAGGGTGTCACTGATTTTCTGCTTCTTTGCCCCCCACCCCCAAAAAAGCCAATTACGCAACTCGCTTGCTTTTGCACTCGTCTTGGAGGCCAGCAAATGCCTCCATTTTATCCAAAGGCACACGTTGTGCATTAGCCTGTGCCTTTGTCACCACCCTACATGTGACAATTAGGAAAGTTTGGCCTTGCCTTGAGAGATTTTCTCATCTTACCTTTTGAACAAATCAGTTTTGTGGTTTAAAGCTGAGGTCCCCAGCTGACAAGTTCCTGTCATAAGTAGCCACCCATGCCAGGCGCTAGAAGTACTTTGAAGAGATGGGATGGGGTGTGTGTGCTAACCCTACTCTATTCACTAACCCGCCCCGGAACTGGTGCCTGCAGTCACCCTTCACCAGTCCAGCAACGCCCATCGCCTGCTGCTCCCGGACCTCCTGTACTGATGTGCCAGCAATCTGCTCTGTGGCAGTCTGAGAGGCGGCAGCGGGTGAGCGAGGCTGGCATGTGCACTGGCCATGTGTGACGAGTCACTTGTTTGCACAGAAGTCATCATGAATGGACGAAGGCCGGTCCGCGTGCCACACGGTGTCCTGTCTTAAACCACGTGTTCCCCGTCCTGTCTGGATCGAGCCTTCTGCAGGGTCCGTGAATGTTGTGATACAGCGGGGCGTCTTCACTTCACAGGTCTGCAGTGCCAATACGGTTCAAGGCACGTGACTCGGTCATCAAGATTGTGGCGTCCCCTGTGCTTTTAGGAGGATTTCAGACTCTTAATGCAGAATGGAGTCGACAGCCAAGCTACTCGAGTTGCTCTTCTTCAATGTCCCTTAGGTGGCAACAGAGACAATGGGGTGGCACTGTGGAAGATCATTGACAAACCATTTAAAGAGGGCTCTCCAGCTCTCCTTCATGTACCTCTTTAACTTTATGAGAGCTTCAGAATGATGCCCTCTGCTTTTATACCCTGTAAGGTTTAGTGGGCAGTAGGGCCCGCTTGGCCTTTGGGGTCGTGATGTCTCGAGTTTTGTCTAAACATGATGACCTCGAGAGGGACCCTATTCGAGAGGGCTCTTAGCACTCCGGGCTGCAACCAAGATGGAATGGGCCAGGTGGGCAGTATGCCACGCTTCAGGTTGGCTGCTGTCCTCATTAGGTGGTGTGTGTTTTGTCACTCCTGTCACATGTGCCTCACCACGGTGTCTTCACTAACAGACTCTGCCAATGCCTCACATTTGGAGTTTGTGGACGTCCAGCGGGGTCCTGAGCCATCACACATCATTAGTGACCGTTTATCTACCCCTCTGGGCTCATCGGTCACCTGACTCACATTAAACCAGCTGAACTTACCACGTGGTCTTATTGGTCAGTGGAGACCCTGAGCAAAAGTCAATGTAAAAGATGACACATGGCTGTAGGGTCCCAGTGTGTCCCACCTACTGTGACAATGCCACCGTCTACTTAACACTGAGGCCCACAAGACACTGCTGGACGAACACCTTCTTGAAACACTGGTGGTAGGCACTGGAGATGGGTAGGCTGCTCGGTGTGGCACACAGCCTCAGGCAGAACAGGTGGGCATGCATGGCATGAAGGTGTCCCCCTGCCCAGCTACTATTGTGATGTGGAGAATAATCGATTTATAAAATGTGAGCTCAGAGGGGCGAGGCGGTGACCACCCACCTTAATGAATGGCGTTACTTGTGGCTGTTACTGGTGGAATTTTTGGACCCTTTCTGTATGTGAAGTTTGCCTTCACGCCTCTTCAAGGATGGCATTGGGATTCCGTTAACACCAATGGTGGTCTTTTTTTGGATAATTTCTAAAAGGCGGCGGTCATGTCGTTTACGGTGGCTGTGCCCGTCTTATTTAAGATGGTAGCCCACACCTTCTGGCCACCGTGTTTTGATCCACTGTACTCTTCAGCTCCTTCATTCACAGCAGCGGACACTCAAAGGCACGTTGAGGAGGTTTTGGTGACAATGACAGCTCCTTAGGTCCCCTCGGCCTCCAGCAATGCCGTCCATTCTGAACTTCTGCTGGCCTCTCAGATGATTCTCAACAATTTAGAAACCTGACGTTGTCATTTTCAGTGCAGATGAGTTAACAATGTGACATGCACTGGTCACACCTCAGGATACTCACTTTGCTCATGTGACAAGTAGAGCTGTTTTGTCACCTGTGGTATCCCAATGGCACCCTCGGAATTTCAATTCAGTTCTCGCTCATATAGCGCCCATCACTGCCTGTTCTTATTGAGCACCCTACGCTGAGGTGACCACTTGGTCTGTCATGAAGGACCTTCCCGCTGTCCCCCCGTCACTAACACAGTCTCCATTTTATACCAGTCAGTCAAATGAAGCCCGAGATGGCATGGTGGCTCAGTGGTTAGCCATCACAACTTCCCAGCCCAGTCTGAATGGTCTCCTTGTGTCCCAAACGTGCAAGTTAAGGAGTTTGGCGACGTTGGAAAAGACGGATGTGAAAGACGCTGCACACCTGACTGAGACGTAGGAGGGGCAATTATTCCAAGACAGCACCAGGTGGGAATCATGGAATACAACAGACAGACATTGGGGGGGGGGGGGGGGGGGCTCAGCAAATCAGAGACGCCAATAATACACGACAGACTGCTAGGAAAGGCACTATATACCAGATGGAGGGTAATATGAGTCCTGGCACATGCCTGGCATACTACACAGGAAGGCGCTATATAATTCAGAGACGGTGACGAGGAGAAGTGCCTAATACGATGAAGGGCATCAGTCTGCTGACTTTGAGCTCATCAAGACCACCCTTAGAAACTTGTGAAGGGGATTTGGAATGAGTGACCAAGTGGTGGGGTGGACAGGAGGACTTCAGGGACCTTCACAACTCGACTTGGTGTCACTTTGGTAGGCCCGTCCTCATCCCAATGTTCTACTGACTTGGACCACAAGGCCAACATACGTACCACTGGCAGTGCCAGGTGCCTGACAGCTCGACATGCCCCTGCTGTGTGTCGTGTGACATATCATCATGAATGTCTTATTAAATTGTCACCTCACGTGTCGTGTACTCAATGGACTTGAAACGAAATGCTTGCCTTGCAAAGCCACAGCCGCCAGAGACGCTGCCATCTTTAATCGCCACCCTCGCTCTCAGATATTCAAACAAGATGGCAGCCAGTGGTGGGTATGGAGTGAAGCACAAAGCAGAACTGGGGGAGCAGTTCAGATCAGGTTGCTGGGGGGACTCAAAGGACCGAAGCTCCAAATCTTGTGGCATCACTCGAGTGCCCATTTAAAGTGGCACGTCTGGGTTTCTGAAGCAGACCACAAACCTTCCAGCTTCTCTGCCCTGGAGCCCCTGTTGTTCCCAAGGTATGTGACACAATTGTTCTGCTCTGTCACCCTGCTGGTGGCTCATGTCCCAGACTCCCCCTGCCTCAAACTCTTCTACAAGGAGGCCCCCCACGCCACACCATGAAGCCCTCACGTTTTGGGACATAAAGTGACCGATGCCAGTGGAGATGTCAACATGGTGGTCATCTAGCGTGGCGAAGTGGCCTGTGCTCCTTCAACAGCAAATTAAATGGCACGGCAGGAGCTCCTGGGCTCTCACTCGGGGCACTGGTGCCAATGGATGTCCACCCTCTTGGGTACGCTTTCTGAAGAGCAGGCCCTCTAGCTTGAACCCAAAAACCCTTTAAATGACGACCCTCAGCAGGTCACTTTCAACCCATCAATGAATGTAAGAAACGAGAAATGAGGAAGATTCTAGAAAACCAAAACAAATACGTAAGCAGGGCTTTTAAGACACTTAAAAAAAAATCATCAAGCAAAAATTACAGAGCAGTCAAAAAGCTTCTGCAACACAACCCCGAGAGTCGAGGACCCCTGGAGACCACAGTGGACGTCCTGTGCAGGTGGCTCATGAAGACCCTAACAGGTACAAACGAACAACATTTCAGAAATGTCAGCCGCCGCAAAAGCGCCCAGCGGAAGGGTAAAGAAATGGCACGCAATCGGCCAAGGCGTCCCCCCGGCCCCCTGCAATTCTCTTCACCGCCGCTCCGCCAGGCTCTGCTTACTGCAAGTTCGGCTACGAGGCCTGAAAATGGCGGCTCAGTTAAAGCCGCGTGCCCAGCACTGCGTCCCCGAGAGGATTCTGAATGGTGGGCGAGATTCACGCTGTGCTGAGAGCGGCAATGACGTGGCATTCCTTTGTTCGGACAACAGGCTGTTCACGGCGTATTCGACTTCTGCCCCGCCGCCTCCGTTACGAGACAAGGCGAGAAGGCAGGCTGAACTGTCCACACAAGGCCGAGATGGAGGGGTCATCTGCTCCGCGGCCCCTGCAAAACATGGAGAGAAACGATGAGCGCCGAGGCTGCAGACCCCCAAGAGCGGCGAGTGAAGGCAGCAGACGGCCTTCTTTATTTACCGGAGTCCCGATGGTCCGAGTCCAGCCTGATCCGCACATAGCCACTGGGAGGAGGGAGCGCTCGGCTGTGCTCTTCTTCCTGTGAAAGACGACATCTCCTTTAACATAAACCTCAAAGACGACGACGCGGCGGGTCACATCGCGTTATCATCTTTGAAGGAAGAGCAAACTAAATGAAAAACGAAAAGACGTCAAAGAGCAGAGCAGACCTTGGACAGCAGGATCTTTGCGTTCTTCAAGTTCTTCTTGTATTCCAGCAGCGTTCTGGACAGCTGCTCAACCGTCACTTTCATATGGGGCGTCCTGCACTCGGCCTCGGCCTAAAATGAAAGAGTGTGAACATCAGGAGGGATGGCATGAAGAAGCCCTAAGTGTTATGGCGCCCTGCTCTCCTGACAGTTGGCTAAACAAAGACACAGATGACATTTCTAGAGTTTATAAAAACAGCAGCTCCATCACTGGCACCACCACATTCATTCTCACCACACGCTGGTGACCAGCCAGATGGACGACAGGAAGTCCGAGAAGGTGAAAGACGGAGAATGCAAGGGCTGTGAGGCAGCAAACTGCGACGTGCAGACATCAGGGGACGTCAGAGTGCCACTCGCCTGTACCCCCAGTCAATGACAGACCTCATCATGCGCCTCCACTCGTGTGACTCAAACGCGTGTCACAGTGTCATAAGTGAGGGAGTACAGGCCTCTTGTCACAAACAACATCGAAAGCGAGTCTTGTGGGCTCTGCGTCTCGGTCGAAGAGGATGGCTGACAAAAGGGATTTAAACTCGACTAAGGATATGGGAGGTGGCCGGGACAAGAACCCTGGTATGGCCTGTGGGAAAGGGGACCACCGTGTGTAGCTACTTGTACCCTGAACAACATCTCACATTGGCGTCACACCACCGGCTGGCTGCCATTTTCAGCTGATAAACTCTTTGGAGAAACTGCCACAGAGGGGCTACAGGCCTGAGGCTACAGGGGGTACCAGAGGTCTTCAGGTCACAGTCCTGGAGTGATCTGAAGGGGATGGTGGAAAAGAAGGCCAGGAGCCAAGACGGTGCAGCCTATTAACACCCTTAGCTCGACAATCTGAAAACGACGCTTCGCCGATTGTCACTCGCGTTCTTCCAGTCGTGTATTTGTCACCGCATACAACTCCCTGAACCTGCCAGACTCTGACGTACCTCCCCCGATAAACTGATGCCCCTCTGGTTCAAACTCACTATCATGAACAGGCGCCATCTGCTCAATAAAACCCACAAAGCTGTTTGTCTCCGTCCTACACTTACATCTGAGCCAAAAATTAAACTTGTGCCTCACTTCGAGATTTTCGAGGGTTCTTGTGATCCTAAACCATCCCATGAGATTAGAAACACAAACCACGTGAGGTCTGCAGAAGTTACCCCCAAGTGGCACCCTTAGCCTGACGTTCATGTAGTCAAGTGTTGGCACACTCTGTGCCAAGCTACTCACAATGTACCCTGGAACAGTTAATACTTAGCCCAAACACGAAGCATCCTGAACAAAAGAGAAGACAAATGGAGTCAGGCCAGCACTGATGTCAATGTCAGAATCAAGCCACTTGAAGCTCGCATGTAAATTGAAATGAACGCGTGGACTACAGATGAGCCGCCTTGCCAATATTGAAACTGCAAGGATGGCACACCAGTGTAAATCTTTGAAACGCAGAGGATGGACATACTGTACCTTCACGTGAGCCTCATTGTCCAAGGTGGGAACTTTCCAAGGTGAGCCTTCACAATCTCCGTCACTGAGAAGGACAGAAGACACAAAGTTAATTTTGATTTCTCTTTTAAGCAAAGCCCTGCTATCCATCTGTGGAAGGAGGATGAAGAAGCTAAGAACGCGACTGGCACAGGGTGACATACTGGAATTCTAAAGCACTTTGAGCTACGCTCAGGTATGAAAATAAGCCACAGAAATCAAAGATGTTCTTGCGCAGTGTGGCAGACATGAGGCCTACAAGGCACCATGTGTCTGACTGCTGCCCAGATCTTTGTATGGGGGTCTACAACCTCCGAGACCACACATGACATGGGTCTTAAAGGACAGCATTCACAGCCTGGCACTTACCTTAAAGAACGAGGAGCAGCTTCAGCCCCTCATTCACATCCCGACCTGTGTGTGTCGTGATGGCGTTTATTTTGCTCCGTTCCCTTTGGCTCGAGTAGAACATTTTTCTTTTCTGTAATGTTTTAGAGGGTTCTGAATCCTAATTCTGCATTAAGGTATTATTCAGACATCTCTTAATATTTTAGATCTTGGACTCTGAAGGGTAAACTCAAAGAACGCTCCAAAAAGTGATTCTCCTGATCGCCACTCCTCAGAACACAGAAACTAAGATGAAGGCAGTTACTCTGTCAGGCCCACGAAGGGCAGCAGGTGGCACAGCCCGAGTACCGCAGGGGGTTGTGTTTCTTAACCTCATAAAGGGGCACAAATGACTGCCTGTGCTCGCTGGGCGTAGACGAGGATGGAGAGTGCAGGGGAAAGATGACAGGAAGAGAAGAAACGGCAGACAACACTTGGGAGGAGAAAGAATGGAAGATGAGAGAGGACAGGATTAGGGTCTGCTGTGGGGCCGTTCAGGAGGCAGCAAGTGGCCATCTGCTTGGCCTACAGGTGAGGAGTGAGCGCCAAGTCTCAATTTGTATTTAGCCTTACACATCTGCCATGTCTGCTCCCACGTCTCACCCACTCTCTGAGCAATCGGCCGTTTCACAGATTTATTTTACATTTGAGAGACTCGCGGCTCGTATTCCGTTGTCAGTGTAAGACCTCTGATGTTTGGGGCTTTGTACAATTTCACGAGTGGCTCTCTTTCTTTGTACGAATTTGACAAACGGGAGGAGAACTCTCAGTCCCGCTGTCACACGTTTGATTCGTTGAGCTGCCCCCCCCCCCCACCGTAGCTCATCCTGATTGTTCTTCAAGGTTCTCAAGGTCTCTGCTTCGACCCCAAGTCTCCGACAGTGAAGTGGTCAGGATATCTGCATTCTTGTCTTAGCAGCATTCACACTTGAGCTCCTCTTGGCACATCTTTCATCTTCTAGGAAGACAATTCTGGACACGCATATCAAAGACGTGGCCTGCCGTGTGGCGTCGTCTTAAACCTCATTTGAAAAGGCCAAACACAGGGACAGGTAACACGACTGAGAGAGAGGAGCCTAAATGAACTTCAAGGGGGTGCCTCAATAAAATGGAAGCTAGTTCATTCTTTTAAGATGCAAGATTCACATTACGCCAGGTCAGAAAAGCAACGCTGGGGGGTCTAATGGACAGCTCTGCCCCGTCACTGCTTCTATAGACACGCATTCATTTTACAGCACGGACGGTGAGCTTACCTTCTTATGGCTGCTTTTCTCTTTAAGTTACTAAAGCTGCTGCTCTCTTCTCTTGACCAGTTTCCAAACTCTACGTATCTCAGGTTGTCGTCAACATTTTCTCCATTAGGAATAGTGACACAGAGTCTTACTTGAGCATTCCTTCTGACACGCTCACTTTCTGGGCTCTCTAACATATACTGGTCACCTTGAATTGGGGCAGGAAAAGCACTGCTGGACCCCTCACGAGCAAACGGCCCATCATCAAAACCTGGAGAAGATGCAAGGAAAGACGCGGCAGGATAGGCCAGAACTCGAGCAGCCCCAGAAGTCCCTCCAGGATGTGTTGCACAAGGAAAAGATGTTTGGAACAACCGCTCGTCATCACAATGAGCTTCTTGCACGTAGCCATTATACTGCGCATTGGCAGCCGCAGCAGAGAAGTCATTCACAGAAAACACGTCAGGATACCGTAAAGGAGTTGCAGTCAAAGACACAGGCAGCAGAGACGAGTGGAGCCCTTCAGCAGCTCTGCTTTCTGTAATGAGCCATCTCTTGTTCTTTTTTTCGGGTAAACTTCTGGTGTGAATAACTGGAATCTTTGAATATCCTGCTGCAAAACACAAGAACGTATGAAAAGTGTGACTTTAGGGGGTCACTCAACAAAACTCAGCTCATCAATTCCATGCCTCATGAATTAAAAACCTGCAAGTCCATAAAGAGCCACTGCACTAAAGATTCTGTGTGGGTAGAGATTCCACCATTAGTGCCGAATTTACCCATAATCATTAGGAACACCCAGGTTCTAGTGGCAGAACTACATTTAAAGTCTTCTGAGGTCCTCTCTTCAGAATTTCTAACAGGTCAGGTTGGGGAGCCTGCACTGGTCAGCACGCTGTCGCACCCACCACATGACGAATTAGCTTGGGATCCCAGTTGGCAACCCCCCAGGGAGACACACGGTGCAGTCCCACCCTCCGGAAATGACCATCTATTTTGGCCTGGTCCAGCCACTCAGGTCCCCAACAAAGAGGGTCTTGTGAGCCGGATCACCCTCTGAGAATCATGCCACATGGCCATAGTGCCATAACTGACGCCCCCTCACAATGCAGGTCATGTGCCTCATTCGGGACTCCGTGAGCAACACAAAGTCAAACCAGCGGTGCCCAAGGATTCTCCGAAGAGACACACATGAAGAAGTCCAGTCTTCATCTCAGGTCACTGGATAGCGTCCATGTCTCACAACCATATAGGGAGCAGCAGGACTCTAAAGACTTGGACCTTCATCCTTTTGCATAGATATCGGGAGCGCCACACACCCCTTTGCAGCGACCTCATGACCCACCATGTTCTCCCAATCTGTCTACTGACTTCATAGGAAGAGTCACATGAATGTCACCGCTCGATGAGGTCGACACTCTCTCTGCAGACAGACACACTCCTAATGGCTGTGCCCAAAAAGTCATTAAAGACCTGGATCTTTGTTTTTATCAGGACACTCACAGGCGCAGACACTCAGACCCCTCACTCAGTCTCTCACGCTCCCTGATCAGAGCCTCCACTGAAGATCACAGCATCGTCAGCAAAGTCAAGATCCGTAAATCTGTCTTCACCAACAGATGCCCCAGAGCCGCTGGACCTCACACCCCTGCCCAACACCCAGTCCATACAAGCATTGAACAGAGTAGGAGCAGAACACACTGCTGACGGACCCCAGAATCAACTGGGAAAAACACAGAGGGTCTGCCTCCACTCTGCACAGCACTCACAGTCCCAGTAAACAGGGCGGCCATGATATCCAGCGACCTCGAGGGGATCCCGTGAAGTCTCAGGATGTCCCACAGTGCAGCTCGATCAACTGAGTCCAATGCTTTACGAAAATCGACAAAAGCTGCAAATAAACTCTGTTGATATTCATGTTTGTGCTCCTTTGAGAACCCTCAGTGCCAGGATGCGGTCGATGGTAGACTCTTTAGGCATAAAGCCAGAATGTTCCGGTCGCTGGTAGGTGAGCAAGTGATCACGGATCCTAATGATGACTTTACCCGGCACAGATAGCCATGTTATCCCCCAGTAGCTGCTTCAGTCCTTTCCAGATAGGGAGGACAAGTCCCGTTTTTCAGTTAGTTGGAATGATGCCAGTCTCCCAAATGGAAGCAAAGATTGCTTGCAATGCCAGGAGGACAGCTTTACCACCAGCCTGGAGAAGTTCTCAACGGATACCACATACCCCTTCAGCTTTCACTATCTCAACTGGTGCCCCACCTGTGCCATCTCAGTGATACGTGGGGGTTCACACTAATTGGAGGATCAGCCTCAAGAACTGCAGACCAGAGATATCCAGTGCCTTCACCGGAGGGTCAGCTTTAAACAACTGCTCAAAGTAACCAACCAGCAGGTCACAACTGCAGTGCCATCCTTAAGGACCCTTCCATCAGCCACCCTGACAGAGACTCTCTGAGAAGCAGAACAGGATGTGCGTA
Organism: Erpetoichthys calabaricus; assembly: GCF_900747795.2. Taxonomy (NCBI): domain Eukaryota; kingdom Metazoa; phylum Chordata; class Cladistia; order Polypteriformes; family Polypteridae; genus Erpetoichthys; species Erpetoichthys calabaricus. The sequence continues at coordinate 40,672 of NC_041406.2, forward strand.
ATACTTCCATTCCTCTGTAAGCAGGACGTGCGTCACCTGCTCGAAGATTCCTCTATCAAACGCCTCCTTATCTGCCCTCCAAGATCTCGCAACCTCCTCGCTCATTTTCCAGTACAGACTGGAGTTTCCATCAAGCTGTGAAGTACGGCTCCTCTCAATAATATCCAGGGTACCCTGTGAGATGAAACACTAATAAAACCCGTCAGGAACCTTCAGGGTCTTATCACTTAGGGTCTCCCACATCACATTAGGATCGGCAGTCACACCCAAGTCTGCAAGTTCCTCACACAAACTGCGTGCAAACTTGTCAGAAACAGCCTGGTCTTGGAGTCTGGTCAGTCCTGCCTCATTCTCCTAGGAGCTGGTAGCCTGCTGGACCTCAGCTGGATCTTCAAAGTAGCAACAAGTAGTCTGTGGTCAAAATTCACAAACTGGGCACTTCTGTGGACCCTGCAGTTTTGTAAGAGTCTCCAGCGTCTCACCACAAGGATGCGATCAATCTCCTTCACCACACCACCAGTATTGCAGTACTAAGGCCAACAATGTGGCTCAGGGCGCTGGAACCAGGATCCAGCGATCCACTTTCACAACCAGACCCATGGTGACCGACACAATCGTCATAGACAGCCCAGCACTGAAGTCACTCATGACCAGAGGAGGGGCCACATGGGCACCCATCAACCACCCAGTGAAGATGCAAATAAAATGTCTCCCTCACTGAAACATCACTCACTACAATCAGAGCACACAATGAGACAACAGACAAGGCACCCAGGGACTGCCGTAATCCGAGTCTCATAATACGCTCGTTGAAAGGCGTGACATTGGACACCACTGGAAGGAGCCAATCCGCCACAGCACCAGCTACTGCCAGAGCAAGACAGCCATCAGAGCGACCAGAGTGCCGCCACTGAAATGCGGAGTTTACAAAGCTCCTTCAACAGCCGAGGAAGATGGTCGTCATACCGGAGACACAAGACGTTCCACGGGCCTACTTGGATGGGCCAGCTCAATTAGGACCCAAGTGCTGCCAAGCAGCAGGCAATGTCTCAGCACCTCACCAGTCCTGAACCCCAACAGGCCTGACCCCACTGGCTCTCTGGAGATTCTGACTCTTCCATCCCCTTCAAACTGCGAGCATAGAGCAGTCCTGTCTGCCAAAAGACAGGTGACATTGTCTAACAGGGGACATCTTAATATCCAAAATTTAAACCCATCAATCTCTCCACGCCATTTCCACCTTTTCTATGCTAGAATCTGTCTGGTGACATCTCCAAGGAGCTTACTTAATGGTGCCACGTCCACAGTGTAAAAAAGACCAAAACTACTCCAGCTCTGGCCTCACTAGTGCGTGACATGGTGTGGAGTGAAGCTGAAGGGACTTCTAACAGATGTCCTCGAAGCAAATGTAGAAGCAATCCTGACCCCAGGATATGATTGACAGAGGTGTCTCCAGCAGAGGCTAAATAACCGATAAGAAGAACAGAAAAAGGAGAGGTTAGGATCAGTGGCAGTCACAAGAAGACATTACAAACGCACAGCCATTCAGCTGCTCGCTCTTCAGGCCCATCTCGTGTGACACTTCGAGTCATGGAGTTGTTGCAAAACAGGAGGGGAGAGCAGTTTTAAATGGGACGGGTGCTGCTCAGATTCATGAGTGTAGGTGTGCATGTCAAAGCAAGACAAATGGACGCTGAGTGAGCAGTGAGAGGGTTAGGGCTAACTAATTAAGTACGCACGTGCAGTGAGCAGCTCCTGGTGGCCATTAGCGCAGCACCTACGCTAATTGTGTAAAGTGTCTGAGGACCCAGTGATCGCTTAGCAGGTAACGACTGAGCTGGCACAGAGATTCCTGTGGGTACCAACAGAGATGTCGAGGATGGAGCTTTAGTTGTCTCCTCATTGGCATCAGTCCATCCGGCTACAACCTACTAGATGTCCCAACAGGAGCTGGCAGCACCCATTACACATCTCGTACATGAATGAAACCAGTTTATTAGCTATACCTGCTCAGACATTACATTTATGTAACATATTTCAGGAGTCTTTGAAAATGATAAGTCATTCTGTGATTCATAGCTGCCTTCATTACCCAAATCACCATGACGTTTTATTAATGATGGACTGACATTTGTTATGTCACGACAGTCCAAAGTCCAGAATCCTGGTTAAGAAATCCCAGCCGTGTGGAGCTTGGAGAACACAATGAATGACAACTCCAGTCACTGTGGGTGTGAATTCACGTGTGCACGTGGCTACGGCAGCATATCACCGTGTAGTGAGAAGAAACCCCAAATCATTCTTTAAAAAATGGCCAACCACAGTGCACGTCTCACAGCGTCTAGTATGGCAAACGGCACTTGGGAGGCGATGCCATGTCACTGCTGTCCCTTGTTTCTTGGCACGAACAGCAGACATTTGCCACTGTGGCACATGCCCTATCCACCCCTCCTTCATTACCTTATGGCACCATGCCCTTGTATTAGGATATAGCGGGTTGGATAATGACTGACTGACCGACCGACCGACCAACTGACCACATTCTGTCTTTTATCTCTTTAATCAGAAGAAAATGATTCTTTAGTATTTATGTTGCAAATTTTTAAAATGGTACTAAGATATGACTGACCTTCAGGCTGGTCTCCATGCTCTTCAAATAGTCCAACATTTACATTAGAAATGTCTTTGTGCTTTGGTTCAGAAATTGTCTCACCTACAACAAAACAAATACAGACGTTACAGGAGTTTTCATCCAAACTGTAATCTTTTTAAACTGCCCAAGTCATTCCCAGTAGCAGAGACTGGCAGACACCAATGCCAATCCTTCACCGAGCACACTCACACCTAGTGGCCAAATGCGAGGACGCACCATCAGCAATGAAACTGGAGAACATGAGGTAAATGCACATGGGTGAGGAATGAAAATGTCACATCGACGGAACAAAGGAGAATCCAAACAAAGTGTCCGGCACCAAAGTAGCAAAGCTGTTCACGTGGTCGCCACCTTATGACCCATCAGTCCCCACCACTACACCAACACTGTGATCAGCCACTTAATGAACCTTCTGATTTACTGCAGCAAATTGTAAAGTAAGGACGGTGACATCAGGGACGTCTGGAGGCTGCCAACGGTCTGTGACAAAGAGAAAGTTGGACCAGGCAGTCCCCTGTTTGATCCTAATGCACAGTGGAAGCCGTGTTTTGGTGGAATATGAATGTTATGATATGAATCTGCCACGCTTCTGGCTATCACATTCAATAAAAGGCTTAGCGTTCTCTCACCAGAGCAAAGAGTGAAGTTGGTTTCTTTCACAGCAGGGACAGCAAACATCAGCTGCATGCAGGGAAGAAAAGCAAGAAATAGCTTAGGAGGGGAATGCAAGGCAGAGTCAGCAATTTTAAGATCACCAGTTTGATAGCAAAGGGTTGTAAGGCGGTTCGTGCGTGTCGAGTGTGCGGCCGAGCAGCACGGTGCTTCTGCACACTAGACTTAGAGAACAAACCAAAGCAACGGCGCAGGGAGAAGACTTCAGGCCTATACTTGGAGCCCAGAGACGTGAATATCACTTCAAGATTTACACATGGGTGGGTAGACAGACAGACAATTCATTTGTCCACAAGGGTTTTCTAAGGATATCGGGTAACAAAATTGGAGATGACAGCTTTCTCCTCTCTTTCTAGCTCAGTCTTAGGCCAGACGCTGACCACACGACTGAGTCAAGGAAGACTTGATGACTGCAGTTGCCGATCTTATTGCCTTGAGAATGTCAGATTACATGACGAGGAGTTGCAGAGGAAGAAAAGTTCATGTGACTTGTCAGCACACTTTCAAACTTCACAGGCAGCGCATGCTACAACTCACTAGGACTCTCTAAGAAGGCAATGAGTGACATCACATCACTGAAAAGTCACACCAGGTGACCTCAGTAACTTATTAGGTACTTCAGTGTTGACCTTACAAATCACATTACTTTTAATTCACGTTACTTATTCACAGTAACTGAAGCCCTTAGTGAGTGAGCTGACGAAGACCAAAAGGGTTAATTATCTACGCGGCTCTTCACCTCAGCCAGCTGAGTGTCCTGTGAGACTAAGTGCCAACTGCTCCTGGGTGACCTGAGCGTCAGTTAATAAAAATCATTTCTCATGGCATATATAAAAACTCTCCCTGGCCACGACTAACCTGCAGAGTGCGTCACATTCTCTCCACAACTTCCAACTGCTACTTCAGGCGGCTGACCAGCCTTTGGCTCAGAAACCTTTTCAACTGCAAGAGAAATAAAAGGAGAAAGTGACTAAAAGTTTATTCAAATATGCAGCAGAAATGGGGGGCGCTGATGGAATACAAAAGCTGCTCTGACGTGGCAGGCTGTCATTTAGTAAAGCAGAGAAGAAACAGCAAAGGCCCAGCTGAATGGCGGCTGCTGTACGGCTGGGGGGGGGTGAGGTTTAGACTTGACGTGGGCTTCACTCTCCACTCCTCAGCATCCATCATGCATCTGTAAAGGGATGGATTCTCCACTCCACATAACGAGAACAAGGTCTGTGCCACAAATGCCAAGGCGCCGGTAAGTCAGACACCCGAGTAGCAACAGGTGCTCGAAGGTAACAAGGAGCTCATTGGCGGACATCACCTACAGAAACATTAGATTGTCCCGTGATGAAGTTATCTCACCAACCTTTAGGATGATTTCCAAAATCACTGAGTATTACAGAATCAGCCTTTGGAAAGCTGGCCTGTGGCGCGTTGCCTTGCTTCATACCTGTGTAACAAGATAGAAAAGGAAAAAGATTGTCAGCCTCTCAGTTATTTACTTTATTTTATATCATCTTTAACAGCAAACACCACTGCCAGACACGTGAAGAGATCAACAAGATTATCAATAAATACCAAACCTAAAAATGGAGTAGCACAACAATAACCCTTAAGATCTTCATCAACAGTGGGCACCAGGAGAACCCTGATATGCCCGACAAAAGTCAAGAAGGGCACGACGACACTGACAAAGCAGCATCAAGCAGGGCTAAAGAAAAGGACCACAGGGTGCTCGGAGGTGGGCTCTCGAGGCTAGCGGGTGTTTACTTCTTCTGTCTTTATACTGCGTATGTGCAAACTCTGGTGCTTACTTCATATTTTTAACATCGTTTGTGTGTCAGCTTTGTAAAGAAGCTTTTCACTCATTCATTTTTTGACGTACTCAACGTGTCACATATCTTGTCACCAACTTGAATTGCTGTGAGGACATGTGCGTCTCCTGATGTGTCGCAGGTCCTTCTCATACGAAGTTAGTAAAACATCATCGTCATGAAGCTCACCAATCCTATCCTTCTACAAAAAACATCAGGGTGACATCCGAAGGTCCCTAAAGTCCAACTGTCTGCCACCCTGCTTGGCCACTTGTGCCACGTGTCTGTGTTTCTTTGTAGGAAGTAAACCTTTTCAACGTTTATGGAAGACGTGCCCTGAAGAACTGCGGTAGATAACAGGCCTGCTGGACTAATTCCTTCCATAATTTTAAACATTTTGACCAGGTTTCCTCTAAATCTCTATGTGCTGAATCTGTAAAGGTTCAGCTCCTTCAATATCCCTCAATGGCTCATACCTCTCACTGCTGGACCCGGCCAAGTTGCTCGCCTCTGTGAATCTCCCCTAGCGCAGTGGGGTCTTTTTTGTAACAGAGACCCAAACTGCACTGGTGCATTATAAAGCTTAAGAAGTCTGATCTCCTTTGACTTTACTCTACACAATGGTAGGTGAAATGCAAAATAAAATGTACATACATGCTGCCGCGCACACATATTGTATATATGTATATACACTGCATACATACGGTGTACACTTTATTAATATGTATAAAATTGACGGGGTGCCCAATGGATGCTGAAGGCCTTTGAGCCAACACAGAATGAATAGCGTTGAGAATGGCAGACCTTCAGAGATTCATCCTCTCTGCTAGGTGTGTGCCAGGACCAGTCCCCCCCATATGTCACAGTCACAAGATCAGCTGCAGAGGTCCGTCACTGCAGGGTGTCTCTCTAAGATGACCGATAACCTGGATGGCCTTCAGCAGACAACAGACAAGCATTCTGATAGTGTGTAGTGAATCAAAATGGAAAATCGTGGAGTTACGTGTGTGAGAAAGGGGCAGCTACAGGACTGAGTCATTCTTCATGATAAATCGGACACCAGAGAGAGGTGGTGGGCAGATTGGGTGACCTCTGAAAGGAAGGAAGCCTCACCACATGTAATGTAAGGAGAACTGTGAGCTCGTGAATTTGGACTGGGAGAAATGTAACAAGAATGTCATAGCTGGGATGAAACTTGCATACGGGGCTATGAAAAAGGATTCGCCCCCTTCCTGAGATCCTCTATTCTGTCACAGATCTTTTGATCAAATGCAATTATTAGATAAAAGGAAGCAGAGTAAACAAGTGCATATCATTTCTATATGTACACTTAATATATTTTTAGTTATCCTAAGCCCATATTTCCCAAGTGTAAAGGTATTTGACCAAAGTGAACTAACAATTCGAACACAGCCACCTCTGTTGAAGCTCAACATCCCCATATTGACCCTTGACATGATGATTAAGTAATCACCACGAGGTGTCCTCAAGCAATCTGGGCCTCGATCCGAGGAAATTCCAGAAGAGAAGACGCAGACATTTCCAAAGTCAGGAAAGGTTGCAAAGTCCTTTGTAAGGCTCTGGGACTCTCTGGGACACCACAGTGAGAGCCACCATCTCAAAGTGGAGAACACGAGGAACAGGCCAGCCTGCCAAAATGACCACAGCAGACCTTGAAGAAGAATTCTGCTTCTCAGTTGAGTTACTTTTACTTCACACTCTCCAATCACATTTGTAACCCACACATATCTTTAACAGAATATTCAGAATTAAATGGCTGCCAGATAAGCTGAGGGCTGACTTCAAGATCCTTCTTCTTACACATTAAATCTTCTCTGAACTTAGAACTGCTCCCAAACCAGAGTGCATATCAAGATTACGATGCCGGCCTACTGGTGACCTAAGGGTTAGTAGTCGAGTTTTAGTCCCAGCCGGGACTGACCTGCCTGCCCGCTTGTAATATAAGAGATGTCCCTTCAGTCTCTGTTTTGAAATCTGGCTGAAGACTCGCGACTTTGTCTAGCAGATGCCAACTAGAGGAGCTGCACCTGTCTGTTGGTCCTTTGTAAAGGAATACAAAACACCACAATACAGTGATCCCTCGCTATATCGCGCTTCGCCTTTCGCGGCTTCACTCCATCGCGGATTTTATATGTAAGCATATTTAAATATATATCGCGGATTTTTCGCTGCTTCGCGGGTTTCTGCGGACAATGGGTCTTTTAATTTCTGGTACATGCTTCCTCAGTTGGTTTGCCCAGTTGATTTCATACAAGGGACGCTATTGGCAGATGGCTGAGAAGCTACCCAACTTACTTTCTCTCTCTCTCTCTCTCTCTCTCTCTTGCGCTGACGTAGGGGGGTGTGAGCAGGGGGGCTGTGTGCAGCTGCTTCCTGAAGGACATGCTGCACGGAGCTTCGCATACTTAAAAGCTCAAAGGGCACGTATTGATTTTTTATCTCTCTCTCTCTCTGCTCCTGACAGAGGGGGTGTGAGCTGCCGCCTTCAACAGCTTTGTACCGGCGGTGCTTCGCATACTTAAAAGCCAAAAAGCCCTATTGATTTTTTTTTTGACTGCTTGCTTTGCACTCCTTTGAAAAGGAAGATATGTTTGCATTCTTTTAATTGTGAGACAGAACTGTCATCTCTGTCTTGTCATGGAGCACAGTTTAAACTTTTGAAAAAGAGACAAATGTTTGTTTGCAGTGTTTGAATAACGTTCCTGCCTCTCTACAACCTTCTGTGTTTCTGCGCAAATCTGTGACCCAAGCATGACATTCTAAAAATAACCATATAAACATATGGTTTCTACTTCGCGGATTTTCCTATTTCGCGGGTGGCTCTGGAACGCAACCCCCGCGATGGAGGAGGGATTACTGTACTTATAAAGTGTTACTAACCCCCCTGTGTTGTGCTTCTCTGGCGCCAAGCTGTTTTATCGCCCAAAGAAACAATATCTGGGATGAATTAATGGATGTCGTCGTATTAGTTGGTCCAGCATAGACTTTACTGTGGGTGGCCAGCTGGCCAAAGTCTCCAGGACCATTTGGTCTTTCTCTGTGGACCCCCCAGAGGTTTATTTTCTCCAAAGAGCTGCTGAATGAGTTCTTGTCTTTCTCTCTTCCACTGGCCACAGTTCCTAAATCAATTCAGATATTGGTAGTTTCTATTTACATGTACATCCATCAGTTTCAGACTAATTCTGAAGTGACAGTAATTTGTCTCTTTACGTGAACTTGCGATGTAATCCGCACTTTGCAATCCTTATGTCTGCACATACGTGTGAAGTTCTTCCTGCACTCTTGCGTTTGCACTGAGTGAAGATCGTTATGCAAGGATGAAGTGGATTGAACGGACTTGAAATAAACAGTGACGTTAAGGACGTTTGGCTGTCATATTCATCACTTTTGACGAGTCACTCCTATTTGTGCAATATCTTTCCTCAGTTTTCATTACACGACAGAATCCTCCAAGGCTTTGTGCACCTCAACATTCTGGATGCTTCTTTCATGGCGTCACTGACTGCATTCTGCAGAAATATCAAGAAGGGTGTGGGATTGCGTTGTGATTCTTCTAAGCTGAAGAGGAGTTTAGTTTAAGGGTCAGTAGGCCTTCCTTACCAGCCTGGAATAAGCTAAGCATCACGATTCCAGTCTGGACACCAAGGTCTGAATGGAGGTCCAGGCTGCCATGCTGCAAACATCACGTTCTGGCCCACATCGGCCTGCACCAGCAGCGAGGGTCCTCTCGGTTTCTCAGGCGCAGATCATCTTTCAAATTCACACGTCATTTTTTGGTCCACGTGGACAGCGGGGTTTCACATTCTGTAAAGATGACCTTATAGAACTTCTTCTTATGACAAACGCAGATCCCAAGGTCCTTTACAAGAACAGAAGAAAGATCCAATTGTTTAAATGTCGAACGAATATGCCACTGTCTGACGGTCACACACAACATCCCGGGTGCAGCAGTCTTGGCACAGTGGCAGTTAAGCATCGTTGAGGAGGAAAGTGAAGGTGGCAGATTCAACAGCTGGAGGCCTCAAGGGCACAGCCTGCCAAGAAAATCATTTTTCCATTTCTGCTATCGCCTAAATATAAAACAAAACTTTGCTGAATTTCATCACACTCTTTTTTTGTTTTATTTTTTTAAGTCAAGGTGTCTATTGCCAGAAGAAGTAACATAAAGTCAGAACCTGTGGTCTCAGTGGGTGAGCGACGCGATCAACAACTCGGCTTCCAAATGAAAGGAGGAGTGGTCCTCCAGTGGAGCGCAGGAGATGTTCAGAAACAGGCGATGATGGATAAACGTAGCATATGCTGCAGCAAAGAGTCTAAAACACAGAGGTGCATCACTAAAGAAAGGCCACCAGACGCAGCTCACACTCCACGTCTTCGGACTGCGGTCAGAGGGCTGGGATGAGCAACTAACAGATAACAGGCCAACACTATGACATGTAAAGCGCTCTCTGCCAGCTCAGCGCTTCCTTTTCTTACGGCACAGTAAGTGCCACAAACTCTCAGCCTATTGTTTGTGTTTTCAAGAAACTCTCTCTCTATTATAAAAAAAATCCTAGAGAAAGACTAGGGATACGAGACGTGATCTTCAGACACTTAAAAGACCCGCGAGATGAATGAGGTTGGCCACGGAGCGTCTTGCGGGGACCTTAAACATGAGACTTTGTGCCAAGAGATCGACCCAGGACCGTCTTGCGCGGATGAAGAACATTAGATTCTTGCAAGACACGTCCTACTTACAACCAATATAAATAAGAGCACGGGTAGCAACACACTCAGTCGTGTCAAGGCCTGGAGCACACGCAGATCCAGGGCTCTCAGCGCATATAAAGAGTATAAGGACAATACATTACAGATAAAACGTCAATGACTAAGTGAAGAAGAAACAGCAGTGCGCAGAAAAGAGACTCAAAAGCATTGGAGAGAAAAAATGCAAAAAAAAAAAAAAATCGAGGTGCAAATTCAGAAAATAAGGAAAGTAATAATCAGCCTGGAACAAGTGGAATTGAAACAAAGCACAACCAATCGGGCTCAGAATTAAAACACAAAGTACAACTTCATAAAGACGTTCAAAAACATTGGCGCTATACACATGAAGAGCAGGTTAGAGATTAGGAAAGCAGTGGAATTCGAAAGGCTCAAAAAAAACCCAAAAAAAAAACGATGGAGCGATACAAATGTGGAGAAAAGTAAAGAATATGAAAGTAGGAGAATTCAAAAGTATTGTGGCGTCCCAGGCAGGTGGAAGCCTTTTATTCTTGAGTGACTGCTAGGTTCGATTGAGGGAGGTCGGAATACGGCACGGAAGACTGACAGTGGGGTATTGATTGATGCGGTTTGTCCTGGGACAAGAGGAGGGGTTGGAGAGGGTGCTAGAAGGTTCTGTTTGGGGTTACAAAGTCACCATTCTTTTTCTTGATTGTTCAAAGTAAAACTTTTGTGAGACTTTAGTACGTCTGTCTGTTTCTCTTTTATTTTACTTCTTCTCTTTTCGAGCCGGACGTATCAAAAAAAAAAGATAGTAAAGATCGCATTAGCACAAAGAAAAGGAAATTATTACTCGAAAAAAGGGAAAATAATCATCACGGACCAGGTGTAAGTGAAAAAACAGCAACACAAAGCGAGGTCAGAAATAAAAGAAAGAGTAGAAAACAAAGTAAAATGTCATAAAGAGGTTAAAAAACAAAAGGAGGCCAAACACATGCAGAGCAGGTTAGAGAAAATGAAAGCAGTGGAATTCAAAAGACACGCTGAGCAAGATACAGAATATAAAAGCAGATAAAAACAACAGTGTCAAAACAAACACAGTAAAGATCGCATTAGCGCAAACAAAGAGAAATTATTACTCGGAGAAATAACGAAAAGGCGACTAGCGATCGAATATATGGACACAGGTGACATGTCAGAAGTATGTACATATTGTAAGGCTTTGAAGTTTAAGTCCGAGAATTTCAAACACAGAGTTTACCTTTACAAAAAAAAAAAAAACAAAAAAACCAAATGATTACCTGCTGATGATGAAGAGCGCTGAGTCTGTGCTGAAATTACAAACAGGGAGAGCTACCCTGAATTATGGTACAAAGTCATTAAACACACGTCTCACGGACCTCATTTAAAAGATTCAATATGTTGGGACTCAAAAGATTCCAAATACTGTTTTTACAGAAGTTCTGAAATAAAAGTGAAACTAATGAAATAGCAGTAATTCAAAGAAAAAAAAAATCTTAAAAGTGTGTATCCAGAAAACCAAACATGGGGGCTGGCGAGCGAAGCCCCCTAGTCATTAAAAAAAAAATGAAGAAAAAAAAAAAAACACATTTAACTGTTTAAAGGGGTAATAACCAAATGACTGGCAACCGTTATGGCTTTGAGTATCCAGTAAACGTCAGAGCTCAGCTGGGCAAAGTGAACCCGCACGTGGCAGCTGATCTGGAACTCACTGGTGAAAGGACGACATTCCTGTAAAATGATATTCCAAAAAGGAAGCTAAAGACGATGGCATTTGGAAAAGGCCTCACAGGGCAAGAGACATTTAAAGTTAAATGTCTGGTAAATGGCGTGTGTTCTGTGGAATAAATCTTATTTCATTTTCTCATTTTTAAAGGTCTGTATGTGTTAATGGCAGATACCCACCAGGGCAGCAGCCGGTGGTCAACTGTGGGCTAACGGCCTGTTGATTGGTGACAGTCAGTCCCACTCCACCTGACTGGAGCTACACTGGGGTGACATTCAGTGACATCGTCCGAGGGGCTTTATCAGCCTTCTTCTGCCCTGCGTGTCCGTCTTTACCTTCCATCATCTACTCAGCACAGATTCTGTCCAACATATTTGCTGCTCTAATCTGAGGTACAGACAGCCCTGGAAAAGATCCTCTGTGGCCTTCCACCATCAACTACAGAAGCTCGGGGGTCTCCAAATCAGTTCAGTCACAACTTTGGATTGAACAAGAACTTCACAGAAAAAAACACAATGTTTTAAAAAACTACAAAAATACTTTCAGCTAACAAAATTGAGCACAAGTGCAGAAACAGAGGGCAATTCCTGAAATGTCTTATAGGATTGGATATCTTTGGTCCTGTGGGTGTTGTTTGTAAAGTTACCACACACACACACTATACACCTGTATATACGCACTGATAGATACAGTGTGTTTGTGTATATATATATATATATATATATTCATTGCATTCGTAGCCTGAGTCTCGACCGTGGTAGATGTTTGCCGATGGCAGACCAACCACAAGCGTTACCTGGTAGGTAACCACCTACACAATTCAGGTCCAGACTCGGACTATGAATGCAATGAATGTAATTACTCCGGACCTACAGGTTGTCAAATAAACGAACCACACGCCGTGGCGCAGCATAAAGGGGCTTCATCTATGACGCTAACATCCGAGGTTCGATTCCCTGAGAGGGGAGCAGTACAGTGTGTACGCCTGATGAGCCCAAATGAGGGCGAAACATGTTTAACGTACTCTTTGCTTTATTTGACAGTAAAACTATGCAATATATATATATATATATATATATATATATATACACTCTGATCACAATGTAATATTTGGGTGGGTGACGCTTGTAGTTGGCAGGTCAGTCAGTGATGCCAGCAAGGTAAAGCAAATGTGCGCACATCTGATGAGCCCCAATTAGGGCAAAACACATGTCACGTTCTCTTTGTATTATTTGGCAGGTATCATATATTATATATGAAACAGGATGTGTATATATACAGTGGTGTGAAAAACTATTTGCCCCCTTCCTGATTTCTTATTCTTTTGCATGTTTGTCACACAAAATGTTTCTGATCATCAAACACATTTAACCATTAGTCAAATATAACACAAGTAAACACAAAATGCAGTTTATAAATGGTGGTTTTTATTATTTAGGGAGAAAAAAAAATCCAAACCTACATGGCCCTGTGTGAAAAAGTAATTGCCCCCTGAACCTAATAACTGGTTGGGCCACCCTTAGCAGCAATAACTGCAATCAAGCGTTTGCGATAACTTGCAATGAGTCTATTACAGCGCTCTGGAGGAATTTTGGCCCACTCATCTTTGCAAAATTGTTGTAATTCAGCTTTATTTGAGGGTTTTCTAGCATGAACCACCTTTTTAAGGTCATGCCATAGCATCTCAAATGGATTCAGGTCAGGACTTTGACTAGGCCACTCCAAAGTCTTCATTTTGTTTTTCTTCAGCCATTCAGAGGTGGATTTGCTGGTGTGTTTTGGGTCATTGTCCTGTTGCAGCACCCAAGATCGCTTCAGCTTGAGTTGACGAACAGATGGCCGGACATTCTCCTTCAGGATTTTTTGGTAGACAGTAGAATTCATGGTTCCATCTATCACAGCAAGCCTTCCAGGTCCTGAAGCAGCAAAACAACCCCAGACCATCACACTACCACCACCATATTTTACTGTTGGTATGATGTTCTTTTTCTGAAATGCTGTGTTCCTTTTACGCCAGATGTAACGGGACATTTGCCTTCCAAAAAGTTCAACTTTTGTCTCATCAGTCCACAAGGTATTTTCCCAAAAGTCTTGGCAATCATTGAGATGTTTCTTAGCAAAATTGAGACGAGCCCTAATGTTCTTTTTGCTTAACAGTGGTTTGCGTCTTGGAAATCTGCCATGCAGGCCGTTTTTGCCCAGTCTCTTTCTTATGGTGGAGTCGTGAACACTGACCTTAATTGAGGCAAGTGAGGCCTGCAGTTCTTTAGACGTTGTCCTGGGGTCTTTTGTGACCTCTCGGATGAGTCGTCTCTGCGCTCTTGGGGTAATTTTGGTCGGCCGGCCACTCCTGGGAAGGTTTACCACTGTTCCATGTTTTTGCCATTTGTGGATAATGGCTCTCACTGTGGTTCGCTGGAGTCCCAAAGCTTTAGAAATGGATTTATAACCTTTACCAGACTGATAGATCTCAATTACTTCTGTTCTCATTTGTTCCTGAATTTCTTTGGATCTTGGCATGATGTCTAGCTTTTGAGGTGCTTTTGGTCTACTTCTCTGTGTCAGGCAGCTCCTATTTAAGTGATTTCTTGATTGAAACAGGTGTGGCAGTAATCAGGCCTGGGGGTGGCTACGGAAATTGAACTCAGGTGTGATACACCACAGTTAGGTTATTTTTTAACAAGGGGGCAATTACTTTTTCACACAGGGCCATGTAGGTTTGGATTTTTTTTCTCCCTAAATAATAAAAACCATCATTTAAAAACTGCATTTTGTGTTTACTTGTGTTATATTTGACTAATGGTTAAATGTGTTTGATGATCAGAAACATTTTGTGTGACAAACATACAAAAGAATAAGAAATCAGGAAGGGGGCAAATAGTTTTTCACACCACTGTATATATATATATATATATATATATATATATATATATATATATATACATACATACATACATACATACACACACACACACGCAGTATGAATATATGATAAATATATATATTACTCAACTGGGAAAAACTCCAGGCCATGTATTACTACTCAGCAGTACTGATCTGTCTTTTCTTTCTGGGTTAACATTAATAAGCCTTTGCTGAAATCAATACAAACATGAAAACCCTTCCCAGCATTCATCATCGCATCTCCCCAGCAGTCCCAGTGCTGCTACGGCAGAGCGGAGCACAAAAGACCCCACAGAGGAAGCTGTCAGATACCCTGCCTGAGGTTCAAGGAGCAAAGATCAAAATGAAATGAAATGACGCAAAGGCAGAATCCGGACGGACGAGCTGCCTAGACGTGTAAAGTGACAGAGACAACATGAAAGTCAAACCTGGAGGATGTGCGTCAGCAGAACTCTCACTGGGCTTCCCGTTGATCACCGGTGTTCCATTTTTGAGCAGCAGTCCAGCTGTATGTGAGAAGAGAGTAATACGATTGTGCGGTGAGCGCATCATTTCTGTACACCGCGGACTGTGTGTCCTTCTGCATGAAGCCGTCAGTCTCAGATAAAGTAAACTTCCATCTGGCGTGAGGGTCACTCAGGCCAGCTGACCTCGTGTAGCTTAAGGAGGCCGACTGACACTTCAGGGCACACAGAAGGCTTTTCAAAGCAGGGTTGGGCAGTTTAACATTTCAAAGACCTGCTGCACCAGCGGAGCTTACGGCAAAGCCAAGTAAGACAGGGTTTATACTTCACGCGACACGATGCCTGCTCCAGCGGATGCTCCTGCTATGCAAGCGTTTTACTGTTTATACTGCGTGTGTACTTTATGTAAATCTGGAGGAATCCAGCAGGTGGCAGTGTGAGATATCATCACGGTGAGAGCAGGTTCAGCTTCTCTGTGTTGTGAATTGCCTGGAGCAGCCATTAAACTCCGATGACACCTTACCACAATATCTGGATGTTTGATGATTAAATCCATCAATCCAGGGATGTGCTCCTTCCAGTTAGCATTGGGCACGAGGCAGAAACAGTCCGTGGATGGGCATCAGCTCATCACAAGGTGAATACAAGCACACACATCCACACTGGCGTCATTTTAGCGGCACCAAATCCCCAAATCTGCATATCTTTGGAAGTAAACCAGAGCTCACTGAGGAAACCCAGCAGGAAAACATGTAAACTCCAGGCAGGGAATATCAGCGACGTGACTCCCTGCGAGACAGCAGTGCTACCGCTCCGCCACCATGTCACCCCCATGTGTGTCGTCATTAACAGCATTCATTATTTAAATGAAATTACCGATTTATCTGTAAAATGTAACATACACACTTTAATGCATTTCATCATCAAAGTGATATCAAGTAGAAATCTCAAGATTCTAAATGTGCAGAGTTGGAATATCAGACATGTCACGTGTTCTGTGTGGTGATCTATTGCTGCCTCCCGCTGCTGTCAGGTCCAAGAACTCATAGCGATTAACAACTGGGATGACGTTTACGACGGTCGCCTTTAATGATAAAGTAAACTACGAGGTTGAAGTGGACATTTTGAGATTAAAGTCAAAACTTCCACTTTAATCACTAAATGCTCCTTTTTTCACCGTGTCCTTAATTTTTTTTCTCTGTGGCCGTACGTTCTGTTGCTGTTGTGAAGTTAGGCTTAGGGCACAAAAGATGGTATGCGAGACGTTTAAAACGTGTCGTGTCATTACAATGGGGAATATGCAGCGCTTGAATATAAAAGCACCACCAATGCATTTGTATGTCGGCATTTTGTTTCACCACATCAGACCACTCATCAAACATTGCAGCGAGCACACCGATCCTCAAAGCGGCTTTCTGTCACGTGCAGACAGTAAACCGAGACTCTGACGTCACACTCTGACTTTTAGCACACTGCACCCCCCCTGACTTTATGCGGATACTGCAACTCGCGCACACGTCACTTTAATTCCGGAGAACCTGCTCAGAGGACGCGTCAAGTGAATGCTGGGAATGCGTGGCAGCCATGATGAGTGCGCGGTCTGAGCGTGAAGTATAAATGAACCCTAAGACCCCCACCATGTGTAAAACAAGTTATTAGCAAGTCATTAACTATCAGTGTGAGAGCATTCAGGCATTAAAGAACAAAATAATCCAATAAATCATCAATGCTACGTATTTTGGGACAATTACGCCAAGTTTAACTTTTAATTGCCAATAGTGACCAAGACACATTTTTGCTTTATTTGTAACTTTACCGCCTAATTCTTTGGCACAAATAAAACAGAGACTCTTGGAACAGCCGCACCACTAAGACCTGAGCGTCAGTTAATAAAAATCATTTCTCATGGCATATATAAAAACTCTCCCTGGCCACGACTAACCTGCAGAGTGCGTCGGATTCTCTCCACAATTTCCAACTGCTATTTCAGGCGGCTGACCAGCCTTTGGCTCAGAAACCTTTTCAACTGTAAGAAAAATAAGAAGAAAGTGACTACAAGTTTATTCAAATATGCAGCAGAAATGGGGGGTGCTGATGGAATACAAAAGCTGCTCTGACGTGGCAGGCTGTCATTTAGTAAAGCAGAGAAGAAACAGCAAAAGCCCAGCTGAATGGCGGCTGCTGTACGGCTGGGGGGTGAGGTTTAGACTTGACGTGGGCTTCACTCTCCACTCCTCAGCATCCATCATGCATCTGTAAAGGGATGGAGTCTCCACTCCACACAACGAGAACAAGGTCTGTGCCACAAACACCAAGGCGCCGGTAAGTCAGACACCCGAGTAGCAAAAGGATCTCGAAGGTAACAAAGAGCTCATTGGCGGACATCACCTACAGAAACATTAGATTGTCCCGTGATGAAGTTATCTCACCAACCTTTAGGATGACTTCCAAAATCACCGAGTATTACAGAATCAGCCTTTGGAAAGCTGGCCTGTGGCGCGTTGCCTTGCTTCATACCTGTGTAACAAGATAGAAGAGGAAAAAGATTGTCAGCCTCTCAGTTATTTACTTTATTTTATATCATCTTTAACAGCAAACACCACTGCCAGACACGTGAAGAGATCAATAAATACCAAACCTAACAATGGAGTAGCACAACAATAACCCTTAAGAACTGCATCACCAGTGGGCACCAGGAGAACCCTGGATATGCCCGACAAACGTCAAGAAGGGCACGACGACACTGACAAGGCAGCATCAAGCAGGGCTAAAGAAAAGGACCACAGGGGGCTCTGTGGTGGGCTCTTGAGGCTAGCGGGTGTTTACTTCTTCTGTCCTTATACTGTGTATGTGCAAACTCTGGCGCTTACTTCATATTTGTTAACATCGTTTGTGTGTCAGCTTTGTAAAGAAGCTTTTCGCTCATTCATTTTTTGACGTACTCAACGTGTCACATATCTTGTCACCAACTTGAGTTGCTGTGAGGACATGTGCGTCTCCTGATGTGTCTCAGGTCCTTCTCATACGAAGTTAGTAAAACATCGTCGTCATGAAGCTTGCCGATTCTATCCTTCAATAAAAAACATCAGGGTGACATCCGAAGGTCCCTAACGTCCAACTGTCCACCACCCTGCCTGGCCATTGTGCCACGTGTCTGTGTTTCTTTGTAGGAAGTAAACCTTTCCAACGTTTATGGAAGACGTGCCCTGAAGAACTGCGGCAGATAACAGGCCTGCTGGACTACAAAACGGTTTAAAGAGGTAATTAACAAATGACTGGCAACTGTTATGGCTTTGAGTGTCCGGTAAATGCCAGTGCCCAGCTGGGCAAGGTGAACCCGCATGTGGCAGCTGATCTGGAACTCACTGGTGAAAGACAGACATTCCTGTAAAATGAAATTCCAAAAGTCGATGGCATTAAAAACAAACCTTGGTTTGGTTTCCAGAACCCTCCATAAAATACAAAATTATCACTGGACACTTTTTGTTCTGGATTATCAGCGTCTGGCTCCTTGATATCTAAAATTTAAAGACAGATTAAAAAACTTAATGCAATGATATGACCAGTTCTTCTTTCTGGTTTGTAATTTTTCCATCAAAATCCATTTTTTAGATCCCATTTAAAACCAAAGTGCTGTTATGACCAGCGCTGCACATTCTCTCGCTGATACGCCACTAACCGTTCGGCTCACTGACACCAGCGGCAGGCGCACACACACACACATTCATATTTTATATATATATATATATATATATATATATATATATATATATATATATATATATATATATATATATATGCACATACATACATATACACACACACACACCACTCATGCTGTATGTAACTCCAGGCCATGTATTACTACTCAGCAGTACTGATCTGTCTTTTCTTTCTGGGTTAACATTAATAAGCCTTTGCTGAAATCAATACAAACATGAAAACCCTTCCCAGCATTCATCATCGCATCTCCCCAGCAGTCCCAGTGCTGCTACGGCAGAGCGGAGCACAAAAGACCCCACAGAGGAAGCTGTCAGATACCCTGCCTGAGGTTCAAGGAGCAAAGATCAAAATGAAATGAAATGACGCAAAGGCAGAATCCGGATGGACGAGCTGCCTAGATGTGTAAAGTGACAGAGACAACATGAAAGTCAAACCTGGAGGATGTGCGTCGGCAGAACTCTCACTGGGCTTCCCGTTGACCACCGGCGTTCCATTTTTGAGCAGCAGTTCAGCTGTGTGTGAGAAGAAGAGATACGATTGTGCGGTGAGCGACTCATTTCTGTACACCGCGGCCTGTGTGTCCTTCTGCATGAAGCCGGCAGTCTCAGATAAAGTAAACTTCCGTCTGGCGTGAGGGTCACTTGGGCCGGCTGACCTCGTGTAGCTTAAGGAGGCCGACTGACACTTCAGGGCACACAGAAGGCTTTTCAAAGCAGGGCTGGGCAGTTTAACATTTCAAAGACCTGCTGCACCAGCGGATCTTACGGCAAAGCCAAGTAAGACCCCCACTGTCTGTAAAACATTTCTGGCAAATGCCGTTGCGTCTCAGGATAAGCAGGGTGCCAAAGTACCCAGGAGGCCTTCCATTTGCACTCTCTTTGTTTCCTGATTATTTTTCAAACTATAACCAAGAACTCGACTGAAGGGTCTAATTTTACTTAAACAGCTTTCATTAAAAAAGTCAAATTAAATAAAAAACCTGCACTTTTAAACTACGTGGAGTTACTTGAATAGAAATTTAAACACACGCTTCTTACCAATTTCATAATTTGGTCTCATTACTTCATGATATTCAGATGCTATGATGAATCTCATCTGTTCAGGAAAAAGATGTCAGATATCGGTTTAAACACTGGGGGTCCATTTTACACAGAATTACATTTGTCTTTCCTGTTTATTAATTTTAATTCTCAAATAAAACAGGGAATGTGACAGAAAGGCACAGGTTTGCAAAAACAAATGCAGCAAAGGCAAGATTATTGAAAGTCGAGCAATCTCCCTTCTATGCACACAGCTGTTCCCCAATCTGGCGAGATGCCTGTGAAGTTCAAGGATGATGGGCGCCAGCCACTATGCTGACAATCCTTGGCCGCTTATCACAGAGCTACTCGGGTACTCAGCCTCTTTGTCTCATGGCTGGTCTTGAGCGCCTCACTGAAAACCCGCAGAAATACGAGAAGACATTCACAGAGATGATGACGAAGCCCAGACGGGACCCTTGAGGCAGTCGGTCCAAACCACAGGCCCCAACCTTTTTTGGGTCAGAGCCCACTTTTTCAAAGAGTGATTCGATAGCGCCCCCCCTTGGGTGAACTATACTGTACTATATATTGACAAACGGACAGATTTTAAAAATGATTTTATTAGAAGATACTAACAATATTGTTGTATTGCTCAAAGTATGATTAAAAAATATATATTATTAAAAAATTAATATTATTAGTGAGAGGGTTGAGTTTGGTATGATGACACTAATTTTACGATGTTTGGTGCCATTTTTGTCATCAGCAATCTTAAATCGCCACATTCCACTATTGACAATCGGTTTCTTTTCTTTGTTAATCATATTAAATATGATCACCAGAGACTTGTAGATCATCTAATTCGGGTTTCTTCCTAATGAAGAGGCGTATCCGCGAGAAATAAAAGATTTGTTATTTGGTGAAAGAGAAATCCACAAACGCGAGTGGTAGAGACGCGAAATGGCTGGTGCATAGGGCAGGCCGGGGGGGACAAAGCCCCCTAGTTTTTCATAAGTAGGTCCATGTAGGTTTTCCTTTGAATCTATCTGTAGGTACCGCACTGTAATTTTAGGTTGACACTTCCTCCGAAGGAATTCCGAAACAATCTGGTATTGATAAAAAAAGTTCAATGAACCTGTCAAAACATGCATCACGATCGGTCCTCTGCATGCGCGTTAATCTTCTAAGGACTGGCATGATCTGAGAATGCACGACTTGTGCAAAACTGTAAATATCATGTCCCAGTACCTACTATTTAATACGGACGGGTCAGTCTTAATGGACATTTACATTAATTGGTTGATGCATACGTTCGATGATTTTTAGTACTAATCAAACTTTCGGCGCGTTTTTGCGAGTATTGCCCAAGGGGGCTGCGGCTGGTCCTCAACGCCCCCTTAATATGTCCTGGACCAGAAATGCCCCCTTAGATTTCTTCAGCGCCCGCTGGTGGGCAGTACCGCCCCCGTTGGGAACCTTAGGTCTAAGCTCTGCACCAACATGCTGTCTGTCTCTCGGTGAGAGTAACAACATACAGTTGCCGTCTTATGAAACCGCTCAGCCCGTCACTGGTGGCTTCAAAGGTGTAAGTGTTGAAAAGATACACCATTAACTCTCTGCCATGATAATGACTGGCACGTAAGTCTGCTTTGGTATCTGTTAGCTAGTTAGTGTTCACAAAGACAAGGGAATTCTTCTTTGACACACTGGAAGCACTTTAAAAGACCACCTGACTACTGAACACGGGGTTCTGCATCTTCTAAATGGGGGGAGTTGTGGTACCCCTGAATACATGCCAGCTGTTACATATGCTGGCAATGATTAGACAGGCGTGGTGCCTCAGTGCCTTGGTAGTCGCTGGCTCTAGCAGGGCGGGCAGGCAGGCATTGGAACTGAAGGGTAAGAGTTCAAAGGTACTTTTCATTGTGCTGAAAGTGGCTGGAAGCTTTAGGGGTTAGGGAAACCTCTGCTAAGCAGGCCCAGGTAGGATGTGTTGCTACCATGACCCTCACCAGGAAAAGCATGAAGATGATGAAAGAGAAGAAAATGAAGACATAACCAAAGCACGGTGGAGAAGACCTGACTGCATGATGCCCTGGACCAAATTCACATAAATCACATAAAACACTTTCTGGAAGCTTTTGGTATCACAACATGCATTTTTATTGTGTAAAGTTATTACTTTACTTACAGAAACTAAATGGCCCATAGAATGTAAAATGTTCTCAAAATAGGTTTCTTCAACAGTTTACTTAAAATGACCATAAAACACACACATTACCTGAATACCACTGTGCCCGTCCAAGGTCTCAATAGTCCGCGCCGTTTCTTTCAAGTAGGCTTCAAGGCTTTTAGTAACCTGATTAGCAGTTGGATCCATGAGGGGGTAAGCCTTCTTCTAAAAGATACGAGAGAAGAACAAAAGGATCTCTAGGCTAAGGGGGCAAACTGAAGGCCTGCTACTATCATTTAGTGCCAGTGGCATGGCAAACCTCGCAGAAACCTCATTCTTCTAAAATGCACACAATGCTGTGCTGGCAGCACACAACTCTGGAATAACATCTCAGTAGCGCAAGTCTGTTCAAAGCATCTCTGGACCCCACCAAAAATAAGAAACAGCAGAAAGAAGACAAACATGAGAAGTGGGCAAAAGAGTCCTGCTAAAAAGCAATCATCTTACTGGAGCTGCTTGTTGTGAGAAACAGCCTGACCTGGCATCAGTGCCAGGCTGGCAGGAGACTCGCTCACTTTTCAAAGTACAGCATTAAAAGAATTTTGAAGATAAAATCTCATAACCACCACGTCATGATTAATGGCAAGCAAACATGAATAACCACAGCAATAAAGACGTCAGTCGACAAACCTACTGCAGGCATTAATTATGGAGTCAAAGGGGCTGTGAAATGCTTGAGCAGCCATTCAAAGAAGTAACTTTTATTCTGATTTCTTTTCAACTACATGCTTGTTGAAAGTTTGTGCTAAGAGACGTTAGCATGGAGCAGGGTCGGACGGTCTTCAACCAGCTGGCTAATTATCTCCTGAACTGGATTTACTTCATTATGGGGCTAATAAAAGTGCAACTTGGTGATGGATGACTTGTAATTGGATAAATTAAATAAGTGAAATAAATATGTTATTTGTTCATTCTGGTGCCCTTTATCTAATATTAGATTTTGGATGAAGATCTAGAGACATGATAAAAAGGCCACCCTAAATGGTACAAAACTACAGAGCCCACAGAGCACACAGAGCTCCGCCCACAGAACTCCTTTCCTCCATGGGGCGAGACAGATGTGGACAGTTTGTTGACTTTACTCCTATTCTGGATTAATAACGTTTACCTAATCTCATCTAGTAATGCAGCTGTTCAACTGAAAGCCGAGACACTCTTTGTTAACACTACTGCACCATGGATGTGTTCTCTGATGAGAGAGAATGCAGAACAGCAGAAAGGAAATGGAAATCGGATGAGCTGAATGTTCATTAGATCAATCTGGATAAGAACAGGCCATTCAGCCTAACTGAGCTTACAAGTCCCATCTACTTAACCCATCTAAAATAACATCAACTTGAGTTCTAAAGGTCCCTAAAGCCACTACATGGTTACTTACTCCAAGTGTCTGTGGTTCTCTGTGTTAAGAAAAACCACCTGATGTTTGTGTGAAATTTGCCATTAATCAGTTTCCAAGGGTGACCCCGTGTTCTTTTTGGACTCACTTTTAAAGTCACCATCTTGATCCACTGGATTCATGCCCTTCATACTTTTCAACACTTGAGTCGGGTCTCCTCTTCATCACTGTAAAGGCTCAGCTCTTTTCATCTTTCCTCCTAACTCATCCGAGTCGCTCTTCTCTGCACCTTTTCTTGTGCTGTTATGTCTTTATGGAGACCCAAACTGCACCCAGGACTCCAGCCGAGGCCTCACCAGTGTGTTATAAAGCTGAACCTCCTACGACTTGCACTGCACATGTCAAGGCGCTATATAACCTGACATTCTGTGAGCATCCTTGTGAACACTGTCTGGCTGATCGTTAAGACATCGACATGAATGCCCTGTAAGTGTTAAACAGTGAAATGAACAACGCCCTTCTCCAGCCACAAGGGATTTCACACTAAAACTTGTCACCCCCTTCTGATTTTGATTCTGTTTGGGAGTCTGTGGTGCTTTTCAATAATAAGATCACCATTAAAAGGGCTAACATCACAAGGTCTGACTTGCTTGCTCCCCTAATTTCGTTGTCCCTTCCATTTCTACCATCAATACAAGTCATTTGTGTTCCTTCACCACTAAGTGATCTTCTAAGACTCACTATCAGTAGTCATTTTACTTCTGCCCTCTTGATCCCATCTCCACCAGGCTCTTCACACAGGTTTTCAGTTCATTTCTCAGTATTCTAATTATTGTTAATCAGTCACTATGAAACTGCAATAGCTAAAGCACCATTGAAAAACACAGACTTGACTATTTTGAGGTGACAAATCTTCTTCTTTCGGCTGCTCCTGTTAGGGGTTACCACAGCGGATCATCTTCTTCCATATCTTTCTGTCCTCGTCATCTTGTTCTGTTACCCCCATCACCTGCATGTCCTCTCTCACCACATCCATAAACCTCCTCTCAGGTCTTCCTCTTCTCCTCTTCCCTGGAAGCTCCTCTATCCTTAGTACCCTTCTCCCAATATACCCCTCATCTCTCCTCTTCACATGTCCAAACCAACGTCATCTCACCTCTCTGACTTTGTCCCACCTGAGCTGACCCTCTAATGTCCTCATTTCTAATCCTGTCCATCCTCATCACATCCAAATGCCAATCTTAACATCTTTAACTCTGCCACCTCCAGCTCTGTCTCCTGTGCCACCATCTCCAGCCCATATGACACAACTGGTCTCACTACAATCACAGGCAGCTGTGCCGTTACGTAATGGCGCACAGCCTCTCGTTATCTCTGAGCTGCTAAGAATGGAAGCGAGCGGCCTTGAGCCAACAGGCATCTGCTCAAAAAAGGGAAAAACACAAAGCCCTTAATAATCAACGGTTAAACTTTTACACGCTGAAGTGCAATGTGCTTTGCTTTAACTTGAATGCCTAAGGTATTGATTGATAAGCCTGGATATAGAAATTTAAATGCCATCTAAAATGGTTAGATATGCCAACGTGAACGTTTGCTTAATTTTCTTAAAGCGAAAGGCCTGTGAAAGCGTCTTTACTCTTCTTTCAGTCAGAAGCCTCAGCTGCTGTTTTCCCAAAACAAACGTCTGTTTAGTGCCCTCTTACAACACCACGTCCTTGAGGCACTGAGGAATAAAACATAACATTCGAAAGGACGGGCAGGGCCCTCGTGCTAATGAACGCTCTTAAAAGGTAACGGCTCAAAATCTATTAAGAAAGCACTCTGACCCTTAGCCTAAATCCTCAATAGATCCTTCACTCAAATAGTCATCTGTACTTGCTGAAGTCCTTCAGCACTGTAGGTCATCCTGCTCTTCCTCAAAGTGAGAGCACCAGAGAAAGTTATTACTTTGTCTCTGTCAAGTTTCAGGGTCAAACAGACAGAATTCTGTAAAAACCGTCCATCGTCACCCATCAAGGTGTGGTCCTCTAGAAAAATACTGCAGTTGTGAAAGAGCCGCTGAGACTTTGCTGTCAAGATAACCAGCAGAGCACATTCTCCTCCATCACCTCTAGAACACAGACACACGTGAACAAACCCTGCAGGAGAGACTCGGCATCACTTGAGACAAACCAAGAGGCGGCGGTGTCGGGGCTTGGGAGATGGGGGTGGGGCACCAAATCACTGCCTTCCATCCTGTTTGGAGTTCCCACTTAGACAGACATACACACAGGGCCGGATTTTCCTATAGGCTAACTAGGCTTCAGCCTAGGTCCTCACGATCAAGAGGGGCCTACATTCAAATTGTTAGCAAAATTTTATTATCTCTCATGTAATTTACAAACTTAAAAATGGAAGGTGAAAGGGCCTCATGAGTGGAATAGCCTAGGGCCTCTTTTCATATAAATCCGGCCCTGCATACACATCACCCAGAGAGCGGTGCTCCAGACTCTCAAAAGGAATACTTCACTACCCACTGTGAAAACAAAAACGTGTGACTGACACAAGTGACGGGTCCTTCATCATCAGAGACGCCGCTAACGGAGGACCACGCGACCCCTGGATGAAGAGGGAGGACCACGCGACCCCTGGATGAACATCCGGCAGGTACATTTTTTCCCAAATTGCTTGCCAATGTGAGGTTAGCACAAGTAGAAAAGGAAATGAGGGTAACTTGCTTTTAAAATATTGACTGTGCCACTCAAAACAAATATTCAGTCGCTAGGATCTTAAAGTAACTTTGCTAATCACATCACTTACCACATAATTGTATCGATGCTTCCAACTGATTATGTGAAAAATAAAATCTGCCCGGGATATGAAGCGGCACAAGGTGCAGAAATACTGAGGAGCGAGGGAAGGGGTCTTGCAGACAAACTCCACCACAAACTCCAGCCCTGCAGATAAATAAATAAAAAAACAGACATTCATTCAATTCAAATGCTTTCCATCTTACAAGTAAAATCTAAATATTAGAGCTCAATGGTGATAAAATATCTTCTCTTGGCTCCTCAGCGTCACAGACGCTAATCAAGGCTGGGACTGGCGCCACTGGAGACTCTTTAACGTTTGCCTCTCTCGGCTGAAGTTGTGTCTCGCTCTGCCACTTTAAACTCAAACGTTTACTTGTGAACAGTCCCCTAAATAATACTGTAGTAGTAAATGTTCCGTTCAAGGCCCTTTTTTTGTCCCTTTGATTGATCTGCGCCGCTCAGCAGACAGAAGCAGGGGGACCAGGGGATGGCGGTGGTGGCGGCACATTAACGGCTTTACCTTTCAGTGCAGGGAGAGCCACATCCCGGCCGTTTCTAAGGATGGTGGACACCGCTCACATTTGTCACGGCCTCTTCTCAAACTGTGACAAAGCAGATACAAGAATCATGGACCTGTACAAAGTGTCACTGCCCCCTTCTCATTCACTAAGGGCTTTTTGGCATCACCCCACCTAAGCTACATACCCAAAAATAAACGGCTTTTGTACATTTTGTAATAAGTGAGCTGCGAATGGCTGAAGAGTAGCGAGTACAACACTTCACATTTTTAAACGAAACTATTTATGTCATTAACAAAATCTTTGTTTACACCAATATCAACTAAATAAAACACAACAATTGGTACTTTAGGGATTTCTCTC
Source organism: Erpetoichthys calabaricus (assembly GCF_900747795.2). Lineage (NCBI taxonomy): Eukaryota > Metazoa > Chordata > Cladistia > Polypteriformes > Polypteridae > Erpetoichthys > Erpetoichthys calabaricus. The sequence goes on from NC_041406.2 coordinate 67,626, forward strand.
CAAAAACTGGATTTTCAAGTACAAAGTGAAGACATTTCAGGATCCACAACCTTGGAATTTGTTTTCTTTTGTGCCAAGTTTAAACAGATGGCATATCCCTAACATTTTAAAGTCAAACTGTCTGGCAGGGCACAACGTGTGTACTTCTGGAAACTTTTAGTTTACTGCACCTGAACAATCACTGCAGTTTATATAATACTAGACAAAGAGCCCGCTTCGACAACGTAAGATGAAACGGGCACGAGTTTGTGTCAGCAGTGTATGAAGAACAAATGATAAGTAATGAAGAAGTTGTTTTGTAATGACTGTAGTCCTCTTTACTCATTACTGTACAGGCTTGTACTGTTAGTTGATGAATTGTCCAGGCCTATAGTATAATATTGAATGATGAATGTTCCAGTACAATATGGAATAGTAATAAGTATAAGCACCACAAACCTGATATAGGTGTATTGAATGAATGCGTAATTGAATCAGAATGCGTAATTAGGCCTCGAGCTGTAGTCGAAATCGCCTTTCAGGCCTCTACAGCTTTAATTGTAGTCGCCTTTCTCTTTGAATTTTTGCATCCGTAAATCCGCCGCCTGCCGCGATGTTGGGGTTGGATGTCGGTCTCGTAAGGTTTTTTGGGCAGCTGTGCAGAAGGAGACTGCGCATTCGGCTTTGGACGGACGTGAGTGAGTGAGTGAGTGAGTGAGGAGGCAGGCGAATTATGTATTAAGATATACATATAAATAAATATATTTAAATAGGTGTAAGATTAGCTTAAATACAGTAAACAAAGGGTTATGAGAAAATGAACGTTTGAAGATGATGATGATGCTGGTGTCCAGCAGGGGTCATTCTTGGGTTGTCCCCGATTAGCACACCTGCGGTGAGCTTAGAAGCAAAGGCCAACGAGTGAGGAGCTGACAACAAACACATGGCAGTGCCAGGATGAACAGCAGGAGAGCACTGACTGTGGGCGTTAACACTAGAATTACCAGACCTAACGAAAAAACGCGTAAATCCAGCCCACCTTAAATCCCTTCGCACCTCTCCGTCAGTGTCTTTTGTCCTGTAAATGTGCCAATCAACACAAGCAGCCTGCTATTCCATCCACCCACCGCCGCAGAACGGGCACAAAGTTCTCCCAGCTCATGCCTTAACTACCTGGGAGTGAAGTGCTGGAGTTTTAGAGTGGAAGTAATAGATCGTTATTTGGAACTCAAGCATTTCACATGTGTTCCGTTTCTACAATAATCTGTGTAAACACATCGTTAAAACAGAAACATTTTTCATATTTTAGTAATAAAAGACAAAATGTTGGTATAAACTATATAATGTGTGAAACCTGAAATCCAAAGATCAAGTAAGCACTTTCACAAAAGGTTCAAAGACGAGACAACAGCATTCGTGGCGTAGCGGTAGGAATTGCTGACTTGTACTCAAGGGTCCTGGTTCGATCCTCACGCGAGACGTTATGCAAATGAATATGAATAATATGAATAATCTTACTTCAGTGCCACAATGTTTTCCGAAATGCACTATACAGGTCATAAAATGAGTTATTCCAAATATCATATATACCTACGTCAGTGCAGCTTTGACATCATGAACCATAAGGCACACATTAATTCAGCGTGAGCAGGAACAGTCAGTAAAATTCAAGTGACGGTGAGATATGAAGAAGGCAGGCAGATTTGCCAGCGTTTGTGTGTCAGCTTTTATCCCTCCAGATCAGTGAATTTCCAGTTCCATTGTCTCAAAACACCACTCTACATCATCTCCAGTTATTCCCAGTTTCAGATAAAAAGTAACCGCGTCAGATCCCTGGGCAGGGGGGTGTTTGTTGTGTCGTGATCGTGACTGACAGAATAAAAGTGAAAATAACGGCAACTTTTACAAGTGCTATAAATGTACAGCGGCTGTTACAGAAACAAATCAAATGTATGTTTTTATTGTGTAATATTAACAGTAAGAGCAGCTCACTACTCTGAATGGTAAATTTGCCGGAGAGCCGGTCTCCAACTCACGACCTCCGGATTATAAATCGGCAGTTCTAACCACAACACCACAGAAACTGTCGCGTTGTACTCGCACCTTTTGTGAAAGAGTTTATTTGATATTTGGCCATCAGCTTCACACATTATACACTTCATGTCCACATTTTGTCATTTATTACTAAAACATGAAAAACGTTTCTGTTTTAACGAAGTGTTTACACAGACTGTTGTAGACACAAAACACACATCAAATTATTTCCCCTTACAATTCTGGGTAGCTCACTCCCAGATAACTGGAAGAACTTCTTGGCCGTTCTGAGGCAGTGGGGGTGATGGTATAGCAGGCTGCTTGGGCTTATCAACACATTTACAAGACAAAAGACGCAGACGGAGAGGTGCAAAGGGATTTAAGGTGGGCTGGAGTTACAAGTTTTTTCGTTGGCTTTGGTAATTCTAGTGTTAAACGCATCATCAGACCCAGGATCGATTCTGGCAGTGACTGTTGGGATTTGAACCAGCAACCTACCAGATCCCAAGCCTCGGAGCTGCCACTCTGCTTAAGCAACATGCACATGGGATGCACTTTATTCTCGTACAGCATGTTATAAGCTCTCGGATTTCCAAACGACATTGAAATTTTGGACATCTTGCCACCTTGGTCACACATATATAACAAAATTGGACCTACCGATGACAGGCTCACGACGACTGGGGTTCTTCGCATAGTCATACAGGGGGCACAGATTGTCCACATTTTGTTCTCCACCTGAACACAAAAAGGAAGTAGAGAAAAGAGCACTGAGAATTGAAAAAAAAAAAAATCAGCATGACTTCAATCTCCAAATCATTTTCTCCTGATTTCCGAAGGATCAGCACTGCGCTGCGCCTCTAAACCTCTAAACTCTAAAGCAAACACATGAATTGATGAACTTGGAGATGACTGAACATCAGCTAATCTTGGGCCTGCTCCACTACTGTCGGGCACAGACTGTATTAACGAGGTATCAGCAGGCTACATTTCTTTGGGCTGCGCTAAAAACGGATGCCAATACTTAGCACCTCAGGGGTGCCCACCGTCAGCTCCTCTTTTGCTTGCCATTCTTTGCCTTGCCCAGGGGTGTCCTCTTAGTTTGAGGAGCACAACTGCTTGCTGGCCTGGTCTTCTCAGGACTCGAACTCACATCCTCGAGATGACTGGACACCCGTGGCCGCCCGCTGGTGCAGTTAAAGGAGATCTCCTCTTTGGTCCCATCAGGCCTCTAATTACGTAGTCTCCATCTCTCTCGGCCTCACTACACTCTCCTCTCCCACTGCACACAGCTTTTCTATTTTTTTATTCTCATTCTAATAACATTATTTTCTTGTTTCTCCTGTGTGAATAAGAAGTCCATGTCTTATGGTGACCACTGTAGAATCATTAGAAACACGTTATTATACGGTATAGATGTGTGCACACTGCCATACTTACTCCCGACAGCTCGCTTTTCCATCCTCTGGGACATAAGATGGCAAACAGTTTGACCGAGAAAACAAAAAGGCACATTAGTATTACAAAAGCAAACTGAAAAAACTAGCAAATAAACTTAATTTTAAAACATGTTAACAACAATAAATAATAATAATAATAATAGAGGAGATGCTCCACTCTATTCTGTGACCTGAAAGGGTCCATCAGTCAACATGTCTCTTAACTTTGACTACCATTTTCAGCAGACGTTTTCTTCTGTCCGATTTGTGGAAGTGGACTTTGGTCACATGCTTGCCTTTGCAAGTCCTTGTGGTCCTAAAGCCATATGTCAGAATGTGAAGTCCCTTGTGGCAGCCCACCAAGTGAGTTGAGCTGCTGTGAGACGTGTACTTCAGGCCGGCCATGAGAGCGAGTCGACCACAGCAGCAGGACTCCGCATGTGCTCGGTTTAATATGCAAGTTAAGAGTAAGCAGCTACTCGACACAATTTGAACTTTACCATCTGAGTACAAGCATCTGTGCAAACTAGCTTGGCAGAGTCTGTCCTAAATCGTGCAGATGAAAATCCCCAAGACACTGAAATATGAAAACGGCTACTGAGACCTTCTGCATTGATTTAGTAGGCTTGACTGCTGTCATGCACGGCTCACCGGCTATTCATTCTGTCCTCAATTCAGATCTCGGTCAACTCAAAGTGTCGCAAGAAGCATTACACAAACCAACAAAAGGCCGAGCACAGGACCTCCATCCCTGACGAACGAGAAGAGACCACTCGGCCCATCTGCTGCTTGTAGCTAACAGCGTGGTCAGATACTTCACAAAGACTGTCAAGGCTCCAGCTTCAGCTCCACATCTCCGGAGTTGGTTTCAGACAACAAACATTAGGGTCTCAAGATGCCAGCCGAGTAAAGATTCCAAGGATTAGCAAACGTTTAGCTACAGGGCTCCAAAGCTGTGGACTGATCTGCCTGCATATTTAAGAGATGCCCCTTCAGTCTCAAGCTGGAGACTCACTACTTTGATGATGATAAGAATACATTTGACTTTTATAGCGCCTTCCCCTTTAAAGCACTTTACTCTGGCATAGCTTGACTACACCTGCTAAACAGTTTGCATCCCAGTTTGATTGTCATTTGAATAAAATAAATGCAATTCAATAAATATGAACTGCTACTGATCCCCACCTATTCTACTTCTCCTCTCTGTGCCCTGCTGTGGCACCTGGTGCCAATGCTCCATGCCCAAGCGGTTTTCCTGCTCAAAGAAAGACACCAGAGACACTGGGAGCCTTGGAATCAACGAATGGGAAAGAGTGAATCGTCAGATTAGATGGCCTAGCAGAGCGGGTGGTGGTCAGTTGGCCAGGGTCGCCAGGGCTTAGTGATTAACGACGATTCGAGCTGTGGAAGAAAATAAGCCACAATATGTGAATTTAGCAAAAGGAGGTGTTTAACAGCATTAACGCTAATCCAGAACTTTCCATGAGCGTTCCGAATACTCCATCACAGCAGTCTGCACTCTTTACAGCTTATAAAATCGGTTACTTTGGTTTTCTTCTGTTGTTGTTTCTGGTGCTGCTTTTGCGATGACAGTTTATAGATTTACTTGTGTACTTTCACTTGTATTTATTTAAATACATCTTTATGAAACTGTTCTTAGAGCCTGTGTTCAACAGGACAGAATTACAACAGTTGTACGGTAAGTTCAAACATGATAATAGGACTCTGGAGTTGCCCCCGGTGAGAGGCGCTGAGCGGTTGTGGGTATACTTATTGCCCCCCGACTTGGAGCCTGTACATTGGGGTTTACCCCGGTGGACGAGAGGGTAGCCTCCCTTCGCCTTCGGGTGGGGGGACGGGTCCTAACTGTTGTTTGTGCATATGCACTGAACAGCAGTTCGGAGTACCCACCCTTTTTGGAGTCCCTGGAGGGGGTGCTAGAGGGCATACCTTCTGGGGACTCCCTCGTTCTGCTGGGAGACTTCAATGCTCAGTGAGACCTGGAAGGGCGTGATTGGGAGGAATGGCCCCCCCGATCTGAACCCGAGTGGTGTTTTGTTATTGGACTTCTGTGCCCGTCACTGATTGTCCATAACGAACACCATGTTCAAGCATAGGGGTGTTCATATGTGCACTTGGCACCAGGACACCCTAGGCCTCAGTTCGATGATCGACTTTGTGGTCGTGTCGTCGGACTTGCGGTCACATGTCTTGGACACTCAGGTGAAGAGAGGGGCGGAGCTGTCAACTGATCACCACCTGGTGGTGAGTTGGCTTCGATGGTGGGGGAGGATGCCGGTCAGGCGTGGTAGGCCCAAACGTGTTGTGAGGGTCTGCTGGGAACGTCTGGCAGAGCCCCCTGTCAGAAGTAGCTTCAACTCCCACCTCCGGCAGAACTTCGACCACATCCCGAGGGAGGTGGGGGACATTGAATCCGAATGGGCCATGTTCCGTGCCTCTATTGTTGAGGCAGCTGACCGTAGCTGTGGCCGTAAGGTGGTCGGTGCCTGTCGTGGCGGCAATCCCCGAACCTGTTGGTGGACACCGGCGGTGAAGGATGCCGTCAAGCTGAAGAAGGAGTCCTACAGGACCTTTTGTCCTGTGGGACCCTGGAGGCAGCTGATTGGTACCGGCAGGCCAAGCGGAATGCGGCTTTGGTGGTTGCTGAGGCAAAAACTTGGGCGTGGGAGGAGTTTGGGGAGGTCATGGAGAACGACTTTCGGACGGCTTCGAGGAGATTCTGGTCCACCATCCGGCGTCTCAGGAGGGGGAAGCAGTGCAGTGTCAACACTGTATATGGTGGGGATGGTGCGCTGCTGACCTCGACTCGGGACGTTGTGGGTTGGTGGGGGGAGTACTTCAAAGACCTCCTCAATCCCACTAACATGCCTTCCAATGAGGAAGCAGAGCCTGGGGACTCAGAGGTGGGCTCCCCCATCTCTGGGACTGAGGTCACCGAGGTGGTCAAAAAACTCCTTGGTGGCAGGGCCCCGGGGGTGGATGAGATACGCCTGGAGTTCCTCAAGGCTCTGGATGTTGTAGGACTGTCTTGGTTGACACGTCTCTGCAACATCGCATGGACATCAGGGACAGTGCCTCTGGATTGGCAGACCGGGGTGGTGGTCCCCCTCTTTAAGAAGGGGGACCGGAGGGTGTGTTCCAACTACAGAGGGATCACACTCCTCAGCCTCCCTGGAAAAGTCTATTCAGGCGTCCTGGAGAGGAGGGTCCGTTGGATAGTCGAGCCTCGGATTCAGGAGGAACAGTGTGGTTTTCGTCCTGGTCGCGGAACAGTGGACCAGCTCTACACCCTTAGCAGGGTCCTGGAGGGTGCATGGGAGTTTGCCCAACCAGTCTACATGTGTTTTGTGGACTTAGAAAAGGCATTCGACCGTGTCCCTCGGGGAATCCTGTGGGGGGTACTCCGGGAGTATGGGGTACCGGACCCCCTGATAAGGGCTGTTCGGTCCCTGTACGATCGTTGCCAGAGCCTGGTTCGCATTGCCGGCAGTAAGTCAAACCCGTTTCCAGTGAGAGTTGGACTCCGCCAGGGCTGCCCTTTGTCACCGATTCTGTTCATAACTTTTATGGACAGAATTTCTAGGCTCAGCCAGGGCGTTGAGGGGGTCCGGTTTGGTGGGCTCAGGATTGGGTCACTGCTTTTTGCAGATGATGTTGTCCTGTTTGCTTCATCAGGCCGTGATCTTCAGCTCTCTCTGGATCGGTTCGCAGCCGAGTGTGAAACGGCTGGGATGGGAATCAGCACCTCCAAATCCGAGACCATGGTCCTCAGCGGGAAAAGGGTGGAGTGCCCTCTCAGGGTTGGTAGCGAGATCCTGCCTCAAGTGGAGGAGTTCAAGTATCTCGAGGTCTTGTTCACGAGTGAGGGAAGAATGGAGCGTGAGATCGACAGGCGGATCGGTGCGGCATCCGCAGTGATGAGGGCTCTGCATCGGTCTATCGTGGTGAAAAAGGAGCTGAGCCGTAAGGCGAAGCTCTCAATTTACCAGTTGATCTATGTTCCTACCCTCACCTATGGTCATGAACTATGGGTAGTGACCGAAAGAACGAGATCGCGAATACAAGCGGCTGAAATGAGTTTCCTTCGCAGGGTGTCTGGGCTCTCCCTTAAAGATAGGGTGAGAAGCTCAGTCATCCGGGAGGAGCTCAGAGTAGAGCCGCTGCTCCTCCGCATCGAGAGGAGTCAGATGAGGTGGCTCGGGCATCTGATCAGGATGCCTCCTGGACGCCTCCCTGGTGAGGTGTTCCAGGCACGTCTAACCGGGAGGAGGCCCCGGGGGAGACCCAGGACACGTTGGAGGGACTATGTCTCTGGACTGGCCTGGGAACGCCTTGAGATTCTCCCGGAAGAGCTAGAAGAAGTGGCCGGGGAGAGGGAAGTCTGGGCATCTCTGCTCAAGCTGCTGCCCCCGCGACCCGACCTCGGATAAGCGGGAGACAATGGATGGATGGATAATATGACACAGACTTAAAATGACCTAAAGCCGTTCATGAACCTGGAGGACAGAAGCCCATCCTGCCAGGACAAGGCAGAAGCAGCAGCTCTGGACAGGAAGCCACTTAAAACAGCTGGGCTGGTGACATCTGTCCCACGACTGTGTCCTGCCAGGCACCTGATGCTGCTAAAAAAGCTCTGTGACCCTAAATAGGATTACAAGGACTGGAGAATGTGGAGTTGCGTTAATCTGATCAGTCAGACACGTTTAACAAAAAGCAAAGTGACAGATTGACTCGGACGTCTGCTACACGCTGTGACTGAGCAGATCAGATACATCCCGTCTGAACTCCAAAGCGCCTCCTGCTTCCTGGTACTTCACATTGAATACAAGATCAAATGTGCGTGGAAAAAAATAGCAGTCGTGTGAATCCCATCAAGCGCGACTCCGACTCGGAAGTCTGTGTAAATACGGTGAAACCCAAGTAAAGCCTGAATAACTCTGGGGATTCTGCTGCCATCTAGTGACTGACATAACAAAACACTGCAAAAAAACCAAAAAAAAACAAAAGCGGAATATTTTAATACTTTATGGTAACTCCAAGGTAACGCATCAATATTCATGAGTGGGGCGGAGCCTCCAACAAAAAACAATAGCAAAAGGAAAGCAGTAAAAGCAGCTCTGGAATGAACTGAAACTGAAGCACTGCGGGACAGCAAAGTGAACTAGACATCAAACGCTGACACGGGGAGTGAAACCGAGGAGTGATATGGCACTGCACGACCAGACCATCGCGATATGCCCGGCGAATCTCCACTGTGCTGCACCAGTAGCTGCTCGACAAAAAGGTAAAATAAGGCCCTCTAAAAATAAGCCTCTAAACACTGTTCACAATACAGCAACTTTTAAAGTTTGTGTCAGGGGAAATGTGTCAGTCACCAAGGCGTGCGCTGTAGTAAGTTGTGAGAACGTAATGGGCACGTCCATCAGGTAGGTCAGGAATGGACACTCTACTCTCTCACGCACAAGAACCAAAAAAGATCAGAAAACCGCTCAAAGACTGTGACATCACTCGGAGGACGTGCACTAAATCTGCAGGGGGGACACGTGACGTTTTGGTGTTTACAGGACGCAAACATGTCTTCTTGTTTAAAAAAAATGCATTACTTTGGTTTAATTTTTCTTTTAAACATAACGCTAAGACGGTTAAGGGTGGGAACTGGCAAAAAAAAAAAAAAAACAAACAAACAAACAAGTAACTAACTAAAAATGGCTCCAAATGTGGTTTACACTGGTGCGAACATTAAAATTCCCTCTCCTCTGGCTGTCCCACACAAGACTTGTGCAGGCCCAGAGATGGCACCCCTTACATCTCTAGAGCACGCGCCTCGTTTTCAGTTCATCTACTTGGCGTCACATTTCAGTCAGTTGTCAAACTCCAAAAGTGAGCTCTTGATGAAGTTAGTTTGAAACCTAAGCCACAAAAAGCTGCTCTGGAGGACGGCACGGAGCAGCAGAATGCAAACAGCTGGCCTCTAACTCTGGAATTCTGCAACATGGCACTAAAAAATTGAACATGACAATCCATATGACATCATTTCTGGCACTTCTGACAGTGAGGAATACATTCTTGTGTTTGGCACAAACTGAAAGTTTACTCAGAAATCAAACCTGAGCAGAACATGAAGTGTAGTGATTTTCTGTCCTGGCCTGTCCTGTTCCGGGGTGTCAGCTCCCTTGCCTTTCGAGATTTCCAGTCTCAACTTTAAATGCCGTTTTACGTCAGCCTGCAGCGCACACCCAATTTGTGCCCTTCACTTCAGTGCACAGTGTGTTCAGCCTTAACACCCTTGTAACTTTGACCATTTATTTTTGATTGGTCTCCATTGCCAAACAGAACAGACGTTTACCAGCGGCACTCACCTCTCGATGCGTGTTTCCCATTATATGCATCATCAGCTGGGACTCAACAAAACATGAAAGACTGCACAGCTGTAAAAAAGAGAAGACAGAAGAAGACCGTGTTACCCCCAAGGTATTCCTGCCATCTTCTTTGCTCTTTCATTTCTATTCTGCCCTCCTTCAGGGTCCCAACCTCCAACAACTTCTCTCTTTCTGGACTTTCTTCCATGTCAGTTTCTAAATATTTTGCATCCCAGATTTTGCAAAGCATTCAGATGTTGGCAAAATGAAATGAATCCTCACACACTTTATTGCAATCTGTGTTTTTAGTTACTGCTGCGACTCCGTAAGTTACAGTTTCTTGCACTAACAGCCTCAAGTGTTTGACGTTGCCGTTTACCGCGTATCTCATAAATGCTCTCGTTCAGAAAAGTCAGACCAGATGGTGCCCTAAAACAGCGCACTGCCATATTCTGACTTGACTTAAGTGGGTGTCATAAGCTCTAAATCCAAATTTACAGGATTTCCACAAAGGAAAGGCACTCACTATGGCACTTGACCATCATGAGATGCGCCTTATTACTGCGCTCTTTCAATCATTTAGCTCCTGCTCTCCAATCAATATGCTGGCTTCCCATTAAATTTAGAGAACGCTCCTCAGATTTGCTTCCATTTATTCACATAAAGTGCACTTAAACAACGATGACAAAGCAAAAGAAAGAAAACCAACACCAGCAGCAGCGGCGGCTCCAACAAGGAATGAGGGACGTTCAGCTTTGGTTTAAACAAATGGGGGGCTCAGCTGAAAGACAGATCACTCCAGCGGTCTCGGGGGATTCACTGTCGAAGGTTCATCAATACTTTATCTACCAAGCACACCTGCAACCAGGGATCCCAATGTGGCATCAAAAGGGAGAGTCAACTGTAATTAAAATTGAGACCCCACCGCCTAATTAGCAAGCCGGGTATCAGACGAATGCAGGCAGGGCTGCCGAGTTACATAGCAGGACATTCGTGGGCCGAGTCTTTAATTATGGAACACACAGAAATGATCTCCACGAGGCCCGATTGGCCTCAACCCATAAACCAAGGATGTGAAAACCTCACTTCTTGTTCGAGCCGTGCACGGAGACCGTCAACGTTAGCTTCTAGTAACCGGGGCACATTCTGGGACTGGCTGTTGCTTATCGAGTCCCTTTGTGGTGTGTTCTTGTCAAATGGCTCCAGCAGGGGCAGAGCTCTAAAGTGGAGGCGTCACTGCCAAGGTCGAGATGGCGTCGGATCTTAGTTATTACTCTGCCATATGTCGATAACCTGCACGGCGCCTGAAGGGCAGCACAGAGGTTTACTCTTTAGGAACTCTAAGCTGCTGCACCTATAGCTGATCATTTCTTTTTTATTTGTTACTTTCTCATGTTGTTTGTACTGCTGGCTGACAAACATTTTGAATCAGATCTTTTTATGGAGAGCAGAAATCACAAACTTTTTGAAACAATGAGCCCAGGGAGGCCAACACTGAACAACAGTAAATAATATCACAGCCTCCGTGAAGTTACTCGTGTCACATAATCCACACATCGGGCATCCAGCTGAATGCTCACAATGCCCAAAACCCTTGTGCTTCTTGCTAAAATACTGTTGATTAAATATTTGTGGAAAATGAGAGCAGCACACAAAAGTGAAGCAAATGCAGACATTTCATTGATGTCAGGGCTCCTGACCAACCAATGAAGGGGGCGGAGTTTCAATTTCACACCTCAACCCCATCTGAACACACTTCACTTTCATGGACTCCTGGGATTTACAGCGCCAATATTCTAGCAAAGAACGCCTGTGATGAGCCTATGACTGGCTAGCTGACATATGGATTACGGGACACAAGCAGCAGGAGACATGTTTCGTTTTAAGACTTTCTGACTACGTGTTCTTGACCCCATTGATGTCCATTGTAATCAAAAGTCTTCTTCATTCTGAGGCCTATAATGTCAGTCTGGCCACAATTTTTAACATTTCAAAATCTGTCTGGATTTTTCTTTACCAGTTACTCCCACCATGTAAGCAGACCCAGACCTGAGCATTTCCATTTGCTCCTGGTTTTAGAATTGAATGCAGCATAACTTGGTGTTGGCCATGCTGTGTAGCAGACACGGCTAGGAAACACATGAAGGCAGGACTGAGAGACGTTACGAAGGGATGTGCAGGAATGCAGTGACTACAGGGGGATAAAACTGATGAGCCACAGCAGGAAGTTATGGGAAAGAGTAGTGGAAGCTCAGTTAAGAAGTGAGGTGATGATTAGTGAGCAGCAGGATGGTGTCATGACAAGAAAGAGCACCACAGAGGAGATGTTTGGTCCGAGGGTCTTGATGGAGAAGTTTTGAGAAGGCCAAAACTAGTTGTGTCTTTGTGGACCTGAGAAAGCAAATGACAGGGTGACTGAGAGGAGCTGTGGTATTGTATGAGGAAGTCGGGAGTGGCAGAGAAGTACGTAAGAGTTGTACAGGATAGTGCGGGCCGTGTGGCAGTGGTGAGGTCTGCGGTAGGAGTGACGGAGGTGGGATTACATCAGGGATCGGCTCTGAACCCTTTCTTATTTGTAATGGTTATGGACAGGCTGACAGACGAGATTAGGCAGGAGTCCATGTGGACTGTGATGTTTGGTGATGACATTGTGATCTGCAGGTTGAGGAGACCCTGGAGAGGTGGAATATGAGAGGAGAGGAATAAAGGTCAGTAGGACCACCAAGACAGAATACATGTGTGTGAATGAGAGGGAGGTCCTTGGAATGGTGAGCATGAGGGGAGTAGAGTTGGTGAAGGCGGAGGAGTTTAAATACTTGGGATAAACAGTACAGAGTAATGGGGAGTGCGGAAGAGAAATGAAGAGAGAGCAGGCAGAGTGGAGTAGGTGGAGAAGAGTGTCAGGAATGATTTGTGACAGACGGGTATCAGCGAGAGTGACAGGGAAGGTCTACAGGACGGTAGTGAGACCAGCTATGTTATATGGGCTGGAGGTGGTGGCACAGGAGACAGAGCTGGAGGTGGCAGAGTTAAAGATGCTAAGATATGCATTGGGGGTGACGAGGATGGACAGGATTAGAAATGAGGACATTAGAGGGTCAGCTCAAGTGGGACAAAGTCAGAGAGGAGAGATGGCGTTGGTTTGGAGAGATGACGGGTATATTGGGAGAAGGGTGCTAAGGAAAGAGCTGCCAGGGAAGAGGAGAAAAGGAAGTCCTAAGAGAAGGTTTATGGATGTGGTGAGAGAGGACATGCAGGTGGTGGGTGTAACAGAGCAAGATGTCGAGGACAGGAAGATATGAAAGAAGATGATCTGCTGTGGCGAACCCCAATGGCAGGAGGCAAAAGAAGAACAGGATGGGTACTGAAATCAAAGGACCATCTCATTCTCATAATAATTCTTGCTTCCTTAATTTGCAACCAAACATCGGAGAAACAGGCTCAGTTTTTATATCACACAGTGCAAGAGACACCATTTTAGATTACCATTCCTCTCATTCTGGATTCCTGCTCTGAACCTTCAGGAATCGTACAAGAAATGTAAAGCACAAGTAACAATGGCACAGTCTACAAAAACAGCAGGCAATATTCTTATTCATTTCACTTGCTCTTCACGCTGATGATGCAGACGTAACCCTCCCTCCTTTCAGGGCCCCCACCATAAAAAGGTCCAGCAGGCAACACAACGTACCTCACAGTAAAAAGACTGTGCAGTCCTAGGCTTTGGCTTGGTCTGGGGTTTTTTCTCAGCATCTTCTGTCTTCTTCTTTCCAATTTTCTCCAGTAATTTATATCCCTCAGAAAAATTGTCTTCAACGCTATCTTTTGCAAAATCCTGAACTTCACGAGCCATATTGTATGGCTTGCTTAAGCTGCAAAAATTAGGAAACATGAAATTCATAAGCCTTACTTCAATCCCATGACAATGATAAACACTTCCTTCTATGAAATTAACATTTTAAATAATAGGCAGCAAGATTTATGACCAAAAGAGCACATCAAAACAGACAAATGAAATCTTTAGCAAACAATAAAACATCATTTGCTTAGGTTTTCAAAACCACTTTGAAGTTATAAGTCATTGGCGCCGAGGACCCTGGAGAAGATGGGCTTTAAACTGATTGATGAGGCGTGGTTTGTGCCCTTCAGAATGAAAACAGTTAGCATTTACCTTTTTAATAAAAGGCGAGCTTTTAAGCCTGAGAAATCACCCCGTAAATGCACACGTTTAATTGCACGTGTTAATATGTATGCTTACACAGTATTAAAAGACACTCAAAAATTAACTTCATTTACCTTCGTTCCCGCGTTTGACTCGTGCTGTAAATCTCTTCCTTGTTTTTAGTTCACGTGATTACGTAGGAGGCGTGATGATGCGATACGTGACTCCGCCTCCTCCATTAGAGTATATGGACAAAAAACAGGTTCCAGTTATGACCATTACGCATAGAATTTCGAAATGAAACCTGCCTAACTTTTGTAAGTAAGCTGTAAGGAATGAGCCTGCCAAATTTCAGCCTTCTACCTACACGGGAAGTTGGAGAATTAGTGATGAGTGAGTCAGTCAGTCAGTCAGTGAGTCAGTGAGTGAGGGCTTTGCCTTATTAGTATAGATTTATCTTAGCATTCTAAATGTTCAGAGAGCAGGAAGATCATGAAGTGAATGTATTCTGTGCGGCAATCGCTGCCGGCGCCTCCTCTTAGTGCAAGAAGAAGTCAGTTTAAGAATCACTTAACACAAAGCATTTAATGTGCTATATAACTTATGACGGGGTTTAAGAAAATCTAGTAAATTAAATATTCATTTTACGATGAAGTTTAGTTTACGATGTTCTACTTTAATGACAAATTACGAGAATAAAGTCAACATGTCAACTTTAATTTTGACATAAACGGCGAGAGTAAAGTAGAAATGTCGAGAATAAAATCAACATGTCGTCACACTATTACACAGTACCCAGGTACATTACACTGTATTGAAAACAAATAAAACAAGTACAACTTGGCTTGCAGTATTATCCAGTAGTATAGAAACAGTATTTAACATCTGACCTTTTAAAACTAAAGTATCTCCAGGCGACGGACGCGACTCCTTTTTTTTTTTTTTTTTTGGCAAAGGTTCTTCTGTTCATCATGTTCAACTTCATCATCAGCTTCAGTTTCGGAATGTTCTCTGTCCATTTTCACCACGCAATACCTACACTACCACTACCTATTTGGTGTTGTAGCAGTGAAAAAGAGCCCCCGAGCAACAAATCTGTGTTTAGCGGTGTAGCAGTGAAAAAGGTCCCCACTTGAACAGTTTCCCGCTGCGCCACATTCCGAACGTCGTTTAGGCAATTTAAACCGGTGTTGCGGTATAAGAAAAATCGATATCATAAAAAAAATAAAAAACGGTTTTCGGTATGAACCGGTATACCGCCCAGCACTAACGCTACTAACCTACTATTTGCCCAGAGAGTTTGGACATGTCATTGTTGTTATAGTATACATTCCTCCTCGGGCAGACGTGGAGTCAGCGAGTGACATCATCCATTCCGCTGTTGCTAAGTTACAAACGCAGCACCCTGAGGCGCTTGTGCTAATCGCTGGAGACTTTAACCATGTGATGCTGGACAAAACATTACCTGCATTCTCCCAGTATGTCCACTGTAACACCCGGGGAAATAAGACTATTGATTTACTTTATGCAAACGTTAAAGACGCATACAGCGCCACCCCGCTGCCTGCGCTTGGGAAAGCAGATCATAACCTGGTTCTGCTTCAGCCTCACTATAAACCAAAAGTTAGAGTCCTACCTGTAACCACACGATCATTCAGGAAGTGGACTCCGGAGGCTGAGAATACTCTGAGAGAATGTTTTGGAACTACAGACTGGGATATCCTGCAGGGATCTCATAGTGAGAACATTGAGGAAGTTGTTGACTGCACTACTGACTACATCAACTTCTGTATGGACATTGTAGTTCCAGTAAGAACAGTACGCTGCTATGCTAACAACAAGCCATGGATTACAAGTGACATCAAGGGCCTTTTGAATCAGAAGAAAAGGGCTTTTAAAGACGGTGATCAGCATGAGCTCAAGCGCGTGCAGAAGGAACTCCGAGTCCAGCTCAGGGCGGCGAAGGAGCAGTACAGGAGAAAGCTGGAGCAGAAGTTGCAGAATAACAGCATGAAGGAAGTGTGGGATGGGATGAAGATCATCACTGGCTGCAGCTCGAAGCGGGGTACCACCATTGAGAGAGACGTGAAGAGAGCAAACCAAATGAACAACTTTTTTAACAGGTTTGACCACCCTAACCCACTCTCACTCTCACCTCGGAGTACTGCACCCTCCACACATCATTCTGCTGATACCAGCATAGGAAAGACATCCCCACCCATAATTACAACAGCGCAAGTGAGCAGAGAGCTGAGGAGACTTCGTGCCAGCAAAGCAGCGGGTCCAGATGGAGTATCGCCACGACTGCTGAAGGTCTGTGCATTGGAGCTGGGGGGTCCTCTACAGCGCATCTTTAACCTGAGCCTGGAACAGGGGAGAGTCCCGAGGCTTTGGAAAACATCTTGTATCACCCCAGTCCCAAAGATATCACGTCCTGGTGAGCTGAATGACTTTCGGCCTGTTGCTCTGACATCACATGTGATGAAGACCATGGAGAGGCTGCTGCTTCACCACCTTAGGCCACAGGTTCAACACGCCCTTGACCCTCTGCAGTTTGCATATCAGGAGAAGGTGGGAGCGGAAGATGCCATCATCTATATGCTACACCGATCCCTCTCTCACTTGGACAGAGGCAGTGGTGCTGTAAGAATTATGTTTCTGTCCCCCTTGGTTTTACACTTGGTACGAGGGACAACCAGAGATAGCTGACCAGAAGATCTAAGCACTCTGGATGGCTGGTGTAAAACGCACAGTTCAGATAAATAGGCAGGAGCAAGCCCATGTAAAGATTTAAAAACTAGCAGCAAGATTTTAAAATCAATTCGAAAACTGACAGGCAGCCAGTGTAAAGAAGCTAATATTGGAGAAACAGAGTCATACTTTCTTGCCCCAACCAGAAAGCGAGCGGCAGCATTTTGGACCAACTGTAACCTGTGCATCAGGGATTTATTAATCCCAGAATACAGCGAGTTGCAGTAATCGAGGCGAGAAAAAATAAATGCATGAGTAGCTATCTCAAGATCCCTAGAAGATACAAAAGGCTTGATCTTACCTAATAGATGAAGTTGGAAAAAGCAACTCTTGACTACAGAATTTACTTGTTTCTCAAAAGAAAGATTACCGTCAAAGGTAACACCAAGATTGCGGACTTGAGGTTTGGAAAAGACAGAGAAAGAGCCGAGAAGTCCAAGACCAATTTGGGCTTTAGCTGATGGACCCACTATAAGCACCTCCGTTTTATTTTGATTTAGATCAAGAAAATTATTAGCCATCCAGGATCTTAGTTCAGTCAGACAGTTGTGCAGTTGATTTGTTGTAGAGTTGCAGACAGGAATATAAACCTGAGTATCATCAGCATAGCAGTGAAAAGAAATGTTACATTTCCTAAAAATCGCTCCAATAGGGTGAAGGTATATGGAGAATAAAATAGGACCCAAAATGGATCCCTGAGGAACACCATATTTAAGAGGAGCAGTAGATGAAGAAGAGGAATTAAAAGTCACTGAAAAGTGTCTACCAGTTAAATATGACCTGAACCAGTTAAGAGCAGCCCCTTTAAGCCCAACAAGATGTTCAAGCCGCAACAGCAATATCTCATGGTCAATAGTGTCAAAGGCAGCGGACAGGTAAAGGAGGAGAAGGACTGCCGCATCACCTGAGTCAGTAGTAAGAGAGATGTCGTTGAATACTTTCAGGAGGGCCGTTTCAAAACTATGATAACGCCTAAAGCCAGATTGGTAGATCTCAAATAAATTATTGGAGTTAAGGTGATCAACCAATTGATTATAAATAATTCTTTCTAGAATTTTAGCCAGAAATGTCAGTTGGGAAATTGGACGAAAATTGGCTAAAACTTCAGGATCTAATTCTGCCTTTTTTAGATGTGGACGGACTGCAGCATGTTTAAAAAATGAGGGCACAACCCCCGAAATAATAGAATCATTGATGATGGCTAGTAAGGGTGGGCCCAACACATCAAAGGCTTCCACTAAGGGACGTGGTGGTACAATATCCAGAGAACTGGGGGCTGGTATAAGGGTGTCAATAGTGTAAAAATTCTGGGAGGAGTCTGTGTGGGGCTATAGGTGTGTGCGTGGGGTTTATAAAGGGGAAGTGCATGGAACTTGGTGTACGCTCAGTTTTATGCATTTGGATTTTTCTGTGCATACACAAATATCTAGCTTTGTCCGTACACCACATTTTAGTGTGAATTCTACGCACGGCGTTACACATGAGGCCCCAGGTCTTTATTCTTCTTAAACCACTCTCAAGTCAGCTGAAATCCACCTTGTTACTCAATAAGGTCAGCCTGCTCTACAAAAGGCATAAGCAGTATAAACTAAAAGAAATCTTTGCACCAAGAAGGCCACGTGATCACACCCAACAGACACTATATTGTGCCACAGCTTTAAGGGCCTGGTGTCGTAAGCTAAGAGGTAAAACAAACTCAAAGAGACCTTCACCTCTGCAGATCAAAAGGTAAATAAAAATATTTCATTTGATGGAAATATCATTAGAAGCCATAACTTTAAAACGGACAACAATGAACAGGTAGCGATGACAATGACAACTTATGGACCAAAGATTGTCATTAGCACGGCGGTGGCCTCTAGGCAGGACATAAGCAGCAGTGTAGCACTATGGCCACTTACCTAAGGCAGGTCCTTGTCTGCTCACTGTGCTGTCACAGTCACATTGGCTTCCATTCCCCTGTGGCTGGCCAAAACAGCATGTATAACGCCAGAGTCTTCTGTGCTCCAGGAGATCCAAGGTGTGACCAGATGGACATGCAAGACCCACCATTAAGACAGGACAGGCATTCTGCAATGTATTCACAAGAAAAGTAAGCTGTCAGAGGGGAGGAATACAATCAAATTCACAACTTATCTTGCTTCTCCTTCTCACATTTTTAACCTGGCTTCATTTCCTAAAAGAAACATAAGGAATTAACCTCACAGTAATGTGAGTTTATTAATCCAGTTATAACAAAGTTTATTTTTAGCTACCGAGTTAAGGGTGGGAGCAATCAAAGAAATAAAGAAACATGTTCCTTGAATTAAACAGGATAGGAGGGAAGAATCAACTGGTCATGGGCAGATGCTCACAGAGATGTCCTTAATCAGACTAATGGGTAGAAAAAGAAAAAAAAAAGTCAGGAACCATCGGGTAAAATCCAATCCTAACTAACTATGTCAATGCAAAGTTTCCTCCAGGTGGTCTCCCAGAAGCTAAGGCTGGGCGCATGAATAATGAGTGCCCACTACTAAAAATACAGAGAAACCAGATATGTAACTCCATAGGAGGCACCCAGGTACTTGATAACCACGTCTTCACATGTGCCATGCAAAAGCTGTACCAGCAGGACAAGTCATTGTCATACAACACAGTATTACTGCCACCTGCACTGGCATCATCTCAAAGTTGTTACCTTGCCTACAGGTTTGTTTCATTTTACTTTTCTTCAGTGTATCTTCACAAGTACAGCAAAGTGAGAAATTATTCATTCAGAAACTGCGGAGAGTCGGTCAGAGCTCCTCTCACACATCTGTGCTCTCAGTACTGAACATATAGCGCCTTTGTCAGACCAAACATACAAAACACAACACAAAATTACAGCCACGTAACACCAGTGGAAATGTCACAAAAGGACGGACGTGTGCGAGGCCCTTGCCGAATGTGACCAGCTATCGTCAGTCCGTCTGGGAGGTCGCAGTTATGGCAGGCAGATTGGGGCTGCCGTGCGCTGTTGATGACCCTGCAGCCCCAAAGGGCTATCATCGATAATAAGCCTGCGGATTTAATACTCGGCGTACCCCCTTCTTACATTCTCCATTTGTTCACCTGCCAGGGCTCGCATTATTGAAAGGCCAGCTCGGTACCGGACCCTTAAAGCGTCATGGGATGGTGGCCACTATACAGTAAGTTAGCGTTTCTCCTTCTCCGTCCAGTGCCCGAGTACTGGTTGGGCCTTCACTCAGTAACAGGCAACTATGAAGACACAAATCTCCGTTCGTGTAAGGACACCCCGCGAAGGGCCCGCGCTCCTCTTGTTACTCTAAAAGCACGCGCAGCTGTTTCCTGTCCATCCGTTAGAATACACGCCACGGAAGGCTGGACAGGTGACATGACAGCCATTTATGGGAAGAACAGAATCCAGAAAAGCGAGGAATCATTAAAAACACCGACTATGTGGAGTAAGAAAAAAAAACAACTCTCAAACTAACACAAACGCCGTGAAGTTTTACTTTGGGACCGCTGAGAGCCACCAGCCAGTGCCGTAGGGAGGCGTAAGAGAGCCCCGTGATGCCGCTGTCGTGCTTCCCGAGAAGTCGCCGTGCGAATCTTCTCCAAACCGATAACACGACAAGCCTGTTCCGGCTTACCGGGAGTCGTGAGAACAAGTCAGTTAATCCACGGCGATCGCTAAAGAAAGAAACGTGTACTTACAGTATTTACATTTTTAAAATCCAGCGGAAACGCACGACTCTGTCTCAAGGCGTCGATCTGACAGCACTTCCGGCGCAAGGCGAAGGTCTGGTCATGTGGTGTGGGCGGAGAAATGGGCGCTCCCGCCCAGCCCACACACCAATGATCGATTACATTTAGGCTGGCGGGCGGCTGCTCGCTACGTGTGGAAGATGGCGCAGGCTGGAGCAGCCGAGGGGATGAGCAGCTCGTGTTCAGAGAGGTACAAGGCAGGAAAGTGGGGTTAGCGGTAAAAACCAAAACTTCTTAAAATGACCGCGCAGTATACCCGAGTAATAGCCCTCTGGGAAGACCGGATTCCTTCTAAGTTATAGGGATGCGAATTGATAGATAGACAGAAAATAATTTGCTTGTTTCCAGTGGGAATTTAAGAAAAACCTAATTATATAATAACAAACACCAATCCCCAATACAGCAGGAATAAACTGACTTGACAAAAGAGAAAAAGAGCAGCGAGGCACCAGACAGCGCATTAAGGAGTTTCTGGATGGGCAGTCAGTATAAGACTTTAGTGCACGGAGCCGAGTCGCTCAATCCAGTGAAGTGAGCGCCATTAGTTCGGCTGAACCTCGGATTTATTGCAATTTTTATCACAAGATGACCACACTCTTACCACTCTCACACCACTAATATTTTCTAGTACTTGATGGGCACTAATCATTTTCTGATGGACATAATTGCTTTCTACCCATCACCTGCCACCCTTATCTTGACAAGAGAGTTATGTTTGCCATCTGGCCAAAGGAGTGACCACCTCTTAATTAAGGTGCTGACATAAGCCTTTAATATTTCTCTTATTTAACTCTTAGTTTGCCTGAAGCCATCGGTTACGATACATATGAAAATGTGTCACTTTGAATACAATATGAAGTGTCTGTGTTACACACTGCATTGTCTGAAAGTCCTTAATGCTGGTGTGTTACAGAGAAGACGTGCAGCATTTGTTCATAATGGCCGTCTGTTTTCTCTTTATTCATCTCTCCTCTGCTACAGGACCAGAGTGTGTAGCCCATAACTGGGCCTGCCTGCCTTCTTGATCCGCGTGTTGATTTGGTGGGCTTCCCTTAAAGTGATGTTGCTGACCCAGCACACCCCTTGGCGCTGGGAGGGGGCGGCTGTGGCCAGCCCTGATTTTCCACACGTAAGTCCCGACTGGCCACCCCTTTCCCCTCTCCAGGAGCGACTAGCGTCTGAATATCCAGTATGTGTATGACTTTTGTGAAACCCCAAATGGGAACAACCCCCCCCCCCTTCACCCACTTATGACTTATGTGAATCTACAAGGGGGAAATCGCTCTACAGTCTACAATAATATGTGCAGTAATTGCCTTCAGGAATCTTGGACACGATAAGTTTCACTTTTGTCTAAGGTTCAAGAAAAGCTTGAGCCTGCCCTGACCCTATAAACGTGTAGGACGTGTAAAGGGCGCCTCTACCCACAAGTAAAGGAGCGCAGAATCAAAAAAAAAAAAAGAGTACTAATACTCTAGTGCCTTGGCATGGCAAGACCAGTCCAGCCAGTCACCGGTGTGGACCCCCTGTCTGAATAGTGACCAGGCACAGGGACTCTTTGGTGTGCCCAGAGCCAGTAAGCCATTCCTTAGTTTGGCCAATGGCACTTCTTTCTGCGCCAAGGAACAAAGTTGTCCTCCTGACTCCTATACTCTGATGACAAATTAATATGTAACACTCATTTAAATGATATTATTCATAAATGTTAAAAGTTTCAAACTTAATAAGAAAAGCAGGAAAATCTAGGGTGGGGGGGGGGGGGGTGTGCTTATCACTGCTACAATACAATTCTAAAAGACGCATCAGCTGTAGATTACGTGTGTCAGGCATGCTGAGCATCTTCTGTTCCAGGGTTGCTTCATCTGGGTGGGATACGATCCTCCTCAGGTATGCAAGTATTTTCTGGATCAGCTAGTTCAACACTATAGGTGCCATCTGGAGAAGTGGGCTCTCTCTGGACAGTACATGTGTCGTGGAGGGGCACACAGAGTCTCAGGAATGGCAGCAGAATCCAACTTTATTGTGTGATGCACACAAACGAAATGAGCCGGGCGCCCAGTGATTTTTATTAGGGTTCTTCTCTCCCAGCACATTTGTCATCCTCATCTGACTCCGAACATTCCCTTCCCCTCAATCCTGCCTTCTACTGGTCCCCCAGTGGCTCGCTTGACCTCTATACATGTTGGCTATTTTGTGCTTTGAAAAGTTGGAACATCAGCATAATAAAGAATGTATCACATACAGATCGAGGGTTAGAGGACTGTTAAGACTTGAAATAGCGGCTTGGAGTTCAATGGCAGCATTAGTGGGTCTTGCCAGGCTCACTCTGGATTGGTCTTCTTTGACGTTCTCTCAGTGTGTCACACAGACAGACACACACCCCTCATCTCCGTAAGCCCCGATTAAGATCGCTACCCTACTGAGCAGACCAGATGGGACACCCCGGGCGTCCACTGGACACGGCAGGCTGACACACTGTACCTGTGCCCACTTCCCATTATGGCACACGTTAATTTGACACACAGCGAGAGAGAAAAGGCTTAGTACACTTCTGGAGAACCTGGATGGCAGCAAACAAGAATTCCCATGGACTTGTGCGTCGGTGTCTCCATCCAGTGGCTCACAAACCAAACACTTACGCATTGTGTGTTTGTTAAATCGGTGGGCCGTAGCTGACAGCCCTTCGGCCTCTTAGAGTCGTCTCGCCTGCCGTGAAGGTCGGTCCTCAGTATCAGACAGGCAGCTGGTTTGCAGTCACCAAGGCCTTTTTACAGAAGTGCTGGCCAAGCAGACTTCATCAGGGCTAACCTGGTCACGACTCTGTCCGTCAACACCTGTCACTACGGTAGATTAGGCTGACTTTATCGTCCCAGAGGGAGATTTATGATTTGTGAGAGATGAGGAGATAAACAAAGACGCCAACATCTGACCGCCGATGTAACTGCGTAGACGCACAGTCAGGAGGAGCACAGAGAAGACTAACGGCTTTTGGCGGCACAAACACAACAACCATCGAGAATTTAACGTCCAGTCACAGAGTTTAAAGTGTGTGGAGCTTTGGGAATGATGGAGTTCTTAAACCCGTTGCTCTTCACCTTTGGAAACTGAAATCTACAGCCTGATGGCAATAGCTGGCATTTAGGGCAAAGATGATGGCGACTGTTGTCGTGGCGCACCTTGAAAGAAGGCTGTAGGAGTCGTGGGATTGGCAAACAGAGAGATTAGCTTTCTTACAATAAACCAGAATATAACCCTGGCCGACTGAGTCGAACCCCGAACAAGCCAACGGTTACTGGACAGAAAACCGCTGCCAATCCCCCTGACCCCCTAACCGCTGCTGTCCTTCTCCGGACTTCCGTGCAGCCCCCAATATTTCTTGCCACAAGGCCCTGTGCTTCTGCCGCCTGTATCTTTAGTGCTTCCCTTCTGGCCCCCATTCTTCTGTCGCCAGTTCCCAGTTACACATTCGGTAGCTTTTTCCTACCCTTTATTTTAAACGTAATCTGGGCACATCTGGGCCTTTCTGGATTTGTTGCGTGTTTTACTTGATTCTCGTCTGACTTCTACACACTAAGATGTGATTCTTATTATCTGTCTGACAGAGTGGAGTCGGCTTTCTTCCTAACTTGTGTGCGACACATTCCAATGGTAGACGTCTGCTGTGCTGCGGTGGGCTGGCGCCCTGCCTGGGGTTTGTTGCTGCCTTGCGCCCTGTGCTGGCTGGGATTGGCACCAGCAGACCCCTGTGACCCTGTGGGCTGGACAATGGATGGATGGATGGACGTCTGCTGTGACCCAAACGCTGATGTTGTTAAGATGATTTACTGCGGAGGTCGCCAGACCAACAGATAAAAGCACACTACAGGACTCCTAAAACGTCTCGTGATGGTTTTGTCCCCTTTAAAACTGTTGGGTTTCCTAAGAAAGTAAAGTTGTGGCGGCCCTCTTTTACAGATTTGCGCTGTGAGATTTCTCCTCAGTGATCGTTCCTGGATATTTCTGTTGCTCTGAAGCTGAGACAGTGGATGGTCTTTAGCTGTAAACCGTGCGATGACACCATTGTCCAAGCTCATCGAAGAGAGGTCTGCCATAAGACTCACAGTGACAGAGTGGTCTGCAGATTCAGGATGTGCCAGTTGAAGATGAGCACGATGGTGTGGTGGGCCGCTATGTGTTACAGGTATACAGATAGAAAATGTCTTCACCCTGCCGGGCCGTGAGGCTCGTGGGCGCAGCGCCGCAGGACCTCCTGCCCAGTGCATGGAGTATGGCCATGTGGGCACGCGCCAGCCTGGAGAGGCCAAGGCCAGCACTACAGTTTTAGTGGAGTTATTTGTGTCGGCCCAACTAAAAGATCTGCCACAGTCTGAATGAGTGCAGGAGGTTGTAATAAATACCCACATTTATTTACACTGTAGGGAGATGCCAGCCCAGGTGGCACCCGGTTGTCTGAAGGGGCCGTGAGCTGCGGACTCTTCTGCTCTTCGCTGTCTCATCTCAATTTGGTTTTTCCAACACCAGTGAAGTTGTGGTACATTGCAGACCTCCAAAAGCCCCCACCACAGCTGCTTATCCTGCTGTGCTGAGGTAACAGAGGCTGGCAGTGGTGATGGCCTCCATTCACGTGTCTTTTCCTTTAGAGTAGAAGTTGAATATGTCACTGTGCTCTGTGCAGATATTTTAAATCTGATTCTTCTCACATGTACAGCTGACACAAAGCCAGATTTAGCACACGGGGGCTCATCTTAAGACAAGACAAGTTAGGCACAACTGAGAAATGGGCATTGTACTATTTTTGTGTGGCATTGGATCTTCTTGTTTGGAAGAAAGAGTATAGAGCCTTGGCACATTGCTTGGCACACCTTTGAAGCCTACAGACGGATGGGAGATAACGTCATCCGATCCTGAAAATCCTTCTAGTGCAGTCACGAAAATGGCGGACTCTACACAAAGTCTTGTCATGGCGTCCTCGTCTGTTATGCCACGTAAGCCATCATTAAAGAAAGCAAAGTTATTTCTCCTCCGTGATTTCTTACTGGGAGGGGTGCGGCATTTTTATATTCTATCTATATACTGTCGGGTTACGGAACATGCCGCAATTACAAAAGAACTTATTCCAACCAGGGAGCTAGCGCCCCCTGCTGGGTTCACCACTGGGATAGCTGACGTCAGTGCAGACTTGTTTGCATTTTACCTGATGGATCCACTTCACGCTTTATTGATGGCTACCACGGGTCTTGTAGTCATGTGGACTCAGAGCAGGCCCATCTGCTGGGTGGGCTATTGGGTAGGACCCCTGTATCGGTTCATCGCCCGGCTGCCCTCCATATCCAGTGATCCATTCTTTTGTGCCCCTGCCTGCCTGCTCCCCATGTGCTCCTTTGCCCCCCCTGCCCTAGATTTGCCACGTAGCCCGTTGCCACACTGTGCATTAACGCCATATCACCTGGTCTCTTGTGATCAGTGCCATTGGCCACAAAACGACACTACCAGTCATTATTTCGTGGGGGTTCAGCCTTGGCATTTTATTCAGAGTACTTCTTAGGTGCCGCTGGTTTGACTTTGTGTTGCTCACGGGGTCCCGAATGAGGCACATGACCTGCACTGTGAGGGGGCGTCAGTTATGGCACTCCGGCCATGTGGCACCATTACCCGAGGATGAACCAGGACCCTGAGCTGTTTGGTCGTGTGGCGGGCGCAGCAAGGCGCTGTGCCAGTGCAGGCTCCCCAACCTGACGGACCTGACGTCTTGGGCACATGAAGGACGTGCCTCCATCCAGACATGGCCAGTGTTTTTATTCTCTCTGCTCGGGGATGACCTGGAATGTAGAGTCGGTTTTCAGAAGGACCTCTCACTGTGGCTGCTGCTTCTGCTCTTGCTGACCTGCGCAGGTCCACCATCTTGAAGTGTTGTCTCCGGTGACCATCTCATGTCTGTCTGTGCTCCCAAGGTCATCAGGGTGGGGCTCAAGACTAATTCTGACCGCAGCTGGCATGCCAAGGTTCACCTCTGGCAGTGTCTCGCCACCTCTCTGCCTATCACAGGCTGCCACAAGTCCTGGCACGACCTACAGGCCCAACTCCTTTATCTTCCCTTCCTCTCTCAGCCGCAGAGCTTCCCAGTGCCTCCTGGCAGACGTCTCTTCTTCTTGCTGCCCACTCAGGCCTTTGTGTCGGCCCAGCTTAACTGGGCAGCCAATCTGGCACACGCTTGACTGTAACGGCAGCTAAGTGCCCTGTGTGCTTGCATGCCAGTCTCTTTCAGATCCTCGCCACATCACGTGAGCCTCTTTTGTGCCATTGTGACCACGTCTGTCCTGACCAAAGTGCCCCAGGAGGTGTCGTAGAATAGAATCCCAAACCAGTCATTTTCCAAAGCGGAGTCCACAAGCTTTCTGCTTTCAGTGTGGACGTTGATTAAAGATAATTCAAGTCGCTGAGCCTGATCGTGAGGACGCTTTTAAAGACAGTGAAACTTAGAGAAAAAGCCTCAGAAACTGTACTTACGCCTCCTGGGAGAGTGGGCAACACCTACTGGGCATGGCTTTATTAGGGTATGCCCATCCCTGTTTATTATTCATTACGCCCCCTTATTGCTAATCCTCCACCTGGTCCTTTTACGTGTAAGACTTGAACCATTCTGGTGGTGAGATGACAGTACCCGTATTAAAAACAGTAAGATATTCTAAGGTACCGAGGCCAAACAAGCGGTGCCCAGTCAGATTCTGCCTATCCAGTGTGCGATTGATTTTAAAGCTGTTCACGGAGACACATTTCCATAAAGGCCAGACCACCACCAGCCCCCCAGTCTTAAGCCTTGCAGCACAAAAGTGCAGTCTGGTGACCCGTCCGCAAACAGCAGCCTTTAGTCCCTTCAAGTGGCACAGTGCCATCTGCAGTGGTCCGCTCGGCCGAATCCTTCATCTTTTCGAGCTGTTGTCTCTGCTGGTCGGTGTAGAAGAAAGATGTTCTCCTGAGCACCTTGTACTCTGAGTATTTGGTGACTAAAAACTTTCATTTCAGCAATGCTTGTAAGCTCCTGTTACGAAGGCTATGAACTGACAAAAATATATTGTGCAAGGGCTCCACAAAATCAGTTTCTATATGATTCAAACTGTTTTCTTGGTTAACTTCCTCAAAGTAAATGAGACAGGGTGAAGAAGTCACAAGGTCGCAGGGGGTACGTAACATTTGTCTTTTGGCCAATATTGGAGACTGTAAGAAAATGCTTAGTTAGAGATATAAGAAAAAGCTTAGCTTTTATATATTGTTTTAAGGAACTAACCGCTGTTGTTGTTTTGCAGTACTTGTGTAATTAAAATCACAAGACAAAGCGCTATAAAAACTTTGGGATACCCTGGCCGGGGGGCAGATGAAGGGCGGTGTCCTAGGACTGCGCTTCTCTGTCATTTTACCTTTGCCTGGTGTGTCTGAATAAAAGATTTTTTACTAACTTTAATTATATCTCTCTGTCTTCAGTCATGAGAAACGACACCATAGAAAAAGTGTCCACATCGGCCTCCCCCGTGCCCTCCGTTTCTCCACTGGTGGTGTGTGTGGATTTTTGTCTTGTTATTCCACTTTCTCTGCCCCACCAGCTTAGTTGGAGTCTCTTTGACTGCACCTGTGGCTCCTCTGCCCTTTGCCAACTGGTTTCCTTCTTTTTGCTGTCTTTGGTGGGCTCTCATTTGAACGTCAGCTTATTCTGCAAATCCATTTTCTGTGACATCTGTGCCACGTGAACTCTGATCACATCTCGGCCATAATGTGCATCATAAGGTCCGATTTGCTCTCTCCACGCTTTGCATTTGTGCTCTGGTCTGACTGTGAAAAGGAGCGGCCAGGACCTCGGGCGAAGGTGACAACCGTCCAGAGCCGTGTCAGCAGACGTGGTCAGGGCTTTAACGTTGAAACGGTGCGCTTTACACCCCGCAGTGTGCATTTTCTCCCAGTTGCTGTGCACTAAACGTCTCTTTAGTGTCCTCGGCATGTGGAAGTGGAAGGCGTGCTCGCTCGTCAGAAGCTGAAGGGTCTGCATGGGCTTTTCTTGGCCTTCAGCGTCAGGGCTGCTCCTCGGTAAAGACGCACATTTTGTAATGTTAACGGTAATTTACCTTCATCTGTTTAGTGTTTGATCGTGAATATCAGGAGATTCACTTATAGAATTGAGGAGCCTTAGATTGAAGGCCGACAGCTGGGTGTGAAGGGTGTGGAAAAATGCAGAATGTTACATAGAAACCTCAGGAAATGTAACTTGGATATCTCATCCTCAAGCAGAGTGGCACAAGCCTCCCCGCGTTGTCTGCTTCCTTTGAACTTCACTCAAATCTTTAAAACCAAGACGCTTGGGCTGTGGCGAGTCATATTAGTGGCGGAATGCTCACCTGGAGACCCTCATCTATGCTGCTGCCTACGTGACTCTGTCCACCTGCTACAGAAAGTCACCGCACCCCGTGCCCTCAACGCAGTGGCAGACCCTGGCAAATTAAAGTTGATGATTTGCATTTATTCAAAGAGAACCATAAGCATCTATGAAAATAAATATTGTATTGTAACACAGGTGAGTGCAGTAAGGGTTAAACTATTACACGCAGGCCAGTGCAGTAAGGGTTAAACCCTGATATCCTGCTGCTAATCTTAAAATGTTTAGTCAAGGACGCTGTGAACTCTGGGAAGGCTAAACAGGCCGTTGTTTGAAGAAGTGCAGTCACTGAGGCCTTGGCAGACGGCCCCCTGCCTCCAGTTACAGCGCTGGGCCATATGAGTCATATGAGTGGGGTCCGCCTGACTCCGACTTACTGGTGGGATTCGATTGATAATCAGGTTTCAGACACCTGCATAAAGATAAGGAACCGTGTTGGAAAGTTTCGATCAGGTGACGAGCATAGGTTAGAGTACCGACCAGCCAAGTGGGCGAGACCAGCAGGACAAAGCACTCGTCTCATTAGGCCTAAGGTATTGGTGGACCTACTTAGGGGCAGCAGGTCTAAGGCTACGAGATGACTGGGCGTCAAACGAGGATGATGATGATAAGAATTGTAAGACTAATCTGGTTTGCCCGCTCGTCTCACTTGATCGGGATTCCGTGTTGGCATCACGCAGTAACACTCGACTCTGTGGCCTTCCTGAGACTCTGTCTGCCACAACAGGGCAGGGTGTGTCCCCTGTTCACAGCTCTGCACTCTGCCCACTGTGCTGAGACACGGCGGAGCCCAAGAAGGAGTCGGTAAGATAAGATAAGACATGCACAGCTGTTGAGGGGGCTTCAATGATGACACCCACATGGTATCGCTGGCTGCAGAAGGGCATTCAATAAAGCACTGAAGTGTAAACTGAACTGACTTGACGGCTGAAAAGATGGCGGCTTTAAGAGCCAAAGCCGGAAGTGACGTCATCTGTGGGGAAGTGATGTCATTGATGTTGAATGAGATGCGCTTTCCTGTATTTGACCTGCAGAGCCAACAGAAGTAGGTTTAGCGCACCCTGCCACCCCCTTCTCTTGGACCACTCAGCTTTGTCCTAATCACACATAACTGTGGAGACGATGTGCCACCCTAACAAAATAACAAAGGACAAGCTTTGTGTAAATAACAAGTCACATGTGAGAGTCAAGCGTGCTCAGTGCTTCCTTTTCTCTGTCGATAGGCCACACTGTTGACTGTCTTGCCACTCCTGCTGACCCCGAGCTGCCCCCCCCCCCCATGCCCCCTATAGAGTCAGGCTGAAATGATACGACAAAAACTAAGTGTCCCATTTGTGGCTCGAACACCTAAGCTGTGCGTGAAGCACACTCCAGCTAATGGAGACACATTGTGCCACAAATGCATCAGAGGGGGTCCGAGCTGAGCTGGAGTGACGGCGCGTAAACAGAGCCACCTCAGGCCTGGTCAGATGTGCCCGTGTCATTACGTATCGAGTGGCCTCTCGTTCGGTGGGCTGCTCTTCGCTTCCTCCAGTCGTGCCAGAGGTCACTGATCCACGTGTGCCACCATTAAGGTAAATTAGGCATTCGCAGAGGGCACAGATCATAAGGTGGGGGGGGGGCCCAGCCACACAAGTTGGCACACTAATAAGCTTGGCTTAGGGCACAAAACAACCTTGTATTGGCACTGGTGACAGGGTGGTCCCTGCATATCTCAGGTCATTGTCCTCTCCAGGCCTTCGTAAATGGTGGGCGAATTTAAACAACTGAGGGCAGAGGCAGACTTTAAGTGTCTTCCTGGACGGTGCTGGCGTGGTCCTCGGCCACATGGCGGTGGCACTGTGTGCTGGCAGAAATGATTAAAGTGAACTCCGCTCTCCGCCTGGGTGAAGCAAAGCCAGTCAAGATGATTGTGCCCCCATGGTGCCTAGCAGGTGTACCACGAATGCATCGACCAACTGCTCACCCGGCCCCTCCTGGGCATTCTACAGTATAGGATTGTGCTGGCCAGTCCAACCCTCCAGCTTGAACGTAGAAAGTGGTCATCCAACGCTTGGCGCACTCACTTCATCTCAAAATGAATCCACGAGTCTTTGTGCCATTCAGAGAAACCACAAGACACGGAGAAAAAGAAACCCAATGGGCACCGGAGAGCTTGTAACCTCCAGGCAGAAATGTAAGCCTGGCATCCTGTAGCTGGGAGGTATCCTAGAATGCCCAAAACCAGAAGGCTGCAGCCAGGACGGCACACCGTTCTACCGCTGCTTCCTCCGGCAGGCCAGTGGGCACAACGTGGGCGACATGAGCAGAACCAAACAAAAATGAAATGTGTGAAGATGCACTTCTACAGCGTCCGGTATCTGCACCAAACTTCACATTTGCATTTTGCGAGTTAATGTAAGAAGATCAAGCCCACCCTGCTACAGAAGATCAAGCCCACCCTGCTACAGAAGATCAAGCCCACCCCTGCTGCCATCTGTGTAAAATGGAAAAGGCCAGTCGTCACTTCCTTATCTTACTCTTTCTTGACTGGCATTCAGAAACGCAAACATTGGCTGAACCCTGGAACTCCTGACAGATAGCAGACCCCCAAAGGTGACCACCATGTGTACGGCCAGCTGTGGCTTGCAATACCTATGACATAGATCAGGTAATGCCCACAATGTCAGTCACGAACCCCCTGCAAGGTTAATCTTAACCATAGTGTGCCATAGTGTGCCGGGGCCTGAATGTTAATCATAGTCTAGTGCGATGGGCGCTATGTGACTGACGTTGAGGGTCTTTCGTGATGTTGGGGCCTTACGTGTCTGATCTCATAGGTACTGTGGTCTGCAATGACGCTCTGTTGGGCCTGGCAGCAGGCGTCCAGGATGCTGCTGTCATTTGTGCTCCTGTGCAGCAGATGGCAGTAATGCCACATAGTAAAATCTGCCAACAACTCCACTGCAGAAAGGACTGTGAAGAGATGAAGAGGAAAAGAAGGAGAAGTTTGGGGTTCTAAAAATGTGATGATGATGATGATGATATTTATATTAAATCTTACAGATCCGTCATTACAATAGGACTAGAAAAGACAAAAGCAGTGGGCTGTGTTAAACATTGTAGTCACTGATGCCCTGGGATATTCTGAAATATGACCAGCAGCTGGACCTGCTGCCACTGCCTTGGACTTGGGGGTCTGAAGTGATGAGCTGTTCAGTGGGTGAGGCAATGGAAGTCCAGCCATCCATCCATCCATTATCCAACCCGCTATATCCCAACTACAGGGTCACGGGGGTCTGCTGGAGCCAATCCCAGCCAACACAGGGTGCAAGGCAGGAAACAAACCCCGGGCAGGGCACACACACACACCCACACACCAAGGACAATTTAGGACCACCAATGCACCTAACCTGCATGTCTTTGGACTGTGGGAGGAAACCCACGCAGACACAAGTGGAGAACCTGCAGACTCCACACAGGGAGGACCCGGGGAGCGAACCCGCAGCGAGGCAGCAGTGCTACCACTGCGCCACCGTGCTGCCTGGCAATGGAAGTGTGGAAAAAAATATCAATTAGCTATGGAAATAAGTTTAGTTCATGTCATATAGTTTTTGTTGTGTGGTATCGTTTTGAAAGAATTTGGTTTGAGTCTAAAAACAGATTTTTTTTCTTCTTCATACTGCGCATCACAGCCAAGCCCACTTGTGCCAGTGACGGACCAGAAGTGTCTGCCAACTGCTCTAAAAGGCGAACGAAGACAGTGTAGAACAGGGGTAGGCAATGTCGGTCCTGGAGTGCCACAGTATGTGCGGGTTTTTGTTCCAACCCAGTTCCTTAACGAGAACTCAATTATTGCTGATGAAGCACATATTGCTTAAGTGACATTTTAATGCTTCATTTTAGTGGTCTCGCTTGTTAAGGTTCTCCAACCTTAATTGCTTATTTCAATCTTAAACTGCTGCATTCAGGGTTTTAATTGCTCCTTATTAGCAATAAGATGTAAAACAGGGGTAGGCAATGTCGGTCCTGGTGAGCCGCAGTGGCTACAGGTTTTCATTCAACCCAATTGCTTAATTAGAAACCAATCATTGCCAATCTCAGACCTTATTTAATTTTATGGCTTGTTAGTCTGTGCAATGTAAGGCTTTTATATCGTAGATTTTTTTCCTTTCCAAGGATATCATCCAAATGATTTGAAGCCTAAAACAGATCATTTTCAGTCTGTCACATTTTTCTATTAAGTGTTTTATTAAATCAAACCTTGGATGATGAACACACACAGATGTAATTGGAAAAAAGCTAGCTGGAGAACTGCTGGCTGCTTTGTCTTTTACATCTTATTGCTAATAAGGAGCAATTAAAACACTGAATGCAGCAGTTTAAGATTGAAATAAGCAATTAAGGTTGGAGAACCTTAACAAGCGAGACCACTAAAATGAAGCATCAAAATGTCACTTAAGCAATATGTGCTTCATCAGCAATAATTGAGTTCTCGTTAAGGAACTGGGTTGGAACAAAAACCTGCACATACTGCGGCACTCCAGGACCGACG
Organism: Erpetoichthys calabaricus; assembly: GCF_900747795.2. Lineage (NCBI taxonomy): Eukaryota > Metazoa > Chordata > Cladistia > Polypteriformes > Polypteridae > Erpetoichthys > Erpetoichthys calabaricus. The sequence goes on from NC_041406.2 coordinate 101,074, forward strand.
TTGCCTACCCCTGGTGTAGAAGATGAATGACCCGACAATTCCCCCTCCGTGCAGCAGATGGCGGTATTGCTTTTACATATAAAGCTGACTACAACTGTACCAGAGTAGCAGAAGATGACGAAGACGGCAATGGCGGTGTTCTGCTGTAGAGCGCAATCCGAGCGCATCGGGGATTCGCGCGGTAGTTTCGGTTGCAGTTCACCTTACTGGAGGAGCCTCCGGTGTTCTTGTATGTTATCTGAATTTTTCATTCCATCCACGCGTTAGGTACGTCGGGTGTGCTCTACAATGCGCGCGTGTAAAAGCAGACCGATGGCATCCACGTGCTGTTAACTTGGCAGGCACAGATGGAGGAGGACACTCGCCATCGTTTGGAATGTTCTCGATTGTCCGCGAGGCCTGTGGAGACGTCCGTATCGTGGGCCTCACAATGCTGCAGTGGCCCACCGGTGGCGCCTTCGGGTGAGTACGTGTCCGAGCACCACGCGTGTGTTCAAGTCGGCATATTTGTTGTTTCCTCTGTGTGGTGCGTTTAAAGGTCGACCATCCAACGCTACGAACTTTAATCAAAATGCCGACAAAGTGCCCGGCATCGAGTGAATGCCACGGTGACCAACGTAAAGGGCAGCCTTTGATTTATTGGGGAGGTTTGGCTGATGGGGCCTGACACGCGCGGGCAGTGAAGGGACAGCTGACCAGTAATCGAGTATAACTGGCACAATCGGACGGAGAAGGAGAACGGGAGCTGAACGTGTGTCGTTAGGGTTGGAGCCACACAAAGACAACCGTCGATAAGCAGTACGAAGCGCGGCTGGCGGCGGCCATGCTCGTTAAATGTCGGCTGTGGGAGAACAACGCGCCACAAGTGGCAGGGGCCAAACCTGCCATCCTCGGGGTTTTAAAAAGTCGGCAAGTCCGCGTAAGCTTACAAGTAACGCTGGAAGTTCTCGTGGCCCCGGGCTGTCGGCTCCGCTTATTTGTTTTCGTTTTTTTAATGTGTTCTGGATGTTCGAGGAGGGCCAGGAGGCAAAACCCGCTCCGTTTGCTGTGCAGGCGTGCTTCGGGACGTCCCTGAGGTCTCCCGTGTGACGGCCTGATGTACCCCTCGGTCCGCCCGTTCTCTAAAATGCCAACCGAAGCCCAGAAGCGGGTATGGTGCCAGTGCAGTGCCCGGACCTTTTAATCCCGGTATACGGAACACGGCGGTAAGCCTCGTCTCCTCATTGCTCGCGGCCTTCCTTGCTTTCCCCGAGGTGGCCCACCGGGTGCCCCTAGTTGGGAAGTCTCTACGGGAGAACACGAAGCTCCCAAACCCCGGCGAGGCTTGCACTGTAAATGCGGTCATTGGTTCGCCCCAAATCAGACTTTAATGGCACTTTTATCTTTCTGTAGGGTGTTGCAGTAACGAAGGACCCTGAAGTGTTGTGTGAGGTCACCAGTGGGCAGCAGGTGAGTCCTCTTCAAAGCGCTATTTTTTTAATTTTTTTTTTAATGGGATGTATTTTAAGATTATTTTATTTAAGTGACGGCGAATGGTTCCTTGGCTTTTATTTAATAAGCAGTGCGTGAATGACGTTACTGTGATGTGTGGTAGGTGAATGTCGCGGCCCTAAGGTTGGTGACCCACGCCATCCTCTCTGTGTTGGAGTCCTCATAACGGGGTCTTTTTTTTATTTTCAATACTTTAACACTAGAATTACCAGAGCCTACGAAAAAACTCGTAAATCCGTCCCACCTTAAATCCGTTTGCACCTCTCCGCCAGAGTCCTTTGTCATCTAAATGTGCTGATAAACAAAAGCTACTAGCAGCCAGCTATTCCATCCCCCCAGCGACTTAGAATGAACTTCTCTCCTAGCTCAAGCCTTGCCTTGATTTGATTACCTGGGATTGAAGTGGAGTTTTACAGTGGAAATAATTCTAGCATTATTTGGAATACACGCATTTCATGTGTGTTCCATTTCTATAGTAGGCTGTGCAAAGACATTTTTAAAACAAACGTTTTTCATATTCTAATAGTAAATGACAAAATGTAGGCATAGACTATATAACGTATGAAGCCTGAAGTCCATATATCAAAGAAACACTTTCACAAAAGGTACAAATAAAAGAACACGTGTGCTTTTCTTCAAAAAAAATATAACTGCACAAAAAAAAAAGCCGCGTTAGCATGCCACATTGACACTCTTACTACAACTGCCACGGTGGCGTAATGGTATCAGCTCCTGACTGGGGATCAGAGGGTGGCGAGTTCGATCCCGCACGGCTCCACTTCGAGAAATAAACTGCTCTCATTCTTACAATTTTAGAATAACAACATAAATTTGATTTCAGTCTGTAACAGGCGGTGTAACTTATGATACTGGTAAAGGTTAGTTTTTTTTTTTTTTTTTTTTTTTTATTCACTTTTCATTCTCGCGCTATACGTCTGCAGTGTATCACGATGCATACTCCCCCCCCCCCCCCCAAAAGGGTTCTGACACACAAACGCTGGCGAAGCTGCCTTCTTCGTATCTCACCGTCACTTGAAATCAGCAGTTCTTAGCTGCTTATCAATCCATACAACCCCATCTGACACAGCTGTTTTCACATAAATAAAAGTGTACTTTTATTCAAGACTATAACCGAAGAATAAAGAAAGCAAGTTACAGTTGGTGGTTGATACGACAGCGTGCGTGGTGCAATGCTAAGAACTGCTGATTTCTGATCCGTGGTATATAAAATCATCACCTTCAAATATTAACAATATTTGAAAACGAACAGCGTCCGATCAGGTGTGAATTTATGCTGGAAGTGGAAATTCTCTGATGTGCAGAGGAACTTCGTCGTCGCTTCTTACAGGAAAAGGCGATGGAAAAAGAAAAGAAGATACAGCGTCAACAAACTTCCGTTCTAAGACCTCAGCTTCCCCCAGGGAAGAAAGTACAGTGTCAGGTGCTCATTCACTGTAATAGGAACCATAGCACAGAGAGGTGTGTACACTGCAACAAGTACACATGTAGTAAATGTAGGAATGGCGGACCTTGGGTGTGTGGGAACTGTTAATATTTGAATGTGATGATTTTATATAGCACGGATTGGAAATCAGCAGTTCTTAGCATTGCACCACGCACGCTGTCGTATCAACCACCAACTGTAACTTGCTTTCTTTATTCTTCGATTATAGTCTTGAATAAAAGTGCACTTTTATTTATGTGAAAACAGCTGTGTCAGATGGGGTTGTATGGATTGATAAGCAGCTAAGAACTGCTGATTTCAAGTGACGGTGAGATACGAAGAAGGCAGCTTCGCCAGCGTTTGTGTGTCAGAACCCTTTTGGGGGGGGAGGGGGGGCGGTAGTATGCATCGTGATACACTGCAGACCTATAGCGCGAGAATGAAAAGTGAATTAAAAAAAAAAAAAAAAAAAAGCTAACCTTTACCAGTATGATAAGTTACACCGGCTGTTACAGACTGAAATCAAATTTATGTTGTTATTCTAAAATTGTAAGAATGAGAGCAGTTTATTTCTCGAAGTGGAGCCGTGCGGGATCGAACTCGCCACCCTCTGATCCCCAGTCAGGAGCTGATACCATTACGTCACCGTGGCAGTTGTAGTAAGAGTGTCAATGTGGCATGCTAACGTGGCTTTTTTTTTTGTGCAGTTATATTTTTTTTGAAGAAAAGCGCACGTGTTCTCTTATTTGTACCTTTTGTGAAAGTGTTTCTTTGATATATGGACTTCAGGCTTCATACGTTATATAGTTTATGCCTACATTTTGTCATTTACTATTAGAATATGAAAAACGTTTCTGTTTTAAAAATGTCTTTGCACAGCCTACTATAGAAATGGAACACACATGAAATGCGTGTATTCCAAATAACGCTAGAATTATTTCCACTGTAAAACTCCACTTCAATCCCAGGTAATCAAATCAAGGCAAGGCTTGAGCTAGGAGAGAAGTTCATTCTAAGTCGGTGGGGGGATGGAATAGCTGGCTGCTAGTAGTTTTTGTTTATCAGCACATTTAGATGACAAAGGACTCTGGCGGAGAGGTGCAAACGGATTTAAGACGCGATTTAAGGTGGGACGGATTTACGAGTTTTTTCGTAGGCTCTGGTAATTCTAGTGTTAAAACGCAAATGAATCCCAATTGCATGTTATACATTTGGCTTTACATAAACTCCATCTTCACATTTTCATTTTTCTTGCTAAAGTTTGCTAATGGGGCCGAATCCCCTTAACTTTAACTAGTGACATAAATCCTCTGATCTTCGCTTAGAAGAACGTTCTTCAGCAAAACTGATTTTCATAACTTTGGGAGGTTTGCTGGTCCTGATGGGTTTATCCAGTGACGCTGCCAGGTTGGTAGTGTTTGTTACGTGTGTGTTCTTCTTAAATTGACATTTTATCAGTGACCGCGGGGCAGGTAGCCCAGCGCTCCAAATCGTTACTAAACCTCCGAACAAGTAGCTGGTCTCAAGTCTTGCACAGATGTGGCCGTTGTTTACCCCTGGGGTCTTGAGCTCCGATCCTGGAGTGCCTCGGGGTTTCTTTAGTCGTTTCCTTAATTATTAATCAGTTTTGCTGTCATTTTAACTGACTTAGTTTTTAAGATTCATAACTCGTTTCATTTTTCCTTATTCAGCAGTCCAGCATTAATGAGATTTCAGGTGAGCCAACACTTGATCAGCTGACGTGCCAATTGTGTGCCCATCATGCAATATGTTTCACACTAATGCAAATATGTAAGATATTGGAAAGTGAACTATTGAGTTTAATTAGTAACTAGAATTGGCTTTTAATTAAACAATTGCTTTGGGCAAAAATGGTGGCTCTGGGGCAGCTGAGTTTGAGAATCCTGAGTCAGTTCAGATTTCTTTGGACTGCTGATAAAGGAAAAATCGCACAAGGAGGTCCACAATGGGCTTTAACAGGCCCTGCGTCTTGACAGCCCCCCAGCTTTGACTCTCTAAGACGACAAGATAAACAAGGGGATTTTTTTTGGGGGGGGGGGGGGGGGTAGAGACCCTGTAAAGGCAGTTCAAAGAGAGACCCCTTACCAGGTGGGGGGGGGTCAATACAAAAGACATGGATCAGAACACAAGTCATCCTCAATAGAATAGAAATACGACAAGTGCAGAGCAGAACTCGACAGCAGATGACATCCCATAATAGGATTTGGATTTGTTGAGACTCCTGGAGACCTCCAGCTGCCTCCCCCTATTGGCCATTGCACAGCAGAGTCCGTGCTGGGCCAGCCAATCCGATGACGGGACCCCTCTACCCGACACCTCTTGCGATCCTCCATCCGAGATGACGTTACTGTAGGCAGGCAGGTGGGCCGTGGGCACCAAGTGGCACATTTGAGTACCAAGAAGAGAATCGGAATAGGTGAGGGTGAGTCACAAATTCAAACGGTCATATTAGTTAAAAGATGTGAAGGGTTCTGAAATTTTAAAGAGTCGTTAAGAATAACTGAAGAGTTTTAACAGCAGTAATTGGTGAAGAAATTAGTTTAGAGTCCTGAGGTGCTGCATGTGGCAGCCATGTTGTGTGGAGTACAAGTCGAGAGAAGGCGCTATATAAAAGGAATACGGCAACCAAGAGGACAGGGTGGTGCAGATGGAGGGTGTCGTGAGTAAAGCATTTGGAGGTCTTCACCAGCTGTTTAAAATGCTGTCTTCAGGGTGGGCCTGGGGTGGCAGTAGGCATTGCCGTGGGCTACGCGTCGCCCGACTGTTTAACCACCACCAAGGTAAATGCTGTGGAACAGGTGAGCTGTGTGTGTGTGTGTGTGTGATTGAGAGGAGCCACTTGGGGAAGTGAGTGCTGATGGTGACAAGACTGAGCCATTAAGTACAACATATCAGAATGGGAAATGAGGTGGCAGTGCCCACTGCTGGAGCTGTAAAGGTGCAGTGGGCAAACGATTGACATCTGGGGAATATTAAAGTGGACAAAATCCCTGCACTGTCCCCTTGTGACGAGCCGAGATGTGCCACGGAGGTTGCCCAGTTTTGACCATGAAGATGCCCCGTTCCGCTTGGCATACCAAGGGCTGTTCTGACTTGTCACTTTCTTTTTGACTCTCTAGTTGCTGTGGGTGGACGCCTTCCGGAGGGCAGCGTGGCTGTGTAAAGTGGCAGCTTGTAGACGTATCTGGTAAGTTTTTATATCCTCCTTTCTGTTCAGAGTGCAATAATCGATCAACACGTTGCCACTCCTCGGCACCGGTGGCAAGTAGAACTGGCCGGGCCTTGAAGGATTAGCTTAGTACCCGTCGGGCGTTTTCAAGTGCCCCTTTGCTGGTGGTGCTTGAATGGATGGATTGGCCTGAGAGATCACAAGGGTTTGATTGTTAAAGGGACAGCCTGGGAGATGGTGGTCTGTGTGTGCCCAGAGTGACCATGGCAGTGACCAAGGGCCGGGTGTGCTTTTAACACCCACGCAGTGTTGCGCTTTGATTGGTCCTGCCTTGTTCGTCCAGCACAGTCTCCGCCTCCCCGTTTTTGCAGTGGAGTAATGTCTAGAAGGAGACGAGAAGATGGCTTTCAAAGGGTCATTTCTGAAGTGCGTTGTGAAGCCTGGGGCACCAGCCCTGCTCGATGGTTTATTTCAGTTGAACATTATGGGGTTCGCAGCTTGATGGACGGACATTCGTGTGAATGAAATATCGATGTTCTGTGCCTGCAAGCCGCTCAGCGAGGCTTGGCCTTTTGTGGCTTTGTCCTTTCCTCAGAAGTTTGCTAGAGTGATGCTGAAGTGGTTTGAGACTTTGCTGTGACTTTTCCAAGGCAAGGTTATAGAAACTTCACACAGCCGCTCTTACATGTCCAGGTTGAAGATCGTCTTGTCTTTATTGTCCGCCATTTCCTTCACTTGACATGTTTTTTTCTGCCCAGGTGGAGGAGGATCAGCCTGAGAAAACTGAAGGACGTTTACATCGCCGAAGAGGATTGTGATTTTCAACGGGGTATGTGGTCCTCTGGTGTGGCCCTCTGTGAGACCGAGCAGAGTAGCATGTCTCGGGTAGGTGGTGTGGTGAACCTCTCATCTCGGAGTTCAGCGGACTTTAGCTTTTTCCCGCAGGCTGCACAGCGAGGTCCGACCTTGCCGTGGTCTCGATCTTTCCTGATATGCTTGCCAGAGAGACTGAAGTGGTTTGAGGCCCTGTCATGCCACCATCGTGTCAGGGTTACAGAAGCTTCATACATGCTTTGAAGTGTCTTGTAGTGGGATTGTCGTGTATAGATGAGGGGGTCTCTGAATGTTGGTTAATCGTGTGTGTGAATCTCTTTATAGGGTCGCGATGATTGAAACGTAAAGAAAGGAAAACAATCATGGAGCTCCCAGATGTGGAAAATGACACCAAGGAAGGATCATCTGAGGGGGTCATTGAGTGAAGGGGCTTCAGCGGAGGTTTAGATTAGCTGGTGACACCAGACCAGCGGGGTCATCCTGCATGGGTCACTTCACCTGGTGGCACCTGGTGTGTGGCACCTTTGTAAAGTGTCTTGGGGGGGGTGAAGTTGTTGTTTTGTGCGTCTCCGATATTTGTAAATAAAGGTCCTACTGTTCATAGAGTGATGGCACTGAGCCTCCTTCATTTAACATCCTGCGGGGGGTGACGTGCCAATGAAGACCCCTGAACTGTGGCATCTTTAAATTGTGATGAGTTGCAAAGCAAAGTGCCTCACCTAAATGGAGACCTGACAATAAATCAAAAATAAATGTGCACATTACGTACATTCATGAAACGTCATCTTTAGCTGTATGGCAGTGCCAAGGACAAATGCCAAGGTAAGTGAACAGCTTAGAGGCCCAAGTGTGGTTTGGGGGTTGTGTGGGGTCATCTTGGGTGGCACTTCTGCTGTCCCTTCTGGATGCCAAGGTCTACTGCCAGGAGGCCAATGGGCAGAGCCTCTTGCAGGCAGGGTGGTAGCTCGAGTGTTGAGTGGCTGTGAAAGCTAGTGAGTGAACTGGCACTTACTGGGCAGTGGCCAATGCTAAATGACCATGGGGTGTGCAGCCTACACAGAAAAGGGCGGGGCGTCACAAAACGGGTAACATGGCCATAAGTGGGGACCACAAAGAGTTGGGAATGAGCATTCAATGGAGAATGGGAGGGAAATTCTGGAGAAACAGGACCTTGTAAACGAAACCTGTCTGAGCCAAATGTGCTGCCTTCACCCACCCAAGGCCTGGCATGCAGTAAATCTGTTGGCAGCACACTGTCTCCAGCGTCCCTCTGGCATGTAAAAAAAAAGGCCCTGCACCTTACAAACGGGCTGCTGGGCACTACTGGAGGCCACATGAAGCTGCTACCCTGGATGGGATGCTAGGCACGTATATGGCAGCCCAATCGCGGAGCTGCTGACGCCTGGGGGTGAGTCTTAGTAAGCGCCAGTGGCCGTGAGATGGAGCTGCAGAGCAGCCGAATATAAGGCCTGGGCCCATGACGACTCGAGCCCCCCGGGGTGGCGGGTGAGTGGACCGTCGGAGTGTATCGGGAAACTTCCACCGCCGTCCAGCAGAGGGCAGCAGAGCGCTGTCTGCGGTGTGACTACGTTGATCGGCAGCATGTCGGGAAGGCCGCCGGCGGTGGTGGTGTTCGGCGCTACGGGTGAGTGCGCAGCAATTGCCGCGGCCTGGGTGACGTCCTGATGCCTCGCGGCCCTTCGTCGATCCCAACATGGATGGGCCGTGAACGTGGCGTTCGGCCCCTGCCTCGCTCGGTGCGCAGCTTTTCTGTTTCCGTGAGGCGGTTGTCTAAAAGTCGGCCACCTCGTTATCGCTGTGTGTAGGGCGCCCAGTCGTCACCTGCCATTTGATATAATGCCAGTTTGTGCCACTGGCGGGCCACGTATGCAGGGCGCTATATAGGAGGTGTCCTCATCGCCCCGTCACATTTAATTTCTGCCAGCAGCTCAGATTTAGAACTTAAAGATGCGGGCAGGAGCCGCAGAGGACCCCCACTGGCCTGGAGTTGTAGGGGCCACCAAGTGACCGATCTTCTCCAGGCCTGGCCCTTCCATCCCCTCTTTTGACTGAAGCTTGGTGGCGGCTCAGGATGCCCCATCAGTGCGGTGGCATGTGCCCGCTGCTGTCCTCACGTTCGTCCGTTTGCTCTTTTTTAAAATTCCGTGTCGCTGGTGGAGTTTTTGCTCCTCCGTCAGCAAACCGCCGGCGCCAAACTGGACGATAAACGGAGAACACCGCAGGGACGGGCTGGCAGCCCCCAACTACCAAAAAGCAAGAAGTACCACTGCTGAGGGCCATTTGAAACACGTAATGGTGCCACATCTGTGCCCAACAGCACCACCATTTCATGCCAGGGGAGGTGGGCGTACACAGGATGTACTCAAAGTGTTTTACAGATGTCAAAGAAAAGTTGCAAGAAAACAAAAATAAATGAAAATTGGATAAAAAGAATAAAAAAGAAAAGAAATCCTTCCAAACCCCGACTGCCACCCAGCAGATGTGACATTCAAGCACAAGTCGGCTAATCTGGAATCTTCTTCCCAAACAGGCGCTCAGGGGGGCTCGGTGGCCAAAGCCCTGCTCAGTGACGGCTCCTTCCATGTCCGGGCCGTGACCCGAAACCCCAGGAAGCGGGCGGCGAGGGAACTGGCCAGACTGGGCGCCGAAGTGGTCAAGGCGGACCTGGAGCGGCCGGAGAGCCTCCGCGTGGCACTGGGTGGTGCCTCAGCCATCTTCTTGGTGACCGATTACTGGGAGCTCGGTGACAAAGAGAGAGAGGTCGCTCAGGTAAGGTGGACCCCGGTATGGCCATTGGCACACCTCACAGACTCCTCTGACTGCCCGTTGCCCTGGACCTGGTGATGGCTGTACTTTATATAACAAATGGAATAAATGTGAAAAGTGGGGTCAGGTGGGCGGTGCGATTGTGGGTGACACGGCTAATGCACTCGGGGACATGAAGACCCTTTTCTCGGCCCTCCTGGGATCCCAGAGGGTGGCCCTCGTCCAGCGCCAGTTTCGTGCCCGGCCTGAAGTGTTTCTTGAGTTTGTGGTGGTGGGCGGAGCCCCAGAACTGCTGCTCTTTGATGTCCTGCTGCCTTCGCTGCCATTGGCCCTGTGTGTGCGTCTTCCATGTGTCACCTTGAGTCGGGCAGTGATGCCAGTCGGGCTGGCAACTCCCTTTCCAGGGGTATCTTTAGACCTGCTTGGTGGTTTGTTGTTTTCATGTCGGGCGTCTGCACGTTGTGCCAGGCGGTCTGGACGGTCTATGGGCACCCTGGCCATCTGTCTGACTTTGACGCTCTTCTGCCCTCATGTAGGGTAAGACGGTTGGTGACCTGGCAAAGAAGCTGGGCGTGAGGCACGTCGTGTTCAGTGGCCTGGAGGACGTGAGTCGTCTGACGGGTGGGAGGCTGCAGGTGAGCCACTTTGATGGCAAAGGGGAGGTGGAGCGCCACCTGCGCCACATCGGCCTTCCTGCCACCTGCCTGAGGATGGCCAGCTATTTTGAGAACTTCATCGAGCACTTCAGGCCACAGCCGGAAGGAGGAGGAAGAGGAGGATATCGCCTGGGTGAGTGTGGTGAGTGCGCCATGCTGCAGTCGGGGTCTGACGTGGTCTTCTGTGAGAGAGAAGTGCGAATGCCACTGGGCTGTGGGCACACAAGTGTCATGTCCTGCCGGGTGGGCTCAGTAGAAAGAGTACGAAAGAGAAGAAGAAAAGCCACAGAGGAACGGGACCACCCAGTGGCACTCACTTGGCCGCCTCAGGGAAGATGGCTGAACATCATGCCAGACGGAGCGGGGGGGGGGGGGGGGCCCCGAGGTAATGGTGGGGGGGGGGGGGGGAGCCCGAGGTAATGGTGGGGTGTGATGCCAGGATGATCTCTGGGATGAAGGCACTGGCCCCTTGGCACTAAAGGGGCATTCATCCTCTGACCCAACTCGATGGCATGACTCACAGCAACATCCCGTCTTGAGTGAGTGCCAGCAACACAGGTAGGCAGTCAGGAAGTCCGCTCTGCCATCTCCATGGCACCCTGTCACTGGGCGGATTACTGAGTGGCGCCAGTTGCCCATTTGTTTCAGTCGGAGTTGACTCTGGTGCAGCTTCGCTCACAGGACCCCCAAACCGGTTTAACTTCAGAAATCTGGCATGAGGGACAGGGATGTGCTGAAACCCGCAGTCAAGTCTGAACAACTTTGGCCATTTTATTAGTGCCAGCTTCCCACAGCGCGTGTGACAATTGCGAGATGCCAGTCAGTCACCTTTGTGGTTAGTGATGTCTGTTAATTAATTACTGGCTTCTCCTGATGTGTGCCACATTGTGTGGCACATGGTGCCAGGCCAATGAATGAGATGTCACCAGCGCCCCAGCAGCTGGCACAACCCGAGGCGGGCGAGTTTCACTTCATTTTCCACAGTTGTGTGTCAAACCACAGGTGGCTGGTGGCATGAAGTGACCCCTTGACTTGGGTCAGCACAACTGTGTAAGTGGCCCTGGACCCCCCACAGGGTCCCCCGAGTTGAACGCAGGTGCCAGTGTGACACACAGCTGTGAGTGCCAGACGGGTCCTTTATCATCACACGGAGCTGGCGTGTTGTTTCTGTGCCCACTAAAGATGAGCTCCTCGTGTGTTTCTGGGAGTGCAAGCGGACCCTTTGGCTGGGGCGACGACTTGCCCAAGAGGACGAGATCTCGAAGAAGGGTTTGGATGACCAAAACACACAAAGGAACAGGAGCAGAGCGAGTGACGGGACAATGTGACCAGCTGGCGATCGAGCAGTGGCGCAGTACAGTGGTCTGCCATGTCGACCCGCCATAGCAGAGATGCCAGTGAGTGTCGTCTTCAGCTTGGCAGGTCCTCAACTGCTCTGCCGTTGCTTTATGGTGAACGTAGGGTGAAAGCTGCAGGGAGCGTTGAAAGACCACAGGCTTGTGCTTGGGTCGGGCATCGGAGCCCCCCAAACCTCTTGGCACACGTGATGTTGACACAGAATGGAATTTTCATACGAGAATCTAGCAAAGCGCAATGGCCCTCAGAGATGCCCCATGACCCTGGGGGCATGAAGAGGACCACTGGGTGTGCACAGTGACGGGCAGCGGAGTGACTGAGAAAGCCTAGCGACTACGTGCCACTGGCGCGGCTGGTGCCATCTGCTTGGGTTTTAGGTGTTTAGCTTTGTTGCTGGGTGCCCGGCTGTCATCTTAGTGCAACAATTGAGATGTAGTGTTTCCAGTTGGCACACAAGAACTTTAATTCACTTGCTGGGGGGCACACAGTGTCAGAAGTGAGCCTACCCTCTCAGATCTCCAAAGATTTCACCCTGGTGCCACAGCGATGCCACGCTGTACTGCAGTGAGCTTGCCACCACTGTGCCATACTTCCTGCTGTAAATCCACCACTGCCCCCAGCAGGCTTTGTTGTTTTGCCCCCTCCTGCCTGCCCGTTTGCTGTCTCCTGTTCTGTTCGTTGGCATGGAGCGGAGGGCTGCTGGCCCCCCCGATTACGGTTGCTGTGAGGAGTTGTGTGTCAGGCAGGACGCCATAGAGAAAGGGTAGAGAACCCCAGCAGTAAATTAGACAAACGTCCACCAGATGGCAGAGTTCCCCCCTAATTAGTCTTCTTGGACGCTGAGGCTGGCGAATGGAGAGTGTGCCCACTCAACACACACCGGACAGCAAGGGCGTCACAGGCGGCCATTGCTGTGCGTGCGTGAAGCTCCCATGATGCTCGGTGAGACCCCCCAAGGCTAACCCCCCCCCCCCCCCCGACAGCGACGTTTGCATTGGTGCCCACCTTTGAGCCGCTCTCCTTAAGTTTCATCGGGTACGTCTGGGAAGAGCTCCGTGTGTGTAGTTTGTGTGTCTGCGAGCGATTTGTCGAGAATCTCGAATAAACGTCTCGCGTGTCCAGTCAGAAGCACGGAGGTCGAGACTCTCAGAGCAACAGGACAGCGAGATTGAGCAGGACACTCCAAATTAGCGCCCTGATATCTCTGGCCACCTCACCCAGCCTAAGTGGCATTGCCCACTTCTCCTTCTTCCTTCTGACCGAGACGACTGCAGCAGGGACGAGGACATTTTCAAATGTCATTTGTGGTTTCTTCTGACCTGCAGAGATTCCGATGGCCGATATTCCAATGGATGGCATGTCCGTGGAAGACCTTGGGCCGGTGGTGGTGACCATTCTGAAGAATCGGAGCGAATACGTCGGGAAGGACATTGGGCTGAGCGCCGAGCGGCTGACCGTCCAGCAGTATGCAGAAGTCCTGTCCAGGCAGCTGAACAGGAGCGTCAGGGCCGCTGAGGTGGGCACACAGCTCTCTGGCCTCGTGCCAATGCTGCCATCGCTTCGCTGCTTTGCTTGCCAATCTTGTTTCTTTTGTCAATTGTTTTGTTGTTTTTTTCCCAGATCTCCCCAGAAGAATATGAAAAGCTGGCATTTCCGGGTGCCCAGGATTTGGCCAACATGTTCCGCTTCTACAGGACGAGGCCGGAGCGCGACTTGAACGTGACGCGGCGGCTCAATCCCGCGGTGCTCGGCTTTGAGGAGTGGCTCAGCAGAAACCTCCACCACTTTGCAGACTTGTGAGGGTCCTGCCTTCCGCTCTCGAGGGGCACAAGTGGGCAGCGGCTGCTCCCTCGCCCCCAGGACAGCTCTAGGAAGACAGTGAAGGCCGTGAAGAGTTGGCGAGGCTTCTTTGATACCCCTGCAAACGCCGATGGGCTGCCCTCTTCATGGTGGGACTGGACAGCAGGGGGCGCCCACTGTGATGCCCAGCAGGCAATGGCCACCCTGACCACCGCAGACGTACAGCTGGTGGTCTCCTGTAGTTAAAGAGTGCGAGTTTTAAAAGTGTGTGTGAGCCGCACTCCCGTCGTCCTGCCCTGTGTGCCTGCTGGCAGGCGTGGTGCCCGCTGAAGCTGAAAATACAGCGCTGGCTGCCCAACGAGCTCCCACTGCCACCACGTGACCAAGAAGTCATCAAGTGAATGGAGAACAATGGGGCCTTGTCACAAATGTGCCCTGTCACCTCTCTGCGCTGACCACCAGGGGGCGTCTCAGATCGACTGTGACATGTGACACTTTGCCGTTAAGGTGTACCGCTGCCCTGGGAGAACAACTAAACCCTGGGATGAGCACGATTAGAAAAGTGCTGGTGTAACGCAGTTCAATATATAAAATCTATCGGGCAACGTGACCAACGCTCGTCCTTTTATCGATTTCCCCACCAGCAGCCCCAGCTTAGCAGTAACAACAAGCCATATTACAAAATAAAGAAGAAGCAAAGGAGTAACACGTACTGTATATTACCTTACATAAAAAAACAAACAATCGAAACCCCCCTTCCTGGTTTAAACGCACGATGTTCATAAATCAGAGAAACCAGTTCGACCAAATGGGATTACTGTCCTTATTGTGCAGGGCACAGAGAAACCCTACTGGAATACGCCGGCCGTCGAGCCGATGACAACAAAGTTCAATCCCACCAGTCCAAGTATTCCAGCGAAATCAAAGGTCCGTCTTCAGAGACGCGTCTCCCTTGTGTCGCCGAGTCTTCAAAACAAAGAACTTGTTCCAGCAGGTATTTTTACTTGGCGCTACCTCGTCTCTTCTCTTCGCTCCACCACAAGATGTCTCCCTTTCTCCCCTTCTTTTCTGGTTTTTAAGTTCTCACCACCAACCGTCCTGACCGAGTTATGACCTCCACTTAAAGGAGCATTTACAGCATTCATCTTCTCTGCAATGCACCCAAAGAGGCAGCAAACTGCCCATGGAATAACGCACAGGTGGCAACCGCTACAAAGGCCTGGCGTGGGTTTGCCTGCCCAACATACCTCTGGGGATCGAGGGGCTTTGGGGTCCTCCGCTCGACAAGATGGCGGGCGGAGGTGACGGGGCTTCCTCAGTGGCAGACCCCTTTTTCTCTGCCGTTACCAACTGGTTTACGTCCCTTTGCTGTGTACCTTCTCTCGCCATCGCTGGAGGACACGTGGGCAGCCGTGACTCACGCCAGGGGCTGATGGGCCGTCACTGGCGTCTGCTCTCGCTCAGTCTTGGTGCTCGTCGTGACGCCAGTCTGAGCCACTGAGCGAATCTTCAGTTACTTTAAAAATGTCTACCTTTATCTGTCTGGTGTTGTTTCTTTATTAATTCCAAGCTGCAAGGGGACAAGTGACAGAAGAGCCGGGTCCGATGTTTTAAGTCAGGGCAACCGAGCCAGCGGTGAACCCATGCAGCACCGAAGCGGAGTTGATGCCAAGCTCACCGCTCAATAGACAAACAAATGAAAAGAGGAAGAACAAAGAGGAAGACACAGAGAGACGGAGCGTCAGCCGGGCGAGTGCAGGGCCCTGGGTTAGTCAGGGTGGCTCAGCGTCCCCACATGCGTTGTTACCCTGACACGCCACTGAAGTCACTTCACCAAGCAGAAAGGTGGTGGTCTGCCGTCTTCAGGTGGCCTCATTGATCCACAGTAGAACCAAACTGGAGAGCGCAGGGTGTGTGTGGCACCGACCGCAGACTGCACCATACTGGGCATGCCTGCCCTTTGGCACACACACACACATACCCCTGATCAGACCCTCGCTGATAAACACAGCGTGGTAACGGCAGGCACTGAAAGAGCCCAAAGTTGAGCAGCGCGGTAAGTGAAAGTGACGCTCGAGACCACTGGACTGACGAGTCTCCTCCACCAGGTGCCACGCATGGGGACACTGCATCTCAAATGGCAGGAACCATCAGGGTGGCCAGCTAAAGATGTCTGCCACTGACTGACGTGGTACGTTACGTTCATGCCAGGGTACGGATGTGCCACTCACACCTCTGGGAGCTGATGGCGAGGGAGTGCAGAATCAACACTGCGCTGCACAAATTGGAATAATCTGCCATGGATGGGGGTCTCAGCCTGGGCTGTCCCCACCTTGTGCCCCATGCTGCCAGGGTAGACCCTGTGACCCTGATGCGGGTTCTGCTCCATGCTGCCATCCGCTGTTCGGGAGCCCTTGAACCCAACACCGTCGGTAATGTTACTGATGAGCTAGACGGTGAGGCGACAACATTAGAGCAAGAGGTTGGTGCAAATGTGCAAAGTGCTTTTATTTAAAATCCAACAACAAAACCAAAGGTGTTCAAAATAAAGAGTGCAGTGCATTCAAAGTTCAAGAAAGAAAGAATCCATTAAAACAAACGGGTCACATGGAGCTCAAAACAGGAGAACGCAATCCTTTAAAACCGAGGAGGTCAAAACGCTGTGCAGGAAACGGGCTTTTAAAAAGCAACGACAAGCCCGGTGCTTCTTCTAAACTAACGTCTCACCTACTTCACCCGTCAGGGCCCTGCAGCTGGCGCCACGCTCTCTCCGCAGCTGACCTTCTCAATGTGCCACTGCCGCCGCTGCTGCAGCTGCCAGTCACCGTACCCATCCTCGGCTCCAGTCGGACCCTCCCAACAGTGACTTGGGACTCCCCAACGACCAAGGCTCTCACACTGGGGACACCACGTCCCGACTCCTGCTGCCTTCCACGGCCTCAAGCGGAGTGTCACCCATCTCCCGGTCACTCCTGTCCTTCATAAAAGTCATCTCTACGGAGCGACCACAGCTACGACTTCCACCGAGACCGTCTGCTCAGCTGCCACGAGCCTGCGCTTTCTCTCTCTCTCTCACTCACTCACGCACTCTCTCTCTCTCTCTCACTCACACTCTCTCTCTCACTCACTCACACTCTCTCTCTCACTCACTCACTCACACTCTCTCTCTCACTCACTCACTCACACTCTCTCACTCACTCACACTCTCTCACTCACACTCTCTCTCACTCACTCTCTCTCACTCACACACTCTCTCTCTCTCACTCACTCACACACTCTCTCTCTCTCTCACTCACTCACACTCACTCACACTCTCTCACTCACACACACTCACTCTCTCTCTCTCTCACACACACTCTCTCACTCTCTCTCACTCACACTCTCTCCCTCCCTCCCTTCCTGCTTCCTTCTGCAACCTCCGTTTCCTTCTCTTTTCTTGTTCCTCCTCCCTAACCGTCTCGGCTTCTCTTTATAATGGACGTGGCAGCTGTGGTAATCAACAGTTCACAGGAACAATTACGCTGCGGACCGTCCCTCACCTGTGCACTTAGGTGAGAAACGCCCGCAGCACAAATCCACCTGGGAGCCGCTTCAGCCACACTGCCACACCGCGAATTCACTTACAGTCCATCCAGAAAGTATTCCCAGCGCTTCATCACTGTTTCCACATTTTGTTATGTCACAGCCTTATTCCAAAATGGATTAAATTAATTTTTTTCCTCAGAATTCTACACACAACACCCCATAATGACAACGTGAAAAAAGTTTACTTGAGGTTTTTGCAAATTTATTAAAAATAAAAAAACTGAGAAATCCCATGTCCATAAGTATTCACAGCCTTTACCGTGAAGCTCCAAATTGAGCTCAGGTCCATCCTGTTTCCCCTGATCATCCTTGAGATGTTTCTGCAGCTTCATTGGAGTCCACCTGTGGTAAATTCAGTTGACTAGACCTGATTTGGAAAGGCACACACCTGTCTATAGAAGGTCCCACAGTTGACAGTTCATGTCAGAGCACAAACCAAGCATGAAGTCAAAGGAATTGTCTGTAGACCTCTGAGACAGGATTGTCTCGAGGCACAAATCTGGGGAAGGTTACAGAAAAATTTCTGCTGCTTTGAAGGTCCCAATGAGCACAGTGACCTCCATCATCAATAAGTGGAAGAAGTTCGAAACCACCAGGACTCTTCCTAGAGCTGGCCGGCCATCTAAACTGGGCAATTGGGAGAGAAGGGCCTTAGTCAGGGAGGTGACCAAGGACCCAATGGTAACTCTGTCAGAGCTCCAGAGGTCCTCTGTGGAGAGAGGAGAACTTTCCAGAAGGACAACCATCTTTGCAGCAATCCAGCAATCAGGCCTACATGGTAGAGTGGCCAGACGGAAGCCACTCCTTAGTAAAAGGCACATAGCAGCCCGCCTTGAGTTTGCCAAAAGGCACCTGAAGGACTCTCAGACCATGAGAAAGAAAATTCTCTGGTCTGATGAGACAAAAATTGAACTCTTTGGTGTGAATGCCAGGCGTCACATTTGGAGGAAACCAGGCACCGCTCATCACCAGGCCAATACCATCCCTACAGTGAAGCATGGTGGTGGCAGCATCATGCTGTGGGGGACTGGGAGACTAGTCAGGATAAAGAGAAAGATGACTGCAGCAATGTACAGAGACATCCTGGATGAAAACCTGCTCCAGAGCACTCTTGACCTCAGACTGGGGCGACGGTTCATCTTTCAGCAGGACAACGACCCTAAGCACACAGCCAAGATATCAAAGGAGTGGCTTCAGGACAACTCTGTGAATGTCCTTGAGTGGCCCAGCCAGAGCCCAGACTTGAATCTGATTGAACATCTCTGGAGAGATCTTAAAATGGCTGTGCACCGACGCTTCCCATCCAACCTGATGGAGCTTGAGAGGTGCTGCAAAGAGGAATGGGCCAAACTGGCCAAGGATAGGTGTGCCAAGCTTGTGGCATCATATTCAACAAGACTTGAGGCTGGAATTGCTGCCAAAGGGGCAGCGACAAAGTATTGAGCAAAGGCTGTGAATACTTATGGACATGGGATTTCCCAGTTTTTAAATTTTTAATACATTTGCAAAAACCTCAAGTAAACTTTTTTCACATTGTCATTATGGGGTGTTGTGTGTAGAATTCTGAGGAAAAAAATGAATCCATTTTGGAATAAGGCTGTAACATAACAAAATGTGGAAAAAGTGATGAAGCGCTGGGAATACTTTCCGGATGCACTGTAAAAACTGGCCTTTGCTGAGAGAGCTGTGGACCCACAACACCACAGACCCCCATGTGTTACAAACTGGAGCACGAAAACAGAAGCTGACAGAAGTAAGCAGTGGAACTCCGAGCTGTTGGCGAGAGGAGATGCCCGTCACCACACAGACACAGAATCCTTCAGAAATCTGCGATAACAGAAGACATTTCACTGTGCTGTGGCAAACATGCACTACAAGAACTGAAACGATTACAATTTATTGTGAAGTCTGGAGATTCTCGGAAGCAGCGGGTTGATTTCAAAGTGTGCGTCACACAAACACGTGAGCCGACAGACAAAGGGTTAAGAAGGGGGGAAATGGAGGAGCCTGGCGAGTCCGGTGCCAGGCGGGGCTCTGGTGAGCACAACTGCAGCCAGAGATGCCACAAGAGACGCTTAGCAGCCCCACGGCGTATCCCAGGTGTCCGTTTTTTCAAATCCTGCTTACTCCGCGTTTAGCACCGTAGACTGGCAGAGCATCGGGCATCACTGGGCACTGCCAAAGCACAGGCAGCACGTTGTCATCTTCACATTCGAGGCCAGTAAGGCAGACATCTTACAGAACGTGAAATTGCAAGGACAGCGAGCCGCCATCCATATTACTAACCGAGAATGCTAAACTGGATGATGGACGCAGGCACATCCGGCAATGGGCCATAGCTGCAAAAAGACGTACTGCGCAGGCGCAAAAAGAGTCTGCGAGAGTCGGCTGAGGAGCCGAGAAAGGCGGACAAAAGAGGGCGAGAGAGGCGGATGAGGGGCCGCGAGAGGCGGACAAGACCACAGAAAAAAGGAGTGAGCACAGGAAAAATGGAGAAATGAGGCGCAACGAGCACCGAAAAAAGGAAAAGGCACATAAAAAAGTAGTCAAACGCAAGCAAAGCACGAAACACATTGCACACGAAACTAGACCCAAAAAAAAAAAAAAAAAAAAAGAGGCTCGCGCACAACAGCAAGGCACCCCCCCCCTACAGGCACCGGACGGGACACACACCAAGAGGGGGATTCAACAAGACACAGGAACACAAAAAGAAAGAAGACGCTCGCGCGACAACAATCCTCAACCCCCCCACACACACATCCATAAGAAGTGACACCCAAAGCCACATATTCTAAAGTGAACGTCAACACCGTAAACACAAGACAGCATAGGTGTCAGCATAGGTGGATCTCCTTACAATAAAGCACTATTAACCGTTCAACTGCAGAAAAGGAAACATATTAACAGTGACTGCGATCCTCCTTATTACTTATCCATATTTCGCATGCTGAGAAAGAAACAAGTCATGAATACACGGTCACGGGTACAAAACGAAAAGGAAAGGATAACAGGAACAAACACACGAAAACGAAAGAAACAACAAAATAGACGGCTATGCAGCATAGGTGGATCTCATTACAATAAGGCACTATTAACCGTTCAACCGCAGAAAAGGCTCCATATTAACAGTGAGTGCAATACTCCTTATTACTTATCCATATTTCTAAAAGAAAAAATGTCTCGACTCGAAAAACGCAAAGCTCAACTAAAGCTTCTAACTAACGATGTACCTAAAAGTAAAAACTTTATGAACTGCATTAGATCCTACAATAGTTCATTTGCTTTTGCATCTACCGGAGTAAATATCAGGCCACCAAAAGGCAATGGCCCATACTACTTTCGCATATGTGCACAAATACTGCATCGCATTGGAACAGTGCACCCTGAAACAAATCAACAACGCAAATATGCACAAATCTACATCCTAGATCCACATGACGCAATCTATTAATCAAAGTGCTGCATCGCAACAGGCACGGATTCAAAACGAAACACCTCCCGTCTCAGACATACGTTAATGGCAGCGAAGGCTACAACGGGCTTCTCACACAGCACAGGCAAATCGATTACAGCTCCAAAACAACACGTCCCAAATACTACACATGCAACAACGCGCCTCTCAAACGGCACAAGCAAAACATACACCAGGAAAATTCATTCGGATTAATGAATGTCATTTGCGATCATTGTCATTCAGTTCACTTCCCTGAAGAAACAACTGGCAATACAAGTAATACATTTACACGTTGTTGTCAAAAGGGTCAAATTAGACTGCCTTCTTTACATTCATATCCTGAATATCTACAGAGGCTTATAACTGACGATGTACCTGAAAGTGAAATCTTTATCAACTACATTAGATCCTACAAATCGGTATCCACTATGAACATTAACGGTGGCACTGCACGTGACATCCGTCTTGCAAAAATGTTGTTTATTGATGAATGTTCAATGGCATGAAGTCACTTACTCAACACCATTCATAAACTTCTACAAACGTTTATGAATAATAATATTCGATTTGGAGGAAAGGTACTTTTATGAGGAGGAGATTTTAGACAGTGATTAGCTATTCTTCCAGATGCCATGCACTCAGCTATTGTTCAGTGCACCTTAAAATACGCAGACAATTGGCATTGCTTTCAAAAGATACAGTTAGTAAAAAAGATACGATGTCCAGAAACAGATCATAACAATTGCTTATTACAACTGAGAGATGGTACACTCACCAATACAGATGGACTTCAGCCACATATTATTACAATTCCTCAAGCCTTTATCTGCGCTGACTTAGTTACAGAGAGATTTGGAACAGCAATCTCATTAGACCAAATGCCCCTTTTAACACAACGCACTATATTATGTCCAAAAAATATTAATGTGGAAAACATTAATACCCAAGTCATTGCATTACTTCCTGGAGAGACACAACTCTTTCTAAGCTCTGACAAACTTGACTCTGATCACAACAATAACCATCTTCATTGACCTTACAAGTTCTGACCTGGAATTACCTTTTACACTTAAACGGCGTGTACAAAGAAATTTTCAAATAAACCTTTACACTGTGCCACACACTTTATTGTTTGCTTTCTATTTGCATCATCTACACCGTCACACTATTCTATATCTCATTCATACATCACGCTCTTTGTCATTCCCAACACCAGGGGTTGGCGAGCGAAGCGAGCAGGGGGCGGAGCCCCCTAGTTTATGAGAACTTGAGGGCATGAGTGGAGGAAAGTGGAGCACTGCTGAAGTCCCTGCTTCACGTCCTTCTGGAACACACACACACACACTCTCCTGCTGCCAGCCTCTCTCTTGGCAGGACTTCCCTTTGGTAGTGCCCTCGGCCCTGGTGCCAGTCTACCGATTCCCCCGAGCACATACACACACACACAGACACTTGTGGCAGCATTACTGTGGGATGCCAACGACACCTGACTTGTTTCTGCACACTTTAATGAATGACTGCTACTTACCTGCCGAGGTGAAGAGTTTTTAAAGAGAACACTCGACGTGCCCACAAGTTTGGCCTCCAGTGAGGCGGCACGGTGCTGAATGTAATGAGGAACATCCAAAGGTTTGTTTGGAATTGCACTGACGTGGCGTAAACCCATTCATGGCCTGGTAGCCATATGCCAGTTACCTTCAGCATACCACAGGTGTAAGGGGTGGCATGGTGGCAC
The DNA here is from genome assembly GCF_900747795.2 of Erpetoichthys calabaricus. Lineage (NCBI taxonomy): Eukaryota > Metazoa > Chordata > Cladistia > Polypteriformes > Polypteridae > Erpetoichthys > Erpetoichthys calabaricus. The sequence goes on from NC_041406.2 coordinate 123,406, forward strand.
AGTGGTAGAGGAGTCCTGGGTTCGCTTCCCGAGTCGTCCCTGCGTGGAGTTTGCATGTTCTCCCCGTGTCCGTGTGGGTTTCCTCCCACAGTCCAAAGACATGCAGGTTAGGGGCATTGCCATCCTAAATTGTCCTCAATGTGTGCTTGGTGTGTGTGTGTGGGGTGGGGTATGCCCTGCGGTGGGCTGGCGCCCTGCCCGGGGTTTGTTCCTGCCTTGCACCCTGTGCTGTTTGGGATTGGCTCCAGCAGACCCCCCGTGACCCTGTAGTTAGGATATAGTGGGTCGGACGATGACTGACTGGTTTCTATAATCTGAGGTTATTAGCAAACATCAAATGGTTACATTTTAATCTTTTCAATTTAAACAGCGACGTCACACACTCCACATTACAAACAAAAAGACTCCGGTGGCTGCGGGCACTGTGATGCGGCGACTTGCGCCACTGCCTCAGCATCCTGGTGTCAAATCCTGAGCCTGGTTGCCGGGATAGACTGGCACCCCACCCACAGTCACTTCCAGCCCAGCACTGGATTAAGTGGAATTGAAACTGATAAATTATACTATGAATACGGGGGACAGCAGCTGGCACAATTCACTCTTCATCAAGAAAATGGGCACACATGGAACTGGGTTATGGGAGAATTTCACACAAATATCAAAACAATGCACATCTGGGCACATTGAACCAGTTGGCAGAAGAGATGGAATCTGATTATTTTGGAAACAATTGGGAGAACCATGGAGCTCTGAGCCATCAAATACCACGACAGCTAAAAATGAGTACCGATCGGCAGCTCCACCAGACGGCTGGGTCAGAGGAGGCCTAAATGAGGCCTGCAGGTGGCGATGCTCTTCCAGCTGCCATGTTATTTCATCGCCCTGTCCGTCCTGCTCTCCCCCAACATTCTATGGCCAGATTGTTAGTGATGTCTTGAAATGTTTTTAAGATATCTCTGAATGATAATTTGGCTTGCCGTAGACCTTCACCCTCCTCTTCCTCTCTCTCTCTCCCAGGTCCCGCCGCTGTCATCGACTCCAGCTGACCGTAAACCAACCTCCCGTTTACAGCTGCCGTTCTTTGCTCCTCTCTACGCCCACCTCGTGGTCCCCAAATTCCGCCCTGCTACGAGTCCAAACACCTGCAACGACCGCTAAATCAGAACGAGGCTGGGACATCCGTGGTCATTGGCCTTTGACGCCCCTGCGACTGCGGTGCTGAAAAGCGCGTTAACTCCCGGACTGTGCGGCAGGCCACTTTCTGACGTCACACCTGTTCCTGTTCCTGCTGCCGCCCAGCATGTCTTGCGCGACACGACAGCCCCGCCTTCGTGCTAACCTTCCCGCCCTCTCGAACTCTCCCGCCCTCAGTGTGCTGCTGCCCGCGCAGCTGAGTGTTCGTAGTTGACGTCGAAGTGCAGCTGAGGGGCGGGGCGAGGCGAGGCTGCTGAAGCGGCGCCGCTTTTACTTTCGATTCCGCGGAGGGACGGAGGAGCGGCGGACGCGGTTACTGTTTGGTGTTTCAGAAAGTTTTGGAAGGAAATGTCAGCGCAGGTCGCAGGGCTCGGACTGAGTTTGTGACAGCGGCTTCAAGTTTTCAGGCCTTTCGGAGACCCAATATAAAGACGTACACGCTGCACGGGACTGAGCCTGCTCGTGGTAAGCTTCGTGGACTTTTCTACGGATTTGTCGTCGAGCCGTCACAGGTGTCACTTTGAAGTAGTGAGGTGACAGTTTGGGGTCCGAAAGCCCACGAACCTCGGCCTGGGCTCAGTCCTCTGCTTTTGGCCTCAAGATGTAGTAGGCGACAAAAAAGAAGGGAAGGTCGTTAAGTTGAGGGGGGGCATTTAAAGGAGCTTTCGTACACAGCGCCATCACGGGGAGGGTTTAAAAAACACGAATTGGTTGCGTGGTAACTCGGGTTCATTTTACTTTCATTTTGACGTCTCTTAGGCGACCTTGTAACAGACGAAAGAGTTGAAGGTGTGTGTGAGACAAGTGTGTGTGTGAATCCCACCTCGGAGCCTAAGCCTGCGCATCACTGACATGCCTGTGGAGTTTATTGTTGGAGGAAAGGCACATAACTGAACTGAATTTCCCCATGGGATTAATAAAGTATCTATCAATCAATCTGTTTATCTGTCTATCTAACTGGGCACAAATACCCTCTGAACTGCTGACAAAGGCAGAGGGTGGCCTAGGTAGTCAGTGGCTGGCATCCCCACACCTGCACCCACACAATCTGCCAGCCAGTCTGCTGTTGAAGCCTTTTAAGCATGTTTGTTTGTTCTCCTTTTACCACATTGGCTGACATCTTGACGTGGGCCTGTCCCGTGATGATTCTTGACCGATGCCAGATGCTGCTGAAGTAAACTCGGCTTCCACCCACTACCTAGGATTGGGAGAAATGCAACAGAGTGAAGCTGCAGACCTCTGACGTCAGACACGGAATGCCGTCCATATCATGGCCCGCCCTGACAGCGCACTCCATGTGATGACACGATTATCGTAACGCCCCCTTCCAGCGTCACTCACATCACTCCCTTTGCTGGACAGTACTGACCGCTTGTTGCACAGTCCGCTGCACTCGTACAGATGACTGCAGTTTCTATTTGGACAAACATAAACGACTTCCAGTCTCACACTTAGGCTGTCCAACCATTCGAAGCACTTTGCTGATATAAAGTAGTTTGTTTCCTATTTTGAGTGGTTCTTCATTACGTTTTCTCCTTAAGCCTTACATTATAGTAAAAGTAACAAATCTTATTACCATTTAGTGTTTCAGTCAGAATATACTGTACCTCATGAAACTCATATCTAGAGATTTTCAATCGGTAAATGTATTTCATACTCCCACTAGCAAATTATAATCATGTGTAACAATATTAAGGTTAATTCATTTTTAAAAGGTTTGCACAAACAGCGCTACATATAACATTGGTTTTAAAATTGACAGGGAAACATTTTAGGAAACAGCCCGTCATTTATTTATTGATTTGATCCATCAACGTTTTCATTACTAAAAGCCGTTTGTGTAAATTACTGGATGTCATGTCCGTATCAAGTGAACGGTTTGTGACAGCCAAGACATTTGACATTTTTACATAACTTTTGAGTTTGAGACAGTCGTCATTGTTCTTAGGCCTTTTTCATGCAACATTTAAGTGGATCGCAAAGACCCAACTTGGATCAGCATAAAGCCAAACTGTCTTTGAGTCGTCATCTTTTTGATTTTTAATAAATATCAAATACTATTAACACTACTACTAATAATAAATAGTGTGCATTCAGCAGGGAATCATCCCAAGGTGATCTCCTCATTAAACATTCAGTATTTATTGTCTTGTGCACACAGTAGAATTATATTGTTACTTACATATCTCTCCAGAACAGTGATAATATAATAAAACACAAACAATATACATAGCATACAATGTACAGTATCAATAGATATTCAGTTGTAGTTCAGATATTTAGTCACAGTCTTTTTCTTACAATGTTTGTTATTACGATTGGCTCCTCAGTAACTCCACAACTAAAACCTTTTCTCTGAGGCCATACTGAAGGCCACTGGTTCTTTAAAACAGCCTTGCAGGATGGCCGAGTGTGGAGTAATTGTAGCAGAACGTCTTTTAGATACCAGCAACTGGTGCCAGTAATATTGGGTGGCTTTCACCCCCCTCTGCAGTGACCCAAACGTGTGTGCCCTACCAGGATGTGATGCCACCAGTGAAGATGGACTCCAGAAGGTGCCTGTGACATGTCTCAGGAAGGCATTGGTGAACTTGGCCATAGACAAACCCTGCTGCTCCCTCATCAGTGATTGTTACTGGATGTAATTTAAGAAGCTCACCATTTCCACAGCACTCGACACAAACAAACCACAGTGTAATCCATTCTCTGAAGTCTATGACCTGCTCCTTCATTTTTGGACATTAAAGGTCAGATTGTCCTGGGACCACTGAGTCAGCAGGTAGACCTCTCGTCTGCAAGCCATCTCATCATTGGTGGTGATCAGGCCTATGACGGTGATGTCAGCAGCATTTTTAGTGATGGAGCTGATGTGGTGTCGGGACACATGGATACACCGGGGGATTACCACCCAACCCCATAGTGTGCCTGGGTGGTGGGTGAGCGTAGAGGGTATGATTTGGGCAATCTGCAAAGCTGAGGTCTGTTGGGTATGAAGTCCAAAATGCAGTTCTGTTGGCACATCAGTGTTGAATGCTAAGCTATTGTCTATAGACATACCTCTCTACAAGAGCAGCTGTTACATTACCCAGATGTGCCGAGATGGTATGGAGGGTAAGACTTAACTGCTGTACCAGTATGCATCATGGAGATGGTGAAGGGGAGCAGAGTTCTGTACCAAGTTCAAGAAGTCTGAGTGAGTATCGTAAGTTCTAAACTGAGTTGTCACTTACAACACACAGACTGTAATGGACATGAAGAGGAGGACTAAACAGATTAGGACATTTGAAACATTAGAGAGATGTCAGTCATGAAACACACACACACATAGAGTCCCTCTATCTCATACACACACACACACACACACACAGAGTCCCCTCTCTCTCTCTCTCTCTCACACACACACACACGTATAGTATACAGTATATTAATAACCCTGATTTGTGACATGGCGTCGTTTCACACTGTACTTCTCATATTCACTCCCAGGGGCTGCAGGTTTTTGTCTTTTATTCGACTCCCATCTTGAACTTGCCAGCCAACAGTCTCAGTCCTGAAAGTTAAAGTGACGTCTCAAAACACAAAGCTCTTTGTTAGAACTACCACATAGGGGAGTGTAACCTGGGGGGGTATTTTAGCACCCAAACCGCGGACACAAGCACACACACACACAGTACAAGTCTCAGGTTCAGATATGAATACATTTTAAAGACATGAAGCACACAATCGCAGTCAGGACATCCACCCATATCCTCCATCCACTATACGGGTCTTCTGAGTAGACGAGGCACCATTGAACGAGGTCAGAGAGCCAGTCCATCACCTCCTGTCTTTACAGTGGACATTGAGAAGGTTAATAAAACGTGACTGAAGTGAATTAAATGTTCGACTATTCACGTGAGACAATCGTATATCCGCTGTTGACAGTGTTTCTATTAGATACGTGTGCTCCTTACCCCCTGATGTGTTGTCTCCATCTCTCTTCACTGTCTTTCTGAAATTCCAGGTTACTGTTAGGATGTTCGTCTGATTAACTGGCACAGACGTGATACACACGATAATCGCAGGGCTGGGAGATTAGAAGTTCTTAATTGTGGTTATCGATATTTCATTACGATCCGTCCCACTTACCTCTGGTCAGTTATACTCAACGCACAATCACATATAATATTAGTGTATTATTGTAGTATTTCCCTCTACTTACCCTTTACCTGTTTTTTCAAGGGTAAATGTTCTCGTCAAGTTTGTTATCGGGTTGGTCTACTGTTGCACTTTAAGATGAACACACACACACACACACACAGACCCTCACCACAACAGTGCCCCATGAATGACACACACACGCTGATTAACCCTTAGCACTTTATACCACACGTCAGCCTGTCACTCAGCACTTCAAGAGACTTACTTATTATCGGCACGAACAACATACGATGTTTTAGTGATATCTCATACCTAAATATTACTTTTGGTCTACAAGAATACATTTAAACATACAAAGACTCAGCACTCTTGACTATAGGCCATTTATCAGCCAAGAATACCTTCTTTTTATCGTACTGTCCCTTCTTTTGAGTGGCGCCCTCACTCTCAGCCTTATAAACCTCGCAGCACAAATAATGGCAAAAATCTGGCTACACCAGGTGCTTAAAGAAATCTAACTTATTAATTCAATCACTCTAGACATTAAGACAAAGCATAGAAAGTTAAAAGCAGCATGGTATTTATTACAATAATAATAATAATACCACTGGAACAAAGAATAGTAGAAAATAGGTACTGATAGGAAAGTCTGAATATATATATATAGTCTTTAGGAAAAGCTTACAAAAAAGTTACAGATGACAAGGATGAATGTCCCAGGGAGGCGTTTGATTTAGAAATTGATGTTCATGATGCCTTTCTGACGACCAATGTCGTCTTGGTCTGTTCCTCTTCTTCTCCTTCTTCTTCTCCTCCTCCAAACCAAGGCATATTTATTATGAAATATCATGCCTTGGTTTCACAACACATGCACCTGATTGGCTAGCTGTCAATGTGATTGATGAATTTTGCTCAAACTCTTTCCCAGATAACAAAGTTCTCTGATATTGCCTGTTTCCCTTTCCCAGGCCATAAACTCCAGATGTCCATCCATAAAGTAATCAATAGCCTGAGGTGTCAGCTCAGCATCCTTTCCCAGGTTGTAAAATAATTGAGCATTCAAAATGTCTTCCTTTCATTGTAGGAAACAGCTGTTTTAAAAGTGAGGTGTAGGAAAACCTGCTTTGATCTGTCTTAGTTCATCTGTTGTCTTGTCACGAACAAAATATAATGGAAACCAAAATGTACAGATTTTATACACCATAACAATTAGTAATTATAAAAATAACCGACAGCTGAATGTGTGGATTTTCTACTCTGACTTGAGTTTTCCGGACAGTCCTGTAACAACACGCTACACTAACAGACCTGCTTGTTGTTTAATTCTTCCTAAGAGCACTTAGTATTCCACGGCACCTGAAAGTCGATTCAGCTGACATCTTTAATATCCTCTGCTATCATCCGTACCCTAACAATAAAGTGCGATGTTATCTCATATTAATAACACTTGTAACAAACTCACTGCCATCTTGATTTCCAACTCCGTCTTCTTCTTTCCTCAAAAAGCTTTCCTAAAGATTAATTCAAAGTCCACCGTTCCTTCAAGTGCCAACAAACACAATGATTGGCGTATCGAAATTGACATCAGAGGGCGTTCCATGATGTGACGGGCGTTCTGCGACTGGCATCATCGGTATTTCGGGTGCAACCAGACCCTTCTCGAGAAATGCGTTGCTGCCACTTGCGTTTCGTTTTTTGTTGATGCTCCTCTAAGACTTGATGAAGTTTCACCATGTAAGTAGAAGTTACGGCTTGTTGTTCATTTCACTCTTCTGTTTTCCTTTGCACCCAGGAATGCTTTGTGAGCGGTAGTAGGATGACTTGACTGCAGAGAGGAGCCATCATTCAGGGGATCCTGTGCCACAAAATCCGATAACTCCATGGCTGCTTGTGGACACACCATTCGGGTGCTGGGAGTGCCCCGCAATGTCCTGTCCACTGAAAGAATGAAGGATCAGCTGACAATTCACTTCCTGCGTCCCAGAAACCAAGGAGGGGAGGTCCTAAATGTGACGTACCCCGCTGACTCGGATGAGGAGGCTCTGGTCACCTTTGAGCTGAGCACAGGTGGGTGCAGTTGGACTTCTCTGTTTTACAGTTGGCTGATTCCAGGTTTGCTTTTGTAGAAAATGAGCGGATTATTTTGCTAATTCAGTGCCTGATTAGGCTTTGAGGTGATGAAGAGCACTTCTCTCACACGTGAGGGTGAGGGTGAGGGTTCAGAACGCTGGTCACAGATGGCAGCAAACTCCTCCATCACAACAGGTTGGAGTTGCTTTGACGCATCTTCATCTGACATTTTATGCATGCGGTGCTAAGATGAGTCTCTGCTTCTGTGTTTTGAGTGAACAGGCAGCATTGGAGAAGCAAATCTCAGCTTGCCGGTGGCCTTCGTTTTCTGGCCATGTTTGTGGAGTTTGCTACAAAATGACAGGCACACTTGGCATTTGACAGAGTGGCACTTTAACAGCACCTGACGGATGACAGCAGGATTATAGAAGAGAAGTGCAAGTACTTGGCGTGACTCACACCAGTCGGGTTACGGACATTATGTCTGGTAGAAGTGTTCATGAGACAAAAACGAAGAGGGTGATTTATTAACCGACATAAACACACAGTTAGGTAACTGAGAAGGACAAACAATAATAATGGAGGCGTCCTACGCTTCTCTGGACCTCCCTGGTACAATAACGGGCCCCGTGGGCTAACTGGTCCTCTCACCCGCTTTGTCCAGTACCTTCCTGTCCTCTCACCTTAACCCTGCTGGGCTCTCCTCCTCCCACCATGCAAGCCAACCTTCATGCTCAGACAGCTTTTAAGTGTCCTTCAGGAATCACTTCCAGGTCACCTTGGAGGTCGACCATTTCTGGGGACCTCCTAGAGCTTTCTCAGGTGTTCCTGCAGTCCCAAACTCCAGTCTGCCATTAAAGGACCCCAGGCATCCATTCCAAAGCCTGAATGACACACACAGTATGTGCCAAGTGGGACTCTGGGCTGCCATCTGCTTGGCTGCTCGTCCCATTCACAGATTCTTCCATTGTTTGTCATTCTGCACGTGTCACTTACAGGTGGCCTTCATGTAAAGTTCTAATTCGGACTGCAGTACAGCGTGCGTGAGTTGGGCCACTGAAGCACCTGAAGAGGTGGTGTCAGCTCAGTGACAGTCCAACAAATGCACCAGGTGCTGCCAGTCTGTCTGTACGAGGCCATCTGTGCTGTCCATGTGCTCTTCAAAGCCATTTGACTCCACTGAAGTGACGGGGGAACATAAAAAAGGGAGTTTTAATAACAATGGGTGAAAACAACGGTAACAAGAACGGCTTTACAGTAGAGCCCCTTGGTAGCAACTGGCATGTGACAGTCCATGTCCTTTCCTCTCCAAGTGTTCGTCGGTGGTGACCCCATTAATCATACATCCCATAAACAGAGCAGAGGAAAACATCAGACTTTAGAGCCTCCAGTCTCCTGTCCCAGCCCAGACACATTGTGTGTGTGTGTGTGTTTGTGTGTGTGTGTGTGAGGCCCCGTGATGCAGACTGAGCTGCTCTGATGGACCTGCTGGGCCAATGCTGGCCTGTGGTGTTTGCCAGCTTGCATTTTTATGCTGCTGTCTGGATACCTTCGTGTGCCACCGATTTCGCCCTGCGTATCCTTGTGTGGACTTTTTGAAGCGTGTCCTCCTGGTGCTGTAGAGCGGGTGGGTGGTCAATAGAATATCAAGACCCACTCACTGACCTCTCCTTTGTGTTTCCTCCTTGTCCTGTGCAGTTATGGAAGGTGTTTTGCAGCGGCCTCAAGTCCTGGAGCTCTTTGGAAAGACGTACCCTTTGAAGGTTCAGAGACCGAGCACCGCTGATGCCCCACAGGTATGCCTGGAGTGCGTGGAGTGGCAGCTTCTGGGCACTGCCATACTGTAGCGTGTATGACTCGGCTCCATCTCTCGCAGCGGGCAGCCTTGATGGATGTTGCTGTGATAGTTGAGGAGATCCTGAAGGCCCCTGGGTGTGGGGTGGCGGTGAGGTTTAGTGTCTTCGGCCCACTCCCTGGCACAGATCGTGTAATCCAGATAGAGGCGCGGTGACTTGAGGCACACTGATGTCAACGAGAAATTCTGAGTGAAGGAAGAAAGCCACAGCCAAAAGGAGGAGGGGGGTCTCTGAGGAGGGGGCTTGGCGTCAGTGTCTTCCTCTTCTCCTAAGGGGTGAGAGGAGTGTGCAGTGTTGACAAGAGGAGCGTATTGTAGACGCCTGTTAAGGAAGTGCGAGTGTCGGCCCACCCCAGTAAGGACACCCCACTTGTGAAAGCGGCCAGTGAGGGTCTCCTTGTCTTCTGCGGGTGGCTCCTCAAGGGTTTCGTTGTAGTGCGTTAGAGGAAATGTCCAACGGCCAGTTGAAGAAGCGGAAGCGGCCTTGTTGGAGTGGCGGCCTGCGGGAGGGGGCGATAGCTCCTTAGTTGGAATAAGTTTGGCGTTTGAAGAAACCTGAACCTAAAGTGATAGAATATTCAAAGGCGCTATAGTGATACGGCAGTAAGAAATCACATCAGAGAACATAACTTGGCTTTCTTTAATGGCGATTTACGTGGCATTACACACAAAGGAAGCCACAGCAAGACAATTACCAAGGTGGGATCTCGATGTATGCAGTCGGCCATTTTGCGTCGCTGTGATGGAAGAATTTTCAGGACGGATGATGTTATCACTCATCTGTCCGTCGGCTTCGAGGTGTCGGCTGCTGTCCCCGTCTTTTATTATCTTGTCCCCATGCAGGCCCTCACTGAGGTTCCAAACAAGGCCAGGAGACAATTCCATGTCACCTCTAACATACAGACACATCCCGATGCCCATTTTCGTCGTTGTCCCTTCTCTCTTCAGATGCTTGCCTAGCAGTTCTAAATGCTGAGAGCCCCTGTGTGCCAACGTTGGCCTGTACATGGGAGAGGATTTCTACAATGATGTTTGTACGGAGCACAGTGCCATTAAACAGAGAGCCGTACTGTGTGGTGAGCGGCGCCGCAGTTACTCTGACATTTCTTTGGCTTGTGCTCGTTTTATTTGAATTCCCTGATTGGCGTCTTTTATCAGACGAGCTGCGACTCTCGTCTTCTTCTCTTTCTCTTGGTGGGTGTCAGGAAGCTCAAAGTAAGATCCCCGTGTTGACGGAAGTCATCAAGCACCAGTCACCAGCTGAGTGAAGGGTTTACGTCGAGCCGCTCGCGTGTACCCACTTGTTGGAACGCATCGGTGGCAGAACTCTGAACGTTTCTTACCCGTCTGTGGACAAACAAGACAGGATGTGACGACCATTTCTGAACCCTACTGTGTTTGTCTGGTTGCCTCTCGCCGACACGCAGTCCCATTTTGTAAACGACCTAAGATGGCGTGAGGGTTAGTCGGCTCTGAAAGTCTTTGTGATGTCTTTGTCATACCAAGCTTGCCATTTATTGCATTGGCACAAGGCCTCAGTCTGGGAACTCGGCGGCTCCTGGGCCGAGACCTGCCACTTACCAAGAGGCGTCGTGGATGTCGATTGGTGAGCTCCGCTGCAAGTGTGAGTGCGACGTCAGGCCAAGTTGTGTCCTGTGCCCTCTGCTCCTGTGCGCCGTGCCAGACTCTCGCCCATCTTGTAACCGCGTTCTTCGATGGCTGCCTTTGGTCTCCCACATGACTGCGCGGGGTCTGATCTTTTAGCGTTTGTGCTTCTCCTTCAGGCCTTCGCTTTTTCACTTTCACGTCTTCTTTGACGGATTGCAGCCGTCATTCATTTTGTGTGTCTTAGTCCTCCAAGAGCCCTGGCTCACTTCACACCTGGCCTCTACCCACAGAAGGGCAGTACCCGACCGAGCCCCTTGGCAGACTAACCCTGTGTCCCCATACCTTTTGTTTTGTTTTTTTGACCCTACATCATAGGGGGCCGTGAATCGCCCTTTGTCAGACTCCTTGCCAAGGACATCCACACGTGGCTCCCAGGGGCACACGGACCTCGCTGCCACAACGATGTGCCGGTTCCTGGGTAGGGAGAGGCTCGGAGTTGAGCCGCTGACCTGAGCCCACCGAGCTGGTCTGATGCCTCCCCGTGGGGGTGTTAAGGTTACAGCCAGCTAGGAAGAGCGCCCGGGCACACTGGGAGGGTCCTGTCAGCTGGTGGACCGCAGTGTGGCTGGGCAGAGAGACGGATGGCATTACTGCCAAGGCTGTCACCCCCACAGCCGATGAGTGAATGTACAAAGCACAAGCCGAGGAGGTAAAGGAGCCAGGAGGGATGCAGCTGTGCCAGTCTCCGGAATGACGCCACCTCATCAGGAGGCCGATGCGCAGAGTGGTTGGTTTTCCCCTTCTTTATTCATGTAGCGTTTGTCAGTATCATCGAGGTTTGAACGTGACGCCGCTAAGGCTTCATTTCCAGAGTCAGATGGCATCGTGCATGGCAATGCCAATGTTTATGATCTCACCAGCAGGGCGACCTGGCACTGCCTCCGGTGGAACAAGCGCAGGTGCAGTCGGTACCCAAAGCGGGTAAAGTTCTGAAAGAAATGGGGAATCTGTGAATAGTGTGGTGGAGATGGCAGAGCAGGGCACCTTCACTTTTATTCCTCATGCCATCCCATTTGCGTGCCATGTAATCTTGTTTTTTTGTAATTGTTTGCAGTGATATTTGGAGTTTCCGTTTGGCGGCCTGAGAAGTAAACGATACCGCGATTGGGCTTTTTATCTGCATGTGGCACACGTGGGAGGGCAGCGGAAGCTTCCGGTCCGATGCATAGCGACTGCGGTGCCACCCTTCGTAACAGCAATCCCCCCCCCCTAATCAGTGTTACCTGCTTTCATGTCTCCACTGTCCACAGGTTGACCTGCTGGCGAGGACGACGCTCAACTTGGCTTTGTTCCCCGATCCTTCTGGGGTCCGAGAGCTCGTGACGGCGCACAAGTTCAGGGTCCTGCAGGAGAGCGTCGACTCAAAGGAGGTGCACATTGAGGGGTCTTTTCTGGAACTGAAGAGACTTCGAGAAAAACTCCTTGAGCGGCTCCCGGCCACCCCCAGCTGGAAACCCAGCCCGGCAGCAGTCCACAAGCCGAGGTCTGAGAACGGTGCCATGGTCGAGCTCCCCGGCCAGGCAACTGGAACGCCTGGTATCTCAGGGGGTGACATTTGTAAGGGCGCCATCGGCTGCGCTTCAGACCAGAGGACCGATGATCGTCGTCGCACCCGCCTCAGGAACGCTGATCTTCTCGATTCTTCTTCTTCTGCCGCCTCCTCCTCCTCCTCCACCTCACGAAGATCACTTTACAGGTCCCTCAGCGTGGACCTTGCTGGTCGTGCCAGCCGCTCTGCAGACTCTTCCCAGCATTTTGAACGAGACGTCTCTAGCCGCTCGGAACTAGCGCTCGTCATTGTGGATCGGCTGCTGCTGAAGTTTGCTCAGATGTTTCTGAAGGACAAGATGGCAGCCATCATAGATGCTCGATGTGTACTGATGACTGTGCAGGAGGCTGGAGATGTCAGCCACGTACGTTTAACACCCATGGTGGGCTGTGCCAACCTGCAAGAGGCGAAATCGAGGCTGTCGCAGTTTTTGCACGAGCTGGAGAACAGCCTGTGCCACCAGAAGATTGACACGAGTCACATGAGCATGGAAGACAGGAGAGCAGCGGTGGGCAGACTGCAGAATCTGGAATGGCAGTACCAGGTGTGGAGCGAAATGGAGCCGCAGCACATTCTTCTGATTGGCACCCCTGCAGCCACCCAGGCGCTGAAACGAGCGATGCTGGGGGAGGGACACGAGCGAATCGCCGACAGTCGCCAAGGACGCACGAGCAGACTGGACAGGACTGGGCTCCGTCGCAGCTCCTCCGTACCCCGCAATCTGGAGGGCAGCCCCCAGCTTGTGCCCACCTCGATGCCCTCTGATAGAAGACTGGAGAGGGTGGCAGCAGCAGAGCAAAGCCCTTATGCATCCCCTGGCGGCAGCAGTAGAGGAGCGGGCGCAGAGTATGGGGGCAGCAGCAGGCCATGGAGGTCTGGGATTGACCATCTGGTGGCGAGCGGTGAACACAAGCAGGTTCAGAGAAGAGCCCATCCTATGCCAGCCATTCCTAAAGTACTCATGGACTACAATTTAAGAGCACGGACTCCACTCACGAACCACATGGAGAAGTAGAAGGAACGGGCGCCCCCAACCCCCAAGGCGCCATCACGAGCTTGATTTTGGTGCCTGGCCTCTCCGTTTCATTCTAACAAGATGGCACCCCGAGGGAGCGGCCTGCCCGCTTGACTTCCTTCCTGTGGTTGAAAGTTTAGAAGGACACAGTGGGCTTTAAGTGCCATTCTGGGGTGGGCCACAAATAAACGTGAAAGAGAAGAGTGTCAGATGGGCAGGAAATCTTGGCTCTGCGTGGTGTCACCTCCGTCCTCCGGTGGATTTCAGTCTTCTTTTGGTTCAGGTCTCTCTGTTCAGGTCACGGCTCATTTCTGTGTAGCCCCCGTCACGGGTGGTCTTGCTCACGGTGCTTCGCTTAAAGCCGTGCGCTGTGCCACCTTTGCAGTGTTGCTGCTGTCTGTGCCCATGGGCGCTGTGTGGCCCAGTTCAGATGCCACTCGGGTGAAGGCTTGTCTCTCATTGCTTCTGGTGGTCACCTGTGCCAGGTCACAATGGAGAAGTGGGTAGCCACCAGGTGAGGTGCCCAGTCTAAGGCCCGCTGAACCTCACTTGGCAGTGTGAGTTGATTTGGGGGTCTTCAATTTGTTGTCGAGTAGCTGGTGCCAGCTGCCTGAACCCTCCCCAGGTGCCCACTGGCCCGTTGGACATTGAGATCTCCTGCAGTTCCACACTAGGTGTGCTGGCCCAGTGCCAGTGACTGGTGGGCAATTCATGAGGGACAAATGAATTTTGAGAGTCAAGTGAATATCGGGCAGCAATGACAGAACGCATGTGCCCATGTTGCACAGATTCAAGTGTGAGGGCACCCAGTCTGACAAAATGGGGATTTCACAGTAATATTATGGTTGGTGCCCACATCACTAGAGGGCACTGTCGGACCCCCGGGGGGCAGAGACCTCGACATGAGCGGTCACTTTAGCAGGCCAACAGATTATTTGATGCGTAGATAAGAATTGATTCAAATATTTTTGTTTTTTCTGCGGTGCCATTACAGGCACTGCCATTAGGAGATGGGGTGTGTTGACGGTTGCTATGGTTTCCAGTCCCCTAGGTGACCAGATGTGGCGAGGCTTGTGATGTCATTGACGTGACAGTTCAAAAGGCCAGTGCTGTGACTTCCTGGCACTTTGCTGGCATCTTTTTGCTTACAACTGTGGCCCTTTGGTGGTGCTGAGACTTGGCGCCGAGTTTCAAACTTCACTTGGCTTATGCTGTGCCCCCTCTGCCAGTCATCTTTTTCTTCCTCCCTCCAGACCTTGGCATAGTGGGTAGGCAGAGGTAGGTGGCACTCGGACCAGAGACCTGGTGCTGTCCGGGGGGGGTCCTTTGGGCTCTTTTGGGGTCTCACTCTCATCGCTTGTGTATTACTTTGGCTTTAATAAACCCCCCCGATGTGTGCAGATGTGTCCTCCTTGGGTGTTATTTGGATGTGGCAGTGACTCGAGAGCCCCCCCTCCCCCACCAAGACCACACATGAAGATGGCACTAAGTGATCGACTCCACTCGCAGTTTGGCATTGGCACTGGGAATATTTCATTCACTTGGCACATATTCTTGTATGGCGTGCTGCCCCCTAATTACAAATGCCACTTCAAATTAAATGCCAAGCGGTGCTGCTGACCCAAACACCCTGTGATGCCTGCATAGATGCCCAGGTCAGCCTACCCACTACACAGCCACGGGACAGGCGCACCCGGGTAAGCACTGGCCATGGCACATCCACTGCCAGGTTCACCGAGTGCCACAGCAGAGCACCCGGGAACAGAAAGGGAAGGGGAGGACCGAGCAGAGATCTGGCCTGTTGGCAGCACCTCAGACAGAGACCACCCTGTGCTGAAACGGCTGGCATCTGCCATTCCAGGCTGTGGGTGCCCGTACTGCACCAGTCGTGTGTGTTGTGAGTGATGGGCATGATGTGACACTCCAGCGTCGAGTCTCATCCAAGAAGGGGGTCCGTAAACTTCATGTGTCGGCTGCCATACGTTGATCTAACCAGAGGACGGCAGGTAAACGATTTGTGGCGTCGCCACTGGGATTGACCCGTCCCAGGGGGCAAGTGGCTGGGTGGGCAGCTCCAGGGGGCTCGGGCTTTAATACATCAGGATTGGGTGCCGTGAGTGCGGACCTCCAAAACTCGACAAGACTGGATGGACGTGACATTGAGGAGGACACACATGGCACTAAAGCTACCGTTAGTGGTTCTCGCACGTCCAGCCTGAGAGGGTCTGGGGCATTAGGCATGATACTTGTGGCACCCCCCCAGGTGACCAGTCTCAAGGGGACCGCACCGAGTGACCCTGTGGCCTCCGGGACCTGGACGCCCCTCGTGGTCCGGCAGTTGTGACAGGAAGCCGAGGCCATCAGAAGTGGAGGGAGGCCCAGCAGGCGTCTTATCTGCACGGCTGCGCCGAGCTCTGCCCACAAGCCACAGAGCCGCTTCCTGGTGTCACAGCGCGCCACACCCTCAGCACTGAGCTCGGCTGCTGGATGTCATGAGGCCCGCGACGCCGGCCGCTCGCACGCATCTGCTGGGGTCCCGATGGCGGAGCTGGACAGCTTGGAGTTTGGGAAGTCAGACTTTGTTCTGCTGGATGAGGTGAATATGGAGCAGTTCCTGGCCAACCTGAAGCTGAGGTAAGAGGTGCCACGCGGGCGGGCAGGCGAGGGTGGCGGGCAGCTCGCCGGTGTTGTTTTGTCTCTCCTCCTCCTCGTTTTTGGCCTCCTCATCTGCCCTCGCGGCCCGTTGCTCGCCGTTCTTCTTTCAGTCATCTCTTCCTTCCTTTTCTTCTCTAATTTGCTCTTCCTCTTGTGCCCGAATGTCTGCCGCTCAGGGGTGCTGCCTGGTGGTCTGCACAGTTGGCGACGTCTCTGTTCACTGTCACATGCCTGTCCTCGGCTGGCCAGTCACTCTGATGGCCCCTCTGTGAAGGTGCTGCTCCGCTCTGCCCCCTGAAGGCTGGCATTTCCTGTTCTCCTGGCACAATGGAGTCCCTTCAGTGCTCCTCAAGGTTCTTCAAAGGCCATCGACATCACTTGTAGCCCCCAGCCGGAAATCGCAGCCTATTTCTGTCAGCCGATGTCACTTTTTCAGTGGTGTGCGCTCACTAATTTTACACCGGGGGGTCAGCCTCAGTTCCAGCAAGCAGGTTGCTCTTCCTGCCAGTTTATAACTCGATGCCAGTTATGGCTGCTGATTCCACTCGCCTGCCAGGCAAGACTCACAATCCTTGGCGGCTTCTTTTGGTCCCCAGCAGTGGCACTCGGAATGATTTCATGGCCCCTTTTATCTCACTTGGCCAGCAGTTGACAATGTGATGCCACCGTGGTCACATGTGCACCCATAGACAAGGGGTCTTGTTATTAAATGCAGATAAGAAGAGCTTGAGTGGGCATGGAGAGCGGGCCCCTCCACGTGAAGGCGCTATATTAGTCTGTGCTGTTTGTGACTGAGCCTCCTACAGCCTGGTGACGGTAACGGTTCCGCTTTCCCGCTCATCACCCTCTGCCCACATAGTGGTGGCGCCGTCACTTGAGGCCCCCCCCACACACCTCCTGGCTGTCTTCCAACGGTCGCCACCTGCCCGCCCTCACGTCACACTTCCTCTCTCGTTTCTGTCAAGTGCCTAGTGGCAGGTGACTTGATGATCCGCATGTGACACCCGGGCTGTTTCTGGGTGTTGGCTTTGTTGAGGTGCCAGCCAGCCCACCTGCCGTCACCCCCTGTCCTTGTGCCTGTTTGCCAGGTGTGAGGTAAGTGGCACTCGGAGGCTCATTTCACATTAATGTTTCTACATGTTTATGTTGTGGAGGGCGCTATATAAACTAAATAAAGCCCCCGTCACATGAGGAAGTGCTGGCTTCAGGTCTCGGCCCCCCCGCGCCACCTGGAAGAACTGCAGACGTTCTCCTTAATTTGAAATATGGAGCCTCACGGGTTTGAATTGTTAAAGATGTAGAAGGAAAGTGGTGCCCACCTGATGCCAGCTCTCATAGAGACCTGTGAGACAACAGGCAGAGCACTGGTCAGGGGGCCGCGTCCACCACCACTGGTCTTTATAGGTATGGGTCCTGAAAGACGCAATATTAGAGGGTCTGAGGAGGTTGTCTCTTCGTGCGACTTCTCACTGGCGCTTTGGGCGGCTCAGAGGCTTCATGTCTGGACGCGGGTGGGCAGGCAGGGTGGGCTTTGTGGGTTTGCTCAGCAGAGCTGTCATGCCAGGTGAGCTCAGGGTGGATGGCCGTGTTGTACTGGAGGGAGGAGAAAGGGACCCGCAAAGGGGATGTGGTTTATAGTCGAAGGTCTCCTGTCGGACCCCCAGTACGCACAACAGAGTCACAAATAGCGAAGCCCAAATGTTCTTTATCCAGAAAAGGGAATTTGAAAATAAATCCGAGCAAAGCCTTCAGCGTATCTGCCATCTTGGATAGTGACGGAGTGGAGGATCTCCCTTTAGTCCCACAGTGTAAGTGACGTCACACACGAGAGCGCCGCCAAGTCGTCACCGAAGCAGCAAAGTGGCACATGGCAGAGACCGTGGAGAATAAACGGGTCCATCGAAACGGTGACATAAAGGAATAGTCACCAGACGTGACATGAAGCTGGCACAGCCTGGTCCTAATGCCACTCGGGTCAACAGAGCAAAGGAAGTGGGCACCCCAACCAAGTGGAGAGGGTGACATGCTCAACTGTGTGGACTGGGTGGCGCTTGACGTGAGCAGCCAAGTGGTGTGGAGATGGCCAGCCCACTCCCTCCAGTGACCCATGGCAGAGGCCCCTCAGGGAGCAGTGATGAGAAGGGGGCAAGTCCAGCAGCTTCACATCAGTCTGTCTGTCTGTCTGTCACATCTTTATTGCAGTCTCACACAATTTAGAAATCATTTAGAATGGCATCACAGAGAGCTGAGCTGTTCCATGCCAGTCCGCCCTCGACTCTGTACCCACAACAGTGGGCCTACTATGCGTCTACAACCTCCTGGGTGGCTTCCTTACTTCATGCTGGTGAGGCTCAGCTCAGGTCTGCTGAGACATGTCGCCACTGCAGTGGGCACACAGCTGGCATAGATTTGCATGCCCGTGGAGGGCGGGTCCCTGGTTTGTGTGCTTATTTGCTGAGTGTGCATTGAAACCTCAAGAGGAGATGGCAGCAGCATCTCATCTGGGTGCCCCCTCCAGTCACCCACCCAGATGCCATTGAAGCCACTAATCTGTGACATCGGTCCTTCTGACCCCCCAGCCCCACTTCTTGGTGGCTGACGCAGGAGAAGTGACCAGGATGCCAGTATGAATGCCCTGCCTCATCTGCTGCGGCCGCCCACCCTGAGGGCACACGTGCTGTTGTCTGCCTCTCACCAGTTTTTCAACACCCAAGCGGACTGACGGCTGTGTTTGTGTGCAGGTTTCAGAAGGGCCGCATCTACACCTACATTGGGGAGGTGGTGGTCTCGGTTAACCCCTACAGGCCGATGGAGATCTACGGGACGGATGTGATCGCGTCGTACCGCGGCCGGGAACTCTACGAGCGGCCGCCACACCTCTACGCCCTGGCAGATGCGGCCTACAAAGCCATGAAGCGCTCGGCGAAAGACACCTGCATCGTCATCTCAGGTGAGAAGCCCGCCGTTTAATTAGCTCGTCCCGGCAGAGAGGGGCCGAAATGTTAACCACCTGCCAGTAAGCGCAGAGCGCCAGGACCTTGGGGACACGTGTGCCACTCGTATCCAGCAGGGGGCGTTAGCTCTGTGGGCCGTTCATTTTCACACACGTGGAGTAGGTCACGAAGAGGAAGGTAACGAGCCAAGAGTGAGATGTCACTTAGGACTGGCAGAGTGAGAGCAGAAGTGCTGAGAGGGAGAAGATGACCCTGCCTGGGCAGCAACCACCGGGCACTCTAACAAGCTTAAACATGTTAGCCCATATGAGGTTGTCCGGCAGATTTCTTCATTTAATCCAACGTGGCATACTGGGCAGGACTGGCACAAAGTGGCAGCACTAAATACCGTAGAGTGACCAGTCAGAGCCCATCATGGCCGCCATGTCTGTGGAGAGGTCCGGTGGTAAAGTGCTCTGATGGCTGCCCTGGCATTTGGAATAACGAACCATTCGGGCATCCCGGTATCTTAGAATCGACCCTATGCCAAGGCTGGCTGTGGTGGTCTTCTCCAGTTAAGGTCCTCTCGGCCGCACAGGCACTTGTGAGGGTTTTATGGTGGTCCGGTCCTTTATTCAGAATGTCCCCAAATCCCAAATTCAGGCCATGCAGTCTGTGGACCCTCAGTGTTGTCACAATTCGACAGAAGAAATGATCTGGCAGGACAAACGTCCGACATTCACAGACGAGTGTGAAAGATAAAACGCGGATGACTGGTGACAGAAACCAAAGTCAAGGAGAAGGTGGCACTGCATGCCACGCAGCCTGATCGGCGCCACACGTGAATCTGCACTTACACTCGACTATCGGCCCCTGCCCACTTCAACGTGGCAGCCAAGAAGGAGCTGGCAGAGTGAAGGCCTGCAGCATGGAAGTGACACGCCCCCTGGGCCCTTCCTGGACTCTTCACCAATAGAAATGCGCTGGCACGACCCTCCACCCCCCCCTGCCCCAGGCTAGCTGGTCTTGCCTGTTTTCAGGAGCACTGCCTGTGCGGGACGTCACAGTTCCTCTCCGGCGCAGCTGGTTTGTTGGCATCGTGACAGAAGAGCAGGGCTGGCCACCATTAACACGACCCCAATAAGTGCAAACACGCTCAGCGTCACAGACAATGCGATACGTGAATTAGGTGACTGGTAACCGGACGGAGGGCATGTGTCACCCGGGCTGTACTGTGCTGTGCCCGGATCGTGCCACCTCAGAGTAACTCGACGCTTTCTGTTTCCTTGCTTGCCAGGTGAGAGCGGAGCAGGGAAGACGGAAGCCAGCAAGTACATCATGCAGTACATCGCCGCCATCACCAATCCCAGCCAGAAGCAGGAGGTCGAAAGGTGAGGGGGCCGTCAACAGGGAAGCCCCGAGGTAGACGTTAGGAGAACAGAAAGGTGAAAACAGCGGGCACTACCGGGCAACTCTCTGGGACCCATAGGGGGGAATCTGAAGTAGTGTAGTCGGCAAGATCTGAGCTGGGCGAAGGGGCACAGGAAGAGGGAGGCAGCAGGTCACAGCTCACCCGACTCTCTTTGTCTTGAAGCATCAAGGACGTCCTGCTGAAGTCCAACTGCGTGCTGGAGGCGTTTGGCAATGCCAAGACCAACCGCAACGACAACTCGAGCCGTTTTGGGAAGTACATGGACATCAACTTCAACTTCAACGGAGAGCCGACGGGGGGGCACATCAACAACTACCTGCTGGAGAAGGTGGGAGGCCAGCGGAGACCTCTGCTGTGAGACACGGGGCAGGCCAGGTGCGGGCAGATGCCAGGCCTGTGAGGGTGCCACTCCTTTGGGGTCTTTACGCTCAAGGAGTTCACTTTGGACTTTGAATTTTGTTTTCTTAGTTTATGTGGCGCCACCTCAGCTCGTCTCCGTGGTGACTGATGATGTCATCGGGTGGGATGACGTAAATTACCCGCTGCCACTTTCCGGGTAGGCCTGAGCGTGAGGCCTCTTTGTTTGTTTGGTTTGGACCCTGGTGCCCCTCGTGCCCTCTTCAGGTTCTCATTGCTTCAAAAGCCGTTTGGGAGTGCCAGGCTGGGAGCCTCACGAGGGTAGAGGGCACAATGCTGGAGCACGGCCCTCCCATCATGTGACTGCTGCACGGCCCAAGATGTGCCATTGAAGGGGTGGGGGCACCGTGCCATGCTTTTGTGTCCCACTCATTCAGCTTGTAGTGATCACGGCAATGGTCTTGATTACCCCGAGCAGGGGTTGCCCAAAGTGTGTCCTCGGTACCCACATGGGCGTGGAGTTTGCATGTCCTCGTTGTGGCTTTTGCTCCACCAGCTTTCCTTCCACATTCCGAAAACATTATCGAGCATTCCTTACACTGGCCAGGTAGTGTGGGCATGAGTAGATCTGTCCAGGGTTGCTGTGGGGATGCCCTCTGGGCGTGGGTTTATAAATGCATGGGTGTAACTTGAGTGCCCCCTACTGGCATGCCTTCAGTACTCACAACTTGCACGCGGTGCTGACAGCTGGTGGTTTAATTGATGCCTTTCTTAAGAGTACGGGGTGCCCCACTGGCATTTGTCGAGCACCGACTGCCCATCTCAGCCCTGCCTGGCAGCTCCACATAGTAGACTGTTAGGTCCTCTTGCACCCGCTGTTTGGCTGCTCTGAGCTTGTGGCTCGCTTTCGTGCAATGGGCTCTTGACTGGCACACGAGCCCAGCATGCTGTCAAGTTACAAACAGAGTAGGCAGGTATGGTGGGCACTCCATCCACGTGTGAACCAAGAGGACCCCTTCTGTGCTCCCACGTGTCAGATTCCTTAGTCTACACCTCGTGCCCTTCAGTGCCCATCAGTTCATTTGAGTTGTGTTTGATGGTGGCCTGATGGTCTTCTGTGTTGCTGGGCAAAGGCCTGGTCTGATGAGGTGGCATCAGTGGTCAGTGCATCTGCCTGGCACCTCCTGGGATATGACTTTCTATCCAAGTGTGTTAAATACCTCCAGGTGGCATGGCTCTCTCCCTGCCCACGTGGCACTCACTCAATCTCTGCCTCAGTCTGGGCTTTTCTTTTGCTTACCCTCACATCCTGAAGATGCCCATGTTAGGTTCATCAGTGACTCGGAAGTACCCGATGAGGCCAGGGTTGGTTCCCAGTTCTGAACTGGATTAGGCCAGTTTGGACAACTTATCTACTACTGACTAAGCAGGCTGGCATCCTGCCCGAATGCCCACCAATGGCAGCATGAAAAGAACTACATAACCTAAAACCACAAGACACAGAAGTCGCCCTCCAGCGTACTGCAGATGCCACGTCCCGCCCCAACTGAGCCGTCTTTTCTTTCCCTTGTAGTCACGGGTGGTGAAGCAGCAGGCTGGCGAGAGGAATTTTCACACCTTCTATCAGGTAGGAGGATGTCGACGTTGATTTGTGTGGCCATGTGCCGCCCCATGCCCAGCTCACCACACTCTGTCTTCTCTTTCCAGTTGCTTTCTGGAGGCTGTGAGGAGATGCTTGAAGCTTTGGGCCTGCACAGAGATGCCAATGGCTACCGCTTCACCAGAGAGGGTGCCATTTGCAATGTAAGTACATGGCGCTGCCCACATTGGGGTGCAGGGGCTGCAGGGGGCTGCATACAGCAGTATCAGTGCCACCCAAAATGTGTCCATGAGGAGCCACATAAGTTCATTCAAAGGACTGGCAGAGATACCCTGGCACATCAAATGCCCACGTCTGGCATGTTCTATGTGCTTTCCATTTTTACTGCCGGCAATGGGCCGTGTTACTTCAGTGGGTTGAAAATCATCACTTTGAAAGCCATTCAAGGTGTGCGATGCCCTTTTCAACCACAGGGTGGCACTGATCTGGGTGTATTACCCCTCCCACAGAAGTTTAAAGACAAACATTTGGGTAACCCGCTTTGTGTTTCGTGGCCATCCACTTAGCACTTAAAATGACATTCTGTCCTCACACCTTGAAGTTGGGTGCCACGGGCACAGCCTACTGTCACAGTGCCCAGTCCTTGAACTTTGTCGTGCCATTTTCCAAAGTCTCTGATGTCTCCTAAGGGTTTAGGGTCAGGTTTAGGGTGCCATGCTGGTCAGTGCTTGTTGCTCAGATCCTTCTGCCCACCTACTGCCATGCTTTGTTTCATTGAATGCCTACTGCTGGAGCACCAATTCTCCTCATGGCACATCTCTCCTGGCCTGGCGCTGTATGCATGCATATCCGACATTGGCTGCCTGGTGGTCTAAATTTGTGGGACGCAGCATTAAGAAGAGGAGGCAGAAGTGTCGCCGCAGAACGCTGGCACCTGAAAGCTCCGCCATGGTGGTGCCCCTGAGACACCATTGGCTTGTGGCGCCGACTGTCACCTTCTCCCTCCACAGACGGTCAGTGATGACAAGTTGAATCACCGGGCTGTGCTCCGTGCCATGCGGGTCATCGGCTTCAGTGACGAGGAGATCCAGTCCATCTACAACCTACTGGGCACCATCCTGCACTTGGTGAGCTACTGCCATTCGTGCTAAAGCCCCCTGACCTGCCTGCCTGCCCACCCACCCATTTCCCGGTGTCCTGAGTGTCATTTCTCCCCAGGGTAACGTGGAGTTTGAGAACGACGAGGACATGGCGGTCATCCGAGACCTGGACGTCATGGAGCAGATTGCCTGTCTAATTGGGTCAGAGACGGACGCCGTGCGGCGGGCACTGCTGTACCGTACAGTGGCCACTGGAGTCGGCGAGGTCTTCAACAAAGGGCACAGTCCCGAGGAGGCCCGCTTTGGGAGGGATGCCTTTGCCAAGGTAATGCCACACGTGCTGGTGCTCTCATGGGAGATTGGTTCTCAGTCTCGTGCCCCGTGGCACTGATGACTGCAGTGCATCCTGGGACGCATCTTCACTCGTGCAGGGTCCCTGTTTGTAGAAGCCGACCCTCTCACACTGCCCCCTAGTGGCCCAGAATTGCCAGCCTCTCTGGCACACTCCCTAATGGTGGACAGTAAGATAGTGAACCTTGATGCCCACCGAGCTCAGCCCGCCAAGTCAGGATGGCTCTGCTTTACCAGCTGTTGGGATGACAGTGGGCGTCTCCACTGGGTGCCGGAGGCAGTCATTGCTCCTGAGACCGGTGAGGGCTGGCAGTGCCCTTACTGCCTTTCGGGAGCCTCTCCCTACCCAGACACACACACATGCCCACACATGCCCAGCCAGTCTCCCTTGCACAGGTGTGGCACCACCCTGACTGCACTCTCCCACTTTCAGGCTCTCTACGAGCGGCTCTTCTGCTGGATCGTCCGCCGCATCAACCACGTCATCGAAGTGAAGGACTACGACCCAGCGCGGCACGGCAAGAACACGGTCATCGGTGTGCTGGACATCTACGGCTTTGAGATCTTTGACAACAACAGGTGTGCCCTGCAATGGACTGGCTCACCTAATAAAAAAAGAGTGGTAGATCCATGAGAGGGGTCATGCTTGGCGTAAAGGCGCTATATTATCATTGTCTTCCTCGTCTTCTCTCTACGCAGCTTTGAACAGTTCTGCATCAATTACTGCAACGAGAAACTCCAGCAGCTCTTCATCGAGTTGATCCTTAGGCAGGAGCAGCAGGAGTACCAGCGGGAGGGCATCGAGTGGCAGCATGTGAGTGCCAGCGGGCATTGGGGGGTGGGCCCCAGGCCATGCCAGCACTAATACTCTGTGGCTTTCAGATCGATTACTTCAACAACCAGATCATCGTGGACCTGGTGGAGCAGCCACACAAGGGCATCATTGCCATCCTGGACGAGGCCTGTCTCAACGTTGGCTCGGTCACTGACACCATGTTCCTGGACACCATGGATGCCAGGCTGATCAGACATCCCCACTATACTAGCCGCAAGGTGAGCTGCTGGCGTGCCCACTTTGAGGGGCCGGGCTGTGTCTGGGCACAGGAATTGACCTCGAACGGGTACTCGCAGTACCAGTCTTGTGTCCAGTAGTGCCCTCCTGTTGTGGCACACAAGTATAGGCCACCACCCGATACAAGTCCTATGCCTTGTGCCCTTTGGCCTTTGAATGGGCAGAAATGGTGAAGGTGGCTTATGTGTGCAAATCCCTAAAATGTAAAATTTCAAACTGGCGACCACTGCGCGCCAACACTAGCACTTGTGGTCCAGTCAGGCAGCACTGGTGAGTATGGGCCCACTGTAAGTGACAGGAAGTTAAAGGTGAGCACAAATCAGTGGGCATGTTGAAGGAAAATCAAGGTCATGTGACACAAGGGACAGACTGTCAGCTCGAGACATTGGACCACCTTATCACCCGGGCAAGGGACCCTGAATATCAATGGAGTCTCAGAGGATGAATGAGAATGACCAGACAGTCGGTGGGTCAAAGGGGCAGGGGCATGGGCATTGAGGCAGGGTCAAAAAGGTGACAGGGAATCTGGAGACAGGTGGCATGGCAATGGAGTTTGGTTGAAGGGGGCAAAACGAGGTGGCCCTGCCCAGTTTAACCCCCGGGGCTCCAGCTCTGACTGTCCGTGCCAACGGTGCTCCGTCGGCCTTGTGTGTATTTGTGTGCCCATCACGCTGGGTATGCAGCTCCACTTATCTCTACAGCCCAGGGTGAAATGGCAAAGCGCGCTGTTGTAAAGTCACTGCATGTGCCCGCAGGGCCATTGGAGGGGAGGCCAAGTGCCCGTCACTGACCATTTGTGTCTTCTTCGCAGCTGTGTGCCACTGACAAGACAATGGAATTCCGTAGAGACTTCCGGATCCGGCATTATGCAGGAGATGTCACGTGAGTAGCCAGGGTTAGGGTGGGGGTCCGGGCATCTGTGTGGGGCCCAAGCTGAGCGTGGGCAGAAGGGCACAAAAGCCAAGATGGAGAGAGTGACTGTAAGGCGGCATAGTGACATCATACATGATGTGACTGAGGTGTCGTGACTGGCACGGGGTGCTGCCGCTACAGCATCTTTCACGTCGACATCTTCATCTGTCATTACACTGGCGGCACCTCAAGTCAGAATATGCCTGCCCTCTCTACACTGAGATATAGCGCCTTTTGGTTTGCCCTGATGACTCTGTAGCTCAGGGGTCTTCACTGGTGGTCCTGGAGGTCCGGTCCTGTTCTGGATTGGAGCTGCCAAAGCAGCGAGGTGTGGGCCTTAAATCGACTTCACTTCCTTTAAATGGCCGCCATGGCTTTCGCTGTTTTCTGTTCCTGGTGAAGCGTAAAAGTGAAAGGCGCCAGCCGCTCTCAGGGCATGAAGTGAAGTGAAGTGCGAGTCTGCTCTGCTCACCCTGTCTGACGTTCACAGCGAGCCACGGGGGTACACAGCCAGGACCACCTTGTAATTAGGGAACTGCTTGGAACAAAAACCTACAGCCACTACCGTGGCGGATCCTGGCAGCAGCGGTGGCACAGAGCAGGAAACACTCAAGGAGATACCAGGCCATCACCTGCGCATGCCATGATACCTGGGGTCGTCGGAGTCACACAGAAAGTGACCCCCAAGATGCCCACCTCGTCATTTTGTCACCCTTAACTGTGTGTGCCATGAAAGGCGCTGATAAAGCAAATCTTGCGCTGCCTGATGTTTTGTTTTTTGCCCGTTTTGTTTGTCGTGGCTGCCAAATGCCCTTCAAGTTGCCCGTCTAAACATTCTGGGAGTCCGTCGGATCCTTCAGTCACCTTGAGAGGGGGCAGTCGGGCACAGGAATGATGGCAGTGCAGCCTTTTGCCTCGCTCTTCAAACCTCTGCCAGCCTCCACCCTGAAGTGCGTCTGCCACCTCCTTGTTCCCATTTGCATAAGCGCTCTCCCCTTTTTGTAGCGGCCCCTTGCCCAATGTGACCTACTTCAGCCAGTTTAGGCACAAGCAGAACTGGCACAGATGGTGCTACAGAGAGGTGTCGGCCACACGACGGGCAGTGCCATCCAGTGGTGACAGGGGAGGTTTGTCGTGTCTCCATCAGCCGACACAAGTGTTTCCTGACATATGCTGGCCAGGCCAGCA
Organism: Erpetoichthys calabaricus; assembly: GCF_900747795.2. Taxonomy (NCBI): domain Eukaryota; kingdom Metazoa; phylum Chordata; class Cladistia; order Polypteriformes; family Polypteridae; genus Erpetoichthys; species Erpetoichthys calabaricus. The sequence goes on from NC_041406.2 coordinate 150,497, forward strand.
CCATCGGGTGGTGACTGTCACATGACGGGGCACTGTCACCCACTGCACTTTCTGTCGGCTCTCATTTCGTCACCTCCACCATTGGCTACCCACGATGTCCTGTATCGGTCAGACGAGACTGACATAAGAGTCATGGTGGCACCAAAGCAAGCTGTCCCTCCCACTCCTCTGGGGCCACCATACTTGAACCCATCGCAACCACTGGCACTCCTCTGTGGGTGCCCGGGCTGACGCAGTGTCTCTTGTTGCAGGTACTGCATCGAGGGCTTCCTGGACAAGAACAAGGACCCCCTCTTCCAGGACTTCAAGCGGCTCATGTTTAACAGGTAGACCGACGCCTCGCGGTGACCACTGGGGTGCGCTGTGCCCTTCAGCCTTCCTTTTGCTCTTCCATTGGCCATTCTGTTGTGTCACAGCTGTTTTTAGCACCTTCTCTACGTGTGGGCACCCGTTACCATGGCAGCCTGGAGTGACTCACCTGTTACATAATGTGCTCGTCTCAGTATACACGCGGCTCGAGCAAATGTCCGTCAGCCCCCAGAAGAATCTCGAAGAACAACATGTGAGACCAGTGAGGCTGATGCCATGTTTGAGGTGCCAGCTCAGCTGCAAAGGGCTTTACAGAGTCGAGAAGAGAGCATCAGAGGGCGCGGGTGGTAAGCTCTGCCCATTAGTGGCACAAGACTCAGCGATGGGAGTCTAGGATGTGATTATAAAACAATATAGTGCCTTTCAGGTGCCCACTCGGCTGCGGTGACAGTCATTAAACACCTAGCAGTTCATAAAGGGTGGGCATGGAAATCAAGCCAGCATCTCGACTCCTCTGCTACGTGTCAGGTCCGTGTGTCACGTAGTAGTCTTGACTCTGTTGCCAGAGTCACCGGGAGTGGCTCTTGGTGACATTGCCATATGCCTTTTGACCCCTAACTGGCTGGCAAACCTGCTATATAAAGCACAGACTGATCTCTTTTCACCCACTTCTCTCAATGTGTTGAGATGTCACCAGCTGAGTCACATTTCTACTGCCATGCCTCAAGGGAAATGCTGAAGTGTGAGGCGGCGGTAGGAGTTTATTAGCCAGCAGGTGGCACTGTGGGGACATTCCAGGGCTGTTTAGGTGCCACACAACCACAAAGAGGGTGGCATGCATGCCAGGCAGCTGTGATGGCAGCTCCTTTCTCACTTTTGGCTGCTCGCCTTCTCAAGTGTGTCTCAAGTGTGACACGTCCCCAAGGTGCTCTGCCAGTTCAAAGGGCACATCACATTAGCAGGATCAGCAAGCAGCCCCTTGCGTCGGGATGGTCATTGGACCTCGAAAGGCACTATGCGAGCCAATGTCCTGGCTTTGTGGTGGTTGGGCAGTGCCACGAGGCAGGGTGACCACTGTGTCTCTGTCCTCACTGATTATTTATTTATTTATTGCACCCTGACCTCCAAAGTAAAGCCCGCAGAGACAAGAGGGATATGGCATTGCCACCAAGCGAGCACTAGCAGAGCGGGCAAGGTGCTTGGCAGAAGTAGCGCAGCCACTTTAAGAGAAAAACAAGTTCAGGCCATTCAAGAGAGCTGGCAGTACTCGCAGGACAGGTGGGGACTTGGGCTGTCATGTCTGAACACAAGGCGCTATATTCCCAGGCAGGCCCCCTCTCCTCCCAGTCTGGTCCCTTTCAGTTTAATTGGTTTGAGGTCTGCGGCGCGTCTCTCCCTGCTTTGCTCCCTTTACTCCTCCCTCTCTGCTGTCTCTTTCAGCTCTGACCCAGTTTTAAAGGAGATGTGGCCTGAGGGACATCTGAGCATCACTGAGGTGACCAAGAGGCCTCAGACGGCAGCGACACTTTTCAGAAACTCCATGGTGGCACTGGTGGAGAAACTGGCCAGTAAGGTGAGCAGACGTCCCTCGTTTGGCATGACGCCAGACCGATTCACTGAGTGACTGAAATGGAAATGTGGACGCCAGTGCTCTGGCGCTGGACGTAGAAAGCGCCTTTCATGCAACCCACCCATGCCATTCCTGGTCATGGCTAAAGTCTCATTGGTCAGAACGAGTCCCCAGCAGTCTCAAGGGGTCTCTGCGAGTCTCATTCTTCTTTATATACATGAGATGGAAGTGATGCCCGGGGTGCCAGGTCATACCAAGTGCCCATGTAGTCCACACGCAAGAATACAAAATGAGGGCACAGACCCCACCCACAGCCAGGTCTGAGCATCATCCAATCAAATCAAGATAGAGAGTCAAGCTCTCTACAATCCATCCAATTGGCTGTGTCCCATCAGGAGGGCACGTCTCAGTGGTGGTGCCCCGCCTCCTTCAGGCAAAGCCTTCCCCCACACCCCCCTCCACCCCACTAGATAAAGCCAAATGCGGCACATCCTGCCAGAGCCACCCAGCCTCAAGAGGACCAGGTGGGCTCCGTCCCAAGCCCCCCCCCCATGCTGGCCTTCCATTTCACGTCCCCAGCCCCTCCATCCTGTGTCTGCCCTTTAAAAACCCTGGATGGCGCTGCTGCTTCATGGCTCTGTGCCCGCTCCCACCACAGCAGGTGTCTGGCCTGAGGGCTTCAGTTTCTTCCCAAACATTGGCACAAGATGAGTGAGTGAGTGAGTGTGCCCACTAATGGGCTGGCATCCTGTCCACAGCTGGTTCTTGTCTTGCCACCACAACACGGTGCAGATAAAGTGAGTGAATCATTTATAGCGCCTTCCTCCAAGACCAGACCTCTCCACTCTGCCTTTCAGGAGCCCTACTATGTGCGCTGCATCAAACCCAATGATGCCAAGTGCCCGTTGGCGCTGGATGAAGTGCGGTGCCGTCACCAGGTGGAGTACCTCGGCCTGCTGGAGAACGTGCGGGTGCGCCGGGCGGGCTTCGCCTACAGGCAGCCGTATGCACGATTCCTGCTGAGGTGAGGGCAGCGCCCACCATAGAGGGTGGCACAGGAGTGAGCCCTCACCGCTAATCCTTTTTAAATCTCCTCTGCCCACCTTGCAGGTACAAGATGACCTGTGAGTACACCTGGCCCAACCACCTGATGTGCTCGGACCGCGAGGCCGTGGAGGCCATTGTCAACCAGCACGGCTTCCAGAACGACGTGGCCTACGGCATCTCCAAGGTGTTTGTGCGCCATCCGCAGATGCTGTACCAGCTTGAGCAGGAGCGCCTCAACCTCATCCCCATCATCATCCTCTTCCTGCAGAAGGTAGGCCTCGTTTATGTAACTACAGCCACCTGGCCACTAGGGGGCCACAGAGCTGCTCACTCACTGTGAGGTCCTCTGTGCCCGATGCAGGTGTGGCGCGGCACGCTGGCCCGGAGACGCTGCCGCCAAATGCGTGCCATCTACGCCATAATGGCCTGCTTCAAGCACCACAAGGTGAAGGCCCACTTCCGTGAGGTGGAGCGGCGCTTTGCAAATGTGCGCAACATGAGTGACTACGGAAAGAGTGTGCCCTGGCCAAGTCCTCCGGCGGTCCTGCGGAGCTTTCAGGAGAACACCCAGTATCTGTTTCGCAGGTGAGTTTGGCACTCAGTCCGGGTGGCAGCATTGGCATCTCGGTGCTGGAGCAGAAGTCGGGGAAAGTGAAGCAAGTCAAAGAAATCAAGGCAAACTCTAAATGAGCCAGTGCCCATGGCTGGCACCAGTCAGGTGTGCCCCCAAGTAGCTGGATGGGAATATAACTGTAGGGGTGGCACGGAGACTCGGGACTGCCACGGATTCAAATCCCAGCTCACATTGCCCAGGGCCTCCCAGATCGTATTACCTGGCGCGCCTGCCCAATCCGGACATGAGAGAGGCCAGCGCTAGCAACTTGGTGCCAGTCCTTCTGGGTTTGGCTTCAACTCTCATGGGACTCTCGGACTGGATGACATTGGCAGATGATTAATGAAGGAAATCGCTCTGGTCATCTGCCAACCCTGGGTGGTGCCCCGCTCAACCAACTGGTCACACCTCTGGTTACGCCAGTTCTCTTAAACAGACCCTGGGGGCTTCTGAACTGTCCAATCAGCCACTGCTCATAGATTCACCGAGGGGCACACAGCAGGGCGTCACGTGGGTATCTGTGACCAGCCTGCCCTGCCATCACGTGTGCCAAAGGGCCTGTTGTCTTTGTAATGAAACACATGCAGATTTCATGCTAAGGAGGTGCGCCCACACATGCACACACACACACTGGCTGGCGCTCATTAAGTTCACGGCGTCACCCACCGGCGGTGACATCCACTGCCTCCTTTTCATTAGATTGGCACCATCTGTGAAGAACCTGCCTGCTTTGATAGACTGTTGGCATCCAGACGGTGGACAGGATGCCACCGAGGTGGCTAATAGGATGTGAAGTTGTGTAGAGCACACTGGTGAGGGAATCCTATGTACTGTTGGGGGTCTTCATATTATAAAAAAAAACAGCTAGGTGGGCAATGGAGGGCAACCAGGGAGGCCCACCTAAAGGAGCTGAACCTTTACAGTTTAATAAACAGAAGGGGACCTGCATGGAGTGCTTAAAGTTACAAAGGGAATTAGAATGGGGGTCCCGGGAGGGAGGGTCCGAGCTGTTGACTTCAAACTGCGTTCTTCAACAGGGACACAGGGGGCACCAGAGGGACATTTGTTAAGGGCTGACATCACACAGAGAGGCTCGGGCACCATGTAGTGCGGCAGACTTGATGTCATTTATTGTTCTTGGCACTTCCACTGGCGTAGGGTAAGGTGCCACGCAGGAGGGCAAAGCCTGGCAGTCTGGAAACTGTCCTGTGGCAATTCAGTGAGCTTCCTGAGGGGCTTTAGAGACCTCCAGGTCTTCACAGCTAGTCCTCATGTTGACTGGGCAAGATTTGTGTTGGACCCTCACAGCTGACAGGGTGGCTTTATGCCCACAGGTGGTGGGCACGGCAGATCATAAAGAACATCCCACCATCACACATGCCGGAGGTGCGGGCGAAGGTGGCCGCCATGGAAGTTCTACAAGGGGAGAGGATGGAGTGGGGCCACTCGAGGACCTGGGAGCGCAACTACCTGGCCAGTGTGAGTACTGCCCATTGCCGGGTGGGTATCGCCTTTCGTCTGGAATCGCCTTCTTGGTGACTTTAGGGGCCGTTTGGGACTTCACCATAGGGTGCAGCGGCGGGTATTAGTGATGTGGCCTGTGAAGGAGCTCATTGGATTAGGATTTACATGGATAAATATGGATCTGTATGATAGATGGCAGAGGCCGAGGGCACAGTGCCAAGCCTGCCATGTCTGCCACCTGACTGCAGCTCTCCTCTGCTTTGTTCTCTTCTCCCAGATAAAAGATGGCGGGCCGCTGGCCGGTCAGTTCACCAAGGTGGCCAAGGATCTGCAAAGCAAAGATGCCTACAGTGCCGTGCTCTTCTCCTGCCTCATCCACAAGGTTCGTAGGGGGCCATGTGCCAACCAAAGGGTGCCCAGTTTCCTCTCCTCTGTGTTTTGCAGGGTGTCCGTCTTTATGCTGATTCGACGTGTCCACTGCTCTTGAGTGGCGCCCCCAACAGGCTGTGTTCTGTGTGCGTCTAGGATTGGGATGTGTGACAGTACGGCATCACCCTTGAGTGCCCTGCAATGCCAGTTGCTCTCCTTTTAAGCACATGGCGATGCACCGTTGCCCCCTGCAGGCTGACTTTCCTGGCGCGTGCCCCCTGTGTTAGGTATGAGGCACACAGGAAGGAACTCGGCCAGGGATGCCAACGGGCTTCTGCCAGCCATGTCATTAGCATCTGCATGGCGCTGCCCCACTCTACATGCCCCATTCAGATGTCAACGGGCACTTGGTGCAGCCTTTCAGAGTCGACAGATGGGGGGGCAGCAGACAGCAGTGGCCCGCAGTGTCGCCACCTGAGGCAGGTCTTGTTGCTGTAGTCGCCAGCCTCAAGGGGGCACCGCTGGCCTCCATCTCTCAGCCTGCTGTCTTTTGCTTGCAGGTCAACCGGTTTAACAAGAGCAAGGAGCGGGCACTGCTGGTCACCGATGCCCTCATCTACAAGATGGAGCCACGCAAGAAGTTTAAGGTGCTGAAGAAGGTCCCCCTGAGTGTGGTAAGCCATGCCCCCAGCCGACTTTATATAGTGCCCTTCCCGGCTCCCAGTTGACTCTGTGTCTGCCATGCGTGCCATAGGTGACCGGCGTGAGTGTGACCAGCGGCAGGGATCAGCTGGTGGTGGTGCACACGGTCCAGAAGGACGACATGGTCATCTGCCTGCAGGGCGCGGGCGCCGACGAGAATGAGGACCACGTGGGGGAGCTGCTGGGCGTGCTGGCTGACCACTTCAAGAGGTGAGTGCTGCGCTGCAAAGTGCTGACCGCAGAGTGCCAACAATAGAATGGGGGGCACTCGCTGAAAAGCAAGGGGCAGCTCGGTGGGGACACGTTGCCAGTGTGCTGTGAGGTCCTTGGGCTCAAGAAAGCAGCAGCTGGCACAACTGTCAAGTCATAACAGCTGGGAGCACAGCTTCCTTTACGAAAGGAGTGATTGGCACACTCAAGGCAGAAAGTGACTTCTTGGCACTTCTCTTTGACTTTGATGTACTGTTTATGCGTGTGACGTCTCCACATCGGACCATCGAGACGGGCAGGAACTTTATGAAGAAGTCAGAACATGGGCTGAGTGCAGAACACCGTGCTGGGCACACTCTATTTCCCTGCGCCACCCACCAGACTGCTGTCCACCAAGGCCTTTTATCCTTTTGCCACCCGGACAGGCCAGGTATCTCAGTTTCGAAATGAGCAGCAACACGAGGTGAAGCGCTAGTCTCTTAAAGTGGGCACCTGGGCACAGGCACACGCCCCTGAGAGGGGTGTGAATGAAAGACGAGCCGTGAATGCAGTGCCCGTTCGGGTAGGCCAGTCACACGCTCCCCTCATGTTTGATTGCGCTGCCACTGCCCTACCCCCAGCTCCCCCCATACTGGCAGGTGTAACCCACCAGCAGGCTTTTGTCACAAGCTGGGTGAAAGGTCAAGCTCCGCCCACACCATCTGCCATGACAGCTGGCCACACGCGCCTGCCAGCTCTGCCCATTTATCTTGTCAGTCGCTTGTTCCGATTTGCACAAGAAAGAGCGCCCATGTGCTGCGGCCTGCTGTGCCCATTGTCTGACCCACAGGAAGGTCCTCATCACCGAGGTGCTTGTTGGAGGAGCTTGCTCTCTTTATAGCGCCTTGCATGCCCGGACTTTGAAATGGCCAGTCTCTGCCAGTTTGCTCTCGGTTGAGACGACCTGAGGGTCACACGGTGTGTGGGTGGCAGGACCTGAACCGGCCTCTGCCTCGTGCTTTGCCCAGCAGGGGTCAGGGGTCTTGTCTGCCGTCGCCCTCCCATCCTGCCTCTGTAGTCATGACACAGTACAGATGCTTCATTGTCATGGTGATGGTAACTAGGCGACAGTGGTGCTAATGCTCATTAGCAGCTCAAAAGGCATAAAGGGGGGGGGGGTTGTTTGGGGGCGGAGCCAAGCTCAGTCAGCTGTTCGTTCACCCGACGAGGGGCGGCTGCGCGGTCGGGGGATGGGAGGCTCATCACGCTGTTTGTGTCACAAGCTGCTCCTGAAATAACTTGAGATGGCAGAGCTTGGCAACGCGGGTCTCCAAGGGGCCAATTAGAGCGAGTGCCGCCGCCTGTGAAGAGCCTGATGCCAGCGTAGGACTGACAGGGGTGTGCCAGTCCTGGCTCTGGCATGGGTAGAAGCTGATGCCCTGTTGTCCTGCTCCTCCATATTGCCAGAAGAGGACCTGGTAGGGGGGTCACGGGGACTCCTTGGTGTCTCATCCTAGCTGTGCCCGCAGTAAGAGAAGAGATGGTGTGTCGCCCTCCTCGCAGTGCCATTCAGCCTTAATTCTCTCTCTCTCTTGCTTTCATGTGGTCGTATTTGGCTTGGCCATGAATGGTGCCCACCATACTACGCAGTGCCACTGGCTGTTGGCATCACATCTGATCACTCATGTAACCTGCCCAGTCAGGGTGGGACAGATGAAGAACTCCTTCATCTACAGCCAAGTGAAACTGGTGACAGAACAAACATGCCAGCCTTTGTCTCTGTGGGCACTGTGTGCTCAACAGGGCACCCCGGGTGACTCACATGCTTACTGTAGCCAGAACTACACCAGGCACGATGTTCACTGGTGCCATCACAGTGCCCCACCACTGCCAGTCGTCCTCACTGCCTCTCTGAACTCATTGAAATGCTGCCAGGCTGTGTTTGTACTCGTTTGAGCTGGCAGAAGCAAGTATGCTTGGCACACAGACCTGACTGGGCACTGAGGGACTGGGTTCAAATGGCAAATGGAACCCACAGCACCCTCACCTGGCATGACTTTGGTGTGAGAAGGTCACCTGCTGACAGTTTAATTAGTGGGCACACTCTCTTTACCCACCTTTGATGACGGGTGTTCTGTGTTGGCATTTTCAATCACTGGCTGAAGGAGACATCACCACTGATGAAAAGCAACAGGAGACCCCTGCTGAGAGCGTGGCTGGTACCACCCACCACAGAGGGCACAAGGACCCCCCGTGCCCCCTCACTGCTGAAAGGCGCCATATTGTGATTGAGTCCTAATGTTTCATTTTTCCTTCTCTTGTCACAGGGTGAAGAAGCCCCTCCAGGTGGCCGTGCGCCCCTCGGCCATCCCGCTCCACATGTGTGGAAAGCAGCGAACGGTCAGCGTGGAGAAGCGAAGCGGGCAGAGGCAGTCTGAGTTCAGCAAGAGTCGAGGAGGAGGCTTCGTCCTCCGTGTGCCGGACCACTGACCGGGTGGGTTGGGGGGACCCCGACCCACGACCTCTCAGTTATGGTGAACCCCGTCTACAGGACAGATAGTGCCAGGCGCTCTGGTCACATGGCCAGCACCCCCTGCAGGTGGATGGCTGTGATGCACTCAAGAACACCTGCTCACATCTGACCTGGCAGCCTCAGGTGGCTCACCTGCTCTGCCCGTGTGTCACATGACCCGACAGACTTGTAGGTGGTACACAGGGCCTGTGACTGTGATGGGGTGGGAGGGGGCATTTAGGCCACCACAATGTACAGGCAGTCAATAAAATGAGGCCAGCATGAGTGTGCAGAGATGGCATGGGCACAGGAGTGTGTGATACCCTACGTTTTGACTGTCCAGCTGGGGGCGCTCACTCTCGTGTACACACAGCAGGGCACCAGCGTTGTATGCCACTTCCAACCGTGCTATGAAGAAGATGCCACCATCTTCCTGCTGACTATGCCATGCTGTCTCTCTTTTCTCTTCTGACTGAACATGGCATGAACTGAAGCCCCCAGCTTGGAGCTCCATGGCAACCCCTGCCTGCTGTGTGCCACTTACCTGAAAACAGGAGACGTCAACCTGCTTATTTCTTCTCTGCCCCCTGGCACTGTCCTAAATTTTAATAATGGGGGATGGACTGTTTGTGGTCTGGCGCTGGCACCCCCTTCAGGAGGCTCTTTGTGGACTGTTCAGTTAGCATCTAAGCATGCTGGCACCACACTGGAGCAGTTGGACTTTGTGACATCCAGTGCCCTCCTGGAGTGTCTTACATAGCCCTAGGTTGAATGTGGGGGCTTTTAACCCCCCACTCCATTCTAATCCAGGTGGAAGCACTGGGTGCCCATAGAACCAAGGAGCTCTGTGGATATGGCACTTGCCATTTGAGGCCCTCAAAACTGCCCCTGTTAATTCCTGGGAGCTTTATTGTGTCAGTTGGTGGCCCAGTGACCATCTTGACCTCACCCAACTGGCACTTCTTGACCCACCCAGCTGCTTGATGGCACCCCGGGGCCTCTTTTGACATTTTAAATGGCTACCAGAAGTTCTGTTGGCCTTTTGAAGGAGGGGGAAAGAGCTGGGGCATGGCTCAACTGTGCCCTCTGTGACAGGCAAGGTGGCAAAGCACTATATCAATTGACATCGCTCAGCCAGGTGTGGTGCCAAGTTGTGTGGCACCAACTCCACTGGGTGAGTGCTGCCCTCAAAACGCCCTGCCATCTCAAATAGGTTGCCTGGGCAGGCCTGTGATGAGTGATCGGCTGGGCTGTAGTGCCCATTTGGGAGGGCTGCCCACATCTTGGGGCAGATGTTTGGGTTTGACTTGCCAGACCCCCACAGACGATCATGGCCATTAGGCTCTGAAGAGTGACCGCTGATGGCAGTGTGGCAAAATGGCCAAGGGACTGGTCTCTGCCCACAAAGATGCCAGTTTGACCTCCTCCACCTTCTGTCCAAATCAAAGAAATTCCAGTCCTACTCATACTTGTAAAGGCGCTATATAAAATAAAGAGGCCCACACTTAAACTGCTGTGCCACTCTTGGGGTCCTGAACGTGACCAAGCTGAGCTCACAAAGGGCACAGACCTCAAAGTAAAGATGGCTTGAAATGGCATCCACACGGAGCGGGCATCCACACGGGTGATGCAAGAGGCCGACAGACGAGCGTCCGCTTTCTTCACAGGAACTTTCTCAAGCGCCTCGGCCAGAGGAAGGGGGCATCGCTCGCCAGCCACCATCTTGGGTGTGGGACTCGTAGCCATCAGACTTTTGAGTGACTGTTTGGCTCAGGCCCACCCTGCCGGGCTTTTGGGGTCCGATGTCTTTTCTGCCCACAGTCCTGCCACCTGGCAGTGGTGATTTTGCACTTCTGCATGTCAGCCTGTGTGAAAGGCGCTATACAAATGCAGGGGGCAACACGCAGCCCGAAGGCTTTGAGTGAGGGGGAAAAACAGACGGCCCCTTATAGCGCCTCTCAGAGTGAGACCAGGGGTCCCCAGTGGGCAGAGCCAGAGTTGGCACAAAGGATATAACTCCATATCGGGTCTCTACACACTCTGGTGTCCTAAAACTGGACGTCCCGGTTAGAAGCTTACCTTGGGGGGGGGGGGCCCCTAGGGCTCTGAGAGGTCCACTGTGCCCCCCTAAAGGAGGACTTTAGAACCGACACAATGGTCAGGGGGCGGGCATTACAGCTGACTTGAACCCGAGGCTCGTGGTAAATCCAATGAGTGCAGTGGGCATTCTTTATGTGGCCCACACATGGCACAGTGCCCCCTGGTGCCTGCCCCCCACAATCAAACAAGTAGGACACACGGCTCCTTTCCAGCATTTATTAAATAAATAAATAAAAAAACATGAAAGTCTCGATACCAAAACTGCACAAGCGCGTGACTTTACAAAAGTCGCCATCCGCGTCACGAGCACTGGGCACGGCGAGCGCCCGCAGGTGGGCTGCCCTTCACAAAGTGCAATGCGACATGAAGCCCCCAGAGACGTGTGGGGCTTTGTGTTCTGGCACCCCCTAGTGGACGCGCCCTGTAAACTTAACGGGTCCTAAACTAGCTCAAACGTGTCGGGGGGGGGGGACAACAACTAACAAAACGACGGAACGTAAAGTAGCCAACGTACACAAGCGGGGGGGTGGGGGGGGCCAAAGTCACATGCTTATCGAGACCCTAAAGGGTCAGCAGAGCAGATTCACAGCTGAGGTGACTGCGCCCTCCACGTCCTCGTCTCACGTCTACGCCATGCCTTCTGTCACGAGGCCAGGGGTCACATGCGGGCAGCACGGGGGACAAAGGGAGCTGCAACAAACTGCACAGGGGGGCTCTGCCGTGACAATGAAGCGCCTTTGCCCTTCGCCATCCTCTTACCACAGATTACCAGGCGAGGGCACACGTCACCGACTTGTCGTCTAATGCTATTTTCCCAAAGAACATCTGTCATCTCCAGCGCCCCTCCCCCACCCCGTCTGCCGTCCCTCCAATCTCGGGGGGGGGCTCGCCCCGCAGTGACAGGCAGAGGACCCTGGCAATGACCTCAAAGGCCGACTCAGGGTCACGAGCGAGGCGTCACAAATCTGGGCAGAAGCACGCGGGTGCCGAGGCCTGCGGCATCTCCGGCGACAGCCCCCCTCCCCCAATAATGCAGACATCCACGTCGTCATGGCAACCGCAAGCAGCCTCATCGTCGCGTACCACGACGCCCCGCACCGACCACCGTCTCGCACAAAAACCAGCAGCATGGTGGCGGGCCGTGCCGTCACGTGCCCGCGGGTGAGGAGAAGCGAGACCCAAAGGATGAGGCTCCGCATGCCCCCGTCACGGGCACAACTGCTCAGGCCCACTGAATGACAGGAGACCCCAGTGCAGCTGCACAGTCCAGAGAGTCTTAGGGACAAGAAAGGACTTGAATGGTGTCTTCAGTGCCACCGAGCCCACCTCCTGAACTCAAGCAGACCTGGCAGGGCGCACTGGGCGTGCCCCTCAGCGGTCCAGCACTCGGCCAAAGTCCTGGTGGCCACCCTCATTCTTGAGGTCGGCAAAGACTTGAGTGAAGAAGTGCGGGTCAGCGTTGATGCGCAGCATCTTGGCACTCATGGTGTCGATGATGCGCAGGCAGCGGTCCCAAAAGGCCTCCTTGGCGCTCTCCACCAGGAAGGGCTTGAGCGGGTAGGAGATCTCGTTGCCCATGTAGGAGTAGGACAGGTAGAGGCACGTGAGCAGCGCAGCCCGCAGGTCGTGCTCCGTGGCCACCAGGTCCCCATCGATGACGTCGCGGCACAGCAGGTAGACGAAGACGACGTTGGCAGGCGTCACGAAGGCCTGGTCCTGCCAACCCTGCAGGAGGAGAGAGCGGTCCACGCTGCGTAGCCACAAGATGGGCTCGGTGGGCGAGAGGTGCTTGAGGCGGTAGCAGCGGCCGCACAGGAACTCGCCCAGGCATTTGAGCAGCTCGCTGGTGGACGCCTGGACGATGACCCGCTTCGGGGAGCCACCGCCCCCACCCGCCGCCGGGTACTTGCTGCAGGAGACCTTCTTGCTAGAGGAACCCTCCTTGGGGCTGGACAGGGGCTGGCCGTCGAAGCTGGAGAGGTTGGCACAGGACAGGGACTTCTTGACGTTCTCACTGTTCAGGTGGGCCACATCCTTCTGGTAGTTGTTGTTCAGGGCACCACTGCCCTTCTTGGTGCCCCGCTTCCTGGTGGAGGCCACCAGCCGCTTCCAAGTCAGCGTGGGGATGAACATGGGGTGCCGCTTGGCGTTCCTGTCCTTCTGGCTGCCAGCCGACTTGCTGCCTTGCACGCTGGCGTAGTGGCTGAGGGACCCTGCGTCGTCCTCGTACAGACTGGCTTTCCTTGTGCCGGGCGACAGGGACAGGACGGTGCCCATGTCTGGGGGGCTTTGTCTTCACTGAATCCAAATCGCGTCGAAGCAACAAAAGGAGAAGGACGGATCGGGAGTGGCAGCGGCGCCTCAGCACTCCACAGTCCCACGGGCCCCCACCTGCTGTGTGCCCTCGCCAGCTGGCATGCCACTTGCTCACGGAGGGATGCTTGGCATCGACCGAGCGGAAGACCCTCGCCTTCTGCCGCCGAGCTCCTCGCTGCCTCAACCTCGCCGCTCCGCGCCGCCGCTCCGCACTGCCATCACATGCGCCGGCAAGGCGACCCCCGTCACGCGTCGCTTCGAGGCTCCTGTCGCCGCCGGCCGCCGCTCAGCTGCATCCGCGACCGCCGCCGTTACCTCCGCTGTCTGTGTCGGGAGAAGCGCTGCGCTCTGTTGGGGGCTGGGGGGTGGGCTCGGGCTCCGCCCACCCTGTCGACGCCGGCCGCGCCAGGCGCCGAGGACCGCCCTCCTTCGCATCGGGCGCGCGTGCACGAAGTCGGGCCCGCACACGCGCGCACTTTCGCGAGAAGTCCGCGCCGGAATAGAAAGAAAAAAAATGTAGAAGTGCCAGTGAGTGTCACCGCTGTCACCCGTGCCGATACCCGCCGATGTGAGCGACGAGGTCACAGCAGCCCCAACCCCGAGTCCGCCCGCCCGTCCCGCGGTGGTGTCACAGGACCCCGTGACGAGTTTTGGGGCTTCACAGATCAGCATAGCAGTGGCGCAGCCAAACGACTAGTAGAGCCATGGGCGGCACGGCATCATCTGTGGGGCACGACGCACCATTCGCGCCATCTTGTGGTCCTCCAGTTGTGGAGCAGGTGCGCACAACGCGGCAGTGACAAAGCTGGCACCCTGAAGACCTCCGCCCACACGATGGCGCTTCAGGCAGGATTGGGTGGCCGCAGACCCTGGAAGCTGGCCACTCTTGACTGGCGCGACCCTCTCGTCCCGTCGGCTGGCCGGCTCTCTGCGGTGTGTCCCCGTATCGGACCGGCACTTTGCGCCCTTTACCTGCGCCAGGTGACCGCGGCCGCCGATCGACCACCTCGACCTCTTGTGTGCCTGCGCCCTCTGGTGGCCGACTGCTCTTGGCTGTGTTGGAGACCCCAGTTCTGGAGCTGCATGCCCGGCTGGATACCCCCCTGCCGGCAAATCTTTCCTCAGCTCCAAACTGGCTCTGCAGTGGGCTGGCACCCTAAGTCTAGTGGGCTCCCCACAGTCCCAGACTGGCTAAGCAGATGAGGGGGTCACTCAGTGGTGTGGCAAACGGGCACAGCGACCCTCTGGCTGTTCTCCCTGGCTCGGTGTGGCAATGCGTTGTCCATGGCAGCTAATGGGTGGTCCAGGCTAAGTGAGTATGGACTGCCAGGATGAGCTCTGAGGCCCACTGTTGGTACAGTGCCATCCATTTTATTGTGTTAAACCTAATGTGGTGCCATGTGTCACCGAACGCCAGCTGTGACCTCAGTGTGTCTCTGCCCATTTGCTGTTGGTCTGCCGCTTGATCTCACACCCCCCATTTATGGAGTCCTGCCATCACCTCAGTGACTGCGCCATCAATGCCAATGCCAGTCCCTTTTTTTGCGTTAAGCCACCCGTGTCCCATTGGTTGCTCCTTCATCCACCCCCCCCTCATTGTTCAGCTCCTGGCTTTGGGTGATCCGAGACCCCCACAGCTTTCAAGAGTTGCTTGACATTTCCAAGTGCCCCCGGGGTGCCCGTCAGGTCATTTTGACTCCTCTCTGTTGGTGTAGAGCTGGCCGATTGGCTCCATGCCTTTGCCATCTCTCCGTATTTCATTCAGGGTGCCCCTCAGCCTGAAGACTGGCGCGGAGATGAACATGAAGGACTCTGCTATGAGACAAAAGCCTGAGCTGGAGCAGGGTGGATGCCAGTAAACTTCCATCAACCAAGAGTGGCATGGAATGGCAGAATCCTCTGCAATGATGCCAGGAGGGAGGCATAAAACCTGAGAGAAGGATGAGGAGGCACGAAGGGATTGGCGGTGCCAAGTGAGCGGTCATTTCAGGGTGCAGGGATTGCAGTGATTCATCTCGGTCATGTCACTTGTCACCTTCAATGCCTGCCCATCCAGTACCACCCCCTCTGACATTTGGTGCAGTCTCCACCCGGCAATGCCCGCTCTCCGAGAGGCACGCTCACACCGGGGGTTGTCATACATTTCCTGGCACAGCACAGCCAACGCAATGCCGCCCGATGTCCTGATCAGACGATGGTGCCCGCTGCCCGGGCATGGCCCAAATGAAGACACCAGGACGAGAGGCACAACAGAACGAGATTTTATTGCTTTCTTACCGACTTGTTAAAATTTACCAAAAATATTTCAATTCTGCTCTGTGACAAACACCCAAAGCTGGCGAGTTTGCTTTGATTGGACATTCAGGAGACTGGACAGCAGTGACCGGCGGCTGGACACGCAGACGAAAAGCAGCAAAATGGAGCGGCACAACGAGGGCACAGTTAGGACAATAAAAAAAAAAAAGACAGCTCGAGTCACCCGGCGAGTGCCTGGCAGCTTCGGTGCCATCGACATATCTCTAGGCGTACTCAGGAAATAAAACAGCAAGAAAACGTGAGCAGTAAATACTGGGCATCAGCCAGGGCAGGTGCCACCCTTGTGTCTGTCACAGGTCACCATACTCGTCAACTGAGCAGGCATGGCACGTGGTGCCCACTCTCACGTCCTGAGGCCTTTATTGCTCTTGGCACCTGCCTATGGGCACACATAATCACAGAGGATGAGGACACATAGGCCACCTGTCACCCCCTGTGGCCAGTACCCGTGTCGAGGACGTCCACCCAGCCTGCCCTTGGTACTGCTGCTGGCAAAGTTAAAGGAGCCGCGGCTGGCAGAGTTAAAGAACGATCATTAAAAGCACACATTAAATAAATAAATTAAATAAAAGGCGTCTTGTCAGCAAACACTGGCATCAGTGCGGGCACAACACCAAGGGGCAGCTTCAGGATGGCCATGTGCCCGCGCTTACACCTTCATACTGACCAGACCGACCTGGACCACGGTCACCAAAAGGCCACAGGCTACGTTTAAAATACGGAAAGTGGGCACCGAGGCCCACCCACGCCACAGATGACTGGCGCACACACAAGAACACAGTAAAAAATAAAAGACGTGTGGGCAATCAAAGCGGCCGACTCAGTGGAGGACTTTGGAAGACCAGCATCCGCTGCCTTGAGATTTAGAAAAATACGAAACTAACGGGAGGAAACGGGGGGCATTCAGTGGGCCCAAGAGACTGGGAAGACTGGCACGAGGGCACCAAGAGCACCCCTAAATTAGGAAGGGGTGACACCATGGCTGGGCTGGTCCATCGCCTTCAAGGCCCACGTGCCCCAACTTCCTGCTGGCATTCTGGGATGACAAAGACCCCCCCCACGGGCCCAAGGGGGGGTGTCCCCAGGCTGCAGTTCACAAGGACGTCTCGGTGTCCAGGCAGGAGGCTCCTTGGGGGTCTTCGACGTGGATTTTGATGCAGGCCGTCTTTTCAGGGCTGAAAGACACAAACATTCCAGTATGAGAGGAAACGCAATGCCAGCTGTGCCAAAGCATCGCATCACTCAAACATGCAGAGCCCACCCGAGTGACGCCAACGGACCGAGGCTCAATCCACACTGTCTTGTGCTCCAGCTGGTGGCACCCCTGGGTGAACATCTAAGTGACCACCCATTGAGTTGATACGCAGCATCACCTGTGCTCCTTGGACTCACGTCAGCTTTGCCCAACTGGGTGATGCCCAGCCTCAGACCATCACTTTCACCCGCTTGTGACCTGTGCACCTGGCAAGTCACTTTGGGCATCATGATTCATCCTTTCTTCCTACAATTATGACACCAGTTACGTGGAGTGGCACACAGAGTGGCAGCACCAAGAAAACTGATTCAGCTGTAAAAACTCAAGTGCTTACACGGGCCAAGCTGGGCACAAAAGACTCCCTGAATGGGGTCAGTTCCTGCCTTGAGCCCAATGCCACTCCCTAAGTCCGTCAAGGCCAATAAGTGCTATTGGGACCCCCAAGCATGAATGCCAACTTGAAGCCATGCAGATGCCCCTCTGCTTGGTAGACTGGCTAGTTGGCCCATCCTAGCAAATCACTGAGGTCTTCAGGAAAGTTCAAGGTGCCATCCACTGGACTGTCTGCTCATTTCTCACTTGTGCCCTGACTGTGTGCCCGTGGTGGTGACTCTCTCAGTGACGATTTGGCGCACACCTCATGAATTGTGACAAGCTCCTCACAGACAGACTGATGTCCGGAACTCCATACCTCGGCCTGTCGGTGGTCAGCACACAAGACATTGCAGCTGGTGCCAACTGGCTGATGACACTGCCAGTTTAGCAAATAAGCAAAAAAAAAAAAAAAACCTAGGTGGGGGTGCCATGCAGCGGGCATACAGCAGGTTCTATAGACAAACAAGCCAAAGGAAAACAAAAAAAAAACAGCACAGAAAGAAGGGAGGGAGCAGGCATTGACCAGCAGCAGGCTGGCATCCACTCTGGCAGTGCCAGGCGCTGTTAGATGTAAGTAAACCGTCATAGCTACCTTGAATTAGTTCTCATTACTTTGGCACCGTCGGCACTCATCGAAACAGCTTTCCACATCGTCGTTTTGGCCATTTCATCGGATATGTTGACCACTGAGGGGTCAGAGCTGAAGGACAAACAGAAAGGGCCTGCTTAGTGACAAGTCCAACCGCTCGTCACCCCTTCATGTCACAGGTGCCCCCGGGTGCTCGATGTGAGATCACCAGGTAGGAAGGCGTATCAATGCACACAAACCCCTCTAATCCCAAAGGCCTTCTGGATAAAGACAGAACCCCTGGGTGTCACACTAGCTCAGTGGGCAGGGTCAGGATATGTGCTGCCCGCTGGGCACCATTTGGGCAACAAGCACCTGGGGGTTTTCTCAGTTTCTCTGCTTTCCAAATAGGCCAAAGCGATGGACCAGTGCCCTATCCACAGCTGGTATCATCTTGTGCCCAGTACTGCCCCCTCTATAAAATCAGTGTTTGGGTGGCGTCTCCAAAGAAGATGGCACCAGGATGGCACATATCTGCATGACTCCTGACCATCTCTTTACCGCCAAAGAGGTGAGACGGCCTGTGTGAAAAGCTGTTTTGTGGCCCTAACCAGAGACTAGTGGCAGCATCAGAGCCATGCGCTGTCACCAAACTGGCATCGCACGGTGGGCACACTAACCCTTTCGGTGTCCTCCTCCTGGGATTGGGCATCAGACCCTACACTCTCAGATCTGTTCAAGACAACAGTGGACAGGTTAAGACCGTGCCAAAGATCAACGGCGGGTCGAGCCCCCCATTCTGCTGACTCACCTGCACTTGAGGCTCTGCACGGGGATCTTCAGTAGGCTGGCACCGTCGTATGGAATCTGCACGGTGTCCCCATCATCGGCGTCGAACAGGAGTGCAGCTGCCTGTGCAGGGAGAGGGTGGCACACACAGGAAGATCAGAAGAGACAGGTGAGCAGTGGCAGGACAGTTGACACATGTGGCACGACATATACAGTAGATGGCCTTGTGCCCAGCGTGCTGCCTAACGTGGGCACGGGGCCTCTTCGTTGCACCACACAACTGACTCCTGATGCCCAATCTGGACTCTGCCGGTCTTACCCTCCCTTATTCCTTATACAGTCTAGTGCCCAACCTTAAAATGAGGGAAATGCTAGTCACCACAGTTTTACAGGTGGGTAAAATAGCCTTTCATGCCAGCCTGGCCCATTAAGGACACATGCACTTGCATGGCTTCTGTGAAGTAGGGTACTGTGGCACTACTGAGCTCTGGCATGGCTGCCCAGTGGGTGCACTCTTGCTTTCCCAACACACAAGGGTGCATGTTAAAGGCCACATCAGCACTGGTTCAAGTGGCGCTGACCTTTGCTAAATCCTGTGGCAGAAAGTTGAGCACCGCTAGAGCCATGGCTGCCAGGACTTGAGCGGGCATCACTCTGCAGGCCTATTCTGTTTTCGTTATGACTAAGGTCACCTGCTAATGGCATTGCCCCATTACCAGCCAGGCAGGGTAGTGGCTATCTGGAGAGTTAATTAAATGCCAACTGTGCCCACCCTGAACTGACAAATGTGAAGTGCAGAATTCACTTTGTGTGCCCCTCCTCTTCCCCAACTTTGAATCACAGGCATTTGGGGGGCAGATCAGGCAGGCGGCACAGCTGCTGCAGGAATCATCGCCCTAGTCATGGCATCATTACACTGGTGCCCAGCTAAACTTTGGGCTGACTTCCAAATCCATCAATGGCCTGCATCGTTGTGCACTCTCTGGGTCACATGTGCCCCTCTGCCCAAGGGCTTTTTACATCACTGGGTGAAGGGTACCACACAAGGGCTCTAGAAATGGCCATCTGAGTGCTGGCTGAATGACTGACACATCCACCGCTCCTCGACATGGCACCACCGATGCCCATCGTCTTATTGGCTGAAAGCCCCAACAGGAGGCAGAGGGCAGTGGAGAAGGAGAGCAATGCCATCTGTGAGGCAGCAAGCGGTCAGTGAGGGGGACTCAAGTGAAAAGAGGGTAGGGAGGCACCTACTACAATGGGCACTATGGCGAAGAGAGTGGCACACCCTTGACCTCTGTGCCGACGTCACCCACTGAATGGCCGCCTCACCTCCTTCTCCTCCTTCTTCTTCTTGTCGTCCTCCTTCTTCTTTTTGCTTTCGGGCATCAAGTCGTCCAGCCAGCTCAGCTCCCTCTTGGTGAAGAAGAAATCCAGTAGCTTGCGGATAAACACCAAGGCCAGGACCTGAGGAAAGACAGACACGGGGGGGGACGATGACCACCGCTGGCACACAGTCACACCTCCGCTAGGTGGTCATCATGACTGAGCCCAGAAAGAGGAAACGTCTGGTCACTCAAGAAAGGCCAGCGAGTGACGTGTGTAACATTTGGGCGAAATCGACCTGCCCTCTCATGTCATGCCCCCTTCACATCCCCCCATCACCTCAACGTCTCATATCGTCGCCCACAGACACACATCAAGGCGCTATATAACCCATTCGCTCGTCTCGGTGCCCCCCACCCCACCGGTCTGAGACTTGGCTTACCATCATGGGGAAGACCACAGCGGCAGCGGATGCCTTGATGACCCAGAGGAGGACGAGGCAGGTGAGCTGCACCACGGTGAAGACGTGGACCTTCCACAGTGGCACGTATCTCAGATAGATCAGGTCAGGCTGGTGCTTGGCGGGCATTCCGAATAACTTGATACGATCAAAGAACTGCAGGAGGACGGGAACATGTTCAGACGAGCTGGCACAGAAGGGACCTTTCGATCCAGTACACGGGACTTGGGCAACCCAGCCGGTAACGTACCTGGATACCCTTTAGGGAGGAGACGCCCATGTAGAGGAAGACGCCATACAAGACTGGCATCGGAATAAACTGCAAGACAGTAGGAGAGACCATTAGAATGCCAACCCCCTTATACCAGCGCCCCACCACCACCATGCCCAGCCTCACCTTCAGAACGGAGGTCATGAACACCGACAGCCCCATCAGGACGAAGATCAGCAGGCCTGTGACCCGCTGCTCCCGGATGCCAAGGAACTTGGGCTGCTCCCCGGGGGCCGAGCACTCAGACTCCACCTTCAGGCTGTTAACGTGAGAGATGGAGAGGACGGTGGCGGCCACAAACCAGGGCAGGCCCATGACCGAGCAGATGCCAAGCATCAGACTGACCATCAGCAGGTCCAGATGATATCCGCAGCCCTTCTGCAGGAACGGAGAGAGGAACAAAGGGGGGATTACAGACAGTGGGTGCCAACCCATGGCATTGTGGCATGCATACCCATCGACACCACGTCACTCTGATGGCAACAGGGCCGATGGCCTCACGTGCGGACCGACGCTCTGGTGATGACAATTCAGGTCTGTAGGTCTACCTGATGACAAAGTGATGCGCCGTGGCCACCAGACCATGAAAAGACGCCCCTGCGCCACCACTGCCCCCTCACCTTCAGCTTGTGCTCCTTCCTGTTGATGATGACGGCGGTGATCTGCTGATCCATGAATATCAGGATGGTGCACAGCAGGGCAGGGATGGCCGCCGCCAGCAGCGTCCACCAGGGGTTCGGGCCCAGGGGGCCAATCAGCCAGCCTCGGTGCTTCGACGTGGGCTACGGAGAGCAGAAACACAAATCAGTAAAGAGATGGTGGGCGTCCAATAGTGCCGCGTGCTCACGGAGAGGCCGATGCCCACCTCAAAGCGATCGGGCACGCGCAGCTTTGGGGACGGGACGCCGAGAAGGAAGTCCACCAGCACCATGACCATGATGGTCAGGAAGACGGCGAAGTCACTGATTGTGGAGCGGACCTGTGGGGACACACGGCCGGTCGGTGAGCATCCCGGCCAAGCCACGAGGTGGCACGATGATGCCCACTGTACTGCGGGTTACCTTAGTGGGAAAGTAGCGCTTGGTCTTGAACTGCTTCAGGAAGGAGGAGAGGAAGAAGGTGGTGAAGAACAAGATGACCGACCAGAAGAGGACATCGGGGATGTAGGGGCCGTGCTCTCCACAGGCGGGTCCCACAAACACCCCGTGGAGCTGGTGGCAAGCCTGTAAGAAAAGAATCCATTAAGGAAATGGTCAGCACTTGGCACACATGGGCACACTCCCTGACCATTGGAGCTCTAAGGAGGGCTACCGGCACAGCTGGTGGGCTCACCCTGCCCACCTGATCTTCTTATGTAAAGATGCCCAGCTCGGGACTCTCTGTGCCCTTTGAGGTGCCCCATGCTCACCTGTATTTGGTCCAAAGCAGAGAGAGTGGCTCTCAGTGTGGCACACCTGCCACCTCTCCCTGGGTGCCACTTCCTAGCATGCACTTCATGCCACACCCTCTTGGGTTTGTGTGTGTTTCTTTTATATTTTGGTGCCCTGTGACAGGCCCCTAAAGGCACAAGGGCAGGTAAACAGGTGGGCACACTGAAGCCACCTCACAGCTCCATTTACATACCCAGGGTGAAGAATACAGGATGTGGGCACCACTTGGGGAGAGCCAATCAAAATGACCTCCATAAATATTAAAAGGGCAAGATGGGGGGAGGCATGGGAGCCCGAATGCTGGCATATTGGGCACCTGTCAAACTGCCAGTCCTAGACAGGCAGGAAGCCAGGGTCCTCCAGAGGGCACAGGACAACATGTGGGAGGAAGAATGAGGGGCAAACCAGCGATGGATGGGCAACACTTAATTAAGAGGGCTGCCATGATTAACTAGGCCTCCCTGTGACCGTCCCTCCTCTGACACTTCTTAGTCGTTGGGCACTCCCTGGTGCCCACACGCCACTCTTCTGTCACTTACCGAGACATTCAGCTCGCTCCAAGGCACCTCGTCAGCTGTGACATTCGTTGTGTTCCAGTGCTGCAGGGTCTCCATGCTGACATTTTCAGGCTTGGCACAATGGCACCTGGGTAAAGGAAAGGTAGCAATATGTCTTGGTCAGTGCCCTCGCCCGCCACAGGTGGCTCAAGTTGTGACACGCACGTCCGTCTCCAAATTCCATTTGTTTAGTCACGGATGGTCGGCGGGGCACCACTCAAGGCTTAACAGTCATTTCCTTGTTCCACTGCCCAAAGCAGGCCCATGGGGCACCATCCTACCAATGGCACATCTGTAGTCTTGGAGCACCTGGAGAGGATGGCACAGCCCAACTTTTACAAACACGACTGGTGACGAAGATGAAGATGGCCATGGCAGAGGCCTTTGTGCCCAGCGGGCTCTGGGCCACTAGTAAAGTCTAGCAGTGTTCTCTGGGACGATTACTTGCATTAAACTCATCTTGAGATGCCAAGGATTTGGGTTGGCAGTGCCCACATCAATCTGACTGGGCACACGCCTCTAAAGGGTCCAGAGCAGAAGGCCTTCATGTGTCTGGAGAATTTAAACAAAGGATCTGAGATTGACACGTGAGATGGCACATGCCAGCGTGTGCCAGGCACCTTAGGGAAATCAATGAACAGGATAAAAGGACAAGTGAATGAGCAAAGACCCCCGTGCCACATTGAGCTCATCTGTCCAATGAGGGGGGCTCAAGTGTGAACAAAGGTCAGGAGGAGGTCGTAAGTGCCACATAAGGTGGGTGCCCGCCCGGCAGACTTCACCAACAAAGAAGGCCCCAAGTTGACGGGTGGGCGTGCCCCCTGCCCTCACTTACGTGTACGTGGTCAGGTTCTCCAGGTCGTTGTGCATGTTGACGGGGTACTGCTCCCCCAGGTCGAAGAGCTTCTCCAGCGCCTCGTAGATGAAGATGATGCAGATGAGGGCGGCGAAGGCTTCCTCTGTGAACCTGGTGATGTAGCACACCAGGCTGCTGGCATCAGTGGCGACCAGCAGGAGGCAGAGGAATGCCGTCCACAGGCCGATGCTGGTGCGCAGAGACAGGTAGCAGAGGCCGTAGTCGCTGTGGACGAGAGGCACAAAACGTGCCAGGGGTTACAGGGCGACCCACAGGCTGGCACGGCCCGCGTGCCCAATCCGTGACACTCACCTGCAAAACTTAAAGCAAATCTTCTCAAAAACCAGGACCGGGCCGGTGCTGCCCAAAATTGTCAGCGGCTGCCCAGCAAACACCGAGTAGGCCATTCCGGTCAGTGAGGCTCCAAACAGAGATTCAATGGCACTCTGAAAACAACAAGAGCGGGCAGAGGGGGTGAAGTGACCGATCACCATCGAGCCTGGCATTAGCCCTTCATGCGGCTGCCAGCAGGGGGCGCAGTACTCACTATGTTGCCCTTGGTGGCCTCTCCCAGGAGCCCCCCGAAGGTGATGACCGGGGACATGCAGGCGCAGTAGAGGAAGAGGATGGAGGCGAGGCACTGCAGGCTCAGGGCGTCCCTCAGGTCACTCCAGAAGAAGGGCACCTTGCGCCGCACGTCCAGGATCAGCCCGCCGAAAAGCCTGGGGGAAGACAGACAGACAGACACTGAACACGGCCGCCGCTCAGAGGCCCACTTCCCATAATTTAACGGGGTGCGAAGCAGCGGCGGGCACTTTCAATGTGCCAACAGCGCAAAGCCAAGCTTGAAACAGTAGGAGGACACGTCCATTCACCGGAGACGCCTCACAGCCTGGTGGGCACTGTGCCCACTGATGCCCAGCTTAACTCACCGCCCTGTTCTCTGCAGCTCCGGCCCAGCATGGTGGTCATCGTCCTTTATGATGTCCGTGGCGGGGGCCGACCCATTGGGCAAGGCGGGCATCTTCCTCTTCTCCTGCAGGACACAGTGGGCATCATATTGTCAAAGCTGTCACAGCACACTGTGGCGCAAGTCAAAGGATTAAGGTGGTACCTGCGAAGGGACACTTTTGGGGGGCTCAATTCGTATCGTGGGGTCCCATTCACCAGGAGGAAGGACTGTCACCTGATCCAAGAACTCATCGATTCCCGACAGCAGGTCATTCCGGTCTTTAGCTTTGTATGCCACGTCGTGAAAAATCTGCACCCCAAAAAAAAAAAAAATTGGAAAAAGGACAGTCGTCCTTTGACCCCACTTGATGGACCCCCACCCCCCTCCCCTGTCAGCTGGTCAGCAGACATCTCTTCTTTAATGACCCAAGACAATTTTGTTGTGCCGACAGGCGTTGGTCATTCTGTCAACACGCTGGCATTCAATCACCCCAGACAGACATCTGAACAAAGCTACCAAACTGAAGTGACCACCGCAGGACCTTCCGTTTAAAATGGACTCGATTGGGAGTCCGGGCGCATGGCAGCATGCCACATGATGTGGTGTGCTGCTGCCCACTAGACAGGAGAGAAGGCTGGCAGCTGGTGCCCACCATCGACTTAAGGCTTTTAAACATAAATACACCTACCTCATCTGTCATCAGAGTGGCGATGGATCTGCCAATTTCGTGGTACTGCTGCCCTTTACCAAATGGACCCAGTAACAGAAACAGAAACCTGCAGGGCAAAACAAGACAAGTGGTCAGGTGCCCTCACAGAATTTTTTGGAAAGTCACTCGGCCCTCCTTGTGGGACCCAAAGATGGTGCCACGTCTCTGTTCTTCACACGCAGGGCATACCTGGTTGGCACTGGCACCTCTGTAATGCCACTAAGGAGGACCGCAGGAGACAGGCGCACAAATGCTATGATGGGCCGCTCCAGGAAGTCCACCTCACCGATGAGGACGTTTGAGGCTTCGGCCCCCGGGGGGATCTTCTTCATGAAGTTCATGTCCACCTGGTGAAAGAGAGGAGCATTGAGTGGACAGATATGTCATGGGTACCATGACCAAGTAAGCAGGTTGATGAGGAGTGTGCCACCTGCACCAATGGGTGGCACAAAGGCATACGGACATAGAGATTGAGGGCACCACACCAAAGGCATCCAACCGTGCCCACCACTGGACTGGTAGATTACTGCATGTACAGTAATGGGACCTGTGATGAGGCTCAGGTGACGAGCGGGTCAGCTCTGGTGACACAAAGACCACCCAGGCCACCGTTGCCTTGTGCACCCAGTGACTCTGCCCTCTCCCAGCTCACGCCGTTACCCTGCTGAAGTCCACCGTGCTGTTTTCTCGGCTGCCACCTCCCAAGCCGCTGGCCTTGCTGTCACATCCTCTCGTAACATTTTCAATAATTCCAGGGGACGACTGGGGGGACGTCAGAAGCCCTGAGAAAAAGGGGGGACAGAAACGAGGGGTGAGATGCGCACCGCCACCAGCATACGTGACACACAGCACAGTGGGCATGAGTGACGGGACCAAACACAACAGGTGACACCAAGGTGACAAAGCTGCTAGCGTGGGTGGTCACAACTAACACTCAACAGTGGTGGAGCAGCCACTTTGCCCGTCCATCTGGAGTAGAAATTGAAGGGGGGCCGTGAGTCTTCAAGTCGGGGGGCCGGAGCTCAGCCAGAGGTCACAATGCACCCCGACTATGACCCTGTAGCATTCGTGGAGCCCACCATCGAGGTTTGGCAGGCCCGGTATGGCCCCGGACCCCTGGCTTGGAATGCCCCCTTTAGCCATTCTTACCTGCTGCTCAGCCGCCCAGAGGGCCAAGGGCAGACAGCGTGGTCATCAGGGGGCGACACAAATGCTGCTCTGTCCATTGTCCTTTTGTGGCTTCGTCTGCCCCGTCCCATGACGGCCAGTTCCAGGGCCTGGGTGACATTATGCCGTGTTCTGGGGGTCTTTTAAATTCAGCAGTCCCTTACTGCAGGCAGGATGCCAGGCTGTCCTCGAAAGGGAGTTTCGATTTTTCTGTCAGTCGCTAAACTGTCCCTGGCCTCGTCTCCTCAAATCAACATCAGGGTGACCCGCATGGAGAGTGACGGCCACGTCCTCAAACGTGACATCACTCAGATGAGGCCACCGCCCGACGGACACAAGCAAGGGTCTAAAACTGGCATGTCGCAGCTGGCACGTGCCGTGTAGCGAGCAGGGAAGAGAAAGCGCTTTGAGGAAGCCGGGCAGCCGCTCTCGCCCCGCGTCACCTTAGGTACAATGTGCCCGGGCAGCAGGACGTCACGGGCTCACAGTGACAAATGCCACTCCATTTCCAGGTCCACTCTGTCCGAGTGCCTTTTAGCCCAGGATTGCATTTGGGATTCACTTCTCATTCTGGTCTTACTGGGAAGTCCCGTTTGTGTGACGACGGCGTCACCATGTGCTGTCCCCGTCCCGTTTCTCCAGTGGGCCCCACTGTTCCTGACTCTCGTCTCGCCCCGCCATTTTGGTGGCCAGGTTTAACATTTGGCCATCCCCGACTGGCTCAAGGATCACCTCCTGGTCCGCACTTCGTGTCCCCGAACACACAGAACACAATTGTGCGTGTGCCATCTGCCATGTGTGGGCAGCCCAGTGAGAGCTTGGCTGATGACAGCAGTTGGCAAGGCTCCTCGATGGCTGGTTAGTCGCCCGCTGTGGCACTGTCACTCTCGTAGTAAGCTCGTGGCCACCCATCTCTGCACTTCTCAGGCCACTCCTTATGCCAGTCGCTCCCTCAAATTCACGCTCCCACCAGCTCAGTGCCCTTGGGTTGCCCGCAGTGCCACTGTCTTCATGGCTTGGGGTCACTATGGGTCAGGTGGCTAAACCAACAGAACCCAAAGCATCAGAACATGAGGGTACACCTCCACCTTCAGTAGCTGGCGTGGGTATAGGGGGGAGCAGCGGCAGGGCCCGTCCTCTTTCTGCC
This sequence comes from Erpetoichthys calabaricus, assembly GCF_900747795.2. Classification (NCBI taxonomy): domain Eukaryota; kingdom Metazoa; phylum Chordata; class Cladistia; order Polypteriformes; family Polypteridae; genus Erpetoichthys; species Erpetoichthys calabaricus. Next base: position 177,866 of record NC_041406.2, read on the forward strand.
CACCCAGGGGGGTGTCTCCAGATCTCGTGTGACATGTGGGGGCCGCACCACGCTCTTCAAGTCCCAATTTGTGCCACCTGACTGCCCAAACGGCACGGTATGGCCCTGGCACACGTGGCGAGATGGCACCATCAGGCGCAACGTGACGCCCTCAGCCTGCTCACCCCTGCTGCCCATGCGCCCGCCGGAGGGCCCAACTTCACATCCTTCATCCCTAAGGCCTCACCTGTAAGCAGATGGACGACGGCAGGAGACGAGCGGGCACAAAGAGCAGGGCGGGACATGCAAACGCCACACGGCACATGCTGCGCTCCACTTGCACTCTGACGGCAGCACACCCGACGGCAGCACATATTTGCCTGGTTGGGGCAGCGGTGCCAGGTGGTCCACTTGGTCATCCTCGGCGGCCTCCAGGTCCTCCTCGGGCGGGTGAACCACAACTTCGGGGATGTCGGCGCACGTCACCAGCAGCCGAGGCGCGGGGTCGGCGCCGCCCGCCTGTCCGCCGACATGGCGCCCGAGGCCCGGACTGGCGGGCGGCGTGTTGGCAGGAGAGGGCTGCGGAGTGGCCGACCTCGACACCGCTGGGCTTCCCGCTCTGGAGCTCGACAGGAGGGTATTAAAGAAGAGGGAGAGGCGCGAGTCGCCCCGCAGGGACAGGCTGGAGGCGGAGAGGCTCGGCCTCAGGAGTGACAGGCGCGAGGCGGACAGGCCGTCCCCTGAGGGGGGAGAGAAAGAAAGAAAAGAGAGAGTTGAGAGGGGCCGGCAGGCGGCAAAGGGTTAATGAAGCAAACACCTAAAGCAGGAGGCCAGGTGAGGGGGCACACGCGGGCAAGGCGTCACAGCGGGCAACCCCAGATGGAAATCACCAGCCTGGGGGTGGGGCATTTGAACCCCTGTCTGACCAAGCCCCCCCCATTCTGTGCATGCGTCACCCACCACAAGGACGACACAAGCGGTTAGTCACAGCAGCGCCGCTTGGCGCACACACACACAGACAGAGCACAGTGCAGCCCGCGGGGGGCGCTCCGGAGGTCTCACCCTACGCCTCTACAGCAGCAAGTGCCCTCGGGGCGTCGCGCGCCACTCAAAGCGTAAAGAAGGAGGCAGCCGCAGCCAAAGCTCTCACCGTTTCTGTCGAGCAAATGGGGGTCAGAATGTTTCTTGCCTATGTCGGCGAACGAGCGCACCAGGGGGATGCGGTTGCTGAGCTTCTTCTCGTTCTGATGGTGGTGCCGCTTGAGCATGGCCTCCCGCACCTTCTCCCGGAGGGTCTCGTCCAGCTGCTGCGAGGCCACCATGTTGTCAATAATCATGTCTGCGACACCCAAAGACACGAGAGGTCACTGGTCTGGGCCCCCCACAATTCTATTGCCCCATACCTACTATTGGTACCCTCCCCGCCCCCACCCCTGGCCAGCCTCGGCTCAGGTGGTCACCTGCGATCTCCTCGATGCTGTTGGCCCTCATGTCTAGCATGACCGTCCCGTTGAGTATGCAGCTCCGCAGCTCGAAGAGGCTGTGCAGGGACAGCGTGGCCACGTAGGGTTTGCTCCACCGCTCTCCGCCGTCCTCGACGTCCTCCTCGAATTTCAGCCACCTGAGAAGAAACGGGATCAGCACACAGAGGGTCACTTTATAGGTCAGCGGGCCTGAGGGTGGAGTGTCCCACCATACCCGCCATGAGCTCCTTCTTTTAGACACACGGCATAGTAATTAAAAGGCGCTATACAAGAGAGAGGAAAGGTGGCCGGCGGCACTGGGGACCAATCTGCCAGGGGACACTGCGGTCCAGAGTGGAGGATAAGTAGTCATGTGGATGAGATGGGGGGGTACAACCAGGTGGCACCTGCATCTTCCAACGTGACCACTCAAGGCCCTGGACCGTTAAGGAACTTGAACAACGGGCACAAAATTATCATTGGCACAGTACTTGAACTCAGCACCAGCCCAGCTGGAAACCTGGTGGCACCACTGGCAGAGTAAAATCTGTCCATCACTTTAGGGGTGTCGATCCCTGGACAGGGTGCCCATGTCCACCACACGGCCCACAGTCTGGCATACTGAGCCAATTGAGAAAGGCCACTTCGCCCAACACACATAGTGTGCGCCAGCTGCTATGCCACTGTGATCTCAGAAATTACGGGCACCCACCACAGATGAGTTTGTGCTCAAAGTTTAAACCAAGCAGGTCTATCGGTGCCAGCCTGGAACAAACAGCCTGGCTAAAGGGCCTTGGCGAAGTTCTGCTGTTCAGACATATGGACACAAGGGGGCAGCATTTCAGCACAATAGGCGGTGCGAAATCCAGCGGATCTCTGAGCCGAAATGCCAAAGTGGCAAATCCGAGAAATACAGTGGCACACGTCATACTTGTGGGCACAGCCGCCCATCTACAAAGCTGCTGCCCAAGTCCATCGACCCAGAAGTGGGCGGAGAGCCGACATGCAATGACGTCAGGCAAGTAGTCATGAATAAAATACCACGAGTGGCACATGCCACCAGGCCCACCTCGCTTCATACTGCACACCTTTCCTTCTGCCACTCTGTATGCCATTCCTGTGCCCTGTGGGCCTGGCATTTGCCGCTCATGTTACCTCTACTCCGACGACTCATCATTAAAGCGCCACTCAGGTGCTGGGTGTCATTTTTGTATTGGCATCCCCATCCAACTGAACATTGTGTTTATAGCGCCTTTCACACACACATTTCCAGGTTCAAGCTCAACACCCACCTCAATGGCAGGACACTAACTAAGCTTACCCCCTGTGCCCCATAAAGGGGCTTCGTCAGGCATGGAGGCGGACAGGTGCCTTGGCATAACGGATTAATAAGAAACGCAGCTAAGGGGCAACAGGGCACAAGTGGCACAGCAGGAGGGCACACTCTCCTTTTGGCAGTGCCCAGCAACTTCTGATCATCAAGTATACCAAGTGCCACCCTGGACGTGACCTCGATGCCCCTGGTGACCGCTGACTCTACTCTACCTGGCTGTCTCCTTCCACTCATAGAGGTGTCCATCTCGGAAGGCCAGCTCGTCCATTTCTGTGAAGAGGTCATGAGGAATGTGCTCCTCATCGTCATCCTCGGTGCCCAGGATGAACTGCACCCGCTGAGATGGTGTGTCTGGAAGAAAGAAGGTGGCACCTGGGTCAGCATGGAGATCACAGCTGACAATATAGAGCCCCAACCCCATGTCCTGCTCAGTCCAGATCATCTTGAGCAAACAGTCCTCAGTGGTCACTTCAGTCCCGTGTCCTTTCAGCTCCTGTCACTTCAGCACGCTGACCAAGACACAAAAATGATGCCCCAAAGCCCGCGTGGCCACCCACTGCCCTCCCAGGAAGTGGCAAGCCAAACTAGCAGTGCTGCCACCTGCTCTTCACACAGTACAACGGAAAGGGCTCCTCATTCTGGATGCCACCCTACTCAGGCTGGACACCCAGTGGCCATGCCTTTCCCTGGCCTGAGGCACATTTGCCATTCTGTGCATTCAGCTCTGTGTGTCACCAATTAGACCCCAGCACACTGGCCCACTCGGCTGTGGCATTGCTCTGGCATCGCTCAATTTCTTTGGATGGCCTCAGGGGACACTGCAAAGCCATCAGTGCCATGAAGAGTTAGTGGGGGTGACACAAGTGATGGCACCAAGAGGGCACAGACTTACAACCACCTGGGGAGGAAGAGCCCAAAAAGGTGGTAAATGGCTCCAGGTGAGACCATGCCCACAATTTACCAAGTCAAGAGTCTTCAGCAACACAGCTGGCATCACAGTGTTGTCATTGAGGTGTCATCAGCTGTTGGCTGGGGGCCGCACCTGCTCAGGTGTGCTGGCCAACCAGGCATGCCGCCCCATTGATTGAGGCCACCATGAACGGTGCCCACCAACGAGTTCTTGTCTAAAGTCATACCCACTTCCTACCCGCCTAATTTCAATTAAGTTCTGTGTACAGAACAAGGGGTGCTAAACAGTAAAGTTGGCATCCTGAAAATACAAAGACCACCAGCAACGTGGGAAAAAGACGCAGTGCACAAGCACAGCAGCGGGTCTCACAGCCAGTCTGGTGACAGCAAGACCCCAGCGAGCTCAGGGCACTCGTCATGCCCTTACTCAAACACTTGGGGAGGGCAAGACTGCCAGGGAGACCAACGGATAGGGGCAGGGAGATTGGCAGAGTAGCAGATGCCCAGGGGCAGAAGGCTACGCTGACGGACGGGCCGCACTCATTACCGTAGGACGGAGACTCCCTGCCATCCTCCCGGTCACTTCCTCGGTCTCTCCGCTTCCGGTGGTGTCGATGGCCTCTGTGCCGGTGCCTCCGTCGGCTCTGCTTGCCCAGGGGGACGTGGACGCCAATGTAGACGGCCCTGTGACCTGCGAGAATAAAAAGAGAGGCAGTTAATGGAGCCGAGTTCAACAGGTGGTGGGCACCTTGAAGGGCACAGCTGCCCAGGAGGGTCACTTCATGAGAACAGAGACAAGTGACACTGTGACCGCTTGCTTTAACATGATGACAATTCACAGAGGAACTTCCTGCATGTGCCCCTCAGGGTCCAGGGGTCATGCTGGCACTGCAGCAGGAGTAGCCGTGAGGTTTCTTAATGAGAGTCCAGTGCCCGTGTGTCCATCACTTTGGCCGTCTCAGAGTTCTTTCCAAATATGTCATTGGAACAGAATGATGAATGGGCACACCCGGGTACAAATGCCACCTCTTGGCTACTGAGCTCTCCATGTTGAACTGGCAGAAGGCTGGCAACCGAGGGAACAAAAATGAAGAAATAGAAAGCCAAGCTCATCAGCAGCCGACGTCCAATGGAGAATGTGACCGGAATGAAAACGATGGACAGTGCCATCTCTCTAGAGCTGGCAGGCTTCTGGGCAGCACGGCCGAGTCCCTGGCACTGCCACCACCCTTTTTCAATTCCTTGGCCTGCTTTTCACACACAATAAGTAGCCGTCAAGAGGACCAGAACCTGTGTGAAAGTCCAGGCCACAAAGCCAGGTGACGGTCACCTACGGCCAGTTGATGGCAATTTTAAGTGGCATCTTCACTCATCACTAAAGCATCAGGGCTGGCACCATGTGGCACATGAAGGACAGGGCAGCTGACCAATGGCAACAGATGAAGCCACAGCAGTGACCGAAGCGGAGAGATGAGCTGCTTCTGGGGTGAGCGCCCAACGATAGCGGCCTGCTGTCACGCCACATCAGAGTCACTGTCACCCTGGAGAACACTGTGGGCCTGGGCTAAAGAGGCAGCCACTTTACAAGTGGGACCTTGGCACAGATCAGGAGTCGCCCAGGTTTCTCAAGGGCTCAGAACAAAATTCAAGGGTTAATAAAACCCCTGACCAGTGCAGGATATGCCAGAGAGGAGTGAAAGGCGCTATATAAAAGACAGAGTGACAGATATGAAAGGCGCCATGTAACGGGCTGCTGAGGGTATGGTGGTAGGGGACGCTGTGCAGTTAGATGGCTGCAGAAGCCTGGCAGCAGCCCCTGAGAAGAGGGTCAGGGTGGACAAAGTGATGATTCGGAGCTTATCGCATGAGATGGACGGGTCGGTCCAGACCACCTGGCCTCTGCCATGGACAGGGCACTGATACTCTGACCGTCACGGTGGGTGGCACTGCCAGAGCAGAAAGGTATTTTGGTGGCACTGCCAGAGCAGAAAGGTATTTTGTGGGTGGATGGAACCTGAACCCAAGTGTGCCCATGCCCTGAGAGGTGCCCGTCCCACATCGTCCTGCTGCCAGACTTTCCCATGGGACGCTGCCCTGCTCTCGGTCCGAGGACACATGTGGTCTTCAGTGAGCTCTGGGGTCCGGCCGCCATTAGTCTGAAGTACAGTCAGTGGGCTGAGCTCTTAGGGGTCTGCTTCACCTGCTCGAACTCGCAGGACATGAAACCACTGTGAGACCACCTGAGTCACGTGGGTGCTTTTGGCCAAGCTTCAGGCCTCTGGGATGCCCACACGTTTCACCCCCTGGTCTGCCGACTGACCACCCTGTCCCTTAGGTCCTTATCTGGGATAACATCCTGCCCTCTGGTGGCCAGGGGAAGCTGCCACCTCCTCCTCCACCATTGTAAGTCCTATCATTCCCCTCAAGCTTCCAGAGTGCTGCCCACTTCTCACAGGGTGTTCCTGTGCATACCACAAGTTCAGGCTGTGTGCCACTTCTTAGCGTCGACACGCGCACTCTGACCCAGATGCCCATTTGTCCCAATGGCAAGCCCGCCAGGCATGAATGGCAACACCTACTGCTTAATAAACTGTGGTGCCCACCGCTGAGCTCAGTGGACCTGTGGACACCTGAACAGCTGGGTGGCTGCACCTGCTCAGGTCTGCTGACATAAACAGCTGCTGGCACGCCGCTCCATCTCTGCCTGTGGTGCCTGACTTCTGCCTTCACCAGGCACGGGCCTCCCTCATATCCTCTCTGCCACATATTTAAGCACACTGACCATCACCATCATCATCATCATCATCAAGGCGTCACTCATAGCCACTCGACTCTCAGAGTCTGGCACATCCAGATGCCAACTAAATATCCCAGCCACTGATAGGTGGTCTAAGTGGACACGTGTCATGTGGGTTATTTGTGTCCATCACAGTGACCGGTGGAGAGCACGATGACTGACTGCATTGGAGAGCACGATGACTGACCGCATTGTCACATGTCACATCAGCCTGCTGACCACAACACTCCAAGCCAACACTGCCCTCCGTTTTAGAGCTGGACTTGGCAATGTCACTGGCATGTCCTTCCAACCTAGTTTGACTGATCTGTGACCTTCCTTTGAAGCTAAGGAGTGCCACCCAACATGTCACAAAAGCGCCCAGTGGGCATGACACAGTGTACTCTCACAAATGACTGGCTGAACTGCAGGCCCTTCTATCGCCACCAACAAGACATGAGCGAGGCGAGGCTAGTGGGCATCTCCATGGCACCCAGGGTGACAATGGTGACGCTTTCACTGGTTTTGTCATTACCAGCCTCTATATGGCGCCTAGTGAGTGTCAGACACGGATGGCAGCTTCTGTTTGGCATGTATGCCAGGGTGAGTTCAGGACCACCACTCGCCACTTACTTTCGAGTTCCTCCTTCTCAAAGTTGGTGCTGATGGTAGAGCTGGTTTTGCCAAGGTCCACGATGGCCTCCTCATCTTGACCCTGCACAATGAGAGAGACACAAGCATTAAAAATGGGCACCGCAGCAGAAACCCTAAGGCTGGCTTCACCTGGCAGAAAGGTGCAAGGCAGGATGGCAACGGCTCATTGACTACTGGCTGGGTGTCCAAGGGGCTTAAGCACAGGGTGGGCGAGGGCAGCACCTCTTAAAGCGGGCACTTGTGCTGAGGGTCACACACTGAAGACACAGTGGCAGGGACACCTGGCAGAGGACTGGCAGTCACGCGCCACGACTAGGACGATTAGCCTCATTAACTGCGACTGGCCAGTAAGCCACTGGCGTGCAAATCCTTTTAAAATGCGACATGCCAAGTGACCCGGGCACACTAAGGGCTTCGAAAAGTGACAAGCAGATTAGCGAGATGAGCGGCCTCAAAAGCAAACTGACTCGACGCGGGTACAGCACCCGGGGCGGCCCCACAAACCCAGCCTGGCAGGCAGCAGGCCCCTCACTATAGCCAATGCCCTCCTTGCCGACGCCCTCCTTGTCGCTATATGCACTCAGGAATGACCTGACACAGGCGACTCACCCATGAGTGCCCACAGGGCAAATGGGGCACAATGACACTGAGAGACACATCACACGGGCCACCGCTGTCCCCGGTCCATCACAGGGCCTGTCCTGCAGCAGTCAGTGGCACCCGGGGGGGTCTGAGGGGGGCAGTGCCAGGCCTAAACCAATGAGCGGGCACCACCCCATCTCACTGCCTTCATCGTGAGGGGCTGTGGACGGTGACCACTCCAGCTGGACTCTCCCGATCCCCCCGGGCTCAATGGGGGCCCACTGCCAAGGTCAATGGCGAAGAGGCAGACATTTTCACTTCTCGTCGTCTCTGTTGCCATGCTGTCTTCTGCTGATGACAAGGCGGCATGGTATCAGGTGGCCTTATTGTTGAAGGGAAAGGGGCAGGTGCCACCGGCCCGGTGTGCCCCATTACTTGTCAGCAGCTCTGCCCACTGGAACTTCTGTGGGTCACATTCATTAAAACGACAAGTGGTTGTGGTGCTGGCACCCCATCAGTGCCCACTGGCACCTTCAGTCTCAGGGTCAACGCTCTCAAGAATGCCGTAACACGACAGCAGACAACAAGCAGGGCACAATGCCCAACCGAGACACAGGAGCACCTAGGAAAGGCGCCACATCACATCTGCACCTGGCGCTCGACACTCGCTCAGACTCACGCTGGCACCCCCCTGGAATCAACCACAAAGCCCCCATCGAGACCCCCGCACTGACATGCCCAGCAGGCCGGCGCACGTAAACAAAAGACGGCTTGGCCTACCGCGGCCCGGTGGCTCCGTGTGCCCTGCATGGCCTCCGCTCCGCACCACCGTCAGTGCTCTCGGGAGCTCAAGGACGAGCTAAATGAGGAGCCCAAATATCACAAAGCAGCTGGCGCCACCGACCACCCTGGAAGAAGCAATCCGAAATGCCAAGCCCGCCCCCTCGAGTTCTTGGCAAAGGCATGCAGTCTCACACAATGGTGCCAAGGTTCGCGCCTACACACTTCCTATTATAGCCCACACAAGGGCACTGAACGGACACAGCCAAGAGAAGACAGGCAAACAGGGGGAGAGGTGGCACTCCAGCTCGAATGGCTCAAATGAATGGGCAGCTCCTCCAGGACACTGGGTAGGCAGGCAGCACAGTGTGCCACCCACAGGCTGCTGCAGACACCACCTGTTAACTCGGAAGGAACACGTGATACCCTCCTGGTATGTGCCCATGGCTCGTCTACCATAGGAAGCAACATGGGTACCCATGTTCAACGGGCATAAGGATTTGACAAAATAGTAGACCAGACGTCTTTGGCGCCTATTCCTGCCCACATCCTGTGGACAATCGAGCCATGCCAGCTCGGCCTGGGTCACCATCTTCACACGACGAGATGTCACCAGCATCCTAACCACTCGCTGCCTCCCCCAGGTGCAGGAATGGATGCCCACACCAAGATGGGATGCCCATCAATGCTTTGCGAGTTTTGGTTCTTTTACTTAAAGGTGCAACAATGCCAGCTCCCTACCCCCCCATGAAACTGGGGATGGGACCAGCCCCGTTTTGGAGGTGCCAATTTTCATGCCCAACTTAAACCATCTCCTGAAAAGGCGTGGGTCAACACGAATGCCACCCCACTGGGGCATGAACGAACAGCTGCCCTTGGGCCGTGCTGCCTGTGCCACGTGCGTCACACCTGCCTAAAATTCCCAGCCATTAAATCCACCTGCTTGGGCCAGTCTGAGCCCCAGCGCGGGTAGTCAATGCCACTCAACAGCCCGGCCTCTTTAAAGAGCAAATGCCATCAGCTGTGTATTTTTAGAGAACAGGGGTTCAAGGACAGTGCAGCTGGGGACAGAGTCCGTGCCCAGCGCCCCCAGCTTAAACGAACTGACTGACGTCTTCATGAGATGACAGCCGTGCCAACCCCCTCCAAATAAGTGGCCACCTGCCCAGGCAAACCCAATATGACGACTTGGCCAAGTCGTGCAAATAAAACGCATGTCGCGCCTTTCACGGTGTCCCCGATGCAAATGTGTCGCGAACGGCTCGTTCACCGCAGCCACATAAGCCGACGCGCCTGCCACCCAAAACCCAAGACGGCGGAAGGCAGGCGGGCAGGTAGGCAGCACATACGTACACGCAGCGGGCGGGCGCCTTCGCCGTGCCTCTCCATCGTGCGTGTTTGTCGCGGGGCGGCCCGCTCCAGCCGCCGCTTTCACTTTCCGTAAGCCATCGTGTCGTCGCCGGAAGGTCTTTTCACCGAACCGCGGGGCTCGGCGGGAGCGAGCGTGCGTGCTCTTCTAGCCGTTCGTTCTCGCGCTTCAGCCGCTCGGACTCCAGAAATGCCAAGACGGGTAGCCGCCCGCCAGTCCTGCCGCGGCGGTCACATTCGCTCGGCCGGAGTGGCGCAGCCAGCGTCGAGGGGGCCGTGTGCCCCTCGTCAGGCATTCGAGGGCGCGCGCGAAGGACGAGGGGGCGGGATTATGCTAATCAACGGCAGCCAGAGCCTTACTGGTGAATCGAATAAACAAACAAACACACGGCTAACGTCACAACTCCCTTATATGGCAAGACTCGGTCGTCCAACCCCGCCCGTCCCGCCACCTGCTGCGAGCGCAACTTGCGAAGGCGCGACGGCCGACTGAGGGGCGCGCGCGCGCGGTCTCCGTCTCGTTGTACGTCCTGGCGGGACAGGCGCCGGTCCGCCCCCGAGCTTGTGGCGGTCGCCTCTTTATTCCGCTTCATTCGGGGCCGCACGCTTCTGGAAAGCGTGATGGATGGATGGATGGATGGAAAGGGTCCGAAACGAAACGGGGGATCTTTCTCTAGGATATCAGACGGGCAGCTGCGACTATTTACAGGGGTCTTGCAGGCTGGCACGACCACCGGAAGCAAAGCCGTGCCAGGTGAGCAGATGGTTAGCATGGCACGCCTGATATCGGTGCTCAGAGTGGCTAAATCAAAGGCTGCCAGGTCAACTCCCACCTTGTGTCACTTGCTGTGCCAGTGGCCCACCAGCCAGGCATCAACACTGGAGTGATGTCCAGAAAGGCGCTATATAAAGTACATGAGAACTTGAGGAAAGCAACAGCAGACACCAAATGAGTCACCACAGAGTCACATATAGCACCTTTCACATGGTACATCATCAGGACAGTCCAACTCTGTGGAGCGGTCAGCCCCAGCCTCACTGCCCGGTCCTCTCTGCCCAAGTGCGCTTAACTGGACTGCCTGAGACCCACTTAATCTGATTCGACGCCAGCACAACAAAGTGCCCACTTAGACCTGCTAGGCACATCTTAAGAATATAAGCAGTGAGGACACTGGGAGAGAGACGACTCCACACACACACAGACAATGACCTGCACCCAGGAGCCTAAGCACTGTGCCAGCCCTCCCTAGCTTGGCATTTCTTTAGTGGTTCCTTTACCCAAGCTCACCATCCTGTCAGCAGCTCTTAGTAGGCTCTGGGGTGCCCTCTGCTGTGCCTTCCTTTCCCCCACAGCTTTGTCACCCATTCCTCAGCTTGGTATCAAGTGCCATTCTGTCCTTCCAGAAGAGGCGGGCCAAGAGACCACCAGCCAGCGACCCTGCTGCGCAGCAGACAATGTCCCGGCTGGCAGCCAGACTGGGCGTCGGCGGCACACAGAGACACAATGCCCTCAGTCACATGACCAACAGTGGGTGGCCTTCACCACATACGCAAAGTTAAAAGGGTCACTTGAGATGACAGAAAACAGCCAAATCAGAGGTCACAGGGCTGGCACAGGTGGTCACGGCAGCCTCCCGAACGGAACATCACCAGCCACCTTTCCAGAACAAGGTGGACAGCTGTGCCAAGGACTGGCAAAAGAAGCGGGTGGGCCGCTCAGTCTTGAGGTTTACCAAGTGAGGTGCCCCTTTGGCCCCATTGCTGTGACACACCCACCGTCTGATCAAGCCGTGGCACACCCACTTGGCATGCTCATCGTTTTTAGGTGTCACCCTAGGCTGGCTTCATTTGTATTGTCTCTCTCGGGTGCGAGTCTGAAGCAGTAGAGACCCTCAAAACGGGCATCACATGGCAAAGTGAGCGGGTGCACAGAATGAGCAGATGCATCTGGGGAGTGAAATTCTGGTAATGACCTTGGCGTCATGCCAGGGCACTAAAAATAAAAAACAAAGAGTGCCAAAAAGGGACAAGTGCCAGCAGGCCTCGACACAAAAGGCTCACTTGGGTTCCAGTCAGGACACTAAGGACTCGTTTCTACATCACGCTCAGAGCGCACACATCATGGCTGCCACGCATTCCCAGCATTCATTTGACGCGTCCCCTGAGCAGGTCCTCGGGAATGAACGCGACGCAGTGTGACGTCAGAGTCTCGGGTCACTATCTGCACGTGACAGAGAGCCGCTTTGAGGATCGTAATGACGCGTCACATTTTCAAAGTCTCGCAAACCGTCTTCTGTACCGTCTTTTTTTTCTGGGGCTTCCAGCAGCGATCGTCACACAGGACACGTGACATTTGTGACATTCCAGCTCTCCGCACATTTAGAATCCTTAGATTTCTACTTGATGTCACTTCCATGATGAGACGCATTAGTGTGGATGTTACATTTCCCAGATAAATCGTTAATTTCGTTTAATTAATGAATGTTGTTAATGATGGGGTGGCACGGTGGCGGAGCGGTTAGCGCTGCTCTCTCTCAGGGTGTCATGTCGCTGCTGTTCCCTGCCTGCAGTTCTCAGGTTTTCCTGCTGGGTTTCCACAGTGGGCTCCGGTTTCCCTCCAAAGATACGCAGATTTGGGGACACTAAAGTGACGCCAGTGTGTGTGTCTGCTTGTGTTCACCTCGTGATGAGCTGATGCCCGTCCAGGGATTGCTGCTGCCTCGTGCCCAGTGCTAACTGGAAGGGGCACATCCCTGGATTGATGGATTTAATCACCAAACATCCAGATATCACGGTCAGATGTCCTCGGAGTTTAATGGCTGCTCCAGGCAATTCACAACACGGCGACGCTGAACCCGCTCTCACCGTGATGATATCTCGAGCACTGCCACCTGCTGGATCCCTCCAGATTTACGTAAACAGTACGACGCTTACGTGAAGTACAAACCCGGCCTAAGAGGGCCAGCAAGACCCACCCATCCACAAGCACAGGCACCCCTAGTGGCCGGCCAAGTGACAGAAGCCAAGCTCAGCCCCAGACGTGGCACGGCCCGAGGGACAGCTGGCAACGAGCGCGGGGTACAGCATGACGGACAGGCACAGGTACCAATGGGCTGTAAAGAGGTGGGCTTTGACCATCCAATCAGGAGAAGGTCCCATCACGGTCAGGTCCTTGATCTGAGTGACCGGATGTGACCCACGACGTGAGCCCCCTAAACGACTCCAAAGGGTCCGCAGTTCAAGTTTAGCCTCAATAAACGAAGATCCACTGGAGGGCGGCATTCATCAAAGAAAAAGCCAATGACCCGCACTGGAGGTCTCCCTCCCGTGTCCCCCGGCCGAGCAGGCCAAAACAAGAAGGTGACGAAGGCAGGCCACCCCACACCTTAGCAACACAGATGGACATCATGGTTTATAGCGCCTTGTCTACACTCTTCAGGGTCACCAAAGGTCAGTAGCAGAGCCTTTCCAGAACGTACCACAGGCCTGAATGACCCTGTGCTGTGACGCTCCTGGACCACTAGGGGGCTACTTGAATGCTGCAAACCGTGGGGGGGTGGGGGGTGGGGGAGGTGTTGACCACCGGACCTCCAGCGTGAAGGCGAGAGGCCAAGGGCACTCAAGGGGGCAGCATCAGCAACACACAGCGCCCGCCCCCTACTGGCCATTTCAGGAGACAGTGTGTGCCTATCCCGGGGGTCCTGGCTGGGTAACCATGAGACAAAAGCCACATACACACTAGCGCCCCCCTAGAGGGGGCTCCACCCATACCCCCGACACGATGCTGCCGTTCCTGACAGACTTGGGCCAAGTGTTTGGTGTTCTGTGCCCACCCTTGAACACTGGCAACAGGGAGACGATATCAATGGCATCAATGATGAGGTGGAAATGCCACAGAGATGGGCACACCGACCCTGTCGAGGGCACGGCGAACCCAGACAGAGGTGACGTCGGAGGGCAGCATCTGTACAGCATGAGATCAGATGGAGCAGCTGTGCCAGCCTCATCCATGTCGCTTCACTGCACTGTCCTGTAGTGGGCATCCTGGTGGGCATCCATGGCACCTACATCTATCCTCGCCCCCGAGTCATGCCGCCCACCCACACAGTCCCCGAAATGCCACTGCTTTCCTTCTTTTGACCTGTCGAGTTTGAGGCCCATTTTAGAGCAGACACGGGGGCAAAGTGGGGGGCAACATAAAAAAAAAAAACAAAGCATCCAAGCAGCTCACGCACAATCTGACAGAGCTGGGGTGTGCGTGGTCTCAAAGACCCCAGGAGGGGGCGCTCCAGCACACCGACAAAGTAACGTCCGTCCCCCTTGGCGACCCCTCAACGCCCACCAGGTCTCACAAGGCAAAGGCGTCGAGACATATGCCAGCCCGTCCACGGTCACCCAAGGCCACTCACCGACGACACCATGGCCCCCAAGCACTACCGGCATTCCACCACTTCCTGTGTGGGCCTGGCATGTGACACGTGTGGCCAGTTCTGTCCTGTCCCACCATGTGGCCTTGAGTGACTCGCTCGACTTGGCAAGTGGACACCGGGAGGAGCTGCTGGATTACGAGACACTCGGCCACGGTGCCAGGCCTGTGTGGCAGAGCTCAGGCTGAGGCACCACGTCCATCCCATTTGAGAGCCCAGAGAAGCCGACTTGCCGCCCCACCCCCACTTGTCACCTCAGGCGTCATCCCTTCTGTCACCTTGGATTTTGCTGGCTTTGCAGCAGGTGGCCGATGGCCGCTCGCTGCTGTCACTGTTTGCTCTTGTCGGTGACTCAACTTTACACTTGTGCCCTCTCTGCCACGCCACCTCAAGGACTGCTTCTTCAGATACATTCAATCAGTTGGTTTTATATAGCGCCTTTAACTATGCAGCAGTGACAGAGTAAGACAGGCCAACGTGGGTGAGCAGAATACATGTGGTGGGCACCATATTAGGCACCACTCTCCAACATCAGGGCACTGCCAGCTCCAAACCAACCATTAGAGGTGAACACAAACACACGTGGGAACCATTGTGACTCCCAGTTGGCACATAGCACCCACTATGGGTGCCCACCAATTCATCCTGAGCCAGCAGGGCAGATTTGGCTGGACTGGCAGCAGGACAGGAAGTGCAGTGGTCGTTGAGGGGACACTTGGCAGATCACGACTGGCAGTCAGGAGATGGACGGGGTCAGGGGCAGGCCAGGGCAGCAGCACTCATTCAACGTCCAGCTGAGCTGACTTCATGCCATTTGGGTACTCAGACACACGAGGGGTTTGCGTTCCAACAACAGCCAGTGTGAGGCGACGTGAGTGGGGGTCTGACAGACTTGAACCACAAGGCCTGACCAAAGGTGGGTGCTGCTGGGGATCTGTGTGACCCTGGTTGTGCCACATCCTGAGGACACTGGCCTATACACTCCAGATTTGAGCAGCTGGCATGACCAGATGATCGGGTATCAAAAGACTAAACACAAAGACCACCACGTCTCAGAGGTCTGCACGAGACCGACTGTCCTTCACCAACTGGCAGGCCTGGCACTGGTGTTGCTGTCTGGGAACTGGCACTCTTCCTGTTGTTTTTTTTTTTTTTGTTCTATTTTTGGATTTCGTTTTTGTTTTGTGCCCATTTTTGTCCATCCGCGTAATTCACTCAAACTTGGCAGATTTTGTTCCCACGGGTTAATGAGATAAAATGTGCCCATTGTTGGCTTGCTTATGCACACCTACTGGTGGTGCCTGCCTTCTCCAACTCTCTTTATGTCACTCCATGAACTATGTCATGTGCTGGGCACTTCAGTTGAGGCCTGGGCTCCTAACTGGCACGATGGGAATGCTGACTGGAAAAAATTCACCCGCCTTTCAAGCAAACTGGCAAACCCCCCTGTGAGGATCAACTTTGGCAGCATCAGGGCCGAGTCCACATCAACAAGCCAGGAGAGCATCAGAAGAGGTGCCCCCCATACAGCCTGGCGAGAAGGAGCCAGCCGTCCATTAATATAGTGCCCTTCTGGATTGACACTTACAGGACACTGGGGATTTCCTTTAACATGAAGTAGCCCCAGCTGCACTGCCAGGCCATGCCACCTTGGGCAGCCATCAGTGTGCCACAATAACAGTGCCAGTTACTCGAGATTTCCTTTAACATGAAGTAGCCAAATGGCAGCAGGCAAACCTAGTGGCTTTATTGGCGCCACAGATCTGCCACACTCACCTCCACATCCCAGACCCTTGGAACTTGGCATGGAGGAGCTGTCCTAGGTACTAGGCGGGCATCGTGGCGCAGCAGGTTTCAGGCAGCTTTCTGCCATGAAGGCCCTAAGTGAAGAGCCAGTCATGTCAGTTAGACGGACAACAACTTTGCTTTACTGGAGTAACTGGCACAATCTCAAGATGGCACCTTGAGCTATAAAGCACAATAGGCACCCACATGGCACCACTAGATGCCACTGCCTGGCTCATCAATTCACTCATAAAGAGGGCACTGATGTCTCAGTAGCCCAGGGCAGCCTCAATCTGGAACTGGCATGGTGCCAGGTGACAGCTTTGTTTGTTGCGCCCGTGTCATTGGCAGGTTCAGATTCTACGCTGTCAGCTGTCACCTAACACCACTGCTCAGGTTAACGCAGGGCACCCGAGGCTGGCACTACAAAACACAAGCTCAGAACGAATGGGCATCTGATGTCGAGAGGGGCGCCACCATCTTCAAGTCACAGAGTGGCAAACTCCGCCATTTTGAGGGTACAGTTCCTTTAGTCTCGGCTGTGATGTGATGTGAAAGTATGCCATGGTAGAGCTGGTACACGGTATGCCCACCACCCAATTCACCTAAACCTTCAGCCCATCCCAGCAGCACTGGGCACATGGCTTGAACTACCTCCCTGGGATGTGGGTAGAACAGGCAGAGCCCTCTCATGCAGAGCCCGGGCAGACATTTGAACCTGGCCAACATTTGGGCATCAGCGAAGCACCCCTTGAAAGCAATGGTGACCAATCTAAATATCAACAAATCAGTCAGTGTACTGGCATTAGCAGGCACGTCCAAGCTGCAACTGGGCACCAGCCTGCATGGTGTGCCACGCAGAAGCCAAAACATTAAAAACATGTTGGGTGCTGAAGCCATGCCAACCAGAAAGGAGTCAAAATAAAAATACCAACCAACCAAAGAGGGCAGCCCAGCTCTGACCCGGGAATTGCACCTCACCCTGCTGAAGCCTGTGTGGCACCGTGAAAGCTAAATAGCTAAGCCACTGATTTGTGTGCCCAGCTAATTTACAAAACACAAACTGGCACTAGCAATAAGGGCACCAGCACGGACTTCGTTCATTTCACCTGCAAAAAAGAAAGCATGCAGTGGGCACACAGGGGGCAAAAAGCCTTCACGCGCCAACTTCAACACACACTCAATTATTTAAAAGGCCCCGTGCCACCACAGCTCGACAAGTCTCAGGTGTCAAATCTGGGACTATGCCAAGGTGTGCCACCGGGACGCAGACTGATTTACTGGCACCCGATACACAGAACATCCCGACATGCTCATGCAACTCAGTGCCCACTGGCTGAGTCCCTGGTGATCTGAGACAGCGTGTCCTCTGCTTACCCTTGCTATCCTCCACTGCCAGGCACACCAAGAGGGGCTCCTGTTTTGCCCACTCAACCTTCTGGTCATCATCATGGGTACAGGACTGGGCTCCTGCTACCCAGCCACTCTGGTACCAAGAAGCCCAAGCGCCTCACCCTTCACGGCTGTCCTACCAACAGCCCTGAGCCTCACCTACCATCACCTTTGGCACACAAGTCTAAGGGGCAGGCAGGAGCGGACCACCCAGTCCAGGCTCAGTCAGCTACCGGCCAGGCTTATCCCAACATCACATTTAAAAGGGAAGGCAAAGGGACACACGGGCACCATGGGCCTCACCCAAGCAAATGTAGCGTGGCATGGATGTGACAGGCACTACATAACAGTGTATTTAGGGACCTAATGAAGGACTTTGTTAAATGGTGCGACTCAAACCACCTACACCTGAACACCAGCAAAACCAAGGAGCTGGTGGTGGATTTTAGGAGGACCAGGCCCCTCATGGACCCCGTGATCATCAGAGGTGACTGTGTGCAGAGGGTACAGACCTATAAATATCTGGGAGTGCAGCTGGATGATAAACTGGACTGGACTGCCAATACTGATGATCTGTGTAAGAGAGGACAGAGCCGGTTATACTTCCTTAGAAGGCTGGTGTCCTTCAACATCTGCAATAAGATGCTGCAGATGTTCTATCAGACGGTTGTGGCGAGCGCCCTCTTCTACGCAGTGGTGTGCTGGGGAGGCAGCATAAAGAAGAAGGACGCATCACACCTGGACAAACTGGTGAGGAAGGCAGGCTCTATTGTTGGCATGGAGCTGGACAGTTTATCATATAATGCCTAACAAGGGGCACTGCTGGTGATGGGACTGGCACAACCTGCTGCCGACCATAAAACATGGAGGCATGCGAAAGGCGCTATATAATGAATGGACAAATAGGAAAATCACAAAATAATCGACGGGAAAGAAAAAGGCGTAATCCATTGGTTGGTGCTATATAATGAACCAGTGGAGAATCCTTCAGGCCCGCCACCACTGTGTGACACAAACACTGGGACCAAGTCACCAGCTTGGAGTCTGGCCCTGTCCAGGGCAACCTCTAAGTGGGTCCTGCCTGGCACTGGACAGGTGGACCAAAGAAGGTGACCAGCAACAGATGGCCGCGGCCAAGGCCCACAGAACGGCGTGTGTTGGAATTCAGAACAAGACAAACAGGAGCTCAGCGGGTGGGCGCAAGTCGTGAAGTGCGTCAGCTGCCAAGTTGGAGGTGACACTCGACCAGCCGGCCGGCCTTCGGGCCTCGCAGCTCCAGACTGTCCAAGCTGGCAAAAGATACAAAACAAACATGCAGTGCCAACTGCTGTCTGCCACCTGCCCACCCCCAAACTTGCCTCTTGTGCGAGCTGCTGGCCAGCATTCGTAACAGGGACCTGTGGGTGCTGTACCCACCCCGTGGCCCCCTGCATCTGCAGGGCAACCCTCTTGCTGCATCTTGTGGTTCCATGTGCCCCCTGGCGGTCAGCCTGGGCAGTACTGCCAATGTCATGCGTTCTCTCCTTTCCTGGCACACCCTGGCAGCACCCTTCTGCACGTGTATTACATTTGGGTCTCCTCCACCCCTGCTCTGTGCCAGCCTTCCCCATCTAAACTCAGAAGCCCCCTGGAGTGAGTGGCAGTCCTGGTTTGGAGGCACAGGCAAATGGCGAGAGCCATACCTATGCGCCCGCCCGTGCTGCCCCCTGTCCAGTCCTCAGGCTCGTTTGTTGGACTCCGCCGTAGGGCATTCACTTTGTCAACACGGCTCAGCTGTGACAGTTTTGTGTGCCCAAAGCACGGGCCGTGTTTACACTGCAAACAGCTGAGCATGTGCACCAGTGTGGGGCCTCGGGGGCCGTGAAGTGGGAGTCAACCCGGGGTAGGGCCTTCTCTCACACTGGCATTGGGTCTGAAGACTCAGCCCTGTGAGCACCACCAAGCTCTTGACTCAGACACAGTGCCACTGCATGCACAGACTGGCAATGCCAGCCACCCCCTCCTCTCTGAACTTCAACACAGGGGCCCCTGAGAGTAGTGTGCCAAGAACCTTGCCATGACCATGGGGTCATTAGGTTTGCTGATGGCACTGCCACTGCAGGCCCTGCCACCAATCATGAAGAGAACCGTGCTCCTGAACCAGAGGTGCCAGTACAACAGTGCCACAAAGCCAAGAAGTGAGTCAAAGACTTCAGGAGGTACAAGACGGGCAACGCTGCCATGCAAAGCATAAAACACCTCAGAGTCCACAGCATTGGCACCACTCATCTCTGCTCATATCGACCAGGCTTGCCAACACCTTGAGCTGCTCAGATAGAGCCATCTACGCTCGCCAATGTCTACCCCCTTGCTGAGTGTGTGGCAGCTGGGTGCTGCCGAAATTGGCTCAAAATGTCACTGGCACACAGCCAGGCATGCAGCACATGATGGTGGCACCAGAACTGCCAAATTCTTACCCAACTCCAGCCATCAAGTCTCAAGTACTTTAATAAGTGGCACTACCTGTGCCATTTAAGTGGCAGACATGTTGATATGCCAACTTTGAATTCCGTCTGGCAGCCCCGCCCACTGCACTGTTTCCTGATGGACTTGTGCCAATCCTCCCAAATAAGTAAATAATGAGAGTTCATCTGAAACCCCAGCACAGACAAACCTGGCATGCCAACACATCACCCGCTCACCAGGGCACACAGTGCTCTTTGTCCTCATCCATGTCTGTGGCTTGCACCTCACCAATTGACAGGAGACCACCGATTGAGATGCAAAGCGAAATCCAAAGGCCCACCCAACAACTCAGCGACACAATCCATGGGTCAGGTGCCCGGTCTGAGGCTCACCCTGTCCCATGGCATGTGCCATTCAAGGACTGTTCAAATGAATTGTTTTAAGAAAATTCTGTGGCCCACCAATAAACAAAGGCGCCTCTCGTCGTCACCATCAGGGGCATCGGCCACAGACGTCCGTGATGCCACAATGGGCAAAATAATGGGCACGTCCGATCAATGGACGGGACAGCTGATAAAGCATGCTGGCACCAGCAGGATGCCCCGCGCCCTCTAAGTAAATGCCAGCCGTCACACTGCGGTCCACTGTGTAAACACACCGTGAACAAAAGACAACGACACCCACCACAGCCGCAGCATTCAGGGGCAATTCAATGAACCCGCTTGTCAAAGCCCCTCGGATCTGCACAAACCCAAGGCGGACCGCCCACTCGCCCGCTGTAACTTCAACAGCAGATGTCAATTGAGGTGACAGAGCAGCCAATGAATGAGCGGTGATTGGCACGGCTGACCAATGAGGGAGAGGGGAGGCGGGTCTACCACTCAAGCTCTGCTCAGCTGCTCGGGTTGTATACAGCGCCTTTCAGCAGGCACAGAGTCGGGGGGGGTAGCATCGCATTTATAGAGTCGATGTGACATTTCAATGAACAACACACACAAAGAGATAGGGGGCACCTAGGTGATGCGCACAGGGGGTCTTCACCATGTTAGCACACTCTCGTTTGAAGAAGTGGTCCATGTCACAACACTTGAGGGCCGAGGGGAGTCTCGTCTGTACACCAGACAGGTGGGCTTTGTGACCACAGCAGATTGTCCTTGCTGTCGGTGAAGTGGACCACCTCATTCGAGCCCACCATACCAGGACTTTGGTGACCTCAGAGAGGTCCCTTTAATGCCAGCAGGTGCACTGGTTTGGCGATCCCAGCCGTTCGGCGCCTTACCCTCTGCATCTCAAAGTGGTGGCCCCCAGACGCCAGCCATGAGACCCTGGACGATGCCATGGCTCTTGTGCCCATCCTTTTGTTTAGGATGTCAGAACAGTGTGGGTGAGGACACGCCATTTCACCCAAGCCGCTCGCCCACTTCTCCAAAATGACTCCAAGATCCCCTGTCCAGTGCACTCCCTGGTCACATTTTACTGACCACCCTGACATGCACCTCAAATGCCCAATGAGGGCGAGGGCGGTGAATGAATGCCAGCTTCGTCTTTGCCCACATGGGCCACACTGACACCTGAATGTTGGGGTCGCAGCACAACTTGCTGCATGTCACATCGGACACTCTGGGCATGCCCTGGGCACACAAAGCCTGCACCGACCGTGGCAGGAGTGGACTGGTTGGCATGTGGCACCGCTGTGTTTACTGTCTGTCTGCTCTGTCACCCTGTGCTCCCTGTGACCTCACAAAAAGCCAAATCGATCGATGGACGGGACGGCCACCCAGATAAGGCATGCCGAGTAAACGCCCACCCAGGGCACAAATGTGCCACACACACCCTGCACATCTGGAACTGTCGTGATGTCAGCAAATGCACACGGGGGGCATCTGCCCCAAAAACCCACAGCTTCTCCTGCACAATGCAGGTGAGCCATCAGTGGCCTGCTTTCTTAACAGACGGTGACCACAGCACTGGAACCTCCTCTCCACTTGGCACCTCCTGAAGACTGCCAAGGCCAGCCTCCTATGAAGGAGAACATGAAGGCAGTGGGCACCTCAAAGGGGGTACCACAGCATCAGCCTGGGGGTTCAAGCCACACGCAGTCAGAAAAGTGGCTCATGGCTTCAGGCTGCCAGCAAGTGCCCGAGGGAAAGCCCGGTAGGGCAGCAGAAAGTGGCACAAAGAAAGCCTTCTTGCCTCATGTGGGCTCTTACACTGGGCAGAGAGCGTGACCTTGACCTTGGGCAGAGCTGGCGTTTCGTGTGCCATCGTCAGCTCAAGTGTACTTAAAAGTCCTCGACAGTGACAAACAACTGAAGATGTCAGCAGCTGGGCAAGATGCGAACTCGGGGGGACGGCGTCGAGGGGCTGCTTACGTTCCGCATACACACTTGCTCCGCGTGCCAAGACATTTTTCACATAGCTTCAAAACGGCTTGCCGTTCTCCGAAGCACGATGCCACACCTCACTGGGGTGGTGTTTAAAAAGTGGCGTGGGGACGAGAGGAGTGCAGATGACCAGTAAAGGCCACCGTCACTCCATCATCTGCCTTGTCCTACTCGACCGCACAGGGTTCGGTGGCCGATGGCCGAGTTTGACAAACAAAGGCAGCACAGCCTGGCGGGGCCCAAAAGGTGCCCAAGTGCGACCTGCGACTCACTTTCACAGTGAGAGCTGGCATCATAACCACTTTGGGTCCCCTATGCCTCTTTCCACTCCTTACACCTTCTTACCATGGGTGGGTCTGCCTGTCTTGTCAGGGGCTCAAGTGAAAAAACACCTGGCAGCGCCCCGGGGTGTTTCGTACCCCACCCGCACCCAACTGATGAGTCCAGACAGTTTAGGAAGAAGCCCCCCCCTTGCGACCATTCTCGGAAGACAGAAGGCGGCTGGTTAACAAGTGTGCCACTGTGGGAGTGCGAAGTGCGAGTACCAGCCGGAGTGCCAGGCCACTAACAGCCCCCAACTGCTGACGACCCTTTCCTGTGTAGGCGCCATATAAGCTATCATGCCAGCTGCAGACTCGACTCCCTCTGGATGTGCCCACTGGGTACTCGACGTGACACGCGGTGGCTTCTTCTGCGCCGAGCACAAACTCGGGAATCCCCAACTCCGAAACTCTGACGCAGGCAGCACGCCGTCCGCACCTCCCGAGACAAACGACGAGCTGGAGATCCGCGGAAGGGTCGCCGCCGCTCGTGCCTCCCCCCGCAGAAGGCAGTCGGCGACAGCCGTCCATATGTGGACAAAGACCAGGGGGGCAGCCAGAGTGGCATCGCCGGGGGAATCGAAATCGGAAGCGGCACGAAGCGACAAGGAAGAAGCGGCACCTGATGGCTTAACTACAAAAGAAGAAGAAGAAGAAGAAGAAGAAGCGAAACCAGCGGCGTCCCCACGTGCCCGGCCGGTGGCCACCACAACGCCCGAATTCCGCTCCACTCGTCGGCGTTTCGCAACTCCGCACGCCGGTGACCCTCCCCCTCCCCTCTTTCCGGTGCCCGCTTCACGGGCGCGGGGGCTTAGTTACCGTCGTGAGGAGTGGGCGCATCTGCTCGTTCCTATCTTCCTCCATCCCGGTCGTTTTGTCTGCCGGTGTCTCTCCGCGCCGCTGACCAGCCGCCATCGAGCGAGCCAGCCAGCCACTGACACAAAGTCGCCAACTCGCCTCACAACATTTGACACAAAGAGCGTGCCGCCCCGGCAGATGACGAGCGTGGCTCTCCTCCAATCGCGAAGCGGCGCCGGCCGGCTGGGCGCCAATCGCTTCAAGGGGATTTGAAAAGGGGCGTGGGAGGAAGGGAGGCGAAGAGGAACGGCCCCACTAGAGCGCTTGGCCGCATCTTCGGCGTCGTGTAGGCACGCGGTCGGGAGCCTCAGTCGCCAGGGGCCAGGGTGGCGTAATGTGAAATAAGGTGGCGGCGGGAGGCAACGCTGTGGAGTTTGAGAGGGAATTTCGGGGGGTGGATACAGAAGACACAAACACGAGGCTTCGGACGGCAGCAGACGAGCGTGAGCGCAAATATCGTGAGTTGTCAGACAGAAGCTGCGGGTCAAAGGTCACCCGGGGCTGCTACTTCACTTTAGCACCACAAGTGTAACCTCTGAAACAAGATGGGGGGCGATTGGGACGGTTAGTCGGATGTGCCCCCCACTCACCCAAGGATGTGTCTCGAGACCCCTGGCTAGTTGAACTCGATGGCTCGTTGATCCCGCTTAGCTTGCCAGTGCGCCAGGCAGAGCGACACACGCGCCAGGCAGAGGTGCATGCCACACCTCAGGGTTCTCATCTGCTTGGCTTCACCCAGCTGGCACTATGGCAGGTCGCATTTCCTGTCCCAGAAGGGAGTTGTGGTTTGTCAGCAGATGTGTACATGGGGGGGTCTGGTCTGATTAAAAAGAAGCAGGAAGGTTGTGCAAATGCGCTGTGAAAAAGTATTTGCCCCTTCGTCATCTCCTCTCTCTTTGTGTGTCTGTCAGAACGTGTGGCTTCGGATCTTTAGGTGCCGTCAGATAAGGAGATGCAGAGATGACCGCTGACGGCCGTCATATCTGTAAGTCCTAAACCTGCCCGACACACCTGTGTAGCCCCCCATTCACTCTCTCCCTCAGGCCTCTGAACCCAGCCAACCTCCCACCATGTTGACCCTCACCATGACAGTAAAGTGGTCACCAGGAGAACAACTGCGGTCCTCCATCTTGGGAAACTCCAGGGCCAACCAGGAACGCAAAGGGTGACAACGCCATTTGTAAAGGTCTGGGATGGCAGCCCACCACAGTGAGAGCTGCCATCACCAATGGAGATCATTCAAAATGGCACACGAAGTCGCAGAGGATCCCACAGGAACTGCGGGCCCCTCCGGCCAAAAAGAGAACGTAAAGAAGCAGAAAGCTCTGCTAGACAAGTGCATCGTCCAATTCGGGGGGGCGCCACGGGGTCCACTGGCTCTCCACTGTTTCCAGTGCAATCAAAGATAGCGGTGCTAATGTGATGGGGCAGTGAAGCTTTGAAGGAGGAGCCAGGAATTCCACACTTGACTGGAATATTCCTAAGGAGAACGCCGAGCCGTATGTCCTGAGCTGAACCTTGGGTGTCCTTGGGTTACACGGCAGGACGAGGAGCCAAAACACACCAGCCAGTCTATGACCGAATGGTTCAGAGGGTTTGGTGTCCCCAGTCAGAGTCCTGAGAGGAGCTGAAATGAGTGGCCGACAAAGCTGCCATTGTGTCCAAATTCAGGTGGCCCACCAAAGAAGAGCGGACGGTGACATGAAAAGCTGAAATTAAAATAGACTGCTAGAGGAGCTGTGGGGGGCAATTACTTTTTCACATGGCTGCCTTGGGTGTCGGGTAACTTGGACTGCTTTGTGTCAACGTGGGCTCCCCTTCTGTAATTCTGGACTATTCAAAGAACAGAGGAGAAGACTAAGGGGGCAAATACTTTTTCACACTACTGTCTTGGCACAGATCTGAGGAGACGTGCAAGTCAGACGTACGTTGAAGTGAGGGCACTATGCCAATACACTTGAACCTGAGTGCCAGCTGTCCATCCCGTGGATGTTTTTTTTAAATTAGCTGGCCATACAGGACAGAGTGACAGACAAAAGCCACCCAAGAAGACAGAGTGCAGGCACTGGGCACAGATGGGCGATGTGCTCACGGTGGGTGCCATCCAGGGAACTCCTAAGTGAAAGGACGAACAATGATAGGCCAGGTAGACCCAGTTGTCAGACTGGATGTGGATGTTGGCATGATGAACACATGTAAAACAAGACTTGCAGGAAGGGCATGCCAGGGCTTTGGCACAAAGAGAAGACCAAGGTAAGACATGTTAAATGGGCATTGTGCAGATGGCCATCAAATCGCTGAAGCAGTGCCGCTGCAGGAGCCCAGGCTCAGCTACTTGACTGTGTGAACGCCATGCTCCCTGGTGTTCCTGTTGGTCTCCTCTGGGTGCTGTGCCCTTCTGCTCCATCTCAACGATGGGCACACTCCCAATTGCTCCTGTGTAAGCAGGCTTTCTTCACATGGGAAGAACCTTCGTCACAAGCTGCACTCATTGAGCTCCCAGGATGCAAGCTGAGGTCCTCATCAAGAACTTGGTGGGCTCAAGTGACTGGACTTTGGAGTGGACTTGTGTTCTCTCCAGAATGGGTCGCTGCCTGGCACCTGACTCTGCCAGAGAAGCTCTGGCTCACTTTGACCTGGAACAAGCAGCTCACAGGACGTGCAGACGTTTGAGCAGAGACAAGGCAGCTCCAGAGAGGCCAGCAGCCCGTCGTTGGTAAAACGCCAAGTGCTGGCGTCAGAGGTGCCTACCGACTCTGGGTACAGCTGAGGTCCTGCCCTCTGTAGACCCCGTTACTCCCTTCTGATAATGCTGTCCATGCCTGCCTCGTCTCCACCCGTGTTGCCTTCCCACTCCTTGTCTTCCCCACCCATTTGCACTTTGCTGATGCCCACCCTTGTATTCCAGGCCTATGCCAGGCTGATTCCTACTGTGAACTGCTCTTCTGTTCATCCTGATACATTCCATTATGTGCGTTGCCATCTCAGTTTTCCCTTGTCTCGCTTCATTGATTCTGTAGGACATGATGGGTTGGTGAGCCTGGTATTCAGACCATGTATGGCTGGGCTAAAGTGGGCACTTCAGGAAGGGGAGCAAGGCAGTGCAAGGCATTGACAGCACAATGAACACAAGCTTGGGCACAAGTGGCACATGTAAAAGAGGGGAAGCACCACTAGGGGACAGAAGGACTAACATGGTCATGATAGGCAACTGGTATCACCATGGGCAGCAAGGAGCTTCCACTGGACAACAACCCTAGAAATGGGCACAGGCCTACGGGCTCCTTCATCTCAGCTGTCTGGTGGGCATGAAGGCTGCAGATCAGAGTGCAGAGGAAGAAGAAGAGGAGGATGAGCTCTTAGGAAGGCCTGTCGAGCAACGAGGTGTTTGTGGGTTTGGACTTGGTGTTGCCTCAGTGGTGCCCAGGATTTCTGATATTCCCACTTTTACTTAACTTAACCCAAACTGGCATCCTTCTGGTTTTGGGCTGGCTTGAGAGCACCAGGCTATTTCAGGTGCTCCTGTGGCATCACCTTCATTCCAGATTGCCAGTTCTTCTCCTGCCCTGGTTTCCTTTGGCAGCCCCTGACTGTTGCCCCATATGTTCTGTTGCTTCATGTGCCCTGCTATGCCAAGTCTGCCACCTTTCTGTTCTGTTTCATTCCTCAACAAAACAAAACAAACTGAGACAGACAGACAGATAAAACTTTAGAGACACTCAAGAAAAAGATAAATACGAGTACCCTCACAAACCACAGCCCGCAACACACAAAAAACACATTGTACCTGATGCCAGAGGTGCCCTCGGCCTGTTGCTGTGCCAATGGCTGACCTGCTCATGTCTCTCAGGTGTCCTTCTTCCTGGTGGTCTTCTGACCTCCTCGTTTGGCTCTTCGTCGTGACTTTGGTGGTCTTCTTCTGCTTCTTTGGGAAGGAGTTTCACAGTTGTCCTCTCCCTTGTGTGATGTGTACGCCTTTCTAGTTTTTAGTGGCCTTAGAGCTAATGAAGGGGGCTACTGGGTGGCACTTTAACCCTTTGGAGACAGGACGAGCAGATGGGCCATCATCAGAATGAAGCATCATGGAGCGGTGGGCATCACACATTATGTGATGCCAGGGCGGCCAAAGATTTGAAAATGGCCAAAAAAGAAACACAATGACAGAAGGGAAGCAGAGGCCTGCTTGAACCCACTTGGCAGTGCCCCACCTTGGCCGCCTTCCCTCACCCCGACTCTCCCAATAGAGGGGGCTCCACATTCAAATCTGTGGCCTCCAAGAGGGGGTTCTGGAAACCCTTAACAGCCTGTCCCGGTCCTTTTGTGACCCAGAGAATCATCCTGGCACAAGAGTGAGGGTCACAAGCCCACCAACGGGCAAAACACGGTGAGGTCACAGAGCTACGGGCAAGGGGTCATGGGACAAGACCGAGCCCACCAATCTGCCAACATCTGAGCGCCTCTCCCCTGCTCATAGTGAATATAGCGTCTTACAGCTCACGACAACTCGTGACACCTCAGCTCAGCCCATGCCAGGTCAGCTGAGAGGTGTTGGCCAAAGCAGGAGCTGGAGGGACAGCTGGGGGTACGGGATGGCCACGAGTGACCAGGGTGGTCCGGGTGGCATGGAAAGAAAAGCTGTGAAAATGAAAAAACACCTGAGGGCAAGAGGAGCCTGGGCCGCTGAGCCACCAGTTGACAAAGCCAACTCAGTGGCAGCCAGCTGAGCTGGGTGTGGGCACTGATGCCCTGAGTGCTTTCTACTGCACCTCGACCAAGCATGGCTACCTGGGTGAAGGCGCCCTGTGACAACACTTTTGTAACGAGTGTTCAGACTGACCCGAGGAATTGGCACATAGATGGAGGCCAAGGCCAGAGCTGAATGGCATGAGCCGGTCACTGGGGGATGGCAGTGTAGACGAGAGCTGTGGGTCAGCGGTCAGCGATGAAGTGTCTGGCTCAGTCACATTGCCAGTTGCTAGGGTGGCACACTGGGCAGGCTGGTGGCCGTAGGTCAAGCCACTGTCTTTTACCTGGGACTCGGCCACTATCAGTGTGCCACTGTCATGTTCCCCCTGTGTGGTGCTGACCAGCTGTGCCACCCTGTGACCCTGAAGCAGTCTTGGTGTGTAGAGAGAGCTGCTGGTGGGAGATGTACACCGAGGTGACCTTGTGGCCTACGGCTGAGTGACCACCCCTGCTGTGACTGAATGCACATTCTGTCACCCTGAAATAGCCCGCTGTGTTCGGGTGGTGGGTGGTCCATGAGCAGTGGGTGCCCGGAGCCCTCTGGTAATTGACATCTTTGCTTTGGCCCAAAAGTGGACAGTCGTGTCAGATGATCAGGCCGCCCATAGGCTGTGTGTCACTTGGTCACTCCAGGCTGTGCCAACTGTCCATAAGCAGTGGACCCTGCGGCCCTCACATCCAAATGTGCTTGTGTTCCAATGCCTGGTCACTCCATGATGCCCCGTAGCTCTACACTGGACTAAAGTGGACACAGTGGCCTTTGCCAGGCCAAAGACACTCATCTTACAATAATTAACGACCCCGCACTGGCACAGCGCAAGGGTCCATAGGTCCACTTTGGCTGTCCAGACCGCTGACCACCAGGTCCCTTGTCAAGTGAACAGGACCCTAAGACGCTGGCATAGTGTGCCCCCCTCCTCCGCGCCCACCATCCCTCTGGACTTGCCGAGTCTGGTGTGCGCTGGATGGTCCAGAGTCAGTGGGCTGAGCTGTGTGCCTGCCGGTGGCTCACGTGTTGCCCGCTAATCCTCTTTACTTGGCACGCGGGCCTCTTCTGGAATGAGGTAATCCTGCCGAGGTATGAGGGCCCGCTGGGATTGCGCCCGGGCACCGCATGGCAACAGCATGTAGCGGATGGCCAGTGCAACTGTATCCAACAACACTGCCCGGCGGTTGCCTGCTGGCCTCGGGCATTTTTCACATTTTTCTTCAGATTTCAGCCGTTTGCCTCATTGTGGCTTTAATTTGAGAGGCCGCTGGTGGTCTGCGCTGAAGAATTTCACGGCGCTGGTAATCAGGATTGTGGGGCGCCATGCCAGGAGCAGGTGCCAGTCCAGAACGCTGCAAGGTCTCTCCGTCATCATGCTGTATAGCGCCTTTCACCGGGGGCCTTATGAAGCAGGACTGAAAGTGCGGTAGGAGACATCCAGGCAGAAATGTGCTGAGGTGGGACCGAGGGCCAGCGGTCGGACCCTCAGATGCCAGGGTGCACCTCGCGTCACTCGAGTAGTGGCACGTGCTAGGGTCTCAAAAGAGGGAATCACCCTCTGGCACACACAATAAATGAGGAGGTGGGCAGAGGGTTCAATGGCTCTCTTCACTGGTGCCCACCTTCAGCTGACTGGCACTCCACTCCTGGCTGTCCAATGACATTGCACTGTCCACCTGTCCATCTCCCTGTCACCTGAGGCCCTACAGGGCACTCCACATGGCACCACCAGTGCTACTTACATGGAGACGTTGTCCTGCCGCCCACTGTCTGATTTCAGGCGCAGGTCACAATGTCATGGAGCCATTGTCATTTTCGACTGTACAATACAATACAATACAATTTATTTCTGTATAGCCCAAAATCACACAGGAAGTGCCGCAGTGGGCTTTAACAGGCCCTGCCTCTTGACAGCCCCCCAGCCTCGACTCTCTGAGAAGACAAGAAAAACTCCCCAAAAACAACCCAGTAGGGAAAAAAATGGAAGAAACCTCCGGAAAGGCAGTTCAGCGAGAGACCCCTTAACAGGTAGGGTGGGCGTGCAGTGGGTGTCAAAAGAAGGGGGTCAATACAACACAATACACAGAAGAGAACAAATCCTCAATACAGTATACAAATAATAATTTTTGCAAGTATGGAGCAGAATTTAACAGTAGATGATATCCCATAATAAGATTTGGATTTGTGTAGAGTCCTGGAGACCTCAGCCATCAAGCTGCCTCCCCCTATTGGTCATTCCACAGCTGAGACAGTGCTGGGCCAGCTAATCCGATGAAAGGACCCCTCTACCCCACGATTCCTGTGATCCTCCATCAGCGATGACTTTACCTTAGGCAGGCAGAACAACTTGGCAGGTGGGCCGGGGCACCAGGTGGCACATTTGAGTACCGAGAAGAGAAACAGAAGAGGTGAGGGTTAGTATCCAATTCTAACTATCATGTTACTTCTGTTTTAGTGCTAATGACTGACAACAGAGATGCAGTCTGCACAGATAATCAGCAGCTCTAGTCAGGGTGTGCTAAACTGAAGTTGTGAGATTTGAAAGCTGAGACTGAAGGGGCATCTCTTATAGTAACAGGCAGTTTAGGGGGTCCTGTGACTAAAAGCTCGACCTCCCATTGTTATTTTATTAATTCTTGGAATCATAACCAGACTGGCATCTTGAGATCTTAATGTGGTTATGATACCACTAGAGGGCGTGAGGGGTTTGGTGGCCATCCTTGGCGCATTAGGTGAAGGCTGCCTTACTTTTGTCTTTGCCCACCGTTGGTCCAGTGCCCACGCCTGTCCATTTCTCGGCTGGCTTGCTCTTGTTGTCCTCGTCCTCAGCCTCACTT
Organism: Erpetoichthys calabaricus; assembly: GCF_900747795.2. Classification (NCBI taxonomy): domain Eukaryota; kingdom Metazoa; phylum Chordata; class Cladistia; order Polypteriformes; family Polypteridae; genus Erpetoichthys; species Erpetoichthys calabaricus. Next base: position 208,893 of record NC_041406.2, read on the forward strand.
GGCTCCTTTTTCAATGTTTGCCTGTGACTTTGGTGTCACGTCTGGAGTAAACCCCAGGTGCCTGGCAGTACCATCCTCGCCATCTTTGTCCTATTGAGTTCTCCTTCTGCATCTTTTGTAAGATTCTGACTGGTCCTGACCCCTCGTCCTCATGTCCCTATGGATGTGTGTGACAGTTTTCAGCAGAGTGTCGTCCACCCACTTTGTCCCTCGTCTACATGCTGGTGAGCCCCCTCGTGTTGTCCATCTCTGATGACCTCTGAGGATTACGATGGGCCGCCGTCTATCATCAGCAAAGGCACTATATAGTTTGAGCGAGGGAAGACAGGATAGGCTGCCCATCTGAGAGGTGTGGCGTGGCACAGCTTGGAAGTCTTGGTACTGACAGCTGCCAGTCACATGTAGGGTGAGAGCCTGTGCCATTATTGGGCGCTCACAGGGTGCAAGGCGCTTTAAAGGCCGAGTGGACTAACCTTATCAGTGCCTTTGAAGCTTGTTACATGCAGAGCCCCCCATAACACAAAGATGCTATAAAGTCAGAGTGAGCTAAGTGCAGGTGTGGGACCACCCATCAGATTTACTGTTGTGACCAGTGTGGGCTGCTAACAGCCATGTTGAATTAGCTGCGGGCATGAGCAGAGGGCATGGCGAGGTCAGGTGCACCACCATGGTGGCAATGCAGAGAGTGAAGAGCCCACCAAGAGGAGACCCACTGGCAGGAAGACAACAACTCAACTGCTAGGTGGCAGTAGATACAGCATACCAGATGCCCATGCAAAAGACAGAGAAAGAGTGGCACCTTGAAAGGCTGGCAGCCCAAGACATGCCAGGGTATGTCTTGAGGGCCAGCAGGTGGCAACATGGCATTTCTAGCGAGTGAGGCTGACCGCAGGTGACCCGTTTTAGATGAGTTCAAGCAGGACTGGTGCCATCCAGCCACTAAGGGGCAGCACATACACTCTGACTTACAGAGGAGGGCGGCCACTTTTTCCCTCTGAGACAACAGACAGCGGGCACACCCTGAGGAGATCTGAGCCTTCAAGGGCTTCTGGGTGCCCATTTAGCAAAGGAGAGTCACACAGGGCGGGAAAGCCATCTGGGGACAGAAGGGAGTGTGGGGGGGGTGGTGGCCCAGCGGACAGACACGGGTTCAACAACCTGTGCAGGCAGGCAGGCGGGTGGGCCGCGTGACTTTGGTGTAATGGGGACCTGCTCCTTCAGCGTCTCCTGTGTCTTTCAAACGAAAAGCTCATTTTGGCATCTTAGCGTTACACCTGGCATGAAGAACTGGCACAAGGGCGCCACCTGCTGTTAATATAGTGCCTTTCATCGCTACCTCTATCGCTTCGCTTCTCTGTCTCGCTCAAGGGCACAGGGCCTTCACCTCCCTCTTGAGGTCATCTATATGGCGCCTTTCATACGCCCCGCTCCTCGCCACGTTCTTCTTACATGTCTGTCGTTTATGTGCTGCTCGTCACCGCCGGGGGGCTTCCACACAGCTTCAGGTGGGCGAGCCTGAGCCGCGAGGCGGTGATTGACGGCAGTGCCTTCGTGGGCGGGGTCGGGAAAGGTCCGTCAGCCTCTGTTTCGGTTGGCAGCCAATGAAAGGTCGGAGCGCCGAAATTAAAACCGGCGAGAAGAAAATAATCGGGAGGAACGCGGCCGGTGAAACTTAAACCGAGGAACGCGGTGACGTACAACAGCAAAACGAGAATGGCGTTTGGGGTTAAAAGTGGGAATTTGCTATGTCGGTGGGCGGGAATTTACTCGAGAGACCGCTAAGGGGGGCATTACAGTATTTGGTTGGTGCTGTTGTCATTGTTCCCTTAAATTGCTTCTCTCCTGTTGTTCCATAACTGTTTCATTTTGTTGTCTGTCTCTGCTCAATAACTGGCTGTCGGGGGGGGCACAGGAGGAATGGCAGGAGAGCAGGTCTGCTTAATGAGATCATCGTCCGTGCCACATCGCCCTCGTTGAGCCTTTCACCTCCCTCTTTATGTCGTGTATATAGCGCCTTTCATATGCCCCCCCTTTAAGTGTACTGCGCCTTTCGTGTCCCTCTGAATTTCACGGTCGCTACGACCTGCCTGCTTTGCCCACCAGCGCCACTATCTGGCGTGTTTCAGGACCCTGAGTGTCACTACGGAGTCCCCGCCCCGTCTTCCTTTCCAGCGTTTCCTAAAGAGACGGCTGCCCTCTTGTGGTCATTGTCCCAAACTGCAGTTCATTTAACTTGCTTTGCTTTGGTGTCCTCATTCAGTCGCCCCCTTTTATGGATCTCCCCCCGTTTCCAACAATGACGAGTTCTTAGGCTTTGTCGGACCCCCGACTTAGTTCTGCTATCAACCCCTCTGTCTGGATGAAGGGGTCCCTGTGAAAACGGGACACTTCTCACCTACAGGCCTGTTTTGTCACTCTTGATGTTCACCCGCCAGTCCTTTCTCAGCTGGCGAGATGCCCGACTCCTGGATGATGCCCCCCATTTCTGATTCGGTGAGCTTGCCCACAAGTTGTGGATCTCAACTCTCGGAGGCTGATGTCACAGTGGTCGTAGTGTGACAGTGCGGTCACCTTGGCCCCCTCTGTCACTAGCGAGTGACCCATGTCCAACTTCCTGTTCATTTGTCTTTCTCTTCATTATTTTAGCAGGTGTGTGATGTCACTGAAAGGCGCTCTATGGACCCTTCTTGTTAGGGGAGTCTTTACTGCTAAGGGTCTCTCTGGTCATCTTGTCTTGCAGAAGGAAGTGGACTATTCAGGCCTTAGGGGTGGCATGCTGGAACAGGGAGACTCGGGTTCAAACCTCTGGCCCTCATATCCTCCTGCCTGGGATGGCACCTGTCTCGTACCCGATAGGGAGCCCCCCCTCCCCCACCGGATCCCCCACAGCCACAGCTCAGCTCACGGGTGGATCTAGCTGTGGCTCTGTGCAAACCAGCCTGGGGTTCAAATCGTTTATGCCACTGTGCCAAGTGCCCATTCTAGTGCCCTGCACATCTTCTCAGGATAGGAGGACAGAATCAGATGGGTAGATCGGGCAGCACTGGGCACCTTGGGGCTGCAGGCGGTCAGTGGGTTAGCAGGAGCCGACTCGACACAACTAAAGGGATGCATTTTGCCAATCTTGGTATATAGCGCCTTCCTCCGTTACGATGGTGACAACGTCCTCTGTGCGTTTTTAAGAAGAAGCTGCGGTCAGTGGGAAGTGAGTGACCATCTGGCCTGGCAAGGCGACCTCTTCCATATAATGCCATGCTCTAGTGTGCCCTCTAGTGGCCGATGGCATCGTTTCCCATCGAAAGACATCAGCAAGATGTGGTAAAAGAGGCTGAGACCGTCCAGCGACTGGTCACTTCTTCACAATGACAGTGTTTCCAGTCACCTGGTGAAGATCCCTCCAGCATGGCACTCGTTTTATTATTACAATGCTAACCAGGGCATCTCCAGTCTGGAATATCCCACCGTGACCTCTTGTTGCCTGAGGACAGTCGTGCCAGCACATAGGGTGACCTGATACTCAGAGTCTGCGCTGACCCTTCATGGTGACACTTGGAGTCACCTCGGTAGAGGACACGAGTCCCCCTGCTGTCGGAAAGGCTGGGCGTCCAGCATGTGAGCCACCAGTCGGTCAGCCAGTGGCTCATTGCTCAGTCAGACTCACAAATCGCACAACCCTTGCAGACATGTCACTTTGTACCCCCAAGTGCCCACCAGGGTGTGGCCTCCTGGTACAGTGCCCAACGCCGTCACATCGACAGACTCATTGCAGGATGGTGACTGGGGCAGTGGGGTGGCACGCCAGGTCTCGGCACCTGAGACTGAGAAAGTCTGAAAAAGTGGGAGGCATGTGGTGGGCGGCAGGCTCTGAATGTAGGGCGCCAGATGAGCCACGTCTGCCAGGAGGTGTGCCCAGGTGCCGCTGTGAGCTGCGATTTCCAAGTGTTAATCATCTGCCATGCAGCGTGACGCGCGTTTTGTCACTTGCTAAGTAGGCGGCCTCCGTTGTGGAAAAGTGTGTCAGGTGACTGTCGAGGTCCTGGTCAATGAAGGGGCACAGGCTGGCATAGTCACGTGTCCTGAGCGCCACAGGTGATGGCGCCCCCATGAGGGTCCACTGAGGTCCTGCATGTGTGACTGACGGGTGCAGTGCGCTGCACCACCACTACATGGGGGTGTGTGTGTGAGCAGTAAAGAGGCTGGTGGTCATGCCATGTGATTGATTACGGGGGGCACTGCTGCATTTTCTATTGCTGTATGTCTGCCTTGCACTCCTGTTATGGAAAGTCACCCTGTAGCACCCCCTGGTGACGGGTGTGACTGGCCCTCTCTGGGGGCTTCTGCTCGGGTGTCTCCATACGCCCGCTCACATGTTTCAATGTTCCTGTCGATGTGGCCCACCGAAGCCCCCTGCAGGCGAGACGTGGTGACACAGCACCTCCATCTATGGCTATGGACACCCATTCAAGGCCAACTTGGACTGAGCTATTGGGGCACAATTGGATGGCAGCAGATGTCTCGACTGTCCAGAAGTGCCACCTGTCAACTGCAAAGCATGGTCAAGTCTCAGTGCTGTATAGTGCCTGTCACAGGGGGTCCCAGCTGGCTGGCATGTAGGAGGAAGACCCCCGTGACAGGCCACCGCATTGTGGTCATCAAACGGAGTGCCTGTCACCTGCTCATGTGGTCAGCCTGTGCCAGCTACCAGTGTGCATTTCAAGGATGGCACAAGCTCATTTTGAGCCAGTTGTAGTCTGCTGCCCGGGTGGCTTCCTGAGTGGCTGGCGCTGACCCTGGCACCGCTGCCTTTCCTTACACTCATCGTCTTTGATTTCTCTTGCATTTTGTTTTAGTGTCTTCTGAGTGGCAGCAGATGAAATCGGGTAAGCCGTGAGTATGTGGCCAGTGGGTCTCAGACCGCCCAAGAGGGGGCACCTCACACTCAGATGCCCGACTGGTCAGATGAGCTGATGCAATGCCCGGTGGTGAATGGATGAGGTCAGGTTGTCCTACACTGTTGGCACTAGAGGGCTGGACTGGACCACTGAGGTCTCCATTCAGGAACACTGCCACCTGTGACTTTGAGATCAGGGGAGGTGGGTACAGGGGGGCAGCTGGACCACCATGACAAAGCAGGGCCCAGATCTGAGGCACCCTCGGTGAGACATGGCCATGGCTTGGAGTGGCAGCTCTGGTGTAGTAGGCAGGATTGAGGAGCCCGTGTGGGTGGCACGACCGTGCCCTTTGCTTTAAAGAGCACCTTTTGCATGATGGGTGGTGGTCCGGCCTCAGCCTTCTTCCCGCTGCTTGTGTTTCTCTCCACTTGTTAGCAGTTCACACGATGCCCACGTGCAGCAATTATAACCGACACCCAAAATAAAGACGTACCAAGCGCCGGCACTGGCGCTGCCACCTCAATTAACACCAGAGGTGGCTGCTCCCCCGCACGCACCTGTCGCTCCTTATTTATTTCGTTCCTCTTTATTTATCTGCTTTTATTAAAAGCTGTGAAAATAGCGGAGCAGAAGGTGAGGCGGTGGCGGGCAACGGCCTGCCAGGGCAAAGAGTGCCACATTGCCAGAGGCCGTCACAAAAAATATAAAATGCAATGTAGACGGACACCTGAGAGTGCGGGTAGCAGTGACGATTGTCAGCACCCATGTCTGTGACGCATGGCACTGCCAATGCTGAGGACGTCATCACAGGAGTGGCAGGACTTCCCAGATGCCACTGTGGAGCTACGCCATCCATCTGTCCATCCTGGAAGCTGCCAAGTCCAGTAGAAGGTCACGGGGAACCCTGTATGGGATGCCAGGCCATCGCATGGCACGCTCCAGTGGGCCTAATGTGTGTGTCACTCAGATGTGGAGGGAAAGTGCCACCCCAGGCTCCTAAGACCTCCATCTCTAGGGTGTAGGAAAGTCCTGGGCAGAGCAAGCAGGTCCCTGGAGCTGTGAGGAAGCAGCACTACCCACTGTACCACCATTCTGACCCGAAAGCCAATGCTGTGCCACCTTTAGTGGACAAACTCGACTACTCCTCTGGGGTGACCTCCAGGTGGCATTGCCCAGCTTACAAATGGGCAGCGTCATCCGGCCACCCACTACTGAGGTCTCCAGTGGGCGAATCACATGGAAGCTGGTGAAGGACACAAAAGTCGATGAGTCACCTAACACGTACACCTGGCCCAGGTGGTGACCAGTCTTCTGAATGGCCTGCTCTGGTCACTTCTGCTCTGATGTCCATCTGGACTGCATCCACCTCACCTGCTTGACCAGTCCGCATGTTCTGTCAGTGCCATCACACTGCCCAGTTAGACACGCTGGTGACCGTGCTGACCACAGAAAGAGCCTCGTACCTGGACCGGTGAGGGTGGACAACATGACATTGGAAGGGGTCCACTCGTGCAGTGGTCAGCTGACATGAAGGTCACACCAGAGTCCAGTGGCCTGAAAAGTGACTATGGGGTCTCCTGGTCAGAAGGCCGATGAGCACATGTGGGCACCAGGGGACTTTAGCCCACCAGTGGTGATGTGGCACCCCTCATTCCTCACAGACCATTTGGAGTCCCCTCAGTCCATCTTGTTACCCGGGTGTCTGGTCAGGGGAGAACATGAAGACTCCACACAGATGGTGACCAGACACGGAACACTGGGCAGCCAGTGGTGGTCATTAAATAATGGCGATGAATTGGTGCCAATGCTCCCGTTACGCTTAACCCAAAGGTGGCATTCATCGGTCCTTCGTGCCTCAATACTGTCCTAGGGGTGACTTCAATGGCAGTGGCATGGCAGGGTGTGTCACCGAGGCTGGTGCAGAGACGTCACTGGATGGCCGAGCTTCTCCCAGACGTCACTGCTAAACGCAGGCAGATGTGATGGACCCCTGAACCGTAACGTGGTCCCCCTAAGGCACTAAATGGGTCGAACGAATCGTTTGAGCTCAGTGGTCTTGACCTAATATCTTTACATGGCCCTGAGCCCCCCATCGATATCGAGGACTCTTCATTCCTCTTTCTCCCTGACACTCCTGCCTGAGGGGCTCCTCGAGTGACGCCCACTTACTTCATATAGCGCCTTGTTTTTCAATTGCTTCACTCATTTTCCACAGGGCTTGAACCCCCCCCCCCCCCCCCACCGGATGGGGTGCCACTCCATCAGTGACTTAAACAAGAAGACAGACCTGCCCACCAGGAACAGCTCGACCCCGAGGGGACAGAAAGGCGCTACATGAATACGAACGAGCGCGGGAGCGTGCACGCGCGCGCCAGCCAGCCAATCCCCCGGAGAGCGCCGCGCGCGGCTTTTCTCTTCACCGAATTGCCTTCTTATATATCGCCTTGCTCTCCGTTTGCTCTCCATTCGTCCATTCGCTTCTTCCCCTCCAGTGACTTGGATGAGACGCCGCTCGCGCAGGATTAGCTGGCCTCTTAATCTGAGGCGGCGGGACGCGCGTGGCCCCCGAGGATTCGGGGAGCACAAATTGCTTCGGCGCTGATGGGACTTTTCAAATCGACGAGCACGATGCGGCGCGACAGGAGACCCCCCCCCCCTTCCCCTCGGGGGGGCTTCATCCGCCCGGGGCCGCTCGCAATTGTGCACGCCGCTTCGGACGAGGTGACGGCGGCCGCGGAGTCGACTCATTGACTCGGTGAAGACGGCGCACCGAACCCGCCGTGGCGCTCCAGCCGCGGCCGGCACATCCAATTATGCAAATGAGCCCGAGTTGAGGAATCTTGAGGGGGATGGGGGGGGGGGGTGATGTTGGACGAGTCCTCACCGAATCAACGCGGCAAAGAACAACCCGCAGGTACCCGCTGTCTGCTGATGGATCCGATATGGCGCCTTTCAAGGCCGTCCGTCTGTTGTACACGTGGTGCCTTTCAGCGCCATGAACTGCTACAACACGTTGCTGTGCGGCGCCATTCACATCTAACGTGTACTCCGTATATAGCGCCGGTCATAGCTGTCTGTCCATCTGTTATCCAGCGCCTTTACATCTGTCTGACCTTTTGTTTTTTCGTAGTTTCTTTCGCAACCATCCATCCATCCATTTTATGAAGCCACTTTCGTCCTGACTACATTTCTGCAGCACAGGGTGCAAGGCAGGCACGATCCCAGCAGAGGGCGCCAGTCCCCATTCACGTCCATCTAAGTGTCAAACAGCGCCAGGCGTCTGTCTGCCTGTCTGTCTGTTTACTGCATAGAGCGCCTTTCACGTCGTATCCTGTATAGCGCCCTTCAGGCCTGCAGGTTAATGTACAGAGCATCTTTCATGAGCGTCGTGGCCCCACTCATCTCTCTCCACCCCTTTAGTGTATATAGCGCCTTTCATAACAACGCCATTCATATCTAACGTGTACTCCATATATAGCGCCTGTCATAACTGCCTTTCCAGTCTGGCCGCTGTATGTAGTGCCTTTAAGAGCTGCCTGCCTGCCTGTTCCTCTTACAGCGCCACTCATGTCTCATGACACCTTTATTCTGTAGAGCGCCCTTCATAACCGTCATGGTCCCACTCATCTCTCTCCGCCCCTTTAGGTATAGAGCGCCTTTCACACCCGGCAGCATTCACGTCTGTTTAACCCTTTGGTTTTTGGGGCCTTTCACTGTCATATAGCACCCACGTTTTCTATTTTTATTTCTGTCTTTTTCAGCTCTGCAGAGGGTTTCATCATGGGCACCACAAGATGGCACAACATCAGGCCTAAAGTCTAGAGGCCATGCCACTACTCTATATAGTGCCTCGTTACAGTGAAGACATGTCTGTGTCTTTTCACAGGAAACTGAACTGACACCCTTGGAGTTCAAAGCCCACTGCCAGATGGCTGAGCTCTGATAACCCACCGCCGGACCTCCAGCAGGTGAGGGCAGAGACGAAGGTGTTTTATTGGCCACTTCAAGTCATGTGCCAAGAAAGATAACAGGACCTGGCATGACACCAGCCAACAGTCATCAGGGAAAGGAAAAGTCAGGTCAACCCACCGATGGACCCACCAAGGGGGCGTGGTGCCCAGTGATGCCCTCTGGGCTGTGACATAAGAACAATGTGGGACATGTGGCACCACTGGGAGTCGCTATGGAGCAGATCCACAAAGATGGCACTGGCCTGAAGGGTCATTTTGTGCCCTGCACCTGGCATCTTGCTCTGCCCCTCTGACCGGAGGGGATTGTTGAGTCCCACCTTCATTTTTTGGATCACAGCATCATTGGGCTTTGTTGGTCTCAACATAAAATCGTCCACAAGCCTCCCCTAAGAAAGTGAGTTCAGAGAAGTGAGAAGAAACCCACGGCCACTCGCCTCTGCGCGGCCCCCTACATGTCCTCAATGGGGGCTCGTCTCACCTGAGGAACTACAGACACCACCAGACCATGGTCCAGGCACATTCAGACAGTGATGGGCACACAGCAGCTTTAAGTGAATGCCAGGTCAGATGGCCAGGGCGCAGTTTTAATACACTTCAAGAAAATCAGCCAGACTGGCATGAGGAGAGACCTGGCACGCTGGATGACACCTGACAGAAGGGGATAGGGGCACAGGGTTCTGAATTGCTGGTTGCTTCAAAAGTGCCAACCTGCTGCGGTAAAGTGGGTCACAGGACTGGTGGTAGTGCCCTTGAAGGGGCAGCTCAGGGTGCAGAGAGACCACCTAGTGGATAAGCCAAGAGCCACGGACCTCCATGTGACCTGAGCCAATGACATCACTGCCATTTCTCACATTGTACAAATATGAAAGGTGCTATATTTGATCCCTGCCCTGCCAGTGCCCTTTGTTGGAAGAGACAGTGAAGTGTCTAGTGGCTGTGCGCTGGCACAGGGTGTGGACACAGTAGTCTGGCATGGTCACTGCAGGCTGGTGGCAAAATGACACCATGGTGGTTGGGACAGCAGTCATAGTGCTGAAAGTTCTGACCCCTGAGGTCACCACTGTTCCCATCTCGAGCATCAGGTGGGCACAGAGCCATCTAGATGCCCAGTGAACATGTATGTGAAGTGACCCACTAGGGGGCATCTGCTGGCAGAGCGTGGACCAGGCTGACCCAGGACATAATGACTGAGTGTGGCTGACATGTTTGCATTCTGAATTGGGTTGTTTGCTGGTTGGCACACGCGATGCCAGTGGGATTGGCTTTTCTGACATTTCTCATCTCTAGATTCTGGCCTTTTCTGTGGGTGCCAACTGGATTTGACTGGACACAAGGCTTCCACATGTACCATGCCATGACCTCAGTGGCAGGCCTGATGGGGCACATGCCAGTGTGGAGTCCAGGGCAGTGTGACAAGGGTCAGATATGGCAACTTGAGGCCATCTGGCAAAACGAACCATAACACCAAATGAGCTGGGGGCAGAAAGGATAACAGGAATGGCGCCGGAGTGACGTCGGTGCCCATGGGGATTGTGGACCAGTAAGCCTCTGACTCAGCCAGTTGGGTGTGAGCCGAGACCCTCTGCCACAGAGCACTTCACGTGGCCGCCTCACTCCTCATTGATGGGCCTTAGGAAGGTTTGAGCGGCGCTATATGATCTGAGGGTACCCGGTGCCCCCCTACTGTCTGTGAGAAGCCACTCTGGACTGGGAGAGGGCAGTGCTGCCACTGCCTGCCAGGTGCACAGACCCGGGTTCAAGTCGGGCCTCTCCAGGTTCTCCTGTCATGTCCCAAGGTTTGGCAGTGCCAATTGAGCAGCCAAGGAGTGGCGGTGGCCAGCGGCGGACTGGACTGCAAGCCATTGGCACTCTGCCACCCTGTCAAGTGCTCTTCAGGGCGTGAAAGGCGCTATACGGACTGCACTCTGCTGCCGGCAGAAAGTTCAACTCTCGGCTTCTGGAACTTTTGTGACTTCCTGCGATGACAGCCGCGCTATTCTTAGCGACTCGTCGCGTGCTGCCCACAGTTTCCTTTTCCTGATTCTAATTAATTAGAATGAAATAATTTAATTTATGCAAAACAGGAGAAAAACAAAAATGTGTTAACGATGCGTTTATGAAAGTGACGATGGCATTTGGGGGGCGCACTGAACGGATCACCGACTCATTTAGTCCTCGGCCATTTCTGTTACAGGGTCACTAGGGGGCGCGCGCAGGCAGGACCCCAAACTGGACGGGACGCTGACCACTGTGGGATGAAATTGGGGGGAGACGGAGAAACTGCGGGAGCCTGGAGCTGCGCCAGACTTCCTACCTGTCCTGCTGGTCTTATGTAGCGCCTTTGAAGGTGACACCGAAATAAGAAAAGCCCTCAAAACCCCCCCGGTGACCTTCAGTCAGCCACCCACAGGGCTGGGCAGTCAAAGTTAATGTCAATTTCCAGGGGGGCTACGGGGATGGACGCCTGGACAAAACGTGAAAGTGACCCGCCACCAGGTGGGCACAAACTGGCTGAGTTCAGGGGAATGCGTGGTGCCCCCAATCAGGGCTGTGCCCCGCCTCACGCTGCCAGCTTAAGGAATGGCGTCCCAATGACTGGCTCGGTTCAAGACCATGGCATGTCCACCACACCTGTATGTTGAAGCCCCCAAACTGCTGGGTCACCCCCATCCTTCCACCCAGCATGGCCCAGCGGCCCACCACTCTAAAGTGTTCGATTTATTTCTGACCCGACTCTGGGCCTGAGGCTCAGTAATTACACGGTGCCCTCATCTGAACGCGTCCCTGTACAAGTGAGTAACTCTTTGGGGTCTTCGGGGGTCTCCTGAGTTGTTACCCTCTTTCATTCTTTACAAAGGGACACAACTTTAAAAGTTTCAGAAACGGCCAACAAGATGATTACCAAATGAAGCAGATGGCGAGTGGCACCTCTGGCTCCACTTTCAGCAGGGTCCCTGGCGCAAGTCAGTGCCCCCAGTCAGCCCTCCGCTTGCGGCCACTAGATGTTGCCCCGCTACAGGGGCCGCCGTCTGCAGCTGGGGCTGAACGTCCAGTCGGTGGGTGTGACATTTTAAGTGACACGCCACTTTGAGTTGCAAACTGAGATGTCATTTAGGAGCAAATGTCGCGCTGTGGCCATTTCAGTCCTTTAGCTTGGCTCAGGTTACGTCACTTCATTTGGGCTCAAAGGACATTCGTGTCCCGTCCACGCCTGCTTCCGTCGCTTTGCCTGCTGCCTTTGCTGGATGCTTAGATAAGGACAATGTGACAAAGTGACAAAGGCACCATCTATGGCTAACTGTGTTTACTCCAAAAAAATGGCGAGTAACGTTAAACTGCCAAACTCATCCCACCTACAAAAGCGGGCGCTGCTTTACCGCTCAGGAGCGCGCACGCACGCACACACGCACGCGCAGCCTCACGTCCTCTCCATGGCCCCTACATGTGTTAGGGGTCTGAATGATTCAATAGCCGGGAGATGCAGACCCCCTGTGTGACGCCGCCTGCTGGAAGATCGCTTGACTCCACAACTCGGGAGACAGAAGGCGCTTTAAGCCCCTCGGGCTGCCCGCTGAGATGACGTGACATTTAACTGGCCATATGGGTCATTGCCTCCATATTGTGTGTGACATGCGAGCTGTCAGGCGATGGCACTTTATTTTATATAGCGCCTTTCACTGAGTCCCAAGGTTACAGTAAAAGTCAAGAGGCCGAGACAGAGGTGGCATCGAGTCACCCTCCGCACGTGGCGCTGGCACCGTGGCCAGAGGAGCAGCCAGCGTATTCCTATAATCAGGCTGTGCTGAGATTCTCTCATTCTGGGCAAGTGCCCACGCCTGTGCCAGATGTCACGGGTCAGTCCTCGGTCACTTGTGCACTCAGCTTGATTCTCGATCGGTGCTTGTGACTGATAAGGCACTATACACCTGGCCCAGTGGGCAATGACATGAGGGGCACTGTGTGGCCTTGCAAGATAATCCAAATCAAGGGGTGATTACAGGGTGCCACCCCGCTCACCCTCGGCACACCTGGCACAGTGGGCAGAGTTCCCAGTGTATTCCTGTCATTGGGCTGCCGCTGCTGGAGCTCATTCTGTAGGAGTGCCACTAGCCGCTGGCACACGCCTCTGCCAGGCAGCTGTTGGCCACTGCCACTTCTGAGGGAGCACTGAAAGCCAAAGTGGCAGGGGTGCCAGGCATCAGGCCTCATGCGGTATTCTCTAGAGGGGCCAGACAAACCCCTGACCCCCAGGATGCCCACAGAGCTAAAAATGGTGCACAGCACAGGACAAGGGGACAGCAATTGTGACACAAGAGTGACATCTAAGAGGGATGAGGACAGAGTGGAGAAGGAGACCAGCGGGGACTGGTGAGATGGACATCTTCAAGACAAGTGACCACAGAGCTGGTGGCACAGCTGCCAGAGGACCACTGATGGGTTCTGACTGACACCACGTGGTCCGAGACCCCCCATGGAGTCACAACCCCTCACTGTGGAGTCAAACGGGGGACCTCGGCAACTTGCGACTGACAGCTGAGGAAACAAAACGAAGTTCTGAGGTCAGTGAGGGGAGTAAAGACGGCGGAGCAGCGGACTCCTGGAGCGACACAACGAGGAGGCGTCACACTCGGCCAAACGGGCACATGGACACGGGTTCAAATGCTCCTCATCACCTACCATTTGGGCTTCTGGCCCAACTCTTCTCTGCCTCCTGGCACTGAGGTGGGTCCACGGGGTCTCTTCCTGGCCAAGCGTCAGAAGCAGCTCTGGTTAGGCAAGTCTTGTGTGGGGCTGCAGCTCCCTCTAGTGGCCCCCGGGTCCCTGCATTACCCGGCCTCCATTTGCCCACATACAGGGCAGGGTCTCTCCTCTCTTTAAGGGGAAACTGCTGGTGGCCATCTGGCAGTGAGCAGGTTTTGTGCCACCTGTGCCAGGGCTTACATGCTGCCAGTGCCCTCGTGTCCAGTGGGGACGATACACTGACATCTGCTCACCTTCTGTTGTTACCCTGCCTAATGCCCTTCCAGGCACCAATGCACAGTGTGGCTGGTTTGCCCCTACCCTGCCATGCTGCCAGAACTTACTGATGGCTTGTGCCATTCTGGTGATGTTCTTCCCCCTGGTGTCCCCTTTCCAGCCAGGCTCCTTGTCACATCTTGTACCCTTCTGCCAGTTCAGGGCACTGCATGATGTTTAACTTTCAGTTTTAGTTGGCCAAAACTGCACTTGTGTGGCACACTGGGCTCATGAGCTGATGTGCCCTTTAGTAGAACACAAAGACCTGAGCGGGCATATCAGAGCTTGAGAAGGGCTCACTGGCACTAGCATCTGGCGGATGGAGGCCCACAGCAGCAGATGAGACCCTGAAAGACCACTGGTCAGCAAACAACAGGGGATTTATGACCTTCCACGTGGGCATCGACTCGAACCATTCAGAGCAAGGCATGCAGTAGGTGAGTCCATGTCAATGAGTTCCCCAAATTCCCCATTCTGGGTGGGCACTGGCTGCCTCATCCCTTACATGCTGGCTCACATACTGGCATGGCAGGAGGAGTATGTGGGCACAGCAGATGCTTGCTAGTTATTTAAGGCCAGTTGGCATCATAATGACACCCGCCCTTACAAGATGGCGGAGTAGAACTGAGGATAAGAGGGGCTGTTCTGACACAGTGCCCACCTTAGAGGGCAATTTAACAGAAAGGCCTGACCTTGTGATGTGGGTGAGGAGAAATGGTCTGCCAAGGAGCAAGAAGTGCCACTCCCAAAGCCCATGTGGAGCCCAAGGGCACACCTGTAATTGAGAAAGGGGCAATGCAGGCCTCAGGGTGGGCACTGCTATACCAAACCCAACAACCCTGAGGAGCAGCTAACCAATCCCAACTCACCCAGGCGCCACTGGCCAATCAAGCAGAAGGCACCTCAGGATCGCGAAAGATGTCACCTGTAGGGGGCACTCTTGTGGCATCTGGGAGCCCAACTCCATATCAAGGAGGCCAGCAATTCCAAAAGAGAAATCAATGCAGCAGCCCCGTGAGGGTTCAAGCACCCATCTGTCTGCTGGAGTGGCTTGCCCACTTCACCTCCGATGTGCCACTCCAGTCTCTCTCTCACCCATACCTGGCCCCTCACCCAGCATCTTTTAGGGTCTGCTTCAGTGACCCCAAGCTAGAGTGCCCTTCTAGTGACTCCATCAATACTCTACAATTTATTTTTGCAGAACCCAAAAATCACACAAGGGGGCCACAATGGGTGTTAACAGGCCCTGCTTAGTGACAGCCCCCCAGCTTTGACTCTCTAAGAAGACAAAGGAAAAACTCCCCCGAAAAAAAAACATTTCAGGGAAAAAAATGGAAGAAACTTCCGGGAAGGCAGTTCAAAGAAAAAGCCCTTGCCAAGTAGGTTGGGCATGCAGTGGGCATGAAATAAAGGAGTCAATACAGAAGAGAAGACAAGTCATCCTCAATACAATATAATAGGGTCCAGCCTTCATTTAGCCAACGAATGCCATGCTTCTGGTAATGCCAGGTGCTAGAGCTCCTCCTCTGGGATGGTGAGCCCTCTAGTGGACATAACGTGTATTCACTGCTGCCAGGGTGGCATTCTTAGGTCTGCAGCCTGTTTCCACCTCTGTCTCATGCCAGTGACCCTCCATATTGCTCCCTTTGGGTGCATGCCATCCTCCCGGAACTGCCAATTTACCACAGTGACATGATGCCAATCCTCATTCACCTCAGGGTTCAAAGAGAAAGTAAACAAAATGCCAGCTTTGAAGGGGATGAAGTGGCTCTCCTGGCCAAACATCACTGCCCTGGTACTTAAAGCTGGCAGTTCTGGTGGTTCCAAAACTCCACTGCACTCTGACCGCCTGGTGCCAGTGCTGTACCCGATTGAGATGGGCTCATTGCTTCAGTGCCAATGTTTGCTAATGAGCACCCCTAGTGGGTAGTGGCAGCACTGCAGGTGTACATTTGGCTCACCTGAGGCCCCTGTGACTTGGACAGGCCATTAAACCTGATTGAGGTGACCCTATCGTTAACTCTGTCACATGGCACGGCCACTGTGGGCCTTTACCTGCCGCCATGCTGACGTGGCAGCAGACGAGCTCCTTCTTAGGATTAGACGAGGTGAATGGCGCCCCCACTCGTGCAGGCTCAGAACCCTGACACATAGTCCTCTGGGCACCCTGGACTGCCATCTGGTGCTGGCACCTTCACTTGGCATTCTTCTAGGCTGTCCTGCCAAGGGCACCAGAACTCCCAAGGCTGACCATGGCGGAGTCACAGAGCAGTGCCATTAGTGACTGGACCCTCAGCTACAAATGGTCAACAACAACAACAACAACAACATTTATTTATATAGCACATTTTCATACAAAAAGTAGCTCAAAGTGCTTTACATAATGAAGAAAAGAAGAATAAAAGACAAATAAGAAATTAAAATAAGACAACCTTAGTTAACATAAGAAGGAGTAAGGTCCGATGGCCAGAGTGGACAGAAAAAACAAAAAAAAACTCCAGAAGGCTGGAGAAAAAAATAAAATCTGTAGGGGTTCCAGGCCACGAGACCGCCCAGTCCCCTTTGGGCATTCTACCTAACATAAATGAAATAGTCCTCTTTGTAGTTAGGGTTCTCACGGAGTCACTTGATGCTGATGGTTATACAGACTTCTGGCTTTTAATCCATCCATCATTGTTGGAACATCATGGTGCTTTGGGTAGATGGTGGTGGCACAAGCCACCACCAATAGGACACCGGAAAAGGAAACAGAAGAGAGAGTAGGGGTTAGTACAGATTTTGAATGGTTATTATAATGAATTGGATATACAGAGTGTCAGGATTAAATTACAGTGAAGTTATGAGAAGGCCATGTTAAAGTAATGTGTTTTCAGTAGTTTTTTAAAGTGCTCCACTGTATTAGCCTGGCGAATTCCTACTGGCAGGCTATTCCAGATTTTAGGTGCATAACAGCAGAAGGCCGCCTCACCACTTCTTTTAAGTTTTGCTCTTGGAATTCTAAGGAGACACTCAGTTGAGGATCTGAGGTTGCGATTTGGAATATAAGGTGTCAGACATTCCGATATATAAGACGGGGCGAGATTATTTAAAGCTTTAAAAACCATAAGCAGAATTTTAAAGTCAATTCTGAATGACACAGGTAACCAGTGTAGTGACATCAAAACTGGAGAAATGTGTTCGGATTTTCTTTTCCTGGTAAGGATTCTAGCAGCTGCATTCTGCACTAACTGCAAACGATTGATGTCTTTTTTGGGTAGTCCTGAGAGGAGTGCATTACAGTAATCTAGTCGACTAAAGACAAACGCATGAACTAATTTCTCTGCATCTTTCGATGATATAAGAGGTCTAACTTTTGCTATGTTCCTTAGGTGAAAAAATGCTGTCCTAGTGATTTTATTAATATGCGATTTAAAATTCAGATTACAATCAACGGTTACCCCTAAGCTTTTTACCTCCGATTTGACTTTTAATCCTAATGCATCCAGTTTATTTCTAATAGCCTCATTGTATCCATTATTGCCAATCACTAAGATTTCGGTTTTTTCTTTATTTAATTTGAGAAAGTTACTATTCATCCATTCTGAGATACAGGTTAGACATTGTGTTAGCGAATCAAGAGATTTAGGGTCATCAGGTGCTATTGATACATACAGCTGTGTGTCATCAGCATAGCTGTGGTAGCTCACGTTATGTCCCGAGATAATCTGACCTAATGGAAGCATGTAGATTGAGAAGAGCAGCGGACCCAGGATAGAGCCTTGTGGAACACCATATAGAATATCATGTGTCTTTGAGTTATAATTACCACAACTAACAAAGAATTTTCTCCCTGCCAGGTAGGATTCAAACCAGTTTAAGACACTGCCAGAGAGGCCCACCCATTGACTAAGGCGATTCTTAAGAATATTATGATCAAAATGTGAGAATGTGAGGGCAGCGTGCCCAGGTCAAAGAAATGGAGAGCTGAACCCTTGAGTGACCAGAGGAAGAATACCAGTGAGGTGGCACCTGAGGGACCCCAACAGGCATGACCCGGGGGGGCTGCAGGGGGGCCGTTTTCTAATTGAACCTGCCTCCAGCATGTCCAAGAAGTGAGGTGCCATGGGTATCAGAAGACTGGTGGCAAGCAACGCCCAGAGGGACAGAATATGCCCAGAACGAGCTTGTCCACAGTCCTGTAAAATGCAGGTGGCACACCCGACGAGGGCCTGTCATGGCCAATGGCGCAGATTTGGGTTCGACACCTAGCATGGCTGCGTGGCTGTCCTCTGTCCCAGCCGTCAGGTGGTCACTTTATTTTCTGAGACCCCAAGCCTCGGTGTCCGGTCTGGTGTTTGTCACAGGGGTGGTCAATGGCCGCTGAAGGTGTCCCCTGAAGCTGCACTTGTCCCCACACCTACTGGCTTTTACTTGTTCATTTTGTCCCATTCGCTCGCTGTGTTACCTTCCGGCCAATCAGGTTACGGGGAGCAGATGGCCACTGAGGGCTCAGGCCCAGGGTCCTGTGTGTGACCATTCACCCACTTCCTCCTGCCAGCTGGCATTTCACCTGCCCTGGCCATGTGGCTGACCACGAGGCAGATGACCAGTTGAGCAGCCTGCCCTTCTAGACAGACTCTCGACTCTCTTTGTTCACAAAACTTGAACCCATTTGTGCTCTTTATGGTGCCCTGCGTCACAAGCGGGTGACGTCTGCTCTCTGCCACCCTGGGTGCTATTCCAGACAGTGTACTATTCAGGGCCTCCTTCTCCTCATCTGCATAGAAGTCAATGCCAAGGGCCTTGTGTGCCAGGGGATCCTGAAACTGCTTGGGTTCAAAGCCATGTGGACACAAAAGTCCACCTCACACTGGCCAGGGAGATGGGCGAGACCTTTACAAGCAGGTGGGACTTGACCTAACTGTGCCCAGGGGACAATGACATAGAAAACACTGGAGACATACCCTCTTATAGGGAAGCCATCTGGAGTGGCACTTGATCTGAGAGGAGGTGGTGGAGCAACAGACATTGTGACTGGCACCTGCACCCATCCACGGTGGGCAAGTGTTCAGCCCAGGCCGGATGGTGAGTGGGCACATCTATTTACTGCTCTCTTTAGGTTTTTTTATCCAAGTCCATCTCCAGAGGGTCGTTTCTCCAGGCTCGCCCCCCAGAACTACTCGCATTATCTTGGACTTTACCAGCTAATGCCCAATACACAAAGCACCCCCCACGGCAAGGTATCTTTTATTTTGGTAAGCAGCCGATGTCCCAGTTTTCTATTACTCTGTCACTCGAAGCGATAGGACTGTCACAGCAGGGACTGCAGTTCGCCGAGCGGCCGGCAGAGGGCGCCAGAGCCTCACGAGCGCCGCCAGCGCGCCCCTCGCCTGCGCGCCCCCGCGGCCGCCGCTCGAGTTCGCGCCTCCGCTCGGCGGCTCGACAGCTTTGACGGCCCGTTGACGGGCGGCTTTTGCACATTTTTGGAAGCCGTAAACAATTATTTGTGATCTGCCATTTTGGATGAACGCAGTGGCGGCCGTGTGTTGTGTGACAAGCCTACGCGTCTAGCGTGGCACCTGCAGACACACGGGGGGCACCTGCCGAGGCCGCGAGAGCACAAGGTGGCAGAGGCGACGGTCACTTCCTTGGCGCCTGGCCTCGCTGCTTTTGTGACCGGCGCACGAATGTCATTTCTGGGCGACGTCAGGGAGAAGTCTAGTCAACGTGTCACGGCCACAGAAGGCCAAAGCTGAGGTTAAAAATGGGGTCCCGTGTGGATCGGGGCGGGGGGCCGCTGCGCTCTCTCATGTATAAATAATCCAAACTTAAAGGGAAGTGGCGAGCTGGTCAGGCGTGTGGGGGGCCGGGAGGTGGTCCGTGCAGCCCACCGGGGGAACCAGCAGAGTGCAGCGCGCCATCTTGTAAGGCAGATAAAACCGCGCGACACAAGAGCCTGGCAGGCCTGAGGGGGTCCCATGACTGGGGGGCTTAGCTGCATTTGACCTGCCACTTCTGCTGTAGGTCCCTCGACCATCTGGGGCCCTAAGGGGACACAACCAAATGGAATGGCGACCCAGACGTGACTCGAACGAGTGGACAGGCAAGGAGGGCCTGGAGAGAATGAACTTTATGAAAGTGACAAGCTCATGGTGACAAGTGGCCTGCCAGTGTGACATCACTCCTTACGGTCTGGGATTTAGGGAAAATCGTCACAATAACCAAGATGGGGGGGGGGGGGGGTGCATAGTCCACAATCATTTAAATATTAAAATAAAACTCAGCAACACATTCAGACAGACACTCGACTGGGGTATCATCTCGGACAGTGGGGGGCTTCACCTGGTGTTCCCCTGTCCATGGTCCTCGGTCATGCGCGTCACTCGAGGACAATTGGAAATGAGCGCAGCCCCCTTTGTTTGTTTAAAGGGGGGGGGTCGCACTGTGTGACCCTGAGCAAGTGCCACACCGGCCTGTGCTCCGAATGAAATGCGAAGAAGAAGAAGATGAAGAAGAAGAATTTACTTTGATCCCCTTTTCTTATTAGGCCGCTCTTTTGTTCCTCATAAAGTGTCTCCTGCTCGAGGTCGGGGTCGATTCTGGGAAGGCCGCCGGCCTTCTGCTCTTCGCGTGAGAATTCGTCGGTCTCTCCGCTTCACCGGCACTTTAACGGGTGGACGTGACCGTCCGAGCGGGAGCGAGTGACCACGTGGCGCCCTGGCGCTTAGGCGGAGGTGCGGCTGCAGGAGCGTGCATGTGTGAGAAAACGGTAAGGGCGAGGTCAACGACCTGCCCGGCTTCGGCTCCCGGTAACGCCGGTCGGGGGACACCGCTGCGCGCACACGGCTAAGGGGGTCTCCGGAGCGCCACTTCCGCGTGCAGTTCAAGCGAAGTAAAGAGTCAGGAAAACGGCGACGAAGAAGAAGAAGAAGAAGAGTAATTAAAAAAAAAAAAAGGCGAACGACGACTAGAAAAAACAACGCGCATAAATCAACAAGTCCAACAATAACGACAACAATCGAAATGAACGCCTCGGTGAGCAGGACAACGAGCGCGGGGGTCCTGCAGGAAGAAGACCCAACGTGGCCGGCCAGGGCGGCACCGCTCGATGCGCTCATTACGGCGGGACTCGAGCCTGAAAGCAACGAACCGGGTTTGATAAAAAAAAATACGAGAAAAAAAAATGTAAACAAATCAGACAAGAGAAGGACATCAAATCAGCGAAATAAAAATTAAAACAACAAGAAGAAGAAGAAACAACACACCTTACTAGTCCAGCAGAACGAAATAACAACATTTAACGACGGACCGGCCGGCTGTTTCATTATTATTATTACGATTATCATTTGTATTATTTCGCGGTGATGCACTGGGCAGGTGTTGTTTTATTTTCAAATTATCATTGTTGTTGTTTTACTTTTATTACATTAGATTATCATTTTTATGTTGATGATGGTGGGCTCCATTATTCGTTTTCGCTTTTATTGTAACAGATCAACAGCCACCCCTAAGCGCCTCGCGGTAACTTTGTTGTAAATTTGATTCCGCGCGCAGTTTTTTCCGTGAATAACGGGCTGCTGCCGAACGGACGGAGCCATCAAAACGAATTCACGTTTCGTGAATTAAAAAGAAAAATTAGAATTCGTTTTTACATGAAAGCGAAAAGTCGCAAATGGCCCCCGCGCTTATTCGTTTGTGAGGCGCGGACGGGCTGGAGGACTCATTCGGACCATAGGGGCGGTTAAGCCCCCTGAAACATACAAACTTCGCTCGTCTTCGTATTTTTACAAGGAGAGAAAGAAAGAAAGACGGGAAGGTCTGAAAACGTCCGTTAGCGCAGGAGCAGACAGCGGCTTGATCTGACCGGACAGGCCAGGTGGTCGACAGGCTGCTCCATCACCACAGCAGAGGCCAGAAGCGGACGACATGTGACAGTTCGTTTAGGTGACAACCATAAGTATGAACAACTGTAACCAACATGACAGAAACACCAAGGGCACCAGTGGGGTGGCAAGTCAAGGTCTGAGGAGCGCCACTTGTGCGAGCTGTCAAACCGCTTGCTAAAAGGGAATCCCATCCAAACAAAAGAAACCAAAGACGCCCCAAAAGTCGAGGCCGCTCACGGTAATGGCGCCCGCACGTGCCCAGTTAGGGACTCCTCGTTTTTTTTTTTTTTTTTTGTTAACCGGTACCACACCGTTCGTCTTTTTTCAGCTCCCACTGGTCAACAAGCATTTTGCTACTGGGATTCTTGCTGCTGTACTTTAACAAATTTCACTTGCGGACTCCAAATCTGAAAGCCGTTGTCGTCCGGCAGCACGTCCCGCGTTTTAGTTCTGATGTTCAGGTCTTGGACGACTGGGGTGACTGGACGGTGAAGGCGACGCGTTTCAGCATTTAAAGACAGAAGTTTAGTCTCGAGGACAGTGAAGTCAAAATGAAGGAAGGTGTTGGCCCCGAAATCCGTGAACGGATGCTTGACGAGGAGGTCAGAAGGAAACTGAAGCCCCCTGAATCAGCGCCCTCATTGGAGCGGGGTGTCCAGAACTTTCTTGAGAGTCACAGAACTTGTGGAGAACAACCTGCTGAAATTAAGTGTAATCAGCTTACAGGAGCCCGAATGTCACTGAAGCTGTCATTTCTGACATTCTCATCTCGACTGTCCCCCCAAATCTAAGCGACGTCAGAGAGGAGTATGGAGGAAGACTTCAAGATAGAAAGGCGACGGAAAACCCGAGCCTGATGGGCGACTCCTGTCGGTTCTTGTAAAGAGAGACGGACGAGCAGTAGAAGTGCCACAGTGGGGGTCTCCGCCATTCCTGGGATATTGAGATAAAGGGACAGAAATCTTCGGGTTTGTTTTCAGGAGAAACTCATTAAAACAATTTGGGGGGGATAAACTGCAGCTATCGCGTTGATAGAAGATTTATTATTATTATATTGATATTCAAAAGTGTCCAAAACCTGACATGCGGCTTAATTCCGATTTCATAAACTTCCAAAAGAGCCCAGCAGCAAACCAAAACTCTGATGGAGCGGAGCAGAGTGGCGCAGGGAGGACGCTCGCCAGCCTGGTTTCATGTTTGAAGCCCCGCACCCGTTAACGGGCTGGTGCTGGCGATTAGCAGGACGACCACCCCACCGAAGGCCTTTCGTTCGTTTGGTTGATCGGCAGTCAAGGGGCTCGGAACGAATGGAGCGCAGTCACCCCCAGAGGGTCTCCTGGCGTTTGCACTTTGTATTCAGGCGAATTCTGGAGCGGCGAGGCGAGACCACCACTCGGGGTCGTTGGACCAAACAGCCCCCATCTCTCTGCGCATTTACTGACGGTGGTGTTTTTTTTTCCCCCACTTTCAGACCGTAAATTGCATTCACTTTTCTGTTTAAGGATGTGTGATGGGCGCGAATGAAGACGAAGCCCCCCCCCCCCCCCAAAAAAAGCCGATTAGACTAGTGCTTCAAAATAAAGGGGTCCGAGGGGGTCTTCAGAGCGAGGCTTTTATTTCGTTATTCAGACTCCACTCGGGCGAGCTGTGAAAGGCCACTTTTAAAAGGGGCACACTGGCCAAGGTAGCCCACCATCCAGTCAACACGTCGGGGTCGTTTAGGAAGTTTTTTCAAAGCACAACACGAACTCCACTTCAAAAGCAGAGAAGCCGTCGCGACCCAGTAAAGGAGTAGCCGTTAAAGACGCGACCCCCCCACGAGAAGAAAAGTGCGAAGTAATCCCTGGGCCCCCCTGACCCGGACGGGTAAACAGAGCGGGACCCCCGCGCCCCCCGCCGCTGTTTACCGAGAAGCCTAAATGAGATCCAGTTATGCAAAACTCGGCGTCTGACACCGAAGTGGAGGAACTCGAGCTAATTAGCAGGTGTTAATTGGAGCGAGTCAAACACTTATGTGCTGATCAGGAGTGTGACTTTCGGCTAAAAATACGCCTCACAGCTCTCGAGCCGTCCTGGCCGCCGCTTCGCGTTCGAGGGGTGGGGAGCCCCGTTTAAAGAGCGCGACTCCCCAAATCGGCCTCGGAGCCCCCGCCCGTTCACTCCTAAGGGTTTGAAAAACGAATTTCGGAAATCTCGACTCTCTAAACCGAACGACCCTCTAGCGCGACCCCTGCACAGGGAGACCAGTTTGGCTTCTCGTTCACATGAAGGAGAACAAAAAACAAAACCAACGAACGCCCCTTCATCTCGTTAGCGAGGGCCGCAACGGGGGACAGAGCTGGGATTGGGAAAGGACTCCTCCACCCCGGCGCAGGGGTCAAGTTCACTTTTACTTTATCGGTTCGGTCCTGGACGTTCATAACAATTTGAACAACTTCCTAAAATCGTTTAAAACAAAAAGCCCACCACGCAATGGCACCTTGGCAGGCCCAGTGAAGACGCGCCAGGTGCCATTAAAAGAGCAGCAATGCACGAGACACGCAAGCGTTTGACGAAACTTCCAGAACCGAAGGCTGGGATGGCGCTTTCGTTTCGTTCGTGATGTTCTTGTGCTTTTCTTTTGTCGCAGCTTCAGCCCTGTTAGAACTAAAAGCGGACGGAGCGCTCCCACCGTGTGCCAGTTCAAGAGGCGCAGGGCGGCCCGGGACTTCGTTTTGTCCGTGGCCGTTAAAAACGCGACGACCCCCTCACTAACAACTGAACTTCTTCGTTTGGCAGAAAGGCGCCACGGCGTATTTACTGCTTGATTGGTGGTTGGGGGGGCGCTCATTGATTTTTCTACAATATCAAGACAAGCCCATCAGTAGCTTCATCCATCAAGAAAAAAAAAATTAAAGTCTGACGAGGCCCCAAAACGACACGGGAGTCAACTGCACCCCCCTAAGCCCCCCGAGCTGCTCGCCGCCAACTTCGATTTCTTGGAAAAGCGCGCATTTGTAGAAAATGAAGGGGAACTCAAATCACGGCTTTTTGAAAACGATCGTTTTGTGGGGGCAGAGGTTTCGTTTTGAGAGGAGCGGGAGGCCCTGAATTTGAAGAGGCGAAAATGAAAGACGAGAGGCGGCCATCACCGGGGGGTCAACGGGAGACGCGCGACGAGGAGTAACGGAGGAGGGAAAAAAAAAAAAAAAAAAAAAAAGTGCGCGATCGAAACGCGTGAGTGCCCAGTGCGTGCCAACCAGACAGACGGCCGGCCAGCACCCTCACCCCATGCAGGCCACTGGAGGGCCGTAATAAAAGCCGCAGGCTGCCCGGGGAGTTTTGGGTTTTATTCTTCATCCTCAGCCACACATCACGGAGAGACACTTTTGTACAAAGATGATGAACCCCACGCTACGGTGCACATTTACATCCAAACTGTACATCAGAGAGACAGAGAGAGAGTTCAATAAATTAACAAACAGTAAGAAACGGCCATGCTTTCAAAAGAAAAAAAAAAAAAAAAAAAAAAGTTCCTAAAAATACTCTTGGGCATCACATCAGGGCCGGGCACGGGCACAGCTGCTGTCTGAAGCAATTAAAAGCTTTGGCACCTTCATCATGGAAATCACATACAGCACATCTCAAGGGGCAAAGAAAACGGAGGAAAAAATGTCAAGGAAGGAGAACGAAAGAAAGAATATTTGGCACTACAATGAAAAACACCTGAGTGAAGTCCTCAGCACATTCCAGCCCCCCGCGGAGTCAGGGGCTGGCATAGAAGGCGTAGTAGCCCATGGCTTTTGAATTCTCCTTGCCATACTCGTCAGAACTAATGTCCTCGCACTTGATGGTCGGCGAGTTCTCGGTGCTCGAGCTGCTCGGCGAGATCCGTCGCCGCTTGCAGACGCCGGGGTACGTCGCCGAGTCGGCCGAGTCCAGGGACTTGACGGGGGCCGCCTCGATCCACGACGAGCTCTCCTCCCTCAGTTTGTCTTTACTGGACAGGTGGTCTTCCGGGAAGCCGGTGGGGCTGGGCCGGGGGGACCAGGGAAGGCCCGTGGTGATCTTGCGCTGGTAAGTGCCCCTCGTGCCCCAGCCAGCTGCCATAGAGGCGAAGGCAGAGTCCGGGTAGTAGCCGAGGGCGTGGGAGGGCTGCAAGGGCAGGGACTTGATGCCATAGGGCAAGAGGGAGCTGGCCGAGTAGTCCGTCTCGTAGGTAAGGTCCAGTTTGTTGGAGCCGCTTTGTTGGACGGGGGTGACAAACCACCTCTGAGCTGAAGGCCCGTTGGCATCCTCGTTCTGTGGGGAGAGGATGCCGTTAGTCTGTGGCACGGTCCGTTCGCCTCCGTAAAAGCGGGCCGGAGGGAGGTTGTTGACAAACTGCTCTTGAAAGAAGGGCTGCACGGTGTAGCGGGCACCGGGCACAATCTGATGAGAGCGAGGGGAGTCCGTCGGGGACGGCGTCAACCGGTCATTCTCGGGGGCCGTGTACATCCTGCAAACGGAGAAAACAGGAAGGGTGAAGGAGGAGCCCGCCACGTGAGGGGCCGAGCCCAACATCGCCCACCCAACTTACGAATCGTAATTGTCGCGGAATCCTTTGGCAAAGGGGTTGTGGTCGATCTTCAGCTGGGTTATCTGGGGACAAAATAAAAAAAGGGACCTTAGGAGGAGATGGTGTCGAGAGGGACCCGGGTGGGCACCGTCCGAGGGCCAAAACAAAGAAGAAGAAGAAGAAGAAGACCACCACTCACATCTGTGTTCTGGTAGGCCGTGACAGCAATGAACTGCGTCTCAGGGAAGGTGAAGGTCTGCGTTTTGGACTCGTTGCTGATGTCCTCGACGCCTTCTTCTGTGACCTCCACAATGTGGAGCCGCGGCTGGTATTTGTGAAGAGACTGTAGGACGATCATCTAAAAAGAAAAGGAGGCAGAAAATGAGGTGGGCCTTCGTGCCATCTGAAGACCACCAGCAAAATACACCAAATAAATACAAATACAATGGTGGGCCTGGTCTGGGAATGGCTGCTGTCCCCATCAGCAACACACGGGGCAACAGGGACATGAAGGACAACAACTGTCAGAGCTGTGCTGATCAAACTCAGGCCACAGCAAACTGAAATTATTCAAACAGATGAAAGCCAAGAGGCGGTGGGCAGGAGGCTTACCTGAGTGCTGTTGTTGTTGGCTCCTTTGTTGTTGGTCAGCTTCAGTTTGCCGAAGGAGATCTCCTGCCTCATCCAGTGGGCTCCGGTGTTCGGGGACTCCGGGTGGACGTACATCTTGTTACCTGCATGTGCCAGACCCCCAGAGACAGAGCCGTCAGTAGCGCACGCGCATTGTCAAGTGATCTCGCGCTTTTAAAGCGGACACAGAGAAAAACAAAACAAAAAAAGAAGAAGTAGGGACGACACAACAAACAAACAAAATAAAATAAGAGTTTCACCCAAAGCCGCCCGTGTCGCCTACCTTGCATGTTGTTGTCCGCCTTGCCGCACGTCACCCATTTGCCTCCCTGGAAGCGCCAGTGGTTGGGGTCTGCCAGCACAACCTCAACAAAAACGTTGTAGTGGGCTGTGAGGTTCAGGCCGGTGATGTTAAAACTCAGGAACGGGAACATGCGCCTGCGGGACAAAGACAAAGAGCCGTCAGGACCGGGACGGGGCGCTTGAGGGGAAAAAAACAAAAAAAAAAAGAAAGGAAAAGAAAAGCAACGCGACAAGCAAAGACACGAAAGCGCGACATCCCTGTCATCGGCACGGCGCTCCGTTCTCGTGTACCAAAGTGCTTGGCGACCTCTGGGCGAACTTGAATTGAAAAATCGAAAAAAAATAAAATAAAAAAGTCAGCATCGGGTGAATGAGTGAGATGCGCTCATTTGGTTATTTTTAATTTTTTTTAAATTATGTATTTCCATTTTGTTCTTGCGCGTTCGTTCTTTAACAGTTAAAGTCGCGCTAGAATTTCGTGGTTTCTAAATACGAAGGGCGTCTGTCGGGGTCATCCACCTATCAAGACCTGGCTGTCCATTTCATTGAGGGGGGGCGGGGGGCGAATTTTGATAAAGAAGAATTTGCCCCCGACTGAAGGACAGCGCGTTCGGAGCTTTGATGGCGCCTGTCACTTGCAAAGTAAGCAAACCGCTCCGGGAAGGACAAACCAAAGCGGCGCTGCCCTCGGCATTTCAGCGACATTCGTTTATTTAGCCGTTAACTGGCACTTTTACTGGGCACGCGTCTACCAAAAAGAAAGCGCGAGATCAATAAAATGGATTATTAGCTTCAGTATGAAGTGATGAAAAACAATTGAGAGGTCGAGTCGAGAGTCTCCTATCAAAGTAGATCAATTGTTTTTCAAGTTTGAAAGTATAAATGCCATTCAACATTAAAATCAGAACAGCAGCATTCATACATATAAGACAAATAAATTTCTATTAATAAAACGCTGGCAAATGGAATCTTTAAATATATTATATATATATCCGCTTTTAATATATAAACGAAATTTTTTTTTTTTTTTTAAATGACACACAGACAGACAAACCGAGAGATCTATAGAACGTGAAGGGGTGCCGAGCGGCTCCTTACCTGCCCTGCTTGGTGATGATCATCTCCGTCTGGTGCCGGTGGAACTTGAGCCACAAGGGCCGGTTACACAAGTAGACCTGCGCCCGCACTCCCGTGCCGGCCCCCGCCAGCGACAGCGAGCCGATGGTGGACCCCGAGCCCACGTACGAGGTGTACAGCGACCCCGGGCCCTGGCCAAACTGGTAGCCCGAGCCGAACTGGTTCCTTCCCGCGCACACGGCCGAGGAGAAGCCGGCCGGCGGCAGCATAGATCCATAGTGCAGGGAGGCCGGGTAGCGCGTGCCGTTCGAGCCCGGGTACACCGAGGCCGGCTGGCCAGCGTAGGGGTACAGGGAGCAGGGGCCGCCCACCTCGGGGGTCTGCTGGGCGGAGGGCGAGAGGAAGTAGCGCTCCGAGACCAGGCCGTCCAGGTTGTAGCGGTTGCTGCCCGCCAGCTCTTCCTCCGCCACGGCCGGGGAGCCTTTGCGTCCATCAGCGCCAGGCTTGGCTCCAGAGAAATTGTCGCCGTCCGCCTCGCTCAACATGTTGCTGCCCATGAACTTTTTCTGGCCGTTTTCTTGCTCCGACTCTGTCCGCTCGATGTCGTGGAAGTCGAGGGTTGTCGAGCCCGGGCTGTTATTCTCAGAGGCTGACAAGTTGTAGAAAGTCTTGGGTAAACTGATGGCGGCGTTGGGAAGAAGCGCTTCTCCTAACTGCATCCTTCAAAAGAGGGGGGGTGGGGGTGGGGGCCGGGAGGAAAAGAAAAAAAAATCACAAACGGAGAAGCAAAATTAACAAGGTGGGCAAACAGCACGGGCAGACGGGCGGGCACGCGCCGAACTAACGAACGGAAGAGGCGCTCCCGGCCGGGGGGTCTTTGGGCCCGACGCTCTTCACAAGGCGATTTAGAAGCTCTAAATGATCCAATGGGCCCGGGCCACTTATATACGATCGTCTTCTTCACACCTCAGAGTGTGGCAGGCTCAGGGGGGCGGGGGCAGGGGGCGGGGCCTGGGCACCGGCACGGGACTGCGCCCTGGCCATTCAGTGCGCGCCGGCGGACTTGAGTGACGTTAATTTAATTAGACAAGCTCTAATTAACGTGCCGCTGGAGACGCCCCCTCGCCCTCAAACATACTAGGAAATACTTGGCAAAGTGAGCCGTAAAGGATAGGCAACGCGATTCACTTTGGCACTGGCACCAAAAGCACTTTTTTTTTTTTACCCCCCCCAACCTTCACATTCTGTTTGTATAATAAACGTCAAACAATAAAGAAAAAAAAAACACACAGACACAACAAAACGGAGGGCACCTCGTTAAAGTGGGGGCTTCGCCAAAGGGTGGGAAGTACGCCCTGGTGCTGCTTGCGCGTGTCGAGAAGCCATTTACTGTGTGGAGTGCGCCCGGTGTTCAAATAAAGACGTGCGGGCGGGTGGGGCCTGTAACACGCAGGTCCTGCCGTGGATCGGGCGGCCCGAGTGGGGGTCTTTGAAGGTGGGCCCTTGTTGTTTATTCTCAGCAGACTCCTGCTTCACTTCAGCACATTAACAGCTAACTGATTTCTCATTAGCAGGCAGTTATGGGGTCTTTACGGAGCCACGTGCAACTTAGTCAGGCGAGCCGAGGACCTTCGGGGGGCTCTTACGGTACATTAGTGAACACACTTGCCGTGCCTTTTCTCTGTGAAGCCCAAATCACACACTCGCACTGCGTGGAACAAGAGGGCACCACACCGGATTCACGGGACACGCCGCAACAGAAAACGAATTCACGGCGCGCGAGCCCCGCGAACGGCCCGGCGGGCTGGAGGTTCGTTTCCCGTAAATCAGACGAGATTTGGGAGCCGCGGGCTCGCCGAGCTGCCCCGCTCTGTGTGGGCTTCCAGTAAGGCGGGCGACATCGCCAGCGGAAAGTTCGCGCCTGGAGGCTTCGCTCCTTTCAGTTTCCCCAAAGGTGGCTCATGTCGTCGGGAGGCCCCCCAGTTCTGCGGGATTAAGAGCGCCGTCGCATTCCGTCTTTCAGTTTAAAAAAGAAAACACAAAAACCTGCACTCGCGAGTCGCCATTTTAGTGGGAGAGGCGAAGGCGCCCCCCGAGTGGGCCAGTAAACCGTGGACTGGGAGCCAAGTTCAAATCAGGCGGCAGGTGTGACCGGAGCCCCCCCCTTCGGCGGCCAGTCCTTCGGTGGACTTCACTTGGCAGGTGAATTTTTCTTTTTTTTTTTGGTCATTCTTCGTCTTTTCAGTCAAATACACTTGTAGGGAAAAAAAGCAAAAAGATAAATAAATTAAAAATAAAACAAAGAGATGAGCGCCGTTGGGGGGCTGAAGACACTTGGGGGCCGAGCTCGGATTTTCTCAAGGGCTTCGTCGATTCGATTTTTGTTCTTGGAGGACGCGGCCGGTCACAGAAGGCTGCCATTACAAAGAGCCCGATGCCAATCCCGGGGGAGCTCCCGAGAGCAGAAGGGGAACGGCCAGTGAGTGTGAGTGCACCGGTGAACCAACACGTCGAGGACCGACCGGGACTCGCGCCGGCGCCGCTCACATTTATTCGTTTGCGGATTTCAATCGAATTTGCAACGTTGACTTGGATGACAGGCCCGCTAAGGGCATTCGTATAAAGGTGCCAAGGCTGGGCGCGGGGAGCAAACCCCTCGAAGTGTGTGAACGCAAAAGTGCGCGTTTAACGGGAATTGTTTCACGTCGCCTTAAACACTAAGCCGCTAATTATTTTTAAACGAAATCGACTAAACGCGGACAGCCGCGCTTCTGTTTCTAACGGGACTCCCCGTCGAAGGCGACAAGAAAACGAAAAGACGACTTAATAGCGGGGCCACGAAAAGAAGAAGCCGCCGCGGGCCGGCAAACTGGACGGAGCACAAGGCTGTCATTTGCCAGCCTATCGGCGTAACGCGGGCGCTCCTGGCACCGAATGCATGAAAGCAGCCGAGCGCACGAATCCGAAGAGAAAGCGGCCGAATGACGGTCTGACTGCGGGCGCCTTCCTGCCGTCAACGTTACCTGACGGGCGGCACGAGTGACTTACCACCGACGTGCTCTGCTTGACAGGCCGGCTCGGACGATGGCGGTGCGCCAGGCCAGCAGCATCTTAAACCCCGGGGGCGCCGGAGCCCCCTCCCATTATGAGAAGATCAGAACCAGAAGCTTTTTATAAAAACTTTTCGCACTTTGCAACTTTTTTTTTTTTCTTGCAGGGCCCTCCTCGAGCCGAGCGGAGCCACAAGCGCACGAGCGCCCCCTGCTGCTTACAGACGCCTCGCCTCAGCGAATGGATTGCTGTCCAGGTTAAGTGGCCGCTTTGAACCGCCGGCAGTGACCAATGGTGACCTGTCACTCCGTCTGGGCCCAGAGACTGAAGGCGCTATATGGAATGAGGGGTGTTAAGAGGAGACCCCACCCCCGGTATAGCGCCGTGCAGCTCATGGCCGCAGCAGGCGTTTAGATTGTTAACATCCCGGACAGTTAAGACGGCCGCTCCGCCGACACGACCCCTCGGGGTCCGCGTGGGTTCTTTCAGTTGCTGCCACAAGTGAATCAGCGGAGAGCCCGCCCAGCGCGCACCTGTACGGCCACCCGAGCCGCGGTGTGCGACAAAGGCGCGTGCACGACAAAGGCGCGTGCACGAATGAGGCAGGGAGGGACGGCCGGGCGGTGGCGCTCTTACAGTGAAGTGGAGCCAAAGAGCAGCGCCCCCTGCAGGGAAGGGTCAGCGGCGCCACAGTTCGTGTTACAGTATATAGTGCCTTGACGTCTCAAAGAGAAGAGGAGCCCAAAGGTCTGTGGCATGTGCAGTCAGGACCTCCACGATTTAGAGACCACCTTGCTTATATTTCACTTGAACACAAGCCAAGGGCCACTGTGGTCGGCTACAGTTCAGCACCTGATGTCCAAAAAACCTGGAGCTGTGGGACACGCAGACTGGACCCCCTGAGACCAGCCCGTCCTTTCAGTGCTCACATTGGCGAAGCTGCCGGACCCCAGGTCACCCACCTCCAGCGGTCAGCACTCCTAAACGTGGAGGTGTCCCCTGTCCCAGATTCACGTCGAAGGGTCCTCATGAGGCCCATTATGGTGGTCAAGGCCCCTCGGTTTGACTGGGCACAGCACTTGTGTGGTTATTTGTAGGCCCTAAAGGGGGCTGCACAGGTGCTCTGTGTTTATATAGTGCCTTTTAGATGGTGCCCGACAGGGTGGCACAAGTCCAGAGGCCTTTGCTGCTTGTATTTTTATTTTTTGAAGCCCCTACAGCAGCTTCATCTTCTTCTTTTTGTTTTGTTTTTATAGCTCCTTTCCTTCTAAACGACGAGCCCCCCTCAGACTCGAGCAGACACAAACAGAAGGAGGCGGTTGAGGAATGAAATGGGGGGCCGCTGGTGGGTTTGAGGAGAAGGAGCAGCAGTCCGTGAAAAGCCAAGTGACGGCGGGACGTCGGGGGCCGAAGGCTGCGGTCCGCACTCTCTCTCTCTCGCTCTCGTCCCTCTAAGTGACTGGCCGGCGTGGACCTCGGCTGTGATTTGTACAAATGCACTGGGAATTCTACGAGGGAATTCCGAGAAGGAAAATACGGAGAGAGGAGGCGAGCTGAAGACGCACAGCTCCAAATCGATCCTGGGCTTTTAAAGGGGGGCCCACGGGGGCCGCGCCGCCTGCTCTTTAAATTCTCAGAGGCCCGAAACGAAGAGGAGGACGAGGCGGCAGAGTGAGGCCATCGCGGGTGGACAGTGGGCCCGAGTCACGTGACCCCGTCCAGCCTTGAGAGTACCGGCCAGCCGACCGTGACGATGGGATGCCCAGTGTCTGGTAAGGACGTGTGGTGTGGCTGCCAAGGGCGCTGGTGTTTGTGCCCGATGCCAACCATCCCCCTGAGCGCCTTGTGCCCTTTGAGTGGCCATTGTGCTCCCTAGTCATGCGATCCCGTGTCCCTGCAGGAGAGTCACAAGATGCAAACTGAAGGTCCTGATTTGGCCCTGTTGATTTTTGCAATGCCCTCCATGAGCCGCTTGGCAGGGGTCTCCAGGGATAGGCATCCTGGGCACTGGCATCACTGGGTGACAAGTGGCCACTGATCAAGGGTGTAGTCTGGAAACGCCATGTGCTGTCCAAATGTGGCCGCCGTCTGGCATTGGTGGAGGAGGCTGAGCTGACGCTGGCAAGCCGAGGTCTGTGAGTGCCAAGGCCATCGCTGCCTCATGCCCGGTGCATGTTGCAGGATCGTCGTTCCTGTAGCTCAGCTTGCGAAGAGCTGGACTGGTGAGGTGGAGCAGCGCCATCCCGCCAACATAAAGTGCCTCGAGTCGCTCCAGAGACGTGAACCGATAACGGCCTGATTATGAAACGACGGGCAAGAGTGCGAGTGACATTTAGAGACCGCCTGACGGTGCCACGGCGGTGTGCAGAGCAAAGCACTGAGACTGGCAGCCACTGGCTTGTCACATCACTGAGTGACGGGCAGACGAGATGTGACAATAAAATCTCATTGCACCCCAAGCAGCGGAGCACCTCGGGTGACACGTAAGCGGCACTGTAGTGGGAGTATCATGTCGGGGGCTGACGATGTACAACGCTGCCCGCCTGTGATCCACTAGAGGTGTGCCCACACTTCAAGGCACAGGTCTGATGTTGAAGGGGCACCCGTCTGATTTGTGCCTCAGCAAATAAATGGCAGCGCCCGCTGATGCCCAAGCCACACACGCAGATTGGGGCTCGGCTGACGAGCCTTCTGGACAAGCGGGCAGCAGTCTCCTCCGACTCCTTCAGAGGATGCCAAGGTGCCCCCCCAGCCCGGCGTCTCCTCCCAGCTTCATAGGGTGGTGTCCAGTAGGCACCCCAATCAGATGACCGAGCCGTGACATCCTGTGAAGGAAGGCCACTTGTGACCATAGAGGGGGACAGGGACAACTGACTGGTACAACGTCCACCTTCATGCTGCCCCAATCCACCCGGTGACCTCCCATTCCCTTCTCCTCTGACTTGTTCACAGGACCCTCAAACTCGCCTTGGCCCCAACCTGGAGGGCGCGCCCCACCCTTCACCAGCTTGGTCTTGGAGGGGCAGATCCTTGTCCTGGACGGTTCACACGCCGTCACCAACTGAGGTGACAGAGGACTACATCTTCTGTGGAAAGTGCAGATGTGGTCCTGAGACCCCCAAACCAGAGGCCCTCCACTCCTTGACTGCCCCTAGAAATTCTGTCCAGAAAATTAGTGACAAAGAGCAGCTCTGGTGGAGATGTCACACCCACCAGGGACGAGTCTGACTTACCGGTGGTCACGTGACCCAAACTCCCACCCAGCTCTTCAGGACCGAATACACAACAGCTGGCTTAGGACCCCAGGAGTGCAAAGCCCCCCAGGACACTCTGAGGGACGGGGCTGTATGGCAAGTCAACCAAAGCTCCCATGAAGGCCCTGGGGGGCAAAAGGCCCGGGCTGGCGATCCATGACTGGGATGGAATTGGAATCTGCTGATCTCTACGCCCGCCCAGGGAGGCAGAGAGGTGTGACCCCCTCTCTTAAAGATGGGACCACCACCTTAGTGTGCCAGTCCAAAGACCCTG
The DNA here is from genome assembly GCF_900747795.2 of Erpetoichthys calabaricus. Lineage (NCBI taxonomy): Eukaryota > Metazoa > Chordata > Cladistia > Polypteriformes > Polypteridae > Erpetoichthys > Erpetoichthys calabaricus. Next base: position 243,763 of record NC_041406.2, read on the forward strand.
CCCCCAACCTCACACAATGCTGACGAGGCCAACAACATCCAGGACCTCCAAGAACTTGGGGGGCAACACCATCAATATTTGGCACTCTGACACCTTGGCGAGCTCCACTCTGCTCCTCTGAGTCCTCTGCCTCATGGCGATGGCATTTAGTGGGTCCTCAAAGCGCTCCTGGCACCTCCCACCTATGTCCCCAGGGGTAATATGGAGCAGCACTGGGGACAAAGGGACACTGAACTCCCCCCATACCGAGTTTTCACTTTCACCTCGGCCATCTGTAGCTCTGCATGAGCACCTTGACAGTGTCCCCAGCAGTGTCCCCAGCGTCTATCTGGAATGTGAGAGAAATTCGCCTGGAGGTGTCCCAGCTGGGGGTCTACCCAACGTTCCTAGCACACCCACACTGTACCTTTGGGTCAGCTGGCAGCCCAGGCCCCCTCTTCAGGGTCCAAGACATACTGTCACAATGATGTGACTGTGAAATCGACTGTCGACCTGTGGCCTTGGGGGGCTCTGGTGCCAAGTGCACCTATGGAGAAGACCTTCACATTCAGACATGGCATTCAAGCGGTGCCAAGCACAGAAGTCCAATAGCAGAGCAGTGCTTGTTCAGAGCAGGTGGGCTGTTCCTCCCAATTACACCCCCCTGGTAGAATGCTAGCCCCCCAATGGAGCACCTTCCAGCACAGCCCAACCCCCCAGGTCTCCAAGAAGGTCTTCAGGGCGGCCGAATATTCTGACCCCATCGGAGCACATCCCTGACTCGCAGGGAGGAGACCCTCGCACCTGAGCTCCAACGTACAGACGCCGAGCTGGGGGGCTAGAAGCTGCCCGACGCCGTCGTCAGCCCGACTGGATCCAGATGGCACCAGGTTGGTATCTGGAGATCAGGCCACAAGGCACTGGACCCTTAGGGCTCCTCCTGCAGGTGGTGGGCCCACTCGCTTCATCACGTGGCACCTGCCTGGGTCCCATGGGTGAAGTTACTTGCCAACGAGACCCCCAGGCTGGTCCCCATTTCCCTTTTCTGGGCAAGGGTCCTTGTTTGTTTAACCTCATGATGGCCAAGTGGACCGCATTTGCCCCTCGCCAAGGACTAATTAGACAGCACAGCCCATGGGATCAGTGTGGCACTCAAACCCCTACACCACAACAAGGTGACGATTTACGGAGGGGGCACTTTGCCAATCTGTCACTTTCACTTGGGCTTGAAACGAAATGGGAAAAAACTGAGAAAGATGGGTGCCCATCAAAGAGCAGGAATGTGGCGCGCAAGTGAAAATGCCCACAGGTAGAGGAGCCCCCAAAACGCTCTGTCCCCTCCAGCCTGGCGTGCCCCTGTCCTGCAGAGACGAAAGACAGAGAGGCCAAGCGCACGGGCACAGGCCGAGCCCCCCCACCCCTGCATCGTCAAAGTCGTAACGCTGATTTACGGCCCAACGCCAACGAGGAGGCTTATTACGCCGAGCCCCGCTGCTGACCTGCCAGCATGGCACTTGAGCGCCTATAAAAGCCCCCGGGTGCGCGGGGTGACCTTCGGTGGCCCTGCGCCGGGGCAGCCCGACGGGAGAAGGGAAGTCTCGCCACGTCGTTGTCGGGGCAGATAAGCAGCGGAGCACATGAAAGGAGCGCATTCCAGGTTTTATGGGGCAGGCTGGCAAGCGAGCGCGCGGGTTCAGCGAGTCCAGGCAGAGGATTAATCAGGGGGCTCATTAGCGGACCCCTGTGCCCGACCCCCTCTGGTGGCCAGGAGGCTGGGAAATCCACCAACTGCTCTTTGGGCCGTGCACATGTCGCCAGGGGCTGAGGGCAGGGCGGCTGAGTGGCAGAATGGGGTGGTGAAGACCCCTGCCGGCGTGGGCGAGCTCTCCCTGGAGCACCTTTCACAGTACGAAGGATTCCACAGTTTGAATAGGGATGGGACGTGTGGCAGACACACACTGGCACAAATGCCATAGTTGCTGTTTGAACCAGCAGGCATCTGAAATTTGGTGGAAGGCCCGCTTACTGGGTGCAGTTCAGTGCTCCACCATGAAGAGTGCCATCTGCATCCATCCATCCATCCATCCATTTTCCAACCCGCTGAATCCGAACACAGGGTCACGGGGGTCTGCTGGAGCCAATCCCAGCCAACACAGGGCACAAGGCAGGAACCAATCCCGGGCAAGGTGCCAACCCACCGCAGGACACACACAAACACACCCACACACCAAGCACACACTAGGGCCAATTTAGAATCGCCAATCCACCTAACCAGCATGTCTTTGGACTGTGGGAGGAAACCGGAGTGCCAGGAGGAAACCCACACAGACATGGGGAGAACATGCAAACTCCACACAGGGAGGACCCGGGAAGTGAACCCAGGTTCCCAGGTCTCCCAACTGCGAGGCAGCAGCGCTACCCCATCTGCATCCACCATTGTGCCATTACAGAGATTGCTGCCCCCTACAGGCCAGAAGCTGGTTTAGAGGAGGGTGCAGCGGGCACAGGAGGCCCACCTGCCATGCCTCCCTTTGTCTTTTCTAGTAGATCTCCTGCTCCTCCTTAGGCCTGTACCCACCTGGTACCCCCTGCAGGGCGGGCTACTTGGTGCCCCTCAAGGCGAGCTTGGAAACTTGAAACTTTAACTTTTTAAGTGCCAGTCGTGTGACCTGACACAGGAGGCAGGCAGCAGGCCCCTTAGTGATGGACAAGAAAGGCACTACATAGACACAGAGCACTGTACACCGCCTCAAGGGGGCACTACAGACAACAAACACTGCACTGCCACCTGGTCGTCGCTTTGGGGGATGAAGCCCATCTCGGCAGCTGGGGGCACGATGCCAGGGCATTGCCAGATTGCCAGTGGATGTAATGCGCATGTGTTTGGCAAGTGGCCAAGTCACATGGCAGGGGCAGCTGATCAGGGTCCCCAAATGTGGTGCCACTGGGTGACAAATTCTTCACTGTTTCTGCTTTTGGATTTTACAAATGGCACTTGTTGGCAGTGGGTGCCGTGGGCACTACCTTGCCACCTGCCAGTTGCTTAGAATGTTTCCATGTTAGTTGTTTGTAAGGAGGCTCATATGGCACCTCTCCTGGTGACCTCTGTCGAGCTCAGAGGGGGTCGTTTATAGCGCCTGTTCTCCAGCGGTCCAATCAGATTGCTTTATTTGCCTTTAAATTGAAATCAATTCTCAGGATTTGTTCTGCTGGATTTTCAACCCCCCCCCACTCCCGGCTGTGCCCTTTGACCTGCTCAGCTGCTTGATTGGTCAGTCCGAGGGTCTCACTCGGCCAACAGGGGGCTCCCGTGTCTTCTGACCCCCACCTTATGGTTTGGCATGTTGTTGGACTTCTGTTGGGCATCAGTGTTTTCTCAGCATGTCACTTCCATCCAGTGTGTGTGTCACAAGCCCGGAGTGGGCAACTAAGACCATGGCAGATGTGAGGAGAAGCCCACTAGCTGGGAATCAAAGCTCAGTTCCAAATGTCCACCAGCAGGGGATGAGGACTTGGACATCGGCACCTGATGAATGATAAATGGTGCCAGTCTGCCTGTCTGTCTGTCTCTGCTGCTGTGCCTTGCCAAGGTGCCCGACATCCAGCTGTGCCACATGCCATTGGGGTGCAAACCAACCTGCACTTATGAAATTACAGCTGGTCACAAAGTGGGTGACGCCATGGAAGTGAAATGGCACAGCAGATCCAGCTACTCAGTGGGCACCTCAGGTGGGTATCTTTGTGGCTTCACAGCCAGCAGGGATGTTTCATCCAGTGAGTGACCAGTTGGCAGGTTGGGCTTTATGTTTGTGTTCTGTTGCATTGGTCAGCCAATCAACCTGTGAAGTGGTCAGTCAGTGGGGGGCTTCTTATATAAAGCCTGGGCTGTCCTTACAAAGTGTCCATCTTGCCTACTTTAACTGTGCCAGCTTGTACCAGTTAAGCACATGTATTGTTAAGAACCCTGGGATGCCATTTGCAGACCAACTTTGTGTCTCATTGTGGTTGTGCTCTTAAATTTCTTGGATGTGCCCCAAACGTGCCAGACCTGGCAGCGGTCAGGTGGGATTACGGATGCCTTAAACTGACAGCCGAGGTGCTGGGAAGGCCTCTGCAATGCTAACATTTGGACCACCCATTGCCCCCTAACACCACGGACTGAGCCCCACCTCAATTAGTTTGTTATTCCTCACTGTATTTTCTCACCATGCAGTTTGCCCGCTCATTAAATGTGACGCAGAACACTGGCCAGCAGGGGGCGACCATTAGCCAAGAGTGGCGGTGCCTGGTGGAGGAGGCGGGGCTTACCTCTTATGCCCAGCCCCCCAAGCCAGGTGTGGAGGAGATCTTCACTTGGGCAGGTGTCCTCTAGAGCTGTGCCTTCTGCCCAATGCAGGCTGGCACACAGGCTGCGGGGGTCTGTGGACATTTCAGTTTTCCCCAGTTTCTTCGTGGTGGGTCTTCTGTGTGGGGGCAGCCCATGGGGGTCCCCTCGCTGTCTTGTTTCTCTTTGGCTTTCCACATTTTCTTTGGGCTCAACATCACGGGTCTCTGGAACAAACATCCAAGCCTGGCAGGTGACGAGCAGCGGGTGCACTGAGCTCCGTGCTGGCCTGGGTGGTAGCGGTGGGCTCTGGTCACTCTTATTGGACTTCACTTCCTTGTCTGAATTCCTGATCAGAGACACCAGCGTGTAGTATGGGTGCCGGAGCAAGTGCCCGTCTGACCCGTCAGGGTCAAAGGAGGCATTTTAACATTGTCCTCATATAGTGCCTTTCATGCCCAGCAGCAGATGTGCATGGCGCCGTATAAAGTGCAGGACATTGACTGAAGGCAGCCGCGTATACCGATATGCAAGGCGCCATATAACACTCTGTCAAGCCTGCTTCTGTGTATGTGGCCCACGGCAGGGCATAGGAAAGGCACTATATAACAGCCACCTTCTGCGCCCTGGGCAATGATGGAGAAGCTTTTAGTCGGGAAGACAAGAGAAACGAAGAAGAGGCGAGCAAGCATCGCGACACACTCGGTGAATGTAAATATGGGACAAATGTGAGAAATATTGACGTGACTCGGCGAGCCAAGAAGGAAAACACGCCTCACGGGTGCCCGCAGCCGGGGGGGGGGGCATGCGCACCGAGACCGAGCCCCCCGCTCAGAACACCCCTGGCGCTCATGTGCACCGAGTACGATTAGACAGCAACAAGACGGGCTTTTATCACTTTGGAAAACTTGACTCAAGAATTACATCTCAGGCCTTTTTTGGGCAGAAAACACAAACAGATTTACAGCGAGGAAATATTAGTGTGTGCCACCACAAAGCGGGCAAATCAATGACTCAGACGTGTGAATTTAGGATTTTAACACTTCGCAATCGTCGATGGCTCCCAGAATAAACCGTATAATGAACGAGCGCTCGGGAGCCTGAAAGTGCCACAGGCACATGTCACAAGTCTTAATTAAACTGAACTGGTGGAATGGCGTGCTGCCCGCCTGAAGAAGCCCACCTGAAGCCCGCCTCCCCGGCTGTTGTGCACTGTGTGGGCTCCGTGTGCACCTGCCTGCTCATCTGCCGATCACGGAGCGCCTCTCCTTGGTGTCCAGTGACCGTATGAACCTGGCCGTTGATGTCATCCTGGCTCTTATATAGCGCCTTTCAAGTTAAACTCTCATGGCAGGTGCCCGACTCTGTAATCCTGTAGTGCCTGCCTGTCTGTCTGCCACCTCCATCTCTCTGCTAGATGGTGCCCTTGGCATCTGTCTGTCACGTAGTACCCTTCCTTTGGGCCTGATGACCCCATAAGCGTGTCCTATAGCGCCTCTCACATCTATCCAATGGCATCCTTCATACCGATCTGCCCCGCCCTGCCCCTTATCCATTTTACTATGAGTGCCCCATAGAGCCCCTTCCTTTATAGCTGACTCCCTTCTCTATGGCGCCTTTCACACGTACAGCACCCCATCTATAAAGGTCTCAGTCATGCTATAAATGTATGCCAGAGTGCCCTTCATAGCTCTCTCTCTTTCTGCTATATAGTGCCATTCCTGCCCGCTCCATCTGCTCGATCCTCGTCACTCTCTGGTACTCCGGTATGGCTTCGGGGGTCCCCACATGGAGGCAGCGGTGGGATGTCAGCTGTGTTTCCTGCTCGTTCTTTTTTTTCCTGTCCCCCAGGGTGTCACAGCTTCGTCCTTTCCATCCATTTCACTTTCAGTTACGTGCCAGTCTAGTGATGGCTGACGCTTGCTACTTCATTTGAGTCGGTGCCACGTGGCACACTGGACTTTGGTTGTCAAGATGACCAGCGCCGATCAGGGTCACCAAAAACACAAATTCTGCACGTGTGTAGCTTTGGGGACCAGATGGTCCCATAAGAGGTGCTCCCTTAATTGCTCTTCCTTGTACCCGGGTGCCAAAGGCGCAATATGGATAGGGACAGACGCGTTCATTTGACTGTCTTGAAAACTGCTCTGGGGGCAAAGGCGCTATCTAATCATTTGGGGTCTGCTGCAGCTACTGAGGACATGAAGCCCATGCTCGGTGACAGTTGATGACTTCATATAGTGCCTTACGCGACTGCCGGCCCCTCCAGTGAGCCGCTCCCAGAAGCTCGCTCAGGCATCCTAAGAGGATCAGCGCGGCACGGCGGCCGCCAGCAACTCCATTTGTTCTCAGCCCCCTCGTTTTATTGGCTTCGCTGGGCCTAAAAACCCAATTCAGGAGGTGATTAGTGCAGCCGGCTGGCGCACAATGAAGAAGTCGTCACTGGCATGATAATCAATGGCAGCGCCAGCGTAATCCCATCAGAGCGCAGCGCTGAGCAGCGGTAATTAAAGTGGAGGCGCAGGGAGGCGGGTAGAGGCGGACCCACCGGCTTCTTCTTCTTCTTCACTACTCTGTCCACAGTTGTGTTACTGGAGCTCGGGCTGGCTGAGTGCTGCTGGGGACCCCAGGTTTAAGACCACTAAGCCACTCCTGAGAGCATTTGAGAGCACTGCCCCGTCAGGCCTGCTGCCCCCATCTGTCCCCTGCTATAAAGGTCTCCGTACTTGACTGCAGAGTGGGGACCTGAAACTGGCATATCATCATCTAGTGCCCCTCCAGGCTGGTGGAGGGTCACACAGTCACTCAATGGGGAGGGGGGTGGGGGGGGGAGTGTAGTGTGTAATATGATCTTTTAGCCACTAGGGGGCCACACTGAGCACAGGTGCTGGCATTCACTGCTGGACACATTAGCTGTTTGATAGATAGATAGATAGATAGATAGATAGATAGATATGAAAGGCACTATATAATAGATAGATAGATATGAAAGGCACTATATAATAGATAGATAGATAGATACTTTATTAATCTCAATGGGAAATTCACATTCTCCAGCAGCAGCATACTGATACAATAAATAATATTAAATTTAAGATTGATAATAATGCAGGTGAAAAACAGACAATAACTTTGTAATTTGTTTGTAATTTGTAATTAGTTTGGGATGTCTTGGTGCTGGCGTGGCACTCCGTGTGAAGCGGCCATGCCAGACACTGCCCAGCAGGGGCCTTCAGTCCCTCACTCTGACATTGGCATACAACACCGGAAACCGTCAGGCGCAGCCATAACAATGGCGCCAAGGGAGGGGTGAAAGGCCCTAAAATGGCACACTGATAGACAGATAATAGACAAGGAGGGTCACGCTGGGCACCATGCAGCGTACAGGTAGATGTGAAAGGTGACAAATAATACAGAGATAAGGTCCGGCATGAAGGGTACGCTGGGGGAAGGCTTAGAGTGGGACACGGAGCGATGACAACCCAAAAGAGAACAAGGAGGCCCACCTCAGCCCACCCACCTCGGTCAGCCGCGGGCACAAGAAATGGTCAAGAAGCCCACCAGGTCTGGAGACCCTTAAGACTCATCATCCACCATCTTGGAGCCTTTTATCATCTGCACTTGTCATTTGTTGTCTTTGTCAAAGGCACTAATATCATAAAGGTAGGTTGGCATGAAAGGCGCTATATAGTGCCTGCAGTCACATAAGCACAAGACCCCAACTGGTGCACCCATATCTCCGGTGTCCATTCTATGTCTTGTGTTGCTGTTCCAGTCTGTCTGACATCAGATGGGCATGATGCCATGCAGCACTGCAGTGTGATGGCAGTAGGCACCTCCATGGTAGGGCAGCTCAACATGTGGTGGGCGTGGTGGACAGCACAGGCCATCTAATATCCAGGGAGTGTCCCGTGTTCTAGGGGGCAGTTTACCCAGATACCCAGTGAAGCAGGACACGGGGGGTGGTCACTTTATTGGACAGAAGCTCTTTTGTGTCGTCCACCTGGTCCAGTCCAGTGGTCCATTAGGACCCCAGGTGTTTGACTTGTTTCCTGTGATGGTGACCAATCTGAGGAACTCCTCTGAGGTACTCCAGGCTCTTGGTGCTCCTCCTCCTCCTTACCTCCTGCATTGTCATGGCAACATCACCTGAGGACCTCTGCAGATCACATGAGATGGACTTGAAGGAGTATGGGGCAGTTCTCCTGGTGATGTTCTGGTTATATTGTGCCTTTTGTTAATGCCCTTCACCAGTTCAGCCACCGGCGGTCTCCGTCATTGTCCAAGTCGGACTCTGGTGACCCCCTGTGAGAGGTCACATGGACTGAAGATGACCAGGGTGGGGTTTAGGATTTAGCCTTCTTCTCAACAGGACACCTGCGTCCCAAATGAGGGACACTGGGGGGCACATCCTCTGCCCACTTTGGGGCACATTGCCCTGTGATCCCTCGGTTTCCTTTCCAATAAACTCTGTGCCCTTCACCAGAATACCCGATAGACTCCTGGGTGTTCAATCACAATGGCTCTCAATGACAGTTTTATATAGCGCCTTTAGCCCCCCCCCATCACATTCACATTGAGCTGCTCCCCGGTGCCTCCAGACACACAGGGTCAACTCTGTGCCCCACGTGGGTACTCTGGTCTGATCTCTCATGTGCCCAGGCCAGCACAAGGTGACCTCATTGACATGTTTGGTGGTCTAAGCTTGTCCCAGTTGTTCAACTGTGTGGATTTTGTATGTTCTGCCCTGGTCTCCCCCCGCAAGTGCCCCTGTGTTAGACTGGATGCCCATCTAGGGTTGGTTTCTGTCACAGGACCCTCAGCCACATTAATCAGGTTTGAGGAAGTTCCATTTATAAGGTGGGTGCCATGCAGAGTCACAGCCCCGAGTTGGAAACATCATACCAGCGTCACCCATGTCACATTTCATTTTGGTTTTATGGTGTTCAAAAGTCCAAAAAAGAGACTTCCACCATAAACTGGCAGTAACGGGCACTTGTGGTTTACCACAGCACAGCTGCACACAATCTAAAGATGCCAACTGATCTATCACCAGACACCCAAGCGACTCCACCAAGAAGTTAACCCAAGCACTGTGCCATCCTTTGCCTTTCATCTTGCCACTCTGATGACAGCTTCAAGTGCGTTGTGAGGACTTGATGGCACACAATGTGTCACACTGATGGGTAAAACTGAATAGGAAGAAACCTCCTTGAGATGCTAAAGCTGTGAATCTGCCATGGGAGCTCATGTGAGGGCACATCTGCATGGCACTGCCCACCTGGTATATTGTTGTGAATGGCCGGCCTCACGGCGCCCCCTATCGCCCACCTCCCATCACAAACTGAGCGAACACACCGCCTGTCTGCCCGACCCTCCCCTCTACTAAGCGTGCAGAGCTGCCAATGAAAGTGAAATCACTGTGGGATGATGAAAGAGGTCCACGTCGAGACCCTGACTAAAACGCGGCCCCCACATCTCCTACAGGCGTCTTCAAAAGAAATGTGTCATCGTTGGCATGAGACCGTTAAGTGTTGAGCTCAGTGGCAGTGACATGGTGCAAATCAACATTGGAGCAGTCTGCCGAGCTCCGGGACACCCAGCCTTGTGACTTGTGGGCACACCCTTCATGACTCGCTTTATAGCGCCTTGTCATCGCTTGTTTAGACATTTGTACACACTGACTGACTCAGAGCCTTCCAGGGGCTTGAGGGGGTCTTAAATAAGAATTTCAAAGGGTCTTTGAGACGGAACATCCGGTGAAGGCCATCTGCCAGTGAGGCAGGTCATCCAGGGTCACATGAGGTGTCAGTGGCAGGGGCTGCTGAGTGGCCTTGTGGGGGTCCTGAGCACTGAAAGGATCCACTTAGAGCCGAGGGGAAGGGGGTCTAATTGTGACTTATATAGCGCCTGTCACATTGTGTTTTATAGTCTCAACCACTAGGGGGCTCACTGCTTGCACATTTGACACTGGATAGGTGAGAGGCATGGGGAGCTCAGGGGGGCAAGGTTGGCACACTCTTGGCCTGCACAGGCACTTTGGGGCTCTGCTTGTGATATCCATCACAACCTCCCCCCCCCCGCCACGTCCCATGGTGGCTGTCCTATTTTTTCACGTGTCACTAACATGGAGTCCTTGTCCCTCAGGCCCATTCCTTTGTAATGTCCCCCCTCTGCTGGACTGCCACCTCTGGCCGTCAAGCACACTTCAAGTCCACAACTCTCCTCTCTCACCAATCACTGTTGCCACCTGTGGCAGGGAGTGGGCATATTCAGCGGGTATGTTCAGGAGCGCCCCTCCCAGAGTGCATATAGCACCTTTCAGCGGGCCTCCTGCCCAATATCACACCTCCAAAGCTCGTGTGTGACGTGCCCAATAAGCGGGCGGTTTCAGTCCGGCCTGGCAGGGGGTCATCTTGGCAGTCTGATCGCCACGGTGAAGAAAGTAGCAGCGTCTTTCGAAGTTTTACAAAGCTCCTCGGTCGCCGCTAATGAGATCTCGTTAGCATAATTCATGCGTTTAACACCTCAGCCGCCTAATGAAGAGTTCCGTCTGCGGGAGGCGCCGAAGTCGCACGTCTGCTGCTACCTGCTAATCAGCTGAGCGCAGACTCGGGACTTCTGACCGGGGACGTCCAGGGAGGCGGGGGGCTGGATGGACGTAGCGCCTCACCGATGGCGGTCACGTGATGGGGCCACTGCTGGGTGGCACGGAGGCTGGCGCACTGGTCCCACCCCTTCTGTCCAGTAAGGCCCTTCTGGGTGGCTTTGGTCAGTTTTGACCACCCTGGTCTGCCCAGTGCCCACCTCCGTCATGGTCTCACTTCTCATAGGTTCATGTGTTCGGGGGCTGCACTGAGGCTGCTGAAGGCTCTCTGTGCCCCTCCCTGCATGTTCTCCCTGTGGCTTTGTGCCTTCTCGAGTGACCTTGTCGTGACCTCCATTTGGAGTGTCATTTCTTCGGAATTCCTAGCGTTTTGACCAGTCACATGACCCCTTAGCGAGTCATCGTTCCTGGTGTGCCATGCCACCTGGCACTGGGGTCGCCCACAAAGACTTCATGTTGGGTTTTGACTTATGCTTTCTGCTTTTGCCTTTTCGGCTCCTTCTTCCCTGCCATTCATTGTGGGCACCATGATGTTTGGGGTCACCGCTGGCGATGGTGGGTTTGTTTTTCAGGATTTGGGTTCGGCCGCTTTGTTATTTTCTGTTTGCCTCTTCTTAATTATGAAACCTGGGTTCGAATCCTGGGTGCTCCCTGTGTGGAGTCTGCATGTTCTCCTCAAGTTTGTCTGACAGTCTAGGGACATGCCAGTCAAGTGGTTGGCACTGCTCATTTGGCCCCAATGTGTAGGCTGGTGCCCTGTCGAGGTGTCGCTCCTGCCTTGTGCCCGATGCCTGCCGGGTTAGGCTCCAGCTGCCTCTCCATACCTGACTTTTGCAGCCCCTTTGTGCCATTCGTCTCATGGCAGCATGTTGCCCACTTCCACTCCTTCCGGATCGTTCTCCTCATGGCCTCTGACCCCTAACACTAACCCTAGAGCCCTTCAACAGCATGTCTTGGGACAGGAGGGTGGGATGGTGGGGTTAAGGGGTCTGACAGCTTCGGTGTGGGGTGGGGCTTGGAGTGGGGGTGGAGCCATCACTGGCAGTGCCACGGACACCCAGCAAAGCCTCCTGAGGCCACTGTGGCCAAAGTCAGGCAACGCATGCTTGTCTTCATTCTGAGGGGCACAAGCCCATCTGGGAGGAAGGACCACTGGAACACTGCAGAATTTGAACCGCTGGCATAGTGCATGGCAGTGACAAGCCACCCTGAATGGGATGCCAGTCCCAGAACTTACAGACTTGAGGTGCAGTCCACCTGACCGTGGCCACGGGGCAAATCTACACGTTGGCCAGGAAACTGGACCTGTGAGCCCCCACGCTAGGTCAGGGGGTGACAGTGTGGCGTTTAAGGGGGGTGAGCCTGGTAAATAGCGCCCTGCACTAAGACATGCTCATGACTGCACGAGTCCTCAGGGTAACATTGTGCCTTTCATGCCAGGCTGTCAGAGTCACTCGCCCTCCTGCTCCTCTTGTCCCGTACACGTCTCACCAGGCAGCCTCTTTTGTTACCCTTGGGGTTCCCGACCTTTTCTGCCATTTTAGTGCCCCCTCTTGGTGATTTTTGTCAGAAGGTCCATGGCAGGCGTGTCGAGAGCCACACAAATGACATGTGGCGCCATCTTGTGGAGACTGTTTGAGTGAGGCCACAGCAGGAGGTCACTGCGGCTGGCACTGAGGAGACTCGATGGCATTATGACGGGGTCTTCTGAGCCCCCGGTCCTCTCGCGTCCATCTCTGTACCCCACGGGGACTGTGGAGGTGCAGGGTTGTGTTTTCCATGTCCATAGCACGGGCCACACGGTCAGCAGGTGCGCAGATGGTCAGCGGGAGCTGGGCATTCCTCTCCCTGCTTGACACACTGCATGCTGGGTAATAAAAGTGAAGCCCTGGGCACTTCACCTATCAAATGGTCACTCGGCCCTGCGGTGGTCTCTGCCCACAGCGTCACCAACCGTGCAGCCGCGCCACCACCAGGGACCCCCCGGCAGATCGGAAAGGCTGGACTGCCAGGGGACCTGAACCCGCGTCCTGGGGCAGAGCAGCCTGAGACCCCCAGAGCGTTGGTTTTGTCGATTTCCTGTTTTTCAGCTCTCTTCCATTATTCTCAAATGTCGCCCACTTGGTCAGAAACCCCTCACACAGCAGGTCACAAAGGTGGACAGTGACATCCAAGTGGGCAGAACTACAAGCAAAAAATGAGTGTCCAGGACAGTCCAACAACACTCTGGATGTGGTGTGCCAACCGGTTGCCCACTCCCAAGTGCCAAGGCCACAGCAAAATGGCAGCCACCAAAAAGGGCACCAGGGCAAACACCAGCATGGAATGGGGCACCAGATCAAGACAGGGTCAGGGTGAAGACTCAATGGCAGGAGGAGGAAGAGGGTCCACCCAAGTGCATGATGGGACACGAGCCTAGTGACCGACAGGGACAAATGGCTTTGTGGGATGACCCCATGGCCAGCGGCTTCCTGATCCTGCAATGTGTGTGAGACACCGGCGGGCACTCTCTCTCATGACATGTGCCCAGTGCCACCGGGATGGGCCCAAACTGGACAGACGGACATCTTTGTTCCTTCATTGATCTTTCACTCCTGACTCACCTGGAAGTCTCTGTCTGAAGCTGCACCATGACACCCTGAGGACCCCCGGTGGCCGGGGACGACACTTATGTGTCATTGATATGCAGGCTGCCTCCCTTGAAACAAATGGAGCACCCAATGGCATGGAGCACGACGGAGAGCTGAAATACCATGAGGATTAAAGACCACCGGAGGCAACAGTGCGGCCCCCGCCTGCGCTAAGGTCACCGGGCATTTCCCATGGTTCATCTGCTGGCCCTGACTGCAGGCGAGGCCCTGGCAGGGGGGCACAAGCAGAGCCAGAAAAGTGGGGGGCTTCAGTGATTTAACTGTGAGGGACGTGTTCAGTATGGCGCTGAAAACATAAAGGAGCACACAAGCAGGCTGCTGTAAAGGCGCTATAAAATAAAAAAAGAGATGGACGGGTGGGAAAGCAGGAGGTGATACGTGGATTAGGGTTAGGAGTTAAAGGCACTATATGGATGGATGGATGGATGGATGGACAGAGTAAAAGGAATTATCGATAAGAAAGGCGCTATAAACCGCAGATAACGAACCGCAGGCGCAGGAGTGGCAGGGCCAGGCAGCACATAGTGGGTGTGTCCTGGGCGTGGCTACTGCTTAACGTCTCCCTTGGGCTCCGCCTCTTTTCCCCAGTGCTGTCACGCCTTCTCACTCAAAGTTGAGGACCCCCTAATGGACGCTACAGGAAATGAAATTCTTCCCCTAATGGGCATCAGAAGGTCAGAAGAATGCCACCGATTTCCTCAGCTGGCACTTTCATCCAAAGCCACTTGTCACTGACTAGTCCAATGCCATCATATTTCTGACACAACCAGTGCAGGGCCACAGAAGGTCTTCAGTGTTTACAGTATAGTGCCTTTGATTGTGAAGCTTGTGAAGTGCAGCAGCACCACCTGAATGCCCATCGACATGCCAGAGCAGCTGGCGACTAACTGGCTTACTCAACTGTAGAGTGACCAGGGTGATGACTCTGTGCCCCCATCACGCCAGCCAAGCGAGTACAGCTGAGCGCTGGCAGGAGGAAGTTCACCCTCGGAGTGTAAGATGTGCCGAGTGGCAGCGCCGGCCCTGGTTCACTTTCAACATTTAGCGCCCCGATCAGATGTTTTTACACCCTGTGCGTATCAACATGCTTTAATGACAAGACCCGCGGGAGCGTGGCACATCGCCAGTGACCTGAAGGATGAACCTGCCACCGCTAGGCGAGAGGCGCACTGGACGTGTGTGAGCAGTCAGGCGGCTGTGGGCACCGACGCCGACACATCCAGCGAGGGCCCAGGGCAGGAAAATACATGCAGGTGACAGCAGAAAGGACAGCCACCATAAGGGGACACTGGTGGTGGATATCACGTGGCTCTCCTTCCAGTTCCACAGCCCAGTTGACCCAGTTTTAGGGCTTATCTTGGGAGCATTGGGCGCAAAGCAGGAAGCAGCTCTGGGTGGGACAGAGGCCCATCGCCCACCACACTCACCCACACTCAACTAGGGGGGAAGAGCAGAGGGCCACCGGGGCACAGGGAGAACAAGCAAATGGCAGACAGTGGTGCCCAAAGCAAACTGCAGGGTGTGAAGAGTGGCACCCAAAGTGGTGCCTTTTATGTAAAGGCGCTATATAATACAGAACGCTCTTTTGTGCATATGAGTAGTGTGAGTGCTGACAGATCACAGGAGGAGTGCCTAGCTGATTCCATCTGGATGGGGCAGGGTGGCACCACATGAGATGGATGACTGAATGGATCTCTGCAAGTTCAGAGATGAGTGACGTGAGGGTGAAGAAGTCAAACAAAAGAAATAAAGACCACTTGGGGGTCAGAGGCATTGGAGAGGAGAGTGACCACTACATCAGAATGGCAGCACTGGAGGTGAGCCACTGGCATCGACCCTGGTGCTGCTGTTGTTCTGTGCTCATGTGTGACACCTCAGCGCATTTACAAGTCTTTAATATTTTGGTCGGTATGTTTGTAAGTGACATTGTGCCACAGCAGGGACAAACCCGAGCCTGTGTCCTTTAGAACTTCCTCATCTGACCAGTGCCCTTGTGTCCACTGTTGGGCCACTCCTGTCACAGTCACCGGTGACTTCACTGAGCTTACCCCTACCGGCTACTGTCTGCAGTCAACTAACGAGTCCATGGTGTAGTTGGCAGGATCAGCCTAAGCTCAAGGTGGTGGTTTGTGCCCATGCCCTCTTTGATGGGGTAGCCAGGGGCAGATTGGGTGTGGCAAGTCTAAGGCACCCGGAGAACTCCTACAAGCCAGTTAGGGTAGAAACGAGCCACCAGGGGGCAGTCATCCCAAATCTGGACAGACTGGAAGGGGCTTGAGGGCAACAGCAAACCCATTAGGGAACTGTGGACACAGCTTTAGTACCACCAGGTCTCTGCCAATGATTCTGTGGGTGACCTCCAGGTGGGCATACCCTGGGGGAGTTTTAACAAAGCAGTAAGGTCTGCTGCCAGGGTGGGCAGAGGCCTCCCCATCTACCTTCACGTTTCTCCCTTTGCTCATCCCTCTCTTGTCTTCTACCTTACGATGCCCCCCGGTGGATGCAGGCAACTGGCGTTTGCTTCCCAGTGGCATATCCTTGCAGGCCAGCGTATCATCGTCAGGGCACAAAGCCGGCGAGGGTATCGCTGTACGAATTCGGCAGAAGCAGATGGCGCGCCAGTAGACACATTAACCTACGCCAGGCTCGATAAGGATGAGGGCAGGCGGCACCGACACGCACATGACGCTCGCTGGCATTTGTCAGCTGCCTCGGCCGCCGAGCCCGGGACCCCACGCATGGTGCAGGGACCTGCCTGCCACCCCCGAGTCTCTCCGCATTAAGGCTGTAAACGAGATTTCATTAACGGGGGGCTCATTTAAAAGATTTGCGTGTCGGACAAACAGCTTGTGACATCCCTGGACAGGAGCTGTCACCTCCGTGAACGTGGCGCTGGCGTCCGGGCCAGGCGACTCGGCGGGCTCGCCCTTCATTTGTGGAGATGATTTGCCACATTGAATATTCCGGGACGGAGAAACGGCCTCCGTCGGTGAGTCGGCTGACTAACAGGCTTTGGCACTTATCATTTGTAATTAATTCCAGTCGGAATGTGAGCCAACGTGAAGACGTTTTACAGGTTTGGAGCTTCATTAGTTTTTCTGCAGGGCGTTTCTCTCTGCCGAGAAGGCCGCTTTGCATGAATGTGACACCCAGGGACAGCATTTCAACACCTCGCTCGGCACGGCGGGCCAGGGACAGGAACGGAAGGAGGAGCTGTGCGGGTCACGCTTGGCAGAGAGAGAGAGAGAGAGAAAGAAAGAAAAAAGAGAAAGAAAGAAAGAAAGAAAGAAAGAAAGAAAGAAAGAAAGAAAGAAAGAAAGAAAGAAAGAAAGAAAGAAAGAAAGAAAGAAAGAAAGAAAGAAAGAAAGAAAGACCTGCTCAAGTACTTCATGGGAAAGGCGCCACCTAAGACAGAATGCCCTTCGTGTCTTCATGCCCACAACTATCTCTGCTGCCCTTCAGCTGTCCACACATAAGAAGTGCAATGCAGGAAGCTGCCCTGAGGGGGCGCCACTGCCTCATTCATTCATTTATTCATTCACATTAAGTCCATTCAGATTTCTGTGCACACGGGGAGAACGTGCAGAGTCCACACAGAAGTCCCCTGAGATGACCGACCGCACTGCTCCCACTTTGTGTTTGGTGGCCTGTCTCTCTACAATTAGCTCCGCCCACATCTCTAAAATCTCTAATGAAAGCATCCACTTGGGGGTGTGCCTGACCAGAGCCACACCCACTTCAAGAGGAGCTACCCCTTCTCAGGATTGGATGTCAATTAGCAGCAGGAAGACTTTAAGAGCAAAATATGGCCACTCATAGGGTCCCAGTGTAGTGAGGGGCAGTGCCCCCCTCTGTACCAGGCAGATTAAATGAAGCTCCATCACAAACTCACCTAGCACATGTGACAGCAAAGTGCAGTGGCAGCCAGCAGGCGTGGCAGGGTGTAGCCACCCGAAATATTCATCTGTTCCTATTGTATTGGCGTTGTGGGCACTTCACCTCCTCAATACTCAGCTGGGGGCTTTGAAACAAAAGAGGGGCACAAGCTGCCAATGAACAACCACTTGAACCCAAGTGTCCGGAGCTGGCAGGCATCTGTGCATCTTTCTATAATATGGTGCCTATCCTACCTTTCCAGCTGCCTCCATCTATCTATCTATTATATAGCGCCTTTCACTCTATCTATCTATCTATCTATCTATCTATCTATCTATCTATCTATCTATCTATCTATCTATCTATCTATCTATCTATCTATTATATAGCACCTTTCTCCCCTATTTATGTACATAGTGCCTTTTCACATCGTTGTCACTCTTTTCTGCCCCTCTTTGTGACCCCCTCCCCCCCGGGTCACCTCCCCAAACCACAAATGTCCTAACAGCTTGGCAGCCTTGTAGGCCGAGCGGTGGCACCGAGGCCTGCTTCTGCACATGCCCACCTTTTCCCAGGCCCAGGAAGTTGCCGTCACCCAGCTCAACTGCGCTGGCAGTGCCCCTGAAGCCGGGTGCCCTGCCGGTGGCGGTGTTTCTCAAGTGACCGCCGGGTGCACTCTGGCTCTCCTAACTGTCATATGGTGCGATGGCAGCGAGGCTCAGCACTGTCACCTATTCAGCGGGCCCAGACGATCGAGAATTACCATGTCACTTATATCACAGCCCCGGGCGAGAACATGTCACCCCCTTTCTTTGCAAGTCGTCACAAGCTGTTTGGGCAGATGCTAAATGCAGGCCCCCTTGCCAGATCGTGAACGGTGCCCTTTGTCTGGGTTAATTGAGCCCCCTCTTCATTTAATGGGCTCTTTAATGCGTACTGAAACAAAGCTAGTGCTGCGGGTTAAATGCGCGCTAATCCCTTCATTAGCCAAGACGCGAGGCGTCGTGAGAGCCGCGAGATCGCAAACGTTAATTAAGAGGCCTCAGCGCTGGAGAGGAATTGGCTATGAGGGGACGGTGACGGGACAAGAAGTGACAAAGCACCCACCACAGGACGTCTTTACCTGAACACTGACATGGCTCACCTGTGAAACGCGAGGCAGGGCAGATGGGCACCTGGCTGCCCCCACCACAAGTGTGAAGTGCATACCGCCCTATATGCCCACTGGGAGCTGGGAGTCTCCAGAGTACACAGGGTGCCCCAGCCACCATGTGCCAGGCTGGGTGGCATTGAAGCAGTGAGATCCTGCCAGTCGAGCTGGGTGATGCTGTACCTGTTTGGCCTGGGTGACCTTCAAAAGGTGAGACCCTGCACTGTTCTGGGGACTGGCAGTGCCAGGAGAGCAGAGCCTTATCATGCCCCATGGCACGTGAGACCATCGCTCTCCATTCCTGCCATCTGTCCTCATAACAGGTGGCCCCTTTCAAATCAGAGGACGCTATAAAGCATCTCAGAAGAGCAGAAGGAGAGAGAGAAGAAAGAGCGCCAGTAGCAGTGAGAAGACAGACGATGACATGAAGAGCCACCACTGGGGGTCAGACACATCCATCCAAGCCCACCCCGAGTCCCGACCTTGGCCGTCTACATCTGTCTGTAGGCAACCCGCAATGGAGCAGCAGGGGGCACCAGTGAAGGGGGCTCAGCTGGCACTCACCACTGATAAAGTGCCTTGCACAGTCTCAGTGCTGCTCTACAGTACAAGCACCTGAATGAGGAGCTGGCATCCCCTTTGAGCCGTGATAACTGTGACTCAGGTGAGTGACCCCGACTGGCCCCACCATTTACGCTTAGATGGACGTGTCCCAGATAAAGTGACCTTGAAGGACACCTCACCTGGCTGGACAGGCCCCAGAGTCACACCTGCTGACATTGCCAGTCACAGTCTCTCTCTGTGGGGACAGTAAGGGCAGACTTCACCCTCAGGGTCACACCGAGTGGGTCACTAGTCTGCACTTACCTGACGGGGGCTTCTGGGAAGAAAATCTAGCGATGGCACCTGATATTGTGAGCCGAAAAGGCAGCGGAGCACAGAGAGGGGCAGAAATAGGGCGCCACCCGGAGGTCACCAGCTGTAGAGGCACACAGAGCGGACGTCTGTAAAGATTTCGATGAGAGCCCAGCGCCCCCTAGTGGTCCCAGTCTACTTCCTATATAGTCAGAGCCCTGTGACCCCAGACTGATAGGGCGTGGAGCCCCCTAGAGGCCAGTGACCTGCATCTGCATGGACATGTCTAGTGCCCCCTAGCGGTCACAGTAGTCTGCATCTGAAATGTTAGGGTCAGGCACCCACTGGAGACCACCGTACACTCCCCCAAGAAAAGGCAGGCCAGTGTGAAAAACAAAAGGTCAGTCCAGGGCAAGCAGGTGGGACTTAGCAGCTCCTGAAAGTGGCACAGGAGGGCATGTGGGCATGGTACCACGACAAGGCTGAGTAGATGAGTGTCTCAGATACTCTGATTGTGCACCAAATGGCAGAGCGGAGGTGCTGAGGACATCTGGGGGCTTTGCTCCCCCTTTATAATGGGTGGCACCATAAAAGCCTCTCTTCAGCTCAAAAGGGGGCAGCACTGAGGTAAGAGGATGAGCCTGGGCATGGGCATCTGCTGAGTGCATGAGTGCCACGTTCTCGTCAGAGCTCCTCAGTGGTGGCCGCCCACCACAGAATGGCACACACACCCCATCCGTTTGTATGTGGAGCCAGGAAGGTGGCAAGAGTCGAAATCAGGGAGCGATGTGCCCGGCACCCCCTAGTGCTAACACTATGAAGTGCAGAGAAGCAGAAGGTGCCGACTCAGGCTGACCGTGTGGCAGGTGGCGTTCATTGGCCCCCCAATGTTGTAGGCAGGCATTCGCCCCCCCCCCCTCAGTTTTTCACTTAACGCCAGGCGAGCGGCTGGCCACGCTGCACATCGATCGCCACTCTCGTAATGAGCGAGTCAGGGCTCTGGCGGACAAGCCTGGGCTCCTCTCGGCGTTGGGCAGGCCGGACCCTTAATTGCTGGCGGCCTGGCGAGGATCCTGCGTGGATGAGAGGAGAGGCGCTGAGAGGCGACGCCGTGGCCCGAGCCCCCCTCTCACACTTGGCTAGATGTGTTAATAGATCCAATGCCATCTTATTTTCTCACTTCGGCTAGATGGAAGGTGACCAGGCAGGGGTGTGAGGCTGCGACAGCGCGAGGCGAGGGTCACGCAGAAGGCAAGGTGCACAAGTTCAGCCACCGAAAAAAACACGGCCCTGTGGGAGGACGGGCTATGCCCACGGGCACCGCTGGACTGCTCTGAGTTAGCAGATCTTGATTGATGGTGGCCAGCCTGACATCCTGCCACGGGAACCTCACGGAGAACACTGACACCCTATATAGCGCCTTGCCTGGGAATGACGAGGCCTAAATTACTATGTGATGACCAATGCCACCCTGCAAGTGCCACTGTATGAACTGATTGTCCCTCGTTCAGTTAATTCAGTAGTGCCACCAGCTGGCGTCTGGTAGAACTGAGGTTCAGGTGGGTAGTGTCGCCTCCTGGTGGCTAATCAGCTTTGTGTGCAGCTGGCAGGCCATTTTGTGAGCCACGGTGCTGCCCTCTGCTGGAGCCCACTGAGATCACACCCTGAATCTTAAGACTGGCACTGCATGGTACTGCCTCCCCATGGGGTACTTATGGAACGATGACAATCGATGTGTCACTTGTAGGCCCAGAGGGCACATGTAAAGTCACAAGGTGCTGCCCCCTAGTGGACTACAGGCTCAGGCCGATCATTCTTTACTTTTCTGAAATAAACTCAAAAAAAGTTGCCCGATGCCAAGGAGCCCATCCAAAAGCAAAACAGGAGGTGGCACATCCTGGCAAAACGTGGCATCAGTCAGGCAGCAAGACAGACTGGCCGTCATAAGTCTGACACTGAATGGGCTACGTGGAGATGACGTGGATTGGCGAGTTGATGTGACGCCTACCCGCACACAGTGCCACAGGTCCTTAAGTGATGAGGCGCTATATCCAACATCTGGGTGCTGGCTGGCACTCCAGCCTTCTCGATGTGTGGCATTTCCATCTATGGAATACAGCGTTGGTGACAGTTGTACGGGCGCTACATGCCTCCACACTGGCCCTGACGTGTCCCTGTCACTCCTGCCCTCTGAGTGTGTGACTTTCTTTTTCATGAGGATACACTCGAGTATGTCGATTAGTTTCATTAGTGACACGTGACAATGTAACGGCACTATATACAATGAGCGACGCCACGCTGGCCATGACGAGTGACCCTCCCCTGAGTCCCCTGCCCTCTTCTAGCACCTTGCGCTGCTCAATGGCCGCCCCTCTCCTTGCAGATTCTGAACTCGCTGCTTGCCCACTGAGGTGGCGCTGCAGAGGCTGCTGGCGGTTTGTTTGAGTAATGAGAACCGCAGGTGGGATCCTGCCAGCTCATCGGTGGTGCCCGCACGTTGGCGGGCAGCGGGAGGCAGAGCTGCAGGAGCAGGCCTCAGATGGGTGATTCACTGCTGCACTCTGAACTACGAGTGCCCTGCTGGCGCCTCTTTGAAGGCCGTTGGGGACGTACCTGGCGCTCAGGGTGACGGAATGGGGGAACTCCGCACACGTGACCGCAGTCCATAGGCGCTGATGCCTTCGTGACACCCTGGCTCAGCTGCTGGAATACGGCATACACTGATTGACAAATGGCAAGACAGAGTGACAGCAGTGACGTGTGACATGAAGCAAAATGACCTCAAACAGAAAAAAAAACAAACAAAGAAACATTGTGCCCCTGAACTAAGCTGGCAGGGTTCGGGAAGTTCACCGGGAGGACAATGCCAGTCGAGTTGCCCTGCTTGCAGCCATCTTCAAGGAAGCAGGACCCTCAGGGGTACCCAGGGCTGGCCTGTAGGACATGACTATCAGATTCTGGAGGGTCACTGGAACCCAAGGAAGGCTTCTCTTTATGCCCCTTCAGGGCAGGATCCTGCATGGCACCCATTGGTGGGCTCTGTCTCCATGACTTTGGTAACGTGGACGTGTGACCAGTGGACCAGTGATGTGCTGGTGCCCAGACAGGACGGTTGGAATTGGCCTTTAACGGCACCACAGCCATCCAGCTGAGCCCGAGGTTGCACACCAAAAGATGGCAACAAGTGAGACGGGGACTCGTCTCCATGCCCACGCTGTGAGGAGTGATCAGGCACCAGGAGCGTGATGTCCTCGGAGGGTGGCAGAAGTCAAGTCTGGAAGGACAGGTGGGACTGGCGCTTCAGACTTGTTACTACTGTTCTAAACAGTGACACCCACTGCCCACCACATGGACCCTTTACAGGTGCCCCGAGTGCCCGCTTGCAGCAGACGTTTCTCTTTTAATTGATCGATTTCTTCTTTTTAGGTCTTGAAGTGAAGACTTGGGTTTTACTTTCGTTTTGATTTAAAACGCATTTGAAGGTAAAGCCAGGAGGCCATCTTGCTGTTGTAGCTTTGGTTGCTATGACGCGGGTGCCCATTGCTTGGGGGTGTGCCCTGGATGGTGATGTCATCAGCGTGGCATGTGGCGTCTTCTCCTTGCTTGTCCAGTTTGCCGATGGCCTCTGCCGACTGACCTTGCTGCGTTTATTCGACAACGGACTTTGGAGTTGGTGTTTCGGCCCTTTACCTGTCTTTATGCTTTTGACCCCAGTAGCTCTGCTGGTTGGCATTTTGCCCGTCACCTCCTCGCCCTGTTCTTAAACTGCCACTTTTCACCGGTGGCAGATGCTCTTTGTGGCCAGGCTCAGGCTGCCAGCAGCTTCCTCTAGGTGGTGCTGTTTCTGACAGCAGGCCCACTTCATGCCGTGGACTGGTTGGCAGGGGGGGGGGGCGCACTTTGCTGCCCCTACTGGTCAGTCCTTATATTCATCCAGACAGCTGGCACGGCACAGCTCCAGGGCCAGTCGTCCGCGGACGGTGGTGGGCGACATTAGGAGACCTCAGTGGCACGGGAGCCAATCGTTAAAATGACCAAAGCCGAGACTGCCACCTAGAGGCCAGGTCGGGCAGTGGGGCAGAGCAGAGCACCATAATGCCATCAGTTGCGCTGGGAAATGCGAAAGGCGCTCTATTGCCAAGGACCCCAGTTGGAGCCGCGGTAATGACGGGCACTCAGAGCCACCCTAATGACTTTTCTCGAAGCCTCCGGAAAGCCAGGCGGCTAAGTGAGGGGCGGCCGCCAACGACCAGGCGCAGAAAGCGAGCGGCCCTTCCATTTCGGAAAACCGAACGCGTGCAACAAAACAAAGTGAAGCCGGCAAAAGGCCGCCGAGAGCTGCTCATTAGCGACGAAAAGTTAAGTTGAAAGAGTTGGGCCGCCAGAGAAAGGCGGCAGCGGCGGCGGCGGCGGCAACGGCAACGGCAGCGAGAATTAATGAGACTCGCGTGGCCTCTCGAGGCCGCCTTGCCAGAGAACGGCGCGGCTTTTGTTCGAGACTTTTTCAGACGTTTGCCAGGCTCCTTGCCTTTCTGCGCCTGAATGAGGTTAATTACTCGGCGCTCGTCCCGGCCGCCCGGGCTCTTTGAGTCGGAGCCGCCGAGGCAACAAAAGAGAGCGGCACGGAGCGGAGCGGCGCGGCTGCGGCCGCCGAGGCTTTCAATACCCGCCTAATGAGGACATTGTGGTCGGGCGGCCGGTTTAAGTAAATGAAGCCATTAAAGTTCTGAAGTGCGCCTCGAGTGCCTGGCACCGCCGGGGCATTATGGGAGAGGCGCTTCATTAGCGACGAGACGCTTCAGAGCGGCCGGGGGCGCTGGGTGCTCGGGTGGGCTGGCCCGGGAGGGTCGCCGAGGGTGAGGGGCCTCGCTCTTTAATGAATGGAGCAGAGACCACTCTTGAGATCACGCCCACCCTGGACATCCGAGGCGACTTTGCTGAGACCATCCAACCGCCAGCGTGACTGCCATCTGCAGGACTGGTCGCCCTGGCGCGCCTCTTCATGTTTCAGTCCCTTGATCCCCTCACTCTCGGCCCACCGCCTGCCCCTCTCGGTGCTCCTCCGTGTTGGCCTGTCACCCTCCCAGGGGCTCATCTTGCTCCATCACAGGTGGTCCTCCATATCTCCATGCCGGACCCCCTCAGTGCCAGCGCTGTGTTATTATGGGATGGCGGATGCTCTTTTGGGGGTTGCTGCGGGCGGAGTTCATGTCCTCTTCCTAACCACGATGGCCTACCAGTCTGGTCCAGTTTGGTCGTTTTGGTCCCTGGTGGTCCTTGCTATCCCATCATTCTCTGCTCTCTCTTGTTCTTGGTGGCTGCTGCCCTCCATGTTGGTATGATGGTCTCTTCCTACCTTTCCTTCTCTCCTTCCTCTTCATTACAGTACAGGGGCCCCTCTTTTTCCCATCATCCCCTGCTCTCAGTGGTCCTCCTGATTCTTCCTATCCCATCATTCTCTGCTTCTCGCTATCAGCTGCCAGTCAGGCTCGTCCTTCTCCATCCCTTCTTTTCTTGGTGGTCTTCCTTCTTCCCATCTTCCAGTGCCCTCGCTGTCCCTCCATCCTGCTTTCGTGCTCTCATTCTTGGTGGTCCTCCCACCACTGACACCGTTGCTCCCAGTTTAATTGCTGGTGGCAGGCAGCCTCCCCCCCCCCCCCTTATTGTTCTGCTCGCCCACCAGGTACCCCCTCGCCCACCTCCTCAGCTCCATGTTTTGTGTTTGTACCTTTGAGGCTGGGTGGCACAGTGGCACAGTGCATGGCACATGGTTCAAGTCTCCCAGCTGCTCCTAGTCTGTGTGGGGTCTGACTGTCCTATGGGTGTCCGAGTGGACTTGGCACAGCTGGGTGAGCCTGTGCCCGCTATGCCCCTGAGTTTGTGTTTCTATCCCTGGCCCTCCCAGTGGCAGAAGGTCTTACCCGCCGACCGCTGTCCCATCCATCTAGGCTCACTCAGGATCCCATTGGCTGGCATGAGAGACGGGGTGCTCTTTTTTTTTGTGCTTCATTTAAACCTCACGAAATTAAAAAAGGCATCCGAGGGGGGAAACAGAAAGGAGGGCAAGAAAAGAGGAAGCTGCCACCGAATGGGGAAGTGGTCACCCTAACTGCCAAGGGGGCTGCAGAAGAGGAACGGTTAGGCTATTCTGGGGAGTGCAAAGGAGGCAGGGTGGCACACGAGGACTGGGCGCCTCCGTGCCGTCGAGCCATTAGTGCTGGTGACATGGATACCTGGTGGGGCACCGGTCACGGAGGGGTCAGCCATTGATTTGCCATTTAGTCAGCGCTGCGCTCAGATGTGCTGCCCGCCCGCCCACCCGGCTACTCGTCTGCTCACATGAGGGATCGATCACCCGGTGGGGCGCCAATGACCCCTGCCTCGTGGAAGAGACGAGACGCAAAGCGAGCGTCCCAGAGGGCCACCGACAGAGGTGGCTGGCATCCCTGTTGAATCTGCGGGCTCCTCCGGATTGGCATGGGCCACTCAGGTCCTGCTGCTATGCCTCAGGTCAAAATGCCCATCAGGTGGGCACAGAGGTGCCACGGGTATATAAAGCTTAGCCCCCACACAAGATAGGACATTCAATAGGCATGCCAGCTGAGCGGGCAACAGGAGAGGGCAGATATATCAGGGATACTGGGGGGCACCGTGAGTCAATGCCATAGCTGACCACCAGAGCACCTTCTAGGTGTGCCCTGGCGGGCACCCTGTTATGCAGAAGCCAGCTGAGCACCTTGGTGGTATGAAGATGGCAGGGCAGCAGGTGGGCGAGGACCTCAGAGAACATACTGGGGCTGGAGAAGTGGCTGGCACCTTGACTGCCTAATGGGCACTCAACTTGATGGGACCCAAATTCAGAGACCCCCATCCCCCCAGCTCTTTGCTCTGCCCCATGATGGCGCATTACAAGGTGACGCAGGAAGAGCCAGGAGATCACCAGACTGGCACTTGGCCTTTCAGGTCAGCCCTCCTTTCCATACCTGGTGGGCTTCTTTGGCTGGCGTTTCACCCCGTGCTGTCCAGTCAAGTGGACCCTGTGACCGCCCTGTTGGACATCAAGGTCTCCACACTGTGCTCATGTGATGGATGCCCGTTTGGCCAGTCCCAAGTCATTGGCTTCCAGTACTGCCCTTTTGTCTTCTGGTTGTGGCCTTCACACCTGGTGCCCGTGCCATCTTCACCAAACATTAGGGCACCACACACACAGCACGACTCCAGTACACTTAGGAGTGTGGTGCTGATCAGCCGGGTATGACCAAGCATCGGCACCCTCTGGGCATGAGCTGACCCCTGGACATTCTGCTTTCCTCCCAAACTGAAGTGACCACAACGTCACTAGAGGAATGGAAAGTGGCAGAGACTGATGGGGTGGGTGGGCTGTTTGGGCAGGGATGGCACCTCCCACCAGGCCCAGGTACCACATGGCATCAGCAGTGCTTGAGTCCAGTAGTAAGGGTGCTCCCTGCTGGCATTCTGAAGAGTCAGGGTCTCTTTGGCCACACACCCCCGTCAATGTCTTTCTCTGTGCCACCTGAGATGGAGGTGGCCATGTGTCATGAAAAGCTGGCTGTCCCTCGCTGTCATTCTCAGTTGACGCTCACCCTGTAGTGACAGCTCCATGTTTGCTTGGACTCCCACTGGACTTGGGTCCTAGAGGATTTTTAGCTGATCTTGTTTGCTCAGTGCCAGTCTGATGCCACCCAGGCTCTGTCTCTCGTTCCCCTTGCTGAGGCACATGTGACGGGCAATCACGGTTAGTCGTGCGTCACTTAAAGTGGCCTTACACGCTGTGACAAGGACCGAGCTCTCATTCCAGCTGTCAATATGGCCCTGGGAAAAAGCAAAGGAGAAGCACGACGGTGGGCTCGTGGAGTCGGGGGGAGAGCGTTTAGCAGCCAATAGGTGCCAAGCGCTTCAAATGGAGTGAAGGTGAGGAGAGTTCAGCAGGAGGCGCGTGGCAGGGGTGCCAAACACCCTCCACCTTCGGGGACCCTGCTGTGATGTCTGGAGCTGCTGGGATGGGACCAGGACCCCAGCATCGCATCAAGTACAGTGGGACCCAAGTGGCATTCACACCTGGTCAGGCCCTGCTGGGTGGGCAGCTGAGGGGAGACCCTAATATGACCATCTCTCTTTAGGCCTTCCAGTGGCTTTGTCTCCGTGTGGCTCTGCAGACTCGTCCTGACCCGCCTTTTGTGTGCCCATCTCTAAGACGGTGGACCAACCTGCAGATGGCAGGATTCATTGTAAGACAAACCCCAGGCATCTGCCCACCTATCTGTTGAATTGTGCCTTTCGCATCTGCCCGCCTATCTGTTATATTGTGCCTTTCACATGTGTGTCTATCTACCTACTGTAGTCATCTGAGGAGTGACAGGTGGGTCTCTGTTTGTTTGTTGAAAATGTACAACTAAAACAAGGGGCGCTGGCATCAGCAGTTATTTAAAGAGGAGAAGGTGGTCCGTCAGCAGTCGGGTGGGCAGGGCTGCTCTGTGTTGGGCTCTTTAGGTCCGCAGGTGGAGCCCCTCTCCTTGGTTGTTTAAGCTCTAAGTGACATCTTTCTTCAGGGTGGTCTCGACTTTATAGCCCAAGGAGCAGAAGGGGCGGAGTTAGTTGCCCTGGCTAAAGAGCAGACAAGTTGGGTAGTGGAAGCCGCGCCCCCTTTTAGGGTAGAGGTGGTGTCCCCATCTGTTATATAGAGCCTTTCCTATCTATCTATGATATAGCGCCTTATCTTTTGAGTGACTGATTTGTCTGCAGGTGCCCCCTTACCCTGGCATGCTCTCCAGAACTTGGTGGTACCATATTTCTAGCCTTTGCCAGTCTGGGTGGGTGAGGTGCACCGGGCTACATTTCAAGAGTATATGTTTGCCCAGGCACCATGCGCCCCTTCATACAACATCTGCTACCATCTGCCCACTCCCTGCTGAATTTCTTGGGTTTCTGGACTTGGTGTCACAGGGGAGCCACAGTGGCAGTGACAGGGCGGAGGACATGCTGGGCTCTGAAGCACAGGCTGGCAGCAGGGCCCCCGAGGTCACGACGAAGGTGCGGCGCAGGCCGAGGCAGCGCAGTTCGCCATAAACGTGTGAAGCACTCGGGCAAATTGGCAAGTCAGATGGTTGGCGTGCACGCCTGGGTTCATACACGCCAATTCTAGTAGCTTCTTCTGCATGACAGGCGGCCGCGAGGTCAGTGAGTGCCGCCTGCCGCTCCGGGCCTTGACTCCACTGATCCCGGCGGCCGAGACGTCTGCTCCGCTCCACCAGCAGGCTGCACCCGTCGGGCCAGGAGGAGGCGAGAGACGGCTAATCGGAGGTGACAGGGGTTAACAAGATGATGTGCGCGGGCACTCGAGACGCCTAACCTGAGTGCTAATTTTCACCAGCAGCCCGCTTTTGTTCTTTTTGGTTGTGGGCTAAGAGATGCCAATGTGACAACGTTGCTTTTCTTTTCAGCTGAGGGATTCTTTTGGATCACAGTGAGCTGGTGTGCCTGTCAGCATTGGCACAATGCAGGAAATTACCATGAATTTGATGCCAGTTCGTAGCAGGGCACAAGCACACACCTGTCAGACCATCTTTGGGATGTGGGTAGGATGCCAACTGTACACAGACAGCAGCACGCTTGACTGACCAGCTTTACCTGGGGTCATGATGTGTCTGGGGTCATCTCATGCCCTCACTCAGCTGGGGTCTAAGTGGGCATAGTCCATGGGGCACCCCTATTCAGCCATAGCCACCTCGAGCCCACTCTGCACTCTTCATCTTGTCAGTGGTGCCACACATAGGACACTATACTTATCACGCCTGGCACCCAGCTCTCTTGCTTTCATGGTCCATCTGGCATTGCCCTGCCCAGGTCAGCTGCCACCCTTCTGAGCTCACATCCAGTCACACTGGGCACTAGTGCCTGTATTGGCAGAAGGTACTGGAAATGCCCTGAGACAATGATCATGGCACCTTCCTCCAGGGCACCGGCTCCCATATGTCCTCTGGCCATTCGACCACACATGAACTTGCTGGAGTTTGGACGGACTGGCGAGGGCATCATCGACCCCGGCCACCCAAGTGATTTCACTGCCATCTTGTCTGCATGGTCTGCTGCCCTACTGGTGCGCACCTTGTCTAGCGTGGCTCTCACCATCCCAACGTGCCCTGCTTTCCCTGATGTCACCAGCTACACCGCCATGCTGTGATGCCACTGTGCCCTGGCCAGTTCCACTGCTTTCTCAGACTGGAGGTGACTCCGCTGGCAGGGAGCTTCAGCGATGCCACTCAGGGCAAGTGAGGATGTCTAGGTTGATCCTCCACTTGAAGCTCTCAGACCTCACAAGTGGGCAGGAGGCACCTGTTGGCAAATTAGGGTGCAGCCAGGGGCCCTTTGTGAGAAAGATGTGAAAAAGAAGAATCCGGACATTCCAGTACCCAGGTGATAAGCTCCTCCAGACCCTGGCACCATCGAAGTGCTGTGATTGGTGCCAATAGACACTGGACATGGTCACTGGGCCTCTGAGGTCCATCTGGGCTGGCGTGTTCAGGTCCAATGAGGGGTGCCAGTCTCTGAACTGGGAAATGTTGGCAGTGATTGAGGGCATTGGATCCACAGGCCTTGGCACGAGCCAGCCTCTGTACAGCTAGGTGCCACTCGATCACCTCCTTTATGCCCAACGCCAGTGAAACAAATGGTGCTACTTCTGGGACACGTCCCCAGCAACCTGCTGTAGCATCATGACATCATTGTGTCATCATAGGGTGACACAAAATGACGGCGCCCACAAAAAGCAAAATGGACTCCAACAGGCCATAAGGCGCCGTGAATAAAGTGCTGCCCCCTGGTGGTGTGTGCCCCCACTGCTGATCTTCTTGTTGATGTTTCTCTGTTGCACGGCTGTTGCTAATCACATGATATGTGATGTCATCTCACCCCGCCCAGGTGAATGAGGGGCTTGTGGGGCTGATTTGTGAATTTGAAGAATTCATTCTGCAGATGCCAGCAGCCTTCCTGGCCAATGACGTCTCAATGGTGGTGTTTGGAGACGCGGGGACTGCAAGGGGACATTTGTTTTTATGTTTCATGTCCTTTAACAAAGTTCAAAAATGCCACTTTGTCTTTTCCCACAGGTGGTGCCGTTTGGTGGATCCCGTTGCTATGAAGTGCGCTCTTGTGAATGGGGGTAGGGCATATGTTAACGGAGGTCATGACCCTTATCTCATCAGGTCAGGGGTCTCAAAGGGGGCTCAGCGGCCATGTTTGAATGTTTGAGTTTTTGAGTCTCGTTGGTTTGATGCCCTGTTAGCAACCTTGGCACGAATCTCAAAATCTGGTGGTCCTTGCCAGCCTTGGAGGGAGAACTGAAACTCAGGGTGACCTCCGGATGTGGCCACTATGTTCACGAGTTACAAGGTGAAGCAGGAGGACTGCAAGAACGTCGCTCCTGGGTGGCCATGTTTACGACGTTCAAGTGCCAGGCACACTGGGGTAGTGGTGGGCCACACCAAAGTAATAAAGGCTTAGGCACCTTTTGTGGCAAAGGATTCTGGGAATTTGAGAAGATGAGAGATGGAAACCTAAAAGAAGGAGCGGAAAGCCACTGGGTGGCAGGCTACTGGACCACATTAGGACGTCCTTCGTCATCACTGCTAATCGGGCTGCTGAGCAGACCTTGTTCAGACTGGCACCGCAGTCTCACCTAGTACCATGGCTGCCCTCTCAGAAGATCCTGCATGTTGACCACCACGGATTAGCAAATTTGCAAAATGGCTTGGGAGAGACGCCACATGGGGACTGGCATCTCAGCCGGAGCTGTTCTGGGGTCCTTGCCCGGCCGGGACACCGGTGGCATGGCACGGAAGGACAATTTGAATAGTGCATTGCCTCCCCCAAAATGCTACGTACCAGCCCCCCTGGATTAGGGTACCACTACGGACTCCCAGAGGGCAGTTGAGCTCCTTCCTACTACTAGCGGGCACCAGGGCACTATACCCTGTGGCCATGCCCCCCTTCCTTTCAGCCTCCTTCTCTCTAAAGCTGGTACCTGTGCTGTAGCCTGTGCAGAGAAGGTCTGAGGCTGGCACAATACCCATCCCTTGATTTGTGGCACACAGTGCCTCTAATGGTGGCCACATTGGCATCTGTGTGAGCAGGGCTGGCATGGGGCAACACTCTGAGCAGATGCAGGTGGGCAAATGCGGAGTCAGCGAGTGTGTGACTCTCGGCACCCTTGCCAAACAATACAGAGCCAGCCCCGTACGCCCGCTGCCATCTTTCGACCTGCACACACAGGCACGGGGATGTCACACGCCTTGTCCAGCCTGACACACGTGAACCAGTGCTGCCCCTGGCACGACATGGCACCAGAGCGGAGTGCCGGAAAGCCCACCTAACCCCGCCCCCCCCCCCGAATCCTTGCATTGCCGCTCTGCTTGGCACGGCGCGTCTGCCAGCACATGTTTAGCAAGTTGGCAGGCGTAGCGCCCGTCACAGGTTGTAATCAAACCTCCTCATGCAGCATCCCCTTCCGGCTGATTAATCTTAATGTAATTTTAATTAAAAACCGCAGTGTCAAAGGGGTGAGCTGTCTGAGAAATGAGCACAGATTGTGGCACAGCGGCGGCCCGCGCTCGGCGCAGGAAGTGCATCCTGGCACTGCCAGGCTGGCCAAAAGTCCTCGCAAGCAGGGGCGGTGGGGTGAGGGCTATATAGCGCCTTTCACTCACATCTGACCTTTAACCCTTTAGATGTCGTGTCTGCCCCCTCCAGAATTCTCGATGGGAAGGTGAAAGTGGCAAAGTGCCACCTGTAAGGCGCTATATGCAGCGGTCATCTATTAACTGCCTGCCTCTGTGGCTTTGAGCAGCTTGTGCTAATGGGCAGATGAATGCGTGGGTACCAGTAAGGCGCCGGGCTTTTTATTGTTCCACATGTGACTCACTCATGTGCCATGACAGACGGGCGATGTACCTCAGAGGACCCCGCAGACTTGTGGAAGGAGAACGGCAAATGTGAAAAGTGACCTCAAGGCACGGCTGGGGGCTCGTCAATGCAAGCGCCAACGTGGGCAAAAGAAGAGGCACCCTGTGGACCTCCCGAGAGAAAGAGAGAAAGGCACTATATAAGAGACCCATAAGGAGTGGTGGCATGGTGGCTCTGAGGCTAGGGATCTGCACTGGCAATTGGAAGGTCGCCGGTTCGAATCCTGTAAATGCCAATAGGGACTCTGCTCTGTTGGGCCCTTCAGCAAGGAAGGCCATTAACCTGCAATTGCTGAGCGCTTTGAGTAGAGAGAAAAACACTATATAAATGTAAAGAATTATTATTATTATTATTATTATTATTATTATTAAGCAGTGGGTCTTCGGGGAGAACACGGTGGCAGGCGCCACTACCTGACGTCACACGAGGTGACACACAATTACCTGAGTCCCGTGGATGACCAGCCTCACATCTCAGTATCTTGTGGGCATTTCTTGTAGTCCCTGTGATTGCCACTCTGGGGTCTTGTCCTTCCAAGTGGGTGGGCCTGGCTCTGTCAATCCTCCCAGCTGGCTGTGACTGGTGCTCTTCTGGTCAGGAGGCGTCCTTCCTAGATGCCCACTGGCCACATATTACAGGACAGATGCCTTTGGCATTCAATTCTGCGCACCCCTCTTTAAGTGCCCGGGTGGCAGCCCCTCAGACATTTACCCCCTCTTCACTCATTCTGCTGTCTGATTCTTCTCAGGGGTCCTGAGCTCTGCTGATTGCGTCCATCTGTCTCCATTTGAGTGGCACATACACATGAGTGACAGTCCCCATTTGAGGTGACTTACGAGTATCCCTCTCTCCTGCCCTGTCCCATGTTCCAATAAGGTGTATGTGCCAGGCATGTGCCAGCCTGTTGCATCTGTGTGCAGAACCTTGGTGGTTGGGGGTCCGTACTGCTTACAGTGTCATATGAATGGCCACTGTTCATGACAGAGCACCGCAGCTCCGCTCTGCCCTTTCTAAAGTTCATGCTGGCCAAGCCCCCCAGGTGCCCCTGCTGATCACTGGCCATGAGTTTGTCTCAATACAACAACAGCCCAACAGGATCAAAGACTTCAGCCCCCCATTTTATGATCCACTGGAAACAACAAAACAACAAATGTGAAGACGGGCCTGGACCCTGGTGGTGCCACGGTGGCAGCAAGTGACAGCCACCACAGGTGAGGACCAACACCTGTCCTCGTTCATAAAAAGGAAGTGCCAGATACCCTGCTGCCACTCAAACATATAGCCACGCCCACACGTGAACCCCACCTTGTCCACACCCACTCACCCAGATTACCCCGCCCACCACCCCACCATGCATGCATGTAGCCACGCCCACCCATTATAACTCAACTTTAATACCCCGCCCATCCCTTTTTTGCTCAATCTTCTAACCCCACCCATCCTACTGCCACTCACACATCTCGCCCCGCCCAGCTGCTCAGACACTCTAACATGTGATGTATTAAGCAATCGCCTGCTGTCTTCATGGACTATTATTAGGGGGGGGGCCAGGGCCCCCAGTTCTTCACTGGTGAGCCCCCCCACCCCACTCAGCTGAGCCCCTCTTTTCTTTTTCCTTTCATCTCAGTTGGACCCTCGTCCTGCAAGGTGCACAGCTAAGCCATCAGGATCTTTGGGGTCCGCAGTCCACACAAAAAACTGTAAAGGAGGAGAAGAAAGTGTGCCTGTCAACGAGAGGTGACAAAGTGAGGACGGAGGGGACGAGGCCACGTCGACTGGGCAGACCGAAGGAAATTCGGAGAGAAAGCTGAGGAGGAAAGAGCGCGGGTATGCCACCCAGTTGGACTGTGCCCACCCAGATAGCCTTTGTACAAAACAACTGAGCAGAGGAGCGAAGATGACAATGGCGGGGTGTCTGCCACACAAAATGACAACAACATGACCAAGTGACAGGTCAGCTGATCGAGCCCTCATCTGCTTACAGCCCAGCGGCCACGGGTCACAGGAAGGGCACACAAACTGGCACCTGGCATCAGCCTGTGGTCCTGTGTAACGC
This sequence comes from Erpetoichthys calabaricus, assembly GCF_900747795.2. Lineage (NCBI taxonomy): Eukaryota > Metazoa > Chordata > Cladistia > Polypteriformes > Polypteridae > Erpetoichthys > Erpetoichthys calabaricus. The sequence goes on from NC_041406.2 coordinate 278,239, forward strand.
CACCTTTTACTCTGCTTTACGCTATATAGCGCCTTTCACAGCCTGTACTGTCAATCAAAAGGTGACTGAGATCCATGCCAGGGACAGTCTGAAGTAGGCAGGCGGCACGTATCACAGAGCCCAAAGACTGGGGCGCTAGCTGGGACTTTACAGTGGCTTGAGAGGTGCCCTGCTAGGATGTCACTTCCTTTTTCCTTGAACCTGATTGTGCACGCTCCTCCTGCTGGCACTGCCCGCCTTATTCCTTTGATGGCAACAATCATTTCAGAGAGGAACAAAAGGCAGCGTGCTAAAAGATGAAGCACATGGCCGCCTATTTTTAGTCTCTCTGACCAGGCTGGCAGTACCCAGTGGGGCTGTGGGGAGTCTTGGTCTTTATGTGTTTGCCTGGTGCCCCCTATAGGACAACCCCACCTCGCCACACGACTAGGCTCCTCCTCTTCCTGGTTACACTGAAGTGACCCCAAATGGGTGTGCCTGCTCTCCCGGGCAGTAGGATGCCATCTTGAACAAGACAAGGGGAGGCCGAAGAACGGTGGACTCACTTCTGCATTCAGACTGCAACTCAGGGCCTGGCACCAACACACAGCCCCGTCTGCCGTCACCAGTGGCTCATGCTCGACGGCCCGGCCCAGCCCAGCCCAGCCCACTGCGCCCATGGCCCCTTTAAGTCGCACAAGCTGCCACAGTTGGCGCGCTCGTTCAGGCGTGCGGTAAGAGGCTTTAACTTCGCTAAGCTTTCCTGCCAGCGTCCCGCTGCTCCGTTATATTGGTCTTGTAGGCCTGGGCTTCTGGCAGCCTCCTCGGGCTCGCTGCTGGGCGAGCGCTGTCCTCATAAGTGGCGCTCCCTTATTAAATTCTGCATGTGGGTCGCGGGGGGGGGTGGGGTGGGGTGCGGCTCCTGTCAGACAATAAGGGGCACATGGTGGTGGAGGGGGCCCTTCTCCTCTTTGTGGTCTAGAAGCTGAAGGTGGGCAGTGCACGGGCATCACGACTGGCAGGGCACCTCATGACTGAGCTTCGCCTCCAAGAGGTGACAAAGTGGAACTCTTGTGATGCCGTGGTGCAGATAGGCAAGGACAATGACAAGAATGGTGGCCATCCAGCTTGGCGCCTGAGCGAGAGGAGAACCCTGGACAAGCGGGTGAGTGTGGCACACTTCTCGCCAGGGCGCCCCCTAGAGGAGAGCACACCAAGGGGGCAAGACGTCGAGACGAGAAGGACGTAAATCTCCGACCAGGCACTCCGGCGGCCCCCCCCCACATCCCCCCAAAGTGCACAAAGCCAGTGGGCCTCAGAGGCGCTGACCGGCGGACACGACCAGCCAGGCGTCCAGCAGATTTCTGGAGTAAATCTCAGCGGTGGACTCGGCTGCCGGCTAATGCGAACAAAGTGGCGCATTTACTGCGGTGGGCGAGCGGCGGGCGGGCAGCTTAGTGCAATTCTCTGTTCAGGCCGCCTCTAAATGCTCAGCCGTGATCTCCTGTGGCAGCGCACGACTTTGGCTGATGCTTTTCAGTGCTCTGCTCACTAAAGCTTGAATTCCGGCAGGGACGCGGCCCGCACCAGCACGATATTCCCAGCGATCCCCGCGTGGAGTGGCGCGGCTCGGCCTCCGCTCCGGCTGCCGGCTCTGGCCCGCGCGGCTCCTCTGTGGATTCCCCCTCGGCCTCGGCTTTCATTAGAGGTGTTACTTTCTATTAGGATTCTGCTCCGCCGATGAGGCCTGGCAGCGCGTGTCACTTGTCATGACGAGAGCAGCAGGCGTCAGCCTCCAGCCACGAGCCGCCACGGCCGGCGAGAAGCTTCACGGCCTGATTGGAGGTGACAGGTGAGTCTGCCGGCCGCAGCCCGGGCGCGGGCCTCTCAGCGACCGGCCGTCACACCTGGCGCGGAAGGAGGTCAGTGTCAGTGGCGCGCCCCCAGGTCCCTGGTAGGTGGACGTGGCATCAGCAGAGCCACCTGCAGCTGGCACAAAACAAGAAGAGGGGGCAGAAGGTCACCCAGGGAGAAGGAAAGCGGTGGCAGCCTGACAGTCACGATGTGAGGACAAGAGGGGTGCCCAAGGGACGTTGATGGGCCCCTTGACTGGCCACCCACACGGACCTCAATCAGGGCTGCCGAGTGTCCCCGGCCCTTTGTCCTCTCTGGTCACTTATGGGGGTACATCACAATTGTGGGGCGCCCTGGCAGCATCACGGTCACCACCAGCATCGCCACCAACATCTGCCATGTCACGACAGACCTGATCTGAGACCTTAAGGTGAGGACGATGTGAGGTTAGGTGGTCCGCCTCGCAAACGTAAGGGGTGACGTGTGGCATGTGGGGGAGGGCATGACTCTGGACTAATTAATATATAGCGCCTTTCACATCCATCTCTCTCTTGCGCACGCATCAAAGTCGAGGACCCTCTAAATTATTATTATTATTTATTTTATTTTTTTCCGGTTGATGAGGTCATTTCCATGAGGTCACGCTCTTCCCGGCACTCCCACCCCCCCCCCCCCCCACCCCTTTCCCCTTCCAGTGGGGTCTTTGTCGTGCTCAGCTGTTCTGGCTGACTTGTCCTCCAGTGGTCCCCCAGGGTCCACACGTTAGACGAGACTAACGATGAAAGCACCAAATGAAACCTCAAGGAGACGTCACCAAGAACAAAGAGAGGAGACCCAACAAAGTGACACTGAATTAGAAACAGCGTGCAGTGTGACATCGTAGAGCACAGGGGGTCCGGAGCGCGGGGACAGGAAGTGACGCTGTGGTGTTGGCTTTTGGATTTTGACGTCTTCTTCTTGGTCTTCATGTTTTTGTGACTCGGCTTTGCTTCACTTTCCTTGCCCCCTGTGGGGTCCTCATCTGGGCTCCTCTTGCAGTTCTGGTTGTTGTGGTGGGCCGGGGTTTTTGAAAATGCCCCCCCCCCCATGAGGACAGGCCTGTGAGGAACTTCAAGTTGATAAAAACAAGCAAATCAGAAAACACACAATGAGATCTGTCAGTCTGTCGGGCATCCTCAGGTGGGCAGGATTGGGCACCACAAACTCAGAGGAAACATAAGCAGGAAGATGGAGGCCTCAGCAGGAACAGCTCGGCACCAGGCAGCATGATGGGCATACTCGGGTACAGAGTAAGCTGAAGCAGGGCTGCTGATGGCACTGCCAGGGGGCATGACGGACACTGAGTAAGCTGAAGTGGGGCGCCAGGCAGCTTACCCACCAGGTACACTCAGACACCAAGTAAGCTAAAGTGAGGTTGCTGGCAGCACAATGGGCACTGGGTAAACTGAAGGAGGGCTGCCATATTCATGACAAGCCTGCCAAGAGCAGGATGGGCGCAGGGCACACCCTAGCACCAGGCAGAGCGAAGCAGGGCTGCCAAGAGTACGACGGGCACCGGGCTGCACTGTCTGTGCGTGTGTGCGTGCGCCGCCCTCCCAATGCCCACCGCTGCTGTCTTTAATGAAGAGCCGCACTCACGCTGCCACATTCGGCCTGAAGGCTTCTCACAGCTTCGATTTCGGAGCCTCAAATCCTGAGGGTTACCGGGCTGAGCTGAAAATGAGAATTTCTAAATGAGACGCACGGCCTCGTCTCGGCTTGACCTCGGCTTCACACCTGCTCTCGGATGGCGACTGCCAAGAGCGCCCGCGCGCCGTGCCCTTCACCCTAGTCCAGTGTGGGCCGCACCTCCTAGAGGTCTCCCAGAGCCTGAGTGCCCAAAGTGACCGCTGTGGGCTCCAAAAGGGGAGGATGAGAGAGGAGACCACAGCTCCCTGTGACCCTCCCTACCATCCAGTCTGTCGCCATGGTGACCACTGACGGACCACTGGCCTCGCAGAGAAGCCGTTTCTCGGGGGCTTTCCACTTAAGCTGTCGAGCTGTTTGTGTGTCTTCTGTTATTCGTACTCAGCCCCCCCCCCCGTGTGTTTTGAGGGTGGAGCCCCAGGACGCCCCTCCCCCTTGTTTACTCAACTGATTTTTGTTCTTTTGTTCATTCTTGTTTTGTTTTTCTAATTTGATAAACTGATCTTCCATTTATTAGGACTCCTTGGCCGGGGGTTTACGGTCACCCTCTTCCTTTTATGGAACAGCTTGACTGGAACCCAGCAGGATTGTGGTGGGCCTCCCCTGGGCCTGCCTGTTATGGAGTAATTTGGGGGTCTCACGTCCATTTCCACACATAACACAAGGGGTGTCAGGCTGCCTAAGAGGACTGTAAAGTCAGGGCCACAACCTCACCCCAGCCAATGACCCCAAATCCAGCTGTTGTCCCTTTTGCCAATAAAACACTTTTATTGAATTTATTATGGTGGGGTCCGAGCTTTGAATTCAAAGAGCCTGCCCCTGCTGGTTGGGCCCATGCAGGCCAGAAGCCTGATTCTTGAGTTTGGGCTGAGGCTCACCTTGAGGCCTTGTGCCCAGGCAAAGCGTCAGCCTGGCGTTGTGAGAGCCTGGCAGTCACTCCTAGGGATGCAGAGGAAGCGGCGGACCCCCAATCCCCTAAGTGACTTGATTTGAACCTGCAGTAGCCCAAATGGGTGATCCTGGTGGTGACCGCAGTCCTTCTCCCCTTCTGCTCGTGTCCTTCATTCGTCTCCTGCACTTTTGCTGTTTCTGTCATGTCGTGAATGGCTGTGCCAGCATGAGGTGCCATGGGCACAGTGGCTCTGAACGGGACACCAGTCTGTCACAAAAACATCACAAGAAAATCCAAAAGAGGAAAGTGAGATGAGGAGGAAGCCCCTGTGAGACCCCCAGGTCTGTCACACTTCTCTCAGAGGGACTTCAATGTGTTCTTGTCTGTCATGTCGGTGGGACAAACAAGGAAGAATTTCACGACACATTAGTGGCACTGGACAGACAAGGCGCTACATGAGGGGTGTGAGGAGTGCCACTGGCGACCCACGTGAAGGGCGCTATATAAAGCAGATGGATGGGTGGGCCGATGTCAAATGGAGTATGAAAGACAGCTGAGAGAGGCACATGGGACAGAGAGACGGATGTGAAAGGCGCTATATAAATATCAAGGGCTTTCACTGACAGCCGTGACAGGCGCTATATACCATTTAGACAGGAGCGCAGGCTGTCATGATAGATGAGTCGAAATGAGGGGGCCCACGTAGAGAAACAGCCGTGACAGGCGCCATATCACACGATGCTAAAGGTCATAAGGAAGGCCATCAGACCCTGGGACGCGGGCCACTTTGCGCCTTCTGCCTCACAACCTGGGCCTCCACCTTGGGATCCACTTTGGATCTCAGCACACCTGATGGCGATGCCCACCTTTATACTTTGCCCGTTGCTCCCTCTGTCTCTGCCTGTGCCCCTGAGGTGTCCCGTGTGCAGCTCTCGTGACGGACCAATGGCAGATCGCCGAGGTGGATGACTGCCTGACTAAAAGACCCCAAAGACCCCCAATGCCACCGCCACCTCTCAGCCCTCTGGCGACATCATGCTGTTGAACGGGCATCACAGGCGGAGGTTTGGCCGGAGCCGACGCCCTTTCTGGGAGGCCCGCTCAGCAGACTCATTTGCGACACTCGAAAGACCCCCAGAGACGGAGGCGGTCAGGCGTGACCCGAGCGGCGGCTCCTGCCCTGCCCTTTGACCCCGCCCTCTACTTGTCTAAGGAGCACCACATGACAGGCCCTCATGGCCACACTCTCTGCGTGAGCATAGGAACGGCGCTATATCCAGAAAACGTATCAGGGAGCGGTCAAAGATGGCACCCTGACAAAACAGCGGCCACAGGAGAACAAGGCGAGTCCAAGTCGGACATTCAGGGGGCTCTCGGGGTCTGCTTTGGAAGTCATGCCCACCCGGTTTGTCCTTTGTTCCCGTTTCTCGTGTCACTTGTAGTGCTGGTGGCCTCAGCTCTGCTGCTCTTGTCCCTCTGATCCTCTGCCTTGGGTTTCAGGTTTGCCCTCTCACTTTCTGCTTTGCCCCCTTCCTCAGTTGCCCGTCACTTTAATTAATTAAGTGGCCAGCGTGTCTCATGGCTCCCCTCTCCCCTCCACAGGTGACGTTACGCGGCTGAGCGGCCATCACAGGTACGCCGGGGACTTTGTGGCAGTTCCCTTCTGCTGCTGCTCCCTGGTGCCCCCTGGTGGTAACGCTGTTACTGTTCTTCTTCTTGTTACCGACTCTGTCGGCCCGTCATCTTCCTCGCTGTTTGTCTCAGGTGTTCTCGTTTTGTTTTTCTCCTTTTCCTTTTCTTGAACAAAACGGAAAAATTCAAATCAACATTTCAGATGATCCAAGAAATCAAAATGGACAGAAAAGGTAATCGGCCAATCGAAACGAGTGGTAAACCAACAGAGAAGGGACAATCGGCGAGGTGACCAGAGGTGACAGACTCGACCAAACAGACGTCACGGCCTCCAGCTCCTGCGGTGGTCTGATGTGAGACGGAGACTTGAACATGGCAGTGGGGGGCCGGCCCAGAAGAGACCTCACCCCGGACAGCCACCCGCCGGCTTTGGCCCAAAGTGGCAAAAAGAGATGGCCTGCAAGTCCTCAAGGTGACCCTGCTAGGTGACCCTTCTAGGTGACTTTGCTCTTTCCTGGTCGATGATGTGTCGTCTCGCTCGTGTCGACTTCCTCCTTCGGCCCCCCGCTAGGATTTTACTCCTTTTTTTCCCTTCACTCCCTGTGGCCTGCCAGTTCTTCATCACGCAGACTGGCACACTTGTGGCACTCAGACCAGGGAGCAGCATCCATCTGAACCAGTTGTGCAGCCCCTTGGGGGTCCGGACCCCGAACTCTCAGCTCTGCCCCCAGTAGTTACTGCTGTTGTCTTTCTTTTTCATAATTCCGTTTAATTCTTCACCCGTCTTGCACTGCGGTGGTCCTGACATTTCGTACGCTGCAATGTGGTGTATGGATGGGATGACAACGAAGCCACCTGACTTGTCCTGACTTGACTTTGTCCGCCTCTCCTGGAGGCGGCAGGACACCCTGTGGGCCCCAGGGGGCTTCAACATACAAAGTACGAGAGGTGGGCACAACATAAATCATAAAAGAGAAGTCATAAGCGGAGTGACACCGACGACAAAGGCGCCTTCAACAGGACAAAGCGTCAAGTGCTACTCCAAGAGATCAAAAAGGCCGGGCGCTCACGACACTCCAAAGCGCCCACGTGGCCTGGCATCCCGGACCCTCGCTGGAGACGTTTCTCACATTGCTGTGTCTGTAGCCCCTCACACCCTCCATTGTCACCACGGCAGCTTCGACATGAAAGGCGGCCCCTGCGGCCGTGACAATGGGGGGCGCTCCGATGGGAAGGTGCAGGAGAGCGGGCCGAAAGTGAAAGTGCGGTGCCAGATGAGGGCCATGGGCCTCTGCACACCCCGGCCTGCGGTCGTCCCACTTTCATCTCACGCGTCTGCAGCGGCACCAGCAGTGACCTTTCATTTCACACGTGCTTCCAGAAGCTCTCGGCTTCATCTGAGCTTGGCGCGGAGGGCGCGACTGCCGAGAAGAGTCTGCTCTCTGCCACCAATCTGAGAACAATAAGCAAGTGACAACTGCACGTCCACCACAAAGATGAAGGGGACAGAGACGCCCAATACACGAGAACCGAGAAGAAACGAACCTGGCGGGTCTGCAGATGGCCCAGCGGGCGCAGCCGGATGCCCCCCTGGCATGCTATGCTGTGCCACTGCCTTGGGCGGAGATGCTTTAGAGTATCACCGGCTGCTGCGTCCAAGAAGCCCACCGTGACACCCTCCTCGTTGCTATGGCTACTGACTGGGCACCCCAAGACTGGACTGCTTCGTGGGCTTTGCCCTTGGTTTCCTCATCCTCTCCACAGTTTAGGTCCTGAGTGCCCTCGGCTTACGAACGTCACTCGTCACAGCGGTGTCACATTTCTCGCTCCGTCTGTCAGATCCCGCCGGACGGCTCGTCCTGGGCCGGGTCACCTTCTGTACCCCGCCTGTCAGAGGGGCACCAAGCGATAAATCCGTGAGGCTCGTCTCCTCAGCTCAGACTGAGACGCTAAGACGGAACTCAAGAGATGGCGGCAAAGAAGGCAAAGACCCAAAAACCAGAAGAGAATAAACGTCTGAGAAGGCGTGTGCCAGCCTTTAGATGGCCACGTCAATGATGCCACACGCCGCATAGCTGCTGCTGCATAACTTGCCCTGGCCAAACGGCGCCAGCTGTGAACAAAACAAAATGGCGTCGGGGCGGCATTACAGATTCCGTCTCAGAAACTTCAGTCGAACCCAACAGCAGCTCAGCCAGAGGGGCACCACAAAATGGCCGACCACAATGGCAGTGAAGGAAGGGACAAACGTCGGGCCAGCAGGGGGCGAAGAGAAGCGAACACCAAGATGGAGACGGCATGAATCATGGCACGGGACTTCTGGGACACGCCCCCTAGCAACCCGCCATAACAACCGCCACTCAAAATGTATGATGCGGAAAATGAAAATGAAACAGAAAGGCAGCGACAGCAGAATTAGAAACCCCCAAAGATCCAAAAGCACGTGAAAACAAGGAGGGGGGGAAGAAACTGGACGCTGGGGGTCTTCCGCCTCAAGCCCATCATGCAGTTGCGTGTCCCTTGGCACTTCCTGGTGTCCATCTTGATTTGCACCCGTGTCCATCATGTCCACTCCATCATGTTTTATGAGCCGCTCATCCTGCATAGGGTCGTGCAGAGATGGGCACAAGGCGAGAACCAACCCTGGATGAGATGCCTGTGCCCACTCACTCTACTGGGCCCCCTGACTCTGGGAAGTGGACCTGAAGGAAAACACGAGCAGACACAGGGAGGACACGCAAGATGGCACACAAAGCACGAGTGGGCTAGGAGGTGACCCTGAAGCGGTGCCATCTGACTGAGGGAGCTCTGCTGGGTGGACTCCATGCCCACTGGGTTGGGCTCACTGAGCTGGACAGATAAGGGCTGGATGAACACTGGGAATGAGGGGGTCCACGCAGGTCTGCCCTGCAGTTCAGAAAGCCCCCAAGAGACAGGGGGGGACTGGAGGGGTGAAGGGCGTCTTCATGAGATCAAATACAAACAGCAGATGAATGCGTCGGCCCCTCCGGTCCACAACGGCCGCTTTACACGATGAGGCCGAAAGTCTGAGGACGCCTTTGCCTCAAATCAAACAGAGGGGCTTACTGAAGAGCTCGGTGACTTCCAGCGTAGTAGTAGCACAGTCACAGGATGCCACCTTTGCCACAAGCCAGCAAGTGAAATATCCGCGATTAGACCTGTCAACTCCAAGTGTTATCATTGTGATGTGGAAGCGCTGAGAAGCAACAACAGCTCAGCCACCAAGTGGTAGACCACCCAGACTCACAGAGCAGGGCCACCGAGTGAGCGATCAAGTGCATTAAAATGGCCTCCGCTCTGTGCAGTGGCAGATTCCTGAAGTGGGTCGCTCATGCCAAGCGTGGTCTCGAGCAGCTGAAGGGTCTGGTACGTGCCAGGAGGACAGACTGTGACGTCTGGTGGAGGAGGGATCATGCCAGGGCTTGGGCAAAGTGCTGCTAAAACTACTGTAGGACATAAAGAGGCTCAGCCCTGTCTGTGGCCCGTGTCTTCCCATCCAGCAGCAGATGGGCACAAACCCCCCCAGAAAGAAGAGTGGAGGCTGGCATGGGGGGGGCACTCCATATTATAGCCCTGGTGTAGGACGCACAAGCAGCTCGAATAGGTGCGATGCTCAGGGGGCCGCGTACATCCTGGGCTTGGGCCCTAATTTAAGACGCGCATCGCGAAAGCAAGACGTCCACCGCCGCGGCACGGCTGGCTTTAAGTGTCTGCCTGTGTCCAAGTCACGCTGCACACGCCCCTCGCCACCGACGAGCGAATGAACGAGCCGTGCTGTCCATGTGCACTGCCCAGACCACGCCCTCAGCTCTCTCCCGCTCTGCAGCGCTGCCTTTCCCACAATTCACTGCGCAGTGACAGCCCGGGCTGCGCGTCTACTGCGAGGCGGAAGGGGCGGCACGAAGTCGGATGGGAAGGCGCGCATGGACGTTCGCGTGACGCTCGGCATGGAGTCTTCAAACGCAGGTACGCTCGCCAGCCGAGGACAGGCGGGGGCTGCTGTCCGTTTCGAGGTTTTTCGCACAATTCCTTCACTTGGAGTCGCGGTGACCCGGAACACGAAGACGAGAAATCGAAACGAAACCAAACGTAATTCGGCGTCTTCGGGAGGAGGCTTTGAGTCCGCAATGAGCGCAGTTACCGCCAGGCTGGTTTCGCTGTGTTCGTGTGACAAGGTGACAAGGTGCCTGTCGTCTGTGCAGGCTCAGATGTTCCCAAGTCACCGCTAACCACCCCCCCCCCCCCAACCCCGGGTCTCACAGAGCGCTTGTGGGTGAAAAGACCTCCAAGGTGAGATCGCAGTCTGACACTTCATCTTTTACACGATGTGTTTTACGTTGTGGTTTGAATTGAAGGTCAGAACAGCTCAGCTGTGCCCTTACTGGTTTGAGGACACAGTGCGACCCTGAGCGAGACACTTCACTTCACTGGAGAGTCCAAACCACCGGGCCCAGCATACCCCACAGCCCCCTTGAATAACCCTCTAATAGCGAACACAGCGGGCAGCGGCTGAGCAGCAGACATGAGGCGCTCCGCTTTGACGGCTCTGCGTGTCCAGGTCCTGAGACCCCCGGACGACCCCAAGTTCCTTAGCGCAAGTGGCGGCCTTTAAAATGTCGGATTGCTAAACAGTTGAGGATGTCTGAGAAAGTCTGTGACCCCAACGTCACTTTTACAAATGTCGGTTACCGGACTGCCATTTGCGTTCATCACGTTGTGCGTTTCCGTTTCCTGCGGGTCTTCATTTGCGCTCTTTCTGTGTTTAGTTCTTCGACCACAATGGTGGTCTTCAAATTGTGTGACCCTTCAGAGATGGCCCGGCGGCAGTGGCTTGGCAGAGGTCAGCGCTGGCCAGCACTTGTGCTTCTGTAGAGTAGACAGGGTGGTCCGCTAATCGGGCGCAGTAAGGGTGGGCTTCACTCTTCACCCTCTGTGTTTGTGTTTGTCAGGTGCGCGGTGTCACACGTCACGTGTTGTTGTGCACCTGAGCTCGTATGCCCCTCATTTTAAGGACCACGTGACTTTTTTTTTGGTGATGTCCTGATATGTTGGGGGGGGGGGGGGTGCTTTCTTTGTCACATGACTGTGAATGCCCCCCCACCCCCACCCCTCCGTTCAGGGTGTAGACAGCAGCAGTGTGCCCTTTACGAGCTGACCTGGTGACGCCGACAGCCCCCTTGGATGAGACCTCCAGTCTCGTAGCCCTTTGTAACCCAGTGAAGCCCAGTGGAGTTTGGTGGCGCCCTTCTGTCACCGAGACCTGCAGCCCCTGTCTGGCGCTCTTGTTTTGCAGGCTTTGTTTTTTAGGTGGGCTGTAACACTCTGCACAATGGAAATGTTTATGGAGGTCACCCACACACACACACACACTGGTGGCAAAACAGCTTCATTACAAAAGGCTGCCAGTGTCGACAGAGGTGGGCGCGGGGGCTGCTGCTGGCAGTGGTGACACTTGTGGGGCCTTTGCTGAGTAATTCAGTCACGAAAAACAAACCCCTGCAGAGGTCTGGGTACTTCCACAAGGGGCACCGTTGGGCACAGAGCTGGCAGCTCAGGTATCAGATTCCTGCTGCAGTGACCCACCCAAGGCACCGCGAGGGACTTTGGTGTAAGACGACGAGTGTTTGGGGGAGGAGGTCCAAGGAGGAGCACATCAGGGGGTCTGCCATCTTTCTTTGTGCCCAAGTGCCTTCTGAGTGGCCTACGGCTGCCATGTGTGGCTTAGCCAGGTTGAAGAAGACAGGCACAGATGGGACTGGAGATGGTGACAGAAATTCTCGTATTGGTGTGCTGGAAACGTTTTCTTTGATATTTGTGTATTCGGACCCCCGCATTCTCTGCACGCATGATTGAGTCGTAGATTTGCCCCTCAGTCTGCACTCGGCAACCTACGATGACAAAGTGACAACGTGTTCTCAATCAGGTTTGCAAAGGTCTTACAAATTAAACCCACCTGAAGCCCCTGATTCCTTCGCAGACCCCTTGCTGTGACCGTCCTGGGGCTTTGCTGCTCCTTGAGATCTTTCTAGAACTCGATTGGACGTCCTTTAGAAAGGCACAGGGGGTCCCACGATTCACCCTGCGTGTCAGGATAGAAACCGAGCCACAAAGTCCAAGGAACTCTCTGTGGCCCCCCCATGGCGACACTGTGGAGACCAAGTCATTTCTAAAGCTTGGAGTGAAATGCAAGACGTTTGGGACCACCAGGACTCTTCCTAGAGTTGGCCCATCTGAGTACAAAGCATTGGATTGGGGGTCTTGGGAGACTGTAGTTTGTCATTTTTTTTTTTTAAGAAATTTGCAAACCTTTTGGGCAGCAGGGGATCCTGGGTGCCGGCTGATGGGCAAAGTGGGCAGAAAGTGAAGGGGTCCGCTGCTCTTACTGTGCAAAGACCCCCTTTGGCCTCCACGCTGGAGTCATGTGATCAGTCGCTCCCAGGGGGTTTCTGGCTCTTTCTGCGGTCTACGTGACGATTGACTGCCCGGTGGCTGTCAAAGCTGACGCCCAAGGAGGCTCTCTGATTCACACTTCGCTGAGGGGTCCGCCTGGAGGTCTGGCCTGGCACCAGTGCTCTAGACGCGGGCACACGAGTGAGCAGCTCGAACCTTCATCTTCTCAGAGATGGCCGTCTGGCTCAAGTCGTCATGCTGTTTGTCATCTTGCTGCAGATGAAACCGTTGGGGTGGGTGGGCGGCCAGGCGGGTGGGCAACGTGTGAAGAGCGTGTGGGCTGCGCAGCACAAGGCTGGGTGAGAAAGTGTCACCAGAGGGGACTTTTGGCAAGTCTCGCCGTGCTCTACGGGTATGAGTGTGTATCACCCTGCTCGTGTGACTTCTTGTGACTGCTGGTGGTCTTCCCGAGTTTGCTCTTTGGCTCGTTGAATCTCAATTGCCAGCTGTTCTGTCCTCTTATTCTGCTGGCAGTGGAGAGCGGGGATTGTAATCGCTGCACCCCAATGGCCGAGATGTCTCTGCTGGTGTCACCGGTCACCCACCCCTGGCCTTGCTGTACCAGGTGGTCCCGAGTGTGATGCGGAGGCTCTTTCAGGCTAGAGGGACATACTGTGGTGACAGTCTTCACAAGGACTTCTTGTCCCATCTAGAAATGTCACACATTGCCACTCTGAAAGGCGCTATATTGGTGACAGGTGGCTTTATGGGGTCCTTAGAAATTCTTACTTGCTTGTGCTAAACAGCCTGCACCTGCCTCTCTGGTGCCAACAGCAACGGGCAGAATGCCAGCCTGTCTGAAACGGTGTTGGCATTGGGGTGGGCGTGAAGTTGCAATGCCAGGCCAGTTGAGAGCCATGCAGTAAGTGGCCCAGAGTAGGTGCCAATGCCACAAAGGTACTGAAACACTCAGGCTGGGCACCCCGGGGGGCTCATTAGCCCAACATCCTGGTGGTCTCATAATGGACATCAAGAGCAGTGAGGAGACCACAAACCGTTGTACCCCCCCCCCCACGATGACCTTTTGTTCAGGTCCTTCACTGTGAGGATCCTGCCAGCTTGAAGTTCCTTTTGTTTGTCTAAGTTGGGAAGCCCCAGCTTTGGCATTGGCCCACTTGGCACGTCGGGCATTTGTGGGGCTTCCGCCAGTAGGCCTGTACTGGGCAGATGGGCCCCCGTCTCATCTTTGGTTGATGTCACATACACTCGGCTTGGACCAGTCATGGGGGGGTGTTTGCCCACTGCCAGTCTTCACCAGTCACTTGAGTTTGTAGCGGGTTTGCTCCTTTCTCTCTTTTAAGTGGGCACTCATGTTGGCACTTTTTGGATGACTTGTTGGCACTCCAGTGGGTTCAGCCGCCCCCCCCCCCCCCCCCCACTACTTGCTGTTGTCCGTCTGTCTGCTTTTTCAGAGTACCAAACAACCTTAGTGACCTGGGCAGTGACATTCACGTGTCTGGGGACAGATTGGGAGAGCATGGTGGGGTGCGTGGTGCCCCCAATATCTGCCAAAGGATGAAAGTCCAAGTCTTTAGAGCCCTGGTGCTCCCAGTTTGTGACACATGGAGGCTCTCCGGGGACCTGATGTGACGACTGGCTCTTCAGTGGGTCCTTGGGGGTCCCGAATGAGGCACATGACCTGCACGGTCACTTCGGGCACTACAGCCATGTGGCGCGATTGCCTGAGGGTGGTCTGGCTTGTAGGACCCCCATTGTTGAGGACCAGGCCAAGGGGGCGCCCACCTAACACCTGGCAGCGCCAGATAGATGGGTGGCACTGGACCACGTGTCTGCCTGGGGGGTTGCCAACCAGGACCCCAAGCTGTTTTGTCGTGTGGTGGGTACTGCAATGTGCTGTACCAGTGCCCCCCACCTGACCTGACAAAGTGACTGGTGGGCTGTAAGTGACATAACGTGATATTCAGACAAGTGAGTGTGGTGACAGTTTGTGTCACCGTTCAGATCCAACGCTGTCGGACTTCACTTCTGGGCCTTCTTGAACCTGAGATGGCACTTGAGATGGTAGATTGTGTTGATGTTTGGACAGAAACTAAACAAACAAAGGATGGCACCAGTCTGTCACTGGCGCCAAACGCAACGTCCACAAGGTGCCACCTGGCCAGTAACGTTGTCACACAGTCCCCAGTGCTGTCGGCATACGAAGTACACGGCCAGTCTGACGCGAGGGGAGACGCAAGATGGCGTGTTGTGCCAGGAGCGCAGGTCACGTGTGTGCGGATGTGGCACACCCAACAATGTATGCAGAAGCTGGGCTTGTGTTTGCGTCTGCCATAGACGTCATGCAGCGGCATTTCAACGGGGTTTCCGGCGCGTAGCCCCCCCATTGACAGCCAAGCCCCCAGTCCAGCGGTTCACTCTTTGCCTCCTTTTTCCATCTGCACAGTTGTGCCACCACATGCCACGTTATGGCAAAGGTAACGGGACACCCGTGTCTCTCCGGGCACTGCCAGGCTCAAGAGCACCTGAAGCAGGAAGTTGGTACCCCCCCACCTGTCAGCCTCACAGAACATAAAAGAAGAAATTGGGCACAGCAGGGGAGAGCAGCCATCCAAGTGAAGGTATGCGGGCACCTCTCACTGAATGTGTGCCAGACCCCTGGCAGCACCGCCTCTTCTGAGTCACCTGTGTATTTTAATTGATTGTCACTGTTCTGAGACGTGTGACGATACGCTGACCACGAGGTGCCCCTTTGAGTCGATCGTCCCGAGAGCTGACCACTCCCAGGCTGCTTTAGCAAGAAAGCTGGCATCCACCTCCAGGGGGTAACCCGTGGGCTTGGCGAAGGACGTTTCTGTTGGTTTCATGGGACGAGATGTCACTGGGGCCTCGGCCTTTGCTTGCCCGTTGCTGGCCAGCCGTCCCCAAGAGGTGGTCACATTAAGAAAACAAAAGCCTTCAGCGACGGCTTCTTAAATTCGGGGGGCTCGTCTTCGTCTCCGTTTTCATGGGCAGCTGGCATTAGCATCGGTCAGAGTCTTCATTCTTGTGACTTTGTAGTGGCCCAAGGGTGCCAGTGCTGCCCGCTCGCTCTGAAGGACGGAGACCACCCAGCATGTGAATGAGCTCTGCTGTTGTCACGCCGAGCAATTAAACTAAAATAAGAATGAAAAGTGTCACATCACCATTGTCACAAGAGCAGGCTGTGACCCTTGGGTGTCAGACCCTCGTCGTTCTCCACTGAGTGCTGCGACTGGTGGCAACACAGTGTGGTTTGGTAAGACACCCTCAAGGGCCAAGGGGACACCGGAAGGCAGATTGTGTCATCTCATCTGCAGTAGCAGTTCTATGTGCGCCCTGTGCATCCAGCTGGCATCTGAGCTCGGACCCCTCCGTTCTGAGCATGGAGGGTGTCGTGCCCAGCCACTAAGGGCAGCCCAGTGGTATGGTAACCCCTCGTTTCCTATGGCCCACCCTTACCGATCAGAACAGTGTCCAGTCCGGCTGGGGACAAGCAGTGGTGGCTCACAGGAGTCCTTAGTGGCACATGTGACACGGGTTGGCTCTCTCAGCTCTTTGTGTTTTCTTGAGGAAGAGCAGCGAATGACAGGTGACCCCCGCGGCTCCTGGGACGGTCAGAGGGGCTCGTCAGTAAGGAGACAGAAGCCAGCAGCAAGTGAATGAATGGCAGCAGCTCTACCCGTGTGCCCCCCGTCACTAAGAAATCAGGCAAGCACTGTGGTGCCCCCCTCACTTCGGGGTCCGAGAGCTGAATGATCGGCGTGGCCAGGGGGAGCATTCATGACATGTCATGTCACAGCAGCAGGGGCTTGCCTGTGACCACATCCATGAGGGTAACCGTAGCGACGGTGGTCCTCCTTCAGCCGTCAGAGACGGACGAGAAGCCCACGCGCTAGGAGAGGCAGGCGGGCGCAAAGTGCCCGCTTTAAAACGTTCTCGAGACCGCCGCCTGTATAACCAAACCAGAAAAACAAAAAAAAGGAGCTTGTCACTTGTGCACTTACTCAGTTGTCACCTCCTGTCACTCGGGTCTGTAGCCACATTCGCTTCATGACACGCCAATCCACAGCCCTGCCTGGTGGTCTTCAAAGCTGACTGAGCTGCTGCTCGCTCTCGACAGCCGGACCCCCCTGACCATCAAAGTGCTGCTCTGCTATTTCTGACGTCGACGCTGACAAGGTGGCACGCTTGGGTGGGACTGTGGCCTTGGCAGGCCTCGGCAGGCGTGCCAACTTCCGGGGAGGCCACAGAGTCCTTCTGACGTGACGGAGCGAGGGGGCCGACCTCTCATCGTCCCCCGTTTAGGACCGCCTGCTCACTCTGACTTTCATTCTGTGCCCACGTGATTTGAAGGAGGGCACATGCTCTCCAAAAATGGCTTTTCTTATTTGTACCCAGGTGCCCATCCTCAGGCACCCAGACCTCCTGAAATCAGACAGTGGCACATCAGTGATATGCAGCACCTGCTGGGGTTTAACTTGCTGGGTGGCTTCAGGGCAAGGGTGGCAACGGGCACTCCTTCTCGTCTGAGCTGGTGGCTTGATGAGTCCCTGCACGCTGGCACTTCATTTGTGACCCGGGAGGACTGCAGGGTGGCTGCTGGCTACATGGGTGGCAGAATTCAACTCGAGTTAGTTGTCGGGGCAATGGCCAGCAACAAATGCAGATGCAAATGTACGCTGGGCATGAATTTCACAGGTGGCATAGGGGTGTCCCCCCAGTGTGATGACAAACGGAGGGTTTTGGACACCACGATGTGATTGTTGGGGACGGCCTGATGTTCTGATTGCGTTTATTTGGTGACATTTAGCTAAACCCGAACCCTGAAGTCCAGGCCCAATGTGACAAGTTGGCACATTGTGATGTCACGTCATAGCGATTATCGAGTGCCAACGCGATTCTGGGCACCTTCATAAATGGCGCCTCGACTTCGCTCAGGCCTGATGATTGGTTGTGCTGCACTTCTGTCTTTACTTTCTGAATGAGACTCCATGTTGGATTTACACGCTGGCCCATGCCACCCATCTCTGGCAGTTTAATAAACAGAAGTCCCTCCGGGTGCCACAGTGCCGTGAATGGGCGTGATTCGCTGGTCCTGTCGAGGGGTGCACTGGGCCGGCCTTTTTATTAGCAGCCCTTAGTCTGTCTGAATCGGGGGGCTTTCCAGCAGGGGTGTTGTGGGTTTAAGGGTGCTGTGCCATCTGTAACCGTGAGAATATAATGAGCTGTATGAGAGGCCCGTCTTGTCATGCCCACGGCAGAAGTGGGCACTCTGGCCAAAAATCCATATCAAGAAATGAGACCCTGAGCATTCCGACTGTTGGCGTCGTGATGTATTTGTATATGCATTAAGGTGGGCACATCCCATGTGTTAATGAATAACGGCCCCCCACACTCCCTCCAAATCCTCCTCCCTCCCACGTCTTCCGATCCACCCAATCCCATGCAGAGTTGAGGCGGGGCCGGGCCAATCAGGTTGAGCCGCGCAGTAAAGAGGTACTGGGAGTCGCCCTGAGTTGGCGGGTGATGTGGCACGCTGGCCCCGTGTCTGTGTGGCATTGCCTGGGTGTCTCCCCCCCAGTCTGAGGACGTGCGAGTTTAGGTGGCCCTAATCTGTGTGTGTAACTGACTGGCACCCCGTCCAGGTGGTGTTCCTGCCGTGTGCCCAGTCCTTGCTGGGATGGCCTCCAACTTCCCGTGGCCCTGCTCAGGATGAATGTCCGGTGTAGAGGCATGGTGACAGGCGGGCACCCCGTGTGAGGACAATCCCTCGTCAGGCAAAGGCCCGGGCAGGTGGTTGTGGAGAGCCTGGCAGAGGTCTGCTACTCTGTCCACCGGGCAGTTGGCATGCCACTCTGCATGGGGTTAGCTCTGAGGCCATGCCACCCTCAGATGGCATCAGTGGGTTTAGGAGGTGCTAGTTTTATGAGGGCTTGTCTCTGTTGTTGGCCTGGGGTCTTTGCTCCCCCTGTGTGACAGTCACGGAGAGATGAGGTGGCAGCAGAGGAGCTGCCATCTGTGCCCTTCCCCACCTGAGTCTTGTCACTCGCTCTTCCCCTTCTCTGCTTTCTCTCAGACCCACTTGAACCAGTGGGCCGACTGCAGTGGGGTGCCAGTTCAATTCAGATTCAGCAGGGACCCCAACTTAAAGGGACGTGAAAGGACTTTGGATGGGATTTGAAAGCAGGGTGGCACCGGGTGTGCCAGTGCCCGTCCTGGTCTCCCATGCCCACTTATTCCAGGTGCGTGTGCTGGTTGAATGTCGTGCTCACCTCTGGGCTGCCAGTCCTGTGCCCGCTCCCTGCCATTTGTAAATCTGTCTTTTTACCAAGCAGGGTGGCTGTACAGATGGACTTTGGTGATCGTGGACCCCCTCCATTGACGGTGCCCTCCTCTGCACTGGTGTTAAGCGGTCTGTTTAAGTAAATGGAGTGCAGTCAGTGAGAGGTGCCATACACAAACTGAGCTGAATGCCCGCGCGCCAGCAGGCCCCGACCCTCGCCCTCCTTGTCGTCTCCCCGCCGTCAGCTTCCTTTGTGCTGCCTGGTGCTCTCATCGGGGAGCGGCTGCCCTCGTTTTGCGGGCACTGAACCGTCATAAAGCCCCCCCCCCACGAGGCCTGCAGGAGACTTCACACCTTTGGAAACAAATACATTCAGAGAGCGAGGGGCTTGCAGCCAATGCTTGGCACTGGTGACAGCAGCAACTGGGGTCTCGTGCAGGCGCTCTGTGGCGGTGTGACCTTGAGCGTGACAGCGAGATACCCGGGAAGACGGAGCCGGCGTGACGTACAACGAGGGCCGAGACCCTCGACGACTGGCAGGCAGTAAATGAGATCAGTGGATGCCAGTGTCGGTTACGCTCCCGTCTGCCATTGCAGCGAGTGACTTGCGCCCGTCAGCTTTGTTTTCCTGCTCAGACGTGACGGCAGTAAGCGGGTGGGCCGAGTACTTTAGGGTGGGTGATGAGCTGTGGCGGACCACTCGCCTTTTAAGATGGCATCGGGTATGGAGTACAACAGGTGTCTCGTCGTGCCCGGGGACGGCACGCTAATTTTTGATGCTTGTGAACCGCGGACCGGTGGGCTTCATCCGTAGCCGGGCGCACTTGCTAATGTCACTCGAGCCCTCCAGGGTACGCAGGCCGGCATGACATCAGTTTAGCCAGATTACGTGCACTAGATGCGAGGCGGCGGTGGGCACTGCACAGACCCGTTAGTCAGGGCATTTAGCGGCCCGCCTGTGCTGCTACTGATTTGAGCTTCCAAGTGCCCATCTGTGAGGTGGCATATGTACCGGGGGCATCACGGGTCCCTCTCCAGGACGTCCGGGTTGGCGTGTGCCGCTCTGAGACGTCACACAGCGACTCGACTCGGTGGGGTTACAGCTGGCTGAATAAGCGGATGGCGGCAGCGAGGTGGTCCTCGGACCTCCTTTGGCACTACTCCGCCACCCCTTCACACTGGCGGTCACCTCGGCCGTAGCCCCACCGTGCCCCTCTGTTTCTAGAAACTTCACTTGGCCAGGCCCCACCCCCCATGCTGTGCCGTCAGTGCCGTCTCTCCTTGAGTGCAGCTGGGGGCGCCAGCTCTTAAAATAACAAGCAGTGGGCGACATTACATGAGGGGTCTTTGAATGTTGACTGAAGCCCACCTGGAGACGGCACAGAGGCCAGCATGTGGTCCTGGGGTGCCAGCGTGGCAGGGGAAAAAATGGTGAAACGGGGCAGTCATGTGATGAGGCAGCAGCTTTGGTTTGTCCCCCTCGTCATCTTGTCTTTGGTGTCGGGTCTGTCCCTCCTTAGCGTCCTCTCGGGTGGGCACAGTTCTGTAGCTTGTGACACTGTCGGAGGTCTCTTGGTGGCCCCCCACTTGTCATCTTGAGTATTCAGATTTCCAGCTGCACTCCTTTATGACCTGGACATTCTGTGACTCGGGGGTCCTGTGGTCTTCGTCCCCTGCTTGTTGTGTTGTTTGGTCTTCATTGTGCAGGTCAGGCCACCATCAGATACAAATGGGGGAGTGGGGGGGCACTTAGGAGGTCAATCGCGTTGTGTTTGTCACTAATGTGGACCCCTTTGCTGAGGTGACATCAAGGAGTCAAATGCCAGTGGCAGTAAAAAGTGAACACGCCTGGGGGGTTGGGGACGGGGACGTTCATAGGCAGTGGCCTGGCAGTCATGGACGGTGACAATTAGTGACGGTCACCCTCGGCATAGCTAAAGGAGCCTCCAAGACAAGGGACCACAGCGACTGAGATGAAGGGGGGGCTCACGTCCCCTGGCTGGGGTCTTCGGGGTGACCACCCTGCACTGCACTCCCTTAACTGGTCGTGGTGGCCCCGTCTCGTACAGTCGGGCAGATGAGTCGGTGAGCTTGGCATCCAGGTGGTTGTTTGTGTGACGTCGGAGGTGACAGGTGCAGGGCACGTTGGTGACGGTGCGGTGCCCGCGTCCCTGGGATGGCAGCCTGATGGTGACATAGAGAGGGCGAGTGCTTGGGACAGCTCGGGTTAAAATGCCAGTGTAGCGAGTTTGCTCCAATTCTGCTTACACCTCGAAAACGGCGGTGAAGCCCCCCGCCCGCCTGCCCGCCCCGCCTGCTGTGTCACCTTCGGTGTTCCTGACCACTTCGTACTCAATTTGCACTCCATAATCAGGTGGAAATGCATGCAAAGTGCTTCTGTGCCAGCGCCAGACGGAACGGAGTTTACTGAGGGGCCGGTGCGCGAGTTGAGACGCCGGGGGGTGGGGGGAGGTTTGGGCGCGAGGTCTGAGCCGGTGGGCCGCCCCTTTGCCAGTCTGCCAGCCTTGCCTTTTGCAGAGCTCCCCCTGGCGATGGTGCCGGAAAGTGTGCTCGGAGGTCTGCCGTGACACATCTGTGACGTTCAGCTCATTCCTGTTGGGGGGAGAGGTCATTTTGCCAGTCCTTAGTAGGGTGGTCTTCTAACTGGCCGACTTTTCTTCTTTGCTTTTCCAGAGGAGCCCACCCTGCGACATGTGGAGAAGGACGTGCTGATTCCCAAGCTCATGCGAGAGAAAGCCAGGCAGCGGTGTTCTGAGAAGGTGCGAGGTCAGTGGTGTGTGCCCGAGGGGCCTGTCCGGGGGTCCTTGAGGCAGGTTTGGGTGTGACACACTCCCCTGTGTCACCTCCGCCTCCTTCAAGCGCGGGACTCAGTGGTGCGGAGGACTCTAGAAATCCGCCGGTGCCCGTGGCTGCCTTTGCTTTCCTTTCACATCCCAGAGGTGCCCACTTTAGTTGATCAACTCCATGAAGCCCCCGATTTGTGGGGGTGTGTGCCACCATAATGGACAAGAGGGACCCCGAAATTAAAAGGGCGGGCACTTCACATCTTCAGTTCCATCCCAAAGAAGAAGAAGCCCACGAAAATGGGCCGAACGAGGGGTCAGAGCGCCACCCTGTTCATCTGACTCTGTTTGCCCAGTCCCTGGCATGGTGGCATCGACCCCGGGCTTTCAGAAAGCGATCTGCGCTGTGTGTCTCTCATCTCAGGGCTGTGGTCAGCTGGCCTGCTATTGGGGGCTTTCAAAGCCGTGTCACCGGCCAGGCGTCCATCTTGGCCACTGCCTGAAGGGGGCGTCCTTTAGCATGGCAGCAGAGATCCCACCGGACCACGCCGTCTGATTAGAGCCGCGTACTTCGTGACGGGCCAAAAGTGGGAGATGCCAGCTGTTTTCTGCGTCTCATTTGACGTTTCCTTTTGTCCTTGGCAGCTCCTCACGCCACGTGGAATGCCCATTCCCACCAGTGTCGTTGGCATGTTCACCCTTCCTCATCTCCGTCGTTTTGGCGACTCCTTGCAGTGCAGCTGATTAAAAGTGCTGCCATAGGAGGGGTGCGGCATCTCTGGTTGGTGGTGGTCTCGGGCAGGGTGAAGGGCCCACCAGTAAGAGGCGAGATGTGCAGACAAGAGGGCAGAACGGTGCCTGGGACAGCCGGGGGGGTAATGGAGGAGCCCCCAGGCAGCACTTACTGGAGGGGGGCTTGACGTGGACGAGTGTGTGGCCCTTGGAGGATGGCAGGTAGGTTTAGGGGGAGCCACATCAAAACCATGTGAAAACAAAACTAAGAAGGCTTGTGACTGGCCTGGCGTGACATGGTGGCACAGACCAATGCCAGTCAGCGTCACCTGTGAGCAAACCCCCACCCCCACGCCCCCAATCCTGCTGTTTACCTCCTGCATGCTGAGAGACGCATGTTTTAGCTTGATTAGTGCCCTGGTGTGAATGGGTGCCCGCGTGCCTTCTGTGGTGAACTTCTGCCATATGCTATCTGGGTAGGCTCAAGCATGTGCCATCTGCGGGCAAATAGAAACAGCACCGCTGCACTCCGGATACTCGGTGAGACATCGTGTGGGGATCCTCGTCATCTACTGCTGCTGCTGGGTGGTAGCACACATTCACTCGGACCCCCATACTCATTCACTTGGGTGGGAGTCAGTCGTGCCAACCGCTGTGCCAACTCCCTCCGTCCCTGTGTAGGAGAAACACCCATGAACAACTGGGGTGTTGGCTGTTAGATGCCAGCTCTGTTCTGTTTGTTTGGTCACTTTACAGAGGTGTAGTGCCAGGCCTCTGTGCCCACAAGACAGGCAGGTCATTTGCTTCACCCCATTCTTGCCATGCGAGTCTCTTTTGCCTGTAGACCCCTGAGGAGACGGGACGAGAGAGCACCGAAAACGCATGCCCAGCCGGTAAGCACGCTCCTCTTCACCCAAGCAGGCAGGGCAATGTGGCCTCTTCACCCGTGTCTCTTTGGTGGCCGATTGCAGTGCCAGAAGTGGACCCCCAGCATTGAAAACGTCCAAGGAGTGTCCTATGAAGGGGCACAGTGCCATCTTGAGCTCATCACAGGCAGCATACTGACACTCGGCCTGCTGCTTATTGCTGCCAGGCCAAAATGGAAGACCAGTGCCCTTGAGGGGCGTGAGTGTCTGGGCACCAGCCTTCACCCCCTGAGCTCTTGGGCTAGGCCATCATTTCAGGAGTCCTGGTGGCCTGGCGCGGTCTTCATCTGCGGTCACTGCAGGTTGTCTTCCTCAGTGGTCTGCTCCATTTGTTTATGCAGAGGGGC
The DNA here is from genome assembly GCF_900747795.2 of Erpetoichthys calabaricus. Lineage (NCBI taxonomy): Eukaryota > Metazoa > Chordata > Cladistia > Polypteriformes > Polypteridae > Erpetoichthys > Erpetoichthys calabaricus. The sequence goes on from NC_041406.2 coordinate 301,824, forward strand.
AAATACCAAACGTGAAGGGAGGACAACAAAACCGCGCGGTGCCCACTTATACCCATGAAAAGGCCTCGCTCGCTCTGACTGCACCCAATCTGAGGGGCATTCACATCTTGCCAGTCCCACGCCAGCCGAGATGTATCTCCAGCACGTCCTGGAGCTTGTGCCTATGGGCCGTGCCAGGTCTTGTGGGGGAGCTGCAAGCGAGACGCCGCTAGTTGGCAATGTGGCAGACTTGCCAGGGCTCACCGCTGGGTGAAGACTTGGTTTAGTGCCTGGCACTATCTTGTAGCGGTTAAGCCACGATTTGTGGGAAAAGACCATGCCCTCTGATTTGGAGGTGTCGATTCTCGTGCCAACGCCATCTCAGTCACCGTGAGCCCCTTTAGGGCACGCTGCCTGTCACAATCTCAGGGCATCACTGTGGAAATGAGATGCCCACACTTTCACCCCTTGGCACGTCAGGTTTGCTCAGTGTAAGGGCCCCCTGCATTGGCCCCCGACCTCCATACCCTAGTAGAGAATACCATGGGATGCGCACTTGGTGGTCTGAGTGGATTGGCAGACGCCCGTGGTCCGTGAAAGATGGGTGCCAGGACTCAGAGTGGGTGCTGCTGCAGAGTTCATCTGCAATCTTGTATTTGTATTGCGTGTGCCCGTTGCTTTGTGTGCGTCCCACGAGTCTTGGTGTTTGTTTTCGATTGCTTGTTGTGCTTTGTGCCCTGCCATGCCAGGAGGACCAGGGACAAAGGAGCCCCTGCACTCTGGGACAGCCTGGGAGACCCTTGAGGTAGTTTGCCCATGAAGGGTGGGCAGCCCCGGGCATCTCCTGTGGGGGCATATGTGACAAAGAGTTAGGAGGGCGTGGAGGTCTGAGGGTACCTGGCAGTGCCCGAGGTAACACTTGGGGATGGCATCGAGAGTCATGTTAACACGAGAGGGGGTGACAAGCAGGTGGAAAATAGAGGAGGAGCAAAGCTGGCATGGTGCCCGTCCTGTGGCCCCTCCGAGCCTGGCACAGCCAGCCAGCAAGTGGAGTGAAAGTGCTGCCCCCCCCCCCTTTTCTATTTCTGATGATGTCGTCGTCGTCTTCTGCCGCTTTGCCACTTTGGCACTTTATGGAAACAGCAGCCCTTGCAGTTTCAGAGAAAGTTGTGATAATCGCCCCACGCAGCGCAGCGAGTGTGAAAGGCCCGCTTTGGAGTGCGTGCCCGCACCCCTCCTGCCACGCCGCCTGGGGCTACAAGTGCCGCTTCTTGGCATTCCTCCATTGGCGCCATCGAGTGCTTGTGCCCTGGGAGTGCCCGAGTGTGCCAGCGGAACAGAAACATCAGGTGGGAGGCAAACGGGCAAAGCTTATACGTACTCGACGCCTCCAAGAGCCTGGCACCACTCACACACACACACACACACACACACACACAGGACCACTGGCCCACTGGCCCGCTGCAGATCTGCTAGGGTCAGACCAGCCGAGCCCATGGAGGGACATCACGTCTCCGTTGTGCCATCTGTGGCTCTCTGGGGACTCCTCTGCCAGTGTGAAAGTTGCGCCAGTGTTGATGTAAACGCAGTACGTGGAGATGTTCGTCATCATCATCATCATCATCTACTCCTTTCGCTGCCCTGCTTCACTCGCGGGTGCAGCTCGGCCTTCGCTTTCCTTTTCTTGTGGTCTGCAGGTGACGTTGAGGGGAGCGCGTGACGACATCGGGCCTTAGACAAGTGGCTGCTGTCTTCTTGTGCCCGCGTTTCTGTTTTCAAGCCCTCGGCTTTAGAGTGGCACACGTCATCTGGGCACTTGCTGTGTCACCACACACCCCTCGTTTGGTGCCCCAGCTGGCAGTGTGCCCTGGCCATGCCACCCTAGTCTGGCCCCAGCTTCATTTGGCCCGTCATCATCAAGCACTTAGCACTGGTGCTTGAAGCTCTTGGGGGTCTCGAATACTACACATGTGCAACTGGTGGGGGACAATGCCAACATTAAAGGCTCGGGAGGGTGTGCCACGCCACAGAGGTACCCAGCAGCACCCCACGTCTCCACCAAAAGGGGCGTTTAGGATGCTGGTGACCATTCAGTGCTTCAGCCAGTAGGGGGCGCATGGTGACAAAGCTTGAGGACCTTAAAGGGACAAACTCGGGGCCAAGTGTTACGAGAGAGGTGGCTCTGCCTGCTGGAGGTGCCCATCTTATCCAGGCTGCCAGGCAGGTGTCCTCAGCCCCTCTGTGACAATGTCCTGTCGTACTCCTGTTTTAGGGCCAGCAATGTGAAGACAGTGGCGCTGCCCACTTAGTGTGCCCAACGTGGCAGTGAAGTGAGTTTGGGTTTGCTGACCCTGGCAGCCTGGCTGTTCCTGTGCCCTGTCATTGTGTTTTCAGTGCGTTCATTGAAGGTCCTCACAGTCCCGGTGTGTCACCGTTGGTGACACCAGGTGACTTCCATGCTTGTTTGGGTCTCATTTTCGTGCCCACCACCCCCTTGGCTCTGCCATCAGACGCGGCTGAATGCCCCTTCACTGTATCCGAGTTTTTCGATTGTTAATATTCGGCGGTGGTACGCGGGTAACGGCTAGTCCAGGATCTGTGCCCTAATCCTTGGAGCCATAAGCACCAGTCACTGTGCCATCCAGCCACCAGGAGTACGGATGCAAGTGCTGAACCCGGTCCAGCGAGCCGCCAGAGGCGATTGCCCAGGGTGTGCCTTTGGTGACAATATGGCTGACGCACAGCTCGGGGACGTCTGTGCGGTGGTCAGTGGTGGCCTTCTACGCTGGTCTGCCTCTCCTGGCGTCGAGCGATTAACTTGCGCCCGTTTGCCCGCCGCGCTGTCGCTGATGGCGCGGAGCACAAAGGCTCCTTTCTGAACGCCAGGCACGTCGTCCTCTCCCTTTCAGAACAGAAGGACGGGGCCGGCGGGCATGGGCTCAGTCTCCGGCCGTCCGCCCGCCACCCCGCCAGTTTTGAAGCCTGCTTGAGTGAGTAAAGATACAAGGCGCGTTAATGACTCGGGGGTTCCCAGGCGCGTATTAGGGGGCGGCGGTGGCGGGGGGCTGCCGGTCGCAGGCGCATCTCAGGCTGAATTGTCCTGCCCGCTTTCTTTGAGAGGCTGGCGAGAGAAAGCGAAATGAAGTCGCTTTCATCCCGAGAAAGCCCCTCATTATACCCCCCGGCGGCGGAGCGCTAAGCCCACTGTTCTGCCGCTTAGATCGCTGGACTTGATCTCATTTGTTAGCAATAATGAGTTCTGAACGAGGTGCGCGGCCATTAAGACGCTCGGTGCCCCCCCCGGTGGGCGTGGGGGGACTAATTAGGCGGGCGCTTTAACCTTCAGTCGCTGCCAGCTGGAGCTTCACAGGCAGGCCAAAAGGGGCCAAATGGTGCCTATTCAGGGGGAAGAAAGGAGCCCCCCGCCCCAGCGAAGGCATCGCAGTGTCGTGAGGGGCCGTATGGCGCGAGCCCCTCAAAAGGCTAACGGCCATTCCTGCTCCGCCGTCCCCCAAGAACTCCATGAATTGTTGTTTGCCAATTAGGCTGCCCACGTTAGCCAAGCTCTTGTGCCCCCCCGATTGTAGCGCTTGCGGGCACCCGACTGTCCTTGGATTGGATGCCACGTCCGTCCACAGTGAGCGAGACGGAACTTTAACCCGCTGCAGCACACGGTGCCCACACTCCTCTGTATGCCCATCCAAGTTCAGCACTGACAGTAGCTAAAAGAAATTGGGGTGATGCCCAGCTGGCAGGAGGAGGAGCGTGCCAGTCTGAGAGCACAGGGGCTGGTTGGGGGAGATGGGCACACTCGGAGGGCAGGTGGGTGGCAGTCCCCTGCTCGTCCCCTTGGGGGCCATACTGGCCTTCCAAGAGAACAGGTGGGTGGTCCGAGGGCCTTGTGGAGATTTTGTGCTTGTTTTGTGTATTTGGGGGTCTCTCGCTGTTATTAATATTGGCCCCCATTTTGTGGGTCATGAGCCACATGGAGGCGTCGCCATCGTGTGACAGCAGGACGTGACAGGCGATGATGCCATTGAGCAGGTGGGCTCGAGGGCGACTGAACTGACGTGGCGGCCCCCCTTACTTTGGGTGAGCTTTGCCCCTCGACTCTTTGCCCCTCGACTCTGATGCTGACCGCCGTACCAGTGAGGTCAGCCACGTAACACTCTGACTTCCCGGAATGCCCATCGCATGCCCCATTACACCCCTGGTTAAGATCAGCGTGGCAGCGTGAGGGCAGTCTGACTCCAAGGGCATTTTGCGGGCATCATCTCACCTACATCTTGGGCATTGCAGGCTGCAGTTGAACCCGTCACACCATTTATCCTGGCTGTTCATCTGTGTCGGTGGCTCCTCCCCCTCGCTACCATTTGCCGACTCATCTGTCAGCTGTTTGCTCCTGGCCCCACCTACCTGTGTCTGTGGCTCCTCCCCTTCTCTCATTTATATGCTCCTGGTTCCCGATCCCCTCCCATCTAGCTCTGTGGCTCCGCCCCCTGCCCCGGTGCTCCTGTCTGTAGCATGCCCGTGATGGGAGTGGCACTGGTGACTGATGCCCTGGCATTGTGGGCCTCTTATCTTAGCTGCCCTTCCTGCTCTCTTGGTGTTTGGTGTTTTGGCAGTGCCACCTCCAGGTTGCGTGCCAAGTAGACTGCTGCCGAATTTAACAGGGTGGCACACTGCAGGAAAGTCTGTGCCAAGGGGGCTGTGCTGTGCACCATGTTCCCCCTTTTGGTCAGCGTGTGTGTGACGGGGTCCCCTAAACGCTACACATGATGGCTCTTGATGTCACTTGTCCTTGCCGGTGAGCCTTCTGTGGTACACGTGCAGCGTCTGGTGGCACGACACAGTCCTTGGCGGCCCCACTAGTGTTGGTGCCACGTAGCCCCCTTCTTCTTCACTGGCTGTGCGCCTGGCATGCCTTTAATGCGCCGCTTGCGTGTTCCGTCAGTGTGTGGGCACCTGTGTAGGTGAGGGTGACGCAGGCTGGCATGGCCTCCCCACTGGGGCTCTGTGGTATGGAGACTGGTGCTCTGAGTGAACGTCAGCTTGGCAGACCACTCCTGGTCCACTCGTGTGCCCAAGAGAAGGGTGCAGCTCTCCGGCCCCCCCAATGCCAGCGGTGGGCGTCCTACTCGGAGGGCACTCTCCCTCTTCACACGCATCTCATGTTCGCAGCCCGGGCCTCAGAGGAAGTCCTGCGTGTCTCCTTCCCGTGAGAGAGTCGCCGTGCCCGCTGCCCGCCCGCCCGCCTGCCACTTTAAAACACATCCTGTGTGCCGGGGGGTGGCGCGTTTCCCAGGCCACAGGGCACTTTGAAGGTAACCACAGGGTCTCGTTTGTGCTCCTCTTCCTCTTTGAGCTGCGCTTATCTCACACCCGCCTCGCCGAGTCCCGCGCCAGTGCAGATATCTGTGACTTTGTCACAATGTGCCACTTCTGGGGCTGCTGGCGGCGGAGCTTGTTGACAGCTGTGGCTTTGTAGCACGAGACTGGCAGCAGCGAGAAAGGGGAACAGGGGGCATCATGGGTAATGGCGAGGAAGGCCTATTGGCACACTCTGACAGTGCCAGGCCTGCCTTACTGTGACATGCTCATTGGCATTAAGAGCCATAGTGGGCACCTTTGTGTGCCATCACAACCAGAGTCCACAGTGGGCTTGACAGGTGGAATGAGAGGGGTGCCCATGTTTTTTTTCACGTCGCTCCCGCCCTGTCGCCCGAGGGTGGCATCGCACTGTTGCTGACATCCAGCCTTTTGGATTTCAGGGGACCCTGTTTGTGATTATTTGGGGGGCAGTCAAGTTTTCTGCCATTTTGCTGACTTGGATTTCCCAGCCCTGGCAGGCCGGTGCCAGTGTGCCCAGCTTTGTCACCGTCTGTCATCTTCTCTCGGGCCTCCTCTTCCCTTGGCAGTGGGGTACGCGGACCGACAGTGAGAAGAGTGGGCATCTTAAGGCGCGTGGCACATCGTCCCCACAGCTGGCCTTCACAGTGCAATGTAGATGTCGAGCGGGCGCACAGCTTGACCCAGCAAACTGCCCACCTCGGTAATCGCTTGTATGCACATGGGGTTCAAGCAGTCCTGGCAGCGAGAGGCACCAGGCTGGCACATGCAGAGCTCAACCGAGGCATCTGTGCCTGCCTTTTCTGCTTCCTGCCAGGCTGTGGCGCTCTTTGGCAGGGCAGCCGTGCAATTGATGCCCAGGCTTGGACTCGGTAGGCAAGGACAGAAGACATAACACTGCCCTGTCATGCCAGTTCACTGAACGTGGCTGTACCTGCTACAGGCCCCCTGCGATGCCAGCCGTTGGTGGTGTCTTGAGCTGCCACTGTCCCCGTGTGTGACGTTGGAGGCGGCGGGCGCGCGGCTGCACATGCTGATGCCCGTTGGATTTACAAGTCAGATCAGGACCACTGATTTCTAGCTGACTGGAGAGCCGATTTCCTTGGCATGTCGGCCGCCGTTAATCAGGTGAGAATTAATTGACTTGGATGTGCGAGAGGCGCAGCGGCGGGCACTGAACCGCGAGCAATCCAAAGAGACTGTCACCGGTATCAAGGGGCCGCCGCACGGCGCAGCGCGCCGCACAGTAATGTGCAGCGCGGGCACCCGCTCTGACTGGCACATGGCAGCATGGCGTCCCTCGGTCTGTTCTGTATGCCCACCGCCCTCTGGCACCAGCTGCTGTTTGAGTAAAAGAGACAGGGGTGAAGCGGTGTGGGGGTTCTGGCTGGCGAGTGACTCTGGGCCTGCGTGTCTTGGGGGGGGGGGGGGTGTCATTGGGGTGATGCCAGCGCAGGAAGTAAGACACACGTTTGACCACCGATAGAGAGGGGCAGCCAGTGGGTGATACTGGCTTAACGCAATTAACGCAGGTGGTACACATGTGGGCACAAGATAGTGACGTCAGTCCTGACCTGGTCAAGCGGGTTAAAAAAAAAAAAAAAAAGGTGAGCTGCCACCTGGAAATTCTTCATGACTGATGGTGCCAACTGATGCCAGTACCGTGGCACACATTAAAAAGGTACCAGGAGAGGATGGCCCAAAGGTCAAACCTTGGGGGTCCAAAGCCCCTTCTGGTCACTCCAACACCCGAGCTGTTGAATGCCAGGGCACTGTGTGCCACTGTCCATGGGCAGGATCACCAAGTGACTGGGCAGAGCGATGCTAGAGCTGGCATTATGTGCCCCCATTTCCAAACCTGTGTGCCACGCTCCCGTGTCAGAAAGCTTCTCATTTGTACCTTTGCCAGTGTAAAAGTCTGACTGCCACACGAATGCAAGGGTGAAGCTGGCACACTTCCGGTCAGACTGGCAGTGCCACCTCATTGACTTGTTTTGTGTGGCTGTGGGCCGTCCTCAAGACTTTCTGCAGGGCGTTGGCTCCAGCGGTGTCGGCTGGGTGCCCTGACAGATGCCAGGCAGTGCAGCTCCTCCATCCAAGTGGCCTGCAGGGCCCGAAGGGAGTGTGGTGGCTGCCTCTGCCCACCTCGCCATCTTTCAGACATCCCTCCTCTGTCCACCCACCTGCCACTTGAGCCCGAGAGGCCTCTCTGATGGGCAGGAAGACCTTATTTGGGGATCCAGGACATATGTGGACAGGCATTGCCCGCTTCTTGGCTCTCTCTTGGGGCACTTCACGTGGGCATCAGGCACCAGCTGTGGCCCACTCAGGCTCGCCAGCCTCCTCTGTGCCTGCAGCTCCGGCCAGGTGTCCACTTTAACCCCTGGTGGTCACTCGTCCCCATCCACGCGCCATCATCGTCCTTCTGTGGGGGTCTCTGGGCTGGAGACTCTCTTATCCCTCTTTGTTTCGGCCCCCCAATACCCGACTTTCTCGCGTCTGTTGCTCTCCTCGTCCCGCCAGGGCCCACTCACAAGGGCCGGACGTGGTGGTCTCCACTTACCACTTGCTAATGAGCCTGGGGGTCTGCTGCCCTCCTCTCGATTGTTCCTCGGCCCTCCAGCTGATGTGCTGTTAATGGGGAGCTGCAGCGGCCGAGTAATTAAAGCAGCGGGGGGCCTGCATGTGCCGCGGCCCGCTGCCCTCAGCGCCATCGATTATTATGTGGCTGCATGGCCCGAGGCCCCTTTGTCACGTCCTAGTGGCGCGCTGCCAGATAGGGGGCTCGTCAGGGCATGGGCAGCCCTGGCACCCTCCGTCAGCTGGGAGGCAAGGGGGCCGAGGGACGCCAGGGCTGAGCTTGACACTTGGGGGCACAGACCTGGAACTTTCAAAAGGGTCTATATGGGGGGTGAAGTTGGCATCGGCTTTAATGCAAGTTGAAGTGTGTGTGGGGCACCCAATACTGTGCAAAGGCCTTAGCCCCCTGCGTCCTCGATGCCCCTTGGGTCGCGGCGGATTTCTCGTCTTTGTCTTCTCTGTTGGTGCAAATCGCATAAATTTCTCTTGTGTTCCATGCCGCCTTTCGTATAGTACCCAGCACGGGCTCACCCACACTGGTGAGGGGGTGCCAACCAAGGAAACGGGCAATGGCAAGGGAATGAATGCAGCAGGTGTGACCGGGTGAGGGTCATCGTGGCAGAGCCGTTGCTGGACGGAGAGGAGGAGCCGCAGACAGGGCTGAGCTTGGCAGAGGTGCCCGCGGGTCTGCACTTGGAGGCCACGCGGATCACGTGCAACTCAACAGGTAACGACAGAGCCGAGCCGTGCAAGTGACAAGAATGCGCCTCGGTGACCTCGGTGGGCACGTCGGCGCGCATGCCGGCGGGTTCACACCATCAAAGCACGATGCCCCCCCCCCCCGGGCCGCGGTGCGCGTTTTGTCATTCCGGCCGCGCGCTGATGAAGCCACTGGAGGTTTTAATTGGATTTGCCGCCGAGTCGGGCGCTCGAAATTGCTTTGTGGAATTAGCGGCGCGTCGGGAGACCACCAGAGCGCTTCTTAATGCGGCGCGGGAGACCCTCATTAGCAGTCCACGCGAGTGGCACGCGCAGGGCGGGAGCGCCTGGCACGACGGCAGCGAAGAACAAATGTGAAAGGCGCTATATAGCGGAGTGAGATGTGCGAGAGAAAGGCGCGACATATAACGAGAGTGACGGCTGTGACCAGGCAGCGCAGGGCACAATACACACCAAGATGAAGGTACCTGAGCCAGGAGCGAGCTGGGCTGGCACACACTCGGGTGTGAAAGGCGCTATAGAAGGGCTATGGAGGGCATGCTAAACGTGTGCTTTTGTCTTTTTGGTTTTGTGGTCGTGTCGGCGTTTTGCCTTTCACTGGGGTGATTTCCAGGTGCGCCCACCTGGCACATTTCTGCTGGCAGTGCCCTATATGTGCCACCGACGGCTGCCGCCTTTTCCCGTTGAGTCGAGCTGCCCGCATGGGCCCTGTGGTGATGGCCACATCCTAGCCTGGCACAGTAGGGTGCTAGTCATCCTTGGGTACACTGCTATATGCGGCTAACCTACCTGGCAATGGGGAGAATGTGCCCAAGCGGGCCAGTTGTGAAGTGGCAGTGCTGGGCACATTAGCGTTATGGTGCCCATTGCAATGGCCATCTTCTGACGCTTGTGTTTGTTGGAGACGGCGAGTCCCGTTGGTCACGCATGGCTGGCACTCGCCCTAAGCCCGTTCTGCTGCTGGGCACCTTGGTGTGGAGTGCCCGTGTGCTCATGGCGCCCCCTCTCTGTGCTCTGCCCTTTCAGATTTCACCCACTGCTGCCAGGAGAGCGGCTTTTTGATGGTCTTGAAGTGCCGAGAGGAGAACGCTGCCCTCAAGGAGTGCCTGACCTCACAGTAAGTCCACCGCACCCGAGAAAAAGTATGTGCCCCCCCTTCATCTTTCCTGGCTTCGACACGATGGGTGGCAGAGCGGCAGAAAGGGGACACTTCTGCGCTGGCTTTATTCAGGTTAAGTGAAGACGTTTAGTTCTTGGCTGGCCACCTCCTGGATTTACCAGCCTGCAGCTGATGGCACAAATGGACGTAAAGCCCCCTGGGAAGTGCCCACCCCAGTGGGTTTGGTGTATTCTACTGCACTGGTAGCGAGTCCGCAGCTGTGAGAAAGTCTTTGCCCCCCAAGACCGTCTGTATGTTTGACATGAGGGGTGGAACTGGCAGAGAAGTTCGAGGGCCTTCACTCCTGATGTCAAAGACGGGGCACCACTAAGGGGGCACCTCCTTTTTCACAGCCCCTACTATGCTGTCTGTTCTGCTTGTCACACATGCCAGTTGGGTGCTGTACCAGTCCCCTGGGCCTCACCCTGGCACTTGGGTGGTCCCCCCACATGATGAGTTTGGGATTGTGCCCACCGTGGGCCTCATTCTGATTTATTTTTTTTCTCATTTTAGTTACAAAGACCCCCACTTTTTTGAAGAATGCAAGCAGGAGTACCTGCAGGAGAGGGAGGAGTACAGGAAGACGGGCATCCCTGCCAAGAACAGAAGAGAAAAGATTGGCACAAGCATGTAGGCTCACGGGGCATCGTTTGTGTTTGTCACAGTTTACAATAAAAATGTCCACCTGGAGGGCACGCGTGGGGTCTCAGTGCTGTACCCGAGTGGTGCCCAGGCCCCGGCTGGCCGACTTCCTGCTTGTGCTCCCCTCTCGCCGTCTTTGTCATTGTGGTTTGTCACCCGCAGGCTGAAGGCGGCCCACCAGCGTGTTGCTGTGCCCGCCTGCTGCTGCTTCGCACCTCGCGCTTCTTTTTCCTCCTCCTTTGCTGCAACTGTCACCTCGGTGCAGATGGGCATTATCATGGTCACATGGGAGGTGGCAGGCAGCAGTGCTATTGGGTGCCCATCAGCTCAAGCGCCCCCCCCCCCCCTTACCCCAAACAAAGCCCACCACGTTTGTTCTTTCTCTAATTTTATATCCTGCAAAAGAAGGAAAGGAGGAAAGTCACCAAGTGGAGACCCCTGGAATGTCCCTCAGGAGCGGGCATCTCAAGCACGACGCTTTGGTGCCCCTGGGGTCTGCCCAGAGCTGGAAACACAATGGCGTCCTTCAGAAGGGGTCCTGTGGGTACGTGGCATGGTCACACCGTGGCGCAAGACCCCTCGTGTCCTCCCAGAAGCGCACGTCGCTGGGCCTCGGTGGTCTCTCCTCTAAAGCGTCTCTGGCATACGGCTGGTGCTCCTGGGCACTGGGGCTGCCCACCGGACTTAACCTTCGGTGGGCCCAGGCGGACTGGGCCAGCGGCTCAAAGGAGGAGCCCAAGGGTCTCAGTGCGGCCGTCGGGAGTCGCCTGCCATCCCCTTCGACGTCGTCGAGGCACTGGACAGGAAACGAGTAGGCTGAGGGGGGAGAAGAAAAGGGAGACGAGACCTTACTGAGGAAGAGGAGCCAACAGCCGGCCATCCATCCAAACGCGTCCCGCCCACCAGGAAGATGGCAAACCTTACAGGAGTGACCGGGCACAGGACCAGCAGCGCCCATTGATGCCCAGGCAGATACTTGGGGCTTATGGTGATGATGCCACTCATCCACGGGCCAAGCAGAGTCCTGCCAGGCAGCGTATCTCCAATGGCACCTGGCCTCATGTCGCCAGCCTTCAAGGCTCCACCTGCTGCTGCACCACAGGGGGTCCACTGCCCAAGCCTGATGTCTTAAGGACCCTCCCAGGCAGCTGCCATCCCAATGATGCCCACATAATGTAAAATAAAGGGGCACACGACAGGTAGTGGGGTCAGGGACAGCTGTGCCCCTCAAATCAGTTTTACCCAAAACAGCACCGCCGTGCCCACCCTCCTTGTCAGCAGCTGGCAGACTCGTCCTGTCGGGTCCACGAAGCCCAGTGCTAGTGCCACACAGTCAGCGGGCCCCTCAGCGACACCAAGACGAGGGCGGTGGGTTGCCCGCCCTTCCATTTTCTACCGTTTAATTGGCTGGATGGGAGCTTGTGGGGTCACTAGGACAGGGCAAGGGTGGGCCTGGGAGGGTCAGCTGTGCTGGACTTTAGGGGACACACAAGTCGATTCAAGGCTGTGGATGATGGGCATACAAAGGGGGGGGGGGGGGGCAACCCAAAGATGGCAGCACACGGTGAGGGCCCAACCCATGCAGCATGGCCACCAAGGGGCGGTGGGCACACATTGCTTGTGCGGAACAGTGGGCAGCCAGGATTACACCAGGGATGCCGGAGGGCACAGCAGTCTGCGGACAAGTGACAACATGTGACAAGATCAGGGCTGCCTCATCATCATCATCAAGAAGCAGCAAGGCAGGGCCATTTGACAGGAGGGGACCAGTGAGGTGATGGAGGACACATCAGCTGATTTGGGACATGCAGTAACGCACTGGCATCAGACGTCAGCCAGGTAAAAATGGGCACCAGTCAACATGGCCTGGCACCTCCCACACACCTGTCAATTTTTCAGACAGCCTTTGCAAAGGTGGCCAGAAGTGCCCTTTGGCAGATTGACCGCTAGACAATGCCCACCTGGCTGGAGGTTCTCATGGGCACAGCACTGGGCATGTGAGGACAGTGGCAGGCTGGCTGTGTGGTGCCCAGCTGCTAGATGACACACACGTGAAAGGCCAGTGACCAGACGGGGTCACCACAGTGGCAGCTGACGTGTGCAGGAAGGTCACGGCTTCAAAGTGTGAAAGTGACACAGGCATCATGCAAAGTCGGGCACCGCGGTTTATTGCATGTCACCCTGTGATAAAGCCAAAGTGGCAGGACGGTGGCACCTCAGGGTGCAGAGCCAACCAGCACAGAAACTACAAGCTCAACGGGCACACACGCTTCACCCCCCAGCGCCCCCACTCACCTCTGCTGCCATCTGCTCCGTGCCCCTCGCCCCTCAGCTTCCTCACCACGGCTGACTGCTGCTCAGTCACGGCATACAAGTGTGCCATCTCACTCCGGAGGTCCCGGTAGGCCTGTAGCAGTGATGCCATCCTGAAATAGGCAAACAAACATGTCAGTGCCACGTGACAGGCTGGGGGTCACGTGTGCCATGAGGAGCTCAAGGCAGGTGACATGGGTGGCACACTCACTGGCACTTCATTACTAGAAACACAGCACCCATTCCTCCTTTGGCTTTCTGCTCTTGACTCTGGTAAAGTGAGTAGGGATCTAGAGATGCCAGCCTGGGCACGGCAGGTGAGTGGCAGGAGTGCCTAGTTGAGCACCCACACTGCCCCAGGGTGTGACCAAATTAGACAAAGACCCCTCTAGACCATCGGGGCTTAACAGCAGTGCCAGGCCACAGCAGCCCACCTCTGCAGCAAAAACCAACAACTGGGCACAAGATGGCACCGCACACTGGGTGGGTGGCAGTCCCGGTGAGCCTGGACACAGGTGGCGGTGGACACAGCAGGTCCTCACTGAGCGGGGCCAAGTCCACCCCAGTGCACGTTTGGTTCAAATCCCCCTCACTGATCATCTCCAGTGCCACCCACCACAATTCAACTGCCATGTCAGGCATAGGCAACAAAAAGCGGGCACCCACCAGGTGGGTTTAACAACACAAACAGTGAGATGCCCGGCCAAATGTCCAGATGGGCACGCCAAACATTCAGAGCAGTGAAGGAGGAAAAAGAAAAAGCCGGGCAGCGCCCTGGGCACAGTAAATGCTACAGTGCCATCTAGTGGCCATCACTATTCACTGCCAATGCCCAGGACTAAACGGGTACAGCTGGGCTGCTGACCTTAAACGGAGGTGTAAAACCACCATAACCCAGGAGGTGCCACTGCCCTCTCCTCACCTCGTGCCCACATAAGCTGCCAGGCACATGCATCTCACCAACTGAAGGACTCTTCAGGCCAGCTGTCAATGCGGGTCAGATGTTGGGGTGACCACAACAAGTCCTCAATGCTGCCCCTACATTTCGTGCCAACCGTGTGTCCCTTGCCATCCAGCTCTTCTTTGGGCGAGTACCTGCAGGCACGAGGGGGCTCTGGTAGGACTAAAGACCAGCGATGCCACTGCTGTAGCAGCCACTGTTCCCAGGTGGGCTGCCCACTCAAACTTGTGATGCTCGGGGATGGAGGAGGGCAGTGAACAGGCCAGGCCCTGAACCTGGACCCTCGTGTGCCCGTGCAACCACCACAACCCTTTAAAAAGTCTTCACTAAAGACAGGATTCCAGGCATGCGTCATGCCAGCTGGCTTTAGAATGTCAAACTGGCCTTGGTGGACAAGGGTCACCGTCTGGCGGGTCCGTCTGCTGCCCTCCCAGTTCACTCAAAAAATCACAGACAAAAGACCAGCGTGAAAGCTGGCAGGCTCTGCAATGGCATCACTTACTGGTACCGACCTATGCCAGCTCTGAAGTCCTGTCAGACGGGCACCAAGCACAACATGCAGCCACTCGGGCAGTGAGGGATGAGCAAAGGGGGCACCCCAAAACATGATATCCATGACTGAAGCTGAACAAGCTGTACCACGGCCATGCCAACATCCCTAAGGTACACTTAACTCTTGGCATCGCATTGCTCAACTCTTTACTTCATCAACTTCCAGAACCCCTGCCAGGGTCCCATCTACTGGAATGCCCCATTAATGGGCTCTGGAGACCCCCACCCATCCAAGCTCTCCCTGGAATGGGCAACCTGGGTGCGAATAGTGGAAATGTGCTGCCACCTGCTGGCTAGCAGGTCCTGTGCCCTCTAGTTTTCTGGCATGGCTTGGCACCTTCTACCCCCTATTAGGTCCTGTGATACCACATCTGCCAGTGTGCTCACCTCTCCTGTGAAACTGAACCCTGCCTTGTGCCAGTGTCCTGGATGAACGTTAATGCCATTCAGCAGATGGCAGAATACTGAGTCAAGGTGGGCAGACTGAACCTCAGGGCCCACCTCAAACGTCTATACCCGAGACATATGGCATCCAGCGAGCTTGGCCAGACGTTCATAAATTTAACGCAGGTGGTAGTCAACATACCCAGCGTCCTCCACGGTGCCCTCTGGCTTCTCGTCACTTCCGTGGATTACCTGAGGAGGAGAACAACAATAAGAGATGAGGCCAGAGGACAGCCCACAATGTGCCCAGGCAGTGCCCCCCTCCTTTAGTGGGCACAGGACGCCATTAAGGCTCATTGCCCCCACCAGTTCTCAACCAAGCCGCCAGCACTCCTGGCACGCTGTCATTCTGTGCTTGGGTGCTGAAGTAAGCTCTATGCCATCTCCCTGTGCCCAGGGGTCACGGCGCCCTTACTTATTTGGGCTCTCTTTTCCCAGCGATGTTAAAACAGACAGAGCTTGGCATGACGTCAAGGGTGTGTCTTGGGTGAGGTGCAGCCATCGCTCGATTGTGGACTGGCATTTTCCTGGCCCCAGTCCCTGCATCACACAGGTGCCCATTTATACCCGTGGGCAGGGCATTTCACACCAGCGATCAAGAACGACCACAGCACGTCCACCAGAGGGCACAGGGGCTTGACCAGCCTCGCTGGTGGACGTCAGGACACACGAAGAGCTGCATCGCGGACACAGGAGAGGGAGGAGCACAAGGACAGAAGCACAGCATCCCCCCTGCCAGGCTACAACAGCCCCTAGGGACCCCGAGTCAGCAGTCGTCCAACAATCTGCCATACAACAGGAAAACTCTGCCCATCTGGTGATCAAGTGCTGCCACCTAGCAGCCTGGAGGTGCTGCATCCGCTCACTACAGCACAAATCCCTGGCAAATACCAAGTGCCCTGCAATGATATAATATATGGCATTTCTCCACCCACCTCCTTCTCCCACCTGTGCAGGGCATCTCTTGCCAGTGTGCTCTTCTTATTTTTTAATGAATATCAGCTGGGCACCCATTCACAGAGCACACCCATGAAACTGAGCAGCCAGCATTGGTCACTTGAGACAAAGCCTGCTTGAGCAGAAGAAATGGGGGGCAACTCGAGACGCTCTGAACTATGGCAGCTGAGGGCAAGGAGATGAAAAGGGCAATGCCAGGCATCCTTCACAGCTTCATCAAAAGCAAGCATGCACACGAGCTGGCACCTCCCACAAACCTGAATGCCTACTGTTGGCATATGGGTATGAGGCTGGAGCAGTGGGCATACCAGGGGGCACTGTAGTCTTGGGGTGGCCAGCTGGATCGCACCTCATTAGCTATGTGCCCGTCTTTCATTGGTCAGACTTAACACAAGAATTTTGGAGATCCCCAGCCAAGTAATGCCAGTCCAATGGTGCCAACATTACTGCTTGCAAGCCCACTTTGTGCCACCAGAGCTGGACGGGCTCACCATGTGGACAGCGATGCCTACCTCAGATATGACCCGCTCATCTATAAGGGACAGAAGCGGGCAGACAAACTGGCATCACAGTGCTCCCCTTGCCCCTTGACTTAAATATGATGTGAGGCACTGGGCCAGGCATGACTGCGGGCATACACTAATCTCTAACTTCAGTCAAAGGACATCCAAACAGGATGTGTGCCAAGTGAGCCCAAATAAACAAGTGCATGCCATCCGGGCGAGTGCCCACCCTGCGCTTGGTGTAAGGGTGGGTGCTGGAGGTCCATAATCAGCGACATGGTGGCGCTGTCGACAAGATGCAGACAAATGCACACCACTCTGAAATGGCACAACTGCCCAATTGGTGAATGAGGGTCAGTCTGGAATGGCACACAAGAAACCCTGGCATTGCCACAAGGACATGAATCAGCTGGGCAGTGGGTGCCCATTTTGAAAGGCCTGGTGCTCACGTTGAGCCACCCTCTTCCGACTATCCTGCACCGTGTGTCTGGGCGCTGCTGCCGCTGGCACCTGTAAATGCAGGGCAAAGACTTCCAGCAGCAGGCTACGTCAGTTACGTCCCAAGCTCCTGCCACAGGAATTAAACAGCCTCTTTGTGCTCGTGCCATACTTAAAGATGCCACCCAGTCAGGCCCTTCTCACACTGCTGGGTTTCTGTGGCAAGATACCCAAACAGTGGAGTCCCAAGTCAGGGTGGTAATGGTGCCAGTACTGATGCCCATCACATGCCTGGTCATGATGTAATAAATGGTCTGTATGGCAGCTCTCATACTGCAGACCCTTCCACTGGGCACAGTGCCAAGTGACCGACTGTGCCAGTGATGACCCTGCTGACATAGACACCTGCCCTACAGACGACAAATTCATGGGGGCAAAACCTCTTGATGTCAGCGCATCCAATAAAATGGCAGGGGGCCCTGGGGGGCCAGACCGATCCATTTAGGTCACCTAGCTGCCTGCCGCTCCTCACCAACCTCCGACAGCTCAGCAGGAGCTCAGCGGCACCCGGGCAGGGCTGTGCCACCCGTGGCGGCACGCAGGTTATGTAAAGTAACAAATTCAGCCGCCATGTGCTGCTTTTCACGCTGCATTCATAAGCACCTCGAGCTGCATTTGTAAATCGGTTAACGAGCGAAGAAATCAACACTTCATGACAAAGAGCCTTAAAGGGCCCAGCGTCAACTCGGGGGTCTCCAGGGAGCGCTGCCGAAACCTGCTGGCGGAGACGGAGACAAAAAGGAGCTCCAGACACGGCTCGCTTCATCATGGCCTGCCCTGTGCCCGAGTCCTTGGAGCAGGACCAACCAAGTGGACAGCGTCCAGGGGGCACCGTTTCTGGAACCTTCTTTAGTGGCCTGACAGGAAATGCAAAGGGACGTTGGGAGTCGGTGCCGAGAACGAAGCGCTTCTCCAGCTGGCACGTCAGTCCTCCCCAAGGAAAGGTGGCACAAAGGGCACCTTCAGAGCCCGTCTGCCTTTGCCTTCTTGTTGAACGGCTTCTTTAACTTCTTAGTCAAAAACCAAATCATGAGGGGCAAAGTGACCAACAGCTGACCGGCCAAGTGGACACCACGGAGATCCCGGTGTCCCCACTGGCTTCGGTTACAGCAAAGACTGTAAAGCAAAAGCCAAGGCCTGAGAAGCCCCTCCTGGAGAAATCTTGCCCAGGTGGGGCACAACAAGCACCAGGCTTGATTTAAAATGCTGCCCTGCTTTGTGGCACTACCAGTGCAGGCACTCAGCACTTCACCACCCAGAATGCACTGCGTAAGAGAGCAACACTCGCAGTGACACCTGATGGGCCTGGCCTCATGCAGGCAGTGGACACTACAAGCCACTCACAAATGCCAGTCTGCCTGCTTGGCACTGCCACCTCCCGCACACACCTGTGCTGCCTGAGTGGTCCCTCCCCAGTGTTCTTAACATGCTGCCGTTTCTCAGACTCCTTTTTCTCTCAGTCAGGATTGGTCTTCTAGCACTGGGTCCGCATTCAGCGCTGCGGGCTGTGCCAGTCACACGTTGTGGGTTGAGGGCACACGACAGCACTGCTGAACAACTAGAAACATCAAAGAAGAAAGTCACATCTGCTCAAAACGAGGATGAGGAGGAGGCATCGTCATGCAGGCCTTTTGTGTGGAGTTGGGCACCACCTAGTGGGCACAGAGGGAGTAGCAGCTCGAGGGCCTGCATTTATCAGCATCACCCGCTGTTCAGTGCCAGACGCGCTGCCCTGCACACTCAACAAGCCAACGGGGTGCGATGCCCTGCTCGTCTTTAACGGCTAGAGCCCTTGGCCCACATGTGATGGACCAAGAGCATGCGTGGCCTTGGTGAAGGCCATGCCACCACCCTGCTTTGGGCACCTTCAGTGAATGCACCCCCCTGCTGCCCACCCACTCACCTCGGCTTTCTGCCGGAGTCGGCTGCACTCTGCTCGGAGAATGTCGAGCTGCTGCTCCAGGGCGTGGACCTTCACTTCGCTGCTCACTTCGGGGTCCGGCGCCACACTCAGCTTGGTCATCACTGCAAGACAGGCACACGTTCAGAGAGGAGAGCCCCGCCATAGAGACCCATGAGGCTACAATTAGGGGGCCGGTGTCACCTGATGGCATCGGTCATTCATCGCACTCGTACAGCCAACACTGTCACGTGTGCCAATCAACATGGAGCACAGAGCCATCTTCAAAGGCACCCTGTCACGGTCAATGACCATCTCCGTGTCACTATGGCCATTTATTTGGAAGACCACCCTTTCCTGAAGGCCCCTTTGGGGAGACGAGCACCAGCAATCATTCCAATGGGAAGACACCTGATGGGGGTCCACAACTGGTGTGTTAACGGTACAAATCCACAGAAGACCCACGGGCACCGGGGCCACAGGCTCGAGCCAATTAAACACCAGTGCCCGTGTGTGGTGGGATAGGCTGCAGGTGCGTGGGTGTCGAGACATCACAAGTCTTTGGGGACCTTGTGACGGGTGGTCTGTGGCACTGTGCTGCCCCATGTAGCTGCAGGCTTCAAGTGGGTGCGCTTCACGCATGGGCCAATCAGGAGGCTGTATGCTGCCACGGAGGAAGTGGCTCCTCACACCTGCGCCCAATCAGAGAGCAGATATACAAAGAGCATGCTCAGGTCAGAGGGGAAGGAAGCCTCAAGACCCGTGAGAGGAGCCCCGTGCCAACCAAGTGCCAGCTTGGGCCTTGCCAAGGAGCGGCGTTCCAGGGGCCGGTTAGCCCCACTGAATAACTGAGTGCAGCGGGCACGGCCACGGAGGAGTGGGTCTCTCCGTCTGGCCAGAGCCATGTGGGTGGCTATGACGGGGCTCAGGTGACGAAGCCCACGGCTGTGTGTGCGAGTTACTGAATGGGTGAGCCTTGGGAAGGAAGAGGTGGGCTGGGACCATCCTGCAGTAAAATGAGTGGTAAGGTCCAATGACTGCTGGCACCACGCTTTAATCTCCACTGGCCCCTTTGGTTTTTATTTACTGTGGATGGCGCCCCTGCAATCGTGGCACTCTTTGTTTTGCCCACCCCCTTGCCATGCGCCAGTCTCCTCATCCACCGGTTCAGCCAGTTACGACCAGTCGGGTTCAAAGGGAGCCAAGCCGCACCGTCACAGACCCGTCCTCAGTTGCTTCAGGTGAACCCTGACTGAGTGACCACACGCACGTCACTAGAGCAAGAAAGGCAAAGAGACCACCCGAGTGGGCTTCAGACCACCAGCCCTCGACTCTCAGGATTTCAGCTCGGGTGTTTGTCTTGGGAGGGGCATCCGTGCAGCTCCCATACTTGGCATGAAAAGGGCAGAGCAGACTGTCCTGTCCCGTGACATGGAAGGATTGTCACAGAACAGCCCCCCCCCCCCAAAAGAATTAGGGTCAAAACTGCGAGCCAATGACACAATGGCTGTACCTTGATGAGTGTCCACCTCCGAGCGCAGCTGCAGCAGCTCCACTTCCTTCACTTGCAGCTGCTCCGTCAGGCTCTGCTCCAGCGCCAGCTTCTCCATTTTCTTTCACAAGGAGACACAAACAAATTCATCAGTTCAGGGGCGTTCCATACTGGGGGGGCATTCCATACCGGGGGGCGTTCCATACCGGGGGGCCCCCAGCCCGCCATTTCTCAACAACAAACCAAAGCGCACACTGCCTCCCCACAGCGCACCGTCCTAACTGCTTGTGTGCCTTTGCATTCGGCCCCACGACCCCAAGATGGGCATCCCAAGTGAGCAGATCTGGCAGACCACCACTGCGTCTTTAAAAGACGGACGATAAACGGCTGCTTTTGAGGGTCCTTTGCCAGCTCTGCCACTCTTATCTGGCCGCTTTGGCCAAACGCAGAGGTCTGAGGGTATACAGGGTGAGCCAAAAACAAGTGGTGCCGCATCTCAAACGTTTAATCACACGGCGACACAAGAAAGGGCCCACAAAGCGAACGAGTGATTTACAAATGACGCCTTCCAGGAGGTGGGCATCATCAGTGAGACTCGCGTGAGGTGGGGGGTGTTTAGCAAGATCAGGCGAACGTGAAGACCACCCGACATGACAGAAGAGGGAGATCAGCACGCTGTCCATATGAGCTGCTGCTGCTCCAGGCGCCCACCACATCCGTTCTCTGGCATTTCAATGTGACGTTCTGAAGTGACGGTGACCGTTGTGGGCCTACAATGGCAAATTGTGCAGCGGCGCCCTAAACTGTCACCCGTGTGCTCACTGTGCAGGGGTCTCTGATGAACTTCACGAGGGTCGGTTTCAGCCCAGTAGTCAAAGTTTTGCTTATTTACACAACTATTCAAATGGCGATGTGATGTTACATGACAATGATGGCATCTCGATGAATGGTTGGCAGAACGTTGGCACACAACTCTCTACACCTCTCCCAGTCTCTCGGTGAGTTCCTGCACTGCCACCATTTTGGATGGATGGAAATGAAGGTCCTCATGAAAAACCAAAGGCCTGAGGCAGACAGGTGCTGAACGTCCAGCCGACTGCAGAATGGATGCCCTTACAGCGGGACGGTTTTAGACACTCGTTCGTTGCTTGGTGCGGCCTGAGGACAGCCTGGAGATGTTCTGTTCAATGTTGTACCCGTCTGTCTACATTTAGAATGGTTTTCTGATTTGGGACGTCACCGGTAGGCGGAAGGCCGAAGTGCGTTTGGAAGGCGAGTGGCGTAGTGACGATGGATTCGTTGTTTTTGAAGAACGCTTCGACAGCAACAGCACCGTGCCCACTGGACCAAGGCGTGCAACCGACTAAAAACGACAGGGACCCCCACCCACCTCGCCCGATGACCTTGAGAAAGGGGGTGCTTCACTTTGGCTCACCCTGCACATTCATCAGGAAAGTGGACTTGAACCCAATTCCAGTGCGAGTGGCACAGTTGCTCTCTGGGCTCTAGCTGGCACATCGGTGCCCTCCACCCCACTCTGTACCCACTGCTCACCACCTTCTCCAGCTCCACTTCGAGGTCAGCTTTCTCGACGTAGATTCCCTGGAATGCCAGGAAGGCCTTGTTGACATACGCGGGTCCTTCGGAGACGGCTTGATCCGAGAGGATTACCTGGGGGGGGACACACCATAAAATGGGGACATCAGAACTCAGCAATCCGATACAAACCCCGCCCCCCACGCCCAGCAGGCCACTCTACCTGTCGGGGCCTGTCACATGTCACAGGTGGCCTCACGTAAAGCCATCAGCCAAATAGCCAGGAGTGACAGTAACAACGTGCAGGGCAGAGTGTGGCCTGGGGGCAGTGCCAGCCTGGCTGGCTGCTTTACCTGGTGCTCCAGCTGCCATATCCGCCTTTTCAAGGCCGTGTTTTCTTTCTCTGCCACCTGGAGACGCTTCTTGATGTCCTCATAGGCCGTCACCAGTGCAAAGTGGGATGCGATGGACTCGTCCCCCGAGCTGCGGGACACCGGGCTCTCCTTCAGCGGCTCCAGCAGGCCATCTGCCGTCTCGTGCTTCAGGATGCAGATGTCATCGTCTAGCGATAGAAACTCCATGACTGCCGAGTTCAAAAGACAAAGCACAGAAAGGAAGGTCACAGCACGACCAGTGGTGGGCCGTCCGCTGAAGGCGGGCATGACCACAGGATCAGAGTCAACACGGCGTTAACGACGACCCACCCAACGGCATCAGCCCTCTACCCTGGAGGTGCCACTCTGTTGCACGTCAGCCCCTCGCCTTGAACTGCCAGCCTGCTGCGAGGCCACCTGTCACCCGTTTACATTCTTTATCAAGGGCAGGTGCTGCAGACACCACAGAGGTACGATGACAGGTGCCAAGGACCGTCAAGTAAAATAAGCACACGTCACGCCCAGTCAGGCCTGGCAGGGAGTGTGCGCCGCAACATTAAAATCATAATAATAATAAAAAAGGAGAACGCGGGCTTCACGATAAACACAACAAGACGTCACACGCCCGGTTTATGGGGGTGCCTGCAGAAGTGTGCCGCTGACAGGTGACTTGGCAGGGAGAACACCACTTGGCACGCTTCTCCTGGTGGCCACTCTGGACTTTCATACCCACACACTGCTAGATGATGACCTCTGCTCTGCCATCACATGAGCGAGGGTCCCTGTCACAACAACCCCACAGCGCCACCTTGAGGCACGAGCAGCACTTTCAATCGTCTGAGTGCCAGATGCTGACGTGACCTGACTTGGCAGCAGGGACACCGGGAGGGCACATCTGTGTAGCTCACCGGTCGCCACCCAGACGACGACTGAAATACGCAGGAGTAACGGAGAAGGAAACGTGCCAACCAAACGAGCCCACGCAGGAGGAGACGGCAGGCAGGCAGACAGGGCCAGCAGTCTGGTGTTCTGCTAAGAAAGAGAACCTGGCAGGCAGGCAGGGCACTGCCAACAACCCAATGGCTCTCAGCACGTCAGTCACCTGCCAAGCCACAAATACCATCTAATCACTGAAAGGCGCTATATACAGCAGCCAGTTCCACAAATCCTGTCACCTCAGCCTTCAGCGTGTCACTGTCTGGTCACAGGGTGAGGCTGCCAGTCCTTGCAGCGGTCAGCCACTTTACTTCTCGTTGTTCAATTTGCCGTCCTTCTCGTGGTCTTCGTTTTGTGCACTCAGGGAAGGCCAGAAGTGCGAGATGAGCATTTACAGAAAATGGACCACCACGTGTTTAGTGGTCTCCAACTGATTCACCCTTCTGTCCCCTTCTTTTGAAAATCAGACAGCAAGCAGAGCAGACAGACTCGGGTGCAGCCACAAATGAGCCAAGGGAATAAGAACTGGGCAGAGTCAGGCCATCAGCGAGCGGCCGGTGGGCTCCAGTGGGGTTACAAGTTTCTCTATCTGTCCTTTTTTAGGCTACTGTGCCAGCTGCACAGGTCACCTGTTAGACTGAAAACTGCTTTGCGTGTTCTTAGTACATACAAGGCATAATAAACCCCTTGGGGTGAGCGCGTCAGGGGTGATGCCCTTAGGTGGCAGTGACACTCTGCTGAATTAACTGTGCTGAGGGGGCAGGCAGACCGGTAGGCCGCCAATTATTATGCGCTAAGGCAGCTACTCGGTGAGTTTATTACCGTAAATGTCTGACGTGCCATCTGTTGAAATGACAAATGTCATGCATCACAAAATATTTTCCAATAGATGGTGCACTGCAGACACTGTTTGTTACGTGGATTCCTTTGATTAGACTGGCAGCGCCCACAGCTCGCTAGTTAAGAAAAGTTTAAAAGACACAAAGTCCTCGAAAGGTTTAAAGCGAACACCTCGATCAGGACGAACCTCTTACAAATAACGCCAGAAGGTCAACGTGACATCAGGAAAGCTTGGCAGAATTGAAAACGAAAAGCACACACTCACGCATTTCGCAAACCTGGTGCTGTTTTCTCGGGACGGACACCAGGAAAGGCGCACCTGCTGTGGCGAGGCCAAGGAAGAGCGACGGCTGACTGGGCCAAAAACCCGACACTCCACGGGACTGAGCCGGCGAAGCCCACTAAAAACTGACCAGAGGACTACACAGCTCCGAGAGGGCGCAAAGACAGTCGGGACGGAGGACCCTGGACTGTGCCTGCCCGACCGACTGAAAAGACGCCGCGTCACTAAAGAGCAAGACGGCGGGTGAAACCTTAAAGACAAGCCCCGCGCGGCAGCTCGCGGCCTCTCATCGATACCGTGGCTCATTCGGGTCCCCAGAGCTCCAAAACAAACCGTACAGCCGTCCGTCCTTCCGGCCGAGGAAACTGAAAGCGAAAGGAATCTCTGCTCCTCTTTCACCCCCTGCGCTCGTCCTCCGTCCATTAACTAACTAACCGACCGACCGGCCGCGGCCTCGGACTCTCCGCTCCCGCTCTTTGTAGCTCACACACGCCTCCCCTGCCCGGGACTTACTGGCGGCCGCGCTGCTCTCGCTCTGCTGAAGTTTCATCGACTCGTCACCTCTTCATCGGCAGCAGGCGTTCTTAACGCGGATCGCCAGAGCAGAACCGCCATCCTCACAGCCTCACCAACACGGCTTCGCTGGTCTCTGCCCCACAGAGCAGGAAGTAAACGACGCACATCGGCGGAAGTTTCCCTGGCAAGTGAGCCGGAAGTCCCGCCCAGCCATTCGGCGCCGCCGCGCGAGTGACGTCAGCGCGAGGTAGGAAGTTCACGAGGTCGCAGATCGGCTTGTGGGAAAAGCAAATGGCGGCAGGAAAAGTGCGAGCGACGGGCTGCGTTTGTGGCACATTCAGCCGTCATGTTTGTAAATGTGGACCGATGATTGGAAGAAGCCATTAAACAATCACGTGAGTTCAGCTGCTCCGTCCTGTAATAGAAGACTTGCACAGAGCCTGTCCGATGGATTCAGCTGAAGTGGTAGCCGCAAGCATCGAGGGCTAAAGGAGTCCATCCACCTCTGGAGCCGTGCTGAGGAGCCGGAAGTCACATGAGCCGGGGGGGGGGGGGCAGCAGCGCATTGCCGCTCCTGCCACACGACAGATCAGCTCGGGGTCCCGGTTGGCAACCCTCCCAGGCAGACCTCCCTCTGGAAATGACTGCCGCCGCCAGGTGTTAGGTGGGCGTCAATAACGAGGCTCCTGTGAGTTGGATCACCCTCGGGTAATCGTGCCACCCGTGTAGGTAATGGGCCTCATTCAAGACCCCATGAGCAACACAGAGGCACACCGGCGGTGCCCAGGGACCCTCCGAAGTGACACACATGAAGGAGCCCGGCCCTCGTCTCAGGTCCCAGGACAGGGAGCAGGTGCAGTTGCAAGCCATAGTTGGGAAGGGAGGGTGGTGGCATTAGGGGCTGTCTAGACGGTCGACACAGAGAGGAGGGTAGCAGCGCCACTCGGCTTTATCACCCACTGCGTTCAATTCAACTACCGGCAAACATGTGGACGGCGGTGTGTGTGGAGAGCGGACGCTTCTAGAAACAGAAGATCACCTGCCGAAGGACGGACTGGGGGGGGGGGGGGCGTTGAGGAGGAAGAGCAGGAGACATTGGGGTGAAGTCACGTCCAGGGAGCGTTTAGAGGAAGAAGCGCCTCCAGGACAGGGCCGGGCGACTTCGTTTAAAGTCGGGGTCGCCAGTGTGTGAAGAGCACGACGTGCGCCAAACGAGAGGGGTTAGAAAGTGGACTTGGCATTTCATCACAAAGAAATTCACATGAAATGATAGAGGGTAGAGCTCCATGTTGGCCGTTTGAAACTGGGAAATGCCAGTCTGATGAGGGCACAGCAGTAGCAGGTTGGGAGTCTGTGCCCGCACCCACCACACGACGAACCCCCTGGATTGGGCAGCGGGCACAGCCAGGGTTCAAATAAAGCGGCGCTGGTGAACATTTTGGAGGTCAGCGTTTGATTACGGCTGAAGCTTCACGGTCGTGTTTGACTCCTGCTGCAGACGGACAAGACGAGGACCCACTTAGGGGGCACTTCTAATAGAAGGACCTGCAGGGATTGGCAAACGCGTTTACTGCTCCGTGTCATGGCGTCGGATCTCTTCCTCCTCGGCGCCCAGAAAACCACTGGAGTTAAAGGAGAACGTGGATTTTAACGTGAAATGTTTAGTGGAGGACCACTTAGGAAAGCCAGCCAGCGAGCGAGTGGGACGTGTGCGTGTGTGCAAATGGAAATACAACGGCATCAACCCCAAAAGAAACTCTGTCCCAAAGCAAAGAGAAAGAAAAAAAGACGCCAGAGCTGCCCCTCCAAAGTCACATGATGCTGACTTCTGAAAGCCCCTCAAGTCCTCCTGTCCACCACACTACCTGGTCACTTGGGGTCCTGTGTGAAGACAAACTTCCTGATGTTTGTGCGAAATTCTCCCATCGCAAGTTTCTAGCTGTGTCTCCGTGTTGTTGATGACCTCATTTTAAAGTCACCGTCTCGATCCACTGGACTAACTCCTCTTCATCATTTTGCACACTTCACTCAGGTCTCCTCTTCATCACTGTAAAGGCCCAGCTCTTTTCATCTTTCCTCATCATTCATCCCCTGTAGCTCTGAATCAGCCGAGTCGCTCTTCTCTGGACCTTCTCTAGTGCTGCTATGTCTTTATGGAGACCCAGGACTCCAGATGAGGCCTCACCAGTGAGTTATAAAGCCTCCTGTGACTTGAACTCCACACATCAAGGCGCTATATAACCTGACAGTCGCTTAGCCTTCTTCATGGCTTCTCAACACTGTGTGGAAGTCGATAGCTTAGAGTCCACGGTGACTCCTAAATCTTGTCATAAGGTGGACTCTCGATTTTCAGATCCCCCCCCATTGTGTATTCAGACCTCTCATTTTTCCTTCCTATGTGTAATACTTTACATTTACTGACATTAAATTTCATTGTCCACAAATCTGCCCAAGCCTGTCTGCTGTCCAAGTCCCAATGTGATGATATAACGGATTCCAAATTATCTGCTGATCCGCAAATCTTGCTATCATCTGTAAACTTCACCAACTTGTTCCTTATATTCCTGTCTAAATCATTTATTTATGTTAAAAATAGCAGCGGCCCCAACACTGCCCCCTGCTGGTCACCACACCGAACATCAGCCAATTCTGATGAGGTTCCTCACACCCTCACCCTCTGCTTCCTGTGTCTGAGCCAATTCTGCACCCACACCCTGAACTGCCACTTCTTTTATTTTGATGCCCACCCTGCCATGTGGCACCTTATCAAATATTTTCACCAGTAATCCCATGAGCTCCTCTCTGGTCCTATCCTGTTGTTTCCTCCTCCTCATACAGCTCCACGACCGCCCTCTTCTGAGCCCACGTGACTGTTCCTATTGACTCCCGTGTTTGATGCTGAACTTTGACAAGACACGCCCCCTCACAGGACTATTGCGCATGCACGCCGCTTTGTTCCTGAATTGTAACGCGCGCCGCTCACACACTCTGCCTGCTTGTTTGCTGCTGCTTTTTGTAACTGTGTGTGTTGTGCGTTATTGACAAATATCACACACACACTGACTGTACTTATACACATCCATTAAAGTACTTGAAGCAAGGGTGTCATCAACCCTCTGGTGTAGCTGCGGCTCTTTGAAGCCGAAGAATTAGGCCAGCAGGTGTACAGTCAGCAGCACAGTAACGTAACTGCCCCTCACATCCTACATCCTGTCCCTGCCATGTGT
The DNA here is from genome assembly GCF_900747795.2 of Erpetoichthys calabaricus. Taxonomy (NCBI): domain Eukaryota; kingdom Metazoa; phylum Chordata; class Cladistia; order Polypteriformes; family Polypteridae; genus Erpetoichthys; species Erpetoichthys calabaricus. Next base: position 329,585 of record NC_041406.2, read on the forward strand.
TGCTAAATCTTATCCTTAATAATTCCTTCCATTCCTTTTCCTCTGCCCCGTCTTCAGGTCCTCTGACGACCCCTGCTGGCCGGCATCTCCTTAAAGATCGTCCTGTCAATCCGTGTGCCTCCCGCGCCTATCCAGGTAGACGCTGGCGCGTTCACGAACGCGCCCCGCCCCGCCCCGCCGCGCGCTCCTCTCTATTTGAAATCAAGACACCTTTTCGGGAGGGCGCGGGCGCGGGCGCGCGCGTGTGTTAAAGCCCCCTCACGGGCGGTTATGCTGAGCTCCAGCACGCGGATTGCCGACGCTCCGGTAAGTAAAGTTTAAGTACTCAGAGTACGGGATCCCCACCTCTGACTGGATGCCAGGCGCGCCGGGCGGGCTGTGGGGACACGGGCGTGTGAAGGTGAACACCTGCGCAGGCGCGCGTGCTGTGCCCGTTATGTCAGACCCGCCGCGCCTCACGGTGCCCGCTAAGCGCCAGTCCTTTGAGCCTCAGTTGGCAGTGCTTGGGGGTGCACTTTAGCGCCGCCGGATACGCCTTTTAAATTCGGGCAGACGTCCTGCACACGTGGGGCTGAACGGAAATGAAAAAGCGGCGGGAAAGGAAAGAGCAGACACTAAAGTGGGCGACAAATCCAAAAGTTAGAATGACATTAAAAATCGCAGAAAAAGACCAACAAAGAACACGCGCACTGTGTGTGTGTGTGTGTGTGACGTCACTCTGTTTTAATGTCTGCGTCAGTGGGGGGGCGGGGTCTCGGCCGCCGGGTCACATTTCAGTCCACACACCGCGACATGAAGACAAGAGAAGGAAGGGAGAACAAAATCCTCCAAAAGCCTGGTGTCATTAGTGAGCAGACCCCTTAGCTGAAGCCCCTCCTGATGTGAGGACAACACTCCGTCAGCTTGGCACGTCTGCACTTGGCGGTTTCTGCCCCCTCGTCCTCCAGATGTGTCAAATGACAAGGATGTCTCGTGTGTGCCACTCTCTTCAGGTCACCCGGGGCTCTGGCTGGGCCACCCCTCCTGATGAAGCCATGTCATGTTCCTCTTCATCAGCCTGATGCTTGGGGGGGCTCATTGGCCCCCCACCGACACCTTGCCTCCGCCATACTTCACTGGGGGTCTCATGGCGTTCTTTTGATGATGTGCCGTGTTGTTTCTGTGACAGACGTACCTCTTGGAATTCTGGGTAAGCAGTTCCGCCCTTGGTCCACGTGGCAGCGGGGCACCGGGGAGACCCTCCTGCCAAGTCGAAGGATGTCTTTCTTTGTGAGAAGAGGCTTTCGTCCCGCTCACTACCCGACCTTGCAAGGCAGACCTATGACGTGTGGAGGAAATCCTGGCGCTGCTTTAACGTTGTGGTGGACCCCATGGTGGTCTCCCTGACCAGTTTTCTCCTTCTCGTCCCAGCTCTTGGCAGGGTCCCCCATATTTCCTGCACTTGTTGATGACTGTCTTCATCTCCGCGCTCCCCGGGATGTTTAATACTTTGGATACGTCTTTGTACCCCAGTCCTGACGGAGATCTTTCAGTGACGAGACCCCCGTTTGTGTTGTAAAAGCCCTCCGCTGACCGCGCTGGTGGAGTTTGAGGAGATCCTAATGACCCCCCGGGAGCAGCCAGACGTGACCTGAGTCGATGTCAGGTGACTAATAAGGGCTCCTTGTGATTGGTTGATTCTGAGCGTGGCCACACCCTCGATCATTAAGGGGGGCCGCACACTCGCACTTTACTTTTCCTCTTCTCACTTTCTGATTTGTTTTCTCCTTCTTTGTGGGGATCACGGCTTCAGTAATTATGGAGGAAGACGACAGGATATCTCCGGGCTTCACGTTTTTATAACACAAAACCCACAATCTCGACTTCTTATATCCACTGCAGTGGGTGCTGCACCACGTCCTGTAGCAGAACGAAAGACCACCACCGCAGAGTGAAGGGGTCTTCAGGAGGGCAAAGACCACGGGGCTCACATTCACAAGGAAGTTCCTCCTCCTCCTCTTCTTCATTTGTTCAATGGCGGTTGGCAAACCAACTTAAGGCTCTTTACTGCCACCAACTGGACTGGAGTGTGGTGCAGAAATGGGGGCAAAAAACAAACCCCACTGTGGGGTGGGACATTTGCACTATGTGATCCAATTCAGTGCTCTCGAATAAAACAGACACCCCTCAGTAATGGCAGATGGCCCACCTGAATAATCCACACCCTGCTGCCTCACACCCCTGACTGATGCTGCCCACTCCTTCGGGGTCCTGATGTCTCGTCTCCTCTTCTTGTTTTGCCCCCCTTTTCCCACCACGTGCAGCTCTACTCTTGTATTCAGTGAAGAAAATGGAAGGAGCAACTCTCCCAGCGTACAGCAGATGGCAGTAATGCGCCAGGAGAGCTGAACTGCACTTTAACAGAAGAAGAAGAAGTTCAGGTGGGCATCATCAGGCCAGGTGGGCACAGCTTAACATCAGTCTGAGACTAAAGAGACACGTGGTGGGCCGAGTGGCAGACAGGCTGCGGTGATAGTAAGGCTGGGCAGTGCAGCGGGCATTACGGCTGTCTGTCTGTCTGCCTCTCACTCTGGGCAGTGCATCAGGCATTATGTTTGTCTGTCTGGGCAGCGCAGTGGGCATTACATCTGCTTGTATTCAACTGTCCTCATTAGGATACAATGAAGGGGGCAAACTACACAGAAAAGGGACAAAGCAACAAGTGGCCTGTCCTGTGTCTGTCTGTCTCGTCCATCGTGGGCTCTCAGGGCCGCCATAGCTCATTAAGAGTGAATGCCAGCACCCACCACTCCTTCCTTATTTGTCACTTCTGCCCACCTGCACAGGGGTGGCAGAACCGTTCACAGCTCACACTGGCTTATGCCAGTCTGGGGTGACACTGAAGTAGCATTTAGTGTCACCTGCTGAGGTCTGCTCTGCTTGTTTTTAATGGTTACCATTGGGACACAAAGAAGGGAACAAAATACCAGAAAAACAACTTAAAGGGGGTCTGTGCCACCCTCAACATCTCTGACGTGTAAAAATCAGACCACCACATTCCCCTCAGGCAGAATAAGAGAAGGGTCCCTGTCACCGACTGTCACAAAAGTCCGTTTGAAGAGCCGCATGTCACACCCCCCCCCCCTTACAGGTGACACGGGGGGCTCTGCTCCTCTCGACTGACTTCACGTTTCTGAGGAAGGAGGCAGTCGGGGGGGGGGGGGGGGGTGTGTGCTGGGGGTCCTCCCCTGCCTTCTCTTGGGTGTCCTTTCTGTTTATTTTAGGTTTCTATTTCTGCTGATTTGCTTAACTGAGCCACAGGGGATACACAAACCTTCGTGTTTCTTCAGGGTGGTCCCAAGCCCGGCTAAATGGCACAGGTTACGCCAGGAAGGGCATCCGAGGTAAAGATCGATATGTGGACAACAAGATCAGTCGATGCCCGGGTTAACGACGACCGCCACCAGTACTGTTAACCAACAGGGTGCTGGCAGAAACTGGGCAACTATCGGCTGATGAAGAAGAAGGAGAAGAAGAAGAGGGGGGAGACGGAGGAAGAAGGTAAAGAGAGTGGAACTGAGGGGAGGAACTGGCAGTGAGACCTGTAAGGGGAGAGAGTTAGCAGATATGATGGAGAGGAGGAAGGTTGATATGCTGAGACTAAGAGGAAGGGCAGTAAGGCCAGGAGGATCGGCGACGGGTTCAAACTGTTCTGTCATGGTGTGTAGGAACAGCAGGTCAAGAGGGCCAGACCAAGTGAGGATGACGAAGGTGTGATGATGAAGGTTGTTAGTGCATCTGCCCCACAAGTTGGGTGTGCGATGGAAGAGAAAGAAGATCTCTGGAGTGGTGATTGGAGCAGATATCAATGGACATGTTGGTGAAGATGAGGAGGTGATGGGTAGGCATGGTGTCAAGGAGAGGAATGAAGATGGTCAGAGGATAGTGGATTTTGCCTAAAGGATGGACATGGCTGTGGTGAATACGTATTTTAAGAAGAGGGAGGAACACAGGGTGACATACAAGAGTGGAGGACGATGCACACAGGTAGATGACATCCTATGGAGAAGAGTCAATCTGAATTGACATTGAGGACTGCAAAGTGGTGGCAGAGGAAAGTATAGTTAGGTGGCATAGGATGGTGGTCTGTAGGATGACGTTGGAGATCAAGAAGAGGAAGAGAGTGAGGGCAGAGCCAAGGATCAAATGGAGGAAGTTGAAAAAGAAAGACTGCAAGGTTGAGTTCAGTGAGGAGGTGAGACAGGCACTGGGTGGGAGTGAAGTGTCACCAGACAGCTGGGAAAGTACAGCAGATGTGGTAAGGGTGACATCAAGAAGGGTGCTTGGCGTGACATCTGGACAGAGGAAGGAGGAAAAGGAAACCTGGTGGTGGAATGTGGAAATACAGGAGAGTATACAGAGGAAGAGGATGATGAAGAAGTGGGATAGTCAGAGAGATGCAGAAAGTAGACAAGAGTACAAGGAGATAAGGCGCAAGGTGAAGAGAGAGGTGGCGAAGGCTAAAGAAAAGGCGTATGATGAGTTGTATGAGAGGTTGGACACTAAGGAGGGAGAAAAGGACCGGTGGGCTACAGAGAGGGGGGCCGAGCTGGGAAAGATGAGCAGCAGATTAGGGTGATAAAGGATAAAGATGGAAACATACTCACAAGTGAGGAAGAGTGTGATGAGCAGATGGAAAGAGGCTGATGAATGAAGAGAACAAGAGAGAGAAGAGGTTGGATGATGTGGAGATAGTGAATCAGGAAGTGCAACGGATTAGCAAGGAGGAAGTAAGGACAGCGATGAAGAGGATGAAGAATGGAAAGGCCGTTGGTCCAGATGACATACCTATGGAAGCATGGAGGTGTTCAGGAGAGATGGCAGTGGAGTTTTTAACCAGATTGTTTAATGGAATCTTGGAAAGTGAGAGGATGATGAGGAGTGGAGAAGAAGTGGACTGGTGGGCCGATATTTAAGAATAAGGGGGATGTGCAGGACTGCAGTAACTACAGGGGGATAAAACTGATGAGCCACAGCATGAAGTTATGGGAAAGAGTAGTGGAAGCTCAGTTAAGAAGTGAGGTGATGATTAGTGAGCAGCAGGATGGTGTCATGCCAAGAAAGAGCACCACAGATGAGATGTTTGCTCTGAGGGTGTTGATGGAGAAGTTTAGAGAAGGCAGAAGGAGTTGCATTGCGTCTTTGTGGACCTGAGAAAGCAAATGACAGGGTGACTGAGAGGAGCTGTGATATTGTATGAGGAAGTCGTGAGTGTCAGAGAAGTACATAAGAGTTGTACAGGATATGTATGAAGGAAGTGTGACAGTGGTGAGGTCTGCGGTAGGAGTGACGGAGGTGGGATTACATCAGGGATCGTCTCTGAGCCCTTTCTTATTGTCAATGGTGATGGACAGACGAGATTAGACAGGAGTCCCCGTGGACTGTGATGTTTGCTAATGACATTGTGATCTGCAGGTTGAGGAGACCCTGGAGAGGTGGAGATATGAGAGGAGAGGAATGAAGGTCAGTAGGACCACAACGACAGAATACATGTGTGTGAATGAGAGGGAGGTCAGTGGAATGGTGAGGATGAGGGGAGTAGAGTTGGCGAAGGTGGAGGAGTTTAAATACTTGGGATCAACAGTACAGAGTAATGGGGAGTGTGGAAGAGAAGAGAAGAGTGCAGGCAGGGTGGAATGGGTGGAGAAGAGTGTCAGGAGTGATTGGTGACAGACGGGTGTCAGCAAGAGTGACAGGGAAGGTCTACAGGACGGTAGTGAGACCAGCTATGTTATATGGGCTGGAGACGGTGGCACAGGAGGCAGAGCTGGAGGTGGCAGAGGTAAAGATGTTAAGATTTGTTGGGTGTGATGAAGATGGACAGGATGAGAAATGAGGACATTAGAGGGTCAGCTCAGGTGGGACAAAGTCAGAGAGGTGAGATGGCGTTGGTTTGGAGAGATGAGGGGTAGAGTGGGAGAAGGGTGCTAAGGATAGAGCTGCCAGGGAAGAGGAGAAGAGGAAGACCTAAGCGAAGGTTTATGGATGTGGTGAGAGAGGACATGCAGGTGATGGGTGTGACAGAACAAGATGACGAGGACAGCAAGATATGGAACAAGATGATCTGCTGTGGCGACCCCAAAAGGAGCAGCTGAAAGAAGAAGAAGAAGAAGATTTCTGCTGATTTGGTTGCCTTTGTTTGATTCTTGTTTGATTTTATTGTGTTTTGTTTTAAGAGATTTGTTTGTTTAAATGTGGGTGGGGCCATCTGTCGTTCACACTGCAAGGACCGCCCCCAGTCCTGTAAAGGCTCATGGGTAATGCAGTCCCTCTCCATTCATTCTGTGTGGTGGTCTGCCAACTTGCGCCCGTGTCTGGTGTTAAGACTCCCATTTCTCCCATTTTGTTATCTTTTCAGATTTTGGTGAACAAACCCCCTCAGTGAATAAACCTTTGATTTTGTGTGGTAGGCCTGCCTGGACCCCCAAACCCCCCCACCAAACCCAGTGCTGTGACCCTTTTCAGAGCCGTTGTTCTTATTTTAATATTAATATTATTTTTTATTATATTTTATTTGACCTCTCCATTTTGAGGCCTAGCCTGCCCCGAAGCCGCCCATTTGCCTGGAGACAACCCCGCCTGGGTGCCTCTGATGTCGGGCTGGCCAGTCAGCTTTCTGGCCGGTTTGATCAGTGGGTCTCTTTGAAGGCCTCACCTGTTTTTGTTACTCAGCAAACAACAATAAGATAAAGATCAAAGCATCAGGTTTAAACGCAGGGAGTCTTCAGGGGGTCCCACCGTGTGCCAGTCTCCTTGACGAGGCTCCTTTCACCTTCTTAGCCGTTTTCTTTTTTTCTTTTCCAGCTAATATTCTGAGCCAATGCAGGTGGCAGAAAAGTGAAGAAGCCCTCGTCTTCAGCCCCTCTGTCTGGAGAATTCACAGTTCAGGAGGGGACACTGACGAAGGTGGGCTTCCTTCTGGACTGCTGAACAACATGTGCGTGGCACAGGGAGCCGTTACAGGGGATCCTGGTGAGTCTAGCAGGCCTCCTCGATTTAACAGCCGACACCCCAGCCTGGCATTCACGGCGACCCGCAACATCCAAACCATCCATTTATATCAGAGATGGCCCAAGACGCATTCTCACTACAGAAAGACACTATACAAACCCCAGCATGTCTGCTCCTGTGCCTACCTGTCCTGCCCGATGCTCCATTGCTGAAATGAAGGTGCCAACAGATAGTTGGCAGTGCCACCTTTGGTCTCCAACTTGGCACCAACGTCAGCACCAGGAGAAGGAAAGTGCACCCGCTGCATTTCACCTTTTGATTTTGTTATTGTCCTCATGATGAATGGTGGGCACATCTTCACACAGTGCCATCCATGTTGGGCGCCACCACCAAGATGAACCAGTCTTCTCCAGTAATTGTGCCATCCTGTGAAAGGCACTTCTGTTGTGTTCCAGCACACAGAGCCCGACTGGCGAGGGCTGAGGTGACAAAACAGGCAATGCCACTGGGCATCATGACATTTAGCTTAGATGAGTAGGCCAGTGGCAGACTGTATTATATAGCGCCTTTCAAAGAACACCCCAATAAAAGGCAGTGGACCTTTAAAAGCAGACACTGCCTCCACATGAGCCAGGAGCACCCAGGGGAGGTGTCATGGCTGCCCACTAGCTGGCAGGGAGAGTTGGCACCGGGGGGCACAAGGTGTGTTCAAGGTGCTATTGAGGGACCAACCTGAGATTTTCTATCTGCCTTTGTCGTCTCCCTTTGTTCCACCCTCCTGGTGTCGGAGTTGAGTTTGTCCTTCGGGGGGCACTCTAACACACCGTGTCTGGCCTCCTTTCCCACACACTGGGCCTGGCAGATCAGACTTGGCGATGTTTAGCCATGGGCCACTTTGCCCACAGTGTGTGCGTACAATTATAATAGTGCTGCCAGTCCTCCACCACTGGCACCAGTGGCTACATGGACTCCGGATGTGACAACACTGAGATTGTGCCATCCTGGCTGTTGACAGTGAAAGGCACAGTGGGGGTCTGCACTGGAGGGTTTTAGGCCATTTCAGTGAGGGGCTCAGATGCACTCCTTTGCCACTAGGGGGCTGCTTCTATGGGGTGGGGGCTAGTGGGCAGTGCTGCTCAAGAGTGGCCTTCAAAGTTCAGGGGTCTCACCATGAAGAAGGGCAAGAAAAGGACCTGAAGAAGTGAGCCCTCTGTCATCAGTCAGTCCTCATTTTATAGAGCGCCTTTCACAGCCCCAAGTCACACAAGAAAGTGCCCATGTGCAGCCAGGGTCAAATCTCCATCATGGGCAGCCAGGCTCAAATCTCCATCATGGGCAGCCAGGGTCAAATCTCCATCACGGCCCCCCCACCCATTGGTGCCAGATCTCACGTCATTGTTAAGACTGGAACCGAAGGGGGCGGGGCCTCCCATTCCACTCCTTGGCGGTCTTCAGGTTTGCCACTCAGGGTTCAGTGTTTGGGTCTCATCCTTTGCCCTCCGTGTTTGTGCTGATTTCCCATTTTCTGTCCTCACATTTTCCTGTTTTGCTGCTGCTGCCTTCCGGCTTCCCCTAAAATTCTGCCATTCCTTTAATCCGCACTTCAGGAGTTACTAATTGAGGGTGGTCCTCAGCAGACATGACCCCTTGGCGTCCCCCTAGCACATTTGACCACAAAGGCCGTGGAGGAAGAGCTTATATAGCGCCCCACCAGCTGGCATGAGTGAGTTTGGTGCATAACACCCTTTGGCCACTAGAGGGCTGTGCTGTCCCCCCGGTGTCCCATGCCTTGACCTCCACTTCTTCCTCTTTGACTAAAGTCAGCTGACGTGGGGGGGTGGTCACTGCTGGCTCATATAGCGCCACCCAAAGGGGCTTTCCAAAGGAATGGCCACACTAGATGGCACTGCCCACCTCACACAGAAGACAAAACCGATGATGGAGCCCAACAACTCGTCTGCCATCGGGGGGTTTCTGTTGTAATTCGGCCCACTGTCTGTCGTGAGGCTCACGCAGGAATCCCAAGTGCAAATCTCCTGAAGCTTCCTTGAATCGTCAGACCTGCTACTCTTCAAACAGCCAGGAGGGGGCAGCAGAGCCCAGGGAATGGCAGTGGCTCCCCTTGGCAGTGCCAGCTTTCAGCCTTTGTGCGGGAGCTCATCACAGATTCCTGGGCTCTTTCACGCTGGCCTTGCTGGAGGTCACCTTGACTTTCACGTGGCCGCGCCAGGACACATCAGAGGTGAGCTCTGTCACCAGACATTCAAAGTCCCCGTTGGCTGCGTCATTCAGAAATGTTTAAATTAACAAATATGACAGGGACGTCACCTCAGCCCTTCTGCAGCACATCCCAGCTCCACTTTGTGATGTCACAGCAGGTTCTGAAAGTCGTGTGCGTCATGTCTGGGTGACAGTTATTGAGGGCACGGTGACAGGCGTGTGTCACAGACACGAGTCTCCTTGCTGAAGTAAATTTATAGAAACACCAAATGCCACCATCTTCAAAGTGCTTCGTGCAGAGACAGTTGTGACACTGAGGACTGAGCTCAAGGTCCACACTGTGGGCTTCATAAGTGTCCAAAGCCCCGGACTGTCCTGAGGCACAGTTGTCACTGGTGACATCACAAGAGGACAACGGCAGGCATCACCCATGACGTGCCGGCTGAGGGGAGTGACAAGGACGAGGATGGATGGCCTTGTGTCTCTTTGGGTCCCCCAAAGGTGCAAAGTGTGGCAGGAAGTGCCACCAGGAGTGGCGAGTTCAGCTGCACAAGGCGTCCGGTGGAATGTCAGGACGTCTTTTGAAATTCTGCAGTGACATCTTTAATACTCCACTGTGGAACTTGGGGGTCCTCACCTGCTCCAAAGGGACATCAGATACAAGAAGACCGAAGAGGGGCGTCTGACTGACAGGTGGCACTCGCTCCACCCATGATGAAGTCCCATGGTACACTGCAGCTGTCCTGGTACCGGGCAACACAAACTGCTCTGCCAGTCCTACTCCCCTCAGGTGAGGATTCAGTGCCACCCAAACACGCCAGCATATGCAGACTTGCAGCATCTCCACCACATAAACTGCCAACGACGCCACCACCACAGGCCTGTCACCAACAGTGATGAGACAGAACAGGCAGCCTGGTGACTCAGCAGTGCCAGGACAACAATGTCATCCTTAATGCCAGCAATGCCAAGGAGCTGGGCAGGGGCTTCAGGCAGAGGAGGTCAGACCATCAGAGAAGATCCTCTCAGCAGGGTGAGCCACTGGGCGTGACCATCGGTGACAGACAGATGTTGGCACAGCATATTTTGTCTATTGCCAAGCAGGCTCACCAACTCCTCCCCTGGCCACTCACATTTCTCTCTCTGCTCTCACCCACTGGCACAGGTGCCCGTGGAGTCCATTGTCACCTCCAGCTCACTGCAGAGGCTGATGGAGGTGGCCCAGAATATGATTGGCACCATCATGACACACACGGCATTCACCACAATAATCAAAGATTGGAGCCATCGCTGGCATCAGTGCCCCACTCTGGCCTTTCAGGGACATGTTGTTAGGCCTGGCCTGGCAGGTGGGCCCTTTGTCACTGTGATCCTCGCTCCAAATATGGAGAACTGGCAGGTGACCACAAGTGGACACCCAGACAAGGCAGACCACCGGTGGGATCCCAGTAGCCCCATGTCAGCCTCTGATCAGATCTGTCCGTCATCGGGCACAAGGCAGGGACAATACCTGGACAGGTGACCACACACACTCAGCTGAGCCACTGTGTCACTCGGCCACGCCCTTTATCACATTCAATGCTGCCCTGTCCCTGTTGTGTCACCCCTGGACACGCCTGGACTCGGGGACCTCACGGGTGACGAGCCACCTAGAACGACACATGGAGGACATGCCAGCTCAGTCACGTCACCAGCTTCTGCACTGCACGACTGGAAATGACAGGAGAGGACCTGACGGGAAACCCAAAGCCCCTTTGAGACCCAAAGCCAAACGTCCACCCAGGAAAGGCCAAAGCCAGAAAGTCGAGGAGAGCTGAACACCAGGAGCCGCCCTGGAGCCGCCCGGAGCTGCGCCACCAGGTCTTATAAGGGGCGGGTGATGACGTCACACATCACACACCAGAGGGCGCCATTTGTGGAAATCCAATTGTTCAAAATAGCAAAGAGAAATGACAATCAACTGAAGAGGATCACAGGAACAAGGTTTGAAGTGCCCCCTCCCCCGTCCCAAGTGCCCACTGTGCCACCTTCTCTCGTGTTTCCTTTTGTCATTTTAAAGTTGGCGGTAAGCACTTTAATTTGTTTAAGTTGTTGTTACGATGATCCAGTTGTCACCTCGGCCTTCTGCTGTCCAAGATGGCCGATGAAGCACATCAGGGTTGAGCTCTTTGTCGAGGGAGGAATAAAATGGAGAAGTGAAAACGAGCGGAACGTGAAGCAGACGCCGCGTTCAAAGAGTCACGGTCAGTGACATCACAGGTCGTGACCTCCCGTTGCTTAGCAACTACACACAAGCCAAATCCAGACTGGCGACGCCCACAAGAAACCAAATGAGATAAGCAAACAGAAAAAAGGAAACCAAACAAAGACACGAATCCAATAAACGTACAGAAGTTCCAAGTCCCTCATCCAAAGCGGGGCATCACCAGGGTGCCAGCCTGGGTGGCAATGTGAGGAAACAGACGACAAACTGGCCGGAGCAGAGACAAGTCCACAAAATGTGTTTGTCAAGAAAAGGAGCAAACAAGTGGGCTTGGTCAACAAAGGGGGTCCGAGCTCCAGGTCAGAAAACAAATGAGAAACATGCAAGACCACCAACGCCATCTGCTGGTCCAGCCTGAAAATACAGATGAGGGGCGGGGGGGGGGGGCATCCCTAACGATGAGGTCATGATAACCCCGCCTCCTGGGCAATTCACCCCCACAATACAAAAAAAATTCACAAAATGAAATCTTAAAAATCCACAAACAACAGAAGCGAAAGCGTCAACAATGGCCATCAAGGGAGAGGAGGCCTCCGAGACCCCTGCTTGAGAGACAAAGCCGAGGAAGAAAAAAATGAAGCAAAGAAAAACACAAAATAATCTCAAAAACGACCGGCCGGCATATCAAGATGAGCCAAGGCCCACCCACGTGCTGAGGGGTCCGAACATCAGGAGCCCCAAGAAGCCAAGCAAGACGTACAGCAAATCCACACTTGAGGACACTCGGTGACATTCTGACGGAGTCCACCTCCTTGTGTGCAACAGGGAGGGGCGGGGCTTCCGCTGTGACATCATGCTGACCCCGCCTCTCGGGGGGCTTCACCCACAGACAACAAAAACAGACAAACCAAAGGACCCAAATAATATTTAAATCAAACAACATTAACAAACAAGTCAAAAATGACAATAAAAAGGAAACTACACAAAAACCAGCGAGACCACCCTGACTGCCACAGACCACCTTAAGAGCTCAGACAGCCGCAAAGTGAGGCGCCGTCACCCCGCAGACCCCCTGCTGGGCTGATCCCACCCTCTAGCATCCTGTCTCGGCTTTCAGGATTTGGTTATGTCAAGAATGTTAGGATGAGTGTTTATGTGAAAAGCAAGACCCCCGACGCCAACGAGAAGGTGACAAAAGTGACCAAAACTCAACTGAGGGAAAACTAAAAACACCACTTGAGTCAAATTAGCAGGAAACTGAAGAGCTGATTTAGGAACAACCAGCGGGGAGAACACCCAAAACATAAACACCACCCTGGAGACTATATAGCGCCTTTGAGGGGGCTCACCTGGCATACAGCATGCAGCTTTGGATAAGGCAGAGAAGGGCAAGTGGGCTGTGAAGTCAGACTGAAGGAGATCAACCAAAACGGAGAGACCACTGAAGTGGGCACAAGAAGGCCAATAGGATGTCAAGTTATTATATAGTGCCCTGGGGTGCATCTGTGACCCCTGGGGACAAATAAAGTTCTGTCTGTCAGTCTGTCATTTATATAGTGCCTTTCATCTATCTATCTATCTATCTATCTATCTATCTATCTATCTATCTATCTATCTATCTATCTATCTATCATTTATATAGTGCCTTTCATTTATCTATCTATCTGTATGTCTGTCTGACTGTCTGTATGTCTGTCTGTCATTTATATAGTGCCTTTCATTTATCTATCTATCTATCTGTATGTCTGTCTCACTGTCTGAGTGTCTGTCTGTCATTTATAGAGTGCCTTTCATCTATCTATCTATCTATCTATCTATCTATCTATCTATCTATCTATCTATCTATCTGTCTGTCTGTCTGTCTGTCTGTCTGACAGTCTGTGTGTCTGTCTGTCTGTCATTTATATAGTGCCTTTCATTTATCTATCTATCTATCTATCTATCTATCTGTCTGTCTGTCTGTCTGCCTGCCTGCCTGCCTGTCTGTCTGTCTGTCTGTGTCTCAGTTCAGAAGTCATTCAGAGTGTCAGCTTATAATTATAGCGCCTTGACGTGTGGAGTACAAGCCCAAGGAGGTGGTGCTGAAGCTTCATAACGCACTGCTGAGGCCTCCTCTGGAGTCCTGTGTGCAGTTTGGGTCTCCAGGCCACAAAGAGACAAAGCAGCACAAGAAAAAGTCCAGAGGAGAACAAGCAGAACTGCTTCAGGACCACGGTTAGCGGGTGACACAGACAGACCACCAGAGGTGACGTCACTCGTTTAAACAAGCAGACGTTAAGGGCTGACTTGAATGAGGAGTCTAAAATCTGTGGACCCCCCAGCTGTTACTTTAACAGGAGATCTTCAGCAAGACCGCAGGGGGGCACTAGTGGGGATCTTATCAAGGGCAGGGGTCACACACACACACACGCAGACCCTTGAAGGAAATGAGCAGGGACATGGTGCACCTTCAAGAGTCGAAATGATGTTCTGCTAGAATCCTGTAATGAAACACAAGGACCTCCATGGATGGGGCATCTTGACTATTCCTATAAGACCCCCAGACGGGAACAAGAACAAACCGACACAGGATGGAGGAGGACCCCAGAACTAATGGCAGATCAGCCAGCAGCTCCCAACATACATGAAGAAGTTCAGCTGGGCACAAACATGGACCCCCAAATCAGTCGATGCCTGGACAGAGACACCCACTCAGATAGCTGGATGTTCATTTTGAGCCAAAGCTTGCAGTCCGAGCCCCCCGTAACTCAAACACAGACCCTCTAAATGAAGTCCCACTGACACAAAATCCCCGAAACGTGCTGAGGTATCTGCCATCTTGGACAAACACCGATCTTTATAAGGCTGTGACGATGATGTCATCGCGTGTGACGTCCCTGGCCACGCCCCCTTAGCCACGGCTCAACCGAGTGCAACATGGCATAGCAATGGGTTTCAATGCTCAGACAAAAAGAGACTTGAATTGTCTGAGGTTCAAATCTTCCATCACAGAATCGTTTCAACAATTGGGAACGTTCACCAGCAAGGTGTTTAAAGAGGGCCCCCCCCAATGGCAGCCCACCTGAGGAACACAGAAAAGCACAGCAACTAATGAGATGAAGAAGACCAACAAGGACCCCCTCAACCTCTCTGCCCCCAAGCTTGTCTCTCCAAAGAGCCCCCTCAGATGCCACCCCCACCTACCGCCAAGACCAAACCAATGACGTTCTCGGCTGGTCTGATACAAACACCTCCCACCAAAGTGGGTTTCATTAGGTCTTCCTCCCACCCTTTCAGCAGCTGTTCACTCTGTCCTCCTCCTCCTCCTCCTCGTCTTCTTCTTCTGCCCATTTTTCTTCTTGTGCCTTCTTCTCAGCTTGCTGCCATCTCTCCTCGGCTCCTTCACTAATGGGCATTGAATGACGTGAACTGTCCACCCTCAGATCAGCTGCTTTAGAGGTGTGCCAGGACAAGACCAGGGTGGGAGGGCACCCAAAGGGTAAGGGGGCTGTCCAGGGGCCTGATAATGGGGGAGGAAATGGCCCTGAGCAGGATGTCACCAAGGGCCAGTTTGACGAGGGTAAACCTTCTGGGGTCCTCCGGTCCACTAGGTGGCAGCAAATGGACAGGACGGGCCCTTTAAATGCTAGCTGAGTCTCAGAGGTGCAGGACCACCAAGGGCCACTAGAGGACGATGGGCCCTGGCAAACCACAGGAGTGTTCCTCTGCCACCCTGGCTTATTTAACTTGACTCGGGAGGTGACTGGGACATGGGTTTAGCTGGCATAAGTGTGTTAGGAAAGGGTCAGTTCACAGCCTGGCACACTCCTGCCAGTAGCTTTGTTGTTATGGAGGACTGTCCTCCCAGCCCAAGCAGTTTGTGAACCCCACAGTCCAGTGGAGGTGCCAACACCATCAGGTAGAGGAATGGAAGCCACCACAGTGAGATGCCAGGACACAGGCGGCACACTTGCACACTTTGAGAGGCGCGACCTGTAAGTGAAGCAGATGAGCTGGAGAAAGTCGCCCAGGTGTAGGTGAAACTCGGGTGTTAACCACTGTGCCACCCTGCTGCCCATTCCTATGAAGCCATTCTTTGTATGCCCATCAAATCAGAGCTCAGCAGCAGAGTGTAGACTGGCATCAAAAACGCTGCCGGGTCGATCACACGTCACCCCCAGGGCGAAACACAATGCAGAGGGTGAAGGGGCTGGCATTAAAACCCAGGTCCCTGAAGCTGTGTGCCCCCGTACCTCTCCCACTGCCTTATGCATGCCATCCACTAACCCAAAGTGGCAATTCTCACTCACTCAGTTCACACAGCCATTTTATTGAACCCCTCGATCCCGTTTCCAAATCATGGAGGCATTACTGGGCACAAAGCAATGGGACACCAGTCCATTACCGGGTGGGCACACACACACAATGTATGGGATGTTCACGGAGAACACGGCGTGGGTAGAACATGCAGACAGCATGAGATGTGTGTCTAGAGGATGTGGCGGCCATGCAGTTAACCACCATGTCATCCTGTATTCAGAGCTTATAGTGTCCTCGTCACCTGCTATGGCACACCTCAGTGGGACCAACGCTTCAGCATCTCCACCCAAGGTCAAAACCCGTTGAAACCTACTGGGCAAGCATCGGGCACAAGGCAGGACCAACAGCTGGGCTGGGCGTACATTAACACAGTAGCAGTGAATCACAACACAGACCACCATCTGAAATGCACCATCTGCTAGACCCCAGCATGGCTCCAGGGTGCCCTTCATTCAGGCTAAGCCCCCAAATATCCCAGCATTAATTACTGGTACTTGTTGGATTTTGGGGAGTTTATCACGCCACAGCTCCCAGTATTTCAGAACCACGGTGCCAGCTCAATCGTCCATTCACAGAATACAATCTGGAAGGCACACAGCACTGGGCACCATGCCCACCTGGGACATCATTTCAACACCAGGCACATTCCCAGCCATAAATCCCAGAGAAGGAAAAGTGGAAAGCCACCTTGGCACTGAGAGAAGGGGCAGCCTATCCAAAGGCAGAGACTGGAATGGCCGGAATGAAACTCGGGTCCATGGAGCTGTCAGGGCACCCATCGTGCCAGCCGTATTCCTGCTGGATGGCCCACTTCGGGGTCTCGGTCTGCGCCTGCAGGTGCGGAGCAGTGATGATGACAAGGGACAGGAATGTCCTTTGGCAGCTGCCAGGAATCCACGAGCAGCTGGAGCGAGCAGACGAGGAGGTCCGGCGGCCGCCGCTGCGAGTCCCGGGTCCGCCAGCAGAGGGCCTCAGGCGCCCCGCTCGCCGCTCCTTCTGCTAGGAAATACTGCAGCCTTCTGGACTGCGTCTGGCTCTCCAGGGTGGGGGAGGGCGCTGCAAGTCCCGCCCACCTCGGGGAAGGGGGTGGTCTGCGCGAAAGACAAGCCGAGCCCCGCACACCATGTCACTGTGTGAAGGAGACAGCAGCGGCTAGGCTGGGAGGGCGAAATCCCAAGAAAAGGGGGCGACAAGCCGGCGGCCGAGATTTGCGGGGCTCTTTTTCTTTTCCGTTTTTTTCTGGGGGCGGGGGGCGTTTTTGGAATAACCGCTGAGCCGTCCGCCCCCCTTCCTGTGGGCACAAACTACCTGGAGTTGATGCCGTCTGCCCGCATGCCGTCTTGACAGGACCTGACCGCCGCCGCCGCACTTCTTGGGGAATTTACGGTCTCCTGACACCCCCACGGCCCCCTACTATACGCCCCCCGGGGTTTTTTTTTTTTTTTTTTGCATTGATCGGAGCCTCGCATGTGACGATCCGCTAAAGACAGCTCGGCGCAGCCTGCCACGGGCACCGGGAGGAAAACAGCGAAAGGGAAATTCAACGGAGCCCCGGACCGGCAAAGAAAGGCAGGCGATTAGAAGCCGAGCGGCCCGGCTGGTAACTCATAGCCCCCACCCCCCCCCACCCCACCCCTCTCCCTTCCTCTCCCCTCCCCACCCCACTGCTTCTCCTCCGTTACCGGTGTCCCCTCTGCTTGGCTCTGCCTTCGGAAACTGGAAATTGAGTCGAGCAGAGCGACAGGAGTGACAAGTAGCGAGCCGCCGTCCCGACGTCTCATCCGTCATCCCGTCCCGGGGATGGGCAGGGGGCAACACAGACTGGCAGCGATTCCCCTGCGACGGACCTAACGATTCCAGCTACATGGGCAAACGACTGGAGCATCGACCAATGTACCCTCAGTACACCTACTACTACCCTCATTACATCCAGACCAAGGTAGGCTGCCGCCGACGGGACCCCCGAAAAGGGCAACTCGGGGGGGTGAGGGGGGGTTGGGGAGGGTGGTCGGGAAAGTCCGAACGCGATCTCAAGTTCGACGAGACCAAAAACTTGTGCGGCTTGGTGTTCAGTTAGGATGCGTGGGGGTGCCAGCTGTGCGCGCTCCCGCGTGGCTCGCTTCTTTCTTTAAGGCACCGGGCCGGGAGCCGGGGACGAGCGCAGCGCCCCCTACAGCCGGGAGGCACAGCGGCGTGTGCGCAGCCAGCAGGCTGTCTGTCTGTCTGTCTGTCTGTCGCTTCCTTCAAGGTCGACCTCAATTGGATTTTACCTCCGAGGACATGTCGGGTGGTCCCGAGTGGCATTCCGCCTGTCTTTCAACTCTCCTAATTTCTTTCTGTTCAGTTGTTTTTATATCAGGACATGTGACGGAGCCCCAAGACAAACACACACACACACACACAGACACACACACGCCATCCCCCCGTCACCCCGACTCAGTAAAGCACCTGCACATCCGGGTGTCTGCGCGCACTTGTCACACTCGAGCTACGGCGTTTCTGGCCTCGGTGACATGCAGGCCCGGCACACGTGCGACTGAGGTCCGCTCCTACACGTGTGTGTGGAGTCAGTGAAACCACCCCCGGCCGCAACACCCCCCCCCCCCCCCCAGTAAACGGCCGGACCCTCCTGCCACACCCGACCGGAGCTGCACAGGCACGCCGCCGCCGTCGCCGCTCCTCTCGCTCGCTGCCTCTCTACTCCACAGCCGGGCTTGGCAGCGCAAGGTCACCGGTGGGGGGCGCCACGTGAACCCGACACAACACGCGGAAAGCGCGCAACGTCGGGAGCCCACCGGAGAGCCAGTGCGCCGTCAATGCGGGCGTCTGTGATGAGAGAGCGGCCTCAAGGGGGCGCAGGAAACACGGACCTGGGTTCAAAACAGCTGGTGGGCTGTTGGCATGTCCGGACCCCTCCTCCCAGTACTGCAGCTGCTCTGCCACATCCTACTAATGGATGACCCCAAACTGGGCAGATGTGAGGGACCCCAACAAGCCATTCTATGCCATTGGTGCTGTCGGGTAGACTGTGAGCCCCCGTCCCTGAACTCGACGAGCTGAGCGTCTGAGGAGCTGACTGGTGGGCACACACAGACGCTGGCTTGAGGTGAAGTGCTTGAGGACACGGGTGCAATGCCCAGCCCTGCCTCTGCTCTCCGGCCAGTCACGTGTTCTCTGCGTGTCCGTGGCACTTTCTCTCCTGGTCTGCAGGTTTGGCCGCATGATGCTGAAGACATGTGGCTGAGTTGGACTGGCAGCTCTAAATAGCCGGGCATGTGCGTGTTGGCTTCACTCTCAGCGGGCACAGCTGAGCGGGCATCCCGTGCCATGTGTGTGAGTGCTGAGCTCCCGGCTTGTCCACAACACAAGTCCAGTCAGTGAGGCTGCCAGCAGGCCACATGGGCCGACGCCTCACATGACGGCCATCGTCCTCGGGCCAAGTGTGGCACCCCACTGCAGTGGGGAAACGAAAGCAAAACAAAATGTGGGCACTGGGGTCACATGACCAACAAGAACAGCTGGGTAGGGGCACGGCAAGGACGGGTGGGTGACATGACGGATGGGAGTGGGACCGCATGTATGGTCTGAGAAGTGCACCAAGATCTGTCATTGTCCCCAAAGCTGCCAGCAGAGACTCCAGATGGGGTGGGGGGCAGTGTGGTGGATATAGTGCCTTTCATTTCCACGCAGACTTTACCCCTCAGTGTGGGGCAAACAGCACTGATTTTTACACAATGGCTTTCTTGTCTGGTGTTCTAGTATGTAGCGCCTTTCCTTCCTATCTGTGGTACAGCGCCTGTTACTCTGTTATGTGGCGCCTCCTCACTCTAGGTAGCTGTCTATTTAATATTGAATTCTATATTTATTAATATTATTAATATATAAATATAAATATTAATTGTAATATTTAATATATTATTATATATAATCATAATCATTTTAATATTAATATATGTAAATATAAATATATATATATAAATATTTAATATTTCATTCTTTACATTTATATCACGCCTTCCTCTCTACTCAAAGTGCTCAGTAATTTCAGGCTAAGGCCCAACAGAGCAGAGTCCCTATTGGTGACCTTCTGATAGCCTCTGCCTGCCTGTCCCTTATATGGCACCTTGGGTACTTCTGTCCCATTTTCAGACACCCTCTCTGTTGTCTGGCGCCCTGTCCAGGGTTGGTGCCCTCCTTGCACCCAATGTTGCCTTGGCAGTCACCGTCCTCTTTCACCCGACATCTCCCCTTTCGTTCTTTGACTTTATCGAGGCTTATTGTGCCCAGTTGGCCCAGGTCGTGTTTTCTGATTTTTCATTTTCCAATGTACCCTGCTGCACATTGTCTCATGCCCACATAGGTTCACCCTCCACATTCTGATGCCCACCTTCACCATCACCATTTATTTCCTGTGGCCTTTTTGTTTTTCTACGTGCTAATGGGTTTCTTCTCTTTCGTGGTCCCCAGTGCTTCTCTTTTGTGCCCGAGTGGTGGGCTCCACTGTCTCTTTGGACCAGCCTAGTCGGCTGTTACTTCAGCAGCACCACCATCACGGACAGCCCCCCAAGTAGACTGTGCCCCAAACTTCCAGCCATTTTCATTCTAATTAAGGGGGGCTTTTCCCATTTCAGGAGGCCATTATTAGGACTTGGAGAAGTGGGCACCTTTTGGCTGACACATGTGTGCATACCTGAGACCCCTGCATGTCTGCCCCACTCTCTCTGTCCATTTTGTGATCCTGGGTCTTCACATCCTGTGCCAACCTTACACTTTGATGCCAGGCCACCCCTGGGCACACTCATTCGCAGGAGGGCACATAGTTCAAACACGGAATGGAGAATGAGCTGCTGTGACCACAGTGGACCTTCCACCTCCCACTGAGGACTCAGATATGCTGATGGAGTCCAGAGTGCCACCCGCACATCACAAGATGAGAGACAAGAGAACTGAAGACGGGCAATCAGAGTAAAACTGGGGGGCCAAAAGACCCCCTGGGTAACTTGGTCAGCCCCTCTGGGTGGTCTAAGAACAATGAAAAGACAAACAACTGATGCCCAGTAAGGACAGCACCAGGTCAAGAGCAGGGAAGCTTGGGGGGCATCTGGACAAATGTGGGCTGGGAACTGTGGGAAGGCTGCCATTGGTTTCATTCCTCCAGGATGTCTGGGAGCATCTGAGCAGAAGTGACCGGTGTGTCCACCTCGCCCCTTGCCTCCCCCCCCATCCTCTCATCTAGGTGTTTCCCCCAAAGAGGCCCACATGACCTGACCAGCTTAATCCGGTTCAAGGTCACATGAGTTGGTCAGGTGCTGGACGGGACCTTTAAAAGCCCGCACTCTGTTTGCATAGACACAGTCCAGTAGTGGTCACAAGTCTGGACATCGGCCACTGGTACTGGCTGACCCCTCGATCCTCTTTGGGGTCTATAGATGTTTTGAGGTAGTCATTGAACTGGAACTCAGAAGCTAACACTGATGCCCCCCATGTTCACTTTGAACTGGCATCCCATCCAGGGTTTGTAACAGCCCAGACGTGAATGGATGGCCGTCACAATGGATGCCAGAGGTGCAGTTGCCCTCAGAGTGCCAACGTGGCATTTCCACATGCTGTTGAGCATGGCACCTTCATCAGCTGAGAAGGGCAGCTGTGCCATGTGAAGAATGCACCTTGGCGCCCTGCTTCATCAGATACCAGTAATGTGGCCAGCTAACTGACCTCCTGCTGTCCATTCAGTCTGTGGCCTGAGCCTTCTAGAGGTCTGCGGGCCTACCCAGTAAACTGGCAGCCATATTTGTAGTTTTTAGACTGAACAAGTCTCATTGATCTGCATAAGGCCACCAGTCCAAGAAAACTACAAAAATGGTCAAGGTGCCCAGGCAACGCAACTGTGGCATCACAATGACCTGCACACTGTGGCACTTCAGTAACTCTCAGCCGCCCCTTATAGAAATGGCAGAAGATGTTCAGTCTTTACTTGCTCATATGGTAAAGGCTCATGGGGAGCCAGTAATGGCAGCATTAAGTGAAAGGCAGGAGTGAACCTGGACAGAGCGAGAAGATCCCGTCCTCTGCACCATTAAAGGTCTAACAGCTTAGCTGTTCCAATATGTCATTGTGCTGTTTGTAAAAGTGACCAGGGACACCACATCGCCCACCCGACTGGACAGTTTGTTTTGGAGGCCACCTGCCTGCTGATTCAGGTACACTTCTCCACAGTCTCCACTAGGTGTCCTCGTGTGTGAGAATCTGCGGTGACCTTTCTGGGTACCACGGAGAGCTCTGAGGCCCACATGGCAGGTTTTATAGTGCCCTTCAGAGCTCTTTCTCTGTCCTGACCGACATGTCCTCGTGTGATAGTCACCTGAAAGTGACAGGGACAGCTGGACAGACTACTCTGGCGTCGATGGCCATGTCTGAGTGTGCCCGATCATTCCATTTCTGTTCTCGAGTTCAGGAGCCAAACATCTCATCACAAAGGAACGTGTTGTTCTGAGGGGCGACACAGAAACCCTAAAGACGTCTTTGTGTGGGCAGCTGGTCATCTGTAGTGGCCTCAGCTTACCCCTCAGCCTGAGCTGCATGAGCTATATAGCTGATCAACATCCTGCTTGGCACCAAGCTGGCACCCTTCAGCATGTGTTCTCCCTCAGGTCCTCAAGGGCTCCTTCTGTCCTGTGCTGCCAGCATGGCTCACTCTGATGACCTGGGACTGGCAGCCTGTCAGGGAAAATAAACTGGAAAGCCAGGAAGGGAAAGCCAAAGGTCTAGGAAAAGAAGGGCAAAGTGCCCAGCTGGCACCACTGTGGGCAACAGAAAACAAATGTAACAGATGAGGAGGTGAGATATGCTCCTCAGTGAAATCACCCTAACCCGATCCCAAAACACTACACTACTGTTCTATAGCGCCTTTTACAGTAGCGCCAGTCTATTCTATTCTGCCAATCACTTTATTCATCTAGTGTATGGCACATTTCATTCTTTTAGGCTGTATAATGCCTTACAGTCTATCTGTCTGCGCCTTTTCCTCTGCCATTTTCATTTTTTAATTAATTTTTTTAAACAATGCATTGGTAAAGGCATTATGCGTCACCCGGCACCTCTAAACTGGTCATTGAGGCCTGCACCAGTGTGCCCGTTTAGGCTGGCTGGACTGGTGCCCCTTTTGGGTTTTCTCTTGCTTTGCACCCAGCGCTGAGTTCGGAGGTTTGTAACATGAGGTGCCCAGAGACACACCTGAGCAGGTTAAAAACAAGTAAAGGTGACGCTGATGGCAAGTCAGTGGGCACTCAGGACGTCCTCTTGAGCAGAATGCCACCCTGACATGACCAAATCTGAGGCACAAAGGAGTCCCGTGCCTCCCCAGACCCTTCCAAGTGATGATGCCCCAGAAGTAAATGCCCAGTTGAGGGCACAGAGGCCATGGATGTCCTCCAGTGTCTTCCTGGCAGCTTTTATATTTTAATTGCAGTGACCCGTCAGTTTATGTCACTGCATGCTGAAGGCTCACTTAAAGTAACAATGGCGTTGGGCGCTCAGTGAGGGTCTTACCTGCAATGACAGGTGTTGAAGGGCACGCCTGTTGGGGGCGTCCGCAGGACTGGCATTGGATTAGCTGGCAAGGCCGTCTGGGTGTCCTCCCCATGATGAATGCTGTTGTGGTGGTCCTATGCAGAGTCTTCCTTTGCAGGTTTAGAAAGGTGACAGGTGGCAGTTTGGATGCGTGACGTGTCACATGTGTCATTTGTCTTACACAGAGCAGTGCTTCCAATGAACTCAATCCATCTGCAGGCTCTGAGCGGGCACTGAGGTGTGTCCAGGTGTGCACTGTCAGAGTTTGTAGTGCTGAAATGGAATGACCAATAGGAGGAGCTTACTGCCCAGATAACAGCCCGGTTTATATAGCGCCTTGACCTGGCACGGCTGTGTACTCATTTTGGAAAGTGACAGACTGTCTGGGTTTTATTGAACAATGAATTGAAACACAATGTTGGTGAGATACAATGGCTGACCACAGTGCCCCAGTAAGGTCTGCCAAGTCAGTGGTGCTGGACAGTGACCCAGTGCTGAAATGCCAACTGTAGTGCCAGTTCACAATCCTTAAATGTAGTGCCACTCCATCTCTTTAGGGACGTCAGACTCAGCACTGGAATTCTCTTCACCACTCTGTCCCTGCCCAGTCAATGCCATGTGTTTGCAGTGTGCCCTTTGCTCAGCACATCTCATTGGCAGTTGAACCTTTGGCTGAGGAGCTTCACGTTGTCACCAGGGCCTGCCCAGGCAGTCTCTGTCGGTGGTCCTTGAGCTCAGCTCTGCCCCTCGCTGCTCTGTTTGGGGTATTTCAGCCTCTGCCCTTAATTCTCATTTAACTCTTTCATCACCTCTGCTGTGCTCTGAAGCAATGCCCACTATCAGCTGGCGCCCATGGATGGCTGCAGTGCATTCTGTACTCTGATTGGACGTCAGCAGCACGTTAGAGGATGGATGGGTGGACATTTGCAGGCTCTGCAAAGTCTCTGAGCGACTCCCGTGGTCTTCTCCGTTCTCTTGCATTTCTCCTTATTGTTTTTCTATTCTTCCTTACTTTGTAATTTGCTTGGCACTGGCACCACACTTTGGGTGGTGCCCGACGCTCCTTATTTAGTCTGTGATCTTGAGATGGTGATTGTGACCGTGACAAGCGCTCGGTTACCTGGGACGTTAAGATTTTGAATGATCGTCTGCTCAGGTGCCCGCTTCAGAGAGCAAATGCCATTCAGTGTAAGGCTTCTTTAAGTGGTGGGCAGAATGTCGCTCAGGGCTCTTCAGAAGATACCATGACAGTGTGATGTTACCATGCAGCTGGTATCCTTCATCCAGGTTCAAATGTCTTGTCCGTTTGGTTCATTTTCATCGTTTATCTTCTTTATGCCTAAGTATGTGTGCCATGTGCTTCATGGGTGGTCCCCAAAGAGGTGGGACCACCTGCCTATCCTTGTCAAGGGACCGCCCCCAGTCCCTTGCGGTTCATTGAATGCGCTGGCGTTGGTGAGCTTCTCTGCCGAATATTCCAAGCTTTTTGTGAATTTGAGGATTTCGGTCTTTTGTCCACTCTCGGGGCTTCGTGTGGGTACCGCGTTTGATGTTGGGGGGTCGCCTTCAGTGCCTTTACTGCTCTTTAGAGCTTCACGGTTACGGCACATTCTCTAGAAGGTCAGAGAAGGACACTGGTGCCGTCGGCAGGATGGCAGGTACCTGACCACAAGTTGGCGGGGCATTGCTGGCTTAGGGCGGCCATTTGCTCATTTGCATATTTTTGCTGCAGTTTATGAAGTTTTCAGAGCTGGCAGACCGATGACAGGATGTGACATCTGTGACCTTAAAGAAGGGATAACTGGTGACATGTGCGACTGACACAAGCAAATGAGCTTCAGTCAGCAAAACTGGCATAGATCTGGCATCCAGGCATGACCGCTTGTATTTGGAGGTGGCATTTATCGACCTTGTGACCTCTCGGAACACTACATCTCGTCGTTGAGGATGCCAGGGCTTTACTCAGATGGCATCCTGGGGTGGGCATGTGGATATGTAGGGTGGGCAATGGAAAGCCAACTTTTTCTGGTTCCTCATTGGGTGGGCACTGCCAATCTGCAGCCACACCTTGGCTGTAAATCAAAGAGCTCTTCTTTCATGTAATTTCAGGATCTGTTTGATCCGCCAGCTTCCATCTCAATGCCATTGTGCTTGGCACTTCTCCCTCCGGTCAGGACCCCCATTTCTCTGCTCTTATCATTGCCCATCTGCGACTCCAGAAGGTAATCGTGACGAGTACCCCAAGCCACAAGCTCTCTGACTCGACTGTCAGATTCTGGGCTGCCTGGCACCTGGTGCCAAGGAAGGGCCAGGTGAACAGGGTAATTAATCAAGCGCGCACCACCTGAACCGCCTGTCTCTGGCCATCTGCAGCCTGGCACAGGTCCAGGCATCACCACGGGTTCCTTACCTGAGTGGTCTGCCATCAGCCTGGCGCTGGAGTCATCCTAAAGATGGAGAAGACGGTGAGGAAGCTGCTGTCTGTCTGCCCAAATGGCATCAGACTCACACGAACTGGCATGAAAGTGTTAGGGCAGCACGGGGATGGAGGAAAACGGTCAGGTGGCCTCGAAGGTGAAGCACAGGACCGCCCACTGCCAGGTTAGGAGTTCAGTCACCCCCTTCATTGTCAGGGTGGATCTCTTTGAGGTTTTACCAGTCTGTCCATCCTCGTGTGTGATGGGCATGCCATGCATGCCTGTGTAAAATGCTAAGGAGAACCACCATAATTGTGCCAAGTCTGTGACTGAAGCTGTCTTCCGCAAAGAGGGCGACACCAGCCTGGAAGGGGCACTGTGACACAGAACCTTACCTTGGCCCAGGGTGCCAGCTACCTGATCAAACCACTTAGTCTAATTCAGGGGGCAGCACGCAGGGGGCAGCACGCAGGGGGCACCAGTTTATCAGGGACCCGTTTAAAGTCATTAGATAGCCTTTGGGACTGCAGAAAGACCCATATGGGCACAGGGAGAGACACAGACAGCAGGCCAACCTGTGCCAACCTGCATTGTATTACAGTTTGTTACCTTCTATAATATGGTGAAGGACTGGCATTGGACCCACAGCCTGTTTCAACCTACTTAGGAGCCAGTCCCATCAAGCACAGAGTACAAGGCAGGAATAATGCCTGGACAGGGTGACAGTCCATCACACACATGCTATCATCATATTATATTATAATAGACTGGCATTAGTGGCACGTTCCAGTTTCTTATAGCGTCTCTCATGGCACGGGCCATCACAGTCAGCTGTGCCTAGGCAGGCCTGGAAGTTGGATATGAGCTAAAAACACACCAGAAGAAGTTAAGAATGGTGGCTCCTGTGCCCGCTTACACCAGGGCACTCACCAAAGTGGGCACAGCACCCTGGCAGGTTTACCAAACATGGCAGGAGGGCTCAATAAGCAAGCACAGCACATGGGCAGACTTTGAACCCGGGTTCCAGTCCAAATTCACTCCAGCAGTTGTACCTCTAGAGAAAGTCTGGCATCCTGTGCCAGGTTGGTCACTCCTATGAATCATGACATGTGGTCTTAATAAAAGCTTCCCTCTGTGCCCTCATGAATGCCTACTGGCAGTCAGTGCTGTTCCTGCAGTAAATGAGAGAAGATGCCCAGTGAGTCAAATGGAGCCATCCAGGAGCCCCTTGCGGACTGGCATGGGTATCAAAGCCGCAGGGAGTTTGAATGTCCTTAGATGTGCAGCTGCTGTGCCCTTTCACTTTTACTCACTTTGACTTAATCATGCCCAGTGGTGCCATAGTGGCCACAGGGTTTTAAAACCTATAGAAATGTGTTTGCCCGCTGATTCATGAACCCATTTGACCCAGTTCAGTGGTGTGATGGTGCTGGGCATGAGGTCAGAACAGTGTCATGGGTACCTGCTTTGGTCCCTTGAGTAACCAGAACACTGAGCCTGGCACATATAAAAAATCAAAAGCACTTGGCAGCGACTTATGGGCAGCTTGGAGATCATTTTTGTCCTAAAATCACTGAGCAGACCAAATGTCCATCATAGCAGGACACACGTGGTCACTCACACAGGACCAGGGTCACCACCTCCAATGAGTGCCAACCCCAGTGCCTCCATAGCACCACAGAACACATCACTGCCACATGCTGCCACTAGGACTGTCCTCCTCCTGCCCAGGCTTTGCCATCACCTGGTATTGCCACAAGGGGGCTGCAGATCAGTGACAGCACTTGAGCCCCAATGGGGTCCAGCAGGCCACTTAGAGGGCAAACGCCGTTGGGCTTGAGTTGCCTTGGCATCGGTCTGTTTGTCCTGGGTGATGCTTGCTTCGTGACTCCAAAATGCCACTTAGTTGGTCGAAGATAAAAAAAAAGAAAAGGGGAGGAGCCAGCAAGGTGCCACCATGAAGAAGCAGCGGTTTACACCGCACTGGCAGGCTGGCAGGCTGGTAGGATGACCTCCTGGCAGTGGTGGCAGAGTCACTGAAAGAGAATCTTCAGTGGGCTTCTGCTATCTGCTTGTTTGTACTCACACGGGTGTCAAGGTGGCACGGTGAGCATGGGGGGCACATCTGGGGAGAATCGAGGGGGCCAAATTAGAGGAGAGGAAAGCGGCAACAGAATGAGTCGATCAATTGGTCAGTCAGTCCATCTGTCCAGCTTATCTGATGAGATGTTGCTGCACAACAAGGAGAAACATCCATCAAGGAGTCAGTCAGTCTGTCCCTCTGTGTGTCTGTCCCTCTGTCCATCCATCACTCGGGTCCGTCAGATTTTTCTTCTTCTTCTTCCTTCTTTTTGGTGCCCCTCAACATTTGCTTTGGAGCTGGCATAATGCCCCCCCATGCCAGCTGTCTTTAGCTGTCTTAATCATCTGACCCCACATCAGTTCAGTGCATGGATTCTCACTCAAGTAGCCCCCTGGCCTGAAGTCTCCCTGACATGCCCAGGTCACCATGATGCACGTTTGGCTTCAAACCAAATCCTGAAAGTCGTGATGTTAACAAGCACAGATGACCAGAAACGTCCAAGCCATCCCAACCAGACCTGCCATGCATTATGAAGAGGGCAGAATACCAGGCCTCGCCCAAAGTCCACCCGGATCCTACTCTGGGGTCACAGGGAGCTACCCTGGCAGCGCCAGACATGAGGTTCAGACTGGCCCCAGGTGGCATATCAGTTCTTGTTAAGTTGGCCATTGTTGCTTGCCCTTTATCACTGCTCTCCCTGTCCTCATCATTCGGTGGTCTCGTGCCTGCCAGTCCAGGCCTTCTTTTATTTGTTTTTTTAGATCCACTTTGACTACGCCTGGCATTAGGGTCTGTCAGAGCGACACATTCTGGATGTCAGCACAAGATGGACGACGTTCTTCTTCATGTCTGCGTTTCATCAGGCTCGGTGTCTTCTGAATGTAAACAAACCTCGTGGCACTTTGGAGCCAGCAGACGGCTCTTGGGGAAGACCCCGCAGCGGACAGCCTGACGACGGCCAGTGTGGAATGGGCCTGGACTACCCATACGGGAGCCTCGCCAGGGGCACGATGGCTCAGCTCTTAGGTCCTCGGCCTCACCCATGCTGGGGGAGGGGCAGCCTCTGTTGGGACACTTGTACCCACCACTTCATTGTCATGGGCACCAACCAGAGGTCGTGGTCATCGGTACGGTGGGCCAGTCAAAGATCACTTGGGTGATTACAGCTTAGGCTGAGCAATATGGCATGGAGACGTAGGGAAGGGCAGCATAGAAAAGAAAGATAGATAGAAGTGAAAGGCGCTATATGATAGATACATAGATCGATAGATGAAAGGCACTATATAATAGATAGATACATAGATAGATATATAGAAAGATCGATAGATAGATAGATAGATAGATAGATAGATAGATAGATAGATAGATAGATAGATAGATAGATAGATAGATAGATAGATAGAAAGGCACTATATAACTGATAGATAGATGAACAGATAGATGAAGGCCACCAAGGATGCCCTGACTTCTTGCCCAAAATTAAAAGTAAGGGAAGCCCCCTGAGCAATGGAAGACCTGAGGTCCAAGAACTAGCTGGCCCCTCCCAAACCCTGCAGTGCCCTCTTTGTGTGGTGGTCTGGCTGGTCCACTTGCCCACCTGATGTTCCTTTTCTCTGGCTCCTCTTCCTGCCCGGTCCCATCTCTTGCTGTCCTGCCCACTCTCTGCCTGGGACACTTCCAGGGATATTTTGGCCATCCAGTAATGGCCTCCACAACAGGCCAAAAAATGTCCCAGGATCCCAATTAAAGTGCCAAGCAGTCCCAAAGCCCACCATAATGGGTAGCAGGGAGTTAAGTCTAACGTAAAGTGTCTACTGCTGCCACCTGCTGGACAAATGAAGGCTTAAAGGTGGACTTCACTTTACCCCCTCCCGCCCCCCAGTGTTCCACCTGTCATTCAAGCGCATTGATCAGTGGGTCCTCCTGCATAACCTTGGGCTCAGTGTCTCCTGGTGGTGGCAGGCCACGTGATTTGTCCTCTGCCAGGTTGACTTCAAGGTGGGTCTCCAACCTGATTGCGTCCTGCCTGGTATCACACCCTGGGTGTGTCACTTTTTCACAGCTGGGATCCAGTGAGTGTGAATGCCTCACTCTGGTGGCTCCGGATTGTGACTGAGTGTGTCCTTTTGTGTGCCAGGGGCTTCGCCCTGTCTACCGACCCCCATTTCCTGCTGTGTCGTTGCCCGACTGGCCCATCCTGCTGATGCGCCACTTCCTTCTTCTCGAGGTCTGCTCATTTCCGTCGTTGGCCGTCGTTTTCACAGGACCACCGAATGGAGGAGAAGCAGAAGCAGAGAGCGTTGGCGCCGCAGTCCTCGTCCTCGTGCCGACGTCTCCCCGGGGAGGCCTGTCAGCCAAAATGCCATTTTCAACCGCAATTAATCTTCGCTCACTTTTGAAATGGCGTGGAGTCGGGCGCCGCGGCCGCTCCTCATTAGCCTAATTACATTCCCTCTGGCGGTGGGCCGTCATTTTGGAATCTGAGATCTGAGAGAGACACGAGAGCTGCACGGAGCCCCCGTTAGGAGAACAATGACAATGGCGTTCATCCCTTCGGCCACACCTCATGATTTTAATGACAAATAAAACGACAGCAAAGTGGCATCGACCATCACACAGAAGTAAATGACAAGCCAGTGAGGGGCTTAAGGTGGGCCTTCCCCTCATTTAAATTACCAATCCTGACAGATGGTCAGTTGGCACAAGAGGGCGAGGCCATGCCAATGTGGTCACTGACATCCAGAGTGGCAGGTCCACACCTGAGCTGGCTGGCCAGGGTCTCCTCCTGTGAGACCTCAAACTCCCCCACAGGGTGACCAGAGTGCCCCCTAGTGGTCTTCACTGTCACATCTATTGGCCATCCAAAGCATTACGCCTGGCCTCTTGGAGGCTGAATGTGGCACCTGTTTGTCTCAACATTGATGATGTGAGGTCTCATGCCAGGTCACCAGGGCTTCCCCCTCAGTTTCTGGTGCCCCCCATGTTAGGCATACTGTCCTCTGTTGGCACTGCTCCTCTCATGCTGGCATGCTGGTGTTGTTCTTATCTTGTGCCAGGGCCAGTGCCAGCAGTGACACTCAAATGGATACAATGGACCCAGAAAACAGAAGGACCCCCAGGCATGCCCTAATGCCACACATGGCACTCACCCTATGTGTGTATGTGTCTCTGTGTGTGTGCACCCACCAGCTGGCCAACACAACACACGTCCGGGGGGTCCTGCTTGCTGCACGATGTCACCTAATGTGCCACGGCCCTGTTCATGGGACTGCAGGGGTCACTGCAGGGTGGTCTGGGGACAACACACAGACAGCTGGGGGCTGAGGGGCTGAGTGGGACAACGAGGGGTCCAGAAGCTGAAACCAAAAAAATGGAAATCCACAGCAGCGGCAGCCCAACAAGACGCTCACATCTGCTTTGATATATAGCGCCTTTCACTGTCGTCTGGCATTCTTTATCTTGCCTTCCATGTTTAAGTGCCAGCTGCCATAGCCATTCCTCAGGATGTGGTGCCTTTCACGTTATCTGGTGACTGGAGTGTGCCTTTCCTATCTATCTAGCAATCCATTGTATAGTGCCTTTCACATCTAACTATCGACCTTTCTCTGCTTGGCACCCTCAGACTGCTGGGGACGGCTGCAGCTTCCATGCCAACTGTTTGGGGTAAAGCGGGTTCACAGAATGGAGGGCAACCTATTTACGATATAGCACCTTTCAAATCTATTGACCCGAACGTCCGTCATATCAAACCTTTCAGCTCCGTTCATATTGACCTGAGGTGCGGTAGTCTGCTATTATGGGATGCCTTTCACGTCTGCCTATTACACTGGGACACTCTTCTCTCTACCTGCCTGCTGCCTGCTGCAGTGTGTAGCGCCTTTCCTCCTTGCCAATGTCACAATTCAACTCAATGTGAAGTGCTGTTCACCCCCCACCACCCCTGGGGGGCTCCCACTAGCACTGCAGAAAATGCCAGAAGGAGTGCCACATGAACGAGAGTGCCCAGTGGGCTGAGCCCCCTGCCATCTGACAGTGTGGTGGACTGGCAAGTGTGAGTTCGGCAGGGCTATTGGACATTCTGGGCTCTCTAGCGGTCCTCGCCCCCCAATCCGCTCAACATAGCGCCCACTTCAAATACCTCAGACAGCAAGCGCTGTTTGTGCCCGAGCAGAGCCGGGCAGCCACAGCCGTCATGTCACCCAAGTGCAGCCCTCCACTGTGAGGCGCTCAAACCCCCCCTGGCCGGTGTGTGTGTGGAGCCCCAAAGAGACGAGAGTCGGCGTCAAGAGCTGGGAGGCATCCAGCAAGTCGGGGGGCATCGTCTGATCGGTGACGAACACCTTGAATGTGTGCTGTGGCCACCCAGACTGGCACTTCATGGCACCAGGTTGGCTCGAGTGGTGACACCCGGAGCCCCAACTGAGAGAACACAGAAGTGAAGGCTCAGGTGACTCAAATGGCATTCAAGGAGCCCCCAAAGTGGCTTCTCATGTGGAGAGCTGAGGCTTCAAGGCCAACCTGAGTGCAGCCACTAGGTGGCAGGTGGCATTCAGGGGTCACAAACATGGGTGTCAGCTCAAGAAAGGAAAGGCGGCATAATCTTCACTTTGTCACTTCCGGAGGCTTCTGTGCCCATCAGCCGGTGACGCCTCAAGTTGATTTGTCGTGAAGTCCATCACAGCCCCACCTGTTAACCCTTTGCACAGTGCCAGCTCCAGCAGGCAGCATGCTATTGGCTGTCAGGGAAAGGGGGCGGGGTCAGCCTGCGCAGAGAGCCGTCATTAAACTTGACATGCCCAGCGATGGCTTGTTGTGTAATGTGACATCCTCGGTCACCGAGCGTGACAGCCCCACCAGCCAGAAGTCCTGAAATGTGCCATCTGCTCGCCCAGGTCAGACACAAACTTACCCACTGAGTATGCCATCCAACTAAGCAATGTCATTTGGCAGTTTGAGCACTTGGAGGCAAGACCCCCTCAGAGGGGGGCTGAGGCAGTGGATGCCATCTGCATGTGGCACTCAAGAACTGCACATTGGGTCTACCAGAAACCGAGACGCCAAAGCTCAGACTGGCACTTCAAGCTGGCTCTGTGATGGTGACAATCGCCCAGAGCCTTGAAGAGCCAATGTGACTTTGTGTATGCCTGGCCGGTCCAGGAGGCCCGATACCCATCACCTGCTTGTGCCCACCTCACCTTTATTCACATTCACACCGGGAGCATGGCAGCTGTGGGGTGGTCTTTAGATGCCTGCTTATTTCAAAGGAGGGGCACTTGGTGTCACTTTCACAGTGCCCACCCCTTTTGTAACTTGTAGTCACCAATGCCAGCCAAGACAGACACACAGGTTGGGGTCCAGTGAGATGTTGGGAAGCAGAGCAGACCACTGGGCCACTTGCTTGGCTTTCTGTGCACCATGAAGTTGACAAGCAGCTGCCCTTTACCGGCTCAGTGACACGACTGTGACCACCATGGTCTTCTTCTGCCTTGCCAATGCCCCTGAAGGTTCCATGGTGATTGTGCACATGTGCAAACTGCGAGGGTTCAAGGAGAGTCTCGGGTCAGCTGTCCACACAGCTGGGTGACACTCTGCAGGTGACACTGCCGTTACCAGTGGCTTCAGAACCACAGCAGATGGGCCGACTCGAAGCCGAGTATGGAGGGCAGAGGTGACCAAACAGCGGGCATCTAGACGAGCTTCACATGTTCAAAGGTTGAAAAGGCAGTGGCGGTCAGTGACAGCATGTCACATGACACAGGGGACATGGAGGATCAGGGTCAGGCTGGGAATGGCAAGGAGGAGATAGAGAGGCTGAGCAGGTGAAAAGTGACCACAGTGCCCACAGTGACCAGCAGAAGTGACACCCGCGTGCCCAGCTGGCCATCACCCGTTCGTATTCCTTTACTCCTGTCAATCTGTGCAGCCATCTGTCTCACCTGTAGCCCCCCTGACGCCTGGCGTCATTTTGTGCCATCATTTGCTGCTCATGTGTGTCACCAGTGTCACTGGTTGGTCATTTCCTCCACTCACTTTGATTTTCTGTACTTTTCAAAGCTGATGCCGTTGCCCGAAGGGCCATCAGAGTCACAAGGACCCCATCTAATCACTCCTGTCACTTTAAGGAGGCCTGAGCAGCAGGAAGTGCCCAATGGCTCCGTCACCGGCGGCGGTGGCCAGCAGACAGGAAGCTGGGAGAGTCGATTCAGCACATCCTGATGAACGGGAAGCCATCAGTCAGCCAAGGCGGCCGGCGGTCAGGGGGCTTGGCAAGCGTAACGAGTGGCAGCGGAGACCACAATTCTCAGAGCTTAGTGCAGCAGGACAGCTTGGCGTGGCTCAGCATGGCATCATCTGCCTCGGTACCAGTCCTGGGGGAAGAGGGTTCAAATGGTCATCGCCCAGTGTGAGCCACCCATTTGATGAAGGCCCCAGGGTGGCAGAGGCAGGGGTGGGCAGAGGCTGCCCTTGCTGTGACGCCCCTTTGGACTGTCCTGACCAGAGAGACATTTCTGTCCTGCTCCCCATTTGAAAATCCCACTGCCTGGCATCAAATATCTGACCACACAATGGCCCAGAGGTCCCGTGCCCCTTCTGTACACTCAGGCTGCCCCTCCATTGTATGTATGGCAGTTGAAGGCGCCCTGGACTGCTGCCACTGGGCCACATCCTCATGTCCAGCTCAGCCCCCCTACAGCAGGGGATCCTGAAAGGCGCCATATAGGCTGGTGGCAGTACACAAGCCATCGTTGGCAGTTCTCCTCCATGTCTGTCCTCTCTTTGAGTGGTGGCACACGGTGGATGGCACCACCCTTACAACACTGGCATGCTGCGCCATCAAAGCAAATACAGACTGGCAGTGTAGGAAGACTGGAGAGCTGCTGACGCGGAAAGACAGGCCACCGGTGGACTGTCCACTGCTTTAAAAAAAATATTAAATTATTAAAATGAATTCTGAATAAAAAAGAATTCACATGAAAAAAACTCCAAAGTAAGAGCGCGTGGTCGTGAGCGTGTGTGTGTCCGAGACGGTCAGGGTGCGGACGTGTGCAGCTTGGGGTCCTGTGTGAGGGGTAAGAGGGGTCCTAGGGCGGAGTGGTGGCTCTGAGGCTAGAGATCTGCACTGGCAATCGGAAGGTTGCCGGTTCGAATCCCGTAAATGCCAATAGGGACTCTGCTCTGTTGGGCCCTTAAGCAAGGCCCTTAACCTGCAATTGCTGAGCGCTTTGAGTAGTGAGAAAAGCGCTATATAAATGCAAAAAATTAATTAAAAAAAAAAATTATTATTATTAAAACAGATAAAGCACTTACTGTATATAGCGCCTTCCAGATATGATCACATGGCACATGAGCCATGTCTGGATACAAGTGCTTAATCTGTTTTAGGACCCCCAGTCCTCTTCAAGTTGGATCCAACGTGCCCACTGCGCCAGGTGGGACTGATGGACACAGTCGATGTGAAAGGCGCTGTATGACAGACAGACGCCACGCTGGTCATCTTAAAGCGCCCACGGATATCACAAGGGACCGCGCCGTCACTTTGTATTTTTATTTGATTTTTGTCTTTCGTTGTGTCGCCGCCCCCATAACCCACCATTCATAGCCCCCCTCCCAACTCCCCCACCCACCCCCCCGCTCTCGGCCTCCCACTGGTCATTCCGACTGTTCTCAGGACCTCCCGCTCCCCCTAGTGGCTAAATGTTCACAGCTCTTCTCATCTCCATAAGGAAAGGCTCTATAAATGCTTTCTCCAGGCCTGGATCTGTGCCCTCCACTGAGTCCTGTAAGATGCCCCCTGAGGTGCCCGTGTCACAGACCATGCTGCAGCTGGCAGTGCCCTGAGCTCATGAAAGACTTTTCAATTCAGAAGTTCAGGCATTGGCAGGAATTGGAGATTTGGGCCCCGTGTTCTTGTCAGCTTCGGGTGCCTGCTGGTCCAGTCGGTCAGGACATGAAGTGAAGAGCAGCAGAGTTCAAAAATGAAAAATTAAAAATGAAGACAAAGAAGACACCCAGGGCTGGCACTGTCCTTGGCACTTGTGTGCTAAACTGACCAGACCAATGACACCCAGAAAAGTGACCTAACAATGTCTGACAGCACCTGCCACCAATGTTCTTCACCTTTAAGAACATGTGATGCCACTCAAACAAAGTGTTGGCAGAGATGCCATGATGGCCCCTGCAGGGCACCTGTGGCTGATGCCCGATCACCAGACCTGTGTCTATTATGGATGTTATTTACAAGACAGCCAGCATGTCGTACCTTATTCGGGTGGGCTGCCCCCTAGGGGCTAAGGTGAAGAAGCGCCTTAGGGTCACAGACGGCGGTCAGTCGGACGAATGGCTAACGAAACTCTCTGGACAGGCGCTATAAAGAATCACAATGGTGACTTGTGTGTGAGTTGAAGGAACACAGAAGTCCTTCTGGGACACTTCTTAAGCGGCTTGAAAGGCGCTTTACTACATTCATTTTCGTGCTCGTGGTGCCAGTCTGAAGTCTGGCTGGTGGCTCTGGCATTGCATCACAGCAGGTGACTCCAGAGAAGAGTAGCTGTTGTTGTATATAGTGCCTTTCACAGGGACCTGCCTCCATTTTAATAGCACCAGTACATTAAGGGGTCAGTGACGTCACAAACATCGGGCACCCGAAATGTCTGGGCAGGCTCGTGCCCGTTAGGCGCCCGTTACTGAGCGCTCGCTGAACAACTGGGGCCGCCGCTGCTGGCCTCTGGGCCTCCTCTGGGCTGTCGCTGTCGTGGTTGCGGCGCCACACTCGGGGTGGGATTGCACGGAGTCACGTGCGGTCGGCAGTTGTCACGCATTCACTTTCAAAGCAGAGCTGAATCGGACCTCCGCAGGACCTCCACGCCATTTCAAAAGGACTTCATGCCACGCGTCTGCGCAGTCGGGAGCTCCGAGTCCATGACGGTGCCAAATCGACACGTGACCGCTTATCGGGGTCCTGCGTTAAGGGGTCACCTGTGCCTGACAAATGCCTAAAGGTGAGTCCCAATGGACCCTGCCGTGGACGGGCACACTGTGCTACTCATGTGGGCTTTGTCACCTGCAATGTCACATCGTGCCTTCTGTTCCCATGGAGTCCAATTCAACTCTGACTGGCAGATTTTCACACACGTTGCCTTCCTCCCAGTAGGGTCTCTTCGTTTGAGGGTCTCATTTGGTTTTACTGATGAAGAGACGCTGAAGGTGGAAGGTGCCGGTGGTTTAAAAGTCCCTGCATGGAGTCCTCAGTGTCACCCACCTACTCCTCTAGTGATTCTCGGCCACCGCAGGGGACACGCGGAGCTGGGGCTTCATCACATCATCCATTCATTCACTCACTGGCCTTCCAATCCCACTGCAACTGTGGCAGAGGCTATCCTTGGCAAAGATGGCCACGTCAGACTGCCATGACACTTGGCATCACATTGGCTGAAGGTGCCAGTAACCTGATTAAAGCATTTTGTCCAGTTCAAGGGACACCATGCAGAGGGCGCTCACATAATGTGCACATCTTTGGGACTGGAGAAGAAAACCCAGTGGGCACTGGGAGAGCATGCCAGTGTGGCACCGGCAGTAAGATTTGAGAACAGGTCCTGTCCCTGTGCCACCCTCTATTCTATTCTATTCTTCTCTATTCGAAGCAGATTGGATTGACTGATGCCATCATTAAGGCTTTGGCTTTTACTAAGATTTACAGCCGAATGCCCCCCGACACGGAGCCTCGCTGGTTATCTGGGTTTGGGTCTCTCGGTCCCGTCGCACTGTCATTTGGCATTAAGTGTGGACTCTGTGCGCCAGGTGGCAGGTGTTGGTCAAGAGCACTAAATTAAAGGACATTGGTGGCCTTCTCTAGTCGGACATTTTATTAAAATGGGCTGAAGTCGAATTTGACCCGTGGCACCAATCGATAAAAAAATCAAATCAGACTGACGATGGCATCGACCTCGTTTGGAGAAAGTCGTCCGCTCAGTGAATCAAAGTCAAACCGTGAAGGCGTTAAAGGTCATCGCTTACCGTGAACGTACAGAATCAAATCCGACAGATGGGTCCTGTGTGCCCACCTGCTCACCCGTCCTGCTTGAATTGAGCACCACAGAGCACCACTTGGACTGTGGGCAGGCTGACTGGCAGCTCTAAGCTGCTCCCATGTGTGTTCATTTAACAGACTGCTGCCCCCTACAGGACGAGTCCTGTCATACACCCCAGAACATGAGAATCAATCATTCCTTTCAATGGTGCCAGCACTGGATTGTGCCCATCACAGCGGCTTGGCCTGGCTCATTAGGGTTTGTCCTTTGAACATTTGAGCTCCTCCAGTGTGCCGCACCTTTAAGGGCTCGCTAATGTCGTCATAAAGCGCCTTTGTCTCTCGTAAGTCCTTCATGGCTGACGGGCACACGTGGATTTTCTTTCTTTCTTTCTTTCTTTCTTTCTTTCTTTCTTTCTTTCTTTCTTTCTTTCTTTCTTTCTTTGCCAGCACTCACTATGTCGTGTGAATGGGGAGCATGGCCGCCATGTCGGAATTCAGCGACTTTCCCCGCCAGCTGTGGCTGCCAATTGGGGGGAGGGCAGCCCTGAGCCAAAGCCCCCCCCCCCCCCAATTTTCAGGGTGGGTGCGGGCAGCTCGGCTGCCTGTTTAATTACACGAGCAGAACGGCGCAGAAAATTCAATTTGCCGGCGTCGCGGTCTTTGTGCCAGGCTGCTCGGCGGCATTTCTTTTCCGTGAAGACTAATTAGTTTCCCAAAATAATCCACCGTGCGACTCGCCTCGCCATGCTGATCGTCTCACGCTGTGCCCGCACATTTCCCGCCGGTGGCTCCCCATCAAGTGCCTTACAGCCCCCCACATGTCAATTCCATTTTGCCTTTCAGTCTCTGAGTTTCTGAGCAGTTTTAACAAATTGGTCACCTCACAGGGTGCCATGTCCCTCGTAGTCAGGTTACACTCATGTCTGCGTCACCTGCATCTCGTCACACGGGTGGCACTCCTGGGAGGGAGCCATCCCACTGGGCGCCCAGCAAACAAACTTGGGACCACCACCTTGTACGATGCTAGCTGCTCAGCCACCTGAAACAAACTCTGTCCAACCAAGGGGCTGGGAGTGGAGGGTCTTCATTCCGCAGGGAGCTCGAGCCCCCCGAGCTCAATTACACGGAGCCCACTCACTCACCACACGCCATTCAGTGTGGGCTAACTGGGCGCCCAACGGAGCTCTGAGCGTAATGTGAGGACCAAGAAATGCAATATGACAGAACAGCCGGCATATTGGTGTATAAGGACGGGGGGCTTCCATAACATGGCAGCCATCCTAAGCCAGGCCCATTGTGAGCTAACATTGCAAAAAGCAAAGAAATCCAGAGGGGGGTCCACAGACCACCGGGAGAACATGCAAACTC
Organism: Erpetoichthys calabaricus; assembly: GCF_900747795.2. Taxonomy (NCBI): domain Eukaryota; kingdom Metazoa; phylum Chordata; class Cladistia; order Polypteriformes; family Polypteridae; genus Erpetoichthys; species Erpetoichthys calabaricus. The sequence continues at coordinate 368,764 of NC_041406.2, forward strand.
CTCACAGACCAGAATAGGCCTGAGATCTGATCCTGGGGCTTCGGAGCAGCTCAAGACCCCCGAGAAGCAAAAACGTCATAAAGAGGGCAAAGAAGTGCAAAGGGATTTGGTCATCAAAATGTCACAATGGACCCCTCGCCCTGTGGCTCGTCGGCTGCGTTACAGTGAAAGATTTGCTCCAGTTAAGAAAAGTGGCATTTACAGGTGGAGAAATGACCAAAGGTGACACTCCAGCCAGAAGAGGGCGCACAAGGAGGGGCTGAACCTTGGGACATTGGTCTAGCTACAAACGATCTTGTATGGGAGCTGGTATTGTATATAGCGCCTTTCAAATACACGTGACAATGGATTATATAGCGCCTTTCACTTATCTATCTATCTATCTATCTATCTATCTATCTATCTATCTATCTATCTATCTATGGCTGTCCACCTCCTTCACTCATCCTCCTTCCTGCTGTTCTTCTCTCTTTTTTGTCCTCTGTCTATGTCCCCATCATTTATAGCGCCTTGTCTCCCCTGGGTGGCACTCACCCCTAACAATAAGTGTGGCATGTTTCGTAGTGCCCCTGGATGAACACGGGTTCAGTCCACATGCTGAGTGCCCGTCTGCCCGTCCTGCTTGTCTGTTGATTGGCAAAGTTGAAGGCGAGCCCCCCCCATGGTTAAAGTCTGCTGCCTGCCCACAGTGGGTCATGTGACTGGCCAGTGACAGCTGTACTGTTCCTGTGTCTCGATTCATCTCTGTCACTGAGCCAGCTGTGTGGCCCTGATGTGGATGTTTGCTGCGAGGATTTCACGTCTGCCGCGGACCTCCAGAGTGACCCTCAGTGACTCACGTGACTTGTGAAGAGTTCTGGCCTGACGCTCACTAGGAGGGGTGCTATATAAAATCAAGCGGTTTGTCTTCACAGTGTGGGTGACTGAGTTTATGTCACATTGGAGGACACAAGTGTCCTATGTCTGTAAGTGACCTTTGTGCAGGGGGCACTGTACTGAACCCACCACACGGAGTGTTGAAAAAGGCTCCTGACCAGCCATTCTCTCAAAATATGGGCACAATGGTTCTGTGCCAGTAAGGGGTCTTGGCCTGATACTGGTCATGATTTGTTTTGTCTCACCCACCACTTCTATCTGTTTGTATATTGAGGGCAGGTGGGCACAACCCACCAGGGCCATAGGCCCCCTCAGACATTTCCTAATTCTCCACCACATGCTCAGGGTCATTTCTCGTGTCCCCTTGTGGTCTGCTCCAGGTGACCAATTGGTTCTGCAGTGGTCCTAATATGCAGGTGTGACCTGAAGCGTGTGGTCTAGCGATGGGGCCTGAAGGGCATCGTCAATGTGATGGTGAGGGTCACACGTTGGCGTTTCTGTGATTCCACATTTGCAATTCTCCCATGCAGACCTGAAACGTCCCGGACCACCTGCTTGCTCAATGGCACGTCTTGTGTCGGGCACAAGACGTGACACTGTGCCACTGAGGTGGCCCTGCCAGTTGGCGGAGTTGGCACAGAGCAGGTCTGTGTGGTGGAGAGCGATGGACGTGGGGTGTGGTGTTTGAGCTGTGCCAGGTCTGTGCATGTCACGGTCACTTGTCCTTTGTCACCTCAAAGCCTTTTGATTCTGAACTTGTGGGGCAGTTTGAGGCCCGAGGTTTTTCTGAGCAGCAGGGCCTTGCGAGGCTCTCCCTTCATGGGCTGCCTTTGTCAGATGATGGCATCACAATTGTCTGGTGCCAGTCGAGTCGGCCTGGGCACTTGCAGCCCGTTTGATGGCTTTTTGTGATGTTAAAGGTGGCTGAACTTGCTCTTCTCACTCGTCACTTGTTAAAGGGGCAGCCATGATTAGCGAGCTCAGAGAAGAAGGGGATTGTGGGATGGCCACGGCGCAAGTGTCATTCCAGGTGACAGCATCGCACGAGCCCCCCGATGTTAAAGCCAGACAAGGCTTTGCGCAGTTCCAGCGTCTTGCCACGGCGTGCCACCCTTGGCTCAATCACACAGATGCTGCTTATTTTCAGGGGATCTTTAAAATCCCTGCCAGCTGCCTTCTTCAAATGACATCTTTGGCATGTCACCTCGGTGTGAAGCCGCCTCCCTCCGTCTGTCAACAGGGTGCACTGGCATCACTCGCTCGTGACAAGCTTGTTTGAGGCGATTTGAAATTGGCACAGCAGCCTGTGAGTGCCGTTGTCTTTCTGTTTCCGTCGTCAGGTGTCAGCGCTGGAAGTGTGGAGCGTAGTGCCACGCTGGCCACTTGTTATGTGACGTTCATTTGATTTGTGACATGCAGCCATGGCCAGGCGCCAGTCCTTAACCCACTGGACTAGAAATGGACGCCCCGGTGTGCTGGCATGGGACAGGTGTGTCACTGTTTCTCGGCTCTCCTCATGCTGCCTTTCTGTTGTTAGCCCGGGCTTTTCATGAGGGTCTTAATGGAGCCCCCCATCCTGCTCCTCTGGGTGACCTGTCTGATTGAGGTGTCTGGTTGTGGCCATCAAGTCCCTCTTTTGGTGCCCAGCACAGGGACATCCAGCATGGCTGATGATGGCTACTTCCTCGGACTTTGCGGCCCACCCTATTTTGAAGGGTGGAGCTTGAAGCCCCCCATCTGTATGGCACATAATATGAAACAGGATTTAAGGTGGAACGGAAAGTCCAAATAAGCAGCTGTCATGGGGGAGACGGCCAGCACCCCCGACTGCTTAGAATGGCCCTTGTCACGTTGTCACCATCCGCTCCCTGGCTTGTGTTTACTTTCGTGTCCCTTTTGTCATTTCTCGCGTGTCCTCATATTGTCCTGTTTCTCCTTTGTGCTGTTCTGCTGTGTTCCTAGAGCTTTGTGGGAGGAGCCACTTCTGAAGCCCCGCCTCCAGCCTGTCTCTTTGAGTTCCTTCTGGACGTTTTCGGGGTCCCAGGTTTCTTTCTTTCTTTCTTTCTTTCTTTCTTTCTTTCTTTCTTTCTGCAATTGCTTTTTAGCTCACCTTCACTTTGCACTTCTTGTGCTTCCGTTTGAAATCTGAAATTAAAAATCTTTAGTAGTAAAGTTGCTGTTTTGGCCCCGCCCATCCAGGCCAGAGGCTTTTCGTGGCTCCTGTGGGCATTTCAGGTCACTTTGAAACTTCTGTGGGCTGCCTGGGGTGAGGCCTCTTCTGGGCAGGCCTGTTTTGTGGGTCTTCTCGGATGCCTCTCATCCCTTTGCTCTTTGGAGACCAATCATATATGACCCTGATAGTGTGTGTGGTGGTCCCATGGGGAAGCCCCCCATGTCTTCTGGTTCTCTGGATCAACACCTCCTGTGCTAATTATGGCCTCTAGGGGGTGCTGTGGCACAGTAGTGAAAGTGTGAAGCACAGAAATTGAATGGGGGGCTATGTGTGGTGGGCACATCCTGGATTAGTTGAGCCTTAATACCCCCGACATCCCTAACTGGCCCATCACATGGCACCATATGCCAGCTGGCAGCACAGATCACGGCCTTGGCATTGGCTGAGCATCCTCACTCTGCCACTCTGCCCATGAACATCAGGGCCAGTGGCAGCCAGTGGGCAGCTGAACTAAGAGTTTACTGTAGTGGTGCCACTGTGGAGCATAAAGGGGGCACCAACAGGCAGAGGAGTGGGGAACAGGAAACGGAAGGTGAAATGAACTGAGCTCTGCCACTCATTCATTTGGCTTCAAGCTCAATAACAGGGACAGTGACAAGGACAGGGACCCCACAAAAGCCATACGTGCAATGAGACGTTCACAGTCGTCATAGGCGAGGTGACAGAGCGCGGGGGTCCTGAAGGGCAGGCAAAGAGGGACACACCAACAATGGACAGTGTGGGCGCATTCAGCCCCCTGTAGTTCTACCCCTTGGTCACACACCGACTGGCATTTGAGCTCTCATGTGGGTGTGCTGTGCCCGCTTCTGTCGCCAGCCACGCTGCTGAGGCGCTGACCAGGGTGCTGAACTCTCTGACTGCTTTCTCTTTCTTTGGCCAGCTGTAAGCTGTGCCAGTGTCGATGTCACCTCCACCTTGTGTGGACCACCTCATTATGAGACTAAAATGCCTTGGAGGGGCTTTGAGGGTCTGAGGATTTCGACACAAAGAATTTAAAGTCGTCCTAACAACATATACACTGCTGTTTAGTTTAAGGTGATTAGCAGGAGCATTGGCACAATTGTGCCCAGGTGCCCACAGGAGAAAACATTCTGTAAGGCACACAGCAGGGTGACAGTCAACCAAGCTGGGCCATTGGGGTAAACTTGGATGTGAAAGACGATGACAAGGACATCAGTTCAGTGACAAAGTTCAAGCTGCCCTTGGTGTGATGGCACATGCCTGTTAAAAGGTCTGTGCCCCTGCCATTGCAAATGCCCCAGAGACATTTAGCTCATCGGCTGCCTGCTGAGAGTCACAGGGGAACAGGAAATGACGTGAAGAAGAGCGGCCACCACCAGGGACCCTGAGGAGTACCAGCGCCAATGCGCCAGCTCAACATGTAAGCTGATCCATGACAGACAATTGGACGGTTGGCGAGGTGGCAGCACAGCGGGTGACATCAAAAAAAATGAAAAGAGTGAGGGGGCAGAGGATTGGCAGCAAAATCAATCAATCAATCAATAAATAAATACAGACAGACACACAGACATGCGGACATCAATCAATCAATCAATCAATCAACGAGAGACGGTTGAGCGCGGTGCCTTCACTCCACAGCCGTCCTCAGCATGTCCCTTTTATGTGACACTGCAGTGTCACATGCACTACATTTGCCCCCCTATTCCTCACTCTGGTTGAGGGGGTCGCTGTTCCTAACACTGACTGGCCAACTCACTGACATTCAATGACACCTGCGGGTGACATCTGTCAGGATTGTCCACAGAGACACCTAGCGGGTGGGATGACAGGGGACTTCATCTCAGAGTGACTGTGACATGTGGCACAGCAGCCCTTCTGGCAGCCCGTAGACAAGAGTTTGGTTGCCCCTTTACTCATTCATTGTCCTAACATGCCAACTGTATGCCCCCCCCCCCCCCCACACACACACTGGGCAGAAGTCTGTCTTTTACTTAAACGGTGCCAGCCCATGGACAATGACCATCTCGAAAATGGACGAGCACGAGATAAGGACGGGCAAAGCAGTAGAGGTGCACATCGTCATACCTGTGTAGGCAGAGGGACACCACCAGGTGGCAGTATTTGCCAGTCCAGAATAGCAAAGGGCATTCAGTGCCAGAGCAGGCATCCTCAGGTCCTATGGATCACCCAGAAATTGGGATTGGAAGGTTGGCACCACATCATGACACCACCTGGCCAACAGAGGGCAGTCTGTGGTCCCAGTTGAAAAGAAGTGTGCCCACAAGACCCTTTTGAAAAAGTAAAGGCAGGCAGGAGGCTGGTAGTATTCTCTCACTTGCCTGCCAGCTGGCACTGAATGCCATATCTGAGTCCAAAACTTGATGCCAGGGAGAAAGGACAGGCAAAGAACCTGAAGAACGGGGCTCATGAAGGTGTAGTGGCATGCAGATGACTGATGCCATGAAGCCCTGCAGCCCTCTGTGCCTCCTCACATTTCTGTATTAAATCCACACAGCCATTAGTGGGCACAGCTGGCTCTGTATTGAAAAGCTTGTGTGGGCCACATGCCTGGTGTCATTTGTTCTGGGGCTTTGCATGTGCCAGCAGGTGCCACCACATCAAATGGTAAATACAGTTTCCATCAGAATCACAGTGGAGGACGTGTTCCTAAATGCCACATCAGTGGGTCTTTGGCAGTGTGCCTGCACCGCAGGAAAAAATGAGACATCTGGCGCCAGCACTTTGGCCTCAGAGGAGTACCAAGCCTGGGCACCTTCATCTTCACGTCTATCGATATGAAGCTGATGGCCACAGCTGTTTGTGCCAAGGCATGCCATCACTGGACAGCATGGTGAAGATGGTGAAAGTGAGGGCCTCCTGCAGCTGACCCAACAGAACCCGACAACTCCTGGCTGGCTCAGGTGGCGCCTCTCAATGCAGTTGGCATTGGCCCGGGTGAAGGTAAAGAGCTGAACAGATTCCATGTGTCTCAGTGGACTGGCGCTCCCTAAGGAGAAGGCTGCCAAGTTACAGGCTTTGGTCACCTGTAGCCTTCTGCTGGATGACAAGTTCAAGAAATGAGTGGACAGACTGATGGGGGGTCTGGTGGTCAATAATTCACTTGGAAATTAGAAGGAAGGTTTGAAGAGGAGCGGGCATTCAGACTGGCGTATGCTATCTACTGTATATAATCAATAGATAGATAGAGTGAAAGGCACTATATAATAGAGGTATGAATAAGAAAGACAGACAGATAGTAAAGTCGATAGGTGGCCCGGGCATCTCTCACGTTGGGTCAGCGCTCCTCTTCTTCTTGTCACTCGCCAGTGTCACAGGGCCATTTTCAGATCCTGCCATCCATCCTGCCCTTCTTGCTCCTTTAGCCTTTGGATTATTTACTTATTGCCCACTGAGCGTGGCACCCCCTCCAGTTGCAGAGTTCCAGACTCTCGTTGGCTCCCACAGTGCCACTGTGAACACGAGGACTCGACTTCCAAAACTGGCACCTTCAGAGGAGGCCCGCTGTTTAGCTGTCTGAAGTCGTCACTTTAGCGAGTGACAAAGAGTAACCATGACGGTGGCACAACAAGTGAGCGAGTGAGTGACAGAAAGCCTGTGGGCTCCCTGCCGGGCTGAGTTTGCGCCTGGCACTCCCTGCTGCTGATTGCATGTCTTAGGTGCCCATTTGCCGCCCCCAGGTGGTCGACGTTTCCATTTTTTCAGCAGCTCTTCATTTACGGAGGGCGTCACGGCCTCATGCTGCACCAATCAACAAACATCCTTACATCTTTGGAGTGTACAGGTGGCACAGCAGGTAGTGCAGCCATCTCCCAGTCCTTGTACTCTAGATGTCACCTGGTAGTGACAAATGGCTGCAGGATATGACACTTCTACTCATGTGACTCTGTTGATTTTTGTTGATGCAGCAATGGGGATAAATGGCGGGGCACATTAAATGGCGTTGCCATCTCTCTCCACTTCTAACTGGGGTGCCAACTCTGTGGTCACCTGTCACTGCCCAGGGCCAAGCTGGAGGTCACTTGGTGACCCTTGGAGCAGAGGGCATCAGTGAGTGGGTGAGTGTGGGCTTCCCATCCAGGGCTGGTTCCATGCCCACCACCTATCCTAGCAGCAGCAGGCACAAGGCAGGATGCATTCCTAGACAGGTGCCAGTCCATCACAGGACATGGTCACCACATGCCCCCTTCACCCAGACTAATGCAGACTCAAGTATGGCAATGGGGACAACATGCAGGCTCCACATAGGCAGCAATTTGAACCCAAGGCTCCCAAACAGAGGGGGTCAGATGGGGGGTGGGGGCACCTTAGCTGCCCCTTCAGCCCCTTCAAGATGGCTGAGCCTACAGCCCTAATGCAAATTAACAGGGTGCCCCCTTGTGGAGACTCTGAGCTAAAACAAGTGCAGCAGAGAGTTGCAAAAATGGAGCAAACGAGAAATGGCGTGGAGGACAGGCTCCACCCCCTCACATCCGACTCCTCCTCTTCCTCTTTCTCTATTGGCTGGCACTTCACCCCTCCTGGCAAGTGTAGCCTTTTGAACTGTGGTATGAAGTCAACTGGCAGTCAGACCCCAGTGTGCCAATGGCAGTGCCAGTCTTGTGATCTTTCTCATCTCTCATGCCCACTTCCTGCAGTGACAGCCTCTTCTCTTTAACAGTTTGCTGCCCCCTGGTGGCGCCTGATCATCCACCTCTCAAACTGTGAGGGTTGGCTGTCCCTCCACTAGACTACAGTTCTCCTTGTCATGCCACCCAGTGCCCTTCTGTCCCATATGTCGCTGAGGTCCCGTCTCTCCACTGTGACTTTGCTTGTCCTCTCATGAGTCTAAAGCCACCGTCAGGATATATTTGGACATCTCCATGTGACTGGTGACCCATTCTGGCTGCACTTATGCCCAATGCCACCAGGTAGACTCTGCAGTCCTAATGTTTGTGTGATATGGCGCCTTTTACAGAAACCCCATCTCAATGAAACTACAACAGAAGACTAAGAAGCAGTGTGACAAGCTGCCGGGCGAGGAGGCCCCAGTGGAGGTGACAGTGACAAAGTGACACCTGAGCCTCAGAGTGAATGTGACAGCTCAGATAGAGGGCAGCAGGCAGCCCTCTGTAAAGCTCTGTGAGAAATGGACAGGAGGCTGGCACTGATGTGCCCATCTGCTTGGCATCATCTCAGCACAGCACAGGTGAAGTGAGGCAGGGTGGATATGGGGGGGCCACACCTGGTCACATAGAACAGCAGGAAGTGTGGACATCTCATCCGGCCTTATGGGGAATTCCTGGAGATGGGTTGGCATGCTGTGATCCCCATCATGTGATGCTACTGCTGTGTAAAGCATTGGCACAGAGAAGAAGATCACCTGGGCATCACTGGCCCCGGGAACCATCCTGAAACTGAAGGATGAATAATAATAATAATAATAATAATAATGCATTTGATTTATATAGTGCCTTTCCCATTCTCAAGGTATTCAAAATGGCCTGGGACCTGGGAGAAAAAAGGTGCCATGGATGGTGTCAGGCTGGCATCATAAGGAGACCTCATGACCTCAGTCTGCTCGCCACATCCATCGACTCTGCCCATCTTTATCTTCAGGTTGGCCAAAAATCAAATAGGAGGTGCCAACTAGAGGTGTGGGGCCTCGGACGCTATGAAAGGGCACACCAGACCAGGGGACGAGCACACATTGGCACCAGAGGATTTATGGGATTGAACATGCCCCTCGTGCTCTGGCCACTCCCCCCACTCACATTTAGGGCCCTCCAGGTGGACTCCCATGGTGTGACCCTGAGGATGCCCATGTTAGCCTCCACGTCTTCTGCACACTGGCTCCTCTGATTCCCATAGCTGCTGATGGTCTTTGTGACTAAAATGAGTGAGCGGTCCACACTGCAGGAGTCCCAGCGCCTGGCCAGTGCACTCATTGTCTGCTGACCAGTAGGGGGCGCCGCACTCCCCATTACAGATGAGCTGGTCCTGAGCAGAAGGAGGACTAGTCTATGCTGGAAGAGTCCAAGCGCATGACTTCTGCTGACCAGCAGGGGGGCACCCTGTTACAGACAAGTGGGCCGCGAGCGCACTGAACAGGCGGGTGTCCTAAAGCGGCCCACTCACTCCACGGGGACGGCCATTAAAGTCTCGACTCAGGGCCTTGTCAAACGGCTGTTGTTTATTTATTTTTTCTTTGACTAGCAGATGTTGAAGCCCCCCGGCCCCCTCGCCGCAACTGAACTGACATACAGAAAGACTGTCTGGATGAAGACGAGCCCACTTAGCATCCTGTTTGATTGATTTATTTATTTATTTATTTATCAGTCTGAATTCAGCCTCCCTTAGGACACTTAAAGGGGAATCATAAAAGACAGAGCATCGGAATGAATCAGCCAGGCCACCAAAGCAGGGGACAACTGGAAAAGCGGGATGACAAGGGAAACTGCGAGACAGCAGCTGAGGACGAGCCTGTCATGGCATCCCACCGTCAAGGAAAGGTGACGGCGGAAAAGCAGGAAGCAAGTTAGTGACCCCGGAAAGGCGCTATATGTCACAAAGGCAGCACAATCCATGTGACAAATGGCTGAAATGCAATAAAATACAGTAGACTGCTGGGTATGAAAGGCACAATATGACAAGCAAGTACTCGGATGGCCCTCGTCAGCCCTCCCACTGATGTGGACGGGATACCCTGAGGTGGTCTTGAGTGTTAAAGGCGCTATAAAAAAATCTGTCACGTCAAGGCCCCCTTCACCTACTGAGCCCTCCACTCGTCAGCACACATGCCATCAAGCTCTGCTGCTGGTGTCACTCAGGGAGCCATGTCACCTGTAAGACTCCTAAGTAGGGGGGTCCACAGTAGGAAGTTGTGTCCCTACCCCCAGGTTTGACCCCGAATCAGGCTGCCCTGCTGGTTAAGGTGCTGAACTGCACCTGATAGTCTTTGTGTCCTCCTGGTGTGGTCAACGTGCAAGATCACAGAGGGGGCTTTGACCTGACAACACGGAGCACACTGAGCTGTCACTCCAAAAGAGACTATGACCCTTATCTATCTATCTATCTATCTATCTATCTATCTATCTATCTATCTATCTATCTATCTATCTATCTATCTGTAATATAGCGCCTTTCACTCTATCTATCTATCTATCTATCTATCTATCTATCTATCTATCTATCTATCTATCTATCTATCTATCTGTAATATAGCGCCTTTCACTCTATCTATCTATCTATCTATCTATCTATCTATCTATCTATCTATCTATCTATCTATCTATCTATCTATCTATCTATCTATCTATCCTATTTTCACCTCTGTCTTGATGTCATGTAGCGCCTTTCCCACTTGCCTCTCATGCCGCCACACCCCATCGATGCGTACAAAGCAGAAAGAGAACATCTGGGGTCTCAGCTTCACAATTAGTGGGGGGGGGGGTTCAAAATGACAACATGTACAAAGGCAAACCAAAGAGCCAATCCGAGTGGGCCAGGTGGGCAATCGTAAGGCGGCTCTTCCTGTGCTGGCACTGCCAACACTGCCCCCTGCAGGCTGGGCTTCTGCTTCTTTTCTGGCTGTTCCTTATCTTGAAGTCCCTTCTATCGTCTGTCACGTGTGTGTAAATGTTGTGCTTTACTGAGCGTGTGTGTGCGTGACGCCTGCGGGGCGCTATATATAAGTGTCGACTTCCGTGAATTGCATTGGTGGTGACATCCCCATGACTGCCACCCCATGGCTTCAGGCTCCCCTCTCATCTCTTTGTAATGCGTCTCGAGAAAGGAGCTATATTAAGTGGTCTCCTTGCCTTCCCTTGCAGCAATCCTATGCCCTGACTCCTCATCCCATGGCGCCCCCCAGCCCGAGCACCAACAGCAGCAGCAACAGCAGCAGCAGTGAGCAGCTGAGCAAAACTAACCTGTACATCCGAGGTCTCCCACCGGGCACCACCGACCAGGACCTCATCAAGCTCTGCCAACCGTAAGTCCCAGCGCCGCCACCACCGCCGCCGCCTCTGATGAGGGTACCCCCTTTGGGGCATTTAGCTTTACAGTTTCCGCTCAGCTCTGGGTGAGAACGCCGCATGTTTGGGACCCTCGGGTGAGCCCTTCACCTGTCACAGCTCACCTTCTACTCCCCCAGGCAGCCTGCAGTTCCAGTGTTCCCCAGTAGATGCTGCTCTTTAAACACCAGTGACGTCATCTAGTGACCTATCGGCTGAGGGGGAGGAGCTTCACCTGTGATGCGGCAGTGGGTGTTGTGAGTTTATTTAGGTACAATGGTGACATTGCTCTGCTGCCACTTTGAGAGCCCTTTCACTGGACCTTCTCTTGGTGGCAGTCATGTTGTGTACCGGTTGCTGGGCTGGTTGCCTTGACAACTGAATGCAGTGGCATGGGGTGGCGTTCTTGGACAGACCCTCATTGTGTTGGCTTGTGTTTTGTTTTAATTAAGGGTGGTCTTCAGCCAGCCCAGCCGCTCTCCTCTCACCTTTACCAGCCTGGCTTGGTCATTTTTGTAATTTGGACACAGAGGAGGCCTCACCAGCCTGTCAGTTGGCTCCTTTGACTCTCTATATGACCTACCATCTGACTGGCATACTTACTGTGCCCAGCCTACTGTGACTTCCACATCGCTCTCCATGGTCCTGAACCCACAGGGCTGCTCCACTCCGGACCTTCTCTAGCGCTGCACTTGAACCCTGGACCAAGGGGGAGCCAACGAGACAGACGGCGCTTGCATGAGTCCATCACTAAGAGACCCGTCGGTGGGTGACTTTGGGATCACAGGACAGGCCTCAGAGGGGCACCCGTCAGGTCCGTCTGAATCTATCTGCCTATTCAGTTCATGAGGGCACCCCAAAGCAGTGCCACTGCCAGCCTCTCATGCTGCCCCCTTTTGCCCTCAACTTGTGATCATATCCTTATTTTTAAGCTGTCAGGGCTTCAGGGTGAGCGCTATGTAAGGACAGTGTGACCTCCAGAGTGACCATCCAGCTGGCGCCCCCTTTAGGCCTGTTGCTGAAGAATGGAGTTGAGGTCAAAGAACCAGTCTGTAAGTTAAGGTACCTAGCTGGCACAGTGCCAGTAACCAGAGGACCCCAGAGAGAGGTGTGCAGGGCACTGGCCATATGACAGCAAGGTTGGCTCACCGATGCGGGTATGAGGCTGGGTTGTGACCCAGACTGGCATGGCTCTGTAAACCGGCCTGGCTGGTGTTGGCATGTACAGAGTCCAGTAGCCTTGTCTCATGAGCCCAGTGGCATAGCTGGGTAAGGGGGGACATCTGTCCCCGGGCACAGCATCCAGGGGGCGCCAAATTGATGTTTCTTTCCCTTCCCCATCGCATTTTGGCAAACAGGAGTGGGCGCGAAATCTTCAGTTGTCCCCTGGCGCTGAAAACCTTAGCGACGCCTCTGCGTGAGCCTGCCTGATGTCACCTCAGTACACCCGCTGGCTTCTCTGAATTGAGTCCCCAACTTTATTGTTTGCCTCCTCTATGCCCCCCACCTTAACAGACATCCCATAATAATCACGCAGGGCAGGATGGGGGGGGGGGGCACCCTTAAAGCCCTTGGCTGTTGACGCCTGTGTTCCTCAAGTATTTGTACTGGGGATGTCAGGGTGGCACCGCAGGGCGGACCCCTGCACTTTATAAACTGATTTAAAAACTGAGCCTAGCAGCCTCAGTGAAAGGCACAGAAATAGTGAGAACTGGGAAAGGCGCTAGATAGATAGATAGATAGATAGATAGATAGATAGATAGATAGATAGATAGATAGATAGATAGATAGATAGATAGATAGATAGATAGATAGATAGATAGAGTGAAAGGCGCCATATTACATTAATGGAGGGGAAGGAAGTTTTGGTTCATTTGGACTTCTTAACACCAGCAGCCCGTCTCTTTGTCAGCTCAGTGGTGCCCTCTGCTGGCCACCCTCCTGTCAGTCTGAACTCTTGATTCGTCGATTAAACGATTCATTGATGAGCTGAGAAAAGGCAGCAGACACCAAGAGGCTGTGCCAATGACAGCCTGCCAGGAAACACAGCAGGGCAGCACAAGACCCCTGAATGAAGAGCCTTTTTTAATTCTCGTTTATTTTCGACTAACCGTATCATCTGCAGCTCATGGAGGGCATCATCTGCCCCAGCAACAGCAGGTCTTGAAGTTGCCAGTCTGTGGAGGACACATGCAGCTCAGTTCACCCAAGCAACACTCAGTGGCACCTCGGGTCAGATCAGCCCAAACACAGCCGGGTGGCACTGCCACCTCCATGCCCTATTTACTGCAAATGTGAATTAAGCAGACGTGAAGGAGCTCAAATTGCCAAGTGCTATGATTTGGAAAATGTGGAATGCTGATGTGCCATCCTGACCACCTGGGCCTCATCTGGCCTGCCAGCTCAGGGCAATTACGGCCTTGTTAATTTATCAAATGTGTTGACGGTGGCAGTGAGACTTCATTCTGGCACAACATGCCAAACACGGTCTGACGGAGCCCTCAGAGTCTGTGTGGGTGTCAGCTGGCATCATGCAGAGCGTCACCGAGTGCCAGTCTGCCAAGGTCGCTTTTCATGGCAGGAAGACTCCATCGGCATGGCGACTGGGTGTGTTTGCCATCCTCTTCTAACCCACCTGTCCATCTCAGAGCCCAGGAGGCCACGCAGGCCTGTTTCTGTACTTGATATAGCGCCTTTCAGTTCATAACCTGCCACCTTGCACCCCAGTCATCCCTGCAGTGTAACAGAAGGTCTGCCAGTTATAGAGAGCAATACTATTGTTATGTCCTAAAGGTCTACCACTTATACAGCGCCTTTCATCTGTCGAGTTTTGATCTCTCTGCCTCTTATGCTTGGACAGGCTTGGTGGCTCAGAGGTTAGCCCTGCAGCCGCATAGCTCAGGTTCATAGCTTCTTACTGCCTGTGTGGACTTTGTGTGTTCTCGCCATGTGCCACTTCTCCTTCTTAGGGTGGCACGTGGCCTTGTTATGGGATGTTTCCCAGCTCTGTGCCATGTCATTTTTTTTTTGCATCAATTCTGTCGAGTCGCCTTGTCCATATCACTTTGATTGACGACTGTCCATTTGCTCTTCCATGTGTCCCCCCAGTGGTCTTTGCCCACTCTTCATTGCATTTGCCACAGAGACCCAGATGCCACAGTGAAGACCCCCTTCTCTTTTCTCTTCACGTCCATCTCGCTGGCGGCTCCTGTCGCATCAAAGCATAGAAAGTGAAGTGCAGAGAAGGCACATTGGTGCCCTGAGATGTCTGGAGTGGTGAATTAGGGTGACGCTAAAGGATCATCATCATCATCATCCTCATCCTTCATGTGGCACACCAGGCTTATTCAGAGTGACTAACGTAAACACGGGGTCACATCTTGGATGATAACACGTGAATAGGCTGACAGGGGGTGCCACGGGTGAGGACAGCCCCACCTGAGACCACCGGAGGTGACAGCACTGACCCCCCCACCCCCCACTGTCAGGGCAGAGCAATTGGACAGGGCAGTGTGGAAATGCAGTGGCCACAAGAGGGCAGCAAAGTCTGTGTGTGTGATGGGTACAATGTCATGGTGGGGGGGGAGGTAGAAAGAGAGATGAGAGCACTGAGCCCCCACAACATGACCCAGCTGGGACAAGTAGGGCACAGCTGCAGGTACTGTAAGGACTGGCACGATGTCTGTTAGTCCCCAGCCCATCCTCCAGGGGGCAGCAGGGAGGCCATTGGAGGTGCTGACTCTGAGATGAGGGTCACATGTGTAAAGGAGTGACCCTGGAAGTGACCCTTTAGCCAAAGCACAGGTTGGTAGTGCAAGCAGATGGTCCCCCCGTGCCAGGCAGACAGGGGTTCCAGCATTGCCATTCTCCTTTTTGTGCTCCTCACCATCTTTCCTTCTGACTTTGCAGTTTGGCTCTGAATTACCAGTCCTGGGCACCATCTTGAGGGGCTGGATAGGCTGCCAGCAGTGTGTGTGGCACATGACGTGCTTATCAGATGGTCGGAGGGTCAATGCCATGCATTTCCTTGGCTGATCTCACGATGGGCATTCAGCACACCCCATCCCAAGTTCCATGTGCCAGTGGTCCTGTGCCCAAAGCTGGTCTGCCCCTCCTCACCCTGACCCAGGAATGCCACCGAGCAAAGTGCTGGCAGGGAAACTACAAGAATGTCCAGAGCCTGAGGCTCAAAGAGAACATCCGAGAAAATCTCCAGGAAACCAAAGGTAATGAGTGCAGCATGGCAGCGCCCCCCAGAGGATGGGATTGTAGTTCAAGCTGTGGGCAGTGGGCGGAGCTCTGGGTCAGGCCCTGCCCACCCCCTAAAGTGAGGACCAGAAGGTGAAGAACGACGGAGAAAAGCCCAATACAAAAACACAATCCTCTGGAATCTCGAATGGTCGCCCCTTCTGCCTTAGTGACGTGGTGACAGCCACACCACAAAATGGTGGCATCGGGAAAAGGCGCAAACGTTATTGAACTGAATGAACAAAAGATGAATTCAAGAGCCCACCATAAGCACGGAGCTCTTCTTACGAGGCCGACTCAGGATTAAGACATAAGGTGGCCACTGGGGGCACAGCCTTGCCCCCTCAGGCCTGGAGTTGTCTCTGCCAGCTTGTGCCCATCTCCTCTCCTCTTTAACTCCCTCTGGGTTCTGTGTCCTGGCTTGGCATTGTCCAGCTTTCCTACCTCCTCCATCTTGTCATTCTGCTCTCCACCCGCTCACTGCTTTGATGTCTCTGTGGCTCTTGTGGTCCTCCGTGTCTTCTCCCCCCTCGTCTTTCCTCATTTTCCAGACTTTCTGCTCCTCCAGAGCTCTCATCTCCTCCATCTAAGCTATGATCCAAGTCAGACCCCCAGGTCCTTGGCCTCTTCCTGACCACCTGGCTTTGCTTCAAACACCCGGCACGTCTCTCTGCTGTGTCTCCTCCACCGGGGTCTCCAAACCAGTGACCCAGTGGGGGATGAGGGTGGGCTGGCCTGGGGGTCCAACATGGATTCTCTCTCATCCATCTTCTTTTTCTTCTTTTTGCTTTTCAGATACGGAAAAATCGTTTCAACGAAGGCAATTCTGGACAAAAACACGAATCAGTGCAAAGGTACGTGGTGGGCTTCGAAAGACTGGGGGGCCGTGTAAGGGTCTCAGTGTGGGTGGGCCCGGCTGTATGGAAATGGTGCCTAGGACACAGGGGTGGAAAAAGAGGACAAAGTTCAAACAAAATCAGTTTAGCATACGGGTGAAAGGCACTATATGAGTTTGTGAGAAGTGGGGTGAGACCTCCGTGAAAGAAAGAAAGAAAGAAAGAAAGAAAGAAAGAAAGAAAGAAAGAAAGAAAGAAGGCAGGCAAACGCGTACCTGAAGTTTAGAATGGCTGTGAAAGGCGCTAAATAAACAGAGCATAGGGTGACAAGTCGGCTCAGCAGTTGGCGCTGCTGCCCCCCTCGTCTCCATGTGCACTATGCATGTTCACCCAGAGACCAGAAGGTCCAGTTCACTGACCCTCTGTGAGTGAATCGACCCCACTTTGGACTGGCGCCCCCTCCAGGTTGTTCTTGTCAGGGCAGGCGCCAGCCCCCTGTAGCCCTGACTTGGATGAAGCAGGTTTGTGACGTTCTGTCAGTAGGTGTCAAGAATAGGCTGCATGTCCACAGTGTCCCACGTGTAGACCCTGTCTTGATTATTGAAGGACACTCAGAAGTGACGGCGCTGACGGTGTGGTGGGACATCTCAGTGACAGAGAGGGGCAGCAGTTACCGGAGGTCTGGAGAGCCTCGCTCACTCACTCTGTCACTCACTCATTCATTCAACTCTGTCACTTGGTCACTCAATCACTTGGTCACTCGGTCATTTGATCACTTGGTCACTTGGTCAATCGATCACTCAGTCACTTGGTCATTTGATCACTTGGTCACTTGGTCAATCAGTCACTCAGTCACACGGTCACTTGGTCACTTGGATTCTCATTCCGTTGCTCTTTTTGATGAGTCGGGACGTGGAATTCCAAAGCACCTTTTCCTTCCGTCCTTCCTCCCCGCATGTCTGTGGACACTAAGTGACTTGCGCTGTCACCTGTCGTGTCACAGGACTGCCCACTCCAATGCCCATAAAGCTCTCATCTATCTGTCTGGGAAGGCCTGTTTGTCACACTGTGCCCGGTCATACACAGTCACACTACACTGTAGAGACACTCCCACACAGTTGACAACGAGTGACACTTGGGGTTTCTTTGTCACTCAAAGAGGTGGAGGAGGAGGAGGAGCTTCTCTGCGTGGCCAATAAGTGTCTGATGGAGGTGTGGTCAATCAAGAGCAAATCTCGTTTTCCCACAGGAGGGCGGCACCCTTCCCTGTTGCCAAGGTAACCAGGTCCCCTTTGTCTCACACACACACACACCCCCGGAGGTCATAGAGAGGGGTCTGCTGTGCCAGGTTTGTCGTGTCACACAAGAAGACTCCGGGCTGGAATGGCTGCCACACGGGCGTTGGTGACGTTCTGAGCACTCGAGTCGCTGGGAGATTTCAGGATTTTAGTCTTCATAAATTTGCATAAATTCTGATTTGTCATTCTGGGATGTCGGGGGTCTCCTGACGAGGGGAAACAAAGTCATCTAAGCAGAAGGCTGTGGATATGGTGCAGGGACGGGCAGAAGGCGCTATATAAGGCACCGGTCAGCCCTCACCCTCGGGTCTTCATCTTACTTAGCAGTGCCAGAGTGAGTCCCGAGGGTCTTAATCAAACAGGCCAGGGGTCCCGAGCGTCATTGTCCCGCCCGTGCTTTGGGTGTTTTGCAGGCTTTCCTGTTTTAGAGTCTACTTTATGGGGGGGGGGGGGGTTTGTCCCCTTGGATTGGTTTACTTTTACTTTGGTGATACAGGAATGGCATCACATGACCACAGCCGTGACACGCGTGACACAGGAGACACTGGCAGTGGCGGTGGCAGTGATTCCACGTACTGCCATCCTTTTTTTTGTGATTGGTGGTCACTCCTTTTTTTTTTGCTTTCCTGGTGGGTTTCTAGGACTTCTTGTCAGCCATTCTGGAGTTTCCGAGCTCGAGGAATCCCACTGAATTCCGTCGATTCCTGATGAACTTGTACATGTTTAGCGTCCATGTTGAATATTGACGGGCAGTGCCGTTTTGGTGACGTTCATGCTGGCTGCTGACACAGTGACCCCCAGAGTTCTCCACCTGCTCGCGTGACATCACTGGGGTGTCACTTTGTCCGCCATGTTTCTCTAACCTGAATGTGCTGTTTGCCGCTGTTTTTCGTTCTCGTTTTTCTGACCTTCATTCTGGCTTACGGCTCGGATTCTTGTCTCTCGCTTGTGGCTCGGTGACAGAGTGGTTTGTCTCCATGGTAACGACCCTGGCGTGTCCCCAGTTTGTCCCCATTTCAGCACAGCAGGGCACTTTTACTTGAAGTTGCTTTGCCTGCTCAGAGTTTGGTTCTCCTTTATGTTTGTGAGGTCATCTTTCTCGGGTTTTTTTTGCCCCGTTGCCTTGGCATTACCTTGGCGTTGTCCTGGTGGCCCAGTGCAGTGGTCTTTCTGTTACGGTTGCTTTCATTTTCATTTGTCTCTTCATCTCCTGTTCCTTGTCACTCTCAGTAATCTTCAGGGACGAAGTCTTACTCTCTAGAGGACAGTTGGTGGCAATTCAGGACCATGGAGAGCAACAAATGAGGAAGGCTGAATGAACCTGAAGCTGACAGATGCCATTAAGAAGGCTGGTAGGGGGTTATGTCATATAGCGCCCTGACACGTGGAGTACCAGTCAAATGAGGCCATTCTGAGGTTCTCAAATGCACTGGTGAGGACTCACCGAGACATCTGTGGCCAGTTCTGGTCTCCATATTCCAAAAAAGACAAAACAGCACAAGACAAAGTCCAGAGGAGAGCAGCCAGGCTGATTGAGGACCATGGAGAGCAGCTGAGGAGCAAAGGCTGAAGGAACTGAACCAGCAAACAGTGACTAGGAGGTGACCACGAGTTGACCACGAGGTGACTAGGAGGTGACATATGAGATGACCATGAGGTGACTAGGAGGTGACCATGATATGTTTCAAATTATGAAGGGAACTTGTGGAGTGAGTCAGAGGCGTCCCTTTAAGGGACTAGAGGGGGCGCTAGAGAGGAGTTGGTTGAAGGACACAAACATCACAAAGCTCTTCTTCACACAAAGAACCACAAACACACAGAAGACATGTCCAAGGGGTGTGATGGTCAGTAGGGCTGTGGGGACCCCCAGAGTCAGTTGGGTTGACGGGAATGGGGAGCTCGTTGGGCCGAGTGGCCTGTCCTCATACTGGGCATTTTAAGGACCATTGGGTGCTGACTGACCAGGCGCAGCCATTGAAGTGAAGTGGGGCTTCATCATTCATCCTGACAGAGCCAACTGGGGCTGGTGTGGGGATGTGGATAAGCAAAAATGGCAAAGTGGCACCGACATGCCAGGTACCTGCTGAAGACTGTGGCAGTGGGGGGTCATATGCCAACAGGCTAACAGTGTGAAGACCAAAGGCAAAGGGCAGAGTGTCGAAGGGGGAGTGTGGTGAACCAGCGCTGGACCAGGGCACCTCCACCACATTCACACAGCTCTTGTTTGATTGAGCAGGGGGATGAAAACAAACGGAGAGACAGAAAAGAAGTGCCAAGGTGGCAATACCAGGAGGACATCAGAAGACCCAACTGTCAACACCTGAAAAGATCAAATCCAATGAAAGCCCACATCAGGAGCTCAGGGTCTGGGAAAGGAGTTTAGGGTGAGGCATCACTGGGGCCAAATTCTGATTCTGATGAAATCACCCAAAGCACCAGGGCAGGAGTAGCTGTGCCAGTCAGGAGTGCCAGGGAGCCCAAAAGGGAGGAGAAATGGAGTGGAAAATGAAAGGAGAGAAAAGTCACCAGGAAATGAAGGAGCACAAAAAGTCCTGGAAATGGAGAGTGAGGACCCAACGAGCCGCCATCCATGCCACCACAACACTTTCCTGTCACTTTCCTTCCCGTAGACCCCATTTCCAAAATCCCTTCACATCTCCTTGTGTTCCTCTTACCTTTCTTGTGGGTTTTTTTGGTGGATTTCTCCAGGAGGCGGGGCCATCCATCCATCCATCACTTGTCAGGGTCCGCCCTCGGCCAACTCAAGGCAGGCTGGGAAGTGAAGTCCAGGGCATCTCATTCTGAGTGGTGGGTTTGGGTGGGATTTGTGAGTTTTGTACTTTCTTGGATTTCCGGCTCTGGCTCTCGACTCCCTTTGGGGTCTCGTTTGTTTCGGATTGCAGTTTGTTCTTTTTTTTTTTTTGCCTATTATTATTTTGATTTGTTTTCCTCTTCCTCTCCCTAATGAAGTTTCTTCATTGCATTGCATTGCTCTGTACAAGCCAGGGCTTGATGGTGATCCCCTCCCTTGTGGGACATTTTCTAGTCCATTTTTGAGCTTTGAGTTTGAAGCACATTGTGGCCCAGTGTAGGCCGAAGCCTGAATCTCTAGTGGAGGTGAGGGTAAGGCAGGGACGAGTAAAGGGGGATGCCAGGCAAAGTGGCACATCACCAGGCAATGGTGCTCCTCAGGGCAGGGGGGTGAGATTCAGGCCCTGCTTCCCTTGCTGCTTTTGAAGTCCTCATAACACTTGGACCATAACAGGGGATTGGCACCCACATAAGGTCAAGAGGAGGGCATTCATGCCAGTCAGATAGAGACAAGAAGGACCATTGCTCAGTATAGACGTGACAAGCACTTGGGATGTTGTATTGCGCCTTTCTGTAGGCACCTTGCATCAACGTGGTTACCTTCCCTGCCAGGCCACCCCACATCTCTACTTTACAGATGGCCAGTTCAGAAGTTCCTTTTCCTCATGCCCTGCACATTGCATGCCAAAGTGGGCATGGGCAGGCCATTTAGTGGAGGGTCTTACAGGGCAGGATGCCATAATCGGTTCACGGGGCACCTTAGAGACTGGCATTGACCCTATTTGGAGAGACGGGGCCTCACCCAATAACTTCACAAACGGCATCTTCTCTGAATGTTGCCATCCCATGTAATTCTTAATGCTGCCCAGGGGTCCTAGTGGCACCATCCCACCTTGCACCCTGGCATGGCCCTCAGGTCTGGTTCTCCTTGTACAAAGCACCGTTAAGAATTATCAGCCCTCGTTTTGTGCCCCCAGTAGACATCGATGGTCCCTCCACCCACCAATTGGCTGAGTCACCTTCACTTGACCAGCCACTGGGACCTCAGCTGTCCATTTGTGGGCCCATCTGTGTCCATTACTCAGAGCAGCATCTCATCCCGGGGGTCCCATTTCTCAGCACAGTTGCCCCCCCTCGGACCTCCATTAGCAGGTCTGCGGTGCACTTTTCTGGCCGGCAGGACTCCACGGAGGCTTTTACAGTTTCAGTCGGAGAGGAGGAGCTGTGGGGGGGCTCAGGGCACATCTGCCATGACCCTTTCTGAAGAAGCACGTGGCCCCCCAGTGGACAAGGACAGGACAGCAGCGTAAACACAAGCCAATCAAATGCCAGTTCATTAAGAATCCTGTGTGTCCTTGTCACCTCTGGCTCCCCTGTGACACGGGCCCTGTCATTCAAGCACTGGAGCAGTTCGAAGGCTTACTTTGAGAGGCGCTATATAAGATAACGCAGTATCAGTTAAGCAGCCGCCATGTTATAAAATACATTAAAAAAGAAACAAAAACAAAGCAAAATGTGTCCCTAAAATCATGTCATTGTTCATATCGGGACGCGTCTGTAACTCATTAATAACAATAATCGAAAGTGTCACCAACACCTCGGCACACCTCGTCCAACTCCAGGGCCCACCAGCTCGGCATCAGAAAGCCGCTGCACTGCACCATGAAAAGGCGCTATATCACATCTCCACTCACTGGCAAGGTCACCTTGTGCCCTGTGTGTGGGGCTTGTAGGGCCCTTTGGGATGGGACTCTCCTGGAAAGGCGCTATATCACAGCACAGAGCTGCAGGCTGTCTCCCGTGTGACCCTCTCAGCTGCAGGGCGAGGAGCTTTGGGAGTCAACAGGTGCCACTTGACAAGGACGAGGACGAGCCAGAGGATGTCAGGCAGGAGGCTCATTACCCCCCTGGTGGACAAGGACTGTAAGAGCAGCGTGAGCACCTCTGGTGTGACCACGAGCCACTTGTTCCACCTCCTTGAGAAATCCTTAGGGTGTGCCAGTCAAGCAGCATTCTGCCAAGAATGGCCTCCACATCCTCGCCACCACTCCCTCTCCTGTCACTTGTCACCTGTCAGCCATGCTCTGTGAATGCTTTGAAAGATGCTATGTAAGGTCACAATAGCATCGGTCAGAATTTCACTGATGTGCTGACCTTCTAATAATGTAATGAAAGACCCCCATATGCCCTCACAAGGTGGCACGCTCTCCACGCCAGGTGTTGCTGACTGAGTGACTTCCAGAGTATGAGGGATGGTGGACTGCTGCCCAGGAGCTAACATGGGTGCCCAAACCTCTCCATAATGGGTGATGTTTCCTGAATGGACAAAAGGGGCACTGACTTCCCCGGGTCTGGAACTGGGATGTGAGTTGGCACAACCAATGTGGAACTTGGGCACTGGCTCATTAACCAGCGATGTTGTCTGGCTTCTCCCTTGACTCGTCCCTCCCTTACCCCACCATTTCATGCTGCTTTTGCTTTTCACATGTGGCGCTTGGCAGGCCTCTCGCCATGTGCTGCCCTGGGTCACATCACACCAATCTGATGTTGGCGCTTCCACCGGAGCTCTCTGAAGGCAAAAATGAGGAAGAAAAACAACAAGACCAGGAGGCTCAGATTACACCAAAGGAGGAAAAGGAAAAGCCGATTGGCAGGCATGCCAAGGTGAGGCCTGGTCAAGCAGAGCGGAGTGAGACATCTTGATTGGCGCTGTGTGCTCACGGAGTTTCATGAAATCGGAGCCCCACTGGGAATTGCTTTTCATGGGAATGCAAAGACATGTCTCAGACCCTCAGACTGGCACTCCCACTGGGACTTGTGCCCCTCCCTGTACATGTGCCCATCACTGACTTTTATCTAATGGCTGCCAGTTCTTCTGCTGCCTTTGAAAATGCATTTTTACACTGCTGGCCTATGGTGGACTGGCACTTTGCCCAGTGCTGCTTCAAGCTTTGTGCACAGAGCTGCATGGGCACACTGTGGCCCCCACCATGGGGCTAACCATTCCTTAAGCAGGTTTACAAAGTGGATGGATGATTTGGAAAGAGAAGATGTAATGGTGCCTATTGGGGGTGCCATCCTCGTGCCCATTTCTGTCATGAGTTTCCTCTGAGCAGAAGATTTGTAAAGTTATATTCAAATGGAGCATAAAAACTGGCGCCAGCTAATGGGTCCAGTTCAAAATAATGCCTGGCATCAAAAAATGACAATGGGCACCAGCTACAGAGTTCCAGAATTAGGCACTGTGTGCCCAAAAAAGTGGGTCAGTCCAGCCCGAGTAACCAGTCATGTTGGCACCTACAGGACTACTTGGCACCACGCCATCTGTTTTCTACTTTTTTTATTTTTTGGAGACCCCAGAGCAGCTGACAAAGGCATGAGGTGCCAGCGTGGGAGACATTTAGTGTGCCCGGCCTAGCTGACCCTTTAGCAGCATGCAGGTGAGCCAATTAGCCCTATAGCATTGGGACTGGCATTGAAGAATAAGGGTGAGACTGGCAAAGGCAATCGAGTATGGCAAGGTGGTGGAGGGACAATGAATGGTGGACTTCACTGGAAAAGGACAAAAACATCCACAGGGTGTGTGCCCCTCTATCTGTCTGATATATAGTGCCTTTCCTGCCTCTTTAGTATCTCTCTGTTATACGGTGCCATACCATATAGTGCCTGTCTGTTGATCTATCATATAGCGCCTTTTTATCTAACTACTACTGTATATGGTATATCTAATATACAGTATATAGTGCCTTTACACCCTGTCTATGTTCCCCTCATGTTGTACCTTCATGTCCATCCATTGTGTGGCATCTCTGTTTAATGTCCTTTATTTGTCATTTAGGTGGCTCTGTGGCTCAGGGCCTGCACTGCTATCTGGAAGGGTCAAATCTCATCACGGCCAGAAGGGACTCTACTCCACGGGGCAGCACGGGTTGGCTCCTTGACCTGAAGGCTCCTCATCGCTTGACTTTGTTCTTCTTCTTCTTCAGGTTACGGCTTTGTGGACTTCGACAGCCCAGCAGCGGCCCAGAAAGCAGTGGCGTCCCTCAAGGCCAGCGGAGTGCAGGCCCAGATGGCGAAGGTAGGAACACCAGTCTGATTGGACTTTGACCTCACGTGGTGAGGCTCCCATAACCAGGAGCACATTGGTCACTGCAAAGCCACCAGCTCATGATGACCCCTCACTGTTCACAATCCCCACTCTTCATCATTCTCTTCCTCCTCCTCCTCCTCCTCCAGCACTGACTCCAAATCACCCAGCAGACTAGGAGGAGACACAAAAGCCACACCTGGGGGCACTTCAGGTACATCACAGGTGTATCTTAGGAAGCAGTGCCCTCTAGTGGCTCCAGAGGACCCCAGCAGGGCTGCAGTTCAGGCAACAAAGACCACACAGTTTTGTGAGTGTCAAAGCAGGAGCATCACCAGAGGGGCACTACCACCTAGAGGGCAGGGGGGTTCACTGTCTCATGTCTACCACTGACCCACCATTGTCTGGCCTTCCATCCTCAGAGGGTGCTACCATCTATCTATCTATCTATCTATCTATCTATCTATCTATCTATCTATCTATCTATCTATCTATCTATCTATCTATCTATCTATCTATCTATCTATCTCTCTCTATTATATAGTGTCCTTCATATCATCTTTCCCATCAGCACTGTGTCCCCAGATTTTCATATTCCCTGTTGTCCTGCAGAATGCCCACACAGGGCAGTGCCCAGGGAACACTGCCACTCATATCATACCTGTCTGCTCAGGCTGTGCTTTCTGTTCAAAACATCAGACAGATGGTCTGGTGCCCTGATGTGTGGACATTAATGGTGGCTGACAGGTTTTCATTTGTTTTCCTTGCCCACCTGTCTGAGTCCCGCTTGTCACTCGTGTGGGTGACCTGGGTAGGAGATGGATGAAGTGCCAGCCATCCTGCGTGTCCACAGGCTCCAAGGATCCCTCTTTGAAGTTGTAGTCACCTGACCCCCCAGTGACTGTGACCTGACTGGCCACATGGCACCTGCTGCACCATCTTGTGTTGTCCACCCACTGGTTTAGTTGAATGTCTCCTAACTGGCCAGAAGCCATTGGTGATGTTTAATGGCCATGCCAGGAAGAGCAAGAGGAAGGTGGGCATGGCAAGGCAGTCCACAGGCCAGACGGGCTACTGTTGCCTGCCCAGGATGCCACACCACAGCAGTCTGTGTGCTCTCAAGATGTCACGTCACCTCCAGCCACTTGAGGCAGCAACACTGCCCTGCTGTATGGAGGCAGATTGGCACAGAGCCTCATGGGAAGTGTAGTCTCTGGCAGAGGTCCACTAGCCTGGCACTAAAGGACGGGCAGGAGAAGAGTGGACCCCAGGGCTGGCCTGGCAGGGAGGAAGAGGATGAGGCCAGTGTGCTGAGGAAGGGGCCGGTGTCCTTCAGTAAAGGCTCCCTTGGGCTCAGCGCATTTGAACCTCCTTCCATTTTTAGAATTCCTACTGTTTGCCTGGTCAGAGTCTAAAGTCACTCCAGAGTGCCCCCTTCTGGTCACATTGGGGGTGGTCTGTGACACCCAGCTTTGTTATTGCCTTAGTAATAATAATAAATATTAATAATAATAATACATTTTTATATATATAATTCACTAGCAAAATACCCGTGCTTCGCAGCGGAGAAGTAGTGTGTTAAAGAGGTTATGTAAACATATATATACATAAACATATATACATATCTACATATACACATATCTACATATATACATATATATATATATATATATATATATATATATATATATATATATATATATATATATATATATACATATAGACATCCACATATATATACATATATCAACATATATATACACATACATATACACACATATATACATACACACATATATATATATATAAATATATATACTGTATATACACATACAGACACATATATATATATATACATATAGCAAAATACCCACGCTTTGCAGCGGAGAAGTAGTGTGTTAAAGAGGTTATGTAACCATATATATACATAAACATATATACATATATATACATATCTACATATACACATATCTACATATACATATATATACATACACACATCCACATATACATATATATATACATATATATATATATATAGATATATATAGATATAAATATAGACATACATATATACATACATACATTCACATATATATAGCAAAATACCTGTGCTTCGCAGCGGCGAAGTACTGCTTTAAAATTTTAAATAATAAACTGAGGGAAATTATACCAATAATTATTTGTTAAGGATCTCTTTGTTTACCATGTTGTCAGTTCGCCCCTCCGGTTGTAATATGACCAAGTTGTGCGCTGAGCTTACTCTTGAGCATGCAACGTATACTTGGCCGTATGAAAAGCAAATCAAGAACAGCAAGACCGCGCCAGCTGCGGAGCTCAGCTCGGAGCGAAATGAAGTGAATGAAATGAGGTGAATGGGAGGGGAGATGATCACGTGACTCCAACACCCGCCTTAAGTCTCCATCCCTCCACAAACACAGTCTCTCGGATCCCAACTCTCCTTTAATAATAAATATTAATAATAATAATACATTTTTATATATATAATTCATTCCCATGCTCAAGGCCCTCTTGCATTTGTCACATTTTGATCCCACACTTTTCAGTCACTGTGTCCGGAGCCCCCATCATGTGAGGTGTCCACAAGTGTGACATCGGCCATCGGCTTGTTTTGGGGTCAAAAGTCAGCCGTCTGTAGACAATCGACGCTCGGCTCTGCTGACTCGGCCATTTGCAGGCCTTTCTCTTCTGTACGGAGTTTAATGGACTTAATTGAGCCAATTTGTAAGCAGCAGGACGCTGAGAGAAGACCCCCACCCTCCACCACCGGCACCCCCGACACAGCGGCATTCAATTATGGAGCTGCGGCTTGACGGCCGTGTGCAGTTACAGAGTCTGAGAGAAGAACAACACGAGAAATACAAAGAGAGTGAAGACCGAGGGAGGGGACGGGGACAAGGGGTCAAGGAGCGCAGCGGCCGGCCGAGTCAGTGGGACCCCCAAGTGGACAAGTGAGAACAGAACTGCTGGGACTGCAAAACACGGGATGTGACCCATCGGCTCTCTGCCTGTCTATTATATAGCGCCTTTCACTCTATCTATCTATCTATCTATCTATCTATCTATCTATCTATCTATCTATCTATCTATCTATCTATCTATCTATCTATCTATCATATAGTGCCTTTCTATCTATCTATCTATCTATCTATCTATCTATCTATCTATCTATCTATCTATCTATCTATCTATCTATCATATAGTGCCTTTCTATCTATCTATCTATCTATCTATCTATCTATCTATCTATCTATCTATCTATCTATCTATCTATCTATCTATCATATAGTGCCTTTCTATCTATCTATCTATCTATCTATCTATCTATCTATCTATCTATCTATCTATCTATCTATCTATCATATAGTGCCTTTCACTCTATCTATCTATCTATCTATCTATCTATCTATCTATCTATCTATCTATCTATCTATCTATCTATCTATCTATCTATCTATCTATCTATCATATAGTGCCTTTCACTCTATCTATCTATCTATCTATCTATCTATCTATCTATCTATCTATCTATCTATCTATCTATCTATCTATCTATCTAGCGCCTTTCCCATGTCCCTGTTTCTTCTCTGCCTGACTTCTCTGTGGCTCTGTTCTTTTCTTCAGTCACCTGTTGCCCACCACTTCTTCATTTGCTTTCTCCTCTCTTTGCCCTCTGCCTATGCTCTACATACATGCCTGGCATGATTCTGCCAATCTGCTGTGGCTATCGTGCCATTCTAACGGGGTCCGTGAGCTCAAAGAGGTGACGTCGATTTTCCTGAGAACACCAGGCCAGAGGCAGAGAAGACGGACGGGAATTCCTTGGCACCAAGCTTGGCACAGATGCCAGCGCTCGTAGTATGTATGAGTCATCCAGAGACTTTGACGTGCCCATAGCCCACTGTGGGTGGTGTGTTAAGTGCCTGGCGTCTTCTCTCAGCTCAGCCTGCCCTCTGAGGTTTTGTTTTGACGGCCGTTCTTTTCTGTTTGGCCCCCTGGTGGCTGAACTGGTGTATTGTGACGGTGCTGCACAAACACACAAACAGCTGCACTGCCCCTCGCAGCCCCCCTCAGGTGGTGTTCAAGGCGCTATAAAGTTCAACTGGGGGCCTTTGTCATATCTGAGTGGCCCCACTCCAGTGTTAAAGTTGTGGTTGTTTGTCTGTGGGTGGAGCTTGGGTGGGGTCTTAGTGACAGCTACCCAAAGGCCCCTCCCCTTCCCATGATGCAGCTTTTCTTTTTTCATTCCTGTGTTTTCCATTATTTTCCTCCAGTTTTGTGGATTCGCGTTGCTGGATTCTGAGCCACTTTGCTGCCCCCCTTTTTACACCTCCTCTCTGTTTTTTTTATTTCTTCTTTTTCTTTTTCATATTTTTTTTAACCAGTCCTTTGACATTTTATGGCCCTTTTATTTTGTTGACATTTTATGGTTTCCTGACATGTTGCTGAGCTTCCCCTGTCAGTGTCCCACTGTTTGGGCTGTAGGCCTGAGCTGAAGCCTGAGGCTTGATTTGGGAGGCAATCCCACTTGGGTATCTCTGAGTAGGGACACCTGCAGGTACTCCAGCATGAGGCTCCATCCCCAGAGGTGCAGGCCTCAGTTTTGGGGTCACTTGGTTGGATTTGATCTCCACATCAAAAAGATCTGAAACCCCCAAGTCTAAGGGTTAGGCACTCACGTGGCACATTGGTTGGCCCAGACATTCTGATCCCAGGGGTTTGGGTGGCACCTGCTCTGGGGTCTCCAAAGTCAGGGGCCATCTGCTTATCGTAAAGCTGAGGCTCAGGTCTTTGAATGGTGACTCACCACCTGTGCCCCCCTTGTTCTTGTCTTGCAGCAGCAGGAGCAGGACCCCACCAACCTGTACATCTCCAATCTGCCCGCCTCCATGGATGAGCAGGAGCTGGAGAGCACGCTGAAGCCCTTCGGCCACGTCATCTCCACACGCATCCTGAGAGACGCCAGCGGCATCAGCCGAGGAGTTGGCTTCGCCAGGTGGGCACTTTAAGGCACAAGCATGGTAGTAAAAGAAATGGGGGAGGGGGGCCCGGCGTCACATGGTGTCCATCAGGCTGACCAACTGGCAGAATCCACGGCAGACTGGTATGGAGCAGTGTGACGATACGGAGTTACCGGGAACAGCTGTGGACATGGTGCCAGGCCATCACAGGGGCCACTGGCCCAGAAAGCTGCCAGCCTGCCTCACCTGGACATCTTTAGGGATGAAAACCCACACAGACACAGGCATGATGGGCAGACACACTGGCAAATGAGCCCAGCAGCTGCACGGTGGCAGTCCTACCCACTGTGCCACCCACACTGGCATAGCCATGAGATAAAAAATGTGCTGCACTCAAATCCAGGGGGGGCATCTGCTGTAGAAAGACAATGTCATCCCTAAAGGAGAAAGAAGGCAGGACCACCTCAGAGGTGGGCTCCACTGTGTTATATAGCGCCTTTATTTATAATTTGTAAGCTTCATTTAAAGTCAAAGCACAGAAGCTTATAAAGGCCCCTCCATCGACATCGTCCACTCACAGCAGGAGCCAACAATGGAGGGGATGCCAGTCTGCCACAGGGCACACTTCAGCACACAGGGCACCAGTTGACTTGGCACGGTGGGTAGAAATCAGAGAAAGATTCACACATACCCAGCTAGACCCCGGCAGTCAGCACTACCAACTGTGCCACCATGCCACCTCAATGGGATGGGTTCGGTAAAGTTGGCTGGCATGTAAACTGGGGACTGAAACTTGCAGGCAATCAATCAATCAATCAATGACTGAGGTGGTCTGAGCTCCCCATTGTTTCCTCACATAACAATGAAGGGAAAGTGCTGATGTGTGAAAGGCGCCATATAACAGAACGTCCATTTACTGAGGAGCCTTTGTTAAGCACGGGGTTATGTGTTTCATTGTGAAAGGCGCTATATAAGAGCACAGATGCACCGACTGTATGTGGGGACTGTGCAGTAAACCAGTCCCCTCAATGCGTATTGCCAGTCCCGAGGGGCACACAGAGGTGCCAGTCACTCACCTGTCCATTGTCTGCCTGCTTTTTTCCAGAATGGAATCAACTGAGAAGTGTGAAGTTGTGATTCAACACTTCAACGGGAAGTACCTGAAAACTCCGCCAGGTGTGCCAGGTAGGTGTCTTTACGTCTGTGTGCCCAGCTGTACAGTGGCACTGTCCAGTGTTCCTGTTGTCTGGGGAGATGAATGGGGGTCCTGGTGGTGTTACCCCCTGCTGTGCCGCTATCTCCTACTGTATATAATTATGACCAGCACATCAAGGGTGCACATCTGCCTCTATCATTATCTGTATTTCAAAATTTGAAATGAAACCTCAGAATGATGCCACATTCATGAAGGGCACCAGGGTGTTCACTCACCCGTTTTTAAGTCCCATGTCAACATGAGCTGTGAGTCAAAGGGAGCTGCAGACTGGCATCCCCTTGTGCTCTGGGTGTGAATGGGGAGCAGGTTGGTGGGCACACCAATGCCAGCCCTGCAGGTGTCATCATCATGCCAGTCTGTAGTCCTCATTGCCTTTCAAACTATTTTGTTATTTGGTGACAACACTCACCTGTAGGAGGCACTATGTAACCTAAATCGTCAAGGGTTACTTTGTATTAAGGGTGTAAGGCGCTATATAAAATCCATGCATTGCTGTGGCAATGCCAAAGTGAGTCAAGGTGCTACATAGGACAAGCTTTACTGAAGGGGCACATGTGGTTTCATTTCACCCACTCATGGAAGATTGATTGACAGCCTGGTGAAGTGAGATGGGCTGACATCTGTAGAGATGTCATGGCATGAGCGGTGTAAGGCGCTATATAAGGGAAACTGAGGGCACGACAAAATATCTGAAGGCGCTTTATTAAATAAGCAATAACAGAAACACCATGTGACATCACACAAAGTCACTGAAAGTACGGCAAGGCGTTATATAAAATCCAGAGTACTGAAGTGTCCTAATCACGCAGGGGGCATTTTGTGACAATATGTGTAGAGATGACAAGGCTGTAAGGTGCTACATGACATGGAGACGATTACCTGGTGCCGTGTTTCAGGGTGTACGTTAAAGAAGCTTTTACTGCCACCTATGAAAGGCGCTATATGAAATATGCTGGCAGACTTTAACTGAAGTGCTCGCTTATGAAAGGCGCAATAAAACAAATGTGATATTTAAGGATTCAAGGCACGACACTGTAGGAAGGAAAGATTCTGGCAAATCGACGCTTTATATGTCAGACATTTCCTCATCCATACGTCGAGGTGCGATGTCATCAGCGGCTGAATGGATTTCTTTGAGCTGGGATCACTGCCTTGATCATTGGCTGCCACCTTTCATTCATTTGCACAGTAAAGAAACAGCTGCCAGGAGACGTGCCACTCTGTGCCTGAGCCAGACGAGTGAGGCGTTGGCATGAGACGCCGCGGAAGTCGGCCAAATGTCCTCGGCAGGCATGAATGATGCCAGTTCTCAGTAAGTGATGGGCGTCATGTGGCTTTTCTGCACTAAGAGTTTCCATTACACACTTCAACATGGCACGGCGGGAAGGTGGGCAGCATTGCTGTCTTGAAATGTTTAGCGGGGGTGCCAGCTGACTGCGTTCTTCCTGTTGAATTTCTCCAGGGACTCCTTGCTTGGGTAGGTCAGTTGGCATTTTTACAGTACATTCTTTGCCAGAACCCCCCCCCCCACTCTCCCCCCCAGCAGGAGATTTGCTGCCCTGTTTAGATTACACTACAGATTTCACCAGCATGATGATGGCATGGAGTCAGTACCACAGTAGGTGGCATCGCTGTTGTATTGAGTTTGCATATTCTCTCCATGTTCATCCAAGAGTTCCAGTGCCCGCTGTCATCTCACAGACATGGCATCAGTTATTTGGCATTTGATTATGTCACTTTGCTGTCTTTGTGCCCACAGACCCCTGGATGGCACTGTGTTTGCCACTGATATGATTCCAGCTAAATCTAAAATGGCTGAGTTCCTTCAGCACACAAATCAGTTCAACGCAGTGAGTTTGCCATACTCCGGTGCCCAAGGGCAGCAAATCTCCACTTTATAACTGGTATGTGACGCTGGGGGAGAACACCAGAGGGGACCACCCAAGTATTGTTAAGGTGCCTGATGTTGGATTGGTCTAACTGATGCCATCTTGCATGAGATCACTGGGTTACCAGCAAGGTATGTGACAGCAGACGGTCATCTGCCATCTTCACCTCCACACTTCAGATGAGAAGAGGGTCCTGAGAGACCAGTCCAGAAGAAATTCAAGAATGATTGCCAACTCTTGATGTCTTTATTGATTACAAAGTTTCAGCCACCACAGTGCAGACAGAGTGACACAGGCACAGACAGAGGGCACTTCACAGAAGGAGTTTGATGGGCAACTCAACATCTTAAAAAGACTCTGCATGGTGGTACTCACCTCGTTAGAAGTGCTGGCCTGCCCACCAAGGCCCCCGTTAACAGCACCCAGTGGCTCATATACTGGCAGCCTGGCACCAGGTGTCTCAGACCCTACCTCTGCCCATGTGGAGTGGCACCTAAAGTTACATATGAATTGGAGGGGAACTCCTAAGGGTCCTGGAGTATGCACCAAAGAGAGGAGGGGCCAGAGGACAATGACACATCAAAGGAAGGGCTGGGGCGGAGCCTCAGGCAAAGGTAGGAAGTGCCAGGGATAGACACTCCCTGAAAGTAGTGTTTGGGGAGGGGCCTCAGGAAAAGGTGGGCTGGGCTGTGGAGGTAAATAGCAGGTGAAATGAATGGCTGGGGCGGAGCCTCTGACAAAGGTGGGCGGGTCCAAAGCCTGGCAGAGGACTTCTTTTTTTCTTTCCTTCTGGGTGCAGGACCTGCAGCTCCTGAGACTCGGGCTTATCTCGGTGGTCTCTCCCGTTGAGCTGCCTGCACCCTCCAGACCCTCCTGTGTCATCCATCCATCCACTCATCCATGAACAACCAATCAGTTACCAGTTTAGGGCCATGGGGAGGGGGTGGAGCCTGCAACTTCAGTGCCAGTTTAGAGTCCCCAGTTGACTAAAACTGAAGAAAAATTGGAGCCAGTCCAGTGAATGGCCACCGGTGTCACCAGTGATGCCCAAGACTCGTTTTTGGGGTATGCCAGTCACTGCACAGGTGACCCCAAGGGGGCTGGGTGTGGCTCTTGCGTGTGCCTTTGGTCTCCATGTTTTGTCCTTTTTGTTTTTTTGGTAGAACCAAGAGGGCAGCTGTGGGTGTCTGTTATTGGCATTGGAATGACAGAACGGGCATAGCGGCTTCAAGCCTATGCCAGTCTCAGTGACTCCTGGCAGCGGTAGACGAGAGGTTTGGGCAGTCAGAGTCCATATAGTGCCTTTTAGAGAGACACGGAGTGAAACAAAGCAACAGAAGATGATGGGCATTGAGGGGTCTCCTGCAGCCCACCAGTGTACCTCAGCTGGATTAGGAAGATGTGGCCCCTCTGAGGCTCTGGTGGGTACATTGGCCCAATTTCAAGTCTCCAGTTGTCCTAACTGGTGTAAATGTGGTAGGGGTACACAGTCTGAAGCTCTTTGTGGGCATCGTGGTGCCCCCTGCTGGTTTTTGTAGTAGATGTGCCCATTGCTCACATAAAAAGGAGGACAAAAGTGAGCTTCACCTGCAAAGTGGCACAAAGTGGAGGCCATTAGAAAATGACGGTGACCGGCAGTGCTGCCCCCTAGTGCCTGAGGGCTGTCGGAGTGTCTGCTCACCACTTGACCCCTTTTCATCTACCAGTGTTCCCTCTTTAGAGCCACTAGTACTGTAAAGTGAGGGGCACTGCCTCCCACCCCCACTGGCAGTCCCCTCATCTGGATGTGCTGCCCAAACTGGCACTGGCTACAAAACTTGGGAAACGTCGCCCCCTGGTGCTCTGCACCTACAAATGACAAGATGGCCCATGCAGAGTGTCCACTGAGGAGTGGACCATAGTAGGGGGCTACCTTAGACCACCGGGCTGGTGCTTCAGTGGCCGCCTTTGACTCCCAGTCACGTCACCTGCAGGCTGCGTAACATGAAAGGCGCTATATGAGCTGCAGGTGTTGGTTTGTCTTTGCTTGTCTGTTCTGCAGACCCACTTTGGCTCGTTTTTCTGGGGGTAAACAAAACACTCGGGGGTGACCTGAATGGTCCGACTCCTTCAGGCTGTCCTCGTCCACCCTCCATGTCACTCCGGTGTCACTCACTGCTGGCTCTCTGTGGTCCACCTGGAGGCCATCTGGAGGTCCTCTGAACAGCCAATGGCATTGCACGCTTATGTCACTTGGTTATGTCACTATTTGAGTCCCGCCCCCTAACTGGCACATCGAATCACCCCACTGGCCTACAATGCAAAGCGGCGACCTCCTCATCGTGGCGGACCCTGAGGGTTCTTTCTTTTTGCCACGACACCCAAAAGCACTTCAGTGGTCCTGATGAGATGAAAGGCCGACCTCCATGTGCTTCAGTCCACCGGGACCCCCTCTTTGTTTCTTCTCACTCCCTGCTTTCTGTCTTCCTCCTCCTTTTGGTTTATTTGACTGTCACAACTCTGCTTTGCCGTTGTCCCCGGTGGTCCGCTCACCTCTTTGTGTTTTTTTTTCTCCTCCTCAGCCCCCAGTGAGCCTTTGCTGTGCAAGTTTGCTGACGGCGGGCAGAAGAAGAGACAAAGTCAAAGCAAATACTCGCAGAATGGCAGGCCCTGGCACAGAGACGGAGAGGTAAGCATGTCTGGGGGGGATGAAACACTGGTCACCTGTCACCAGCCATTGTCACAAGATAAAGCAGGGACAGGAAGAACGGGTGACCTTTGAAGATGTGAATCAGCTGGAACCCCCCAGGCAGTTTTGGGCAAGGGACTGATGTAATGGGGGGCCACACCAGTCAAAGGCTGGCAAGGAGCACCAGGGACCGCCGCCTGGTTTGAGGTGCTTTATAGTGCTGCACAGGGACGTTGGGTCTCAGTCATTGACTTATGGAGCTGTTTGGGTGGGCCGCCCAGCGTCACCGTCACTGGCCGTTCTTATGGACTAAGGATGGTGAGTGCGCCAAGCTGCAGCAAAACATCCATGGCACGGCATCCTGTGACATGAAAGAAATGTACTGCAGGGTGATGGCATCCTGCCGGGCATCTTTTCACGCCGGGGGTCTTACTGGCATTCACAGGTGAGGTGACTCAGCGTCAGACACCTGGATGGGCTTCTTTCTGTTTCCATTACCACCCCTGTGCCCGCTTCCATTTCTTTTATCTCTGCCATCCTTCTCCTCCAGTCTACTGCCCCCCACTAGGTGGGCTCACCAGCAGTGCCAGGCTTTAGTATTTGGGGTGTGAGGGGTCTATACAAATTGCAAACTTCTAAAAATGCCTGAAATTCCAAAGTGGCCCCTGGGGGCCCTCGTCTCCCTGACTACATAAGAGCAGTGACCCCAAGGTCCGAGCCAACCGTGGACCCCCTCAGAGTGAGCCACACGAGGCCAGCAGAGGAAAAACAATCCAAGGGGATCCAAGGAGGGTCTGTGGAGAAGAAGTGCACTGAGCTCAGGAGGTGCTGGCGGACCCTCATGAGACCACCGGGAGAAAAGGCCAATGATGGGGGGGGGGGCATTAGAGAAGTGAACTCAGTGGTCAGCACCCCAAGCGGCTCGGCTGGACATGACGGAGGGGTCTCAGCACACATGTCACGATAGACCCCTGGGCTTGTGTCTACTGAGCATGGTGACACATCAGCCACATTCTGGAAGGGTCTGCAGGTGGGGGGGACAGCATTCCTGTTGCCCCGCATGGCCACCCCTTGACCAAAAATGGCATTCATTTGTATACTGGGCCACAGGCACAGCTTTAGTGTTTTATGGCCTGCCCCTTGACCAGCACACCCCCATTGGGTGGGCACAAAACAAGTGGTCAGCAGAACTCAAGGCCCCAAAATCTCATGGGCTGACCAAACAGTAGGCAGCAGTCACACAAGTAAATGACAGACTGTGCTGGAAAAAGTGACAACAATGACATCTAGAGGGCACACTGGGCAACACCGTCAGCCATTTAATGAGCAGTCGACCTCCGAGTACTGAACAATATGTGACAACAGTGACATCTAGAGGGCACACTGGGCAATGTCCTCAGACGTTCAATCAGATGTGGACTTGTGAGTGCTGAACAAACTCGGCAACAGCGACACCTACAGGAGAAATGGCAACAGTCTCAGCCATTGAGTTAATGGTGGGGCCAGGAGAGCTGAACAAAACATGACAACAGTGACACCTAGGGGCCATATTGTGTAATGCTGTGTGACGTCCTCGCCATTTCATTAGCAGTGGGTCTGTGAGGACTAAACAAGCTGTGCCCACAGTGACAGCTGTAATGTTGTGTGACGTCCTCGGCCATTTAATTGGGTAAACTGGAAATGCTGAACAAAATGTGTGTCCACAGTGACACCTAGAGGACCAACTGGGAACACCTCATCTATTTATTTATCAGTGCAACAGCTGGCATCAAACAGCAGCTTAGGGGAACTGGCCAGTGTGTGTGTGAGTGTGTGTGTGTTCACCCTGGGCTGGGACAGGCTGACATCCTGTCCAGCTGTTGTTCCCGCTTTGTCCCCCATGTCTGCTAGGATGGGCTCCAGGGTCCCTGCCCACCTGCCCAGGATAAACATGTCAAGAAAATGGATGGATGGACTGATGGAAGGATAACAACAGTGACACCTAGAGGACATACCACGTGACACCCTCTGCCATTTAATTGTCAGCAGGCCTGGGAGTGGTGACCATAAAGTGCCACCAGCACCACCTAGAGGGTCTACTGAGAGCAGCAGCGTGTGATTGTCCGGCAGCCCTGATGTCCCCTCAAGCAGCTGACTGCTAGCCAGCCAATGATGGGACTTGTCATTGCTTTGTCAAACCTGCGCCCATATGCCCATTTCAGTTCTGCGTCTGAGTGTGGTCTCAGTATTATTTAGTTGTCCGTTTGTCTGCAGGTGTGTCTCACCCCACATCTCGAGTGTGAGCCCCCTGTCCAAGGCGCTATACAAAGTTCTGTCTGTGTGATGGTCACCCACCATTCTTATACGGTCATTTACTCTTCAGCGCCAAGGCGCTATATAAATAACATCCAGTATTATTATTGGTAACCTTGTAGTACACAGGCAGATCTGAAAGGCGCTATATCACAGACCTTTAGTGACACAACAGAGTATTTTATATCACAGACCTTTAGTGACACTCTGGAGTATTTT
The DNA here is from genome assembly GCF_900747795.2 of Erpetoichthys calabaricus. Lineage (NCBI taxonomy): Eukaryota > Metazoa > Chordata > Cladistia > Polypteriformes > Polypteridae > Erpetoichthys > Erpetoichthys calabaricus. Next base: position 406,392 of record NC_041406.2, read on the forward strand.
CATTGGCTGCACACTTTTAAAGGAGAGACAAATGTTTAACCCGTCAGCCAATCAGATCTTACTGTATGTGGGCTCACAACGGATGGGCAGCAGATGAGTGAAGTCACCTGTTCTGAGCACTAGGGGGCCCCACCTCCAACCACATGGCACACTCCCGTTTAAGGTGCCACTTGTCCCACTGGTCTTCTGCCAGGGGAATGCTGGTCAAAGAGATGGCAGCTGCATTCCCTGAAATTCCAGCTGCTGCACACGTGTGGTTTGAGGGCGGCGGTCCTGATTGTGCCCAGTGCTGCCAGCTCCCTGCTTGTCTTGTTTTCTCACCAAAGTCTTCTTTCTGCATTCTTTACAGATGGGGATGGCACTGACATATGACCCGACAGCAGCCATGCAGAACGGGTAAGGGAGCCACTGTGGCCAAGAATGGCATTAGGATGGCACCATTCTGACATGCTTTGTTGGCCTTTTCCTCCCACTGGACACATGCTTGTGGAAAGTGCCAGTTTCCCATTGTGTGTGGCAAGTCTCTGGTGGCCTTGGATGTCACCTGGAGAAGGCATGCTGGCACAACGACTGACCCTGAAATCTTCGTTCTCTCTTCCAGATTCTATTCAACACCATACAGCATTGCCACCAACCGAATGATCGCCCAGACATCAATCACGCCATTCATTGCCGCCTCGCCAGTCTCCACATATCAGGTATGCCCATGGCGGTTAATGTAAGACCCCCGGCCTACTTGATGCACCAGGCTGGCTTCTCTTCTGTCCTGTATCTCTGTATGAGAATCTGAGGGGCTGAAGGAGCCTGCTGGTGGGTGTTAAGATGGCAGTGCCCACACTGATCAGGGGTGCCTCTTTCTCAATGGCAACACCTAAAATCCACTTAAAGTGAGCCCAGCGCCCTGCCCATGTCCTCTTCTGCCTTTGGTGTCCAGTTGGGCATACTGAGGGTGGCACCCCTTCTCTCTGATCTCCCATAATGCACTGCAGATCCAAAGCTCTACTGCTGAGGGACCCCTCGACTGATTCCCCCTGCCCCCCCGATTTGCCCTTCTAATGGTCCTCGTTTCTGCCCGCAGGTCCAGAGCACGTCCTGGATGCCCCATCAGCCGTATGTCATGCAGCCCACAGTAAGTCAGCCATCTACCACAGGGGTCTTGTGGGCCGAGATGTTGTCGCATGAATTCAGGGGTCTTCATGGGTGGGAAGTTTGAGCTGACAGTGGGTGGTGGTGTGAATACAAGATCATCACAGGCTGCTGGCAAATATGGAGAGAATGGGCAAACCCACAAAGCAAATTGGCACTCATCCAGGACGGGTCACCAATGCCACCTCCACAGCCACAATGGGACCTCGACTTGTGAGGGGAAACACAGAAGCACATGAGACACTCCAGTGACAAAAGAACGAGGAGGGCAGGTCGCCACTCAGGCTGGTGTCACCGGGGCGTTAAGTGCCTTTGAGGTGACTTCAAGTGGCAGTTTTTGGCTGCCCAAAGTTTCCCTGCAAAGCCATTGGCATTTGATGCCCCCAAACTTTGTGTTTCTGTGGTCTGCTTTAGTGCCCACAGTTGTAGATGATGTGACATTCAGACACCTGTTTGTACTCAGCGCCATCTTCTGTGACGGAGGTGCAATGACATCACCTGTCACACAATCTTTGGCCCAATTCTGCCTGGGAGCAGACACCATGGCGCCTGTGACAGTGCCAGTGTCTAAACAAAATGGCGACTCTGAAATGACAATGACATTTTATAACAACAACATGAAAATGTCACGTGCCTCACCAAGATGGAGGGAGGGTGGCCTTTGCATTATTTCACATATAGCGCTTTTCTGCTCCTCCTCCTCCTCCTCCTTCCAGTTCTGCTGACATTTCCACCCCATTCAGACTGGCACAGGGCACATCACTGGATTATCATTCAAACATAATGCCACTTCATGTCACTGGTGGGCCGGCGAGCCTTGTTGGGCTCAATGGCCTCTTTTCATCCAGATTGTCCTAATTATGTCACCATACACGAGAAACTTTGGCTGACTGAGCAATGTGCACTGGTGGCCTTGGACCTGGTGGGCTGTAATTGAATAAAATCAAATGAGACCCCCGCTACCTCTCATTTACCAGTTTTACCAAAATGGCCGGTCAGCTGACCCCATGGCTGACATCTCGGGGGGCCACAAGAGAGATGCCAAGTTCAGGGAGGGTGCAGAACCAGCGCCTCATCAATGTGATGTTTAGTCCTGAGTGGAGCATCACAGCAAGGAACCATGCAGGTGCTGCCCATCTTCACCAATTTGTGCCCACCTCACTTGGCATGGGCACCTCTGACCTTACAAAGATAAGCCGGGCCTGCCTGTGTCTGTCAGCGAGTCTCCATGATGTGTCACAGGTGCCACCCCTCAGCCCACAGCCATTGGCGCCATCCAGACACACGGGTGGGGAGGCGCAGTGAGGCCATCTTGAGGCCAGCTGGGAGCAGGAAAGAAAGAAAAAACAGAAGAGAGTGAAAGGGAATGAACTGAAAGGCGCTATAAAGAAGATCAGGGCAAGAGTACAGATGTGAAAGGCGCCATATTGTAGGTAGGTGAATAGTGAGGAGGTCACCATGAAAGGTGTGATAGAACTGATATAAAGGCGTTAGTAGATATGGGGAGAGGGGCGCTATATCATAGTGGGATGAACAGAGAGAGCTGGAGCATGGTACCCTGTCATGGTACCACCCCTCGTCTTCCTCTCAGTGTCAATCTGTCCCCCCGCGCTGCTCTCTAGACCCAAGTGAGTGCTGTAAAGTAATGTATAGATGGGGGTGAGCTGAAAGGCGCTATATCATAGGGGGATTGATATGAAGGGGGCTCCAGGGTGAAAGGCCATATACAATAGTTTGATGGATGGAGAGATGTGAGAGGCGCTATATAATGGACTAATACAAAGGTACCATAATGTATAAATGTAGGTTAACAGTAAGACAGACATTGGCACTATCCTAGGTAGATATGAAAGGCGCCATATCATGCATAGACCTTCAAAAGGCACCGCAGTGCATGTAAAGGGGGCTCTACTGTGGTCAGATGAAGAGTCAGCGGCACCAGATACTAGATAGACATGAAAGGCGCTATATAATCAGGCAGGATTGGACGGACGGCCCTGACTTGACCTTCGACTTATGGCATTTGATAAGCTGCACCTGCAGTTCAACTGAAGGCTCCGTTTTGACTGGCGGTGGCACTGCATGCTCCGTGGCTCGTTACGCCAGTCCTGTGCCACTCTTGTGTTCAGGAAGATGGTGGAAATGAGAGGCCAGAGCAGCAGCAAGGGCTCCACATCCGCCAGTGAAACCTTATGGGGTCCTCTGAGTGTCGGCTGAAAAGGCCATGGCACCAAAGTGTTCATGTGCAGATGGCAAAGTGGCAGATGCCAAGGCTCATTCCTCCTTTCTGTTTCTTAGGGTCCCGTCATCACGCCAGCGATGGACCACCCCATGTCAATGCAGCCGGCCACCATGATGGGCCCCCTCACTCAGCAGATGAATCATCTGTCATTGGGTACAAGTGGCACGGTAAGTGAAAGGGGGTGGCAAAGGGCACCATTGCATAATTGTCCTTATGGAGGTGGCTGCCACCTGAAGGCCATAGATGACCCCACGATTAAATGTGGCATGAAGTGACAGGAGCTGGAAATGAGTTCTTTGGGACTTGTGCCAGTATGGTGTGCCCAGAGAGCCCACCACAAAACACTTAGAGGATTAAGTGGGCACAGGGCATCCTGTTAAGTCAGCTCTCCTTCTGAGGACTGGGTGTGGGTTACACAGTTGTGGACGCTGAATCTGTGGCTTTATATAGCGCCTTTCCATAAAGACCCCCCCACACACACATACACACCCCGTCCTGACATAGGGACAGAGCATAGTAAGCCCCCACATGTGACCTGATGGAGTGTGATGTTATATAGTGCCTTGGCATAGTGTGGGAGTTGTCCCTGTTTTCCTACAGTGTGTTCAGTGCCACAGCCCCTTAGGGGGAGGGCACAGCAGGTGGGGGTCTTCAGTGTGGTACTTGCTTGTACAAATTATTGCTGTTCTTTGATGTGACCAAGCCTGTGTGGCACAAGTGCCACTGGGCCTTTGGAGGGCCAACCCCTAATTGTATTTCCGTGTTGCACCCGGGGCTGCTGGGTGGTCTTCTTTTCCCCATGACCCTGGTGGGTTTATAAATATCGATTCCTTATCTTCAGCATTGTTGCCTGATTTGTGACATGGCAGACCCCTTTAGCGCCTCCTTTAGGTCCAGACACTGCTGCCACAGATGCCCGCCTTTGTATCTGCACTGCCTGTACCCCTCACCAGGATAGCAGTGAAGAGATGACCCCTGGTCACCACAACAGTCTTTAACAGGATGAGACAATGTGACACCAGGACGAGGCGTCACCCATGGCTGTGATGTCTGCTAGTGTTGGACTGGCAGCCCCTGTGGACTGTCCTCGATGCTGTAGCAAGGTGACACTTTTCTGGGTGGTTCTACTGTTGGCATGTGTGGCTGCAACTGCCTGTATGCCCAGGTGCCCATCTGTGGAACCTCTAGTGCCTGTTGGACCCTGTACCATCATTTCCAATGGCCACTAATGTCACAACAATGCATGTCCCTGTCATCGGTACATGTAGTGCAGCCTTGGCACTGCACTATAGTTGGACAGAGTGAAAGGCACTATATAAAAGAAAGATATGGGGCAGCAGGCACAGAGTGCAGACTGGGTGGGCAGTACGAATCATCAGTGCCCATTCTGCTTGGTTATCATTAGGTGGGATGAACTGGACCCTCAGCATGAGCCACATTGGCCTTCTGACCAGCAGTTCACCACTCCAGTCGGGTCATCAGAGCATCGATTGGCACCAGGCGGTCCTGACTGTGATGGCTGAACTGCCACTGCACCACTGTGCCCACCCCGTCCTCAGCAGCTGACCCACTTTCTTTAGCCATCACATGCCCTGCTTAGGGGTCTCCAGCTGCCAGCCCACCAAAGCCCCTGCAGAGATTTCAATCTGTACCCACCACAGCACCCCCTAGTGGTGAGCCTGTAGATGTCCTTCTTGAAAGACTCACCTGCCCAGCGTGCCCCAGTGTGCCCTCTAGTGGCCACTCTACCCCACCAGTTCCTTTGGACTCCAGTCAGCAAGTGACACAGGAGGTTAGTGCCTGCTCTCTGTGGCAGTGCCCAGCTATCACCTGCGGCCTTTTTCATTTCTCTCCTTATTTACTGAGTGCCATCTCAGGGATTGCCCCAGTGTTGTACCCATTGGTCTGAAGTATGGGACCCATGAAGCTTTGGCAGCTTTGTCATTCCCCCCTTCGGCCTACAATGTGTGGTCACATGCCAATCCGTGCCCAAAAATAGCCTTGGCTGTACTTCTGTGGTTCATGTTAGCCAGCGAGCGGCTTTGCGGTTTGAGGGAATAAAAAGAAGTCGGTGTGCCCAAGCAGACTGTGTCCGCCAGGAATTCCAGAAACGTCGCAACAAGCGAGCGAGAAACCTCAAAGTCTCATTACACAGAGAAATGGGGGCACGCGCTGGCACTGAGTGCCTTAGAGAAGAAGAAAGAGGCATTGTGGAGTCAGGCGAGTCGCTGTGGCATCACAGGCTAAGGAAAAGACCCCCACATGAAGAAGACCCTCAATGAAAGGCCCCAGACTGGAACATCAGAAGTGGTGTGCCTGGTCATTGGAACCAAAGTGTCCCTGCTGGGCAGAGCCTCCTCTGCCAGACTGTGCCATGCTGTGCCACTGCTCACATGGCACTGCCAAAGGGTTTGACTTCATGGGCTGCCAGCTGAATCCACGGCCAGTGGGTTCAAACGTGAGCGGGTGGCACCTGGAAAGTATACATGGGTGTGAATTATATAGCGCCTTACATGGTGAATGTACACAGATGGACAGAAAGGCACCATACGATCACGAGACAGAGACATGAAAGTCAGCATGAGAGACGTGGACAGACAGATGGCTGGAGAGGCTCAACAGGAAAGGCGCCATACGATCAACAGACAGACAGACAGACGGATGTGAAAGGCGCTATATCCTAGGTCGTCTTCAGGGCACCCACCCATTTGGATGTTTTTAGTTTCTTTTCGTTCCTTTTCGGCTTTGCCCGCTTGTGCCCGTTCCTTTTCCTATTTTTCCGACTATTTGTTTCCGGTATTTCCCCGGCGTACCCGCGGCTCGTGTTTCCACCGTCAGCAGTCCTTTGTATCTCCGCCTTTAATTGTTTCAGCAGGTGAGCGGAAAAAAAGGAAAAAGAAAAAGAAAGCTGCCCCCTGCTGGCTATGAGGCCACACTGCAGGCCGACATGAACGGGTTTAGGTCTTCGCAGGGCTCAGGGTGTGGGCATTGGGCAAGCCAAGCCAAGAGTTCGTGTGATGCCCTGAAAGCGCCCCATGTGAAAGGCACTATATGCTGCACATGACCGATCGAGTCTTTGTCAAGTTCGTGTTCTTCAGCGTTCCATTTTAGGAGCCGCCTGCTGATTTCCACATAACAGGGGTGCCCACTGCCCAGCTGTGTGCTACCCCAGGTGCCCGATCTTGACATTAGCCTGCTGTCTTTTCCTGCTGTAGACCCCTGACTGTTTCTGCTTTGCCATTTCTTCCATAAACTTGCAGCTCACATTCCTCCTCCTTGCCAACTAAAACAGAGCAGGAGTTTGAAACTTGGCACACATGCCCGCTGCGTGCTGCTCCTCTCTATTTTTTTCAGTCTCTTTTTATGCTCCTTGGTTTCCTCCTCTTCTTTGTGAACGTCACTTCTGCAGGTCCCACTTTTCTTTCTCGTTGTTTTATAAATAAATTGAAATTATGGAGGTCTCTAAAGGAGACTTCGATTTCAAAGGCAATGGGCACAAAGCTCCACTCGGGACTGGGCAGTCACTGCGACCCCCTGTGGTGGAGAAGAGGAACTGCATGTGTGGCACTGTGACCAAGCCAGGCCCCTGAATCCAGTATGGAAAGGCCCACCATGGTCACTGCCAGCTAAACACTTGGCATATCTGCATGACACCCTGGGGCAGCTATTGGCACTGGGCATAGGGCAGCCTCACTTACAACAATCCGAAGAAGAATCAACAATATCATGTGGGGGGTAAACCAAAAAACATGGGGTAATGTGCAGATCCCACGCCAGTGATGCCAGGGCCAGGACTTGAACTGAGATCTTGGCACAGTAGCAGAGCACACCTGCTTATACCCGTCTATGGATATTCCAGGCCCACTAATTCCATTACTGAATTACAGCACCGGGCACAAAGCCAGGAATGGCAGGCAGTGAAGCCACAGCCTTAAAGGGGACAGCAGTGAGACAAGAGATGGCACAGGGCTCAGTCCTCTGTGGAATTCATATGAGAGTCAGGCAATGTCATGCCATGGCAGTATGGGGCTTTCAGGGTGTCCCCTTGGAGAATCTGGAGGGTCCAGTTAACTTCACAGCGTGCCTGGCATCATCAGGAACGAAGGAGGAGCCAATTGAAAGGCAGGGCCTGGCACAGCAAGCTTACCCTGGCACTGCATGGTACATGTGAGGTCTTCATTCAAACTGCCCACTGTCTGTTTGGTGTCTCATCAGGAAGGTGACCTCAGTGTCCAATCACAGGCCCCTAAACACTGATCTAAAGGACCAATAGAAAGACACAGAGGGTGTGTCTTAGGACAGCTGTTGTAATTACGTATTGTGTGTATGAGCGGTTTGAGGCGGGGCCGCCATGACATCACCACTGAGGGACCGCCCCCAGAGAGTGAGCCCCCTGCAGATTCATTTTGTACTCTTTTGTTGAATTTGTCTTTTTAGGGAACCCCTTTGGTCTTATTTGGACTTTTTTGTGCTTCTTTTGTGTTGGCAGCCTGGGGTATCCTCTCCCTTGAAGGGTGTTTTTGTGGATTTTGAACTCTTCCATCAAAGTTCTGAACTTTAAAAGTCCGAGCCCCGTGTGGGGCTGCGTAAGCCAAAGCCCACCTATTGAGTTTGGGCTCAGGCTGCCCGAGCTGAGGCCTCATTCTTGGCCTGGCTTGTGGGAGTTTTTGGATATGTTCATCCATTATACCACTTCACGACACCGACAGGACCCCCGCCTTACTAACAGCTCGTACCCACGGCCAGTCCCTCGGCCCCTTGATGTGACTCTTCCAAGACAGTCAATCTACAGCTGTGCCAGGACTGCCGTACCATCGGCCTTAGGGGCCATGCAGAGCCTCCTCAAGCAGAAGACCACCACAGAGCCGATCTTCAGTATCCACCTCCTCTGCAAGCAAAGCACCAGCAGCACCAAGGACCACCGAGAGTGTGACTTCAATAAGTGGCTTTATGGGCCACCGTGAAGAAGTACAGTATCAGCACTAATCAGAGCGACATCCTCTATGATGGGACCTTGGGAGACCCCCGGGACACCTGCTCTCCACCACCCACTTCAACATCTCCTAGAGAAGATCATTGGCATTGCGGGCAGGACCATCAGCCACCTGTGTCGGAGGGGACATCTGCAGCTCATGGCATGTAAGTCAACCCTGAAAAGACCAAACTGAGGACAAACAACACAAACTGTGTCACCAGACACATCAAAGTCAGGGGGCAGAGGCCCTGGCACTGAAAAACCTCAAACGTCTCAACACCCAGAACTGCACCAGCGATGAAAGACTCACCTGTCTCAGTGTGTCCCATTGTGCCCAAGTTCCAGATTGCGCCCCCTAGTGGGTACTCTGCCCCGCCAGCTCCTTTGGACTCCAGGTGACAGAAGAGGTTAGTGCCCCCTATCTGTGGCAGTGCCCAGCTGTCATCTGCAGTCCTTTCCATTTCTCTCCTTATTTACTGAGTGTCACCTCAGGGGTCACCCCAATGTCATACCCATTGGTCCGAAGTGGCAGACCTTGGAGATGAGATGTCATGGAACGAGGGCCACATCACCCGTGAAGACGTCCATGGAAGGAACTGAGCAGCCAGCGGGCCAAATGTAGAGCTGCTGCAAAGGAGAGGAAGTGCAGGTGGATATGGGCACCTTACAGGGCACTGCGCCATGTGGAAGGAAAAGAGGCAACCAGAAAAAGAGGTGAGCAGACAAACATCAAAGAGAGGACATTGCAGGGCGAGACATTGTCTGGACATCCACAATGGCCTAAGGAAATGACGATGACTAGTGGCCACCATGAAGATAGGTGGGGTGGAGCTGAGTGCCTCGGCGTCCAATAACAGGGCCCATTGCTTAAATGGTGAAGATGCAGGCAGTGGGCACCACAGGTTCACTTGCCGATGCCACTTTTGGGGGCGTCACATCTACACGTCGGCCGTCATGGAGCAGTCAGGACCTGCATATTGAAAGTCAAAGGTCCCCTTTGTGGGGTCACTAATTGTGAAACGTCTGCTGTCAGAAGGTGGTGGCAGCTGTGACAGATAAAGAAGAAGTGTGTATGTGACATGGAGGTCCAAAGAGGTCCAAACGCACTGAGAGCGCATCCCAGATTCAATCAGAGCAGTGAACGTGTCCCAAAGCTTGTCCGTCACAATATCACAACGTCTCCACCAGCTGATGCCACACTCTACCCTCAGGGTTATGATGGCCGGACCCCCGAACAGCATAGAGGACTTCTCAGAAAATGTCCAAGCAACTCACAAGAGGCGGAGTCAAAGTGAAAGCGTCCGGGATGTTTCTGATGTGACGATTAGCTGAGACAATGGCAGCCAACAAGCTCTGCCCGCAGGTAAGGCGTGTTGGCCTGGCACAAGCTGACTAGTGAGAGTCCACCCCTCCCGAGTGTGCCAGGCACAGTGTTTGGGGTGCTGCCTGCCTGCCAGTCTGTGGATCAGGGTTCAGCTCCAGAGCAGACATGACTGCCCTGCAACAGACTGGCACTGCCATTCTGTCCATGTGGATGGGTGGACATGACGTGGGCTGAGGACCCCAAATCAGACAACGCTGACCCCTGTGTCGGGGGTAAACAAGGATGAAGGTTTGGGGCACCTGGTGGTAGGAGGTTGGCCATTGAACAAATAAAGTATGGCAGGAAAAGCAGAGATGGTCATCAGGTGGTGACAGGACAGGAAGAGGCGGAGTCAGGGAGGGGCTTAGGTGGGAGGTGGAAGTGACATCACATCTCTTCTCACCTCTCCTGTCCTGAGGAGGGAAGAAAGGAAGAGTGTCAAAGGTGAGAGCGCCACCCCCTGGTCTGGAGGGGGATGACCTGAAACTGTCCCCTTAGTGCACGTGTGTGACACGCGTTACGGAGTCAGAGGAGCGAGTAACTTAACGCAACACCAATCTTACCGACATACAGAAGATGTGCCACTAAAATAAAGACAGACGTGCGTTACTGGCGGAGCTTACTCATGACACGGGTGTAAAAAAACCAAAATGTCAAAGGCAGGCCCCCAAATTGACGCTCAGACCTTCCTTCGCTGGCCCCCGAAGTTTGCTCAGTGCTTGGTGGTGGTCCTCCTGTTTACGTCTCCTCTTCTTCTTCTCTCTTTCTCCTCAGTACTTGACTGCTGCAGCTGCACCTATGCAAGGGACTTTCATGCCCCCCTACACTCCTGTGCCTCCAGCCGCTGTTCCTGTCGAGGTGAGTGACACACGTGACCAGCCAGGTGGCATCAGGTGGCCCCAGTCACATAGGCCGTGTCGTGGGTTTGATGGGAAAGAACCTGAAACTTGGGGGCCAAAGTGAGTCACAAGCCCACCGCAGCTGGGGACTTTGTACTGGCGTGACAGACCCCTGGGTGAAGAGGATGGTGGGATGAAGAGCTGACGTGCAGGAGCTGTTTATTAAGAGCAGCCCGTGCGAGCTGAGACTGGGATGGGGGGCCTGATGGCCTGTTCTTGGGCTAAATGCTAGAAGAGGACAATGACTTAAGGACGGGGGATCAAGTGCTTGGGCACAGCCTGACACTGGCACCCCACAAGGGAGCAGTGCCAGGGCACAAAGGAACAAATGTTGGTCACCACAGCAGCAGAGGACAAAACCGCCTCACACCCCCAAGAGTCGTAAGGTGAAGTCGAAGCACCCAGCAAGTGGAGGCTGGGGGGGGGTCTGCGCTAGTGTCACTGCTATAAGGGACCCCACTCTGCTGGGCCCTTGAAAATTACTCCGGGGGGGTGCTGTCCCCGCGCTGTCACCCACCCCAAAGGACATGTGAAAAGACAATAAAGCATCTGAGAGATGCAGGCCAAGTTCAGGTTTTCGTATTGTGTTTGTGTCCTGCCAGGTAGCCCACCGTACATGAAAGACTTCCGTTGTTTTTCTACTTAGCGGGAAGTTTTTCATCACATGCAGAGCGCCCGTCCCAGAATGCACTGCGGCCTGTCAGGCAACAATAGCAGACAATGCAGTGACGGAGCACAGGTGATGTTAAGGAGGCGGCGCCGGTGTCGTCATGGAGACAATGTGACATTGTCAGGGAGACTCAAGACCCTGCTCACCGTTTGGGTCCCTCGCTCTGAGCACAGGTCAGCCCAGCTGTTGACGCCCCTTGCTCCGCCCCCTGACGCTGATTGGTCGTCTGATTATGTTCAGGTCTGGCCACTCGTTGGCTTTGCTTTTAGATGGACTGGCGAGTCGCGTGCCACGCTGAGGTGAGGTGCCGCCAAACGTGCCGATGCGTTGCGTTTCTCCATGGCCGTCTTTAATGCTTTCTTCTCTTTGTCGCCTTGCAGGTAACGCCGGAGCTGAAGAACGTCACTCCGGAAGCATTGCCTTGAACCCCGAGGACTGCGCAGAAGAGGACGCCGCATTCCGGGGCACCCAGGGAGCCCTTATTTCTTTTTTTTTTTTCATGTCTTACTGTGCCCGACGAAAGAGAAGAAAGAAAAAAACACAAAAGAAAAGGCTGGGAGTGCGGCGGGCCGACGCGTCACTTTAGTGTCACCCACAAAGCCGCCTGAAGTTTGAAGAAGAAAAGAAGTCGGGAAAAGCCGAGGGGTTGAGGATCGGCGTCTTCCTGCGGTTTGAACCCGAGTCTTCGTCGTCTCCATTTGTAGGGTTTAGAAAAAGACGCATTGCTTTTCGGGTTTGCATTGTCTTTGTTGCCTTAATTGTAAGGACGTCGGAGTGGCAGGATGGTGGGGCCGCTCCGGAGCGCAGAGCAGCTGGGACTTTACTGCTGAATGGCTGAGCACATTCAAGAGCCGAAAACGAGACAACAAAAGGACAAAAAGAAAGAAGAGAAAGTGGCGCCGAGGGGACGGAAAGGCAGCCCTTGGGGGTCTCTCACTGCAGCTGATGGCGTCTCTGCTTTTTATCCGCAACGTTTTTTATGAGCTTCCCGAGTTTTTAGTCCGCTCTGCTTGTTAGAATTAAAAGCAAAATGTAGCGTAGCCAGGAGCCCACGGCTCAGAAATCAAAAAAATGAATCAATAAAACCGACGAGTCCAAAAGCAATAGATCGAGGACATTGGTGACAATTCTGTAGCCTTCCTAGTCGTTTATACCAAAGACCAAGTGACACTCGCCCCGAGGACGCAGGCAACATGGCAGCGACACTCGCTTTGTTTCTTTCCATTTTTCTTCCACTGGCGTCCAAGCAGACATGTGCCACCCGCACCCACCAGTCCAAAGTCACCGCTTGAGCGTCCCCTCTGGCCGGCGATGTAGCGTCACACACTCGCATTCATTCGCCCTCTGAGCTCCTCTTCCTCCATGAATTCCCCGTTTTCTGTGTGTTCCGCTCCCTGACAGTTCATGGGGACGAGGACACCCACTGGTGATAGGCTATAGTCACTTGGGGGTCTGGCGTGGGCACGTCATCGTGACCCCCAGAGTGAGCAGACGCCCATGTGATGCCGGTGGGCTTCCTTTGGCTCCTGGCTGCAGCGCTCTTCTGATTTCTTCTTCATCTTCCTCTTCTTCTCACTTCTTACTAATAAACAGGACTGTGCCTTTCTGTTGCCATTTTGTTTTTTATGGGCACTGTCACTCTGAGTCCCCGTCGTCACAGCACGGTGTCGGTGGCTGCATGTGGACGTGACGGAATGCATTTTTGTCATTTTCCTTTTAGGTCACCTTTTTCTTTTTTGCTCCCTTAATTCTATCCTAACAGTGACAATAAATGACAAGTAGAGCTGCCACCTGGACACATGAATACTGGGAGGCCACAGCACCCCAAAGTCAGACCCACTAAGGGGCTTAAACAACCAGAAATGTGGGGTGAGAGCCAGAAGGTGGGGATGAGACATTGTCACCAAATTAACATTCCAGTTAAACTCATGCAGACCACTGAAAGTGACAAATGACAGCTCACATAATGACGGGGGGGGGGCACTCGGTCACATGGCACACGGATGCTCACACAGCTGGGCCACAAGCCCAACACTGAGGGCCACAAGCCCAACGAGACCAGCGGCTTCACTTTCTGGCCTTGCAGGGCAGCAAATAACAGAGCGGGGGGCAAAACACGGTGGGCCTCATATCGCCACGGTGACCCCCCGACACACACACACACACACACAGAGTCTAACAGGAGGTCCTCATTTCATACTTCTCCTTGAACGCCCCCCAACTTAACAGATGCGCTCATCGTGCCCATGGGACCCTCACAGATGCCCACTCCAGTCCTGCCTGTCCAGTACACCACAATTTACATTTTCAGGCCTTCATGGTTCTCCCAGTGTGTCACATTTGGTGGCATTTGGTTTTACACGTTTAGTCCTGGCACGGCCTGCTCTGACCAGTTTCACCCTCAGCCAGCCACCCACCCACCTGTCCACCCACTTCCTAATCCCACTTATCTAGAGCAGCGTCACGGAAAGTTGGAGCCCATCTGGGTGAGCATCGGGCACAAACACTGGACAGGGTGCCAGCCACACACACACACACATCTGATTGGCACAAGAGTGCAAAAGTCTCATCTGCCGCTGCCGCCATCGCCATGCGCTAAAAAACAAAACAAAACGCAAAAAACGGAGAGAAAGCAAAATGAGAGACGAGAGCCGCGGTCGAGAGGACAAGACGGTCAAAAGTGAAAATCAGCGCGAGGAGCATCGATTACTAAGGGTCACGACCTCAGAGGCCACGCCCCTAGCAACACTGTAGCGGACCTAACGACAGAAGTAAACAATGGTGCCACGCGAGGAGCCAAAGTCCTCTCAGATCTCGTGATGGAGAGGTGACGTGCAGGTGACACGCAGTCGAGTGACGCTACCTGAGCAGACGCTGGCACCGTGCGTTTATCTGAACTTTGAGGCCCGCTGCCCTTTGGGGTCTCGACTCCGCCGACACTCCTGCTGCCCCTTTCTTAATGCCAAAGTAAAACACATTTGGTGTTTCGGTGCCATGAAGCTCGCGGCTCATCTGGCTTAGAGGACGGTGCCCTCTGAACAGCCAAAACAATGGCATCCATTGTCTAAAAAACAAGATGGCGTCCCCCAATGTATTCAAAACGTGACAGTAAAATCAAAGTCGATAACGAGAGTGAAAGGGAAGTCCTGATTGGGGGAGACGGGCACAAGAGCAGCTGACAAAGGAGCATTCAGGAAAGGGAGGGAGGTCCCTGCCACCTGTGCTCCTCTGCCCCGCTCAGAACACCCCAATCGTTTATAAAGTGCTCCCGAATTTCAGTCGTCCAGGGCAAAGATCCCCCCTTAAAGAAGATGAAGAAGAAGAGGAATTCTTTCCTACCATGGACAGAAGTGACATCTTTGGCCTCCTCCCTGGTTATCCTCCTCCGCCCCGCTGCCAAGCTGGACATAGCGGGTGTCATGCCAGCCTTCACCCCCGGGGTCTCTGTCGTCTGAACCTCAGCTTTCCAAACAAGGACTGCAGTAAAAGAGGAGAAGTCATGAACATCACATCTCAGTAAGGTCACCAAGGTCCGTGTGTCACACTCTGCCACTGTCTGGGTCTGAAGGTGTGTATTGGTGCCAGCGGTGGGATTAGGCAGAGCTGAAGTGACTGCATGGGTGGATGGATTGTACCCCACAATGGCCTCCGGTATTCAGGGGGCTTCTCCATCCGTCCAGTTTTAGGAGCCCCTAATTGGTGAGAAGATGGTTTACAGCAGGACCCCCCGCTCGCGAGTGCCTTCCACAATTTCACAGACGTTTGAATCTTTCACCCCCAATGACCTTCCTTCCCCAAGTGCCCACAGCGGTCTGTGAGTGTGTGTTGTGATGGACTGGCACCCACCCAGGGCCATTTTTGTGCCCACTGCTGTGGTGGCTCCTTTGAATATAAGCTGAGTTCAAATTTGATTGGCAGTCATTCAAACCAATTAAGAAACTCTGCCCATCATGTGTAGCCTTGGGGGGCACTCACTAAGGGGGCTCCCACCCAATGTAAAGGAAACCAGGAATGAGTACCTGTTACAATGTAAAGCCCCCGTAGGAGCAGACCCCACATGAAGAGCCTGCCACCCCGGTGGGCTTTACTGTGCAACACCCGCACCCCGTCCAACAGCTTTAGTGCCTTGTGCCCCACTAGGGTGCCTCCCCTGGCATGGATGAGTCCTGACCTTCCTGCCTCTTCAGAGCGACTCCAGCCTGATGGCACCCATAAAGCCCACGCCAGCCACCACAGGAATGAAATGTTGGGATCAGGTTGACCTCTGGCACTCCTGGGGCGACCCTCGCACAGCACCCTCTATTGGACCCCCGGGTCCCCTATCCAGTAAAATGGGTGGTCAGCATTTTGAAGGGTAAGTTTGCCCTTTTTCAAGTCCAAGTTATTTCTTCACCACCGTGGTATTTTGTGCCCCTCAAGATGGTGTTCTCAAGCGAAGCATTTTCTGTAATCTGTCCTGGCATTTTGGGTTGGAATTCCTGGGGCACAGGCACACGCACGCACGGGCACACATACGGGCACAGCTGGAAAGTAAAGGTCTACAAGCGCACTGAATGTGTCCACTTTGAGGGTTCAATTTAAGAGAAGGTGCCATCTGTGTGACAATAGAAGGGGTCTGCCAACAGGGGTCTTTGCGCCTCCTCCTGGAGGTCTGAGTGACGTGTTTGTAAAGCAGTCA
Organism: Erpetoichthys calabaricus; assembly: GCF_900747795.2. Taxonomy (NCBI): domain Eukaryota; kingdom Metazoa; phylum Chordata; class Cladistia; order Polypteriformes; family Polypteridae; genus Erpetoichthys; species Erpetoichthys calabaricus. The sequence goes on from NC_041406.2 coordinate 422,365, forward strand.
GCGGTGGTCTTCACGGGAGGGCACATGGTGGGGCACTTTAGTGTCACTTTGTCTTTTCAGAATAAACAGGCGTGGAGAACAGAAACAAACCCACTGAGTCAACCTTCACGTCTCTCAGCCCCAGAAAACACGCGCGGACCCTTGAAACACGAGAGAAAAGGAAAAAAACAAAACCAAAAAGCTCGAGACCCTCACCCCCCCTTTGTCCTCAGAACTCCACGCCTGAGCACGTAACAAAGTGGGCTTGTCCCCCCCAGTCCCCTCCGTGCCGCATATCCCCCTCAGCAGGAGCTCCTCATCGTCAGACGGTTTGGGTGATGAAGCTGTGAACTCAGAACCCACCACTCGCTAAAGCCACGCCCCCTCTGAGGTCAAAGGTTATTATGCTGCGGTGACGTGAACTCAGCGCCTTTACGATGTGCGCGTGATCTCGAGAGGCATCACCAGGCTCGGGGACTTCCTTGGAGGTCTGCAGCTTTTTAAATTTCTCATCTGTACCCATGTGCCATGGATACCAATGTAAAATGCCAGGGCTGACGACGCTACTTTGACCTCAGAACACCATCTTGGGTGGCAAATGCCAAACAGCACACTGGTGAAGAAACAGCTTTGGCTTCCCCTTCACGGGGTCTCGCTTCTGTTCTTCCATGAGATGCCAAATTGCCTAACTGGGAGGCACAGTGCCCCCTGTTGGTGACCCAGCACTGCATTACGAATTGCCACGGGGGTCAACACACACCCCAGGACCACTCAGTGAGGAAAGAAAAAAACATATGTAGCGCCTTTCAGATGTGAGACCCTGTAAGACCCTCTTGATGGGGGGCGCATTCTGCACCACATAGACACAGGGAGGAGGTGCCAGTGCTGGTCTGGTCTGAAATGCAGGACCTGAGGAGCACTGTGCCACTGTGCCCCCCACCCACTGACAAGCGGGTACTCGACAGGGTCTTCACATTTGAGGTCTGACATCTTCAGGATCAACCGGACTGGCGTCCACAGGTGGTCCGTCCTCAGAGTCCTCCCTGAGCTGGCCACAGTTAAAGGTCCTCTTTCCTAATTCCTGGCCTGGCCTCCGGACCCTTCTTTCCCCCTTCTAGAAGTTTCTCACCCCTCTTTGGGGGATGCTGTGCTCTTGCATGTTTGCAGGTGGTCCGTCATGCAGTGGGTGCTATCAGCGCAGGCTCCCAACCTGTCCCACCCTCCCTTCACAATTAGATTGAGATCAGCTCTTGGTGCTGGGGGTCCGTTGTTTTTTCTTTTGTTCTTCTGGACATGTAGTTTTGGTCATCGTCCTGCTGGAGGACCCCCTAATTCTTTGACCCCCACCCAGCCCATTCTGCCATAGAATCGCCAGCCAATCGTCCTACAGAGCAGCCCCTCAGCATTCTGGACCCTCCATAACCTCACCCATCTGCGTTGCAATTTTGGTTCCTTAGGGTGGGTTTGTGCACAGCTCAGGTTGGTGATGTTGGTGGGCTCCTCAAAGTGTGTGGTGGTGGGACGGGTTTACCCCATCACTGCAGGTGATGAGGCGGTGGTCTCTGGAGGTGGCCGGCTGGACCCCTTCAGGTCTGAGGCTCTGTGATGGCCTCTCGCATCGTCAGCTTTGTCATTAAGGGGGAGGAGATGAAGGGGACCCTCCTACTCGATACACCGTCATTCATTGGTTACCTGTGATCAGGTGACTGCTGGCCAATGAGAGTCGAGCTCTTGTCGTCTTCACTTTCACTTCTTCTACTCGCTACCCGCGCTCAGTCAAATAAATGGCAGCCGTTCTTTAGTTTCAGTGAAGGGCGCTATATAAAAACAAAGGGAATCGAGCGCCCGTGTTTCATTGTCATGGTTTGAAGTTGTGCTGCTCTGAGGGTCTACACGTTCGTGCCACAGCCCACCTTTATCAGGAGATGCTGTACACGACAGACCTCTAATGCAAATGTAGAAAGGTGCCGAGTGCCCGCCGAGTGCCCGCTGATGCGCCCCGTCTCTGTATCTCCTTCCCAAACGTCACACTGATGCCGGCCTCCCATTGGCTGCAGTCACACAAGAGGGCGCCTCGCTTTAGAGGCTTTTGTCATTTCATTGTCACCTTGGAGGAGGTGTGCACTTCCACAGACTGTGCGGACGTTGGCACAGAAGGCTCTTTTGTTTCATTTTTGCAGCGCTGCCCACCCTTCTTTCTGAAGATCAGCGGACGTTGAACTTTAGTTTTGTTTTTTTTGACGAAGCTTTCAATAAAAAAAACGACTTCAAAAGACGTAGGTGGCTCGTGCTGTGCTCTGCTTGTCACCCGAGGGGGCCGTTTGTCAGATGGGTCTAAGGGGGCAGGGCACTAACTGAAGACTGGTGGGTTGGGTGACCTGCACTGTGGGGCCCATGAAGCCACGGCTGGGGGTCACCACCTGTGAAGCAAATGCAGGGCAGCAGTGAGGGCAGACGGGGTGTGGGAGGAAAACTTGGGTGGCAACAGGGCTAGACTGGCATCTTCTTTCAGGTGGCACTCTCTCCTCAGTCACCAGACAACTACCGACTGCCTGGACCTGGTGGTCTCCTCAGGCTGCTGTCACACGGTTCAGGTGATGTCCAGTCACAGCCTTCATTTGTGTAATCTCAGCATGTCACGCGCAGCTATGGCACCCGCTTGTGACCACCGACGTGTAGTGTGACGTCCCCTGCGACTCAAGGTCACAAGGCCAGAGGGTTCCACGAGAGGTGGCTGTGTGGCTGACTTGTGCGCTGCCGTCATTAACCAGCGGCTCTTGGTGATGCCACGTCGAGTTGCCAATCAAAATGCGGCCACTCTGTAGCGCTGGGGTGCCACGAAGTGAGTTGCTGTTGGAGGTCGAGTTAGTTCTTCAGATGATGAACAAGGACAGAGAAGATACCTGGAGTGGCACGCAACACGTGAAGAAGACGAGTGACCTGAGGTTGTGCCACTCTGTCCCCTAAAGGGCCCATAGCAGGAGTTAGCCAGGGTGACGTCAGTAAGCAGGCCTTGAAGGGCCACTAGCTGCTGTCACGTCTGTAGGAGACCCTCCTCGTCCCCAACAATACGAAGGCCTCGACTGTCTGATGTCTCCAGAATGGAAAACAACAACTGCCACCTCCAGGACCCCCGCCTGGTAGACAATCCCACCGACTCCGGCCTTAGTTCTTTTTGTTAAAAGGAAATCTTTTTCTTCTTCTTTGTGATTCCTTGAGGTCCTTTCAGGTGGAAATCTTCAGAGGGAGAGCAGGACATGGCAGGCGGGCAGGCAGGCAGGCGGGCAGGCGGGCGGGCGGGTGAGGACAACCCGAGGTTTGTGACTGGTGGGGTCTGCTCCTGAGTCACATTGAGAGTATACCCCATACTGGCGTCACCTGTCTCTTATCTTTTATAGTTCATTTAACATCCCATCTGTCTAGCATGGCACTAGTCACCGCTGGGGTGACACACACTATACATGCCAACAAGCACCCCAGTAAGAATGCCATCCTACAAATCCCCACATTGTGGGGGTCTACAGAGGGATGAGAGGTGAGCAGTAGAGTGCCACATGTGAAAAAATTAATCACGTGACAGACATGAATGACTGGCAAAAGACTACGTTCAGCTGTGCCAAAGGGCACAGGTTACAGGCAGGTGCCAACTTTATGGGTGTGTCAAAGCGTGCTGCCCAGGTGTCATACATACATACAGGTGTCAGACCTGCAATCAAAAGACAGGGGCTGTCACTGTGTGTCATGCATGGTGACAGCAAACCACTTGAATTGCTGCAGACGGTCAATGCGGACCCCCGAGCCACAAGTCATTTGGTATGAACACTCAGACAGGAAGTGAGGGACACTGCGCTCGTGCCATCTGCTCGCCTGTTTTTACTTGGGTGGCACATCTTCAGCCTCCTGTCCTCTTTTCCAACTCAGGATGCCCGCCTCATGTCTCATCACTTTGCCCAGTTTCCTTGGGCCTGTCGCTGGGCGCTGGGCACTTTTCCCCAGAGAAGCTCTCTATTCCTTGACAGGCTGTGTTGGAAATCTCAAATTTGAAAACAAAACCTGAACATCTCAGATAAAAAATAAGGGGGGGGGGGGGCAGGGGCTAAGACCTTTGCACAGCACCACACACAGTGTTAGCGGTGGTCCGTCTTCATTTTCCTTGGGGACAGAGGACAGTTCCCTTTCGATGGCCTCCTCCTTCTGCAGGACTTCCGACGCAGTTTGCCTTTCCAGCCAGCAGAGGTCGCCCACTTGACACGCGCCACTCTCCTTGTCTCCTTGGCACAAAATGTCATTTCATCTTCTGGGGGTAAACGTCTCCCGCCTTCCCTTTATGAATAATCAGGCGTTCAAAAGGAACTGAGAGCCCGACGAGTTATAAACAGAGCAGGAGGGCAGCTGCCCACCTCCAGACTGCAGGGGTGAAGTAACTAACCACATGGACCCCCTAAAGCCCCCACCAATCACTGGCTCACCATTTCATTGTCCACAAATTAGTACCACTGTGCCAGTTTTGAGGCTGGCGGGCTTTTGCTGAGCTCATGAAGGACCCTTTAATTGTTGCTAAATTTGCAGAGTGGCACTGGACCATCCGCCATTCCTTCTGAGCAGATCGCCACCTGGCATGTCAGCTGCAGACCCACCTCAGGACCACCCCTTTGATTCCTGACTAGCACTTTATTGGCCTGTTCTACCGAAACGGTGAACGTCTCACAGGGTTCTGTTGGACTGGAAATGCAGAGACAAGAGGGCACAGTAGGGGGCACCAGAGTGTGCCCAGCAGCCTGAGAAGTGAAGCAGCCCATCAATGGCGGGGCGCCCAACTGTGCTGTCAGAAGAGGAGTTTAGGAGTTTGAACTTGGGGACAGTCCATACCTGTCACCTGACATTAAGGACACACTGGCCTGGGCAGCAGGAACATTGCACACTGCGCCTGACATGGCGTCAACTTTGTGACATTGTCTTCTGTCACTCTAGGGACACGAGGGGTGACAGGCTGCCTTTCTTCTGTCCTCCTCCTCTCGTTCCTGAACAGGACACAGAGGAGCCTCTTGAGTGTCCGGTCCACTTCAGATGGAGTCAACAACTGGACAAAACCCACAGAGACCCGCCTTGGCGTTGGCAGGATGGGTTCAGCCACATGAGGTGGACTGGCAGGTCATCACAGAGGGACGTGGGCAGCAGGCAGGCCTGGGCAGATTTGGGGACGATGACATTTATTGTCAGTAAACGTAAAGAGTGACACGTAGGAAGTCAGTGGCTGTGAAGTCTTTGAATTGCCATTTGGTCCCCTGTGCCCTCCAGGGGTTCATCTTGGGTGTTTTTACACTTCGATTGTCCGCAGCGTGATGGGAGACCTTCAGTGGTGATCGTCTGTCATGTCATTGTCATTCTTCACCGTCCCTGCTTGAAGGTTTGTAAAGCCACCAAATCTTTAAAGAGAGACTTGTGTAAACTGACAAAGAGCTGAAGGGTTGAAGATGGTGGAAGGAGTTGATGTGGCGGACCCCCAGCTCTCACACAGCAGTTGTGTGAATGGACGGACATCGGTGGACTCCACTGACGCTCATCGGCCACCGACCAGCTGGTGGTCTTTATCTGTGGACTTGTTTTGTAATTTGTACATTTTAGAATTAAAGTACCACAGAAAAATAAACTGAATTGAGTTCTTGAAGGTGACAACAGGGACACGTCACACATCCGTGGGGTGACTTCCAGGTATTGGGCCACACTGCAGCACTCTGGGGACCTTGGTGTCCCGACTTTGTGTTTATTCTCAGGAATGAGGAGGGTGGGCCACATCGCGATGAAGAGCATGAATGTGTGCTGGTGTGTCGATGTCACTTTCCACACTTCCTTTGGTGGTCCTTCTTCTGGTGCCCCCCCCTCTTCTCAGTTTTTCTGTTCTTACTTTACTGCCTCTGGATTGTCGACCTGGGGGTCCCTGTTGCTATTTTATGTTTTTGTTTAATAAAATTGTCGTGATGGCCGCTGTCTGTGTTGCCCCTACCAGTCGGAGTCCTAACCTGAATTTTTCTGCATTTTGAACTTTAAAGCTCATCTTCCATCTTTAGGGTCCGGAGAGGCCGAAGCCTGCAGGCCCTGCTCTGGTGGGGGCTTTTGGAAGTCGCGTTTATTACAACGTCAGCGAAAATCAAACGTATACTCCTGGGAATTTAAGGGTTAAGCGCCCACTGGGGGGCCGAGTTGTTTCATGCAAAATGACAGAAAGACTGAAATGGCACACGTTAGACGTGAGGGCACTTTAAAAATGGGCCGGCTGGCACACCTGCTGCACTCGCAGTACTTCTATGCTCATTTCTTTGGCTGGCACATCTTGATCTTCTGTCCCCGTGGCTGAAGGAGGATGCCTGCCTTGAGTCTCATTGCTCCACTTATTCTGTGCCCACCCCTGACCTTTGCCCAGTTTCATTCTGTTTTGTCATCAGTCATGCCACCTGTGCTGGGTGCTATATACTGTACCTGAAAAGCTGCTGGAACCTCTAAGACGTTTTGTAACATTGCATTGTTATGGAAAATAAATATTTGGAAATCTGAGATTTGCTCTTTTCTGCTGACACACTAATAATAATCATCATCAGGATTCAGCAGGTTGGAAAATGGATGGATGGATCATCATTCATTTTATTTATATAGTGCCTTTCCCATTCTCTGAGCACTAATGCAGAAAGCAAAAAGTAATAATCAACAGCAAAAGGGCTGTGAAAAACCCCGGGGGCTAAGACTTTTGCACATCGCCTGAGGCCCCCCACAGTGCTGGCCACAACTGTCCCCATCTGCCCCTGCGACCCTGCTCTGGCTACAGCGGGTCAGAAAGTGACATAATTTGACATGACTGTCCTCTCAGGCGCCCCTTGATGGCTTTGCAGTAGTTTGTGTCTGCAGCCAGCAGATGGCGCCCTCTCGATACGAATGACACTCTTTTTTAATTGTTTTAATCTTTTTAATTATTTTATTTTATTTTATTTTATTTTATTGTTTTGTTTTGATGGCCGCTGCTACCGCATCGATGTTGATGATTTGTTATTTCTTCTTCAGTCAGCTTCATTTTAACCAGGCGTGCCAAAGAAATTGAGAAGCAAACAAGTACAAGGAAGACAGGTGGGGGGCATCTGCCAGCTACCCCCTCCTTACCACTAGGGGGGACACCTCTAATAAACTCCATGGACCCCCTTAAACCCCACCCTCCACCCCATAGCCTCCACCCTAATTGCTGTTTTGCTGTTTCACCTTCTGCAAGTGGGCACCCCTCTGCCAGTCTTGAGGCTGGCAGACTTCACTTTTACTTTTGCTAAGCTTAGGGTGGCCCCTTTGGACCACTCAGCATCAAAGACTCCAGATCACCAATTCCTTTTTTTGTCTCAAACCAGCACATCAGCTGTAAACCCCCCCCCCCCAACTTGCCCCCATTTTACCTAATCAGTGAACACCCCAAAGGCGCTTAAAGTGGCAGAGAAGTCACACTGGCCACCAAAGACAGCAGTTTGCAATGGTGGCATCTGGGAACACAAACTCGTGGCCCAAGTACACCCCCCATCTGTCACCAGGAAACGAGACGCACTTGCTGGCTGATACGAATGCCAGGCACCCAGACTGGAACCGAGATGGCATTAGCTCAGTGACTCGTCCGATCATCTGCTGTCATTGCAATGTGCTGGGGACATGATGGGTGACAGACCACTTGAGTCTTTTTGAGCAGCTGACCAGTCCACTTTATTTGGGGTCCGCCAGTGGACTGATGCTCCCTTGTTGGTGTCCAGCCAGGTGTGTCAGTCAGTCGGTCTTATATGGCGCCTTTCACCGCACACACCTTTACGAGGAGCTGTCCAGGGTTCAATTCACCCAGGGACCGAAAAGAGCCCAAAGGCACAATATATGTCTGCTCTTCAAGGAGGCGGAGCCGGCCCACCCGCTGATCAAGAGAACACGCCCACAAAGATGGAGTGTAGGCCCCCCCTTAAAGGCGCTATATGGCTGTTTTCACACACAGCACACACACACACACATGCGTGTTCCATTTATTTATTTTGCCGACGCTTTTGATGAAATGAAATGAAAGGCTGAGGTGCGTCTCTTTAAGGGAAGAAAGGTGAACATTGTCATCGGTCGTCACTCGAAATACAGGAAATGGCACCCAGAACTGTGCCAGCCAGCCAGCCAGCCACCCAGCCAGCCATAGCGTGCCTGTCAAAATGTGGAGGTGGATCTTCAGTGATCTGGGAAAGGCGCTATACACAGATGACAGAAGTGGGACAGTTGATGTAAACTGCCACCATGAAAGGCGTTATATGAACTTGGGCGATAAAGGGGGTATCCCATATGTAAATGCACTATAAATTCTAACTGAGATGGGGTGCCAGTCTGACACAGGGCACTCTCACAATGGGGCCAACCTGCACGTCGTGAGGTAGGTAAGAAAAACCATGTAGCCAGGCCAGGATCTGATCCCTGGTCATTGGTGCTGTGCCACTCTATCAAGTGATGCCGGGGGTGGTCAGCGGGCACCTCAGAAGTATGGTGCGGGTTTAGCCTGAGCACTTCTATGATTCTAATCCTCACCTTGGCCTCACAGTGGTCAGACTGGGATTCGTCAGGATGAGATGCTGTGCCAGCTTTGTTCTGCTCGATGCCCGCTGTAAAGCAGCGTCACCTTTTTTTACCTGTTGGCTTTTTTAGAGGTACAACTAAAAATGTGGATTTTTGCTCAACTTGATGCTCTATTTGGAACAGGCTGTGCCCACAATATATGGGACGGATAACAATGCCAACCAAATGGCCAACGTTGCAGTTGTTTGTGTCTTTACCACCACCTACATTCCAAAGGGCAGTGGGGCAAAGATGGCACTTACGAAATGGACATCTGAGACAGCAATGCCAGCAAGGAATGTAGAGTAAGTGTGCCACCTCCCCAGGATTAACTCCATTCATGCACCCAAAGCTGCCCAGAGCCCCTAAGTGACTCTGTCACCTCGCTGTCACATCCACAATTGCCCCGACTGTAATTCCGAACAATGCGCCTTTGTCCTGCGTGACTCACATTTTCCACTGGCGTTGCCCCCTCATTCCGAGGTCTTTGTGCTTTGACTTCTCACTTATGTATCCAAGCATTCCAGAGATGCCAGCTGTGGGTGATCTCTGATGAGGAATGCCAACTGATGTGTGGTGTGGGCTGCTCCTGATCTGTTGGTTTGGACTTTTATGCCAACTGGTGGGCTTTAACGCACCTTAGAAAATGCCTGTAAAGCTCTTTGGCATGGTGACCCCTTTGGAAAGGCGCTATATTAGACTGCAGTCCACACCCTGAGTGACCCCGCTGGCCAGTGTGATTATATAGCGCCTTGGATGCAGCGCCCAATGATTTCACTTGCTGTTTGCTTATCTGATTATTTTATTATTTTCCATTTTATATTTTGACAGCTCTGGAGACACGGGTTGAAGTCCTGGCCCAGTCACGGTGGTGCCTGCGTGTTCTCCTGTGGCAGACTGGCATCTCATCAAGGCTTGCTTTTCTGCCTGGTGCCCAGTGCTCCCAGGACAGGCTGTGATTCCCCCGAAACTGGAATTGATGAATGAAGTTGTAGTTCCTGCCTTGCACTCTGTGCTGCCTGGGATTGGCTCCAGCAGACCCCCGTGACCCTGTGTTCGGATATAGCGGGTTGGCACACCAAAGTAGAACTTAACATAGCACAACGTGGCATTGAGAGCCAGCTTCTAAGGGGACAATAGGTGACCCTGTGTGGATGAGCAGCCTGCACGCCTCCATCACAAGCAGGTGGGTCATCTCAATCAGCTCTGCAAAGTGGGGTCACCAATGGGGGTCTGCCATCCATGAGGAAAGGGAAGAAGAGATGGAGCGGGCCACAAGTTACCCGAGACCTTCTGATGACCTTCAACCCTGAGGAGGAGGATGAGGAGGAAGAGCAGGCCCATCGCTCCAGACACAGCCCACTGGTATCAATGAGGAGCACTGTGGTCGTGAGACCACACTGTATATTTAGTGAGTGAGTGTGCCCATCTGATTCAGGGTTCTATCCCCTGCTGCTCAGAGGTGCCCACAGCCCTGGTTCAGATCAAGTGCATCTCATAATGGACTGATGGACGTGTGCCCACCAGATCAAATGGGAGGGACAGAAATTAGGGTATGACACGGCACCCATAACCAGTCTGCACAGTAGGTACCACCAGGGCCTTGTGCTCTCTATGCCAGTGTGTCAGAGACCACTGAAGCACATTTGTGGTGTGAGAAGCACTCAGGTAGGAACAGGGATGCCAGCGAACTGCTCATTTTACTGGGTGGCGGAGTCTCTGCCACCTGGGTAGTCTTTAGGGCAGAATATGGAGAAGAGCAGGTGAGGACGTTGTGGTGGTCACACGATACTGAAGTCCTGTTGATGCCCTTCTTGTCTGGAAGAGGAGGACCCTGCGGTGACAATGACATGCCAAAAAGAAAACTACCAAGTCGCAGCTCCAGAACTATTAGACACAACTTGAATGGCAAGTGGACACTTAGAGGACCCCCCCAAGGGCTCAGGGGCTTCAGCCACACCACCAGAGACCACCCTCCACCCTGTAACTCCGCCCACACACACATTGAAGTCACGATTGGACAGACAGGACAAATGAAAAGGCTGCTCTGATCTCCAGGATGGCTCCGTCTTGTGCCCCTGGAGCTTTGTGGCAGTGCCCACCATGCCCGCCATCCCTTGGATTTCTCTTGCCCTGTGATCTTGAACCCTGGCACCTGAGTGGTGTGTCTGTGGTAGGGTGGCACCGCTTGTGACCCTCATGTCACTCAGGCCATCTTCCGGCCCCTCGCCTCACTTTTCCAGAGCGATGATTCCAAAGGACCCCCCGCCGTCTGATTACCTTCACGTCCGCTTTTTCATTTTCATTTTCTGTGACGGGACAATTTATGGCAGAATTCCGGAAATTCACAAATGCCAAAATGGAAGTGAATTTAATTTCCAGTTGGAGGCCCTCGGCCCCCTCGGAGATTTACGGCCCCCTGTACCTGCTGTTTAAACGCTTAGTGATGTCAGCCACTCGACTTGTGGCTCCCAAGATGGTCATCCAGCCCGTGGCCCACCTTCCTGTCCTGCCAGCCTAAATGGAACCTTCCGGAAAGCTGAGTGTCCCTCCGTCTGAGCCTGGGCTGGAAAAGCGCTTAGTGAGATGGGGAGACGCCTTTGAGGGGATGCCCGGTGGTCTTGTGATTCTTGATCCATATAGTGCCTTTCCTGTGCTCAAAGCATGAGCCTCAGCAGCTCAAAATCAAATAGCAGGCCAGTCGCTTGGCACATCTTTTTGCCGTTCTTGATGTTAAACTTTCCACTTCTTCCTTTCGTTTAACTTGGACATGCCAGTCTTACACGTGGCATGGTGGCACAGTGGTTAGTGATTCTGGGTTTGAACCCCGGCCCACCAGTGTCTCTGTGTAGTATCCAAGCCCCCTCACCATGTCAATGTGGGTTTTCTGCTAAGACATCCCAAGATGTGCCTGTTTGGCTTGGCATGAGTGAGTGTGCCCAACCACAGACTGGCATCCTATATGGGGTGGGTTTCTGCTCAGTGCTTCATAATTAGCTCCTGTGCCAGGCTAAACATACAAGAAACTGGGTGGATGGGAGGAAGGCTTAGGGTGGCAGTGTGGCTAGTGGCCAAGGCACTGGACTGTCACCACCATGTGGCACTCGGTCTGATTGTCATATGTCCTGTCTGGGCACCGAAGAAGTGGACTGCACCACAGTTCCATACTGCTATAGCACCTGAGCATGGTGCTGCCACCCAATTTAGAAAGGGCATCACATAAAATGAAGGGTGTTCTTGGGTGCCCACTGTTGCCACCATTGGTTCTCGATTCCTGAAACCATCCATTTCTTGAACCCCAGCCTCATTAACATCAGCAACAACATGAGTCACAGGGCACACATGCCCACACAACATGGCACTTAGCCTGGCACAGCTTCACAGTGAACATGCAGTGCCCATTCTTACTGTAATCTCTGACTCGTCAGCATGAAGATCTGGCTTTAGCTGTGAGTAACTGGCGCCCCCTACAGGGCAGCACGCAGCTGGCACAACTCCTGCTATTCACAGCTGTGAGCTGGAAAAGTGGGTGAAGAAAACGGGGGGCCGTCAGTAACAGCGACAGATTAGGCAGAGCCAGGCTGGCAGTGCAGCCCCCTAGTGGTCATGCTGGGCTACTGATTCAGTCCGCTCCACCAATGGCCTGTGTGATCCTCACCAGCCTGTCTTGGCACACAAAAATACCCAAGAATTAGTGCCAGTGTGGAAAGGCGCTATATGCAGCTTCAAAGGTCACAGAGTCAAACCTTAAAACTGGGAACGGCTCGTGGGGCATGGAACTGGGCAGACCTTGTGATGTGGCACCTTCGACCCTGAGGAGACTCCTGTTGCCTGACCCTGGACTGAATAAAGGGGGGGCATCGAAGTGCCAAACGGGGGGCTCAGTTAGAAAGGCCACCTCACAAAAGGCTAATTCTGGCATCCTTCTGACCATTTTCTGTGCCCACCTTCGATCAAACGAGTCCAATCTTCATCGTATCGGACGAGGCTGCAATGTTGGCGATTTCCTGGTTTGGCCACCCACCATCAGGTGGCAGCATTTTGAGCATTTCAGTGTCACCACTTGGACACGGAGGGTGACATGGAGGACCTGCTCTGCCCCTATAGATGCCGCCTTCCCTTCTCCTGCCCGCCTTGGGCTTTATCTCCAATCAACAGGAAACGTCAGGGAAACGCTTGAGTGAGCCCAGCGCTTGGGCCGGGAAGTGCCTGTCAGCTCCAGATTTGTGTATCCGTACCTCTTTGGCACCCCTGCGGGGCCTCTTCCTGGCACTGCCCACTTTATGACAGCCTTGATTCTCCTCCTTGGACGCTCACCCATCTGTACAGTTTGGGGTCACAGGAAGCTGGTGTCCCCTACTAAGCAGGGAATGGGTGCCAATCTGATACAGTGCACATTTATGCACACTGGATTAACCTGCTATGCCAGTGCTTTGTGAATGGTGCCATACTAGATAAAGGACTGACCGCTCATCTGCCCCCTTTTAGAGGTGGGTGGACTGGCAAAACTGGTCCTTCAGTCCTGCAGGTGCGCTGAGTGCCAGTCGGTCACTGAAGAGAAGCTGTGCCAACATCTATCTACCACCTGACCACCCTCACCCAGCTGGGGGGTACTCGAGGCTCAGCCTGTATAGCGCCTTTCAGTGTCAGCTCTGACACAAGCGTATTTTATTTTTTAGTGCCTGTGTATTTCATGGCGGTGGGCAGTGTGGCACAGTGTGCCTAGACAGTTCACCTAAGCCGCCTGTAAAGAACACATGAATGGGAGGGCATCTCCTGGGGAAAGGCGCTATATAAAACAAAGCTTAGCCGCTTCTCATAGTGAGTACCACCTCAGGGCACTTTACATTCATGGCAAGTAAAGGGTCCAGGCTGAACTGGCACTCTTAGGGGTCCACACTGCCCGGCCACTGCTGCTCCACTACTTAGTGTCAAAGTGGCACCTAAGATGCTTGCTTACCAGTGGCCCACTCAAGGATCTTTAAATAAAGACGATCAGATCAGCTTGGCTTCTGCCACTCTGCTGGCATGCCAATCTGGAAGGTGCCCAAAAAAAACAGGAACTCAACAGGGAGTCTCCGGCACTGAACTTCCATCTGCTTTAACCCGTGTGTGGCCTTGGCACAGCTCTCTGCTGCAAAGTGAGGACCCGCCCTCAGTCAGCAGTGTGCCACCTGCCTGGGCGCTACATACTCAACTTCATTCACGAGGATGAGACAGCAGTGCCAGGCATTTGAACTCTGTGATGCCAGGCTTGAGAAGTCGCTGGCATATATAGTGCCTTTAGGAGTGGAGCCACCACCCAGCGCTTTCAGATGATGGCGTCAAGCTACAAAGTCAGACCTTCGGAAGGTGAGACGCTGAGCACCTACCAGAAAACCCACCAGTACCCACCGCCATGCCAATGCTGGCCTACTTGGGCAGTGCCAGGTGTGTGTCAGCTGGTGGTCCCTTGCCTCTTAAATGGGTTACGTTGTGATTTGCGCATTGTTGTTGCCCCCGCACTGTTGTTTTCCCCTCTGCGTTACGTCGCCATGCCCCGCTTTGTTTTCTCTGCCCTGCCCCTGCCCGCTGGCACTTGTTGCTCAGGTCCTCTTTTGATTTGTGTTTCGCCGCCCCCTGCTGATTATTTATGGTACTGCGGATGGGTGTTGGGACCTCCCTGTACGCTTCTCCGTTTTTTTATTCTGCCTTTCCTTTTTGTGATCCCCTTTGACCTTTTTGTCCTTTGACTTGAGGTTGTCACGGATTGTCCCCTCATTCTCTCTGTGGCACCCCTTTGAGGCTGTAGCCCCATTTCAGAAGCCTGCCCTTTGAGTGGAGCTGACATGAGGGCAGCCATCATGGGTGGCTTTTGGAGGTCTGCTGCTCCTTTTTGGACCACTTAGTGGCAGGACACACAACAGCACAGCGACTTCAGCCCAGGTGACAAAACGTCTTTGTGACTTCACTGATCCAAAAGTTACACTTCCTGGCCCACACCCACCAACCACTGGCCCCAGCTGCCATTTGAAGTGCCCGTGGCACGGCGCCCCCTCCAGGGCTCTGCTTCCTGTTACCTGGATGGCTGACTTCTTACTTCTTGGTGGTTCTATATAGCGCCTTTCAGTTTGCCGCTCAGATGTGTTAACAAATTCGCCCACCTTACCCCGACTGGTGGGCCCACTGCTGATCGCTTCCCAGAATTCAGACGCTCAAATTATTTATAGCCCTTTTCCTGGACGCTGGAGAACAAATCCAGTAAATAGAATAATTAAAAAAAGAAGCCGCGCTGTGACGCCTCCGCCGTGTTTCAGCCCCCCGGGCTCAGAGAGAAACCCAAAAAAAGGAAGAAGTGAAGTAAGAAGCGAAAGCAGAGCCCCTCGGAGTGAGCGGCCCCATCATCTGTCTGGCATTCCGAGTTACGGGTGGACCGCGGTGACCGGCGTTACGACAGGCGGCCCAGACGAGGGAGGAGGCCAGTTCACCGCTCCAGACGAGCAAATGGAAACCAGCTGACGGACGTGGGAAAGAGGAGCTGCACACACGGGGGGCTTCAGGACCACCGTTGGGCTCCTCTGTCTTTAACTTCCATCCATCCATTTTCTAACCTGCTTATCCACTGTAGGGTACAAGGGTGCCAACCCAAAGCAGGGCACTCTGAGCCTCATGAGGATATTCATGAAAACTGGAGAAACATCTGTTTAAACGCGAGGAGAAATGCGTCCACTCTGAAAGTCGCTATATACTCGGAAAGCGTTAAGAGGTGTCCAGAAGGATGACCCCAGTTACTAATGAGATACCCCCAAACGCTCAGTGAATGCCACAATGCCGCAGGGCATGCCTCAGTACACTGGCATCTGATTGGCTGTTTGGCTACATGCCACCTCAGTGGTGCTCCAGAAGGGGTGGGGCCACCGGCCACATGTCCCAGCATGCACTGAAGCAACACCCAGTGGGCAGTGGACTGGCAGCACATCAGTGGGCACCACAGAGCTTTCTGTCACCATCTCACATGGCCCAGGGGGTCACTAAAGGAAGTGAAAGCCAGAGGGACCGTCTCACTTTGTTAGATTTTAATGGCAAGGGTGGCACTGCCCATACCCATAATAATCACACAGGCTGGCATCTGGCCAACACTGAGTTATAAAGTCATAGCAAAATCACTTGGATTGAACTTCTTCATTAATGTCCACTCCTGGTGGGAACTCTGGCTTGGGCGCACAGTTGGCATGCCATGAGTACCAGTCAACTGGGCACCTCAGCAGCCATAATTGGACTCATTGAGATTCTTCTCATCTGCAGGAGTTTGGAACTCACAGGTCTCAGGATTTGTGAGCAATAAGTGCTTTGCATAGGGATTGGCTGGCATGGTGGACCATTGTGCCCTTACTGACCACCTGCTGTCAGAGACCATCAAACACAAACTCTGGACAGCTCAGGGTCAGCTCTTCTGCTGCTTCACCCTCTGATCACCTTCCCCTTCGGTGCTTTACCCACAAAACTCTGGGCATGTGCCCTATGCCCCCCAGAGGCCCAGTATGTACTCAGGTGGCATTTTCTTTTTTTGGTTTGTTGCAGAAGTTTAAAAAATGAAAAATAAAAAAAAGAGCACTGAGGCTGCCACACCAGCACAGGTAACATCAGGCTTACAGGTGCGAGGGTCTTCATGGTGGTCCTCATCATGGGCAGACTTACCTGCACTCTCTCTCTATCCTTCATGTGTTCACTTTACATCTCATTTGTTTAAGGGGTGTGGCTTCAGTTGGACCAATCATGTGTCTTTTGAGTGCAGATGGGTGGTCCTCGTTGGTGGCACTCAGGGGTCAGCACTGGGCTCACATGCTCTTTCTTTCCATCCTGCCAATTGAAAGGGGGGAGGAGGTGGAGCTTGTGTTTGACCAATCACGTGACTAATGAGTGCAAGTGGGTGGTCCTGATGATCCCACAAAATCTCCGCCCTCAGATTGTTACTAGGACTCACTCTCTTCTCACTTGGGGAGGGGCTTATGTAAGGCCAATGACATTTCTAAAGATTGGAAGTGGGCGGTCCTAATGATAGCACAAAGTCTCCACCCACTGATTGCTGCTTGGGCTCTCTCTCACTTCTTCTCCTGACATTTCACCTGTTTAAGGGGGTGGGGCTTGTGTTTGACCAATCACACATGTAAAGAGTATAGGTGGGCGGTCCTGATGCTCACACTATGCCTGCCCCCCTCTCTCTCTCTCTCTCTCGCTCTCTCTCCCCCTTTCTTTACATCTCACTTGTTTAAGAGGGTGGAGCTTGTGTTTAATCAATCACATGTCTAAAGAGAGTAAGTGGGCGGTCCTCCCTGATGATCACACCCCCTGAGGGCTCCTAAAAACAATTTTCTGGGCTGCAGCTGTCGGACCCCCAATGTTGTCTCCTAAAGACCCTCAGACATGTTGACCAACCTGAGTCATGGATGCTCTGCAGCCTTGGGTTGTGCCCTCTGTGCCCGCAGGTCAGTTTCTGCACTTTGTCATGTGTGGTGTGCTGGCACATCACTGAGGCCTGAAGTGCTTTTCTCTTGAATGAGGGCACCACTTTTGCCACTTTGTGCCTTTTCTGAGTCCTGAAGTCTCTGAAGCTCAATTGATTTACGTGAAGGACCCCTGATGGACACAATGCCAACACCAGTCTCATTAAGTGGCTCAAGCTCTGATGCCTCTCGCTTTTCTTTGGTTAGCTCTGTGCCCACTGGGCGCTGGAGCCTTCAGTCCATTGTACTCTCTTTTCAGGGAGTGAACCCCCAGATCTAGGACTGTAGTGTAGGTGATGCCGATTGTCCCCCCTATGGTGCCATCGCCCACAACGACCCAGCTTTGTGGTGACAGCCTGCGGTGGGTCTCCCAAAGAGGTCACTCAAAGCCCTTCTCATGGCGTCACCATGCCTGACGTCAGACCCCGAAGGAGATGAAAGGCCACCATTCTTGAGGGGATTTTTCTCCGGGGTCCTCTGCATGGTTGAGATTCTCTGCCACTCTGAAGGACGGGCTTTGTTATATTGGCATGAAAACGGCCATTGAAGACAAAAAAACCCCCAGGATTGTCAGACAGGCACTTCTTTATTAGGCCAAAAGTGGACTTTGAGGAAGATGCCTGACCCCCTGACCTCTGCCATGGCCAACTGAACTCTCAGAAGAAAACACAAGGAATCTTTCTTCATGGAATGAATTGACCCACACTGTGCTGAGACATGGCAAGGCTGGCAAGAATGAAGATGCGATAGGATGCCCAGCAGCTGCTAGTGGAGGAGCATCCATTTTGGATGTCTGCAGCCATTGCTTGGGTCTCACAATGGGATCGGCTGGTGGGCTTGGGGGCTTCATGGGGACCTTCTGGTATTTGGATGTTTGCTTGGTTTCAGACTGCTGGCTCTCCATCTGCTGCTCCTCCAAACACATGGCAGCCACTTGAGGTTTGTTCAAAGGTGTCTCAGTTTCCTGACTTTCCACCCTCTCTGACCTGGGCACAGCTGGCACTGCTCTCAGGTGTCAAAGTCACATCAGGCCAGCATGGAGTGCCCCGAGTGAGTGCTGCATCCTCTCCCCTCCTGTCCCCTCCTGTCCTTATACACCACCTCACCAGGCCTATCATCCATGTCCCACAGAGATGCCAGCCATACCCAGCTACCATTCCTCTTCAGGCGACCACCCGGTCTCTGGTATGTTCTCCACATGCTTCAGCTTGGACGAAGGAGCGCCATCTCCAGGTCAGCCTGTCCAAGACGAAGCCCCTTAATATCACAGCGCACTGTCACTAACACCTGGAGGAGGTGACTTTCTCTCAGTTACCAATGTGCTCTTCGCTAGTAGATCAATGCCACGCAAAATGGTCAGCCAGCAGGTGGCGCTAGCCCAGTGAGGAGCCCACCAGTTCTGGTTGGATGAGGGGCCTTTGTTGCAACAAGACCACCTGCTGCCGTCCAGATTTGGCCCCCATGTCTGCTTATCTCTTTACTCAGGTGCCCAGTCCTGCCTCTTAACTGTTATTTGCAGTGCTGTGAAATAAGATTTGCCCCTTCTGAACTTCCGTGGTTTTTACATATTTGACCCAATGAACGACCTCAGCCCATCAGATGAAATCTGACATTGGAGAAAAGGGACCTGAGTGACGCTCACGAGAGCCGGTAAATCAGGAGTGTCCTCTTCAAGGGACAAAGCTGCCCTCCCACCCATGTGAAAAAGGCAGTGCCCCCCAGAGTTCCAGCACTTGTCTAAAGTTCCTCTAGAAGTCATAAACTGTTTTTGTCCGCTCTTCTTTGCGTCCACACAGACACACTGGCAGGTCCTCTTGCTTCACGTCCTCACTGGTGGGTTCAAGTGGGCACTCTGACCTGCCACTCCGAGACTTCTGAGCTGTTGGGTTGTCCATGCACTTTGTGGATTGGCTCACCGTCCTGCTGCCCACCCCAATTATGCTTCAGCTTCAGCGTCATGACAGCCAAATGGACATTCCAGTCAAGTGCACAATTCCTTCAAAGTCTTCAAAGCATCACAAACCTCATCTCACCAGCACTGCCACGTCTTGTTGTAGGTCTGACGTTCGTTGTGACCAAGTAGGCCTTGTGCCATTTGACTCGTCTGTCCGAAGATCAGCTTGGGGTCATCAGGTGTTTCCTTCCTTCTGCTCCCCCATGAATCCCAGTTCTTCTCAGTTTCTTTCTTTTCTAATCATGGAGTTCCTTGGAGCTCCTTGGACCTTCTGAGCTCTAAGGTCACCCCCTGAATGAGCCATCGCTGTGTCCTTGGGTCCTTTTGGCAGGCCATGGGCAGATGATGGCTCACCTGCAGAGTCTTTGAAATGGTCCTGATTGGTGAGTTTATTTTTTCATCATCTCTTCTGGAATTTCCTTTGATGGAGGCCTGGTGGTCTTCTTGTGGTGACTTCATTGTCATGCTGAGGGTCAAGAGGGAGGTTTAGATGAGCAGTGGACTTTGGTCAGGTGTGTGAAGGAGTAACTGAGGGGGCAATTACCTTTTCACAGGTGTTGGACAACTTTATTACTTAAACATACTAAAGTAGAAATTGGTCTACTTGGTTCCTCGGGTTCCTTTAATCTAATGTTCCAGTCTGTCTAAAGGTCGGAAGCCAAGTGTGGTGACAAACACACACAGTCGGGGGATGTTGGGAAGGGGGCAGATACTTTTTCACACTGGGGTCATTTGTGAGTCGTGGCCTGTTTGGGTGTTTCGGTGCACTTTTGCCTCCTTATTATTATTATTATTATTATTTTCTCTTGTCCTCTATAAACCCCTTCTGTATTTTCTTTTCCTGGTCGTTCAGCCCACCCTGTTGGGTGTTTCAGGGTCTTCTCTGCCTGACCCCATCTATCTTTTATAGCTCCTTTCGATGACACTGACTTCCCTTGCTGTGCTCGTCCCTCCCTGAACTGACCCCCACATGGTGCCCATCCTCACTAACTGACCAGCCCTGATGCACTTTGGGACCCCTGCCTGCACCCCCCCTCCCATAGGGGTCCCTAGAATTCATTTCCTGTTGGCCCGTCTTGATGGAGCAGTGGCCACGCTTGACAGATTTGGCCTTTGAAAGGACGCTGACAGCTCAGGTGTGACTCCCAAAGCAAACAAACAGTCTTCCTGGTGGGCAGGCCGGTGGGCTCCGTCTGCTCTTCTCAGTTTATCCCAAGGCCTTGCTGACAGAACAAAGACCCCATTGACTGGCCGGCCAGATGAAAGAAGCCACAAGGGCCGCCATTCCTCCTGCGCTGTGGATTTGAAACCCAGCAGGCTGACTGAAGACCTTGTGCTCTGGAAGTGGGTGGGCACCCTGAGCCTTCAGAGGCGCTATATGAGTCCCTTAGGGCCGCAGTCCCCCACCCTCAAAATGAAACTAAAAACAGCTGGACTGCTGGGCACGGGGGGGGGGGGGGCTTTGAGCAGCGCTGCCTCCCACTGGCTCAACAGCAGTACTGAGCGTAAATGAAGGTGTGTGACGCCGAGCCTGGAGGTGGCGCTGCTGAGGGGGTGTCTGCAGCCCTGAGTGCACTTCAGGTGACCGAGGTGGGCTCTAGAAGGGCTGACCGATGGCCCCTCCTCTGTGGACCGGAGCACATTCATACAAGGGGCCGTGGAGTCTTCTGACGCCATCCCCCCCCCACCCCCCCGTGCCCTGCCAGCTCCCCATCCCGTTACACAACTTTTCTGGGAACGTCAATGCTGAGATCTACGGGAAGAAAATGTGCCTGGAACCTGGAAAGCATTTCAATGAGTCCTAAGGGGGCAAGAAAACAGCCAACAAGCTGAAAGATCTGGGGGGCTGGGGGGGTCGGCTTGCTTTCTGTGACTGTTCTGCTGGTCTCTCTAAGCTCAATGCATTCTGTCATGTTAGGACCACCAAGAAATCCACAACATGTCACTGGGCTCTTTACATAGCAGTTGAACCCGTGGCCAAAGCCGTGGGATGGGAACCACAGCTGAGGTGACTGTTTCTATGAACACAAGCTGGTTGTGCCCTCGAGGGGCTGCTCTTGTGCCAACCCCAAACCAGCATCCAGGAGGCTGAAGTGTGGACCCCAGTAAGTCCATCAGAGTGCAAGGTTCAAAGAAAAGAGCACAGGGAGAACACGAAGCATGAGGCCTAACAGCCCATGTTGGTACTTTGGCGGACCCTCACTACCACCTGGGTGCCTGCTCCCCGCCTACCACCCTCCAGATCTCCACCCTCTTCTTTTCCCCCACTGCCAACTTCTGACTCTCTAGACTGGCGATAATGGGGTCGCTTTATGGTGCCAATCCAAGACCACTTCTGGGGTTATAAAGGCTGTGCAGAAACACATATGGTCAGAGCACCTCCTGGTGGCCTCAGCTCTCCCTGTTCAAAGTGCCTCAGGTAGAAACAGAAGGCTGCCACCCGGAGGACTGGAGAGCTCCTGCCCAAAAGGCTGTGGCCCCTGCATTGTCAGGAGGTCCACAGTGCTACGAATGTCTCTGGGGGGCTACGTGACGTCAGTCTCCAGGTTTGCTTTTCTAGACATTACTGGGCATCACAGTGCCCGCCTTCAGTCCGCTGCCATGCCTCTCACCTTTACAGGGTCCATAAATGATGTGTTTGTGTTCTCCTTGTGATCGCTGAGGGTGCTGACTGGCCTGTTATGGACTGGCACCCCCTGCTGGGTGGATTGCTGTACCTTTACTTTGGGCCCACCCTCAGATGACGATGATGATGCCAGAACATCCTGCAGGCCTTCAGTATCCCAGTAGTACATTGCACCCTGGGCAATGAGCTCCAGATCTTCTTATATAGCGCCTTTCATGTTATAGCCCATAGCACCTTCATCTTAGTCGGTCTCCTCCTCGAGCCGCCACCTTATCGTGGTGGAGGGGTGTGCGTGTCCCAATGATCCTAGGAGCTCTGTTGTCCGGGGCTTTATGCCCCTGGTAGGGCCACCCAAGGCAAACTGGTCCTAGGTGAGGGATGAGACAAAGAGCGGTTCAGAAAACCTACCATGATGAATAAAAACTTTGGATGCTGTTTTCCCTCGCCCGGACACGCGGGTCACCGGGGCCCCCCTCTGGAGCCAGGCCTGGAGATGGGGCTCGATGGCGAGTGCCTGGTGGCCGGGCTTGCACCCATGGGGCTCGGCCGGGCACAGCCCAAAGAGGCAACGTGGGTCCCCCTTCCCATGGGCTCACCACCTATGAGAGGGGCCAAGGAGGTTGGGTGCAGTGTGAGTTGGGTGGTGGCCGAAGGCGGGGACCTTGGCGGTCCGATCCTCGGCTACAGAAGCTGGCTCTTGGGACGTGGAATGTCACCTCTCTGAAGGGGAAGGAGCCTAAGCTTGTGCATGAGGTTGAGAGGTTCCGGCTAGATATAGTCGGGCTCACCTTGACGCACACCGTGGTCTCCTTGAGAGGGGCTGGACTCTACCACTCTAGAGTTGCCCCCGGTGAGAGGCGCCAAGCGGGTGTGGGTATACTTCTTGCCCCCCGACTTGGAGCCTGTACATTGGGGTTTACCCCGGTGGACGAGAGGGTAGCCTCCCTTCGCCTTCGGGTGGGGGGACGGGTCCTAACTGTTGTTTGTGCGTATGCACCGAACAGCAGTTCGGAGTACCCACCCTTTTTGGAGTCCCTGGAGGGGGTGCTAGAGGGCATACCTTCTGGGGACTCCCTCGTTCTGCTGGGAGACTTCAATGACAGTGAGACCTGGAAGGGCGTGATTGGGAGGAATGGCCCCCCCGATCTGAACCCGAGTGGTGTTTTGTTATTGGACTTCTGTGCTCGTCACGGATTGTCCATAACGAACACCATGTTCAAGCATAGGGGTGTTCATATGTGCACTTGGCACCAGGACACCCTAGGCCTCAGTTTGATGATCGACTTTGTGGTCGTGTCGTCGGACTTGCGGCCACATGTCTTGGACACTCGGGTGAAGAGAGGGGCGGAGCTATCAACTGATCACCACCTGGTGGTGAGTTGGCTCCAATGGTGGGGGAGGATGCCGGTCAGGCGTGGTAGGCCCAAACGTGTTGTGAGGGTCTGCTGGGAACGTCTGGCAGAGCCCCCTGTCAGAAGTAGCTTCAACTCCCACCTCCGGCAGAACTTCGACCACATCCCGAGGGAGGTGGGGGACATTGAGTCCGAATGGGCCATGTTCCGTGCCTCTATTGTTGAGGCAGCTGACCGGAGCTGTGGCCGTAAGGTGGTCGGTGCCTGTCGTGGCGGCAATCCCCGAACCCGCTGGTGGACACCGGCGGTGAAGGATGCCGTCAAGCTGAAGAAGGAGTCCTACAGGACCCTTTTGTCCTGTGGGACCCTGGAGGCAGCTGATAGGTACCGGCAGGCCAAGCGGAATGCGGCTTCGGTGGTTGCTGAGGCAAAAACTCGGGCGTGGGAGGAGTTTGGGGAGGCCATGGAGAACGACTTTCGGACGGCTTCGAGGAGATTCTGGTCCACTGTCCGGCGTCTCAGGAGGGGGAAGCAGTGCAGTGTCAACACTGTATATGGTGGTGATGGTGCGCTGCTGACCTCGACTCGGGACATTGTGGGTCGGTGGGGGGAGTACTTCGAAGACCTCCTCAATCCCACTAACATGCCTTCCAATGAGGAAGCAGAGCCTGGGGACTCGGAGGTGGGCTCCCCCATCTCTGGGACTGAGGTCACCGAGGTGGTCAAAAAACTCCTTGGTGGCAGGGCCCCGGGGGTGGATGAGATACGCCCGGAGTTCCTCAAGGCTCTGGATGTTGTAGGACTGTCTTGGTTGACACGCCTCTGCAACATCGCATGGACATCAGGGACAGTGCCTCTGGATTGGCAGAATGGGGTGGTGGTCCCCCTCTTTAAGAAGGGGGACCGGAGGGTGTGTTCCAACTACAGAGGGATCACACTCCTCAGCCTCCCTGGAAAAGTCTATTCAGGGGTCCTGGAGAGGAGGGTCCGTCGGATAGTCGAGCCTCGGATTCAGGAGGAACAGTGTGGTTTTCGTCCTGGTTGCGGAACAGTGGACCAGCTCTATACCCTTAGCAGGGTCCTGGAGGGTGCATGGGAGTTTGCCCAACCAGTCTACATGTGTTTTGTGGACTTGGAAAAGGCATTCGACCGTGTCCCTCGGGGAATCCTGTGGGGGGTACTCCGAGAGTATGGGGTACCGGCCCCCCTGATAAGGGCTGTTCAGTCCCTGTACGATCGGTGCCAGAGCTTGGTCCGCATTGCCGGCAGTAAGTCGAACCCGTTTCCAGTGAGAGTTGGACTCCACCAGGGCTGCCCTTTGTCACCGATTCTGTTCATAACTTTTATGGACAGAATTTCTAGGCGCAGCCAGGGTGTTGAGGGGGTCCGGTTTGGTGGGCTCAGGATTGGGTCACTGCTTTTTGCAGATGATGTTGTCCTGTTTGCTTCATCAGGCCGTGATCTTCAGCTCTCTCTGGATCGGTTCGCAGCCGAGTGTGAAGCGGCTGGGATGAGAATCAGCACCTCTAAATCCGAGACCATGACCACCAGTAAAGTCAGCAGGCCAGCTGTGTCACACCTTTGTGTTTTGTCCTGTGAGGGTCCTTTATGCTCATCTTTTTATTACGCAGAGCTGGCCAAAATGCCCCCAAATCCCTGCTGTAGCCCCCGTATGTCACACCACCTATGACATCCACGAGCTCAGACAGCAAGATGGAGA
The DNA here is from genome assembly GCF_900747795.2 of Erpetoichthys calabaricus. Taxonomy (NCBI): domain Eukaryota; kingdom Metazoa; phylum Chordata; class Cladistia; order Polypteriformes; family Polypteridae; genus Erpetoichthys; species Erpetoichthys calabaricus. Next base: position 447,080 of record NC_041406.2, read on the forward strand.
AACAACCCAGGCTGGGGACAAGCGTGACAAAAGTGACAGACGTGTCTGTGTTTGATGGATAAAGTGCCAAAATAATAAAACACAGTCAAGGCAAAGGTGACAAACTCAGGAGATGTTTCCAACCAGGTGGCGCTCTGTCTGAGTTTGGGGTCCTGCTTGAGACGGCGAGTTTCTTTGTGCCCTTCTCGTTATGTTTGTCACCGATGGACCAATGGGATCAGCTGACTCCCAGTCCTGTTCAGGCCTGACTCCGCCCCCAATCCAGCCCAAGCCCCCCGGTCTGTTACTGTTACTCACCTCAGCCCACCTGTGTTCCCCCAGGCTGGCTGACCAGTCAAGTGTTTGTCTGCACCGGTGGTGACATTCAGTGGGTGTCACAGCTGCGTTCCCAAGTGTTATTGTTATTACTTTTACACATCAGAATGTCACTGCGTCATCCTCTGCATGACACTCTGCATGTCACTCTGGTCACAACAGCCAAAGAGACGAGGCCACTACCTCCATCGGCCCATGGCACCTGCTGCTGTCACCCGGAGATGTCAATTAGATGTGGGACAGCTGACCAGCCACCCGAGCTTCTGGCCCCTGACCTCATTTGAGCCGTCGTGTGGACCCCCGACAGCGCTCAGCTGTTTTATGAGGTTCAAATGGTCTAACTGTGCCAAAGGTGGGCCTGGCGCTGCTCACACAATGGAAGCCAAAGTGCTGAATGTGAGGAGAGAGGAGACGAGCAGAGTGGCCGCCAGGGGACAGGGAGGGATGAACAAAGGGAGACAAGTGAGAACACAAAGCCAAGTTGGGGTCTGCTGCCCTCCTCGGGCTGGTGGTCCTGAGCTTTTGGTAACAATCAGGAGAGATTGGAGGAGGACGAGTGACCAGAATGGGTTCAGAAACAACAAGCTGTTCAGTTCTAGGTCAGTGGGCAAAATTCAGACAAACTGGGAGCCTCGAGATGGAGCCATCAAAGCAGTCGTAACATGATGGGGGGCGACGGCGTGGACGTGAGACAACACCGGAAATCGAGAAACGTAGCGGCAGACCCTAAATTACTGAAGGGTAACTGTTGGGACGATGGTACAAAATAGTTCAAGTGTGGTAGGGGGCGCCACCTGGTGACCATCTCAAGTACCTCCATGAGTGGGAGAAGCCCAGCGATGAGACCATCAGGTCATTTTATAACCCACCTAATCCAGACCAGGGTCACAGGGGGGTGTCAGAGTCTATCACAGGTGACACAGGGCACAAGGCAGGAAAAAACCCCGGACAGGACGTGAGTGCATCACACGCACACACACCCCTACACTCACACACGCACACACACACGCACAAGTCCCACCAGTTCAGCTAACCTGCATGTCGGTACACAGACACGGGGAGAACATGCAAAGTGCACAGAGGAAGCCCCCTGGACATCAGAGAATCAAAAGGAAAGTCTGGAATGTGAGGAGGTCTAGGCCACGCCCCTTGTGGTGTAGAAGCCACGCCCCCACTCTGATGACGATGATGAAGAGCACAAGAAGTGAAGCAGTGGGCTGATGAGTGCCAGGACGGAAAAAGCGAAGAGCAAAATGAAGCAGGAGAGGCAGGAAAAGAGCAGGGGGTCTTGCCAGGCCTGAGAGACCTCCAGGGGCCCATCCTGCTATTCACCTCATGCCAGCCTTCTGGTCACTTCCCCATCTTTATGGCGGTGTTTCCTGTCCCCGAGCTCCCTGCAGGATACGAGGGGCTTCCTTTGCTTTAATCTCGCGCCAGTCCGCTCCATTGTCCCCCTTCAGTCCGGTGACAGCTCTTCAGGTTTACACAAATAAAGAAAAGCCACCGGGAGTGGGTCAGAGGGCAATGCCGTGGGTGGCCAGCCATTCTAGTGTCAGTACATCTAGAGTGGCATGCAAAAGTCTGGGCACCCCTGCTCAGAATGGCTAAGCGGATTTTCAAGCTGAAGGTGACACACTTCTTTGATCTTTGACATACGGTGACTTTTGTCATTTCTGTGGCTTTATTATCATTTACTCTTTGAAAATCACAAAAATAAAAACAAGACCACCCTGCGGCAAGTGACCACAGCGCCAACTATGGCTTAAGCCGCCAGACCCCGGGCCGACTTCACACCGTCCACCTGAGCTGTGCCAGATTCTCCTCTTTCCGCCCGTCAGCCCCTCAGCTCTTTTTGCCCACCTGGGTCCCTTCAGTTGCCCCCTGCTACAGCTGGACGGCTGGACCCCCGTGCCTCTTATTTATTTAATGTTGCGCCTTTTAAAGCCATCCTGCCTCTAGACTGAAGAAAGAGTTATCAGTCATCCCGTCATCTGCAAGCGTCCAGTCTGCCGGTCACCAAGCAGACCACTCCATGTCACTGCCCCCCCCACCTGTAATGTGGTGGTCACTATACTAACCACTGTTTGATGGCCCCCACCTTGCCCCTGAGCTTCACGTATGCTGGTCACTGCACTGACCATTGCAGACCACCGGCCCTATGTCATCTGTAAGCTCTTAGCTCACTGTCTAGTGACTGACCAGCCCTGGCCACCACCTGCAGAGTGGGCAGCAGTGTGATGGCACGTGAATGATGTTGGCACTGCTCACTATGCCATTCACCTCCACCAGGCACAAATCAACCACGTTAGCCATTTGAGCCAAAGTACACCTCCATGGGGCTTCAGACTGTGAGGATGAGGAGGGGCCAGCGACCACCAGCTTGGGCTCTCCTGCATGAGGTGGTCCCAGCCACCCCCCTCATTTACTCTGGCATTTCGAGTATTCAGTCAGTGCCTGCCTGTTTTTATCCAAGTGGTCACTGAAGGTGGTCAACCAAGAGCCGATGACATGTGGGATTGTGCCCCCCTTGGGCTCGGTCTTCGATCTTTGCCACTGCAATGTGAGAGTTGGCCACTAGGGGCCTCGTTCCTGATGTGGCACTCCCTGTTCTCAGCTTTCTGCTGCGCCAGCTCCCTGCCAGCCCATCTCCTACTTCCAGGCTTTTGTTCCCAGTTCCTGTGTTTCTGCTCTCTGCTGCCCTCGCCACTCTCACACAATGCTCCATTGTTCTTCTCCCCTTCCTCCCAATTAGGTGGGAGTTTTGTTGTCTGACGTCTCAACACATCATTTATAGCGCCTGTCTTGCCGCACTCCATCTTCAACCAGAATTGATAAGGCATTTTATAGCGTCTTTCATGCCAATCACTATCACCAGCCATTTAATGGCACCTTAGTCACCAAGCACTGGTGGGCTGATCACCTTATAGAGCCTTCCTTACTGAGCTCTGCTATCGGTCATTAATCATAAGCCAGAACCCTTGAGATTTTATAGCGCCTTTCTCACCAAGCAGGGTCACCAGCCAAAACAGCAAACTGTCACCCTGTCACTGACTTCTTCTTCTTTCGGCTGCTCCTGTTAGGGGTCACCACAGCGGATCATCTTCTTCCATATGTTTCTGTCCTTGTCGTCTTGCTCTGTCACCCCCATCACCTGCATGTCCTCTCTCACCACATCCATAAATCTTCGCTTAGGTCTTCCTCTTCTCCTCTTCCCTGGTACCTCTATCCTTAGCACCCTTCTCCCAATTTACCCCTCCAAACCAACACCATCTCACCTCTCTGACTTTGTTCAACTTGAGCTGACCCTCTAATGTCCTCATTTCTAATCCTGTCCATCTTCATCACCCCCAATGCAAGTCTTAGCATCTTTAACTCTGCCACCTCCAGCTCTGCCTCCTGTGCCACCATCTCCAGCCCATATGACATAGCTGGTCTCACTACTGTCTTGTAGACCTTCACTGTCACTCTCGCTGATAACCGTCTGTCACAAATCACTCCTGACACTCTTCTCCAGCCACTCCACCCTGCCTGCACTCTCTTCTTCACTCCCCATTATTCTGTTCTGTTGATCCCAAATATTTAAACTCCTCCACCTTCGCCAACTCTACTCCCTCATCCCACCATTCCACTGACCTCCCTCTCATTCACACTTTGTATTCTGTCTTGGTGGTCCTACTGACCTTCATTCCTCTCCTATCTCCACTTCTCCAGGGTCTCCTCAGCCTGCAGATCACAATGTCATCAGCAAACATCAGTCCATGGGGACTACTGTCTAATCTCGTCTGTCCATCACCATTGCCAATAAGAAAGGGCTCAGAGCCGATCCCTGATGTAATCCCACCTCCGTCACTCCTACCACAGACCTCACCACAGTCACACTCCCCTCGTACATATCCTGTACGACTCTTACGTACTTCTCTGACACTCACGACTTCCTCATACAATACCACAGCTCCTCTCAGTCACCCTGTCATATGCTTTCTCAGGTCCACAAAGACGCAATGCAACTCCTTCTGGCCTTCTCTCTAAACTTCTCCATCATCATCCTCAGAGCAAACATCTCATCTGTGGTGCTCTTTCCTTGCATGAAACCATCCTGCTGCTCACTAATCATCATCTCACTTCTTCACTGAGCTTCCACTGCTCTTTCCCATAACTTCATGCTGTGGCTCATCAGTTTTATCCCCCTGTAGTTACTGCAGTCCTGCACATCCCCCTTATTCTTAAATATCGGCCCACCAGTCCTCTTCTTCTCCACTCTTCAGGCATCCTCTGACTTTCCAAGATTCCATTAGAAACTCCACTGCCATCTCTCCTAAACACCTCCATGCTTCCACAGGTATGTCATCTGGACCAACGGCCTTTCCATTCTTCATCCTCTTCCTCGCTGTCCTTACTTCCTCCTTGCTAATCCGTTGCACTTCCTGATTCACTATCTCCACATCATCCAAACTCTTCTCTCTCTCGTTCTCTTCATTCAAGTCCTCTTTCCATCTGCTCCACACACTCTTCCTCACTTGTGAGTACGTTTCCATCTTTATCCTTTATCACCCTAACCTACTGCTCATCTTTCCCAGCTCGGCCCCCCTCTCTGTAGCCCACCGGTCCTTTTCTCCCTCCTTAGTGTCCAACCTCTCATACAACTCATCATACGCCTTTTCTTTAGCCTTCACCACCTCTCTCTTCACCTTGCACCTTATCTCCTTGTACTCTTTTCTACTTTCTGCATCTCTCTGACTATCCCACTTCTTCTTCATCACCATCCTCTTCCTCTGTATACTCTCCTGTATCTCCTCATTCCACCACCAGGTTTCCTTTTCCTCCTTCCTCTGTCCAGATATCACTCCAAGCACCCTTCTTGATGTCACCCTTACAACATCTGCTGTAGTTTCCCAGCTGTCTGATGACACTTCACTGCCACCCAGTGCCAGTCTCACCTCCTCACTGAACTCAACCTTGCAGTCTTCCTTTTTCAACTTCCACCATTTGATCCTTGGCTCTGTCCTCACTCTCTTCCTCTTCTTGATCTCCAATGTCATCCTACAGACCACCATCCTATGCCACCTAACTACACTTTCCCCTGCCACCACTTTGCAGTCCTCAATGTCCTTCAGATTGACTCTTCTTCATAGGATGTCATCTACCTGCGTGCATCTTCCTCCACTCTGGTATGTCACCCTGTGCTCCTGTCACTGGCTACTGGTCACTAATTCAGTGTGCTGTCCCTTGTAGATATATATAGTGCCTCTCTTGCCAAACCCAACATGCTGTACATTTTCTAGCGCCCTTTTTTACTGATCACTGTCACCGATCATTATGCATATTTCTTAGTGCCTGTCCCTGGTCACTTGTCACAAACCGAGGGAGCTGTGGATTGTAAAGCACCTGTCTGGCTGAGCACTGTCACCTGCCACAACCCAAGTAATCTAAAGATGTTAAAGTGACTGTCACCTGCTTACATTCAGCAAACCGTCAAATTGGTTTATAGCACCTGCCTTGCCAGACACTGTCACTTGTCCCAATACTCAGTCAGTCAGCTGTAGATTTTATAGCGTCTTTCTCTCTGTCACTGGTCACTTTACAGGCTGCAGACAGCCCCGTGAATGAAGCCCATGGGGGGGGTAGAGGTGGTCCTGGACTGTGAGGTCACACGGTTTATCCAGTGACATGAGACTATAGGGGGACCCCTCACTCCAATAAGCCACAACTGACAAGGACTGCCACGTCTGAATGGCAGTGGGCACTGAAGTGGTAGCCTTGGTAGTAACCAGCTGCCATACCCATCTGTCAAATTTCCAGCCCACACGTTTAGGTCCGAGTCACCCAAACAGGAGGTCCTGCGAATTCTGGTGCCCCCTAGTGGTCACTATACAGATCTGTCTGGATATGGGGTGACAGGATGAAGTGGCTTTGGTGACAAAGAGCACAATTAAAGATGGCAGCTATGGTCCACTTATGGTGGGGTGCAGACCCGTGTGAGCCAGCGAGGGCCCAGTGGAGTAACCTGAGGGAGACCATGGGTGGTGACAAAGGAAGGTGAGAGGAGGAAACGTCAAAGAGACAGAAAGAGTGACGACCTTGTTGCCATCGACTGACAGCGTGTGTGTGGGACCACCAGAGGGGGAAAGAAAACAAAAAAATAAAAACACTTTAGGAGACATCAGGGTGCAAACGAGAAAGGGCAAGGACTGAGTGAAGTGTGTGAGTGTGTGAGTGTGTGAGTGTGTGTGTGAGTGTGAGTGTGTGAGTGTGTGAGTGTGAGTGTGTGAGTGTGAGTATACATACGCACACACAGGGTAGAAGTGTGAGGATGTGCTGTGTGTGTGTGTGTTAGTAGAAGTGTGTATGCGTGTCTGTGAGTGTGTGTGTGTGTGTGTGTGTTAGCCGGAGTCTGTGTTACTGTGCCTGCATATGTGTGTGTGCGTGTAAGCGTCTGTCATCGCACGTCTGTGTGTCTGGTGTGTTAATATGAACACGCAGCAAGGTGTGTGTGTTTGTGTGCCCTGCCCCTGCTCTCCCCCCTTGGCACACACACTGGCACCTTTGTCTGACGTGGCAGGTGTTCAGGCGCGTCGACCGGAAGACATTTCTGCTTTCATGTATTGAGAGTCGCTGCCCGACGCTACGGTGCTTTGTGTGCTCGTCACGCTTGGAATTGTCACATGTGGGCCATAAGACAAGCTGAAACGTGAGGCATGTTAAGGTGGGCCGCCCTGGTGGTCTCCACTCGAGCCATACCTGAGACAGACAGATAGATAATGAAAGGCACTATATAAGAGATAGGCAGATGGCACACTCAATGCAGCTCCAATCTGAAGTCCTGCCAGGCAACATGGCACCTCATCAGGGGCGAGACAGCATGAAGCCAGGTGGGGGTGCAGATCTGGGTGGGCGCTGAGTGTCAAAGGCATGGCAGGTAGGTGTTTGAAGGCACAAAGATGGAGCCTGACGGGGTGTCCGTGTGTCCTGCCATGGTGATGGTTTGGGTCTAAAGGTACAGAAAGGGGTCGAGATTGAAAAGTCAAGCGGAAAAGTCGGGCAAAGGCGCCCAAAACAGGCGAAGGGCCATCAAAGCCATAAGCCTGAAAGTCGAGAACTTGGGAGGACCACATCAAAGGACAGCGTCAGGACCCCATGGGAGGACCACTTCAGGACCCCAGCCCTGACTTTTAGTGTCGTGTTAATCGCCTTATCTGCTGAACTTGGAGTATGTGGTCAGTCGTCCAGTCATCCACCTGGCACAGCAGCGGGTACAAGGCGGGTTGCAGCCCCAGAAAAGTGTTTGTACTCCTTGGGTTTGTTTGAACTTACTTTTGCTGGTGTAACTAACTGCATATCTAAGTTTTGTTTATGTGGGCCAGGGGCTCTGGTGGTCCCCTTTATGGCCACAACATCACAGGCAGGATGTGCAGACCACCCAGCAGGCCCCCACTTTCATCCGCCTTAAGGCTGATCCTGGACATGAGACTCGTCTTCAGGGACTTCATTTTTGGCTGAGTGTCCCTCGGCTTTCGGCTTGTCCAGGTCTGCCCCCCATCCAGGAGGAGTGCCATGTTCTAACACAGGCTTAGTGTTTCCTCCAAGAAAGCTGGCAAATTCCTACCAATGTGGGCACCACTGGTCCATATGTGCGTAGCAAGCACTGCCAAGGCTGGTATGTCAGTGGTCACAGACAGCCCTGTGGAGAAAGCTTCATGTCTTCTGAGCTGCAGGGTTTTTGATTTCATCTTCAATTTGTTCAAAATCCGATGTGTGTGCACTGGCATGGAGACCGACACTGGGCACATCCAGCTAGGTGGAGGTGGTCATAGCAGGAGCTGGAGCCAACTCTAGCAGCATCAGGTAAAGGCAGGAGCCCACCCTGACCTGAGGACACACTCAGACACACCCGTCATACCTGCTTGTCTTTGAGATGTTGAAGTGAAACAAGTGGGCAATAGAAAGGTGGCACAGACCCAGGGAGAACACGCACAGTCCACACAGTACCACTCAATACCCATAGGCTGCCAAGAGAGCTGTGACCCCCACACTCCCACTTCCACTGATTAGTTAAGCGGCTGTGGACTCTGGCCCACAATGACGCCCGCCTATGTGCCAGCCCGTGCTCTCCCTGAGCGTGTGCTGCCCGCAGGCCCTGGCACGAGGGTGTAATGTGAACGCCTTTGTGCTGACGGTAATTGGAGGTGTAAAGTGTCCGTAAAAGGCGCGCTTAGCAGGGGACAAAAACGACAAGAAAAGGCGCAGCGAAATCAAAGCGCGCTTCTGAGAGGCCAGCCGCCGCCACCACCGCCACCATTATTGTCACAAGGCCAGACGCACAAAGACACGCGTCGTGAAAATCCGAGACTTGTAAGCGCAAAAGAAAAGGAAAAGCCGACGGCGGCGCACCTGAAATGACAGGCAATCAAAGCGAAGGCCACCCGCGTCACACGCCGCTCACACCGGCAGCCATCACCGGACACCTCCGCCACCAGCACGCGACGACAATTGTGTGTGTATAAAGGGGGAGGGGGGCGGCTTTGAGCGACCACTTCAGGGTAACCGACGGAGTCACCATATGATGATGAGGATGAGGACGAGCACACCGAAAGAGGGGGGGGGGGGATCTGCACATGCGCACTGCTGAGCACACCTGAGCACAGGTGAGGCGCGAAAACCAACGGGCCGAGAAGCAGGCGAGTCGCGCCGGGCGGACAGAACGAATCAGTGCGCAGCCATCGGTGGGCGCCTGCGAAGTAAAAGACGTGGGCGGCCACTGCGGGGACCCGCCGGACTTTCCCTTTTCCTTTTTTTCCATGTGATTCCCTTCCCTTTCCCTTGAAATTCTCGCAGATTTAAATCCCAGAATTCCTCTGTTGGAGTGCAGAGCGGAAACGAGGACGTGAGCAGAGCCCCGCAGGCGGCGTGGTTCGTGCGCACGGAGGGGAAGAAGGCGTGGGCGGCGAGTGGTCCTGAGGTGGTGCTGAGGTGGTCCTGTGCGGTTTGTCAAGGCACTAAATACTAGAGGAGACTCGCGTGACGGGAGGGAAAGGCAGCGACGACAGTCAGGTAGAGGGACAGGCGCTATAAACAGGCTGACATATCAGTCATGTGAGCGCAGTACATTATAAACAGACTGTGATTGAGTGAGTGAGTGAGTGACAGGCACTATATGTTATGAACGCACAATTTCAAAGAGACGGAGTGAAAGGCACTGTATGAGCGCACTGTACATTCTACACAGAGCAATACTGGAAAACAGTAAAGACACTGTAACAGAGACAAACAGAGTGAAACTACTATATACAATACAATACTCTACAATACTGTACAATACAATACTGTACAATACTATACAATACTATAAAGTTACAGTAAAGCCACAGTAACAGAGACAAACAGAGTGAAACTACTATATACAATACAATACTCTACAATACTGTACAATACAATACTGTACAATACTATACAATACTATATACAATACAATACAATACTATAAAGTTACAGTAAAGCCACAGTAACAGAGACAAACAGAGCGAGAGGCGCTACAGTAGATCTCACGAATGCACTGCATACTGGATCAATAGATAGATGACAGTTAGGGGGCTATCCATATACAGTACAGTACTTCAGATAGAGACACACACACACACACACACACACACACACACACTGTGGCTTCAGTGCCCTCCTGTTGTAAAGGGGTCCTGGCACAGATCCTGATGGCTTTCTACCATTAATTGACTATGGGTGGGTCGTTCCTTCTGCAGCCCCCTTTAAAGACCACACAAGGGTCTTCGTCTTCTTCCTCACTTTGTACACATGAAGGTAGAAGGTCCGAGTGTCGCCCACAGGTCCACCATCCTGCTTTGTTTTTGTGCCACTAAGCACGGTGCCCGACTCATGCCAGGTGTGACCAGACACAAATGGGGCCTCCACACTGAACTGCTTGTCACATGTTTCAAAAAGCCACCATTGTCACGTACTTGTCTGATTTTGTGTCTTTGGGTGTCTGTTACTGTGGCAGGCAGACAAGGGCAAAGAGTGACTGCAGGACATCAATGGTTGCACGGGTGGTGACAGAGCCTGTGGCAGGCAGCACACCGGGCCACTCAGACTGCAAGGAGGACTCGGTGGAGGTGTGTGACACTCTGCTTTAGGTGACGCCACAGATAGAGTGACCATTTCTAGGGGTTGCTGTGGTGGTGGGACACGCTCAAGGTCTATGTCTGTTTGACACGGACTGTCACCTTCATGTGCCATGTCCAAAACACATGCATGAAGGCTGCAGGTCCCAGCAGCTCGACGTGTTCTTTACCTTGTGGGATGGAAATGAAGTCTCAGGGACTTTGGGTGGCCAGCAAGTGTGACGAATGACCACAGTCGTGCAGTGGAACCTCCTGGAGCTCCTGAAGGGACACTGTGACCCGAGGACGGCAGTGGTGGCACCAGAATCTCCTGGGATTTGGAGTGTGGCCTGTGACAGCAGATTTGTCCTGGTGGGGACTCCGAGTGGCCGTGTTCTGTTCCAGATGTTTCGAGCATCTTTGTGACAGCGTGATGACCTTTGCACAATGGGTATGTCTGCCCGTGGAAGGACATGTGCCATCCCTTGAAATCCCAAATGCATGCCAGTGCTTCTTGCTGACCCACAGAATACTTTTGCTGTGCCAGAGTGAGGATCTGTGCTGACAGGTGACGCCATTAAACATTTAGGTGGGCCAGCTGTAAAGACGTCACATAGACAAAATGGTGGTGCCATCACGAGAACAGTGAAGGGAAGCAGATGTTTGGGGCACAGCGGAGTGCCAGACTGAGGAAGCCCACCGGGGGTCTCGTGGACAAAAAGCTTAAGCAGTGAGCCTGCAGCCCCAGTGTCCAGCAGCAGTGGACCCCACAGTACAGAAGTGGCAGTCAGAGCCATCTGAAGACGTGCAGAGGACAGAGAGGGCCAAGTGGCACACTGTGGCACAGTGATTGGCTTATGGTGTCACCTATGCCCGTGTGGGGGGCGATTCTGAATGCTGCTGGAGTGTGAAGAGGAGTTGCAGTTCTAGTGAGGTCCTGTGTGAACCTGGCACTCCCTGCACAGAGCCCCCCATTGTTGGATGAGAGTTGGATTGCACTGATGGGGGGACTTGCTGTGACACAAGCATCACGTCATGGGGGGCTAACAGCAGCCCTTCTCGTAATTCGCTCTGTGAGGTGGTCTCTCATGAATTTGTCCTGCGTTGCAGTGAAATTAGTTAAGCTGGCCAGTCCACACGGGCCAGGGGCTCTGAGGTGCGGCACAGGCCTCCAGTCAGCGAGCCACACCAAGCAGAGGACTGGCGATGGTGGCGAAGGCGCCATCCTCATCACCCGCATTCCATCAAGAAGGACAGAGACCCACGTGTCACAAACATCACACTCCCATCAATAACTGCTGTCCTCTCATGCTGGCCGTCAGGGTACAACAGGGGGCTTCAACACACACCAAATGTTATCGCCATACAAGGCGGCTCAGCTGGCACTTGGTGAGGAGGTTGGCGAGTTGATCCAAGTGTTTAATTAAGCTGTGCCATTTGATACCCAGGCTTCAGAGGGTGACCGATTCCAGAAGGAGTCTCGCTGAAAAGCTTCCATTGAACCCAATGAAGCCGAGACCTCACTGAGCAGGCGGGGTGCCCCCTGGCACACACACACAGGCATCTGCTACGCCACATTTCAACTTCTGCTGCAGGATAAAGAAGATTTCAAGCACAAGTTTAACACAGTGGGTTAAAAGTGGGGGCTCTGAGGGGTCTCCTCTTATCAGACCCCCACGCTGACAGGCCTGAATGTGGGTCTCGGTGTGTGTGTGTGTGTGTGTGTGTGTGTGTGTGTGTGTGTGCGCGCTGACACTCGGCGGCCTCTCTCACTTCTGTCTCATCACGTAACTACATGGCCCGAGGACGAGTCGTGACAGGCCAATGACAGAGCCGTTGCCATGGTAACCCGCGTCTGGCTCACCCAGATAAGAGCCCACCACACCCCGGACGGCCGTCATAGACACGTCTCCCTGATTCTGTGACTTTCTGGTGGTCACGTGTGCACATAAGAAGTTCAGCGGACCCCTAACACAACTACACAACTGAAATTGAGCACTGCAGGGACGGGGACGGGGACGGGGACACTCTGTGTGATCAGACATCAAAGGTGGGAGGCTTGGGGGTCCACAAGAAGGCAGCTGGGAAGCGTGAGGGTCATAACAGTGAGAGTGAGCAGTGGTCCAGACAGCTCCATGACCCCCTCCACCCACCTTTCATTTCTATGCTGTACCTCACTGAGTGTCTGATGTTTGAAGATTATATGGCGCCTTTCTCGGGCAGCACTTACAGAACACAAAAAGGCTGCCAACGTGGTAAGGGGTATCTGAAGTACAGGGTGGGGGGTATGACATGATCTCAAAACTAACAAGTGACAGTATAGCTGACAGCATGGATTGGGGGGGCTCGACATGTCTGGGGGGGCTTAGCCATTCATCACCAGGAGCCTTCCAGTCAATCAGTCCTTCTTTGTGGGCTCTTCAGTTTCAGAGCCTGCATGTTCTGTGGGGGTACTGGTGCCCCCCTCATTGCCTTTAACCCTCACACAGCTCACCAGGATAATGAACTGGTTACCCCCCTCAAGCCCCCCCCCCCGTCCACCTCACAGGTACCCCTGATTTGGAGGTGGGACCCACTCGAGTACCCGAGAGGACAGGTGAAGGCAGCTTTAAAGTTCTCATCAATCAGCGTTCATTGGTATGGCGCCTTTCACACCATCACATGAGTTTAAGATGACTCGGCGTGTGATAAGACAAGTGGGAGTCAGGCGGGAGTGACCAGTCCAGCAGATGACACACATCTGACTAATCCCAAGTCAGCGCCACCCCTCCTCTTCTGGTGGGCTCTCCAGACCACCTCCTCCATAAAGCCACAAGTGCCCAGCCTCCAACAGCTTCGGCCCGCACGTCCCACCGCCCTCTCACGGTGACCTCCAAGTGTCCAGTCCTTTGTCACCACTTCTGCTGTGCTGGGCTTGGCACCGAAATGGCCGCCACTGCCAGGACTGATGGTCATTCATAGCAAAAGCAATGCTGTGTCCACTCTGACCAGAGGCTCCAGCGGGCACCACTGGGACCAGCTGGCAAAAACAGAGGGGAGACATGGAGGATGCTGGTAAGAGTGGCCCACTCACTCTCCTACCCATAGTGCACTCAAGCGTGCCAGGGGGATGCAGGCCCAGAGCACAATCAGCCATGACAGGCAGCTGAGGGTGGCAAGATGAAGGAGGAGGAGGAGGACTCAGCACATCAGAGGCCTTCATCTTTTACTGAAATCATGAAAAGAAGTGGCAGCCAAAACTCATGCCAACATAAACACAGGAGGGGGCTACACTGAAAGGGAAAGTCCATCTTGCCAGTCATCCATGCCCACCACCAGCACCCTTACCTGCATGGTGAGTCAGCTAAACCACTCGTTCAGTCTGCAGGTAACCAGTCATGCCCTCTTCTCCACTACCTTCTGGCACTAAAAACAGAAGGGAGCCCCCTCCTGTCTGTCTGAAGATGCCAAGTAGACTAGTGGTCAAGACACTGAGGAAGTGGTAACAATAGATGGGCACGCTTCAAGATCCTAGTGGTGAAAGCCTCTTCACTTGACTCAGCCTAGGAGTGAGACCACCAAGTTGCAGGGGTCTTCATGGTCACAGCCAAAGGTGCCATAAAAGACATGGCCTGGTTCAGCGGGCATTAACCTGCAGAGAGACAGGCACAGCACCAGTCTGTCGGCTCAAACCGATGTCCAATGCCAACGGCTGCATGATGAACCCAGTGGCCCAGCAGGAGTACCCTGGCATGGCAGCACTGGAATGGCTACCGTTATGAACATTGTTACAGCAAATACTGAGAACTGGACTGGCATCATACTGGCATTGTACTGGCAAATGAAAAGGCTGCTGGTCAAAAGGTGCATAAAAAGTGGTCAGCCCCACAGGTCCTGGTGAAGAAGCTGGTGGTTGTGGATGAGTGCCGTCATGGCCTCCACACAGCTCACCAGCCTTTGCCCTGCTGCCACTGGCAAACTGGTGGTGTACCTTCTCCAAAGTCAGCACGTGGCTGCAAACAGGCACCAGATGCCATGCAGTTGATGGGTTCTTTCTTCCTTCTCCATCCCCATCAATGCCTCTGGTTTGCCCACATTATCATGGGTACAGCTTGGAATGAGCAGGGCACCACCTGAAGCCAGTACCTGCGCACCAGACTTGGCATCGGGCATGAATTCTCAGTTTCCAGCTAAAGCCGACTTGTACTTCAAGAAAATGAGAGGGTTCTGTCCAGGTTGTGAGCACAGGCTCTCTTGAAAGGTGTTGATGGTGGGGTACCTGCTGTGACTGGACAGCTGACACTGGGGTAATGGCGGTGGGCACGGCACAGCTCTAACATTTCTGGCTTGATCCCTATATGGGGAGCTGCCATCCATTTTGAGGGGACAAACAGTCAGAGCCCCCCGAGATTAAGGGGACTTCTGTGTGGTCATCTGAGGGGGCTGGTGAAAGTGGGTGGGCCGCCATCCCATAATCCTTTTCAAGAGTGGCGTTGAGCAGCTCGGTGGTGTGGCAGGCACAGGTGTTGGCACTTGTTTCCTTCGGACGGCCCTTTTTCTCCTGTATTTTTGATAGTTTTCTGTTTGCTCCTGCGTTTGTAAAGAAACATCTTCATTCATAAATCAGAACAAGCCAGAGGTTTGCGGTTACCCTCTCCCTTGGAGGCCTGTCTGTGGATTGTGAGACGTTTTTGTGTTTTCGGGTTGTTAAAGGCAGCGTCTCACTTATAGGCCTGTGTGGGCCTCAGCCTGCATGTGGACGTTGGGGGCTGCCTGACTTGGGGAGGGGGGCCTTACGTGGACAGGCTGCTTCGGTCCTGGCCTGCATTAGGGGTCTCTTTGGGGCCTCCCACTCCGTTTTGCCATGTCTGGAAATCCACTTTACAACATGGAGTGCATGGTGCTATATAAGCTAAAGATTGTTACTAAGCTACATCACAGACATGTTAAAGGTGCCACGTGACCTTGCCATGGAGGTCCATACAATAGACATGGGTGTGCTGTACAAGACTAGGAGGTCCAGGCTGGCACCCACCCACTGCCTTGAACCCGATGGTCCTGGGTGCAGATTAGGAATGAAAAGGAGGTGTGAATGAATAAATAAATGAATGAATGAATGAAAGGATGGATTTGTCCAAATCAACCTACAAATCAAGTCCAATTGTTTTCATGTGCCCACAACATGGCACCAGCAGCTGAGGTTGTTCACTTTGCTGCCAGAGGTGGGCACCTCTGGTTTTCTATTTGTAATGGAATCATCTCTAAAGTTTCATTAGTTTGGGAGTCCTTGGGCAGTCAGTGGTGATGGCCATGACTCTATATAGCGTCTTTCCACCCTACTAGGATGCAGTTGCTTATCTGTGCCCACAAGGTGAACTGTTGGCATAATCAGCAGCTCTCTCAGGCTCACACCTTAGCCACTAGGCCACACTGTCATAGATTAAGAAAAAAAAACTGCTGTGATGGGTCTGCCAGGCAGGTAAGACTGGCATCGGAGAGGCACAGAGCTCAGCATGGTGCCTACAATGGCAGTGAGTAATAAAGTCAACACACCAGTGTGAGAAAAAGTGTACTGCCAAGGGTGGTTAATGAATGACTCTAATTATTTAACCCGTGGGCATCAGAATGAGCGAAAGAGAGAGGGAGTGGCATCTCTTTGGAAAAGGGCAGCATTGCCACTGGACACTAAATGGCTGACAGCCCAACTTTGCTGAGCGTGTCTGGGCCTCTTCTCAAGCCGGAGACTGGCAGGAAGCGGGTGATATCCCCCCTGAGCACTAGGGGGCAGCACACAATTCCTGAATGAGACTGGGTTGCCCTTTGAAGAGGGCAGGGCGCTCATGAGCTATGGTAGCTGCTGTCTGAAATAATGCCCAGACACCTGAAGTGATCCCAGCATGGGTTTTAAAGACCACCCTGTGTACCACTGAACCAGTGGTCTGGGCACAGTAGGGGGGCTCAGACCTCACTGGAGGGAGGAAAAGGTCAAGGCTGAAAAAGAGAGGGGGGGGGGGGGCCTGGTGGCACTTTAAAGATTAGCAAGTGAATGGGCCCCTCTACCTGGCAGACACGGGTTCAAGACCCTATTAGACAGACCCTGCAGGGCTCTTGTTTTGGATTTTGTTTTATTTTTTGACTGCTCGCCCTTTGTGTGTTTTCATAATGCACATGTAACTGGCTTTTGCCTTTGCCTGTCTTGGCATCATTCTGGGTGCAGAGACCCTCCACTCCTGTCCCACTTGACTTCTGAGTCACTTTCAAGTCTGAATTTGCACAGCAGGCCTGTGCTGATCTACAAATGAGTGCGGAGCACAGGATACCCACGGCGCCACCCTGAGCACAAGTGCTGAAGTGCAGCTCGATGGCCTGCTGCTGATCACGCACTCTTGAACCCATGTCGGCTCGTGTTCCAGATGACACCCCTCAGGAATGCTTATACCCCAGGGCTGGCCACCCTCTACCATATCAGCTGCCAGGCTCAAGTGGGCACTTATCAGATGCCATGGCCTGCCGACCTTCTGTGCTTTTAACTCTTCTGCACTGTGCTCCTTGATCTTGTGCCTTCTTCCTGGCTTATGTTGCCCACACCCTGCTACGTGCCAGTCCAGCTTTATTCAGATCCACCACTAAAACACAAATGTGGCTCCAGGGATAATAGACTTTCTATGGCATGGGTGGCACAGCGGCTAGGCCTGCTTCCTGGAAGACCCTACTTCCTAGGTGAGTATCCCGTGCCCAGGCACTGACCACATGGTGTCCTCCCCTTCTGCACATTTTTTTCTTCTAAAGCTCTGCAATTGAGTGGCATCCCAACCAAGGATAGTTATTGCCTTGTGCCCAAATCCCCACCATTATTAGGGTGGCACATGTGTTAGGTGTGCCTTCAGAATGCAATTCCCTAGGCACATCAGTATGAGAGACCTGTCATACAGCAGGGCTGGCATGGAGCTAATCAGACAACAGATAGCAGTGGGCAGCTGCTTTAACTGAAGGAGGAGCCCGACCTTGGGTTCAAATGTGCCAGAGCTTTGTAGGGCACCTGACATGAACCCCTGGAGATAGGACAAATGTATAAGCTGTGCCAGCTGGGTTGGAGGTGCCACATATTAATAGGTGAGAGGGAGCCAGGCACAGATGGATGCCCACTAAGTCAGCAGGTACTGTAGGTGTGCCATCTGGCATGGTTCAGTTGCTCAGGCTTCATGTGGGCTTTGAGGGGTCCCCCTGTGCTCATCCCTCCTTGCTTTGCCTTTTCATTCGCCCCGCCCCATCTCTCGAGTGTCTCCTGCGAGTGAAAACATCTGGGGTCATCAGCCACTGGACACGCCGCTGGCAGCCCTCTCCTCGCCCTGCCTCGCCTCTCAGCTCGTTTTTTATTCCTCTTGTTGTTTGTTGGCTTTGGAAAGGGAAAGTGCGGCTGTGCCAGGAAGATGACGCCATCCCGGGATGGTAACACTTAAACAAGCCCTGGAAATGGAAAATGAAATGGCCGCCTGCTTCACTTAAGTGGGACAAAGATTGGGAAGAGGCAAGGTGGCCGAGTGTGTCAGATGGCACACTTAGTGCTATTTAGAGGCTGCCAGTCACAGCCAGCCACCAAGTGCAGGGTGCATTAGAAGGGGTACATGTGTGCCATTGAGACCCTGGGCACCAAGGATGGCGGTCGATGATTTGATGATGTGGTTGACCCGCCAATTCTTTTTCCTGCAGGTATTCCAATATCCAATTCTGTCCCCTGCCACTTTTGCTTTTCTTGGGGTTGAATTGTCAGCATGGCATCAGTTTTGGGTTTCTGTTTCCTTCAAAGGCCACTTTGTGTGCTCTTGGCACAGGAGCTGCCATCTTGTTTACCGTTGCTATGGCCACTGCAGGTCACATGACTTCAGTTTCTTCCCCTACTTGAGACGGCTGCGCCCAGCTCAAGATGTCCCAGTCTGGACCACAACTCCTCTTCATGAAGTTCGGTGGGCTGTTGTGGACGATGACCAAGTTGGTGTCCTGCTGCATTATTTTAGACTTTGATTCCAGCCTGGTGCTCTGACCCGGACCCCCTCTGGTATTTAGACCCCTGCTTGTTTCTGACAGTCATCTTCGGGGACTCTTTATCCTGTTCTGGCTGGCACTTCACGTCAGCTCCCTCTAGTGGCCCCTGGTGTCACTGGCGCTGCCTGCCTGATGTCTTAAATGGGTAACGCCTGGGACCACGTATTGCCCTCTGCTGCCTTGGTGGTCTTCAGCCCTCTCCCGGCCCCTCCTGGCTTCATTCCTTCTCTATATATGCCCACTGCACCGCATGCTGCCCAATGCCTACATCAAGTTACTTCTGCCATCTTCTTGTCCAGCAGGCCAATAATGATAATGCAGGGCGTCCATAAAGAAATTTAACATGTGACACAAAAGGAAGCCAAGAAAGATGGGCATTGAAGGTGTGCGAGGGGTGTGGGGGTCAGCAGGACTTTATGGACCCTCAAAGCTTGACTTGCTGTTGCTTGGGAGGAATGAACTGAACAGGACTGGTGAGTTTTGCTGACCTCGTCATGTCTAAACTTTTCTAATGTTGTAATGTTCAGTCGCTGCCATGTGTCATGAGATGGGCATCTATGCCAGCTTCTTCCCTGGCACACCCGGTCAGCTTTGTAGACTTTCCTTCTGTTTTAAAAAATCATTTGGACTGTGGAATGAGCTTGGGCTCAGGTGATGGACAATGGTCAAATGAATGAGTGAACAAACGAACGAACGAACGAACGAACGGACAAATGAACGGACAAACGAATGAATGAATGAACGAATGAATGAATGAATGAATGAATGAACAAACAAATGAACGAACGAACGAATGAATGAACAAACAAATGAATGAATGAATGAATGAACGAACAAATGAACGAACGAATGAATGAATGAACAAACAAATGAACGAACAAATGAATGAATGAACGAATGAACGAACGAATGAATGAACGAACAAAACGAATGAACAAACAAATGAACGAATGAATGAATGAACAAAACGAATGAACAAACAAATGAACGAACGAACGAGTGAATGAACGAATGAATGAACAAATGAATGAATGAACGAACAAATGAACGAACGAATGAATGAACGAACTAATGAATGAATGAACAAACAAATGAACGAACAAATGAATGAATGAACGAATGAACGAACGAATGAATGAACAAACAAAACGAATGAACAAACAAATGAACGAACGAATGAATGAATGAACGAATGAACAAAGAAATGAACGAACGAACGAATGCCTCAGTTGCCCCTAACGAAAGGTCAGCAATTCCTGTTCCATTGTCAGAACTGACGGTCCTGCTAAACTCAACAAGCGCCCTCCTCCTCCTCCTCCTCCTCCTCCTCCTCCTCCTGCTGCTGCTGCTGCGGATAAACTACACAGACGTCCTTCAGCAGCGTTTCATGAAGTCTCACAGGTGAGCAGCCGGGACTCCTGAGCTCAGATTTCACGCTGCCTTTCAGAAGTGGACGGCGCCCCCCGCAGGCCTAAAGTGCGCCCACAGCTGGTTCATTTCCAACAGATGACGCCGACCGATGAACCGTCTGTCAGTCTTTCTGATCTTCAGGAGGTCATCTGCGTCCAGGCCAAGTAACCCACAGGGCAGCTGATAAAACAAAGGGGATGAAAGCGCCCAAGCCTGCCAAGCGCCCGGCCTACAGACCACTTGTGTGCCACACCGGCGTCCCGTTCGGGGTTTGTTCCTGACTGACTGCTCAGACGGACTGGCACTTTGCTACCATACACACCCCAGACTGCTGGCATGCATATCTCCCCACTCGCACCCTCATCCCTGCCAGTGCGGCCCGCCCTTTGCCCGATTCCGTGCTCGCCGTCTCCTCGGCTGTCTGCACATTTCTGTGCCTCAAGTCTGGACAAGCAGCCGGCGTGTCAGAAGACGTGGAGCAGCCGCCGGCAGGGCAAACACAAACAGGGAGTCTGAGTAACGGCACAGCAATTCACCCTGGGGGGCCGTCATCCTCCTTGGGTCCTGAGCACAAGAACACAGAGGACAGCGGGGGATGTCACCACAGGACACGCCAGTCAGGGTTGATGTTATATAGCGTCTGTCACCCTGTGAGATGACAGCCTTGGGGTTTTTCTAGCGCCTTTTAGAGTGAACGCCACCCCAAGGCACTTTATACACGCGGGAGGCTTGGAGGTTTTTATGGTGGAGCTCCGGACCAAAGCTCTTCAGCGGTTCGGTGAATTTGTGTTCATATTGGCAAGTGGCACACAGAGGGGTGCCAGGGAGCCAAACCTGTGACCCTGTGAAGTGACATAGCACCTTCCTCCCAAAGTCCATTACTGGGTGGGTCCACTCCAACTGGTCTAACATTGGTACAACATCACTGGCCAAGAGAGTGATGCGATGGGATTAAAGCGGGGACTTTATGATGCCACCTCAGATCCCTTCAGCGATGTGGCAGATTTGCCTTTAATGTTTCTGCAGTTCAAGTGACTCCCTCAGGTGTGGCGTCCCTGTCCCTACCAGCTGGGGGGCTCATCCACGTGACCAAACACCAGGATGCTGCCTGTCTCTCCTTCTGTCTCCACATGGCTGCCCACTCCTCCTCATGCCAGTCGCCCACTGCTCTTTGCTCACCTACCAGCTCCACACTCCCTCACCCAGTCGCCATTAGAGGTCACTTCTAGAAGCCTTGAAGCCACCATTCAAGAGCTCCCTCTACTGGCCCCTGATGTCCCTGCTGCCCTGAACCCAGGCCACCTCAGGAGGTGAGGGGACAACCCTGTCCCTTGTGACTGGTCCAGCCATCTGCAGAGAGACACCGTGGCCACAACTGCACAGTTCATTACATTTTTGGGATGCGTTTGGTGCCAGCAGACATTCAAAAATACACCAGCTGACTGTCCACTTGTGTCCAAGGAGAGCGCACTTGAGAAGATGGCGGGCTGGCATTTGATGACGAGGACAGGCACATCAAGACAAAGAGTACAGGCGATAGACCAGCGTGCCATGGAGGCAGGTGACAAGTCAGATGAGACGTGTTCTTGACGTGTGGCCTTGGACACTCTGTGCCATACACGGAAGTGCAGTCTGGTCACTCGTGGCCCACACTTGATGCCCTTTATTTGTGTGCAGCTCTGCCAGGCTGTATGGCTGGTCACACTTTGATCATTCGGGCCCACTGGGTACATCTTACAAGGGTCTTGATGGATTGTCCAGCAGGAGAATTCCTGGTGGGCAGAGCAGCTCAGTTTGGTGGCAAGCACAGTGACTGTGGGCCAATTGTGACCAAACACCAGTCTTCATTGCTCCATTTTCTGTCTGTGGTCATTAACTAAAGCTCAGGGTGAGATGATGGACAATAAAGCGGGCAGCTGTGATTTGAAACATCCTGTATCTGTAAAGCGCCTTGGGGTAATAATCAGTAGAAAAGGCGCTATATAAAACCTCAAAGGAGGCCATTCCCAACATCGTGTAACTTTAAAGCACCTTGGGGTGGCAGTCACAATGAAAGGCGCTATAAAAAATCAAACATCTTGTCCCTGTAAACGTGGTGTTCACTATTAAAAGGCACCATAAAAAGCCTGAAAGGGGGCCATAACCAGCATCCTGTATCAGTAAAGCGCCTTGGGGTGGTAGTCGCTATGTAAGGCGCTATATCAAACCTCAAGGCTGCCATTTCACACACACACCCCATATCTATCAGGTGCCTTGGGTGTGTAGTCCGGTGCTCTAAAACCCTCGAATTGCGATCCCCGACCTGTCGTGCAGCAGGCCCGACCCCGGTGCGCACACACACACACACACACACACACACACACACGTGTCCTCACGCAGACGCCCGATGAATGGCTTCATTCATCAAGAAGAGTAAAAGCAAATAAACGGAGCGGATCACAAAGTGCGCGCGGCGAGCGCGGGCGGCCAGGCCGGCAGGTAGGTGGGTTCAGCAGGCACTGAGCATGCGCGCAGCCTCGTGGCGGCCCCTGCGGTGAAAGGCATGGCGCTATATGAACTGAAGCCTAACTCCGAGCCGGGAGGTGCCGTGGGCTTCAGTCCAGGGAAGGAAGCCTGCTGCTCAACAGGATGCGTGCCGAGATTTGAGCGGAGGAAATGGGAAGGGGGACGGGGGGGGGGCTGCTAGCGGAGCCCAGGCAGGCGTCGTCAGGTGCGCACACTGGGGGGCCCCCGGTGGTCTCCAATTGTCTTGATGGTTTATTTGGATTTTTTTCTGCTTGAAGGGTAACATAAACAAGTGGCCGCGAGCCCCGCCCTCGACGGTTCTCCTCGTTGCGGACGCTGCGCTCCATTTTGTTAACACAAACGTATCATTTCCAAAAGTGCTGTTTTCTATATTGGTTTGTGCGAAGGCTTTCATTACCGTCCTGCTCGGGCAAGCCAGCCAAAAAAAGCGCTTACTGGGGCTGGGAGGAGGGGGGGGGGAGGAGGAGGGTGGGGGGGGGGGGGGGGGGCCTAAACAGCCCTGCCCTTTTTTTTTTTTAAAGATTTCCTGTTTGAGTGAAGAACGTCTCTGAGTCACTGGGCTTCCGCGTCTTTACGGAGCTGCACGGGCAGACCCTCACTTGGCGTGTTTATGTCGGAGAGCCCGAGAGCGCAGGAGTATGGAGGGCGGGGGGATTTGAACCGGAGACCCCCTTTAACCTGAGCTTTGAATGCCAGCGAGCGGTCCTGATGCCTCGCCTGCGGCTCCGCGTCCTCCTCTGGACTTTGACAGCCTGCGTCTGCTCCGCGCTTCCCCTCGACGTGCCCGGTGAGTTCTCTTAAGGGCTCTCTGCTTGTTCTTTCTGTCCGTCTCGTCTCCGTCTGGGCTACGCAAGCGGGGCGGCTCACGTCCAGGCTCGACGAGTCAACTTGGGGCCGGGGCGGAACTCGGATGGCGCAGCTCAGCAGTCGCCTCGCGTCCTTTCAGGTCGCGGTGTCACTTTGTCTGTCTGTCCGTCTGTTGGTTGGTTGAGTTTTGAAATTGTCGCCCCTGTCGCTCATGTCCTAACGATCGCTCTTTGGTTTGTGATCGCGGTGACTTTCAGGTGCGGGCGCGATGACCCGGCGACGCGGTGGGCACCGTCTGAGGAAATGGGCTTTTGGGCACCTGAGTGACGTCTCACTCCGCGCACCTTCACTTCTCGATAGTCTGAAAAGCGTTAGTTCAGCGGAATCTCGAGGGGCGGGGCTACAACTACACCAGTATAGCGGGCGTCGGTGGGGGGTTTCCACGTGGGTACCCTCGACGGTAAACCGCCTCCGTTCATACTCGTATTCTTGCTCCGCTTCTGGATCTGGTCCCCCGTTTTTTCAGAAGATTCCGTTATCCGTTCATACGCTGAAGCCCAACACCCAGAATCAAATTCCCGATTTGGGGGGGCAGAGCCTATCCTGGCAGCACTGGGCGCGAGGCAGCAAAAGGCCCTGCATGGAACAACCCTCTTAGTACTTCGCAAGTGAGGGAGGAAACACAGGCAGACATGGGCACAACGTGCCAACGCTACATGGGCACCTGGCATCTAACGAGTGTCTTACGCTCCCTGACGCCTCATTCCGAGCCTGGCGAGCTACAACATGAGACTGCGACTGCGCAGCAGCGACTCGCACTTTAGTCAGGGTCACACCGAAGCTGAGCCTGCCCTTAGCACCGGTGGTCCTGGCACCATTAAATGTGCACCTCAACATAACGCTACACGTTTTATAAGTCGGCTCTTAAATATTAAAGGGGCGCGAGTGGGTCTTCAGAACGAGGCCATAGGGGAACTCGAGAGACCCGTCCACGTGACGTTTCCAGAAAGACCCCTTTATTTCTTTACTTAGATAAATGTGTTGGAGGGTCCTCACCGTGAGACCCCACCGGCCGAGTCCGAGTTTTCTTAGTCTGTTACGACCTGCTAGGTAGCCCCCCACACATGAAAGATTTCCCCCTAAATATTTAGAAGTTTTACAAATTCAAATGCAGTATGAAGTGGCGCCTTGTGAAGCAATAGAAGCCCCCCACCCAGTAAAGGAGCAGCGCCCCCATTTGATGAGCAGCGGAATGTCGGTTTAAGGGTGTGTTTAATTTGCGGATATTACCCCCCCCCGATTTAAATACAATCTATTTATATACAGTATATATATTTAATGTAATGGAGACTGATGTCCACGAGATTATTAGACCTGGAGAAGCCACCAGGCAGGCGTCCATCTTATGACCAGAGGCGGACCTGTCACCAGAGGACTGTGTCGCTTGCCATGCCAGTCGCCCGGTCACCAAGTGTCACCAGCTTTGTGTGACTTCTCACTTCCATCAAGCCCCAGGAGGAACTGCCTGGAGCAGGAGAGCGTGTGCACGCCATCTGCAATCGTCAATCTGCTTTTAATGACTTGTCGTGAGGAGCGCTGGCGCTAACGAGGAGCACAGGTAGAACATGCCGGCCCTACAAAGAAGCTGCGTCTGCGAGGGTCTGATGGTGCGGGCGCTGGCCTGAGGTGGACGGGCTGCTCCTGCCTCGAGCTCCAGGCTGTCAGGACAGGCACGGCCCCGTTGTGTTAAGCAGGCGAGTGGCTCTGTCCCTTTCAGAGTCGCGTGGCTCTTCTGTTTGACCACCCGGCGTGAGCGCCTGCGCTGTGCGAGAGTCCACGGTGGGAGACCGAGGTGACCCCAAGAGGGATGCGCGCCCATGACGTTACAGACGCGGGTGCCGACAGGAAAGGACAACGTGAAAATGAACAAACAAAATGACGACGTGGACGAGGGACTGTCGCGGTGTAGGAATCTGCAGGCGCGCCTCCGAGCGCACTTACGAAGACCAGAGACGTGCGGCCCACGCTTTCCGTTTTCCACAAACGCACTTTGTTCTCGTCAAGTTTGATTGTCTTCGTGATGTCGCGTGCTGTCCCCGTCTGTCTTCTTTGAAGATGTTCAGACATCACGGCGCGCGCGACTCGTCACTTTACGGCTGGCTGGGCAGTTCGTTCGTGACGAGTCACCCAAGGAGACGCCCAGTGACTCGAAGTGTGACAGAGTTACGTAACACCGTGGGGGTCAGGGGTTCTACCACAGAGCCCACCCGCCCACTCACTGACGCACGCGGCTGCGCACTTTTGGGCTGCAGGTTCAGCGGACGCGCGCCTATGCATGGGAAATCTACGGCGTGAACGCGCGCGAGCGCGAGCGAGTGACTGCTCGGGATTAGCGGGGCTGCGGGCTGCACACTGCGCCACCCTGACTGCCACAAGAATGACGCTTCCATTATTTTGCATCTTTTCTTGCGACAGGAGCGCAATGGCAGAAATGATCTTTCTATAGAAAAACTTCGTCTGCTCTAAAACTGCTTAATTTTATTTTATGGAGCCCCCCCCCCATTACAAACGTTAGGACTCAAAATAACGATTTGTCGTAGGAGCGACGTGCTTCAGTTTGGTGTCCAAATTCCAGGTCGGTTAGCTGAGGAATTCAAACTGGGTTCACTGGGTCTGACCAGGCAGGAGTCAAATGGGTGACGTGCTGCGCCACCTTGGACTGGCAATGCGCTGAGCAGTCCGGTTTAACCATAACAGCGACCAGCACTCGATTCAGCTTCTTTACTCCTGGCCCTGGCACCCCGTCCAGGTGTCGTTGTGCCCAGTGCCTGTCTAGCTGGGCTCCACCTGCCCTGGCACTCTGCCCTGGATGGGTGGGTTACAGAAAAATGGATGGAGAGTGAAAGTGGCAAATAAAAGTGCTCAGCATTTCTGAAATAAGACGAGGGACTTGGAAGCCATCTGGGGGTGGAGGAGCCTGCTGTTGTGAAGTAGCGCCTGGCACCTGCCGCATAAAAGCCCCACTATGTCTGCTCTTCATCTCGATAGTCAGAAGGTGTAGTGAACTGAGAGGGTCCCTCGATTGGCAGATGTTCTCGAAAATCATTTTGAATGCTGTGAAAACACTTCATGCTCTTTAAAGTCAACCTTAGGCAATTGGGGAGTGGCAGTGCCAGCTACGTCTCTGAGTGGGGCTGGCATTTAAAGCAAAGGACCCCATTTGTGAACATTAATTGTTGTGCAGGCGTCTCGATCCGAGGGGATCTGTGCCATCCGAGGCTCAGTCGGCTCCGTTGCTTTGTTTGTTTCTTCGATTGGTGCGCCGGCAGGTGAAGTGAGTCGCTCACTCGGGGTCACACAGTGGTGTCAGTAGTGGGATGTGAACGGCGTGGCACCACATCCCACTTTGATTTGTTTGGGTGTGACAGGGAGGCCACACCGACGTGTCACTTCATTTGTCATTGCCTGTTCAAACTTGACCAAGTGTGTGTCTGTGTGTGTGTGTGTGAGAGAGAGCGCCGTGACTCCACAAAACGCTTCACTTCATTTTTATGCTCTGTTTTCATCACCGGCAGGATTTTTATTTTTCTTTAAAACACACTGCGTCTAAATAGGATTGGCTGTTTGGGCAGCAGGAGGCCCATCCTCTGCAGTCTGGAGACCCCCATTTATGGTATGTGACCTGCGAACCCCAAGTCCAAAGTCCACCAAGACAGGGGCAGGTTAACATCTGAAATACCAGCCCTGTGAGGCAGCAACACCAACCACTGCGCCACCTGGCACTCTTGAACACAACAAACACAAAGCTGCCAAAGCGGCTCCCAAAAGAACCATCTGCATGAAGACCCCACAAAGACGCTGAGACCCTTACCAGGCCCCATCAGCAGCCAGGAGTATGATGTCCTACGCCGTGGTCTCCTGGGGACGCAACTCGAGTTCAAACAACACAAAATGGCTGAACAGGAAAGCCGGCCCACCGCAGGGCTACCCCTGGGCACCCTGGAAGCTGTGGTGGATGGTGGCAAAGTGGCTGCCGTTATGCCAAATCCTCCCCATGCCCTCCAGGGGGTGCTCTCTGGGAGCTTCTGTGAGGCACAGGCTCATTCCACCACAATGAGCTAAGAGGGCACCTCTGGGGGGCTTTTGTGCCCACTGCTGGCAGGCAATTCAGTGCTTCCTCCTGCATAGGTAGAAGTAGAATATACCCATTATATAGTGCCATGTATACATTTATACTCATCTACTATACAGTAGCTTATCATAATACAGCGCCTTTAATATCAGTTAGGCGGCGTGTCTGTCATGCTATCATATAGCGCCTTTCGTCTGTCTGTCTGTCTATTATAAAGTGCATTGCACGTCTCTATCTATCATATAGCGCCTTTCATCTATCTATCTATCTATCTATCTATCTATCTATCTATCTATCTATCTATCTATCATTATATAGTGCCTTTCACTCTATCTATCTATCTATCTATCTATCTATCTATCTATCTATCTATCTATCTATCTATCTATCATTATATAGTGCCTTTCACTCTATCTATCTATCTATCTATCTATCTATCTATCATTTTATAGTGCCTTTCACTCTATCTATCTATCTATCTATCTATCTATCTATCTATCTATCTATCTATCTATCTATCTATTTATATAGTGCCTTTCACTCTATCTATCTATCTATCTATCTATCTATCTATCTATCTATCTATCTATCTATCTATCTATCTATCTATCTATCTATCATTTATATAGTGCCTTTCACTCTATCTATCTATCTATCTATCTATCTATCTATCTATCTATCTATCTATCTATCATTATATAGTGCCTTTCACTCTATCTATCTATCTATCTATCTATCTATCTATCTATCTATCTATCTATCTATCTATCTATCTATCATTATATAGTGCCTTTCACTCTATCTATCTATCTATCTATCTATCTATCTATCTATCTATCTATCTATCTATCTATCATTATATAGTGCCTTTCACTCTATCTATCTATCTATCTATCTATCTATCTATCTATCTATCTATCTATCTATCTATCTATCTATCTTTATATAGTGCCTTTCACTCTATCTATCTATCTATCTATCTATCTATCTATCTATCTATCTATCTATCTATCTATCATTATATAGTGCCTTTCACTCTATCTATCTATCTATCTATCTATCTATCTATCTATCTATCTATCTATCTATCTATCTATCTATCTATCTATCTATCATTTTATAGTGCCTTTCACTCTATCTATCTATCATTTGTAGGATTTGTTTCTGTATCTTGTTTCTTTTTTTTTTTTTCTGTACGCTGCCCCTAAATTCCCTACTGGGACTGTTGAACTTGTTTTCCGATCTGACAGATGTGTGCAGCACTAAGGGGTCCTGGTTTTAAATGGCCCCCCCCCAGTGAGTCACTCGAGCTCAGGTCGACTTGTGCCCCACTCGGTGGCCTACCACCCATTCCAGATTTTGGTTTTGTTCGCATTTTCTGATCTTTATTAAAGCCCAAAGGACCATCTTGACGTGCAGAGAGTCCCCTTTGTCACATTTTTGCGTTAGTGGACCCCCACAGCCCAGTTGGGCGCCATGTCCGAGCCACTGGTTTGCAGAGTGTGCCTCGTGAGCTCATTTTGAAATGTGCTGAAGATAAAGTGCGCGTGGGACCACCGAGATAAGAGGCCCGCGGATGATTTGACGTGAGGGCGGGCGGGCGGGCGGGCGCCTTTTCTTTTCGGCTTTGCCCCTTTAAATGTTCCCCCCCAGGCCTTTCTGAGCGTTTTCATTTTTTTTTTTTTTGTATTTTAAGTATTTTGCCAGGAAAAACAGGCAAGCCGCTCTCAGCCCCGCAGCCCCCGTCTGGTGTCCAAGGATCGCCCGCCTCGCCGCCCCTTCTTTGAGCCCCCCAGTTGCGCCTGTACATTCCTCGGCGCTCACATTCTCACGTCTTCAGCTGCGGCTGTTACTACCACATGTTTAAAGGAAGAAAGAACGAAAGAGAACAGAAATGTCAGATTAGCCGCGACAACTGATCAGCTGGCCTGAAGTGCCAGGACCGCCGTTCTGGTCAGTTGTCACTTGACTGCTGTCAATCAGTACTGTGGGCAGCGGGTCAAGTGACAAACAAGTCAGCAGCGCAGTGACAAACAGACGCGAAGTCTCCGTAGCGCGAGTGAGTCCGCGCAGCCTCCTCTGCCCTCGGTGCCATGTTTGATATAAATGTGGGGTATGGGGCGCTGCTGATGGCACCTTTATAGCGCCTTTAGGAGGGGATGTAGAGGTCAGGGCCAAATCCGTCGGCCTCAGTGCCCGAGTGCAGTGCCACCACGATGCCAGTGCTCCATGTCGAGCAGATTTGGCCAACTTAGTTCTGATTGGCAAGTTGATGCGTGTGTGCAGGCGTGAAGGCAGCCGACCCTGGCACCAGCCTCCATTAAGTCGGGCACTTGCCGCACTCCCGTGCCATTCATGAGGGCCTTGTTGATGTTTAACCCACCCGGCCATTTCAAGAGCCAGTCAGTCAGCTAGAGGGAGCCCTCGGGTGCAGACTTGTGTGACCCCAATGTGAAACCCACTGGGGTATCCTCGGGCAGGTTCAAATCGTGCCAACTAAGTGGCATCTGAAAGGCATTGGCATTGTGGCGCACTGATAAAGGCTCTGGACCGCAAACCTGAGGGTGTGGGCTCAAAAGCCACCACTGCCATGGTGTCACTTCATCTGCCGGAGGTCCAATTGGATAAAGTCCCCTCGGCCGGGCTGACGGGGGGCTCCTGACCGCCTCTCCTCGAGGTCCGCGTTTTATGTTTTGGGTACCAGTGAGGCACAAGCATGTCTGTCATTAGCAAATGTCACCGTGAGACCTCAGGAGACAATGTCCAGTGCCTTGGCCGTTTAGACAGACAGAGACGGTCCTTCATTTGTCCCCGGGGGGGGCTTGGCACATTTTAAAAACTCGATGGATTTGTTTGAGTTTCTTTTTTGCCTCAATAACAAGTGACCACCCAAATGAATCCCACCCTTGAATGTATGCCCTGCACAAGGGTTCAGTTTGTCACCATTTCTGACCGTGTGGCGTATTGGCTGACTTTGGTGGCTTTAGCAGGCACCCCATATCACGTATTTTTGCCCGATTGATTTTTTACCAACCCAGCCCCCCTTTTACGAGTCCTTTCGTCGTAGAAGTCGCCGTGTGGCGGGCACGTCTTTCAATGAATCAGAAGTCGCCGATCCAGATCTGACCAATCAGCGTCTACACAGCGGACTGCGCATGTGCGGTGTCCAGGTGCGGCGCTCTCCAGGGTTGTCACCAGGACGTCACGTTTGTGTCCGTTTAGCGGAGAACTGAAACTTCACAAAAAAAAAAGATGGACACCAAAGTGGGACCAAGTGACACGGCGGACGAGGAGTCGGGGTGCCAGGTCCACTCGTGAGAATGGCACTTTACTGGGTTGGGTGGTTTGCTGGACAAAGGCTTCTGAAGGCGTATAAGGATGGGTGGTCTATGAAAAAGCCCCCCATAGGTGACAAAAAAGACCGAACTCTTTAAAGGCTTCCTAGCGCGATTTTAAGAAATGCAGAAGTCCTGCACCGGGCCTGGCACTGGGTTACTTAGGAAGCCCCCTGCAGGGGTCTTTCTTTAGGGACTCAAGAACGTGGCATCGCTCTGAAGAAGCCCCTCTAGTGCTGCCCCTCTTATTTATTTATATGGCGCCTTTCCCATCTGTTTGCCAAGCTGTTTGCGTTTCAAGAGTAACATAAAACCCGAGCCTGGCGCCTGATTACTGAACGTCCTGCAAGTCGCATTGTGACGCGGTGCTGCGTGAATGGCGCTATATAATACGCAGTTTGCCTTTTCCTCCCGGTGGGCCAAGGGTGGCAGTGCCAGCACTGCGATGTTTGTTCGTCCTGATGCCGCCCTGGCATGTCGTGAGCTGCCCGAGTCCACCTTACGGTAGGAGTGGCTTTGAAGGCTCCGCCTCTTATTCTTTAGACTTGTCGTGTGTTTGACCCCCAGGGTCCAATAACCCCCTCTAATAAACACTTCAAGCCCAGGGAGGTCCCGGCTGTGCCCTTTCACGGAGAGTCTGCGCGCCCCGAGTTTTGTTCCGTTAATTGTAATAAAGTGAGGCGAGCCAGCGTGCGGGAGCTCAGTGTTTGGCTGTCGGACTGGCACGTCCCCTCCTGGCTGTCCCCTCGCGGTCTGCGCCCTTCCTCATGTGGCAGCGCATGTGCCGAAGCCCGCCTTTGTGATCGTTCACTGGTGACGTCGTTCGAGTTGTTGTCTGCCCAGACCCCGCCAGGCGGCTGCTCGCTGATGTCCCCCATTTGTGTCACGCTGTCGCCCCGTTTGCTGAGCCGAAAGCCATCTGGGGTAACCGCAGCCCCCCCCCCCCCCTCAGTGCTGCTGTGTGTGACATCGCCACCGGGGCTCATAAAAGAGTCAAACCGCTGATCCGGATTTATTGGCCTAATCGTCCCCACGAAGCGTAACTGCTGTGTCTTCGCACATTTCGGGTTGGCACGGCGCACTCCAAACAAGTGTTTCCTGTCGCTGCAGCCGCCCTGCCAAACTGAGAAAAATGGAAACAGCTGGCTGGCAAATTTGAGAAACGTCTGCTGTGTGTGCGTCCTTCCCTTTCGTCGGTCACCCTGCTGGCTTTCATTGCGGCGTATGCGGGCACGGACTCGTGACGGCATCCCGTGTGTTTCTGTTCGTTTGGCGGGCACGAGGATGGCAGCGCCAGGTCACCCCTTCCAGTGAAGCATCCACTCCTCCTGCCTCTCAGTGCCAGCCGTCACCTGCACCCTTCGGTCACCCCAACAGCTGGGTGCGTCAACTGCTGTCACATGCGCCACCACCGAGAGGCCCTTCTGTCTTCTGGGGAACCAGCTGGCAGCGCCTTGAGCCCCTCTCGTGTCCAGCTGGGCGGTGGGGCCGAGCGCTGCCTTTGGCCTTTGCTGTTCTTTACGCGCCTTCATGTTGGAAATCTGCGCGGTTCTCGAGGGGAGGTAAAACGGCAGCGTGTTGGCACCTGAGGTGGGCACCTGGCTCTCTGTGTTCTGCGGATGTGTGACTCGCGCTGGCATGTCAGGCACATCAGAGACACTCGGGTTCTCACCACCTTCAGCTGGCTCTTCAGTGGCACTTTTCTGGGCTGTGTGTCCTTGGCGCTCCAGGACCCCCTTCATTCTGGGCAGGCTTCTTTGGGCATTGCGATGGCTCCCAAGGTGTGGGCAAAACACACAAACCTGTTAGCACCTCTCATGTGTCATTATGGCGCCTGTGAAGGAATTGAAGATTCTTTCTGGAACCTTCCTGGGTTGGCACCCCTATGGCATCGCTCTTAAGTGCCACTCTGCCCCCCTTATCTTCAGTCCGTGACCACTGACTATGCTGCACTGTTCTCGCAGTTGGGGGGCTTCACCTTCACCTGTAGGCTTGGGCTGATTGAGGGAGACGTTCTGTTTGAGACTGGCACCGCGCCCGCTGTCTGCTCTTCTTGTCCCCAAGCCCTTTCTTATCTTCATTGTTTGTATTGCCAGTGAGTGGCACTGATTAGTACTGGTGACACCCAATTGGAGTGCGTAAGGGTGGCACTGGAGGAGCGCTGGAACCCCATCATGCCTTCTCCTGCCATAGAGGGATGGATGTTCCTGCCCCCAGGGCATCACATGGTACTGGAGATGATGAAAGGGGGCACGCCAGATGCCAGAGGGCACACTTTGGCTGTCACCTCCGTGCCTGGCATCTGCTGCCATCTGTCCTGGTGACTGGCACCTTTACAACATTCTTTTGTTGTCTTTTCGTTTTGTTTTGTTTATTTGTCACAGTGGATGGGGCAGGGCTTCCTGATGTCACTGCTCTGACACGCCCCTCTGGTGTCACCACTCTGACCACGCCCCTCTGGTGTCACGGCTTTGGCCACGCCCATCTCATGTCACCATTCTGACCACACCCCCTTGCAGGCTGACCGAGGGGACGTTGCTGTTCCTCAGATTTGTGAATTTCGACTCCTGCCGTTGCTTTGGCTCTGTTTGGGTCCCCGACTTGATGTTGGCAGCTGCTGGTGTGCCCTCTGGTGCTCCTTCTGTTTGTTCTTGTCTTTGATTTTTGAAGTGTGTTTCTGACTGGTGGCCAGGGCTTTCAGGGTTCCTCTCCCTCTCTTAGAACTTTGAGGGCCTGCAAGATGTCGGCAGGTTCATCTGCCCAGTGGTGCCACGTCTGCCAAGCGCTTTTCAGTGCCTTCGTTCAGGCCTTTCAGTGGCGTGGAGGACCCTGATGAAGACCCCAAAGAAACAGCTGAAAGTCTAAGGTTTAGGTGGGAGTGGGACATGTTTCATGCCTCTGCATGTGACTCGGTGCCCGGCGGCCTGACATGCAGAATGGTGGCTTGCAGGTTTCAGTTCCCCGTGACCACAGGGTGTCATCATCAACCTCTGCACTAAAACGGCCACCTTCAGACTTTGGCTCTTCTTCACACGGCAGACTTTACCGTTGGCTTCCCTTTTCGTCCGCCCTCCTTGGACCCCCGACTTCACCTCCCCACTCGGGTCACCTCGGAGTGCTGGAGCACCCCCTGGCTGTCAGGACGTGAAGTCTTAGCAAAGGCACAGTGCGAGTGAGGCCACTTCAGTAACCCACCCAGAACTCAGCCGGACCCCAACTACGACCTGCTGGCTTCCGCCACCGCAGGCCCCAACAGTGGCAAGCTGGTAAAACAGCACAGAATGTCCACAAGAGGGAGGATAACCACCAACCCCTGGCTTGTGAGCAAATTCAATTTAAAAAGGAAAGCTCAAATTAAACGAGACAGGTCACAGGAATGACCTTAAATAGCCAGGGGGGCGGGGCCCGGGCCTGGTGATGTCAGAGTGGGGGGGGGGGGCTCCTCTCACAAAGAACGAGAACCACAGGCAGACTTAAAGAGACAGCACCAATAAAGAAAAGCGATGAGATGATAAAAATACGAAGAAGAAGAAGAACAACAATAAAAGCCATCAACAGACATCCTGAGCAGACCCCCGTACTGAGGGTGCCCACCACCCAGGGCACAGTGACAGACGATACAATCGGGGACAGCAAGAACGAGCCCGTGTGTTGGAGAGTGGGCGCCATACAGACGTAAAGCGGCTTCACAGCTTTCACGAGGGGCTCCTGGCAGCCCCCCAGCCAGCTCGTTGTTTTCGGCGCTGAATTTCCTGTTTGTGATTTTTCAACGGAAGGTGCGGTTAGCCAGCTATAAAAAGCAATGCGGCGGGCACAGCCAGTTCTCCCAGCTGGAGCTGCTGTGGCAGCCGTCGTGGGCCCTGGAATGCCGAGCTTCATGTGGGTGCCCGATGCCGGGGGGCACTGAGGCCCACTTGAGGTGCTTGGCTCCGTCCGTCCAGCTGTCTGCACTTGTTCCCCTGTCTGCTGCCTCCTTAAAGGTGCCATATAAGCTGGAGGGCCTTCCTTCACGTGCGGGCAGGGGGCGGGGGGGTACCAAAGCAGCTCTAACGGTGTGTTATGCCAAAATTCATCGGGCTTTGACCCCCAAAGGCGCTATAAACAGAGAATTAGGATAAGTAAAAAAAAAAGAGCAATGGAGATGGAAGGCCACATCAGGGAGTGGCACGTGAAGGGCGCCATAAAGAGGGTGAAGCAGAACAGAAACGAATGATTACCAGTAATGACTGACGGGCAGCATCCTCTAATAGAAATATCAAATCAAATCAAACGACGGGCCACAATATATGAGAGTGACAGGACAGGCGCGATATAACAGGACACGAGAGGTGACGTGTGATAAGAACACTTTGGGTTTATAGAGCGCCTTTCACACACTGGTGGAGTACACAGGCCCAGAACACCGACAGCCGTAAAGGCGCTATATAGTGACAGGCATTAAAGGCACAGTAGTGCCCAGAATACCAACAGCCATAAAGGCGCTATATAGTGAAGGGCATTAAAGGCACAGTAGTGCCCAGAACACCGACAGCCGTAAAGGCGCTATATAGTGACAGGCATTAAAGGCACAGTAGTGCCCAGAACACCGACAGCCGTAAAAGCGCTATATAGTAATGGGCATTAAAGACACAGTAGTGCCCAGAACACCGACAACCATAAAGGCGCAATATAGTAACGGGCATTAAAGACACAGTAGTGCCCAGAACACCGACAGCCATAAAGGCATGATATAGTGACGGGCATTAAAGGCACAGTAGTGCCCAGAACCCCAACAGCCGTAAAGGCGCTATATAGTGAAGGGCATTAAAGGCACAGTAGTGCCCAGAACACCGACAGCCATAAAGGCGCTATATAGTGAAGGGCATTAAAGGCACAGTAGTGCCCAGAACACCAACAGCCGTAAAAGCGCGATATAGTAACAGGCATTAAAGACACAGTAGTGCCCAGAACACCGACAGCCATAAAGGCACGATATAGTGACGGGCATTAAAGGCACAGTAGTGCCCAGAACCCCGACAGCCGTAAAGGCGCTATATAGTGAAGGGCATTAAAGACACAGTAGTGCCCAGAACACCGACAGCCGTAAAGGCGCTATATAGTGAAGGGCATTAAAGACACAGTAGTGCCCAGAACACCGACAGCCGTAAAGGCGCTATATAGTGACGGGCATTAAAGGCACAGTAGTGCCCAGAACACCGACAGCTGTAAAGGCGCTATATTTCTGAACAGAAGGCACCAATTCTCCTCTAACGCACACTGAGGGGGGCCGCTGCTTCTGCTCTTCTGCTTCTGGTGCTGCCTGATGGGGGCTGATGTCACATCCTCGTTCCCCCTAATGTCACCACTCCATCTTTCTGTAGGGGCTGCAGGGTGGGCACCACATTCCGTTTGTTTTGCTTGCTTTTGTGGGTCTTTTGTCTTCCTGGGCTCTGGACCCGTGTCTCTCTGTGTGTGACTCATGAAGAGTGTGGGGGGAGGGGCCTCCCCGGGGGGCATGCCGTCACCACGCCAGCCTTACTCACCCCCTAATTGCTCACCTCCACAGCGCCTGGCATTACTCAGTCCTTTTGTTGTGCACTCAGCACATTTTTGTTAAGGCTCGTCACCCATGGTAACACAACAGAGAGAGTCGCTGCCTCGCAGCTCCAGGGACTCGGGTTCAAATGCCAGGCAGCTCACTGTCCATGTGGAGTTTGCATATACTGCCTGTGCCACTGTGGCTTTCCTCCCACATGAGCAGTGATGGGCATGTGTGTGAATGTGCCCTGCCAGGCACTGGCATCCTGTCTCTGATTATCCCCTGCTGACATTTCAGGATAGAATAAAAACCATAAAATGGCTGGATGCCACCCACAGCCTGTCTCCATAAAGCTCTGCTCTCCTTATTAGAAGGACACTCCATGCCCACAATAATGCCAAGGAGAGCCCACAACTGAAGCCTAACTACGAGAGTGATGGACCCTACCTGCCCCCTGCCATCCCCGTACTGATCCTTTGCCCCGCAGTCTAGTGAGATGCCCTCGTGTTATAAGGACATCAGTATGGAATGTCCTGTGGTGGCACCTGGCATCTCTGCACCCCTGAGTATGCAAATGTCTTCTTGGCAGCCCCTCAAGTGCCCAGTCAGGGGGCCCTGAGCTGTCATTTGTCGGCCCACCTGCCAGTCTCCGCCTTCCAGTCAGTAATGTGGTCTCACTTCTGCCCCCTATTTGCCCAAAAATGTTCTCCTGTCACCTGCCCTCTAACATTCAGGGGGCACATCCCATCTCGTTTGAGTTTGTAGTGACAAGCACAACTGGCACATGAAGAGACGCAAATAGATGTGAGGGTACAGTTGGCGCCCCCTGGTGGTCCTTCTCAGCCACCATGCGCCTAGGGTCCACCCTGAGTGACAGCCAGCTGAGTGAGGGGCACTATAGGACAGTGACAGCTGAGACGCAGCATATGGCCACGCCCACTTAGCCTCCAGACACGTGGGGCGAGTCACTTCCTGATTTCTGGGTCTGAAAGGCGCTATATGGTGCAAAGTCTGCCTGACAGAATATTTTCTGCAAGTGGCCACCAACCACGTGAAGTGGGGGCTCATTTTTTGTTTTTCTCTTCCAGGTTTGGTGTACCCCCATGGTGACTTTGTCATCAGAAACCTCTGCAAGTTCTGTGACTTGGAGGACTCGACGTGTGACGGGGCGGACAAGTGCACGAGCGAGTGTAAGAAGACCGCCATCTGTGCGGCGGTCGACGAAGTCTGCGTCACCATCTGGTAATGCGTGTGTGTGTGTGTGGAGTCCCCGTGTCACCTGTTCCTGCACTTGTGCCCAGTCTGTGCCCACTGATGCCAGGCTAAGCTCAAAGGGGGTGGGGAGGCATAGCATAATGACTGACCTTCATAGGCTTCATGATAAGGGTGGGCTAAGAACAATAGCGGCGCCCCATCAAGCGTGCCCGCCTGGCAGTCCAAATCTCTGGCAATGGATGAACCTTTAAGCGAGGCTCCCTGTACCCATCGCTCCACAGAAGCTTCTGGATTGCTGCCTTTCTCTTACCTGCCAGTCACTGCCATCTGCTGCTACTTGCCAGTCCCCCTTGGCTCCCTCAATTTGTCATACGTCACCCTTGTCCCTAGTTGGGTCCGTGTGCTGCCCTGTAGTGTCACCTCTTCACTCTTACGCCATTCATAATGCCAGGGCATATTGCCCCCTGGTGGTAGCCTAGACCTGCCACTCATCCCAGAAAGCGTTGCCTCATATCATACTGCAATGCGCCCACCAGTGGCCATGCCAGTCACCCGCTGGCCTCCATTGCCATCCTTTAAGATGGCCTGGAGGGGGCGACTCACTTGTCCTGGTAGCTGCTTTGATGAGAAGTGGGTGCAAACCGAGAGCTGAAGCTGATCACACGGATTTATTCAAACTGGTTAATTGTGCCACTTGACAGGAATGGCGCTTTAAAAAATGGAGCCTTGTCCGATAAAAAGAAGGTCATGCCATCCTCAGCTAAAGCGCAGAGCTATGGTCTGGCACCCTGCTAGGCCAGTGAACTGGGAAGCACTTGGTGTTGTGAGGTGATAGCCACTTGGCATCCTACCCAGGGTCACCTCCTGCCTCGTGCCCAGTGCCGCCCCCTCTGATGAGGCCACGCCCCGTTACCTCTTCAATGCTCTGAGCTTCCCTGTGGCCAGCAAAGCCACTTTATAGCGCCTTCCATTTTGGCTCACTTTACAGTGCATGACTTTGGGGGATTTGTGTCACTGCGCCCTGCCATCCAGGCTTTGGTCCAGTCCTCTGCCTCCCGCTTGACCAGCATTGGCTTTGGTGGACACACGCAAACTGTTACCGTGAGCTGGACCTGCCAGAGAACCCGAGTTACATCCCATAATCGTGCTCAGTAGAGGGTCATTTGGGGTGAGTGGGGGCCAAAAAACCAGTCACTGGCTTGTCCCCCTACTGCCCCCTAGTGGTCCTTGTTATTAATGAGTCTCATGAACTTAGCTATCTATGGCTGACACTGCCTGGCACAACGTCACTGCGGCCATGCTTGACTGGCCAGTCTGAGGTAAAGAAAGAAAGAGAGAGAAAGGTGGATGAAAGGTGCTATATAATCAATTAATAGATAGATAGATGAGAGGGAGTATACAGTAGATAGAGAGAGAGATGTGAAAGGCGCTATATTATAGATAGAGAGACAGGTGAAAGTGGCTCCACACTCACTGTGAAAAGCACTTTGAGTAGGGTGAAAGGCGCTATATAACATACACCTTTACTAACAGACCCACCTTCTTTCAGGAGGAAGAATGACAGCAACGTGACGATGGAGACCCTGTGTCACAGCCCCGCGGTGCCCCTCTATGGCTTCATGCTGGATGACTACAACAACACCGAATGCCGGATGAAGGAGAAGAAGGTGCTGGGCTCTTTGTTCTACCTGTGCTCCTGTAGCAGTGAGGAGGAGTGCAACAACGTCATCTACTTCACGGAGGGTGAGCCCTGGGTGGCGACTTTTCTTGCCAGTTTTACACACAGGGGGCTCGCGTATAGCGCCTTTTGCCACACCCAGCAGTGCTGCTGGAGGCCACCTGTCCCCAAACATCAGTAAGGTTGAGCACCCTGAAAGTGAGGATTGCCAGGGTCCTTAATCTCGGCCAGTGGTGTCTGCCACCTGAGGTCACCTGGATGAGTGACAGGCTGCCATCAGAGCTCATGGGGTGAGCCGCTGGCCCAGTGGTCAGTCGGTCGGTCGGATTGATTGATTGATTGATTGATTGACTGCTCAAATGGACGTCCACCAACGACTGAGGCCATGCAGCATGATGGTTCAGTGCTTAATGCCACTGCCTCGCAGATTTGTAGCCCTGGGTTCAAATGCCCCTCAGACACTGTTCTGTCTGGCTGGGTCGACTTTCTTCTAGGTGGTCCCATTTTTCTCCCCCATCCCACAGACCTATTCTTAGGTCTATTAGCATCTCTCAATTGGCCCCACATAAGTAAGTGTGAGTGTGGTGCCCCCTACTGGGCCAATGCTTTGGGACCCCCACATAACATTGAACTCGACCCTGTGGCCTCAACGAGGTGTCCATGGATGGAGTCGCCCCCTGGTGGCTCAGGGGTCAACGTGTTGAGTCTTGACTTCAGAGCCACTTCTCCAGGCGAGGGTTGCATGGACTCAAAGCTGGTGGGGCCCAGAACTTCACCGGGACATGCCAGTCTGTCAGGTCTCTGATGCCCGTTGCCACAATGCCAGGAGGACCTCACACCAGCATCATCTTGGCTGCCAATGGAACTGGGGTCCAAGCTCTGGAGGGTGCATCATGGTGTCTGGTGGGGAGGTGCCATGCCATCTGTGCTTCAGTGCGGGTCTGCCTGGTACTACCTGCTTTACCCAGTGCCCCTGCTCTTGCCCAGCTTGGCCGTCTTTCCCATTCTGCTGACTTCAGTGCCCGCTGCGCACTTGCTGCTCCCGCCCGGACTTCACACATCTCCTCAGGCTCTGACTGGCGCCAGCCTAAATTGCAATGGGTGATCTCACAGTCTGATGAGGGTAACCCGATGCCCTTCTCACCTGAGGCCATCTGATGTCAGTTTTCCCTTCCCGATCCTTTACCCTGATGTACAGGATGGCACTGGCGAGATGCAGTTTGGAGAAGTCCAGTTACCGCCTTGTGGTGCCAGGATAGACACTACCTCCCCTGTTCAGGTAATCAGTGGGGCACCAGTAACACTGTGCCCGATCAGTCACAAAGTGTGAGGCCAATCTGTGCCCACTATGGACACGTGGGCCAGTCACATGCTTTTATATAGTGCCTTTCATGTGTTACTCCTAGTCAGCCGTTTAGGGCTTCAGTAGCATTGCCCTGGTGAGGTGCCAACTGGATGGCGCAGAAGCCCACCCAGGCCTGCCCTGGCTACAGTGATGAAGGGGGGACTTGCGTGCCTCTCGCTGAGGCCTACCTGATCCAAGATATTAATGTTTGGGCAGACCGTTGTGAAAGGCACTATATACTGTAGGTTTAAACTATGACAGGCGCTGCGTGGGCACTGAGGAGGTTCTCCTGAAAGGCGCTATATGACGATTAGTTAAACCTGTCGTTTCATTTTTTTTATTCTTTATGCACCATCGGCATCATCAGACCATCCTCATTATGACCCCCCCGGCCTTACTGGGCTGGGGTCTGCCACTGCCCCCCATACCCACCCTAACACCTGTTGCGTTTGCCTATGTGACGTCAGGCACTGACAGGCTTGTGACGGCTTATCGGCGTTTCGGCCCACCGCTTTAGACGGCCCGCTGCAGTCCCAGACATGTGGTTTCCTGTCTGAGTGGGATATGGTGGGCCGGGGAGCAGACAGCTGGCAGCGACGAGCCGTCGAATTGACATCCGTGTTACCCAACAGACTGCACCTGAGGGGTGGATTTAAATGGCACCCCCTTTAGTGGTCTCAAACCCCCACCGCCCCCCCCTCACTACCAGCTGCAGCACAGGAGACCCCCGGGTTCAAACGCAGTAAGACTTAAGTGTCTGGAGTTCACTCATTCTGATGATGATGATGATGATGAAAGGAGCTAAATAACATAAATGAGGCAGACTCCCCCATCATGGAGAAAGGCACTATATAAAAAGTAAAGCACTTGGTCCTGGCGCTGCCCGCTGAGCCACATGGGCATCAATCAGTGGTAACTTGCAAGGCACTATAAAGAGTGAGTCCTTACTATGCCTTGTTTTTGCCCTCTCATGTTTGAGACAGAATATATAGCGCCTTTCAAGTCAACTGCCATGCCGCTCCTCATTATAGGGGGTCAGCGTGTTGCTCGTACCAGGAAGTCATGTTGGAGTCTGTGGTTTAAAATTCCATATCAGCTGGCGAGATCTGACCTAGGGGTCCTAGCGTGGGGGTCCTGGCCTGCCCCAGCTGCACCCCCGGCTCCTTTAATTCATAAGACCCCTCATGGTGTAATCAGGTGCTGGTTAGCTTTATTTTTTTACAGTTGGCGGTGTACGGCATGTTTGATATAGCGCCTTTCACAATGTGCTCGCAGTGGCCCGTGGCACAAACGTGGACATGTGTGTGTGAGCGCCATACTGGCATGAAGCTAAGGGGCCCTCACTAGCGCCACCTTTGTGTCAGACAGCTGTCTGGACACCCTGGGCTAACATCTGGAGTGCAGATGGCGAGTGGGCACATCTGTCTCGGTGCACCAGCTGCCATTCATCAAGTAGCGAGGGGCTCTCCGATGTTCTCACAGACACAACAAACCCAAAGAGCAGCAGAAAGCACAACGGGAGACACGGGGAGGACAGCTGGTGAAGTGACGTCACCAGGGAGGGAGGGGACAGCACACACAGGCTGGAGGGTGCTATGTGACACAGAGGGAGGGGCTCCTTTCATCAGTTGTGTCTGAATTGTGTACGCCAGTTCCTTTTGCCCAAGATTTTGCCGTTATACTTTTCATATAGCGCCTTACACATCTGCCCATAGCTGTCCAAATGGGTATTTATATTGTGCCTTTCAAAGCTCTGCAGTAAGGGGGGCTTTGTTTCCTCCTCTTCCTCCTCCTCCCTGCTCTTCCACAGCCCTGGATTCTCCAGCCCACCCCTGGCCAATTCCACAGATGCCCATATATGGACTACACTGAGAATTCCAGAGATGCCTTCCGCGGTGGGGGTGACGTTAGCGGGCACGTGACTGCAGGGAAATTCCCGGCCGGGTCAAACTGGTCCGCCTTCACGGCTCACACGGGGTGACCACCCACCTTCCAAGCCCCTTGTTTTGGCCCCTGATGATGCCAGGCTAAGCTCAATGCCCTCAGGCTGCCTGAACGGAGAGCCATCTGAGCAGCTGACCGCCCAGGCTGAGTGACGCGGCCAATATGGAGTGCATAGGAATGCAGGAGCGCCCTCTAGAGGACATGTGGAGGAGTGTCACTTGGGCTTCTGCCACTTTGAATGTTGTGAGGATGGCAGGACGAGTCCAGGGTGGCGCTCTGGTGCAGTGGCCTGGGTGGCA
Organism: Erpetoichthys calabaricus; assembly: GCF_900747795.2. Lineage (NCBI taxonomy): Eukaryota > Metazoa > Chordata > Cladistia > Polypteriformes > Polypteridae > Erpetoichthys > Erpetoichthys calabaricus. The sequence goes on from NC_041406.2 coordinate 489,735, forward strand.
CTTGTGCCCACCCTGCTGTATAAGACAGAGCTGTGCATGTCAGATGGCACCAAGTTGATGCCACTTGTGTCTAGTCCAGGGTTGGCTTCCACCTTGTGCCCAGCACTGCTATGGTTAGGTTGCTTGGCATGTGGACAGGTGGATGAAGGCGTTATTTTTTTATGGCACCATTCAGCATGGCATATGAGCCCGGGTGATGCCTGGCTGTGCTTTAGGGGTCTGTTTTGTTTCAAATTTGCAGAAGCTCGGTGACAACCGTGTGACCTGTCTCTCTTTATTAGCAGAAAAGCCCACCTTGTCCATCCCGATGGTGACGGCCATCAGCCTCCTGCCCCCGCTGGTCATCGCTGTCATGGTCATCCTGGCCTTCTACCGCTACAGGGTCATCCGGCAGAAGAAGTTAAACGAGGAGTGGAAGAAGAAGAAGAAGCGCAAGCACGACTGCAGCGACGGCTGTGCCATCATGACGGACGACGACCAGTCGGACATCAGCTCCACGGTGGCCAACAACATCAACCACAACCTGGAGCTGCTGCCCATCGAGCTGGACCTGCAAGTGGGCAAGGGGCGCTTCGCGTCCGTCTACAAGGCCAAGCTGAAGCAGAGCACCGCCGAGCAGTTCGAGACGGTGGCCGTCAAGATCTTCTCCTACGAGGAGTACGCCTCCTGGAAGAACGAGAAGGACATCTTCTCAGACATCAACCTCAAGCACGAGAACATCCTGCACTTCCTGACGGCCGAGGAGCGCAAGGTGGACAAGCAGTACTGGATCATCACCGCCTACCACGCCCTGGGCAACCTGCAGGAGTACCTGACGCACCACATCCTCAGCTGGGACGACCTCTGCTACCTGGGCGGCTCCTTCGCCCGCGCCCTGGCTCATCTTCACAGCGACCACACGCCCTGCGGCCGGCCCAAGGTGCCCATCGTCCATCGGGACATCAAAAGCTCCAACATCCTGGTCAAGAACGACCTGACCTGCTGCCTCTGCGACTTTGGCCTGGCCCTGCGGCTCGACCTCTCGCTGTCCGTCGACGATCTGGCCAACAGCGGTCAGGTGAGATGCCTCCCACTGCGGGCACACCGCCCTCTGGTGTCCGTTACCTCCTTTGGGCACACCGCCCTCTGGTGGCCGTTACCTCCTTTGGGTTCGGGATCTGCCCTCACACCTGAATGACCCAAATCAGGCTAGGCAGGGATGCCAGCTGAGCATGGGGTTGGCAAAGGCTGCCAGGGTCCAGGGCATTGGACTACTCAAGGCCTTGTGGTGGGCTTACAAACTAGGGTCCATAACACTCCCCCATTCACAAATTCAGGCACCTGGTAGGTAAACTGAAGCAGATGCCCACCATTGACCGAGCTGTGGCCACCTTGCCAGCAGAGGAGTAGCTTCAGTTCATGGGGACAGGGTGACAGGATAGAAGAGTGCATCGACACATGGTACAGTGCCATGGAGGGGTCATCCAGGAGAGGGAAGGTGTGAGTGCAGGGGACACCGCTAGAGAGGGTCTTCAGCTGAGACTGCCATGATGCCATCCTCTTTGTCTGACCCCTTTCCTCTTCCGTCTCTCTGCCAGGTTGGCACTGCCCGCTACATGGCTCCTGAAGTTCTGGAATCCCGCATCAACCTGGAGAACATTGAGTCCTTCAAGCAGTCGGACGTCTACTCCTTGGCGTTGGTCCTCTGGGAAATCACATCTCGCTGCAGTGCCATCGGAGGTAAGAGAGCGAGGGTTGTGATGCCCCCTCTGTGGGGCGAGGGCATCTGGTGGAGGCACAGGCTATCTGATAAATGATCTTTTTTAAAAAGGGCTGACCAGTTGTGTAGTGCCCATCCTCTATAAATCTGTCAATCTAGATACTATATAGTGCCTTTCCTTTATAGTGTCTGTCAAAACTGACCAGCAGAGTGTGTGTGTGTGTTCTTCCAAGGGTACACACACGGGCACTTGGCACCTCAGTTACGGATCACCGGATGAACACCAGTCAATGCCCCTGCCCCCCCGGCACGGCCATCGTTAGTCTGGACTTGGCATGTTCCCCCCGCTGGGCACTCCGTGAGGTTAGGCGGATTGGCTTCATGTGTCTGCACGTTGATGGACTGGCACCCCAACCAGAATTGGGTCCTGCCTTGTGCCCATCCACCATGACCCTGAATTGTTTTAAGCAGACTTGACAATGTCAGACATGGCACTGTACTGTGTGTGCCACCCACCTCTAGGGGTCGCTCAGCAGTCCAGGGCTTCACTTGTTTTTCTCCTATGAGCTGTCCAGCGTCCTGCTGTGCCCACCTTTATAGGTCACTGGGTGGGATCATCTCCTTTCAGCTGCTGACCAGTGGTCACCAGGGTACTCCTGGGGGTGGTGGGGTTCTGTCACGACAAAAGGAGTGAACTGTAAAAATGCACATCAAGTGCCCACCAGCAGAAGGCGGTGGGCAACAAGGAGCTGAGTAGACGAGCTGGAATTTCAAGGACTGAATTGTCACTAAGGGGAGGTGCAAGTGGGACAGGAAGGTGGTGGGCATGAGGAACAAACGGAATCGGCCCACAGACTCCAACCTCTTTGTGTTCTGCACACCTTGAAAGTGCCCATTTGCTTATTAGAATGACACCCCCACCGAGTGCCAGGATCATCGGGCACATTGGCGCTTCGGGCACTGCGATTTCCAATGAATGATATGCCAACTGCTGTCTCTGCCCAAGCCCTTCTGCCACAGCACAGGCTTTGGCCAGAAGTCCACCCGTGTGACTGTAAATCTGCATGAGTGCCCCCTGCTGGGCACTGCCATCCTGTCTGGGGTTTGTTCATGGCGTACGCCCGTGGCTACTCCCTGTGTCCTCACGCCAAGTCAAAAATGGCAGCCATTGAGGCGGCGTCTTCTTTTGATGCCTTCTCTGGAGTGACCAAAGCACAAGTCACATTATATAGCGCCTAGTATTCTGTCTTTGCCACCAAGGATAGGAGGAGGTGTCATTACAGCCTGCATGTGGGGCAGGGACTGGCACTCTATAAGGAGGGGGCCTGATGTCAGAGCATCATGATGTCCAAACTCCCTGCCAGAGGGCCAGCGCATGGTGTGGCCAGGAGGGACGTCACCACGCTTGGCACAGACCAGTAAAGTGTGAATGACACATCTGTGCCAAGTGTGACTGCAGCATTCTTTGGTCGGTGGCCCTCCCACATGTCACACTTGCAGACCACTTCTGAGTTGTGGCAGCATTCATAATGTGGCCCTTAGCCTGAGGGGCAGTGGGAAGGGGACAAGTCGTTACTGGCTGACCCCACATGCACACACCGCAGTCCACCATGTTTTTAAGGTAATGGAGACCTCCTCAAGTCACAATGTCCCCAGTGTGAAAAAAAAAAAAAAACAAAAACCAATGAATTGAGGTCAAAGTGACAAGCACACACTGCCCCCTGTAGGCTACCAGAAAGACTACAACACCGAGTGTAAGGGCAGCAAGTCCAGCCAGCGTTCACAGAGCCCCCTGCGTCACCCTCTGCACTGGCAGGAGATACGAAGGTTCAAATCTCACCACTCGAGGGGTCCGGGGCGCTCTCTGCCACTGGGATACAGCACAAGGTTGCAGATTCAATCCACCCGAGTGAGCCCCTTCACTGCCCGGTGCTCGGGGTGTACGCTGGCGGAAGTCACCAGGACAGAAGCAAATGTCACCTCCACTTTGGACAGCCCAGCTTAGCCCTGCCAGTGAAGTATAAACGAGCCGCAGAATACGGTGAGCAGCCTTGTGTGACACTTGGTGTCGGGCGGTGGCATTGGACCAGGAGACCTCTGCCTCGTCAGATGCCCGCCTCACTGCTACACGCTGCCCCCTCTTCTCCTGCACTGACACTCTACTTGTATTTGTTTTTTGATGTTTGACTCCATATTGTCACTTGACTCTGTCACATCTGTGTGGACCCCATCCCTCCAACCAACACCTACTTGCAATGGCCAGACCCCCTATAAAGACCACCTCGACTCCTCATACGTAACTGGTATGGCCACCTTGGGACAAATGAGGCATTCTACATCTCTTATATAGCGCCTTTCACTCTGTCTGACAGTTTAGTATATAGTGCCTTTCACGTCTATCTATCTATCGATCAGTCAAACTATCTCAGGTGTGCCCAGCTCCCTTTGCCACTGCTGGATGCCCATGGCTTTACATTAAACAAGGGGCTGACTGTTTGAAGGGCACAACTGCCAACCTTAACCTCCTCTTCTCTCTCCAGATGTCAAAGACTACGTTCCTCCATTTGGCTCCAAGGTGGGCGAGCACCCCTGTGTGGAGAGCATGAAGGACAGCGTTGTCAGAGACCGAGGGCGGCCAGAGATTCCCAACAGCTGGCAGAAACACGAGGTACCCTTCCTGTCGACATGGTTGGCATGGCAGCACTGCTCATGAGCTGGCACACACTAAACAGCTCAAATGCCTGTCTTGTGCCCAGTGCTGCCACGATGGGCTACAGCCTCCCATGACTCTGTACTTGGGGGGCTGGGGAGGGGGAATTGTGCCCGACAAAGAATTGGCCATAAACTGCAGATGACTCAGCAGGGTGGCAGGGGGGCAGCAGTGTCCACACCTCAAAGACGTGTAGGCTGGCCTGCTGTGGGTGGGCCCCTTGATGGACTGGTGCCCCCCAGTCTTGTTTCCAGGGTACCCTGTGGCCCCCACCCCACATCCTGAAGCAGATGACGTGGGTTCAATAAGGGGTACATGAATGAACTGCTGTGAGGGTCTGTCGGTGCACACACATGCTGTGAAAAAGTCTTTGCCCCCCTCCCAGTCTCCAAAATGGACGGCCTCACATCTTGGAGACATAATGCAGTATTGGAGAAACAGGACCTCAAGGGACACACAGTTCACTTTTGAACTCTGTGAAACAAAGTTCTCCACCTCTACGTCACCCCCGTGAAAAGGTAATTGCCCCCCTAGTTGCAATACTTGGCTGAGGCGTCAATGGCAGCAAAACTAAACCTGTCCTATCATCTGAGGTACTGGCGAGGAACGCTGGCCCACTCTTCTTTTGCAGAACTTCTTGAATTTGGCCACATGGGTAGATTGTCACCTGCTTGTTTCCGGTCCGGCCTCAGGACTTTGACTGGCCACTCCAAGCCTTCTGCGCCATTCAGTTGTCGACCTGCTGCTTAACCCAATGACGTTTCGGCTTCAGGTCATGGACAGACAACTGGGAATATTCCAGTAAAGCTCACAATTCCTGCTTGATCTTTGAATCATCATCATCACCACCACACTAGCACTACCATGTCTTCTTGTTGGTCCGTCCTGTCCAATGCCAGACCCCACAGGCCCCGTGTCATCTACAGCTTAGGACTGTCAGGCCTTTCTTTGTAGTGATGTTCCTCTGTGCTAGCAGAGGCTTCCTTCTTGTTTCTCTCCCATGAACCCTGATCTTCTTCTGGTCTCTTTCTGATTGTGGGAGTCCTGACCACAGCTGAGGCTACCGAGCCCTGCAGTTCTTTTGATGTCCTTCTGGGATTTCTTGTTCACCATTTGGAGATGATGGCATGGCTCGCACTGTGGTGGGGTTGTGGACTCCTCCTGCCTGCCACCCTTTCTTGATGGCACAGTTTCATCGACCTTTAGGAATTGTCCTTTGACGTTGTTCTTGTAGGGACGACTTCACTGCCATGGTGAGGGGGAGGTTTGGATGAACAGAGCTGGCTGGAGTATTAAGGGGGCAATTACCTTTTCGCAATGCAGGTGCCGGACACTGATTCGTAATTAAGACTTGGTGTTCCTCGGGTTCCAAATTCTACATATTGTCTAAAGAACTGAAGTCATTCATCAGCTCGAGGAGGAGGGGGGCAAACACTTTCTCACAGCACACACACAGGTGTGAAAGTCGCCAGGCTGCTCTCCTTCCTTCCTTCCTCCCCCTTCACTCACCCTTTTTTGCTCCTCTTCCTCTCCACAGGGCTTGCAGCTCATATGCTCCACCATCACCGAGTCCTGGGACCACGACCCCGAAGCCCGCCTCACTGCCCAGTGCGTAGCGGAGCGCTTCAGCGAGATCGACCAGATGGACAAGCTCTCCCAAAGGAGCTGCTCCGAGGAGAAGATCTCAGAGGACTGCTCGGTCAGCGACGACAAGTGACACGGACTGAGGCCGAGCTGACCGTGAGCCGCACTTCCTGGGGTCAGAGGTCGGTGGGTGGGGCCAGGGGGCGGCGGCCTTTCTTCCAGTCGCATACCGCAGCTTGCGTCCTTGAACTCTGCTTGGAATACCACAGGAAACTTCTGGAAGTCGCAGCTTACTGGAGCTCATCCGCCTCCAGCAGTAAAGAATGGTGGAAGTGGCAGCGGAGGCGCTTATTATCGTACGTAACCCACGACGTTTGCACTTTATTCATCCATCTGTACGCCTGTCACTTAATCCGATTTGTATTACTAACAAAGCAAAAAGTGACTTCCGGGCTCGGCGAGAGCCAACATCCAATTAGCCTCTGCGAGGTATCTGCTCGGGGACAACCGGGATTTGGAAAAAAAAAATGTGCCTTCAGACAATCGAGGGGGGGGGGGGCACAGCAGGGGCCTCCACTGGCATGGAACTGGGGGTGTCTGGCAGGACCACAGCTGGTGGCATCTGTACGCCCCCTCACCAGAGCCGGACCCCTCCAAGCCTTCCAAGTGCCTCTGACCGGATGAAGTCATCTGTGTGTATTCAGGACTAATGTTGCCAAAATAAAGGAGACCTTTGAACGCCGAGGCTGGCGTGTGTGTGATATCTGGGGGTCCGGCGCCCCACAAACGACTTCAGCCCACTCTGCTGGTCAAGATTCCTTTCTTTAGCGTATGAAGTTTCTAGAAGTTGTCTGACAGTCAGGTGTGCACGAGGCCAGTAGCTAAAGCTGCAGCACACCTGACAATGTCCTCCAGGTGGGACGGGGGGTCCTTCGTCATTTAAAGACACACCTGTGGGTAAAATATGGCGACGGCGAAATAACGGCTACGCTCTAAAGGGGGCGTACTGCACACCTCGTAGGATCACAAGTGTGTCTGTGTGTGTGAATCACTCAAAGAGTGCAGTGAACTGCGATTGGCTGACACGAGTCATGTGAGCACGGAGAGGAGGCTCATGGGCCTTGTAGTCTGGGACAAGGACGACAGCCACTGCTGACACTTAAATGGCCGAGGAGTCAAAGAAACACAATGGCAGGTCACGTTTAGTAAAGCAAATAAAAGAGCAAAGCGGGAAGGTGGGTCAGGAAAGTGTTCAGACCTCCATAAGCCCCCCACTGTCTCGCCCACCGCGTACTGCCGTGCCATCCTGGAGTTTGGCGTCCCCAGTCCCTTCTCCATATGTGGCCAGTGTCGTAACTGACAGGCAGTGCAGTCATGAACAGAAAGTGACCACCAGGATGAAAAGGTGCACACCGACTGGCACATGAGGGCATTGGTGGGCTCTGCTGCCCGTGTCCACGGCCTTTTGATGCCCTCTGGTAGGCCTGTTCTTGGGGGCGTCACCTGCAACTGACACCAGCGCCTCAACACACTGGCCTTGAGCCCCACGGGCAGTCACACTAAGGGGGCATTCGCTTCTTTAGGGTCTCAATTCTTAAAATCAAGTGTGCTGTTAACATTTTAAGGACCTCGCAATGACACATCGGCCTGTGAGAAAGAGAAGCAAATCAACACAGTGAAGTGTGACCTCCTCGGTCGGGCCCGAGAGACCACCACAAGAGCCTTCATTATTACGAGGAGGGCCGCGATGGAGTTTGACAGCCCCCCAGCCTCGACTCTCTGAGAAGACAAAGGCAAGTGTGTGAGGAGCGCCTGGCACCGTGGGCACCGCTGAACCTCGAGGAGGCATTGCAGGGGGGCTGACAGAGGAGGAGGCGGCAGCAGGTTCAGCTGGAGGGCACCGAGGACCCCAACAAGTAAGTCGATGTCTCTGTCTGTCGCAGGCCACCATCAGCAGGTCTGCACAAATCGCACTAAACTCAATTCTCAGCACCTTCTGTTTCTTCTCCAGGGTTCAAACAACCCCATTGTGAGGATCAGATATAGCGGGTGGGCAGGTGGGCGCACTCAGTGCTCACCCCGGTGGTCCAGCGGCTTGGAGTTTCTTCATTTGAAGTCCCTTTTGATTTTAGCAAATGGCTACACCAACATCAAGATCCGTCTCGTACGGCAGGCTGGAGGGCTTCCAAATGGCGAATGCTTAGACATGTGAGGAGATCACAAATCGGAGATGCTGGGGAGTTGATTTTACGCTTTGCAGATAATTTGACATTTAGACACAAACAGTACACTCCTTACTTTAAAGGAGTAGCAGACACAGAGACGGAGACATCTTCTCAAACACTTGATCGGGAGCACAATGTCGTTTGACTTCTCAGTCTTCTTTAAGAGAAGGGTTAGGTTAGGTTAGGGTTAGGGTTGATTTCTGAGTCGCGTTCCTATTCTTTACTGACCCTAATTCTACACATTCAGCAATGCTTTTCATTTCACTCTCAACTCTTTAACTGAAGGACGGTGTTCTGGAGAACTTCAAACACAGACACGTTTAGAGAACGTGCGACACACAAAGTCACCAAATGAACAGACGGGACGTTACAAAGAGGCCACTTTATTATTTGGATTTCAAAAATATTTGAGCTACTTGTTGGGACACCCGAGACGGGACTCTGGGAGGAATGAATGGCACATTAACGGCCCTACTGCTGACACCACTGGCAGGACATCTGTAATCGACTGAGAGGTAAGCGGGGTCTTCGGCCGTTTGACCAGCCGATGGGCTTGCTGAGCTCCTTTGGGCCGAGTGATCTGTGATCTCCGACTGCTTTGGCAACTCAACTGACTGACTACCTGGCTGTCCTGGGGGGCCGCAGCGCACTCGGCGCTCATCTCCAATTGTGCTCCCCTAATTAGGAAAACAGAAATTGTGACATCGCAGTGACCTTAAAAACGAGCAACACGACCCCACCAGACACACACACTGAGGGCACCGGCGATGTTTTGAATCAAAGTGGTCTGGCGGCGCTCAGGACTGGCACATCGCACTCCACTTGCCCCTCAGATCTGCCGAGTGGGCTCTTCATCCATCCATGTGCTACAGCACAATACAGACAGACATCCATCGTAGTGCTGGAACAACTCGACCTGAGCAGACTGGCGGAACACGGGGGCCGTCTACAACTCGCTAAGGGCACGTGGAGGCAGAAAGATAACAGATACGGGGGCACGGCGTGGGTCAGAATTCAAAGCAGTTGTTAAACCTCCTCCACCTGCCATCATCTGAATGACGTCTGTGGAATGTCGACATCCGTGGTCATCACATGAAGAAACGACTGGACAGACAAAGGGAGAGGAGGAGAGAGAGACACTGGTATAGTAGGCAGGATTAGATAGACGGACAGCACTGTATATTTAATTAACGTTCCCTCATCCACGTTGGGCGTCAAGTGAACGTTCGTTTGACTCATCGCTGGCTCAACATTTCAAAGACAGAAGTGAAAATCGTTTGTGGCGGTGGCAGCCTGGGTTCTCGCTGCTGTGACTATTTAAGTAAAGCTGAAGCCTCGGTGCCTTTTGCTTGACCCCGCCCCCCCCCCCCCCCAAGGGCGCCCCCTGCTGCTCATTCCCAGCGTCTTCTCGACTCGTAGAAGTGGGCACATCGAGTGAGGTGGCAGCGGCAGCAGCAGCGTGATTAGCGTATTTCCGCTCCTTGTTAAGCACAATCGTCGACGAGGTCAGATTCAGAGCGGTGGTCTTTACTGCGATCCAAATGCACAGTTTAAACTCCAAGACAAGAGTACAGCAGTATCTTTAGACCAAAACAATTCTGGAAGAAAGTCCTCATGTGGGCACAACTAATTTCAGGTGTGGATTGAAGCTGGAGAGGAGACCTTGCTGTGTTCCTCTGCTCGTCCAGACGCCGGCCGCTACATGTCCACGCCGAGGGCCTCGATCTCTTTAAGCACAAAATCCATATCTTCACGGCTCACCTGGGGGCTGATGACGATCTGACGAAAGAAGTTCACCTGGCAGCGGTGTGGCTGGTAGCCGATCATCATGGAGCCCTTCTTCATCATCCTCTCTTTGATGGCCGGTGCAACCTGCCAACATCAAATTGTCATTCAGTGTGTGTGACGCACATAGAAAAGTAAAACAGCACATGTGAGCACACAACATGTCACTCACACACTCGGCGATAAGAACATAAACACTCACGTCAACGAGCACTGAAGGTGTTAATCCACCTGCAGTAACTTGTCGGTTTTATGTGACTGGTGACACAAGTCGGGGTGACAGGCGGTGACAGTTTGTTGTCATATCGATATGAGCCGCGTGTGGTGTACCCCCTGTCTGTGTAGAAATGTCGACATGAAACACCAAAGACCAGACATTACCGAGACCCTTAGGTGTCTGATGGATCTCAGGACCTTCTGGAGCTGAAGGGCGACTGGTGACACTGAGGTGGAAGGCAACAACAGGCAGTGCCAGGGGGACTGAGACACAGGGTCCAGTACGGGGTACTGCCATCCTCATGCACCGGTGGGGGGACAGGCTGGTGACCAGAGCACAGGTGGGTACATTTGTCATGGTCTACACTGGGACACACGACACAGGTCAGGGCAGACGAGTGATTTAATAGGTGAAGATGTGCATCACTGCTACTCAAGAATTGATTATTTCTTTATAGATAACACGTTCACGCCTGCGATTAAATCCTGCGAGTACGACGCTATTGTTATTTCCGACCATTCCCTCTGATCTTGGAGGTGAAATCATTAGGCCCCACACACTCATCTCACAGATGGCGTCTTAGCCCACTTTTATTGGCAGACGAGAACTTTACAGAATTTATATTCAAACAAATCAGTTTCTTCCTAGAGACAAATCCATCCTCAGAGGTCTCTGCAGGAACACTCTGGGAAACTCTACAGGCCTTCTTAAGAGGCCAGATGATCTCATATCTTACCTACAAAAATAAGTTAGACACCAAGAAGGTATCGGAGCTATCCATCCATCCATCCATCCATTTTCCAACCCGCTGAATCCGAACACAGGGTCACGGGGGTCTGCTGGAGCCAATCCCAGCCAACACAACCAGCGAAATTACTAGAACAGATGAAGGACTTGCCAGGTGTCCAAGTGAGGCTCTTCCTAGATGAAGGCAGGCTCTGCATTCAGAACTCAACCTCCTAACAATCAAAGAAACTGAACAACTCATTTATAAATCCAGACATCGTTACTATGAACACGGAGAGAAAGCTAATAAGCTCTTAGCTCAACAAATCCACAAGCAAGAAGTTCGCAGTGCAATCCCAGTAATCACCAACACGAATGGAGACGAAATCATTGACCATAAAAATATAACGCGCACATTAAGAGACGACTATAAATCCTTCTATTCTACGGAGTTTAAAGAAGACAACACACAATCTAATGGATGTCTGGACACATTACAGGCACCACAAACAGATACTCTTAGTGAAGAGGAATTAGATAAACCTCTGGTGCTCCGTAACCCACACACACACCAAACACAACTTAGGTTGGCCAGTGCACCGGACCTGCATGTCTTTAGACTGTGGGAGGAAACCCACGCAGACACGGGGAGAACATGCAGACTCCAAGCAGGGAGGACCCAGGAAGCAAACACCCACATGGGTCTCCTAACTACGAGGCAGCAGCGCTACCCACTGTGCCACCATGCCACATAATAGTTCTATTATGCAGACGCGGGCGGCAGAGCCATAAAGAGGCTAGCGGGTAGTGCCTGCCTGAGGGTTGGCGAGTGAAGTGAGCTCGCCAGTCCTGCTTTGTGTTTTTTTTTCTCATCTTTATTGATTTGTCCCGTAAAGCCCACCATGTTGGCCCAGCACACAGATGTTTCTTTTTTTATATTTTTCGTACGACTGTGTTGAGCTCAAACACTCCAGAATGTTAGAGACGTGCAGCAGACTGTGCCGATGCTGCGCCACACCCTGCCACTGCGGTTCCCACTGGCCTGGCGTCCTGCTGTTGAAGTCGCCATCGCCTTCCAGCCCACCGCCGTCTTCTTCGGGACTGAGCCGTGAAGAGTCCGCCACGCACCACAAACTCGACGAGCTGACGCGACACAGCAGACTCCTTTCCTCTTCACCTGGCATAACATTTGGGGGTAAGAAGAAGACGGGCTGCTCTGAAATGAACAGGACCTGCTGTCAGATATATGAAGAAGATGTCCGTAGCCCCGCTACTTTGTCTACGAGTTCTCCTGCCACATTTTAGGACTCACTGTGAGCTCCAAGCCCCGCGCTGACGGGTGGTCACAGAGGTCTTCTAAACAAATCCTGTAGCCCTTCCGCCCCAAGAAGCCCACTGGACTCCATGTGAGCAGAGACCTGGGACACGGCGACGGCCCCCCAGCTTCATTTTTTTTTTTTTCCCCACGCACTGTGGCTCCGCCCCCCCGCTCCTGCTGCTAAATTAGTTCCAGGAATCTCGACGTCGTATTCCTTTGGTTGTAATTACAAGGCAGCCCGACGGAGGACGAGTGAAGAGCACAAGTGCACATCCAGGGACTTTGTTCCATTGGCCAATGTGCTGTTAAAACCGAAACATGTTTTGCTTTTGTCTAGAATTAGTTCTGGGCTTGTATCCCTAGGCCACAAAAATAAATGATTACTACATGACACCATCAAGAAGGCATGTTCTGAATGTGCAAACAGCAGGCCTGAATTGAAACCATCAGGTACCCATGTGTTGCTATAAATCTGCGTCTCCTCAGAAGCACAGCTTCGATTGCTCTTGTCACTTCACCACTTTCCGTTGTCACTTCACATGACAAGTGCGCCTCAAACAATGAGACTGACACTTCTGTCCAGCTGATAAGCAGATGTCATGAGCTCGGACCAGATGGCACATTACAGACCAGCATGCCTTGGGTGTGACGGTCAGACCATCAGCTTCACCCTCAGAAGAACACAGCGAAGGGGCCAAGGGGGGGGACGGGGTCTCCCTTACACTCTTTAAAAAATAAACTGCTCAAAAAATGAAAGGAACACTTGGAATACTCGACGGAAAAACTCCTGCTGGCCATCAGTGCTGACATGGAGTGAGATGGTGATGTCTGAGGAGCGAGAGATCCACCAACTGAGGGACCCCCGAAAATCAAAGGGAACAAATGAGGTGGCAGGCAGGCAGGCGAGTCCACTTGGGCAAAACTCCAAATCGTACTCCATAATTTGTAAGCCAGTGCCTGACAACGTCCTAATGAGACGACGGATGGTGTCCTGGGGGATCTCCTCCCAGATCTGGACCAGGGCAGCAATGAGCTCCTGGACAGGCTCAGGCATCAGATGGACCCAAACATAATGTCCCACATTATGCAGACAGTGGTACCAAGTCCTTCATCCTCTCACCACATGAGGTCGGGTGGGCATTGTCGTGCACCAGGAGGAACCAGCACAGGGTCTGACAATCGGTCCAAGGACTTCATCCTGATACCTAATGGCAGTTAAGATGCCCACCGATGTCTAGCCTGTAGTGGTCTGTGGGTCCCTCCATGGATATGCCTCCCCAGAATGACCGTCACTGACCCACCACCAGACCAGTCATGCTGAACGATGTCACAGGCAGCAGAATGTTCTTCAGACTTCTCCAGACCATTTCATGTCTGTCACATGTGCTCAGGGTGAACCTGCCCTTATCTGTGAAAGGCAAATGCCAGTCGAGCTCCATGGCGCCCACTAGAGGACGTTGGGTCCTCAGGACCCCCTCATGAAGTCTGTTTTTGATTGTTTGCTCAGAGACATTCACACCAGTGGCCTGCCTGCCTGCTGGATGTCATTTTGTAGGCTCTGCCAGTGCTCATCCTGCTCCTCCGGTGGGTCCTGCTGATGGGTTAAGGACCTTCTACGAGGGGCCCTGTCCAGCTCTCCTAGAGGAACTGCCTGTCTGTCTCCTGGAATCTCCTCCATGCCCTTGGGAGACACAGCAAACCTTCTGGCAATGCCATGTGGTATTGATGTGCCATCCTGGAGAAGTTGGACCACCTGTGCCAGCTCTGTAGGGTCCAGTTATGGCCCACCTCATGCTACAAGTAGTGACACTGACCATTGACAAATGCAAAACGAGTGACAAAACAGATGAGGAGGGACAAATGTCAGTGGCCTCCGTCCAGCTGTTAACCCATTGATTCCTGTTTTGGGGGTCGTCTCTGTGTTGCCCCTCTAGTGGCCCTGAGGCTGATGAACAAGCCCCTCTGCTCCTTCACTGAGCAGATCGATAGCCCAGAGGTCTCACTGGCCTGGGATATTCAGGGCTCCTTTATATTTTATTAACCTCTAGGATGCCAAGACGCAGAACACCAAAGTACACTTGGGGAGCATCAATGGAGACATCGGAGTCAGATGAATGAGAAGGGAAGGGAATTTCAAAGTTCTTCATCTAAAACTTCATTGATTTGCACCTTAATGGACTACAATTACAATAAGAAAGACTTACAGTATTTCCCAATCGAAATTAGAAAGAAAAGCTGTGCGATTATTCTAACGTGAGGTGGTCCCTGTCAGGTGGTTGCTGGGCACTAAAGTGGCCAAAGGACAAGTGAAGCCCCGACGAAGGAGCCTTTTGAGGAAGTGAATGGCCCACCAAATCTGTCGCTAGTTTAAAGAGTTGTCTGTCCCAGTATGTGACGTAGCCACAAGACCCCACTACGCTCCCCGATTTTGAGCAAGCGACTGGCAGTTGACCCGAGTGGGCTTTGCTTTATCGACTTTATGGACCTGAGTTAGGTGTCAACGTGATCTTCTCTTTCCCACAGTCAACCTTCTTTGGCCCATGAAGGTCTCTTTCCTCCTCTACTGCTTGGTTTTATTGCACCAGGCTCGTATTGTAAACGCGGGGTCACCAGTCCACTTGAAGGCTCATTTATTTGTGATTCTATTCAGCTTTTTAATTTCTTCTGAGGACGTGGCCAGTGCATCGACATAAACTCAGCGACGTGTGATCTCGGGGCGAGACTACAAGTGAATCGTTGTGTACGAGACGTGTGTGTCGGCCTTCACGTTTATGGAAACACTCACTTCACGAGGAGACGCTCCATGGCTTCTCTACTCGGCTCTTTGTGTGTGTGTGTGTGTGTCTGGTGCTGTAAATGCAGAGCTGGGCATCGGCGGAGTTTCCTTAAACAAAAGTGCCTGGCATACGAAAACAATAATTACAACAAGCTGCTGCTCGGGCACCCTGGACGTTTTAATGAGTCCGCTGAGGAGTCGGGCACTTCAAGTGCAGTCCGGAGCATTGAGCCAACGGGAATCACATCCACGGGCCGTCACTGCTGATTTCAGTCAAACACACGGGCAGCAGCTTTAGTAGGTAGGCAGGGTGCCAGTCCAGACGCTAATTCATTTGGAGCTGTCCGCTAACCTGAGACGGGGAGACAAACCCACAAAGGCACAGGGAGAAGATGCAGACCCCACCCGGCCTCCGACTGGCCTGACTTTCACACACAAACACGCCAAGCAGACACGGACCCATCTTTAACTGTCGCTCAGGTTTTCTTATGCACACGGAATTGATTTGTCTGGCCAGTAATCAGCTCTCTTAATGTTTCCATCTTCTGTATCCATCCCATCACTTGTCTTTACACACACGGTGACCCACCAAGGCTAGAGTCCTGCCTGGTGCCTGATGCTGCCAGGTTAGGCTCTGGCCCTCGACAGCTCCAGATAGGATGATGCCACCCGGCCGAGGGACTGGACCCCCTGGCTGTGGGCACCAATGGAGACTGCAGGCCTGGAAGAGCAGCAGGCAGCGGCGCCTCACATCTTCAGCTGTTTGCTGCCACCTGCTGGTGAGGAATGCTCTGGTGACTGCAGCCTCGGGTTTAAAATCCTATTGGATACAAGAGACCACCCGAGAGTGCAATCAAATTCAGTGAAGGAACACAAGTGATGTCCGATTTAGATATTCTGGAATATTCTTCTACATATCGGCCCTAGTGAAGTTGCGAATTCTGCTGGTTTTAAATCCAGTTATTCACCACAGCGATTTACAGTTTTCTCTTCAAGACTTTTAGATCCTACATCCTGGTTCTTCTGTTAGGACCTTGGTTTACTTTTAAAGGGGTTTTAAGCTTCCGTTGTGCTTGGAGTTTAGGATCAAGCCGTCTGCTGTCATGTCATGGCCTGCGTGGCCAGCGCTCAGAGCTCACTCTGCTTCACTGACAGTCCACGGGGGTCCTCGGGTGTTTATTCCACGACGGGCCTCACCAGCGTGTCTTACACACAGTAATATCGGCCATGTAGGCTTCTTCAAGTGCTTCTGTACCCTACTTGGATGACCTTAGTGACCCGTCCACCAGACATTCTCAGGACGAGTACGTTGGAGCTTCATGTCTGTTTACTTCCTAAATGTAATATTTTATAATATTTTATATTTACTTGGGTAAGTGTGAAGCAAAAGAAATGGACTACAAGTCGGAGTTCTGTCAAAGTTACACTCGGAACTGCAAACAGTCCCGGGTTCAAATAAAGGGGGGCTCATTACAAAAGACCTGAAACACCTCAAGTCCACAGGGCGCCTCTTGACTTCCGCTCTGGACAAGGCAGTGCAGCCTCTGTTATGGAGGACCCAGGGATACTTCTGGTGCCAGGGCTCTGCCCTTTGGAAGTACTTCCAGGTCATCCGGGACTCCAGCCCCCTTCTGCACCCAAACAACCACACGTCCCATGATGCCCGGTGGAATCTCATCTTGGATACGTATTAGCATGGATTAATGTGAGCGTAGACAAGAAATAAGTAAACCGTATGCCGAGTAGTTGATTAATGAAGCCACCAATATTTAATGAAGCTGAGGGGCCACGGAACTGCAGACAGACGGATGGGGGTCAGCTCGGGGCCGGCGGAGGGAGCGATAAGGGGGGCAGAAAGAAAAAATACTGGCGTCCATCTGAAAGCCTAGAAAATGACGGCTACGGTCAGGGAGTCAGGGTGGGCAGCAAATGAGCAGCTTACAGTGAGGTCAGGGTGATAAGAAAGGCGTATAAATATGGAGACCTCAAATTCCTATCCACGTGATCCACTAGTACATCCGGCTTAGGGAAAGCAGGACTCCCCCGGTCCTTCACCAGCGCCCCCTGGTGGCACCCAGCAGGGCTGTGAAACCAAACTCCAAGTCCCTGGATGCCCTGCAGGGCACCGCTTCACTCCAGGGGAGCTGCTATCTAGCGTCCAAACATTGCTGCCTTCCTGTCATTTTTTCCTTCTCGGGCGACCCAGCCAGGTTGAGCTGCCAACCGTCCATCACTACCATCATGGAAGGCCGAAAGCCATCTTCACTGCCTCTGGCTCAAGCACAAGCCAGACGTAAGGACACTCAACACTGGCATTTGTCACATTCTGAGGCGATAATCAACCTGACATTTGGGGGACACAGACAGAGACGGGGTGGGAGTTAAGGCGGCTCTGCTGACTCGTTGGAGTTCCTTGAGCTCAATGAAGTAGCCATGTTCTGAAGCGGGCAGGCGCCATTACTGCCAGCCTGCTGAAGACATGCAGCACTTCTTACACGGCTGTTACACATGCTGAGCAGCCCTTTTATTTTTGAGCTCTTCTTTTTATTAATTCAATGACGTTTAAATGTCAGTAGTAAGTTCTGTTTGCATTTATTCTAAAACAGTAAAACACGCTGGGAGCTTCTTAGCAGAAATGTTCTTGAAAACAGAAAAACACGACAGGAAGAGAAACAAACAAATCGCACGTCAAAGTATTTTTGTGAGACACAAGGATGAAGGAAACAATGTGGGATATGCAGAATAGAACTCATTCTTTAACCTACACGTTAGTTAATTCGGACTTTTAGTACCGTATCTACTCGCGGATAATGAGTCAGGACTTCATTTTACCATATCGGTATCTTATAATGTCAGTCATATAAGTCCAATGTGGAAAACTCCCGCTATTGGTCCAGGAGATTACGATATGCTAACGGAGAGTCACCACAGGGCCTTCTATGTCTACGGTATGTAGATGCTGCAATGCGCTGTGCCAGCATGTGCTCCTCACCCCTCTCTATTGTGCACACACCGTATTTAATACCCGCACTATTCTGAAGCGACGTTTGTGTATCTCACCCCCTCATACGTCTTTACCGTACGAGCATCCCTGATCTACGATGGAGCGTTCAATCAGAAGAAAATATGAAGCTGGTTTGAAATTAAAAGTCGTTGAAGTGGCAAAAGAAATTGGGAACTGCGCTGCTGCAACATAATTCAATACGTCCGAGAAACGGGTGCGAGATTAGAGGAAGCAAATTTAAGTGTTGTATTTTTGAATGGGCGTATAAGTTGGGGTCTGATTTTATGATTGACTTTTGGGGGTTCAAGACCCGACTTATACGTGAGCATATATATGGCATTTACTCTTAATTCAGAATGTCACTTTGACCAGACATTGCAAGCCTCGAGTGAGCATCAGACAGGATGAAGGTCAATTGACACAAACTAAGGCAGAAGTTACAACAAAGGCTGATAAGCAGTGGTGTGTGGTCAGCTGATCAGCACCAGGGACCAGAATGCATCTCTCAGCCTCTGTGTGTCTGTCCTGATGGGGCCTGAGGGACTCTCGACTTCTCTCACACAAGACGTGCATGTCAGCCGTGAGCAGGGGGACCCTGTCTGTGCTCACCTTACATCTCGTCCTTTCATTGGACCCGATGCAGCCCTCGCCAATACTGCATTGGCATAAATTAGATGGAGACCATGAGACCAGCACATGATCACGGATACAAGTTTTATTATACACACTGATGACTTATCCCAGAATACACTGACTGTACGTATAGCTCACAGTATTATTTCTTTTCAATAAGATGCCACTCTTTACGAGGACGAGGTTGGCGGATGTGCCGACGTCAGCTTTGCAAACAAGTGAGGCAGCTGGGAGTTGCTGGGAGTTTTGTGTTTTCTGTGGTGTGGGAGTTAATTAGAAAATGTGTTCTGCTCCTATCAACGTGGGTTTTGGTTGCCACTAAGGAACCGTGAAAGAAGTTTGAAAGATTTTGTTTTTCCCTTTAGAAGAGTTTTTTGCTTTTTTTGTCCTGCACAGGAGCAAACGTAGTGGGGTGTTTGGGGTGCGCGTGAGAAAGTTACTTGTACTTGTAGGTGTGCTTGTTAGAACATTAGAACACTCTGGACGAGAACAGGCCATTCAGCCTAACAAAGCTCGCCAGTCCTCTCCACTTATTTCTTCCAAAAAAACATCAAGTTGAGTTTTGAAGACTCCTAACGTCTTACTGTCCACCACACTATTTGGTCGCTTATTCCAAGTTTCTATTGTTCTTTGTGTAAAGAAAAACTTCTTAATGTTTGTGTGAAATTTACACTTCACAAGTTTCCAGCTGTGTCCCCGTGTTCTTGATGAACTCATTTTAAAGTCACCGTCTCGATCCACTGGACTGATGGTCTTCATCATTTTAAACACTTCAGTCAGGTCACCTCTTAATCTTCTTGTTCATGTAATCCGTATTTGAACAAGCGCATCAAAGAGGCAGACCAGAAAGCAGCAGTAACAGCAAGAAATAACTAACAACTAACAGAAACAGGGAGGCTGACTTAATAAAGGAGGCGGCTCAGCGGGCACAAGGGGCTGCAGCAGCAGATAAGACAGTCAGACACTAACACGCCGCAGATATTCACTAAGATTCAACTTTGATTTATTTCTTAATTTTAGATTGAACAATTCTTAGCAGTCCGGAAGTAGAGCAGTTAAGTGGGCGACACGCACAGGTTCATTAATATGGGGGGATACACACAAACAGTACAAGTGGAGAGCTTTTAATAAGAAATAAGAGGAGCGCAACGTTAGGAGAAGTTAGAAGGACAAACAGCAGGCAGCTGAGAGCGACAACAGTGGAGGAGCTTAAGGGGACAGAAGGTGTCAAATAGCTGGAGCACCTCTACTATCTAATTTCTTGGCTTACATTTTTTTAGTTTTTACCATCTAAGTTAAATCATTTAGTTTTAATAAAAAAAGAAAGAAAAAGATAAGGTAGTTTAATTTTAATTAGTTTAACCCTAATTTAATCTGAAATCAAATTTGAATAATGAGGCCAGTGTACTGCAAGGACTACTAAGGAGGTACTGAGGGATTTGGACATTGTAGAGAGAGAAGAGCAGCGTAAATTAATAAGCTGAAATCACACAAATCGCCAGGACCAGATAATATTTACCCGCGAGGTCT
Source organism: Erpetoichthys calabaricus (assembly GCF_900747795.2). Lineage (NCBI taxonomy): Eukaryota > Metazoa > Chordata > Cladistia > Polypteriformes > Polypteridae > Erpetoichthys > Erpetoichthys calabaricus. Next base: position 509,942 of record NC_041406.2, read on the forward strand.
TCAGGAGGCCAGCGAGTGCAGATATAAACCCTTCACACATACTTGTAGGAAGTCACTGCACACTGGAGAGATTCTGAAGGACTGGAAAATGGCAAATATCATCCCATTATATAAAAAGGGTGACCGGGCAGATCAGAGCAACTACAGGCCAGTAAGCTTAACATGAAACATCACAGGAAAATTAATGGAAGGAATTATTAAGGAGAAGATTGGGCAACACCTGGCAAGGACAGGATAGACAGCATGGGGTCAGAAGAGGGAGGTCATGTTTAACTAACAGGCTAGACGGAGCAATAAAAGGAGACGACCAGAGTGGAGCTCATAAGATTATTGATCTGGACTTTCAGAAAAGGTGCCACATGAGAGGGTGGGCATCAAACTAAAAGAAGTGGCAGTTCAGGGTGATGTGTGTAGAATTGGCTCAGACACAGGAAGCAGAGGGTGATGGTGAGAGGAACCTCATCAGAACTGGCTGATGTTAAGAGTGGTGACCAGCAGGGGGCAGTGTTGGGGACCACTGCTATTTTTAATATCTATAAATGATTTAGATAGGAATATAAAGAACAAGCTGGTGAAGTTTGCTGATGATACCAAGAGAGGTGGATTAGCAGATAATTTGGAATCCGTTATATCATGTGAGGTTTGAATACACAATGGGTGGTAAGGAAATCGAGAGTCCACCTTATGAGAAGGATTTAGGAGTCGTAGTGGTCATACTCATCATCATCATCATCATCTATCTATCCATCCATCCACCCATTCATTCATTTTCTAAACTTGTTTTATGCTGAGCAGGGCTGTGGGGAAGCTGGACCCCATCCCAGTAAGCACTGGGCACGTAGATATTGATGCTCAAATTATAAATTACTCCGACTGATGACTTGATTCAGTTCAAAAGAATACCGTTTGCTGTAATAATGTATTTCATATTGATCGTCAACAAAATGTCAAAGTCAGCCACGAGGGTCAGCACGAGTTAGGGGCTCCAATAAGATAAGCCCCCCAAACCCCACCTCGTCACTTCCCCTCCTTATTTGCTGTTTATTGCCTTGGATTCCTGGAAGTCTGGTTATGTTCCTCTGATGATGAGGATTCCTGATAGAAATCAAAAGCTTAAGAATAAAAAACTCCTCTAAGATTTGTGATTCATTTTCTCCCTTTGTGGATTCCCAGCTACGAATACAAAATGCTGTAAACACAAAACTACGGAGTTACAGACGACGTCTGATTAGCCAGCAGAACTACAAGTGCGGCCCGCTGGGTAACGCTGGGTGAACACAGCTGGTACAGACTTCATTCTGAGTGAGGTAACTTAACTGCACTGACATGTCCATTACTCAAAGTCGTGCCACTCACGTGTGCATGGGAGGCAGCCAAAGGGTCCAAATGAGTGTAACTCCATGCCAGACCAGGGGTGGCGCGGTGCCCTGACCTTTTCTCTCACTTTCCTGCAGACTGGCCCTGACAATGTCACTTCTGGTCATTTCCGGTGTAAAGCCCATGGACGACGAGACTTTTTGTTCCAGCCCTTTTGATGACATCACATTCGGGTCTGAGCCTATGGGAGAGGACCGTTCTGCGTCTGCCTTTGATGACTTTAAAGCTGTTTGGGGTCTCGGTTCTGAGCACATCATACCCTCTTACAGCCAGGGAATATCACACGGGTGGCTGCCCCAAACCTTCTTTATGACTCGGGGGTCTGCTGTTTGTGACCGTAGGTAATGACAGCCTTCACCAACGAAATCGTAACTGCATGGCTTCAGAAGTTTATTAGTCTGAGGTGTTGAGCCTTCATGTCTATTCAAGAAGTCCTTCACACACACAACCCAATCCACGATGTGAACTGCTTGACATCTCTACGCTGTGCCCAAAGGCCAAACCAAACTCCAAAAACACATCTTAATAAGCCATGAACTCCTACTTTTAAATTGCACTCACCTGATGAAGTCTCTTCCAGAACTCAGGACCCTCAGGCATATTCCTCAGACTTGGTGGAATGTACCAGAAGCAGACATTTGCATATTCAGGCTTAAAAAAAGAATAACTGCTGTTAATAATTTGATGTTAACTGTCGGAGCAACAAAGCATCTTGTGGACACATCGCTGTCAGAGTTCTCTGTCTGTACAAACGGAGCAGCAATAAGCGTTGGAGAGGGATGGACGGAGTGTTAGTCAGATATACAGTCATGTGATAAAGTCTGGGACCCCCTCTCAGCCTGCAGAATAACTGACTCTCCGGTCAACAATAAAGATAACGGTGGTCTGTCTGTCATCTCCTAGGAGTACTGCGCTGTTTTCCGAACAGATTTTTAGTGACGCAGTATTTAGTTGTATGAAATTAACTCAAATGTGAAAAACTGGCTGTGCACAAATGTGGGTCCCCTTGTCATTGTGCTGATTTGAATGCCTGTCACTGCTCAATGCTGATTGGTTGATGAGCTCGTTACGCCTTCAGAGACCGGTGTGTCCAATCATGAGATATAAAGGGATTTAAGGTGGTCAATTACAAGTTGGGCTTCCTTCCCTTTGACTCTCCTCTGAAGAGTGACAGCATGGGATCCTCAAAGCAACTCTCCAAAGATCTGAACACAAAGATTGTTGAGTCTGATGGTTTAGGGGAAGGCTACAAAAAGCCATCTCAGAGGTCTAAACTGTCAGTTTCTGTAACTGTAAGGAATGGGATCAGGAAATGGAAGGCCACAGGCACAGTTGCTGTTAAACCAGCAGGTCTGGCAGGCCAAGAAAAATACAGGAGCGGCATATGAGCAGGATTGTGAGAATGGTGACAGACAACCCACAGATCACCTCCAAAGACCTGCAAGAACATCTGGCTACAGATGGTGTATCTGGACATCGTTCTACAATTCAAACATCTGTATGGCAGGGTGATGAGAAAGAAGCCCTCTCTGCACTCACGCCACAAACAGAGTCACTTGTTGTATGCCAATGCTCATTTAGACAAGCCAGATTCATGTTGGAACAAAGTGCTTTGGACTGATGAGACACAAATGGAGTTATTTAGTCAGAACAAAAAGCGCTTTGCATGGCAGAAGAAGAACACTGCAGTCCAAGAAAAACACCTGCTACCTACTGTCACATTTGGTGGAGGTGCCATCATGCTGTGGGGTGGGCTGTGTGGCCAGTGTGAGGGATGACCAGCCTGTCATCCCGGCCAACACCCCCAGAGCTCTCCCTTTGGCACAGAGGTTCTCCGAAATCCAGCGGGGCCTCATGGACCTTGTAGTTTTACAACCAGCCCTGCTGGATACCATGGGGACCTCCAGGAGACGCTGTAGGGAGGCTCAGGGAATTCTACATGCCCTATAACCTGGAAGTACGTCATAGGCAAAGCGACAAGGGAAATGATGTGCTTCTGGGATGAAGAAGAGGATTTTTATCTGACCTGGAAGTGATAGGAGATCACATGGACTGAGGGATTGGAAACACTTGTGGGTCAGGGAATATAAAAAGACGCTGAGTTGGGAGGCAGGGTGGCGAAGCGTCTGGGAGTGGAGGATTGCGTATTGTTTACTTGATTATTGATGTATTGAGTATTGTGGAGAGGAGGGAGCTTTGTGCACTTATTTATAATAATAAATATTATTACTGGACTTTTATCTGGTGTCTGACGTCTGGTCTGAGGGTTCAAGGGGTCGACAGTGCCTCTAATTGTCACACCAGTTCAGGGACCGGGGCCCTTGTTAAAGTCGAGGGTCCGATGAATTCAATCCAATATCAACAGATTCTTCATGATAATGTTCAAGCATCAGTCCCAAAGTTACACAGGGGTTGGATATTCCAACAAGACAGTAAGACAATGACCCAAAACAGAGTTGGAAATCTACAAAGGCATTCATGCAGAGGGAGAAGTAGAATGTTCTGGAATGGCCGTCACAGTCCACTGACTTGAATGTCATTGAAAATCTGTGGGATGATTTGTAGCAGGCTGTCCATCACATTAAACTGAACTGGAGAGATTTGGTATGAAGAATGGTGAACAAGACCTCCATCCAGAATCGTACACTCATCACAGGCTACAGGAGGACAGCGTCTAGAGGCTGTTAGATTTAATAATTAATAACTATATATAAGTATTGATGTCATATCTCTGTTGGGGGGCCCACATTTATGCACCTGTCTCATTTTATGATGATGCATATTTCATATTTTCTGTTAATCCAATAAACTTAATGTCACTGCTGAAATCCTACTGTGTCCATAAGGCCTGTCAGATATTAAAAGGACGTTCAGCCGACGAGAAACAAAAATCCAAACAATTCAGAGGGGCTCCCAAACGTTCTCGTACGACTTATTGAATGTACAACGTGTTTCTAGGTATTGGCATCACATATTAAAAAACTGGAGGCTGGCAGAAATAATTCATAATCAAAGATACCTGAAGCCTTTTCTGAATCACAAGAACTTGGAACAAAGGGCGTAGGACAACTTGTGATTTTTAACAATCTGCCGATTAACTGTGAAGTCACCGGACCACTGAGACCCTCCTGTCACCTGTGAGGTTTGTGGGCAGGCAGCGCTGATAACCACCGTGGGCCGCGGTGACAGACCTCCCTTAACAAACTCAGTCGCCTGCTTACAAATAAAAGAGAGAAAAGCCTCCAGAGGCAAAATGGGGGCTTTGAAAAGGGCAGGCACTCTGAATTTGCCCAACTCCAGATGATTAAGTGTGCTACTTTTGATTCGTGAGTGGCACTTGTCACACGCGCGCGATTAGGGGACAGCCGAAGGGGTTTAAGGCAGCGTGGTAACGCTTTTCTCTTCTCATCAACAGAATAAAAGGAAGAAAAACCTCCCACAGCTTGAATTCCAGGCCAGAAAACATCGCTCTGTCTCATGAAGAAACCTGTCTAGCCCTGATGATGTCACTTCCTGTTGCCCTCTGATGACATCACCGCCATCCCTACACCAACCCTCCATCTGGTTTAAAGCGTATACAGTCCTCTGTTTGTATGAACTCCGCCGTCAGTTGTTTCATTCGTGAAGCTGACCGTTATTCGGTACACGGAGACGTTACGCCAACCAACCCTTCAGCCCTTCACCTGTTTGCTGCTCACATTTATTTCTGCCCACTGTTTCTCAGGACTTACTTCCAGTAGAAGTCGGAAGCCTTCTTTCTTTTTGATTTCTTCTGCCAGGTACCTGCAATACAGAGACGGCAGTACGTTACTACTCCAAGCACATTTCCACTCCATTTCTACTTCATAACTTGCACTTTTATTTACCAAAGGTAACGTTGCTTTGACAGCCATAAGGCCGCACGTGTGGAATGAGCAGCTAAGTTCACGGGAATCCGAGTGCAGCGGCTCTTCAGTCGAGAGATTTGCAGCCTCTGGAAGTCGACGAATGAAACACAAAGCTACAAAGGGTTCAACTCCTCATCCAAACCACAGGCCTAAACACTAACGTCATGGAACGGCAGAAACGTCACTTCAACAAACCAAAACACTTCCTGATGTCAAGTACAAAGTCCTAACGGGTAACACGGAGGTCATCATCACTTACAATCAACAACTAGCATGAAGTCGCAACAACAAAATAAACTTCACTATGAAGGACAATCCCTCACAAATGTGACTGTGGTGACAAGAAGTCCAGCAGAGTGACCCTCTGAAGTGGCTAACTAAACGATTACAATATGCCGGCTTTGGGGGGACGCAGACCCCCTCCTTCAATTATATTCTTTTGATCACAAAGTGTCCTGCGTCCTCCATGTTGTAATCTCTTTAGTCGGCCACTTCAAGGGGTCACTCTGCTGGACTTCGCACCACACCCGCACCACGCCCTACAAAGTGACAAAGTGACAAAGCCAAGCCAGGTGCCGTTCTAACGTCGATGTCGAATGACTTTCCACTGACGGTATCGTGATGTCCATTCTACTTTACTTATCTCATTTAGTTACCCGGTCATCAGTCATTCTGGTTGTAAACCCCTGCCTGTTTCTTGTCTTCACCCTGGTGGTCTGCCACGTTGTTACCATCTTTGGCCACACTTGTTAATTTACAGTTATGGGAATCTCGTGAAGTTTGAGTGGAACAACCAAACAAGTGTGCTGGACTGAGTGGTCACCTCGTGTGGTACCAGTAAAGTGAGCAAGTAGCTGAGACCCTCTACCAGACAGACAGGAGCCCCCCCTACTCCAGACCATTCTTTTCCTTCAATTGCCACAGTCCTTGGCATCATTTGGGCCGAGCCCAAGTCTGATCACAGTGTTCAGAGGTCATTAAGGTTATATAGCGCCTTGATGTGTGGAGTACAAGTCCCAGGAGGTTCTGCTAAGGCTTTATAACACACTGGTGAGGCCTCATCTGGAGTCCTGAGTGTAGTTTGGGCCCACCAGACATAGCAGCACTAGAGAAGGTCCAGAGAAGAGCGACTTGGCTGATTACGGGGGGCTACAGGGGATGAGTTAGGAGGAAAAATGAAAAGAGCTGAGCCTTCACAGTTTAACAAAAGAAGATGAAGAGGAGACCTGACTCAAGTGTTTAAAATGATGAAGGGACTTAGTCCAGTGGATTGAGACGGTGACTTTAAAATGAGGTCATCAAGAACACGGGGACATCGTTAGAAACTGAAGTGTAAATTTCACACAAACATTATGAAGTTTTTCTTTACATAAAGAAGGACAGACACTTGGAATAAGCGACCAGGCAGTGTGGGGGACAGTAAGACTTTAGAGAACTTGATGTTACTTTAGGGGGGCAAGTGGGTAGGACTGGCGAGCTTTGCTGGGCTGAATGGCCTGTTCGCATCTCGATTGTTCTAATGTTCTAATCGCAGGGCACCTCTTCACCCAGATATCTCCTTCCCTTCATCTCACACACCTGAACCACAGTAATCTGCTTCTCCTTTTGCCTCCACGCCAAGTCTCTTTCTCTCAATTCCGATTCTACCTTCCTGTCACTCTGTGAATCCACTTGTCTGTTCTCATCTCTGCCTTCATCATCATCATCATCATCACTTCACTCCCATACAACAAATGGCTCCTCACAAGCTTTGCTAAACTATTCTGAGTAGAGGCATCCATGTGCCAAGTGTTGATGCCACGCATTATTACCCCAACACACACAGCAGTCAACAATGAAGATTTCTGAACACTCACCTTGCCAGGGCGAGGGCCCGGTTTACTCTCCCCTCGAGCCCACGTGTGCCGATGGCCTTCCACATGAACCAGAACTTGAAGGCATCAGATCTGCGACTGCACTGGATTGACTTGTCTCCTGTGTCACAGCTCACATCGTAGAATTTGTCCTTCTGGAACAGATATGATGCTTGTGCAGAGTGGCACATCTGAAGCAGGCCCTGCAATATGGAGAAACACAACTCCCATCGGTCAACTTACCCTTAAAGTACTAAGCTGCAGGACTTGTGACAGTGGAGATGCGTGCCAGCAGTGCGAGAGCTCCATGTCTACGTGCCGTTTCCACTCGATGCCACGTTCTAAAGAAGTGCATGTGAGGCTGACTGGCAGCTGTGTGATGGTATCTACCCTACAATGGACTGGCACGCCACACAATTAGGGCACCGAGGCAGCTCTTGGCGATTCTTTCAATGGGTCTGAAGTGACTTGGAGCTCTCTTTTTAACATCTGCTCGTCAGGTCTATTTGGGTGATGAGGAGAAGCGGGTGACTTGCTCAGGTCACACAGGCCAGCACCGTGAGGTTTTACATAAAGCTCAGGGCTCTGGGCCCACCCGTCTTTGAAGGCAGCTCTGCCATTTCTGTGCCACGTGTTTGGGCCTGAGCAGATCTTATGCAGCACACAATGAAAAGCAGACTTGTTGCCACCATTTCATTTTATTTTTTTCATTCAGCTTTCCCAGAATTACAAAATGCAGGAAATCTCGTGGGACGGCACGACTGCAGAGACGTCACCCAGACGTTGGATTTGTACAGAAGGGTCCCGCGTTACGGTGCCCTCAAGCTGCAGTCATTCCACAGACACAAACGAGCAATTGAAGCCCCCAATTGTTTCTTTTCAACAGTTCATTTTTATCTAGTGCCTTCTGTTTCTTCGTAAAGTAAACCAACTAGTTCTGGCACAGCAGCTCTCACTAATACAGTATGTATGTCACTTGTCACCATTTCCATTCATTCATTTTGTGCTGTCATTCACGCATGCCACCCAATGTAAGCGTTGGCACACGTGTGCTGCTCGACTGGCAGCTGTTCGTTTAGCTGAATGATACAATCCACGGTTTACAATTCCCAGAATCCCAAGTACACCTGACTGTGGTGCGTCTGCAGGAAGTACAGTCACGAGGACAGGGAAGTGACAATGTGAGTGACCCCTCAGCCGGTGTCTCAGGGTGACATTAGGCCTTTTGTGAGTCTGTTATTAAAAACTGGGTGACGTCAGCTCACCGTACAAACCTGTGGCTCAGGTGGGCTTATGTCACTTTAAGTGATTTCACGTCAAGTAATGTCGCTTCACTTTCCTTTACTAGCGTTTTCTGTAGAATAAGCAATCAGCCATTCTTCTTCTGTTCAATAGCCGACACTTACAGGACAAATCCTGTCTCACATACAAAAATCAGGTTAGGAACGTCCGCAGGCCCACAGGTATTGGGATTATAAGAGCGTCATAAACAAAATGTTGGTGTAATACAGCCGGTGATGAGTAAGGGTCTGACAGGCAGAAAAGGGGGGCACGGAGTAGGACTGGGCTAGTTAGGGTCAAGAGAAGTCATCGTGACAAAGGGGGTCACCAGTAATCCTTTCATCTGGGACACCAGGATAAGACGGGGACACCAGGATAAGACAAGGACACCAGGATCAGATAGGGACACCAGGATAAGACAGGGACACTAGGATCAGATAGGGACAGCAGGATCAGATGGGGACACCAGGATAAGACGGGGACACCAGGATAAGATGGGGACACAAGGGTAAGATGGGGACAGCAGGATAAGATGGGGACACCAGGATCAGATGGACAGAGAGCTGCAATTTGTCAGGATATAAAACACAACCCCTAGGATGCTAGGAGCAGAAGGCCCAGCGCGTGCCAGGGATCCTATTTGTAGAAACAGAGAAAAGTTGCAGGAGGACAGTCAGTCCTGGTGACATGTGACGCTGTCTGAAGGAGGAAGGCCGTGTTTGGTCTTTCCCTCAAAGCCCTTAAGACGTGATGGGAATGCTGCGCCTTATTATTCAGAGTCAGCTGGTTTTGTTCCTGTATGGATTATGGTGGTCTGCCCCAAGCCCCTGGAGCATGAGATGTAAGTCAGCACACTCGACGTCTGTCACCTAAGTGTTTAGTTGTGGGGACTGTTCAACTATCAGGAATTGAAAGGTACGTGAAATCACACGGCCTAGGAAAGGTCATCTCTCAGTACTGCCAGTGAAAGAAGGAGGACAACAGTGACGGAACCGATGAGAGGGGCAAAGGATGAATTTGGAGGGTCCGCAGAGTTCAGCAGCCGAGGCCGCAGTGAAGCTGATCCAGTCAGCAACATGCTGGGTGGAAAATAAGCCAAAGCTGCAAGATAAGCTCATGTACTGATCTGCTAAAAAACCAAAGCCTGGCCAAATGTCCACCCATCGGGACAGCAAGGACTCATGCCAGTGACCCCAAAGTCAAGGCCACAGTACGGTAGGAGCAGATCAAAGGCACAAAGAGCAGCCAATCAGAGCTCAGAGCGGAGGGCATGCTGTGGTGGTCCTTGGACGTCTTTGGGGCTGAAGGTAAATTCGGTTCAGAGTGAACATTTGAGGGCTTTTGAGTCGTATTAATGGATTACTTTATGAATATTATTATTATTTTTTGTTTATTTCCCAACACTGTTTTGTTTTTGAGGTTGCTGCTCTTTTTGTGGCCCCGTCGTCATCATCAGGGACACACCGGGTGGCACTGGAGGTGTTCTGTCCTCAAAGTTTGTGTGTGTGTTGTGACATCACACCGTCACCAATCAGCTTTATTGGGAAGTCTTCCTGGGAAGGATACATTTTAACCCTTTAATAAAATGTCATCAGGAATCTGTTGGGCTAAGAGTTTCAGTGTCATTTTGAATGTCATTAATTGTTTTATGTTATCTCTCTCTTATAAAAGGAAATCCTGGGATGAGACTTTCTGGGAGATCATTTCAGGTCCCGCGAGACGAGACTTTGGCCAAGAGATCTGGATAAGTCCTCTCAAACACTGACAGCCAGGCCCAGCGTCCAATCACTCGTCATTCGTGTGACTGCTATGGTCAGACACCAAGCTCCAAGCAGGGTCGGAAATAAAAGACAAAGAGGAGAAGACAAAGCAGAACGTCCTAAAGAATTTGACAACGTTGGTGTGTTAGAGAGCAGGTTAGAGATTACGAGAAAGAACTAACACTTGAAAGTCTCAAAAACTGATAGTGAAGATCGTATTAGTGCAAACAAATGGAAAATATTACTCAGTGAAATAACAGAACAGTGAAATGAGATCAAATATACGGACAGAGGTGATGTGACAGAAGGATGGAGATATCGTTCAGCTTTAGAGTTTAAGTCAGACACTTGCAGATCGTCTAATTCATGTTGATCCGCCAGAATTCAAAGATTTGTTGTTTGGTGAAAGTGAAATCCACAAACGTGAGCAGCAGAGACTCGAAGTGGCTGGCGGGTAGCGCAGGGCAGAGGGGTTGGCGAGCAAAGGGTGAAGCCCCCGAGTTCTATAAATGGCTGCAATGCCATTTTGTCTTAACTTCTCTGCCAGGCCTTTAGCCAGCAGCCCACCTGATGGACGTCTGATCCCCCCTCCACTTGTATGAATAGTGAAGCCTTTAATGGCCGACTTCTGTGTGGGCCCAGGTTTGTGTTACGATTTCTCACGTTCACCTTGTGGTTGTGCCCCTGCTTTGTAGTCATCTTCAAGTTCGGCTCTGTCCACAGGTCTATTATTGTTCTGTCTGCTGCTTCTCATTCTTGATGATTGCAAAGAAACAAAAGTGGACTTGTGAGTAACTTTGATGATGACGCCAGTCGCCTTTTTGTGTTACTCTGAACTCCACTTAGCACTTGTGCTTTGGTTATTCATAAGACTTTCATTTCACCTGCTGGCACATTTTTATTCTTAGCTGTCACTCCTGGACATTGGCACAGCAGGCCTCACCTCAAAGACGCTCTAGAAAACGGTAAAGTGTGGTGACAGAACGCTTTCCCTTTAAAACAATGTCACATAAATAACAAATGAAGAGTTCCAGTGCACTGAAATGTCGCAGTGAGCAAAATGTGTCCAACAAACAGTAATTGTGCAGGGCGCTGTAGCTGGGCGACTGTGCCTGAAAGTGCCCCACAATGGCCTGCCATTCAAAGCCGACAGTCGCGTCACACTCACGAGATGAGCACAGAGAGCCGTGTTGGGCTAATTGTGTTTCTGCACACCAAAGCTCATTTTAATCAAACAACGTTACTCTTCTGTTGGCACACAACGCCTCATTGTTGGGGCGCCAGCTGCACTTTTACTATTGTCTGCTATTAGAAGAGCCTCGCCCTCGTGCTGCTCTTGGTTTTTTGCTTCCTTGCCCACTTTAAAATGATGGGAAATGAAAATTTCTTACAAATTATAAAATAAACTCCATTATAAGAAACCTTGGGTGGGTTACTAACTTATTACGACAGACATCATCCTGCACTTGTGAAGCTCTGCTTTTAGCATTTCTGTCTTTGACCTGACCAACCAGGCCGAGCTCGGCTCACTTCTGATGAGCTCCTCCTCGCCCGCAGTCTGCTCCACGGCCATCACTCGGTCCTGAGCCCACAGCGCCGCACGAGGGACATCTCAAGTCACTTAACGCGGTAGAGCCAAAGACCGTCACACTGATACCAGGCCAAGACCACGGGACAGCCTCCGCTCCTCTCGCCACAACACTTCACCTCGATTCAAGACTGCATTTCTCACTTTGTTTCAGTGTAGGATTGCATGTCTTCACCAAAGGCTTATTTTAGCAGGACAGACTTTATGAACTTCTTCAATGAGAACATTAAAAATATAAGATCTCAGCGTCACAGTACACACCACACACTCGCTTAGCAGACCCTGTCTCACATCGCATTCAGCACTTTAGTCATTTTAATCCTGTAACTGAGCAGTAAGTCTTAACTTTAATTTCTAAAATGAAGACCACTACTTGTTCCCTGATCCAGTGCCAACAAAACCAGTAAAAAGTGCAATGGATGTTCTTGCAGCGCTTATTCTAAACATTATCAGTAGTTCATTATTACATGGCACAGTACCTGATGCCCTAAAAGTGTCAGTCATTAAACCATTACTTAAAAAGTCAGACCTTGACCCACACATACTAAATAATTATCGGCCTATTTCAAATCTACCGTTTCTCTCTAAAATACTAGAAAACGTAGTCGCCAGTCAGCTTCAGTCCCACCTTACACATCACAATTAATTTGAGAAATTCCAGTCTGGTGTCCGCACTGGTCAGAGTACAGAAACGGCACTAACGTGACATTATAAAGTATCTATCTATCTATCTATCTATCTATCTATCTATCTATCTATCTATCTATCTATCTATCTATTCTGATATCCTCTGATGAAGGAAACTCCACTGTCATGATGTTGTTGGACTTAAGTGTCGCGTTTGACTTCATCGACCATTCGATTTTACTACACAGACTAGAAAATGACATTGGGCTTATAGGCAGTGACTGTGCTCGCTTGGTTTAGTTCTTATTATCAAATACATACAGAAATGTGCTGACAGGACTCCATCGTTATACACAGAAGTGAGATATGGTGTCCCACAGGGCTCAGTACTCAGACTGTCACTGTTGTCACTTTACAGGCGTCCACTGGGGTCTATCATTAGGACACATCACGTTCATTTTCACTCGTATGCAGATGACACCCAGTTCTACTTTTCTTTTAAATCAAATGAAGTTTCTCCGATGTTGTCTTTAATTAGTTGTGTTAGTGAATTAAAGGAGTGGATGGATGAGAACGACTTGTCTTTAAACAGAGATGTTAATTGTTGGAGGGAATGACGCTGATCACAACAATATCTTGTCATCATTTAACTCAGTTGGAGTCCCCATTAATTTTACTGAATCAGCCCACAATCTCGGAGTTCTCTTTGACTCTAGCAGGTCATTTAAAGCTCACATCACAAAGTTGTCCAAATCAGGTTTCTTCCATCTTAAAAATGTTAGAAATTAAAAATAAACAGGATTCTGAGAAATTAATTCCTGCATTTATCTCTAGTAGGATTGACTACTGCAGTGCGGTGTTCACTGGATGTTCAAACTGTTCTCTATACAGTTAATCCAAACTGCTGCTGCAAGAATAATTACAAGAACAAGAAAATACGAACACATAACTCCAGTTCTTAAATCCTTACAGTGGCTCCCAGTTAAGTTTAGGGCAGATTTCAAAATCCTCCTTTTAACATCTAAAGCATTAAATGGTCGAGGTCCGGCTTACTTGTCTGAACTTATCATGACTTACAAACCTGAGCGCACACTAAGATCTCAAGATGCTGGTCTGCTTATGATTCCAAGGATTAATAAAACAACAGTGGGAGGTCGAGCTTTTAGTCACAGGACCCCCTAAACTGTGGACTGGTCTGTCTGCTACTATAAGAGATGCCCCTTCGGTCTCAGCTTTCAAATCTCACTACTTCAGTTTAGCACACCCTGACTAGAGCTGCTGATTAACTGTGCAGACTGCATCTCTGTTGTCAGTCATTAGCACTCAAACATCAGTAACATGAGGGTTCTCATTTGTTACTAACCCTCACCTGTTCTGTTTCTCTTCTCGGTACTCAAATGTGCCACTTGGTGCCACGGCCCACCTGCCTGCCTAAGGTAAAGTCATCCCTGATGGAGGATCGCAGGAATTGTGGGGTAGAGGGGTCCTTTCATCGGATTGGCTGACCCAGCACTGACTCAGCTGTGGAATGGCCAATAGGGGGAGGCAGCTTGATGGCTGAGGTCTCCAGGACTCTGAACAAATCCAAATCCTATTATCGGATATCATCTACTGTTAAATTCTGCTCCGTACTTGTACATTTGTTATTTTTATACAGTATTGAGGATTTGTTCTGTTCTGTGTATTTTATTATATTGCCCCCCTTCTTTCTGACACCCACTGCACGCCCACCCTACCTGGTAAGGGGTCTCTCTCTGAACTGACTTTCCGGAGGTTTCTTCCATTTTATTACCCGACTAGGGTTTTTTTTGTGAGTTTTTCCTCGTCTTCTTAGAGAGTCGAGGCTGGGGGGCCGTCAAGAGGCAGGCAGGGTCTCTTAAAGCCCACTGTGGCACTTCTTGTGTGATTTTGGGTTCTACACAAATAAATTGTATTGTGTTGTATTGTGTTGTGTTGCACTCCTCTTCACCAGGGATGCCAATGCCTGTTTGGGGGCCTGTACTTTTGTCTTTGTGAATTTCCATATACTGTATGCCAGTCGATGGCTTGATGTTCAGGGTTTTGTTTTTTGAGATTTTGTAGCACATAGTGAAGCTGTAACCATACTACCCTCTGATAGAAATAAGAAAATAAAACTATACAAAATCTAAAGACAAACTACCCACAGCACACTCCAGTGCAAAATACATTTTTGGAAATGTGTTTCTCCAAGGAGGTGGACATCTTGGTGGTCTTCAATGATCAATTAAAAGCTCGAGTGTATTTGTTCTAAATGATTCCTGCTGCATTTACAATGTCTGCTGTACATGAAGCGGTAAAAGCAAATTGTACATTTCAGAGGGGACAGGCCCCAAACCCACATGGCCAACCCTACATGCCCTCCCGGCTCTACTTACCGTTCTGTCCTTCATTAAGAAAGCACAACACTGGAGACCCGCCATTAACATCTTGTGTGGGTTCCAAGCCACTGAATCAGCTCTGTGAAAACAAAAAGGCCGAGTCGGTTACACAAAACACCTCTGCTGCTTAACTTAAACATCAAATGTGACCCTTTTGTGAACGAGCCGACCCACCGATTCAATCCCAGGGTGCACTTTGCCAGGCAGTTCTTTTCTTACAGGACCTGCACAGCCCTGGCACAGGTAAGCCGTTCTTCAAATCCTATTTACTATTAACCACAAGCACCACTCAAGTCTGACAAGTCAATCTGAAGGCGTAGCTAAAATCTTTTTCTTTCAGAGGTTCACAACGGCGGGCAGAGCTCCCTGTCATCGCACACTGGAATGGTGTCTTGGAGCGGTGGGCTGATAACGAACTACACCAGCAAGTCAGGAATGAGCACCACGCCAGTCTATCAAGGGCAACCGTTACTCACACTCAGCCAAGGTATTAAAACACAAAGACGCAATGGCAAATCCACCCTGAGCCGGACTCAGCCCGCCCCTGGCACCGGGCACAGCACCAGTATACAGCACAGGGCACCTCCCACCGCTCACTCCCTCTCAGTCCCCATCACTGCCTCTTAATCAGAACTTTCATTAACTTCTTGCCTTTTAGTTTTTGCACTTTCTTCTATCATATGTTTATTTGACAAAGACTTGTGGACATTTTGATTTTGACTTCTTGCCACTCATCAGGTCATTGGTGTTTCTTACACCAGCCAAAGAGCTGAGTGTGAAAGGTCAATGACAGTGGATTTATCTAATCGTACCCAGGAGACACTGACTGATGTAATGATCATGACAGGTTTGCTACCCTTGTTAATCTCCTTCGTGCCACTAGAGGGCACTGTGGGACAGACTGGCAGGACTCATGTGACACAGAAAGCCTGCAGGGGAAGGGCACCTCTGGGAGACCAGCAGGCCCTTGAAGACCCCTGAATGCTCACCAGGCAACCTGGCAGTGTATCCTAAAGTTTATACCCAGGAGAGCTCCTAGACTTGGGCTTAAACAGACCCCCTCGGCATACAGGAGGGCTTGGAGTTAGCAGGCAGCCACTGCCAATCGTTCAACTGGCAAAGAGGGCAGAGGTGAAGAGAGACGGCTGAAACCAAGCAAGGCGCAGTTAGGAAGGCCAGGGGGTTTAGGGTTCGTTATTTTCAAAGCTCATTTTATTCTTTGGTCTTTTTTTCTTATGTTGCTTTGGTCTTCCCCATGATGCCATGTTAGGATGTAGCGAGTTGGACAATGGTTGACTGACTGGCCAACTGGCTGACTGACTGACTGACTGGGCAACTGGCCGACTGACTGGGTGACTGGCTGACTGGGCAACTGGCCGACTGACTGAGCGACTGGCTGACTGACTGGCCGACTGGCTGACTGGCTTTGGTCCTTCATAGACCGCATGATTTATGAGAAAAATGCAAACATTCAGTGCTGCTGTGCCAGGCCAATGTATGTGCTGCCAGGATCATTCCGTGAAACGTCTCAGGTGCACAAACTGAAACTCGCAGAGCTCACGAGTGGAGCCTCTTTAAACAAAAAAATAACTAAAGAGGGGGAAGAAGAGAAAATGAAAATGAAAATAAGAATCCAAGCTGGCCTGGTTTGAGAGGTGCCTGCCTGGTGAGGTGGCTCACCCATTTCCTCAGCATCTGACATATAAAGAGATCCTCCTTTTCGAGTCTCCCTGGCATGTCGGGCACTGCCAGTGGCACTGTACCCGCCTGCTCTCTGCTAACTGGACAGCACATAAAGAGGAGATGTTCTCCATCAAGCCTGTGATTGAACTCCAGCATCTGCAAGTCCAGAGTCTCCCCTTCTCATGCCTTGACGTCTCTGGTGGGACCCTAACCCAAAGCAACCTCCAGCCACAGGGTCCAAAGTCCACATACACCCCCTTACCACCCCACCCTCATAGGGCGACGTCATGTCAAATACGTAACCCCAAAAGAAAGGCACAAAGGCCAAGAAGTACATTTATTTACCTATGGATGCCACTGAGGAGATGTCGGTGTTTTCTAGACATCAATGCACTGCCACCCCACGAGGCCTATGAATAAAAGACAAATCACACAGACATTACAGACAGAAGGAATGACTGAAATCCAAGACATCTGCAGTGTCACGACGGTACTAAGGAAGAGAAACCTACTTTGTGTAGGACACACTTATTGACATTTAGGAGTGAGCAGAAGAAGGCGGAAATCAGACACACGGCCATTGGCCACAACATAAATCACAAAATGAAATCATGAATTGGTTTAAAGCCAGACAAGCCAAAGCCGCACTCATATCTTCTTAGCACCAACATGAGATGCTGGTGTTGGTCATCAAGAACATCTGCCCGCCCGTAGGTGAGTGACTGTCCTTTGTAACTCCCACTTCCCCTCAACGCCCTACCTACTGGCTGACCAACTGACCTAAGGGCAGACGTTGGAGACATGAGCTTCAGGATCAAACTGCAGTGCCAGGCCACAACTCGCCAGAGTGAAAGCTTCTTATGCATCAAACGTCCATTCCAACCTTTGTCTACTTTTTAAAGAAAAGCAGCATTTAAATATCAAGAGCAGACACCAGAAAAGACCGCTGGTGTTTATTATGGCGCCAACTCAAGGACCCGCTGGACACCAGCGCCAAAGGAAACGGTCAAGATGAAGATTCAGTGTTAACAGAATGGTCTCCAGACACGACAGAGGTGATCTTCCTTCTTCTTTCAGCTGCTCCTGTTAGGGTTGCCACAGCAGATCACCTTCTCGAGGCCAAAAAGGCAGCAGCTACGGCAATGGCTCGTGAGCGAGTGAAGGAGACGATGGCTTTAAGATGCTCCTGGCCAACCGCTTGATGAGTCAGAAAGTGTAAGCAGGACATCAGACGGGTCGTTCTCAGAAAGGAGGTGAAAGCATTGAGAAGAACTTGGTGCTGGTAGTCATGTGGAAGAAGCACTTTGACAAACTCCTAAAGCCAGGATACACATCCTCAGAGGAAGCTGGTTGCACTTGGGTCCATCTCTGTGGCGTGAAGATTACAGGCTCTGTAGCAGCAATGCTACCACGATGGTTGGCATTCAACTGGACAAAAGACAAGGATTTTGCCTCTTCAGTGTTATATGGAAGGTGAGGACAGCACGTCGAGACCAGCAGGTTGGAGTGATGGTTCCTATTTTTCAAATGAAGGACAGAACCTCAGGTCTCTTTACCCAAGCAGTTATATGGGAATAATAATAATAATTTTAACAATATTTTCATCTTGATTTTCATTCTACTTTTTGTTTAATGAATTCAGGCGGCACAGTGGGTAGCGCTGCTGCCTCGCAGTTAGGAGACCCGTCTGGGTTCACTTCCCAGGTCCTCCCTGCCTGCAGTTTGCATGTTCTCCCCGTGTCTGTGTGGGTTTCCTCCCAAAGTCATGCAGGTGAGGTGGACTGGCGACTCTAAATTGTCCCCGGTGTGTGCCCTCTGGTGGGCTGGCGCCCTGCCTGGGGTTTGTTTCCTGTCTTGCGCCCTCTGCTGGCTGGGATTGGCTCCAGCAAACCCCCGTGACCCCGTAGTTAGCAGGTTGGATGACAGATGGATGGACAGATGGAGTTCACCCTTTTCTAATCCGTGGGTCTGACGCTAACGTGGTTGCAGCCTCCTTTGATTATTCCGTCTTGTCTGCCTGGCTGGCTGTCATTATTAAGATACAATGAAGGGAGCAAACTGCACGGAGACAGAATAAAATCAAAAAAGATTAAGGTTAAGCATTGAAATCTCTGGCAAAAATGGAAATATTCCAAAATGTCTTATACATGTAAAAACCAGGCTGCTGCTGCTGTGCTCTCGTAACGCAGAATAAGAGAAGAGAAAATCAATCCCAGCTAATGAACTGAGCCGAGCGTGAGGAGGTGGTGTGACAGATTAGGCCCTAAGACCACTGGCTCTGAGAGCCCCGATGGGCAGACTTGTCAAATTTAGTGATTTCAGATTCAATCCATCCATCCATTATCCAACCCGCTGAATCCGAACACAGGGTCACGGGCGTCTGCTGGAGCCAATCCCAGCCAACACAGGGCACAAGGCAGGAACCAATCCTGGGCAGGGTGCCAACCCACCGCAGCAGATTCAATCTACAAGAAAATAAAGAAAGGACTCCGAAGACACTGAACAGAGAAACACAAATAACAAAGACCGGAGGATCACAAGAGAGTCGACAGTGCAGACGGCACAAACAAAGGGCGGGGGGCTTCAGAACAAGAAGGGATACAAACACAGATGACCAAGAGCGCAGGGGGGCACTTCAGTCAGGTGGCCCAAGGATGTCTACGTTTAAAGTGACTTGACGCCCAACGAGCTCAACTCGTGTATCACTCGGCTCCTGAATTAGGGCAAGTAGAGCAGGTGAGACAAGGGGTACAGTGGGTGTACTGAGGTGGGGCACCATCTGGGAAAGGGGGAAATCCTGCACTGTCGTGACACCAAGGGGGGGACTAAGCCACCACGTCAGCCATGTCACTGGAAATGAGACACGATGGCCGCCAATCAAAACAACAAACAAACAAGCTGTGTGGGGATGCCAGCTCCGGAGGGTCCGCTGCCACTACATCTGAACAGCATGATGGAGGACTGGGCCACACAGGAGGAGAACATGGAATCGCTCAAAGGCTGATCAAGGACGAGCATCAGTGGATGGTGGAGCCAACGGCAGGTCGGGGATTCAGACTTCACATTTTACTTTCTATGTAAAGAATTACGCACAAGAACTAAAAATGTCAGGTCTGAATACACAATGAGAGGGTCGGAAAATCGAGAGTCCACCTTATGAGAAGGATTTAGGGGTCACAGTGGACTATCGACTTCCAGTCAGTGTTCAGAAGCCATGAAGAAGGCTAACAGAATGTCAGGTTATATAGTGCCTTGACGTGTGCAGTACAAGTCACAGGAGGTGACGCTCAAGCTTTATAACACACTGGTGAGGCCTCATCTCGAGTACTGTGTGCAGGTTTGGTCTCCATAAAGACATAGCAGCACTAGAGAAGGTCCAGAGAAGAGCAACCAGGCTGATTCAGGGCTACAGGGGATGAGTGATGAGGAGTAAAAGAGCTGAGCCTTCACAGAGATGAAGAGCAGACCTGACTAAAGTGTATAAAATGATGAAGGGAATTAGTCCAGTGGATCGAGACGGTGACTTTAAAATGAGGTCCTCGAGAACACGGGGACACAGCTGGAATTCCACACAAACATTAGGAAGTTTTTCTTTCCACAAAGAACAATAAGACACTTGGAATAAGTGACCAAGTAGTGTGGTGGGCAGCAAGACTTGTGTGGTGGACTTGAAGAAACAAGTGGAGAGGACTGGCGAGCTTTGCTGGGCTGAATGGCCTGTCCTTGTCTCGAGTGTCCCAATGTCACCTTCTAATATCTAATACAGCCAGTGATGAAGCTCAAGATGACAAAGAGCTCCTCGTCTGTCCAGATCTTTTAAAGTGGGACATGATAGTTCCGCTCTGAGCAGAGTCCAGTACTTGTGGGGTCAGGGAAGAGGGAGCATCTGGGGTTAGGGTGTTCATTTTATGAACAGAGAAGGTCACTATGAGAAAAGATTCTACAACAACCTTCAAAACTTTGCAGAAATGATTAGAAGGGACTGCAGAGTTCGAGGCAGAGACATCAACACCCAGCTTGGGGAAAAACACAGGACTAGTGGAGCAGGGGGCATCAGCTGGTACAGATGTATGAAAACCGATAATCTAGTAGCAAGACAAAGCTTCATACAAATAAAAAGCTGGAACTAATGGAGGATCAGAAGAGACATTCCCTTCATGAGAATTGTAGATAACTGGAGCCGATTTCCAGATATCTGCAGCCTGAACTTTGAAGGCATCCAGCAGTGCCTGATCAGAAATACGTCTGGCCAGTTAGCGGGTTAAAACAGGCAATGGAGGAAGAAGAAGGGCTCTGCCACCTCATCAGCATCCAAAGCACTGACAGTCCGAGAGCTGAGAGAGACCCCCATCGTCCAGTGTGGGCTCCAAAGACCTCCAATCAAACGGTTTGAAGCACAAACACCCTGAGCTGCTCTTCAGGCTCCCACCACAGGACAAGTGAAGCCGTCTTCTGTGTTCTCCTGTTCCTGTGCCTCATTGTTTTATTAAATTCTTTTATTAACAACTATGCTCTGGATCTGAACTTCAGACACGGAAAGTTGGGGGTATGCAGAAAATAAGAGGGACGTGTCCACCATTTGCACACCTCGTCTCATATTCCTTCAGGCAGATGTGAGTTAACGTATTGGCGCTCCGCTCTTTTAAATTCTGGAGCGACTCTCCTTGGCCTGTGAGGTACGGGTTTGGCAGAAGGTCCTACCATCGACAGGTCCTCTCCGTCTCCCAAGGGTTATTTCCATTTTGGTCAGAGCTTAGAAAGGCAGCCTGCTAAACTGGGCACAAATGAGGTCAGGGAAATGTCAGCAAACACACATGGCGTGTATCCATTACACAGTCAGAGGGGGCACGCTGTCCTTGGTGCCAAATTGTATAAAAGATGACCACGAGAAAGTCACACCACGTGGTCGGTACTTCATCAGATCCTTCTGGGTGACAGAGGGCCTTAGAATTGGAGCTTTAGTCCCATTTTAATCCTGGAAAATTTGCAAAGCTGGACATAAACTGGGGAATCTGTTTAAAGGACAGTGGTGGCCAAAGGTTGGGAGAAGGAGCCCAGTGTTGGGTTTCACAGAGTCTGCTGCTTCAGTGTTTTGAGATCTTTCTGTCAGATGTCTCTCTGGTCCACTGAAGTAGAATGACAAGCAGCTCAGAAGGTTCAAAGGCTTTGATTGACAATGACATGAAGTTTCTGTGGCACAGAGTCAACATTTGCAGTGCTGCCCTTCTTTCTTTTTCAAGACCCCTGCAATTCGCCCTGGCAGGCTGTCTGTCAATCAACTTCTGGGCCCAATCCTGACTGATGGCAGCTGCCCATTCTTGCAGAATCAATTCTTGGAGTTTGTCAGAATTGGGGGGGTTTTGGTTTGTCCGCCCGCCTCTTGACCACAAGTTCTCAATGGCATTAAGGTCTGGGGAGTTTCCTGGCCATGGATCCCTAAATTTCAATGTTTTGTTCCCTGAGCCCCTTAGTTGTCACTTTTGCCTTATGACACATCATGTTGGTCACCAAATTGTTCTTGGATAGTTGGCAGAAGTTGCTCTCGGTTGATGTTCTGGTGCCATTCTTTATTCCTGGCTGTGTTCTTAGGCCCAATTGTGAGTGAGCCCTGCACTGCCTTGGCTGACATGAATGGTCTCGGGATGCCTTACTGTTGGCACAGTGACACAAGATTGATGGCAGTGCCACTCACCTTTTCTTTTTTCCAGATGCCCCAAACAATCAGAAAGGGGATTCATCAGAGACAATGACTTCCCCCGAGTCATCCAATCCCAGAATATCCGTCTGTCCCTGATGGCTTCTTTGCTGCCCTTCTTGACACCCACCAGGCCATCCTCCCAAAGTCTGTGCCTCATTCTGCCCTGGTGGTGCCCGCAGCTGAATCAACTTTACAAGACGCTCCTGGCACTTGCTGGACTCTTTTGGGCGCCCCGATGCCTTCTTCACCTCTCTGCTGTAACTCAATCAGTGTGACAGAGTGACCTCCAGCCTTGTCCCCATCGTCACTCTCACCCGTGGTCATCACTGAAGTCAGGTCAGCAGGTCCTGTGGTGGCAGGGCTGACATGCAGTGGTTTTTTTTGTCATTAAGTTCATTTTCATGGTAAAGAGGGACAATTCATTGCCGTTCCTCTGATCCTGCACTTCAGAACATTCTGGACTTTATTCAAATTGCCATCATAAACGCTGAGGCAGCAAAGTGTGTGGAACTTCAGATTTGTGTCATTCTCCACACTTTTGGCCACGACTGTAGAGTTTTGCTTCATGAAAGTATTAAAGTGCCCGTTAGCAGAAGTAGTACGGTGTATTGGGCAACATGGGTTGGCTGTAATGCCAGTTGGTGTGGAGGGTTCCTTACCTGGCCAGGTGGCCCTTTAAATGTAAGGATGTGGGTGGACGGTCATTATTGGTTAGTTGTACCGTCCCATTTTAATGGATGGATATGAGATGACTGGGTGGGCACATCCCTCTGGCGTACACCCATCTGGGCACCCGCCAGGCTGAATGGGAGTTGCAGTTCTGGTGGGCAGCCCTGTTGGGGTTCTTGGGTGCCACTTTGGGTGCTGCTGGAGGCATACACTTCTTTCACAGGGAGGTTCTGCCTGACCTGGAAGGACGTTGTGGATGTAATGTGGTGGCGCTGGAAGTACTCTGGGGTCCGGTGTAAGAGAAGCTGCTCTGCACAGGTACCCACTGCTCAGTCCTCTGGGTGCAGAGGAGAAGGGAAGAGTCTTACTGTCGAAACAGTGGGATACCTCAGGGTGTTTGGGGCAGGAAATCTTGTTATTGGAGTCTGAACAAGTTGTGTCTGGGGGTGCTGCAACGCCCCCCAGTGGTGGACAACTGTCACATGGAAGCAGAAAAACAGAAAAGTGGTTTACCTTGAGAGGGAGGCCATCCAAAATAAAACATCCATAGCATCTCCCTCAAGGCCAACCAAAAGGTGGTGGCGAGCTTATGAAGCCACAAGAAGAAGAACAAGAAGAAGCAGCTTTGTTTCAGGGGTCTCCAAAATGCAACATTTCATTGCCACTGTGTGCAGACATTCAGTACAGGAAAGAGCGACAGCAGAGCCAACTGGCAATAACCGAGACTCTACGTTTAATTCTTAAAGTTGACGTCGCCACTTGTAAAGACATACGTTATATTAAGAATATTAAGTGTCAAGACCTGCCAAAGGGTACAGAAAATCACAGGACTCTTCTAAAAGACCCCTGAAACTTCTCATCCCCACGGTATCAGTGTGCTCCCCACAAGGCCGTGGTCAAGTGGCGATTCTCGGACCCGGTCCTTCACACACACAAAGCCTTTCTTTCTGTACAGTCACAATGGGACTTAATCCTCTCTACTGTCTATCTCAATAATAAAATCAGTACCAGGGGGTCATCATCTGTGGAAGAATAATTTTAGGGTAACGTAGCATTCACCTTAAAGAAATAGCATAAAGGGTTAATAAAAGTGGCTAACCAATAAAGGTCAAGTGAACAACAAAATGTACACGGAAACAGAAGATTTGGTTTAGGAAAACTACTGAGATGGTCAAGTCAATAAAGAACGTACCAGAAGAAAACAAGACGAACAAAATGAACTGCAGGAGGACTAAGAAGTCAGCAGATGTCCTAAAAGCAACGAGGATGGACAACTGTGATCTGCACAGAAATGTCAAGGGTGGTGGCGCAAGTCAAAGGCATAAGAAGAACCAGAGTGTTAGGACAGAGTGGGTTGGATAACAACTGACTGACCGACTGACTGACTGACTGACTGACTGACTGACCGACTGACCAACTTTTATTTTTTTTAGAAATCATTTGGGTGTTGCAGATGTCACATGGGCTGGACAGCCATTCAGGCCGGGAAGGAAACAGAAAACAGACCCGTAAGGAAGAGACGGACGGACAGCCCCTGTAAAATAAGAGATATCGCTGGGGAGTTTTTATTCCCCCAGCACACTAGATGGCAGCAGTCCAGGATATCCACGCCCAGTGGGAAGCCAGCAGGGCATGCTGGGAGATGTAGTCTGGCAGGGGCTGGGGTCACAGGGTGCCACAAGAGGGCGTTGCAGGGAAACAAGCTCCCTATTGTGATGATGGACGTCCGTGTGATTGATTGGGCAGTCACCCTGGCACTGGAAGGAATGTAATAAAAGGGACGGCACTCCCTTATCCAGGCGAGACGGGGCTGGGTGGTAGAGGGGCAACACTTGACTGGAGGAGGGCAGTGCGGCGGGGAGAGACTTAGTGTAGAGAGTTTTGTGCTTGTTATTTATAATAAAAACCTTCCTTTATTTGCACCCAGGACTGTGCTTGCGTGTTGGTGTCGGGGTTTGGGCTGGCTGTCGCCCGGGTTTCCATCACAGTGTAAAGAGTACAATGGATGCACTGACTGAGAGCGTATGGGTTTCTAAAATGAACATCTGTTCTTTCTGCTCATTGTTCTGACCAGGCTGCTCTTCATGAATGCTCCCTCCACGCATCATGCCGAGGAGTGATTCAAAGATATCTCCGGCCTGGTCACGGATTTGTCCTGTTAGGGGACGTTTCTTTCTTTAATAAGATGTGAAGTTTCTATCACACATCCTGTGTTAGCCATCATGGATGTAGTGAGAAGTTTAATGGCCCGAGAGATTACAATAGGAAAGCTCGGGCCTCTTCTTCAGGCAGGACGCGTTATGACGAGTGACCAGTGACTCCATCTCGCCTGAAGAAGGGCCTGAGGTGCACGTTGTAATCTTTCTAGTTAGCCATGAAAGGGGCTTAACTTGGCCCAAGTCCCGAGACTCTGAACAATCCACCGAGCGACTTTTCGAATAACCAAATTGTGTCTTGCTATGTAAAGTCACTGGGCTTATGGGTAACTTCAGAACACAACAAGAGAGAAAAGAACGATACTAAAAGTGACCACGTTACAAGACGGTCTGAACGGAGACAAGCGTTCAGTGGCCAGAGACGAGGATTGTTGGCATCTCTCGGAGTGACAGACCCACATGGCATAGAGAAACTTCCTCAGACTTTGATGGACGGTCACCTTATCCACAGATCGTTGTTCTCCTCTCTTGCTAAATGAGTCTTAGCCTGGAGAGGTCTGTTCATGTTGCACATTTTCAAGGTCCTCCAATGCCGTGTGTGTCCATATAAACACCGAGAAGTCCAGTTTCTGTATTCCATGTCTGCCCGAGTTGCATATTGTAATCTGTTTAGTTTGCCAGTTAAAGGCGTCACTTTGCTTGACTCCCCACCACGTGAACACTTTAAATGGCGGTGCCTCTGTCGTCAAGTCCGCTTCTGTATTCGCTGTTACAGGCCACCTAAACTGTAATGAAAGCCCCAAATAGAAAGACACAAGAACTCACGTCGACATGGAGCCAGAGGTGGTGCTTCTTACAGACGTCCGCAATCTCCTGCAGCGGGTCAAAGGCTCCAAACACCGTTGTGCCAGCGGTAGCGCAGACCAGAAACGGCACGGCCCCCTACAACAAAACAGAACAGATGGGAGTGAGAGGGGGTCTCGTTAGGGCCACACACACACACACACACACACACACGTCACGGCTCTTCAGCACTTTACTACCAAACAGCAGTAAGGGGGTCAGTCCTGTGAAGTAAGACAAAGACCCCAAACTTTGGCACTTTGATTCTTTTTCGGTTCTTTTAACAAACAAATCCTTTGACTTCTAAAGTGACTGAAAGGAATGTCCGGGTTTGCAAAAGTCCAAAGAACGAAGCTGTGCAGAATGAAACAAGAGCAGTAGTGAAGAAATGACACTGCCTTAGCGAGACTGGCACGATAACTCACTTTTATTTCTAGAACTCACACGTACGCACCATTGCAGTCTGGGTTTCCACTGGTCCAAAGTGTGAAGCCGATCAGTTTCAAGACATCTTCATCCATCCATCCATCCATTTTCCAACCCGCTGAATCCGAACACAGGGTCACGGGGGTCCGCTGGAGCCAATCCCAGCCAACACAGGGCACAAGGCAGGAACCAATCCCGGGCAGGGTGCCAACCCACCGCAGGACACACACAAACACACCCACACACCAAGCACACACTAGGGCCAATTTAGAATCGCCAATCCACCTAACCTGCATGTCTTTGGACTGTGGGAGGAAACCGGAGCGCCCAGAGGAAACCCACGCAAACACGGGGAGAACATGCAAACTCCACGCAGGGAGGACCTGGGAAGCGAACCCAGGTCCCCAGGTCTCCGAACTGCGAGGCAGCAGCGCTACCCACTGCGCCACCGTGCCGCCCCTAGACATCTTCACTTCTTAATAATAATAATAATAATAATTCATTACATTTCTATAGCGCTTTTCTCAGTATTCAAAGCGCTATCCACACAGGGAGGAACCCACGATCTTCCACAGTCTCCTTACTGCAAAGCAGCAGCACCACCACTGCCACGCCACCTGCACCCATTGACTCAAAACGTCTTCCTTTAAGCACCGATCTCAATTTAGGAAAATCACACAACGCAGGAGACACGCAGTCTCCCCGTAGGCCTCAGTAAGCATTTGAGCAGATTCCACTGGCGGTTTGTTCAGTTTAACTAAACATGACTTTTAAACTTGGCATGATTCTGGCACACAAGGGGAAACACAACTGCATTAAAACTAAACAGTAGAGAGCTTGGACCTGTTTAAACCGTCATGGCAGGGGCTCATCATCAATTCTCACTGCTTTGTTTAGGAGATACAAACACAGTCTCATTATTTAATAGACAAACCTCGAATGCAGAACGTCTGTCGGCCGACGTTTGTACCCATC
Organism: Erpetoichthys calabaricus; assembly: GCF_900747795.2. NCBI lineage: Eukaryota > Metazoa > Chordata > Cladistia > Polypteriformes > Polypteridae > Erpetoichthys > Erpetoichthys calabaricus. The sequence goes on from NC_041406.2 coordinate 537,164, forward strand.
AGCACAGCTTATCAGGTTTACATGGCAGCATGTTGGCGTATCACAGGTTACTACTGTACAGCAGGAACACGAGAGACAGAGAAAACAGAAATAGGCAAAGCTCGCCCAGGGCACTAGAGGGCAGCAAACCCAACAGGTGCCCAGTAATAGAGAGGGGCAACCAGAAGAACAGACAAGAGGGTCCTGCTCGGCGGCCAGCAGCACATGGCAACTAGCTGAAAGAGCTTGGACTGACTGACCATTACAGGCCGAGATTAGACAGCATGGCAGAATGGCGTCTTTCTCGTGGGCAGCACGTGGTCCTCACGTGGAGAAGGGGGGGCGCCGCTTGTGGCTGTTAGGGAATGAGAAGCTGCATTGGAAATTCAACTCTTCAGCACAACCAGAGACTTAGGCCGTGGTCTCCAGAAAACAAACCAGCGTGAGGCTCAGTCAAAGCGAGTAACAAACTCTGGTCAGATATGGACCGCTGACATTCAAGACCTAAAAAGCAAAAAGTTAACGTATGACATTTTGAGAGTTCCGTTTAAAAAGTTCAGACATCAAAGAGGTCCTTGCTGACCGAGTGTGACGAGAACCGGCCACTCGGCCCTCTCCACAAGCTCGTCCACTCCAAATTAAACTCAAAGTGAGACGTGAAGGTCCCTAAACTCGTCGTCTCTACCACCACTTGACTTGCCAATTTATTTCATGTACTACAGAGAAAAACTTTCTATCATTTGGGTAAAATGGACCCTCATCAAGATTCCAACTGTGTCCATGTGCTCTTGTTGAACTCATTTCAAAGTGTTCTTCAGGAAAAAGTCCTATTAAATAACATCTGGGATCAGAAATGTCCTTCATAAACTTAACCCCACGTCACCTCTTTATCTTCACTGTATTAAACTTTAAAGGTTCGCATTCTTCCATTTTTCTCATAGTCCATAGCCTGGTCACTCTTTTCTGACCTTTCGCTAGCCCCTCTTTTATTATGGAGGACCCTAACGCCCCAGATGAGGCCTGACTAGTAAGTTCCACAAATGACATGTAATCTCCCCTGGCTTGGTGTAGAGAGTCCATGATGAATCCACAAGGGTCCTCTTCATAAGCTGTAGCTTCAGACCTCCCACTCATATCTAATATTTCTAATTCTCCACGTGTAATAATTCAAATGTCATGCAAGTAATCTGCCCAAGTCCTCCTGGGACCGTTTCACCGATTCGGCACTGTCTGCCCTTCCATCAGGTTTGGCATATTCTTATCAGGTCACCTGCTATATGGACGTTACATTAACAAGATCAGCGTCCCAAGCCCGGACCCCTGATAGGCACCACTAGCAATGTCACCTAATTCTGATAAAGTAAAGTAAATGCTGAATCTCAAAAAAAAACAAAATATAATGCTGCAAATATTGAGGAGCGAACCCTGCAGATTGGCAAAATGACAGAAATATTGAGGAACTTCAGCAAACTCCAAGAAACACATTAAAGTCAACGTGAAAGGAGAAAACGAAACTGCAGGGTGGCTGTAATGGCCGGGGCCGCGAGTTATGACGTCTTAATGAGGAGGCAATCCAAACAAGACAAAGAGCAGAGTATTCCTGGATAGATAACGTGTACCTGAACATTCATGAATTATACCCTGAGATCATTTCCAGCAAGATGAAGCAGGCTGGCACACGTCAGCTCGCAGCCTGGCACAAATGGGGTAATTTATTGGCAATCGGGTCATTTCAAAAGGGACTATGGCCACCTCATTCCCTGGGCCTGTCACCTCCGGAACTCTTCCTTTGTGGAGCGCAGAAAGGAAAAGTGTATAAAAGCCTCATACATGGGGACAATTTGCTGTGGGGTACAAAATCCGTACATTTTGTTCCATATTTTTGTTTTACTTTGCTCAAAACAACAACAGATGAACTGCATTCAGAGCACGTCAAGGCATATCCTCACTTTTAAAACAGCTGTTCAAACAAAGAAAGGAAAACATGCTGGTGCCTAAAGCTATCAATTAGTTTATAACCTGGGCATCTGGGACAACAAGTTGCTAAACTGGTTTACAGTCTGGGAAAGGAAGACATGGCAATACCGCAGAGAACATCAAAGAAGTTTTACTGTTTGGGAAAAAACGGAGAGTGAATTCATTCATCATATTGACAGCCGGCCAATCAGAATATCTAACAGTCACATCTTGCAAAACCCCCCAGTAGAATTTTAGAATAAATATGCTTTGTCTGAGGAGTGACATAGGAGAGAGGAAGAAGAAGAGACAAAGATGTCTGGAGAAGAGAACAGAGCGACATGTGGCCATTTCCATCTGATCATCAGAAAAGCACCTCATGAACAACTACGAGTGCTAAGATCACAAGCCGCCTGCGACGTTCATCCTGGTCATCTTTAGTTTTTCTAAAGACTATGTATATCCAGCCTTTACTACCAGTCCTATTTTCTATTATTCTTTGTTCTACTGGTATTATTATTATTCCTGTAATAAATACCGTGCTGCTTTTAACTTTCTATCCTTTGTCTTCATGTCTAGTGTGACTGAAGTAATAAGGTCGATTTCTTTGAGCACCTGGTGCAGCCGGAGGTTTGCCGTACGCTTTGTGCTGTCAGGTTTATTAAGGCTGAGGGTGAGAACTTCACCCAATAGTAGGGAACGGGACGTCAAGTGAGGCATTCTGGGCTGATAAATGGCTGATAGTCAAGGATGCTGAGTCTTTGTATGTTTAAATGTATTCTTGGAGACCCAAATTAATATTTAGGTCTGAGATATCACTAAAACTTCGTTATGTTGTTCGTATGTTGAAGTGCTGAGAGAGCGACAGGCTGTGTTATTCCTAAGGTACTCATGTGGTTTAAAGTGCCGGAGGTTAACTAGCAGTGTGTGTGTCATTCATGGGGCACTGCTGAGTTTAGGGTCTGAGTGTGTGTGCACATCTATGTATGTGTGTGTGTGTTAATGTTAAGGTGCGACCGTAAACCAACCCAATAACAAATCTGATGAGTCCACTCACCCCTTGGTAAAGGGTAACTAGAGGGGAACACCACGATAACACACAATTACAGCAGCGCCGTGTCGATATGCATTTGTGAGAAGAATGTGATTGGATCGTTTACTTATCTATCAAGGTATGCACTGGACTGGTTTCGTTTCTGTCGCTTCATTATTACGTGAGTAACACATCAGAACTCAGAGCCCTCCCTCAAGTTGTGAGTGATCATAATGACACAAAGGTGTTTAAATTGTCTCCAAGAGCTTCGGAAGCATCTGCCAACTATGCCAGATAATTATTGTGGTGAAAAAGTGATTTGAGCCATGAGGCAGCTGTTCTAACCACTGCGTCACCGTGCCTCAAACGACACAAGACACAGATGGAATGAAAATGCAACAAATGGCCACAAACTATAGTGTATATTATATATATATAGTGTATATACGTATCATTGAGCTCACAGAGTTGAAGTCTTGGGTGTCTGACGTCAACACAACCGGAAGGTCTTTTTATTTCCAGTGTCTGTGCGGACGCTTTGCACTTTTTTCTTTGATGAAGAAGACACAAACATCTTGTAAACAGAAATACACATTTCATTATTATCATTATTTCTTTCTTGGCAAGGAAAGAGCTTGTTTAAGGCTTGTTTTGGATCACAGCGGCAGCACATGGTTAATTGTGCATGCCAATCAGCTATGTGGCACTGTGCTGCCACTGCTTGTGTATCCAAGTTAGAGATCCCATGGCAGTACTCATAATGTTCTCAACAGGGTCAGATCACGTACCCTTCAAATGAAAACGCTGATACACTGATGGGGTCATGACATCACAAATGCCCAAAGCTGACTGGCACTGACCTTACAGCGCGCATGCATGAAAGTTCTGCACATGGCTGCTACAGCTCTGTGATGTTATGTTGGCCTTGCAAAGCATTATGGGGTGCTGGGAATAAAATATTTGTCTAAGCCAGAAAATATTCAGCAAACAAGATCAGCGGAGAATGGAGCACATTCCCTGCAAAATATGCGCTTGGCAAGCTGTGCAGATCAGGACTGGCTGCGAATCAGTCTCATTCATGACCTTCTGATAGACGGTCTTAGATCATCTGAAGTCGCACCACACAGACAGACAGGCTGGTGTCCAGTGCTTTGCTATCACAAGCAGGAATTCTAAAGGTTACTTGTTACAAAATTAAATCGTAGGCAGCACATACTTGCACACTTACCACAATGGAAAATAAGGAGAAAAATACTGCAATACTGTTAGGTGTGTTGGCTCATCTTAGTTTTAATTTTTCTTAAAATGGCACACATCAGCCACTTCTCACCTCCTTCAATCTTTACTTCTCTCTCCCACCTTTACAGGACTCGGTGCAAACTCTCCTCAGCCCAAATTACAATACAATAAATGCACACTCGTGGTTCTAGACCATGTGATGGACACAATGGATGGACTGGCGTCCTGACGGAGAAGGAGAGTGGTCCCCTAACTTAGCTGAGTGGCCATTATGGAAGGATGATGGCGAGCTTTGTTGGGCTGAATGGCCTGTTCTCTTCTAGATTGTTCTAATGATGTAGATGGATGTTCAGCTTGGGAGAGATGTCTCTCATTCACCTTCCAAGTCAGAAAGAAAACACAGTGGATGGACTTGGGGAGACAACCTGCCAAAAACAGTCAGTGCTCCAGTTTGGACGCCCACAGGGTGGCATGGGAGTCGTAGTTCAGAAGAGTGCCCTGTTAGGGTCCCTGGGAGCTGCTGGGAGAGGACTTGCCTGTTTAAGAGAGGTCCGGCCTGATCTAGAAGTGCTTCCCAGTTGCTGTGTCATGGCACTGGAGTTGCTCCCAGGCCCAGCACAAAAGAAGCCACTTCACTTTGGGAACTGGAGGGGAGCAGGTGGGCAAAGCTTGCCTGGAAGGATGGCAGGATTAAGGAAGAGAAGAAACAATTGTGCTGTTTTGAGTAGGAAGTCCTGAAACATCTCTTCCCATTCTCAAGAACCACTTGTTATGCCCCAGGGTGCCCACAGCTGGCATCTTTCACAAACCCTGGTCATCGATAGTCTTGTACAATGAGGTCTCAAACCAGCAGAGGTTCACGTAAACATGCATAGTGCAGTTTTATTCAAAAACGATCAAAACAAACCTCCAAGAGTGCAGAGCAGAAAGTCTGCAATAAATAACCAATTCATAAAAACAGAGTGAATGTTGAGGTTCAAATCCCAACATTGAAAAGCAATTAAAAATCACAACTGGAAACAGAGTGAGGATCAAACTTCACTTGCGCCACAGCACATCCTTCCAGTTTTTGTGCCTCTGCAGCTCAGCTCGGCTATAGAGGGCACCCTCTGGCAGGCACAGTCACCACCAACCAACCCTCCGTGTCCATGGGCAGGCAGCTCACGAGCCCTACATCCTTCTCCCACCATTGTTCCTGAGTGCCAAAGGGAACCTCACAGAGCGGACTGTCACCCCAACTCCAACTCGATCATCAGCAGGACCCACGCAGGGCCTTGTGCCAACCACCATGCCTCTTCTCTGCTGCACTGGCCCTGACACAATCCTGACTGCCAGCCATCTGGATCTCCCAACCAAATGAATCTTTTTGGAATTCTTTTTGTCCTTTAACACCTTGAGGGCCCTGGTGGTCCAGCTAACAACCCACCCGCCGAATGTCAAGCACTTCACAGCTGACCTGATCTGTCCTGCATGTAACAAACATTGGTGTCTCCTCTCTCGTCGAGCTCCACCGCTCCGTATACACAGGCACAGTCTGGACACGGGTTTTAGTATTTTGGTTCAATTCAATTATTTATCATTAAGACATCAGGATAAAATAAGAGGAAGAGGAACAGAAACGGTCTTGTCTGCAGTGCTTGAGGAGCTGTGCGTGTTCTGATGGTTTATTATGAGGGTGATGTGATGAACAGAATCTCGATAATTTAGATTGGGGCACTTTACTAAGCACATCATTATGTACTTTATTTTATTTATTGAATTAATTTTCATCAAGTGCATGGACTACAGATTTGTCACAGTGACGTGATTTAGGAAGGCAACCAATGGAGGCTCTGAGATGGACAGCCCTGGTCATAGTCATGTTGGAGGAAGTCATCAATGATTTATTTATTTATTTTATTATTATTGGACAGAATGAGACAACCAGTGAAGTGAAGAGCACAGCAGAGACCCCCCCGGCTTTGTGTGTTTTCAGCCCAGTGCACTTACTGGTTGAAGCCCACGCTGTGCAAGTGGCTTCAGCTACTGATCCTTTGTGGAAGCCATCGCCTTGGAGCCAGTGGTGATTATGGGGTGACAGGTGTGTCCTCCACAGTCAGAGTACAAGTGACAGCATGCAACCTCAGCAGCCAGCACTTCACAACCCAGGCAGATCACAGATACACAGGACCTGTCCAGCATCTGCCCCATGGAGACCAGCGGGCACAAGGAGGGGGACCACTCTCCAGTGCCAAGCTGTAACAGTGCAGCGGTAAGCTGGGTGAAGGGATGGAGCGGGTCACTGAGAGGGACCAAGTCTGATGGTGGACCACAGACGAGCTTCACGCACTCTCTGTTTTCTATCGGCCTGAAGACGAGGTGGCAGCGGCGGTGGCTGCTCAAGTGTCCTGCGTGTGTTCCTTTTGAGAAAGGCAAAGTGAAGAGGAGGTCAGTCTGGCACACGGCGCACCACGCTGACCTGATCAGGTGCCACTCAGTACACAGGCGGCAGATCACCTGCTGTACATTTGGATAAGAGGCCCATCGTGATGTTACTTGGGTCCACAGCCCAATGTTTCTCCCCGACTTTTGGACAATGCACACTTTACAAGGTGATAGCAGCACAGACTAAATAATACTAATGGTGACTTCTTCTCTACGTGGATGAGATGTCTAACTGAATGAGCGTTTGGTGTTCATCTCCTAAATGCTGGGTCATACGTGGCAACCTCAGCATCCCTCGTATTCCCTCTCTATCTCTCACCTCTTTCTTGGCTCGTTGGACTTGTTTCTCCAGCTCCTCAGGTATCATCTTACCTCTAAAGGACACAGATTTAAGACTTTTCAGTTACACACAATATTACACACAGGGAACAGAGCTGCATGATGTGCCAGAGGCTCAAGCACAACAGCGTATCGACCTGCTTTGACGGCCCCTCTCATACCTGTCATCCGATGAAACTGCATAAACATTTTTCATGCCTATTCCAAGGAAGGCAGCAGCTTTGCTTATTGAGTAGTGGCACTGGAAGAAAGAAAAATACAACATCACCATCAGAATCATATTACGTACCTCACACCAATTCAAAGAAATCACAGTTCCATTACAAAACAAGTTACAGGTACGGATGACACACCATCAAGGCAACCGTCGACTTGAACAACGAGAAACATCTAAATACACACGCAAGTCAACTCGTGCCTCACACAACAGATCACTCAGACGATGGGACTTCTGCAGCCCTGAATACTCTCATCTCTCTCATAGAAAGTGATTTCTTATTTTATAGGCTAGAATTCAGCAAAAAGACAACAGAAACATAAATCAGAGGAAAAACTCCAAGGTGTGACTGACTGAACGCTGGCTCTCTCTTCAGTGGCGCCAAGTCAGCTTCATCTGTAAAGCCGAACTGGGACAGCGAAGAGTTGTCTACCTCAATAAAACGCCAGGCCGCCAGAGCTGGTGCAGGACACCGAGACAGAGCCCTTCGCGAGGACGTTAACACGACGAGCTTTACAAACGGCTCAAAAAATGAAAGGAACGCTTGGGAAACGCGACACAAAAACTCAATAGTGACATGGAGTGAGATGGGGTGATGTGTGAGGAGGATCAACCAACAGAGGGACCCCCGAAAACCAAAGAGAACAAATGAGGTGGCAGGCAGGCGAGTCCACTTGGCCGAAACTCCAAACGGTGCTCAGTAGTTTGTATGCGCCGACCCCCCATGACTGACAATGAGATGACAGATGGCGTCCTGGGGATCTCCTCCCAGATCTGGACCAGGGCAGCACTGAGCTCCTGGGCAGGCTGAGGTGTCACATAGTGTCCTACCCAGAGGGGTCAGGCGAGTGAGGGTGGGGGGGAAGTTGCAGTCAATGGGATCAATTCCTTCACCCTCTTGTCACATGAGGCCAGGTGGGCATTGTCGTGCAACAGGAGGAACCAGCATTGGGTCTGACAATGGGTGCAAGGATTTCATCATCAAGGTGCCCACCGTTGTGAGGTCTGTGTGTCCCTCCATGGATATGCCTCCCCCCCAGACTGACCATCACTGACCCCCCCATCAGCCCAGTGATGCTGAACGATGTCACAGGCAGCAGAACATTCTCCACGACTTCTCCAGACCCTTTGACGTCTATCACATGTGCTCAGGGTGCCAGTTCTGGTATTCTATGGCAAATGCCATTCGAGCTCCACGGTGCCCACTAGAGGACATTGTCGGGCCCTCAGGCCACCCTCATGAAGTCTGTTTGGTTATCATTTGCTTATTTGATTTTAAGATATCTGTATGTTCACCCATTGTAGTTCTGGAGGAGGAGGTAGAAATAGCGACAGAATAGAAATACGTAGGACCTCACTGTACCTCGATAACTGGAATACTAATACCAAAAAAAAATCTCTAAATGCAACCAGCGCTTATATCAACTCAAACTATTTAAAGTAGACCAGGACCTCACGTTGTCCTTTTATCGCAGTCTGTCGTCACTTTCAGTTTCATTGTCAAAATGACAAACCAAAACTCAAAAAAGCTCCAGCAGATTACGAAGTATGGAGCTAAAGTTATTGAAGATGATGAAGATGATGTGACGTGTGTGTGTGTGTCAGAGGGCAATGTCAAAGAAACTGGAAATCACCTCCACTGAGGACAGACGTCCATTACATGTAGAAGTACACTCGAGTAAATCAGGAAGGAGAGTCGCTTTGAAAAGCCACACAAGTCGCTCCAGAAGTTCCCTTCTTCCTTGTGCCATACGACTTCTCAATAAGAAATATCAGAGATAATGATTAAGGTTTGGTTAAATATCCTGTTTTGGTGTCATTACGTGTTCTCTAACTGCCTTACCTTCACCTGTCTTGTTCTGTTTGTCTGTTTTATTTCATTCTGTCTGTTATCAGATACAACTGAGAAGGCACATTTCATGTTTTCTTGTGTAAGATGACTAAATAAAGAAACCTTAAACCTTCACACCAGTGGCCTGCCAGCCGGAGGTCATTTTGTAGGCTCTGCCAGTGCTCACCCTGTTCCTCCGGTGGGTCCTACTGACGGGTTAAGGACCTTCTATGGCCCCCCCTGTCCAGCCCTCCTACAGGAACTGCCTGCCTGTCTCCTGGAATCTCCTCCATGCCCTTGGGAGACACAGCAAACCTTCTGGTGGTACTGATGTGCCATCCTGGAGAAGTTGGACCACCTGTGCCAGCTCTGTAGGGTCCAGGTATGGCCCACCTCATGCTGCCAGTAGTGACACTGACCATAGACAAATGCAAAACGAGTGACAAAACAGATGAGGAGGGACAAATGTCAGTGGCCTCCCTCCAGCTGTTACTCCTGTTTTGGGGGTCATCTCCTTGTTGCCCCTCTAGAGGCCCTGAGACTGATGAACAAGCCCCTCTGCTCCTTGACATGTCACTGACTTGGTGCTATACTCTGTGTTCCTTTCATTTTTTAGAGCAGTGTATTTTGATGGTCTCTGCACATTTGTTAGGTGACCAGTTACAACGTAAAATGACCCTAACGGAAGTTACTAGAATGTATTTGATTTCGCCTTCATGCTGATGTGTCTACTCTTATTGTCTTCACATTAAACAAGGGCTTCAGATCTTTTTCCCACGTGTGGTCTGGTAGCTGTACGCCGTTATCAGCATTCCTGTCTAGAACAGGGAGGAGCGGCCATTGTGGTGTCCACGTGTAGAACTGCTCTCACTGTAAAGCCGCATTTCAGACTCTGCTCTGTAAGTAACTTTGTGGTGTTTCTGATTGATTGTTTAAATTATTATGATAACGTACAGCAGGCTTCTTTTGCCATATCTGTTTTACATGTTCATCAAAGGTCAGGTAGTCGAAGAATTTAAAAATACTTTGCTATGTGCCCACTGCGGGTATTTCCTCAGTAGCCCCGTGTGTCCGGACCCCTTGACTGGCACCTTCTCTCTCACATTTCCTTCTCAGACTCTGCTGTGATTTTCCTCTCCGACTGTCCGGTTTACGCTTCCCTTCCCTGATGGCGACTCTCGCTCAGTCGGCCTCCTTGTGTGTCTCACACTTGCACTTCGTCTTTCAGTAACGTCACCAAAACCAAACGGACCAATCAGAGCGCAGCCAGACTGGCCAGTGAGATTGAGGGACTGGACACACACACACAGACCTTACAGCTTTATTATCCGGCAGATGCACGGATTCCATTCTGTGAATTTTTCATAAACTTTGCTGTAAACGACTTTAAAAGAAAAATCTAAAAGGCTTTATGAAATGTTAATTCAGTTCACGGCTGACCCATGTACAGTACGTAAGGAATTTACTAGAACAACGACAAGTGTCACTCACCTCTTCTGAGGCAAACATAACCAGTCTTGGGAGCCCCGAGAGACCCTCATCTTTAATATTCGGACAGTGCTTGTACCGGGCCACGTTGACAGCATACATGTTGGAAACTGAGCCACCTGCAGAAATACACAAAAATCATCTCCAGTCCTCACGACCAGCACTGCTGTGCTTCACCATTTCATACGACACCTACAAGCCGAGCAACATGACAAACAATCGTCTGCTTGACATCCCCCTTGGATTATACAACCACTACGACCCCATCTTTGTTTGGAACACTAGAACTTCAATGTTCTACCACTACCATCCATTATCCAACCCATTATATCCTAACTACAGGGTCACAGGGGTCTGCTGGAGCCAATCCCAGCCAACACTGGGCGCAAGGCAGGAAACAAATCCCGGGCAGGGCGCCAGCCCACCGCAGTACTGGATTTAGGGAGACAAATGCCAGTGGCCCCCCAACAGCTCAGGTCAATGACGGTGACGTCTGCACATGCTCTGTAGGTTTACACCTGGTACTCTCCATTCTTTCTACAGGTGGAGTTAACTGTTAACACTAATTTGATCGAATGCCGGTGGATCAATGGAGGAGTCGCCACCTTTGTCGTCTGCTGTACTGGTTTAGGGCTTGGCACTTGGCCGTCCTGCTCCAAAATCAGCAGGTGTCAAGAAATAAAATACGGGGAGATCTGCTGCCTCGCTGCTCCAGTGACCCGGGTTCAACTGCTGCCCCTGGTTGATGTCTTTGTGAAGTCTGCGCTCGCACATGTGGGGCTTCACCTTCATCATCAGCAGAGTTTAGATTTCACTTTTACGGTCCAAGTGTGCCTCCTACGTTGGCGTGCATGTGTGTTCAAACGTGCCCAGTAACAGACGTCAATCCCAGCCATGAACTGTTTCTGCTTTCCATTCAGTGCTCTTCAGTTAAAACAGACGAGTACATCTGACTCTTCATCATCAGAGTCAGAACCCTGAAGTCAAACATCACACATACTGAGTTCACTGTAAAGGAAGAAGTAACAAATAATAATAATAATATAATAATAATAATAATAATAATGTGACTGCCACTTTCCTTTCTTCTTCTTTGCGTGGCTGCAGCACCAATTTGCACTTCACTGTGCCCCCCTAATTCTGCGGGTATGTACCCATTGCCAATGCTGTCATGTGCCTTCTTTAATTAACAACCTCACGTCCACGAAGTGCTTACACTCCCATTAACAGGAACACGCGGACCTCCGTCAGCTTCTACACTTGCGTCCCCCCCACCAGCCGCCATTCTGTCAAAAGGTGCAGCACCAGTGGAGGAGCAGCCGCTCCAAAGAGCTCACATCCACACGCCGTTACGTCACTTACCGTAGATACTCGTGTATAAGTCGGGTCTCGAAACCCAAAAAAATCGATCGTAAAATCAGACCCCGACTTATACGCCCGTTTAAAAATGTGACCCTTAACTTCGCCTTCTTGCCTCCTCCAATCTCGCTCATCAGTTTCTCAGACTTTTATTGCAGCAGCACAGTTACCAATTTCTTTCTCCACTTTTAATTTAAAACCAGCTTGATATTTTCCTCTGAGATAGATAAGGGACGCTCTTACGATAAATAAAGGTGTACGAGGGGGTGAGATACACAAATCAGTGCAAACGTGCGGGTATTAAATACCACAGAAGAGAAAGGCCGTGTGCTCCGTGGTGATTCTCTCAGGCGGGCAGGCGTTGGCATATCATAATCTCTTGGACCAATAGCGGGAGTTTTCCACATTCGATTTTATAAAATCCCGGAGAGTATACGGTCAAATCAAGTCCCGACTTATCCACGAGAGAACTTGAATGTGAGTGGGTACGGTAACCGCCACTCATACACGGTAGCCAATCACATGGTGGTCTCCATTCATTGGTCTGGCGCTGCGTTACACTCGCTAGTCACAGAGACAAACCTCAACTCAAATAGTGCCAAGTAGGTGTCCCGATAAAGAACTCCTCATATTTGGAAAAATGAAGAAACAGTAAAGGGCCGCCAGTACAAAAATATTTAAAATGTGGAACAGGTTCCACGTTTAATATTTAACAAGTAAAGCACAAAGACTTCAAAGTTTTCTTTGCATTTCCTCATAAAGATTTTGAAATGTTGATTATCTCTTTTTTGTTAAACCCAACAAGTGGCATCACCAGCACCGGGCACAAGCTAATGAGGCGAGTTCTACTTTTAGATTCGGATTTCATGTTTTGGTTTGTCAGTCACCTTCAGAAATAAGAAAACAAAAAAACCCAACTGGCTATTTGATAACAATAATTCTTTACATTTATATAGCGCCTTTCTCACTACTCAAAGTGCTCTCCGCACAGGGAGGACCTGGGAAGTGAACCCACAGTCTCTCTCACAGCACCACCACTGCAATGCCACCTGTGAGGACTTTATCTGATTCCAAATTAAATCCTTTTTCTTCACTCAAGACTTTTGATATTCTTGTGTTGTCAGACGTGTGCACATGGGGGGCAGCCAGAGGGCACAAATAAGAGTAGCAGTACCACGCCAGACCAGGGGGGGGCGAGCTGCACTAACTTTCTCTCTCCGTCCTCTGCAGACCATCCTTGGCAAATCCCACCAGGTGTCGGTGCCACTGATGACGTCACGTCCGGCCCCGGCACTCCAGATGACGTCACTTCCGGCCCCGGCCTTTAAAGCCGGCATTTTCCCCAAACTGAAGTCACCCCTGTTTTGGACGCTGTACAATTCCCAATGCCCACTGCCTCTTATTGTCACCGTGTGCTGCTGATCTAGTAAATACGCGCCATTGAGATGTAAAAACAAACCTTCACAGAATGAAACTCAAAATGAAAGTGACCATAGAAAAGTGAAGTGCTAACCAGGACAAAAGATGCCATCTCCTCCTTTCTCCCAGCCAACATATTCCATCATCTTCTTTAAAACGACTTCTTCAATCAGCAGAAACACGGGCGACACTTCATAGGTGTATCTGAGGTGAAGAACAAGAAAATCAATTCAGTGAACAAAAATAATAACGTTTAGGAATAAACAGAGTGGAGTGTCCTGTGCTGCACTCGCTGAATACTTCATATCTGAATGTATGGAAGCCTCTGATCTTCGTCTCCTGTATTCGAGAAAGGAAAACGAATGGAAAATACGGGAAGGCCAGGTTGGAAAACATCGCTTTTGCAGATAAGTGAAGTGGTCTGCATACAACTTGAAATAACTTTACAGATACTGTACAGAAAGTGGAAGAGTGAAATGAATTACTAAGCAAGAAGCCAAAGTCAAAGTGACGCTCACTGGAGCAGGCAGGCGTTGAGAACGGACAAGCAGCACAATCAACGTGAGCTCACATCTCAACATCTCAGAAGTCTCAACTCCAATTACTTTCAGTCACAACAATTAACCAATCAGAACACCAGAAACTGAATTCAAATGTGTTGTGACATAAGGGGGGGGGCATTTGAAAATAAATTATTAGTGAATGGAGAAGATTGCTCAGATTTCTGAATCAAGCACTTGACTATAGTGATGTACTGCCCATAAGAAAAGGCAGGAATTCGTACGCCGCCAGAACCTTTAAAGTTGAAATCAGAAACAAGAAATGAGCGCCAATACGAGATAAACTGTGCGTGCCAAGGACTTCTGAAAGTGAACCACACAGTTCCTGGACTTGGGCTCCACTTGAAGGGCGCTAGGCGGTAAGCCCCTCAGCGTGCCCAGGGTACTGCACAGCTGGTCCTGCTGACTTACAAACACAGAAATGACACCCAACGGAATTCACAAAATGCTTACACGCTGGGATTGAGGGCTTCTGTAATGAAACGAGCGACCAGGGAGTAATGATCCAGTCCAGCATATAACTGGTTAAAGAAGCGCGGGTGACCTGTGGTGACAAATAAAAAGAAAAGAACGCATTAGTGACAGAAAATGATAAAGACACTTTGAAAATGAACACTAGTGAGACAGACGTCAAGTTGATTGGCTAACTGAAGAGATCACAAGGTGGTGTCGCCTGTGATGTAAGCGCAGAGCACACTGGTGTCACGTCACTACTCCTCGACATCCCTCTGTGTTTGTGACACTTTACTTTCCTCTCCACCTGCATGGCTCCTGCTTCTGGACTTTTATTTTTCTTTTTGCCAATTGTGCCGTCCCTCTTGTACTACGGAGGTCTTTCTGCACCATCACAAGTTGTCACTTCAGCTCCTCCAACCTCCACCTGCGTCACTTTAAAAGCCACCTTAGCAGACGCGTGTCTGGGAGCTCCAACAGACGCTTGTGCTTTGCTTTGCTCTAAATAACGGCAGCCTAGTCAGTCACCGCTCTGCGGACTTGACTTCTGTTCACTTTCTGAAGGCCACATTTATAAACCCAATGGTGTCTGATAAGACCACATTAGGAATGGCCTTTATTTTTTGAATTCCATCACAAGTACTTGCTGTATTGGCACATTGGCACTGAGGCACATTTAGGTTTCTGGTCGGTTTTCAGTCACGCGTCTCAGAAGAAACAGAAGAATCAAAGAAAAAAGTTTAAGATGAAATTGGATTTAAGTAAGCAGCATTTAACTGTTGGTGTGTTCTTAAATGCCCTTTGGTCCCCATGAAAACTAAGGGCTAAATAATAAATGTGTACACCAATGTTATATACTGTACACGCAGCACACAAGTCAGTCTCTGATGTACGTTAATAACTTACTGTACTGTACAGAACAGAACACCGAGGGCGGTGTCACTTACAGCAGAAACTCTTCTGACTTACAGATGGAAAAGAAAAAACTAACAAAAAGAGCTGCCATCTTACAAGAGTGACGGGACTCCGAGGCGGACCCCTGCTAAAGGACACACACACACACTGTCGTCATTAAGTGACAAGTAGGAATGGCAGCAATGCCCACAGATGTACCGAGGCAGCCAGAGACAAGCCTCTTAAACACAAACCTGTCTTGACGCTGTACTTGATGACATCCTGGCAGCGCTGCAGGATCTGCTGGTGACTTTCACCTTCCTCCCTCAGCTCCAGGTCCAGAAGCTGCTTCAGGGCATCAGGGGGCTGCCACTCACACACCTAACACAGGAAAGAAAGGAAGGAACGACTCAGCAGGGCATCACTGGCAAAGTCAAACTTGGGCAATCCTGCAGCACAGACACAGCAAGTGACAAGTGACAAGTGACACCTGCTGTACGTCTCACTGGGCCAAGAAAATCAGTGAAGCAGACAAACACACTGAGGGAGTCATCACCCGACTTTACTGAACCTTTTAACAGCCACACAGTGTCCAAAACATGCAAACGGCTACCGTCTTTCTTCAAGGACTGCTTATTCATATATACACTGTAGATATATTTACATATATATATATATATCTCATATATAAATGTCTACACGTCAAAGTGTGTCTGTCTGTCTGTCTGTCCAGCCCAGAAGTGCGAGGCTACAGCATGAAGCTCAAAGAGCCGGCAAGGTGGCCCCAAGTTGACAAGTCGGAAGAAGAACGAAGGACGAGGCTACAGCATGAAGCTGAAAGAAAGAGACTCCATCGCCAAAGTAAAACTGCCGAGGAAAGACAAACGAGAGAGAAACTCACTTAGCCGCTGACAGACAAGGGAGGTGAGCACAGCGGCAAAATGAAACGGCCGACTCTGCAGCGCAAGTTTTTTGTGACGACAGTTTCTTGGAGCCCTGGCTTTTTTCAGCATGCAAGTGAAGCCAGCAGAGGGGCATCTCCTCGTATGTATCTACACCTTCATATACTGTATATACTGTATACACTGTACATATATATAGCAAGGTGTACTGTAACCCAAATCATGTACAATTCTTTTAACATTTAAAAGTCCTTCACTATGAAGCAATTTTTGTTCTTATTAATGTCTTGGTATGCGTCGTTTAATCCTGTAGGATTGGCTCAGGTAAGTAAAACTGGGAATCAGCACCACTGATCTGGCCTTGGGATTAATAAAGTATCTATCTATCTATCTATCTATCTATCTATCTATCTATCTATCTATCTATCTATCTATCTATCTATCTATCTATCTATCATATAGTGCCTTTCACTCTATCTATCTATCTATCTATCTATCTATCTATCTATCTATCTATCTATCTATCATATAGTGCCTTTCACTCTATCTATCTATCTATCTATCTATCTATCTATCTATCTATCTATCATATAGTGCCTTTCACTCTATCTATCTATCTATCTATCTATCATATAGTGCCTTTCACTCTATCTATCTATCTATCTATCTATCATATAGTGCCTTTCACTCTATCTATCTATCTATCTATCTATCTATCATATAGTGCCTTTCACTCTATCTATCTATCTATCTATCTATCTATCTATCTATCTATCTATCATATAGTGCCTTTCACTCTATCTATCTATCTATCTATCTATCTATCTATCTATCATATAGTGCCTTTCACTCTATCTATCTATCTATCTATCTATCTATCTATCTATCTATCTATCTATCATATAGTGCCTTTCATCTATCTATCTATCTATCTATCTATCTATCTATCTATCTATCTATCTATCTATCTATCTATCTATCTATCTATTATATAGTGCCTTTCACTCTATCTATCTATCTGTCTGTCTGTCTGTCTATCTATCTATCTATCTACTGTAGACGTAACACACGGTAGGAGCAGGAACATCAGGGCTCATTTCCACGCACACTTCATTGGTTTCTTACTCCATTTTGATTGTATTTTTGTCTGAAGCGGTTTGCACAATAGGAATGTAATCATACTCTGTAGACATGACAATAAACTTGACTCAACTTGACTCCACTTCTGTGCCAAATGCCCTCTTTCCCATTTCCTTGGCTCTTGGCATTTCCTTAAGCAAATGCTTTCATAACACAGTAGGTGAGCAACTGAACAAAACAAAGCAATAGGATGAAACCTAGAAACAAAACAGCAGATATCTATCTGTAGACACGAAATCATCCTGTTTATACTGTGGAGCACCAGTGCAAAGCCTGGTTAGAAAAATGGGCGCAGTTGTGCAAATGGGGGGGTGGGGGGACAGAAGAGAATGGAATTACAAATAGGAAAGTGTTCATCAGCTGGATGTAATGTACCAGCAGGACAGTAAATTGCACCATTAATCTGAAACCATTCTGCGTGATAACCTGGTGGAGACCCCAATCCTCTCATCCACAGATCCTCATCCTAAGGAGCTACCGACTGCTCTGATGTTTTCCATTTTTTGAACATGCAGGGTATGAAGTCCACTTGTTGACGCTCATATGCCCTTACATCCCTCTTTCTTTGTGCTTCACTGTTCATTTGACCTTCTAGCTCGTCTTTCTTTCTCTCATTCTGCCCTTCATTTTTTAACATCTTCCTCATGTTCTAATCGCTTGTCATCAAAAAAAGAATTTGCTTTTGGGGTTGTATAAATTCACAAGGGGATTCATTCCAAGTAACTACATTTACAGCACAAGCAGGGTTGACATTATGTTAAGTACTGTGATGTTTCATTTTCTATACACACATACTGTATATATACACCCTGACAGTGGGAGGACTGGGGAAGAGGGCCTTTTCAGGACACTTTCTCCCCCGGACCAATGGAGGGCAGCACCCTTGGCTTACAGCAGGACCACACATTTGGAACATGGAAGCTCAACCCTGCAGGAGGAATAAAATGTGTGTTGTGTGCTGAACTTGTGTCCTCCCTGTCTGTCAGGTTAGAGGGGCTGCACTCACCCAGGGCCTCACAATACACACACACACACACATACACACATACATATACAGGTGCTGGTCATAAAATGAGAATATCACGACAAAGTTGATTTATTTCAGTAATTCCATTCAAAAAGTGAAACTTGTATATTAGATTCATTCATTACACACAGACTGATGTATTTCAAATGTTTATTTCTTTTAATGTTGATGATTATAACTGACAACTAATGAAAGTCCCAAATTCAGTATCTCGGAAAATTAGAATATCAATTAAGACCAATGCAAAAAAAGGATTTTAAGAAATGTTGGCCAACTGAAAGGTATGAACATGAAAAGTCTGAGCATGTACAGCACTCAATATTTAGTGGGGGCTCCTTTGGCCTGGATTACTGCAGCAATGTGGCGTGGCATGGAGTCGATCAGTCTGTGGGATCAGTCAGGTGTTATGAGAGCCCATGTTGCTCTGATAGTGGCCTTCAGCTCTTCTGAATTGTTGGCTCTGGCGTATTGCATCTTCCTCTTCACAATACCCCATAGATTTTCTATGGGGTTAAGGTCAGGCGAGTTTGCTGGCCAATCAAGAACAGGGATACCATGGTCCTTAAACCAGGTACTGGTAGCTTTGGCACTGTGTGCAGGTGCCAGGTCCTGTTGGAAAATGAAATCTGCATCTCCATAAAGTTCGTCAGCAGCAGGAAGCATGAAGTGCTCTAAAACTTCCTGGTAGACGGCTGCGGTGACCTTGGACCTCAGAAAACACAATGGACTAACACCAGCAGATGACGTGGCACCCCAAACCATTACTGACTGGAAACTTTACACTGGACCTCATGCAACGTGGATTCTGTGCCTCTCCTCTCTTCCTCCAAAGGAAATGCAAAATTGACTTTCATCAGAGAACATCACTTTGGAGCACTCAGCAGCAGTCCAAAGGTGAGACGCTTCTGACGCTGTCTCTTGTTCAAGAGTGGCTTGACACAAGGAATGCGACAGCTGAAACCCATGTCTTGCATACGTCTGTGTGTGGTGGTTCTTGAAGCACTGACTCCAGCTGCAGTCCACTCTTTGTGAATCTCCTTCACATTTTTCAATGGGTTTTGTTTCCCAATCCTCTCCAGGGTGCGGTTATCCCTATTGCTTGTCCACTTTTTTCTACCACATCTTGTCCTTCCCTTCGCCTCTCTATTAATGTGCTTGGACACAGAGCTCTGTGAACAGCCAGCCTCTTTAGCAATGACCTTTTGTGTCTCGCCCTCCTTGTGCAAGGTGTCAATGGTCATCTTTTGGACAACTGTCAAGTCAGCAGTCTTCCCCATGATTGTGTAGCCTACAGAACTAGACTGAGAGACCATTTAAAGGCTTTTGAGTTCATTAGCTGATTAGAGTGTGGCACCAGGTGTCTTCAATATTCTAATTTTCCGAGATAGTGAATTTGGGACTTTCATTAGTTGTCAGTTATAATCATCAACATTAAAAGAAATAAACATTTGATTAAACATCAGTCTGTGTGTAATGAATGAATCTAATATACAGGTTTCACTTTTTGAATGGAATTACTGAAATAAATCAACTTTGTCATGATATTCTAATTTTATCACCAGCACCTGTACATTTATATATACACATATACATACTCCACACTGGAAGGACCGGGGGATCAAGCGTGGTCAGAGCGTTACCTCCCCTGGAGCACTAGATGGCAGCCCCCCTGAGGAGGAGAAAGAAAGAAAGAAAGAAAGAAAGAAAGAAAGAAAGAAAGAAAGAAAGAAAGAAAGAAAGAAAGAAAGAAAGAAAGAAAGAACGAAAGAGAGTGTGTCTGGCCTGTTGAGGACGCTGTAAACAGAAACAAATCCCGTGTGCTGTTGGCACTTGTGCCTCCAGCCTCTGTCTGGGTTGGGTTAGCACATTATAGCGCCATCTGTCAGCCACAACACACACACACACACACATATACAGCGATTCCCCCACTACATCACAGATTTATTATTATTATTACTATTACTATTACTAGTTGGCTCTGCCCCCTGCTCGCCCACCCCCAGGTTTGGTTATTTTCTTGTGACTTGTTACATAGTCATTATTTTCACTTTTACTTTAAAACTTTTGTAAAAACAATATTTGTCCTTATATTCCCGTACAGCAGCTGTCCTTTTGTCACTTCATGTCTCTGCCGCTAGTGTTCTGCAGGAGGAGGAGGAGGATTTGTGAGGGCTGAACGCACACTAAGGAGATGTGCTCGGATCATCTGCTGGCAAACTGTGTGTTTTGCTTGTCGTTGTTTTAAGAGCACCTGAAGTTTGTCTGCCAGAAGCATTCCACCAACTGCTAGTTTGATGTCCGTGAACTTGTTTTAAATCGTTTCTAAGTAGGTCGTCCAACAGGTTTTGCTGCCTAAGGTTGTTCTGTGTAGTCTTGCGTGTCATCAAAGTGTCTCTCCGAGATGATCAGGTCTCAATCACTTTGCTGAACCTCCCCAGAGGTGCGCTGCACTCCTGCCACTTCACGTCTGTCCTGCAAACATTGTGAAGGGGAGAGCTGAACGCACGCTAAGGAGAAGCGGACAGATCAGCTAGCGGCTTTGTGCTGCTTCTGCCAAGTCGCCTCTTCTGCTTGTCGCTCTGCACGTTGATCATTTAAAAGCCTGTACAGCAGCTGTCCTTCTGTCTCACTGCCTTGTCTCGCGTGACGTCAAATTGTCTTCTGAGAAGATCACGCCTCGTCTCCCTGCTCTCCCTGCTAAGATTTTTTTTTGTAATAGAGAGATGTTCCTTAGCCCGACATCCACATCTCACATGTGTTTACAAAGTGTGTTTTAATAAGTTTATGTGTGTGGGGGGTATTTTAAGGCTTAAACTAAAAAAAAAATGTTTATTGATATGGTCTTTCTATATCGCGGATTTTCACCTATCACTGCTGGGTCTGGAATGTAACTTCCACGATAGGCAGGGGATTACTATATATATATTAATACACACACACACACACACACACACACACACACACACACACATATATATAGTCATCGTGGACTCTAAGCTATCGACTTCCAGACAGTGTTCAGAAGCCATGAAGAAGGCTAACAGAATGTCAGTTATATAGCGCCTTGATGTGTGGAGTACAAGTCACAGGAGGTTCTGCTCAACCTTTATAACACACTGGTGAGGCCTCATCTGGAGTCCTGGGTTCATTTTTGGGCCCACCAGACACAGCAGCGCTAGAGAAAGTCCAGAGAAGAGCAACTGGGCTGATTACAGGGGGCTACAGGGGATGAGTGATGAGGATTAGAAGAGCGGAGCCTTTACAGGAGATGAAGAGGAGACCTGACTGAAGTGTTTAAAATGATGAAGGGCATTAGTCCAGTGGATCGAGACGGTGACTTTAACTCTTTCAGGGCTGATGTCGACTTTTGTCAAAATTCAGGAGTAGAGGACGGTAATCAGCTGTAAACTGCAACAAAACTCACCCTTACATTTTAGTTTGACTCTCTTTGCTAGAAGGAAAGTTACATAGATTTGTTGATTTAACCTCAATTCCCTAAGCATGCATGAGTAGCGAAGAGCAAACAACCTCTAAAATGGTACTGACATCTGGCGTCAGACCAAAGCGAATGTGCAAAGCAAAATACTCCATGGACGTTTCACGTAATTTCCTTGAATAGGACTCTGACTTGTCGGACTCCGAATATGATGCAAGTGATCTGGAGATGGATATCAAAAGCGAAAGTGAGGTACCAGCATCATCTGATTGGTCCTCAGCTGATTGTGGTGCTGAACACTTCTGTGTAGCTGATGCACCTGCAGAAGCGTTTGTCTGATAGGACCACCACTTATGATGTCAAGAGGTACAAACCAGATTGCGCCACATGGCGACCGCCACCACCACCCACCTGCTGTGTGAAAACAGCCAGACAGCTGGCCCACCGTGCATTCCTGCTGACCATCTACGTGCCCCCACGCAGCCACTGCCACCAGAGATGCCAAACATACGCCAACAGCAGCCACCGCACATAGCAACAGATGTTTTATGTTGACTTAAGTGTGAAACCATTGCTATGTGTTTTGGAAAAAATATTCAGCCCTCAAAGAGTTAAAATGAGGTCATCAAGTACACCAGGGGGACAGTTGGAAACTTGTGAAGGGGACATTTCACAGAAACATCAGGAGGTTTGTCTTCACACAGACAACCACAGGCACGTGGGATGACAAGTGACCAAGTGGTGTGGGTTACAAGAGGACTTTAGGGACCTTCAAACTTAAGAAGAATTAGGTGGATGGAACTGGCAAGCTTTGTTTGGCTGAATGGCTCATTTAGATTATTCAAATGTTCTAATATGGATATTACATTTTTGTAAAAACTGTCAAATATAATATAAATATTTTTAAAATTACAATTTTGCTTTGCAACATCTACTTAGCTAAACAGTGGGTCATCATACCCAAGCATACGGGACATCCTAATTCAATTTTAAATACAACTGTATACTAACAAAAACAAATCCAGGACGGGTTCCTTCAGGATGAGAGTCGTGTGAGCTTGAGTCAATCTCTCTACCCTGAGAATCTTTAAATCTTATTTCTTTAGGGCAAGCAGTCATTCCCTGAAAGCTTTCTACATCATGGAGGACAGGACACTTCCTAAAGCAAAATTCAAGATGGAAATGAGTGGATATGGCCATTCAGGTACAGAGACGACACTCGGAGGGCCTTCAGGGAACAGCAGGATTGGAGGAATTCCTTTCCACAGTAGCAGGAGAGGCCTGAGCAGAGCGGCAGGACTGTTTGGGAGCCGAGCTTCATCGCCATTCTCCTCAAAACCAACAGTTTGCTTATCAAAGTCTTTCTCAGCTCCACCAAAATAGAATTGTCAACCAGAGAAAATTACAAAAGAAAATGCAGAATGCAGAAAGGTGCAAGTTACACAACTGGGGGACTTCACGGAGGAGCTTTGACATAATATATACATATAAAACCTAAGCGCCTGAGAGATCTTATAAGCACTGGAACATCTAAAATATGTTCACGTCACTGCTCAGAAAACATGGGGGATTGACAAGTGAGATGAGAGAGAGTTGTGAGAGTAGAACTGGCTAGCTGTGATACGTGGGATATTCTAACACAACACAACACAACACAATTTCTCTTTGTATAAAACAAAATCACCCAAGGAGGGTCGCAATGAGCTTTAACAGGCCCGGCCTGCAGTGGCGTACCTCGAGTTCATGCTGCCCTCCAACATACCTGAATATATTAACGCATTTAAATGGGAAATTAAAATGACGATAGAGAACAATGAAGATACATTTTGCATTGATGTATTCCTATACTGTATAGAGAAACTGCAATCATTTTTCACATCCAATTATTTCTAAGCATCAAGCAGACAATAACCGAGTGTAGACGCTGCACTGATAAGCCAGCCGTGTTCTGATTATTAGTTTAATTTAATTGCGCTGTGAACAGCAGAACCAGCGGAGAGTACAAGTGAGAGGTGGGGATGAGCGAGAAGGCATTGGGTTTGATAATGAAATGAAATTCTAAAAATTGTTTATCTTCCTAGAAATTCTTGTCGTTGTGATGTTTCTGTTCAGTTTTCTTGTGGCCTCCTAAGTTTCAGCTGCTGTGTCTGATGGCGTCACAGAAGGACAGTCTGAGAATTATCTTTGAAGTATTTGTGGACAAGAATCAGAGAGTTTGACTTTTGTCATTCATGAGTGAGAATTTTCCGAACCCTGCTGCTTACACACAAATTGTACTGAACCTTTTGGCCAATAATGCTGCCCCCAAAAATGTGCCGTCCACCCAGGGCAGACCGCCCCCTCTACCCACCCCTAGCTACACCACTGCCTGCATTTTGACAGCCCCCCAATCCCCCCCCTCCCCCCCCCGCAGCCTTGACCCTCTAAGAAGACAAGGAAAAACTCCCCAAAAAAAATGGAAGAAACCCTGGGAAAGGAAGTTCAAAGAGAGACCCCCGTCCAGGTAGGTTGGGGGTCAATACAACAACAATCCACAGAACAGAAGACAAGTCATCCTCAATACAATACAATAGTGCAATAGAAATCTTACAAATACAGAGCAGAACTCAGCAGTGGATGATATCCCATAATACAATTAGAACTGGAAGACGCACATCTGCAGAAACCTACCATGACTTACTGGGATCCACGAGAGAATGTTAAATGGATTCAAGTCTGAAACATCCCGAAGCAAACTATTAAGGAAAGCATCAGGATCCTGAACACAAGGCCCGGTTACCTAGCAACAGCACTACACTTGTGACTTAACGTCCCAGAGTTGTCACAGGAATCACTAGGGACCGACTCCAAGTGAAGGGCTTATTCTGAAATGCACTCCATGTTTAGAACACAAGAAGCTCTTGACACCTCCATCCAAACTTCAATCCAGAATGATTGTCTTGAATTAAATTTACAAGTTTCCTTATTAGGGGCTGCCCGGCTCCCAAAGTGAAGCGTAGCTGTCACCAAACACTGATCAGGCCTGACAGAGGCTCACAAGTGACAGGAAAGCCCCATGTGGCAAGCAGAAAGCATCTGCTCATGCCAGGCCAGGATCTGCCAGGAGGCACATATGCCCCTGCCATGGCAAGTAGCTTCCTGGATTCAGTCTCTAATTGCTAAACCACCAAAGATGCAGCAAATCAAAGTAAGTGAAGTCCCACATTCTGCTAGAAGGCACAAAATGGCCACACTGGACCCACTGGGAGAGCCTGTTGACAGTAACTGGGAAAACAACTTTTACCACAAGAAGCCCCACGTCACCAGTAGCTTGGCAGACCAAAGTCTCTGGGCCAGCAGCAGAGGTGTTGCATCAGATGAGATGGGAGCACATTGAGTGACGGACATCGAGGTCACTCAGGGCCCAAGCGTGTAGATCATGAAATGACAAGATCTGCTTAACCCCACAATGAATTCTTGGCTTTCACCAGAAGTGCGTCTTGAGATAAATAAGAAAAGCATTTTCTTGGCCAGTGTGACGTGCTAAGTTTAGACACAAAATGTGACACTGTGGCCAGAAAGAGAGAAATAGAATTTAAGAGGGAGGGACCGATGGGATCAGACGAAGGTAAAGTGTCCCCAGATACAGCTAGGCGTCCTGTGAAGACAGGCCAGCGAGTAATCCTGCCTTGTGTTTCATTTGTTCTCCTTCATTCTCTTGTGGACGGTGGTGATATAATGGAGGACGTCTACCACCTAGCAGCTCTCATAGATGAAGCAAAAGATCCCATGTGAACACTCGGGGATAGAGGGACACTAAACGACCAAAATGTCACACACCTTGTACTTGACAAAGAAAATGTTTTAGTTGTCTATAAAGCAGTTCTCATCCAGCCCAGTGACAAAAGGGCAGAAACTGTCACACACGATGACTTCAGTCTCAGATTAGAAATGTCACCGTGCTAAAAACCTGCTGCAGTCACAGACGAGGGCCCTGGAAGAGACGCCACTGATATTCACTTCATACTGTTCTGTATGTATGTCTGTATGAATGTATGGAACTCACAGAGGTGACAAATGACATTTGATTCGAGTTTCTTTTACTTGTACAGTTAGGTCCATAAATATTTGGACGGAGACCACTTTTTTCTCATTTTGGTTCTGTACATTACCACAATGAATTTTAAATCAAACAACTCCGATGCAGTTGAAGTGCAGACTTTCAGCTTTAATTCAGTGGGGTGAACAAAACGATTGCATAAAAATGTGAGGCAACTAAAGCATTTTTATAACACAATCCCTTCATTTCAGGGGCTCAAAAGTAATTGGACAATTGACTCAAAGGCTATTTCATGGGCAGGTGTGGTCAAGTCCGTCGTTATGTCCTTATCAATTAAGAAGATAAAAGGCCTGGAGTTGATTTGAGGTGTGCTGCTTGCATGTGGAAGATTTTGTTGTGAACAGACAACATGCGGTCAAAGGAGCTCTCCATGCAGGTGACAGAAGCCATCCTTAAGCTGCGAAAACAGAAAAAACCCATCCGAGAAATTGCTCCAATATTACGAGTGGCAAAATCTACAGTTTGGTCCATCCTAAGAAAGAAAGCAAGCACTGGTGAACTCAGCAACACAAAAAGACCTGGACGTCCACGGAAGACAACAGTGGTGGATGATCGCAGAATCATTTCCATGGTGAAGAGAAACCCCTTCACAACAGCCAACCAAGTGAACAACACTCTCCAGGGGGTAGGCGGGCGTATCGATATCCAAGTCTACCATAAAGAGAAGACTGCATGAAAGTAAATCCAGAGGGTGCACTGCAAGGTGCAAGCCACTCATAAGCCTCAAGAATAGAAAGGCAAGATTGGACTTTGCTAAAGAACATCTAAAAAAGCCAGCACAGTTCTAGACAAACATTCTTTGGACAGATGAAACCAAGATCAACCTCTACCAGAATGATGGCAAGAAAAAAGTATGGAGAAGGTGTGGAACAGCTCATTATCCAAAGCATAGCACATCATCTGTAAAACACGGTGGAGGGAGGCAGTGTGATGGCTGCCAGTGGCACTGGGACACTCGTGTTTATTGATGATGTGACACAGGACAGAATTCTGAGGTGTTCAGAGACGTACTGTCTGCTCAAATCCAGCTAAATACAGCAGTCAAAGTGATTCATGATACAGATGGACAATGACCCAAAACATACAGCCAAAGCAACCCAGGAGTTTATTAACGCAAAGAAGTGGACAATTCTTGAATGGCCAAGTCAGTCACCTGATCTTAACCCAACTGAGCAGGCATTTCACTTGTTGAAGACTAAACTTCACAAACAAACAGCAACTGAAAGCCGCTGCAGTAAAGGCCTGGCAGAGCATTCAAAAGGAGGAAACCCAACATCTGGTGATGTCCAGGAGTTCAAGACTTCAGGCTGTCATTGCCAGCAAAGGGTTTTCAACCAAGTATTAGAAATGAACATTTGATTTCCAGTTATTTCATTTGTCCAATTACTTTTGAGTCCCTGAAATGAAGGGATTGTGTTCACAAAATGCTTTAGTTGCCTCTCATTTTTATGCAATCGTTTTGTTCACCCCACTGAATTAAAGCTGAAAGTCTGCACTTCTGCTGTATCTCAGTTGTTTCATTTCAAATTCATTGTGGTAAAGTACAGAACCAAAATGAGAAAAAAGTGGTCTCTGTCCAAATATTGATGGACCTAACTGTATGTGTAGTGACACACATCAGCTTGGGAGACAACTTCAGTTCCACACCACCGAGACGAAGGCTGGCGCTGTCACCCAATGCCTCTCCTCTTCTGTGACCTGCTGTTAATATTACAGTAAAGTAGAAATAAATTCTTAGCCACAAACACTTGCAGTGACCGTTGCTCTGAATCTAAATGAATGTTAAGAAACATGACTGACTCCATGAAGATCACACATAAAGGCCAACATGCTTACTGGTGAGTTATCAGAAGCAATTAGTTTAGGAAAAGACAGAGCAGCACATGTGAGGGACCGGTGAGGAGCTAGCAAGTAGTCAGCGCCCGCCACTTCAGGTCAGCACGGTTCTCTTTCACTAATTTGTTAGAATTCTATGAGGAAGGAAGTAACAAGGGTGGCACGGTGCCACAGTGGGTAGTGCTGGTGCCTCACAGTTAGGAGACCCATCTGGGTTCACTTCCCGGGTCCTCCCTGTGTGGAGTTTGCATGTTCTCCCCGTGTCCGCGTGGGTTTCCTCTCACAGTCCAAAGACGTGCAGGTCCGGTGCATTGGCGATCCTAAATTGTCCCTAGTGTGTGTGCTTGGTGTGTGTGTGCCCTACGGTGGGCTGGCGCCCTGCCTGGGGTTTGTTTCCTGCCTTGTGCCCTGTGTTGGCTGAGATTGGCTCCAGCAGACCCCTGTGACCCTGATGGAGGAAGTAACAAAAGCTTAAAGCAGAGAGGAGTGCGGAGGGTTACTTGTCTCGACTTCCTGAAGGCTTTCAAAAGGCTGGGGACCAAACTACAGTAAGTGGCAATTCAAGGCACAGCGTGGCACACAACTGGCTTCAACACACCAAGTAAATGCTTAGCACGCTGAAGGGCTGCGGTGTTTCTTCAGAGTCAGGTGATGATTCTAAAAGTGGCGTCCCTTCTTTTTAAACAGCCTACATAAGAACAAGTCGGCTTAGTCTGCAGATAACAACAAACTACGTGGACGGGCAGATAACGCAGAACCAGCTGCAGTGTTGTACGGGTACCTGGACAGCCTACGAGGTTGGGCACATTAGGGGCAGATGACGACATTTCATCAAAGCAAATAAGGCAGAAATGTTCAAAGATTCTAATAGGAGGCTTGTAACTTAAAAGGATACGTTAAGAGTCACAGTGTCACTAGTGACATCAGGACAGCATACAGACCCAGAGGATGGGACATCATGACGTGTGGCACACAAGTCACAGGAGTGTATGTGGTGTGCGCACCAGTAAGGCCTCACCTGAGATACCACAGCAGGCCACTTTCTGGCCTCCATGTTGCAGAAAAAGACAAAGAGAGGAGCAACTGAGCTGAGAGTTCTGAGAACAAACTGAAGGAGTCGAGCCTTTCCATTTTAAGTAAAGAGACGTTTAAAGGTGACCTGACTCACGTGTCTAAAGTTACAAAAGTAAAGTGGATCCCTCTAAAGGCAAACTTCACACAAATATCAGAAGGTTCTTCTTCACACAAAGAGCTACAAACACATGGACTGCACTGCTAGAACAACAAAAACTACTCACAGTTCAAAATGTTTGGTTGCACAACTGTGACAAAGGGCCTTCTCCTAATTCTCACGCTGGCAAATGTGCATTAGTCAGACATTAGTATTAGTATTATTATTATTATTCAACATGGCAGGCACCTTTTCGTTGACATTTGTTGCTTTTCTGACTGCTTCTTCCATGATTAAAGGAAAAGCTTCTTCCACAAACTTCTCCCCAGACTTGGAGTCCAGAGTTGGTCCATTAAGAACAACGCCATCCACTAGGACCGCGTTCTTGGTTACTGGACTAAGGTGAATATCTGTGGAAATAAAACACAGCAAGTTACGCCAATGACGACAGGAAAGCTTCAACCACAAGGCCCCCGCGCCCTCCCTGCCAGATCACGTCTGTTATTCCCAGCTGTTACATTAAGAGGTGTTGGTTAAATAGAAGAGTGCATTACAATATGTCAGCAATCAAAGACAAATCAACAATCCCACTTAGAAATGAACAATCCCAAGTATGCTGTATTTACATTTTCAAGTTAAGCATACATGACACGTGGAGTTTGCATGTTCTCCCCGTGTCCCCGTGGGTTTCCTCCCACAGTCCAAAGACATGCAGGTTAGGTGGATTGGCGATCCTAAATTGGCCCTAGTGTGTGCTTGGTGTGTTTGTGTGTGTCCTGTGGTGGGTTGGCACCCTGCCCGGGATTGGTTCCTGCCTTGTGCCCTGTGTTGGCTGGGATTGGCTCCAGCAGACCCCTGTGTTCGGATTCAGCGGGTTGGAAAATGGATGGATGGATGGCATACATGACAGCAATAAAACCTGACATTCATATACTGTACAGTATTTATTCACAACGGCTTCATTCCTCTTCAGCTCAAATGTTTTTCTCTCCTTGTTTTTCCATTCTTTGTGACATTCATGGACTTGCATCTTCTGACCCTCTGAACCGGCCAGTCGTAGACGTCTTGAGCTTTGGCAGAAGTCACAACAACACGACCAAAGATCTTAGGTGCTGTGGGGACAAACAGGAATGACCTGGAATGGTCCTTCTTTAAGTAATAAAACAAGGCACATCCTTCATCGTAGTCATCCTCTGGAGTCGGATTTACAGCCATTATAACTAACACACAATCAAATACGAGAGCTGAACTGCACAGTCGGCACCACAACACAGCAAATACACAAAACGTTTCACTAACAGAGAGCAGGAGAACACCGAGAGCCACCACACAGGATGACTGAAAAAGTTCAGGAGGAGAAAACACGCTGTATGTCGACAAAATAAATAAATAAATAAATACAACCGTAAACTCGCTTAGAATTCTAGAATCTCAAAGACGGTCTATACACACTGTGGCCCAGAAGGACCAGAGGAGGACTTACGCCTCCCCCAGACCCTGGTGGCTTTGGGGACCACGGGAACTGAGCTTGGAAGCTCAACCCTATAGGGGCCCGTGGTCACTGCCAATGCCTGTGGAGTCCTGGCCCTCAGCACTTCAGGGGGAAGAAGACCAGGGACACCCGGAGTGCCACACTGGGGAGTGCCAGCAGAAGATAATCTTGATTTAATCTTGAATAGAATTCATGTGGCGGCACGGTGGCGCAGTGGGTAGCGCTGCTGCCTCGCAGTTGGGAGATCTGGGTACAGCTGGGTTTGCTTCCCGGGTCCTCCCTGCGTGGAGTTTGCATGTTCTCCCCATGTCTGCGTGGGTTTCCTCCCACAGTCCAAAGACATGCAGGTCAGGTGGATTGGCGATTCTAAATTGGCCCTAGTGTGTGTGGGTGTGTTTGTGTGTGTCCTGCGGTGGGTTGGCACCCTGCCTGGGATTGGTTCCTGCCTTGTGCCCTGTGTTGGCTGGGATTGGCTCCAGCAGACCCCTGTGACCCTGTGTTCGGATTCAGCGGGTTGGATAATGGATGGATGGATAGAATTCATGTGTCATTGTGGGAGATTATGTGCTGAATGGACGTGTTCTTCAAGTCAAGTTGCTCTTACCAGTGGTGTTCATATAAACAGAACATGCAGTGAACTTCTCTCCGGGCAGGCATGTTCGGTCAGAGCAAGTCTCGCACTTGTAGGCTGCTGAGATTACGCTGTCCGCTGAATGGAATTGTCTACAGGTCACAGTGGCTAAGAAAGCAGCCTTCACCTTTTCTGAGTCTCACTGGTGGGTGTAGTACCCGGTGTACGTGTGTATAGTGTGTGAGTTTTTAATGCCACCAGCTCCAATAGAAGACAATACAACGATGGCCACAAATCAGTCAACCCACCAAACCCAAGTACTGTGCAGATGTTAGTTTGCTGTTATGTCTAAAGTTGAGGGGAGCACAACGAACTCGTTTACTGTGTTATGGGTAAGGTTAGGGTGCCAGGGAGAAAAAGGTCATACATGATTGGCACCAAGTCCAGCAAGGCCACAGGGGAGAGCAGCACAGGCTGGCAATGACCACGTACACCATCATGCCAGGGCCGAAGGAATGGCACCGCTGGGGCAAGTAGCTCGGTACAGGACCCCTCAAAACAGATATGGACCGGGCACCTGGAATGAACAGAATGAAATGTTCCTTTGAGGGACTTCAATGCAAGCAGGGATAGGTGGAAGATAAAAGACATCTGGGCCAAAGACAGCAGCAGACACACCCAGGCTGGGAGGACGTCAGATGCCTTGAAGAAGAGGGACCGCAGGGCGGGTAAACACGCAGTTGAACTGTGACATCCCTGAGGGTGAAATACATCCATCCATCCATTCATTTTCCAACCCGCTGAATCCAAACACAGGGTCACGGGGGTCTGCTGGAGCCAATCCCAGCCAACACAGGGCACAAGGCAGGAAACAATCATGGGCAGGGTGCCAACCCACCGCAGGGGTGAAATACAACTCTCCCTAAATTTAGAACTTGGTGAGACGAACTCAAAGCCACCTGGTGAGCAAACGCTGCACGCAGATACTGGAGATTAGACACGGGAGCGCTCTGCGTTCTCTTCAGGCGAGTTTACCGGGCCAACGTCTGCACCCGCTGCACATCTGCTCCGGTATTTCTAAAGAAACAGGAGTTACAAAATGAGAAACATTACAAGAATTAAACTTCTGGTGAGAAATCTGACCTTGTTAAGTATTCATTCAACCAAAACTAAGACAACCTGCAAACGTTGTGTGCTAAAAAGCCGGCAAACCTTACATTTCAGTAGCTTAGAGAACCTTCAGCAGCACTGACTTGAAGTAATCATTCAATCAAGTTAGGCGAGTAAAGGCCAGGACACGGTCAGAGAATCAGACAGGAAAGCCTCGGCAGTTTAAACGAGTGGTGGACCACAGCAGGGTCCTCCATCCTTTGGTGTCCACCCCTCCCTAGTGGGGACTTCACTTGTAACAATACCCTCATTCACTTGGCGTTGATTCCAAGTTTGACTATAGCTCACCAATGACCCCTATCTTTTACTACTGTCACAGGAAGCCGAATGGACCAAATCAAAGTAACTCCACGCCAGGCCAGGGGTGGCAGGGCGCCTTAAACCTCCCTCTGTTATTTCTGCAGACCAAATACGGGAAATTCTGCCCGATTCAACCCTGACGACGCCAATTTCGGTCCCGCCCCCAAGAGTGACGCCACTTCCGGTTCTGGCCTTCAAGAGCAACTGGTTTGGTGTGTACAAAATCTAAAATTTATACTCTATAGATTTTTTATTATATTTTGCTCAATCCCAACAAGATGAATTCCGATGCGGGACACTTGTATAGGCATTATAATATAAAAAGGCATCTCCTCTTCCCTTACACCTCACTTTTATAACAGTTGTTCACAACACAGTGCTAAATTGGTTTTATAGCCTGGAAAAGGAAGACCTGCCGATACCTCAGGCAACACCAAAACACTTTATTATTTGGGGAGGAAAATTCATCCATCATATTGACAGCCAGCCAATCAGATGCCAGCGACAATCAAGTGTTGTGAAACCACGGCATGACATTTTATAATAAATATGCCTCATCTGAAAGCGACGTCAGAAAAGAAAATAAAGACCCGTGTGACCAGCTTTCATCCGATCGTCACTTAACGGCCCTTTCATGAACTTCGATTGCTAAATCAAACGCAGCCCTGGGACATTCATCCTTGACATCACTGATTCCTTTCAGTAAGCTTTTTTAGGACTATTTTATCCAGACTTTACTATTGACCTTATTACTGTTCTTTAATAAATATTAACTTGTTTCCATCTTTCTCTGCTTTGTCTTCATGTTTAGTGTGATTGAAGTAATAAGGTCGATGTCTTTGAGCACCTCGTGCAGCCGGAGGTTTGCCGTACGCTTTGTGCTGCGAGGTTTATTAAGGCTGAGGGTGAGAACTCCACCCAATAGTAGGGAACGGGACGTCAAGTGAGGCATTCTGGGCTGATAGTCAAGGATGCTGAGTCTTTGTATGTTTAAATGTATTCTTGGAGACCCAAAGTAATATTTAGGTCTGAGATATCACTAAAACTTCGTTATGTTGTTCGTGCCGATGATAAGGAAGTCTCTTGAAGTGCTGAGAGCGTGACAGGCTGTGTTATTCCTAAGGCACTCGTGTGGTTTAAAGTGCCAGAGGTTAACCAGCTGTATGTGTCATTCATGGGGTGGGGGGGCACTGTTGTGGTGAGGGTCTGAGTGTGTGTGTATAGCTATGTCTGTGTGTGTGTGTGTGTGTGTGTGTGTGTGTTATTACTTAGGGTGCAGGAGTAGACCAATCCAAAAACAAACTTGACAAGTGTAATAACACAGCGACGTCACGTCCGGTTCCAAAATTAATGACATCACTTCCTGCAAAGTCCTGGAAAGCTGCCATCTTTGGCCTAACAGTTCAGTTCAATCTTGAAGTCCAACTTCTGCACATCACTGCCAATTTTCATAGCCTTTTGCAGCCAGAGACAACATATGGGTGGCTGCCCCAAACCCTTCTGTGTGTGTCGAGGCTGGTTCTTTCACACTGCATACGTAAATACATAAATACGTAGAGAATCCAATAGAAGAAACTAACAGATTTTTTTAATTAAAAGAAAGAATATCAAATATTGTAGAGTCCATTAGCTCACACACAGTAAGTGTGTTATGCGGCTGTGCTGTGTGTAGTGTGAGGGTCTCACACACTGTGCACTAACACAGACGGATGATGGCGTGTGAGACGTGTCAGTGATGCAGGATTTGAGACTTTGCATCCTTCAACAATGTGACTTTAGGTCTTTTCTCTGTTGAGACACTTGTTGTGGTCTCTTACTTACGCGTCACGACCTTCCCATAATAATAACAACACTCATTCTTTACATTAACAGTGTCTGCTCTGAAGGCCGTGGGTTATCACACATTACCATACCATCTTCAGTGCATGCAAACCCAAGTGCGGTTCATTAATCTAGTTTTAAAGTTAGCCAAGTAGAAAGAGTTCATTAACTTCACATAACCTTCTGTACTTCAGTGCAACTAAGATTTTCGACCACATTTGTAGAGCTCCTCTAAACTCTCTCTCTAAACTATTGTTGATTTGCTTGTTAAGTTTTCCTTTTCATTTTCGGAGTTTTCCAGATTCTTAAAAGAAATTAGAAAAGACTTTTTTCAGTCTTGGTTAAGTTTGAACACTTTCTTTAATCTCACTTGCTTGTGTTAAGGTCTTTGTCTTTGGACCTTGACAATCTGCTCCTTAACCAAGGACCAAATGAAGTGTCACTCAGTGGGAAGCTTATGAGGGTTCCATTTCTTAACACTTTAGTTGCTGTGGTCACTCCTTAAGCATGTGACATGCATGGGTTTGTCACCTGGTGATCGGGTTTCCCTTCCAAACCACAGACACACACATTTTAGGTGAACAAGTGATCTTACATTGTCAAAGTATGATCAAGTGTGAGTGCGCATACAGGTGGGCCTTGTCCTGCGTTGGTTTCCCTGCAGCACACACAGCCGTGCAGTAAGCTTTGTCAGATTGTAGGTAGGCCGCTCAGTCTTCAGCTGGCCATTTAGGTGAGCAGTAAAAACCACCGTTTGTAATTCCCAGCATTCAGGGGCTACAGCAGCTGGAAGAGGAAGGCAGCACTCCATTAGCAAAGGTAGCACATCTCTGCTGAGGGATCAATCGTCTGTTAGTGGTGCATTTCTGCGCCTTTTCCAGGTCTGTGAGGTAGTGCGTCATTATCAATAACTGTCGGATTTTCAGCATAAAGTCAACATGCCATACCTACCTGTGCCTCATTTCATTTTAATGTTTTAGTGTTTTATAGCTCTGACTGGACATGCGTGTGGACTGAAATAGAGACCTGCCTTCACACACACACCTCTACTTGACGTTTTCCGATATGGAGGAATTGAGGAATAACACTCTGAAGGAAAGTAATTGGAGTCTTTTTTTCTTACTGGATCTTAACCTTTGTTTTAAAATTACAGCTCACTATTTTGGAAAGACTCTGCCAGTGAATCAACCAATGAAGAAGAACGACGACAGCAGGGCATGCTGGGAGTTGAAACTGAATTAGGGAGGAGTGTGTTTTGCCAAAGGCAGCTGGAAAAAAAGCTCCCATAAACACTGAAAAGGCACTCAAAGCCAGAATTTCAACTCCGTTAAAATAAATTCAGTCATATGGTGGGAATTATGAATGGTCACTGATAATTACAAAAAAAAAAAAATCTGTGATTTATTTACTGTGAAATTTAAGTTTTAGCATCGGTAAGCTGCAAGTAAGCAGCTCATTCACAACAACAAACTAAAATAAACAAAAAATACCTGGCAAATTAAATATGTAATAAAAAAAATAAAATGTACGTATGCATAACTGATACATTTATGACAAAACATTTTAGTGAAATGACACTGCACCTGATTGCACAACCCGCCTTAATATTTTACGGCGACAGACACAAGTTGGTGCTTTGCACAAGACTTAAGTATTTAAGCAGGAGGATTGAAAGCTTTAGAAAGAAACAAACGGAGGAGGACCACACCAGGGAGACCTGCACATTCACTTGGGCTGACCAGAATTTCATCGTCTCTTCAGAGGGACAGCAGAAGTTTTGTTTCCCTTTCTACCAAAACAGAAGTCCACGCTTGTATCCGTCCTCCTACTGTGCAGTGAACATTCATAAGGATGCTGGTTAAAGCAAGCAGAGCTCTTCTTTTCAGAAATGCACCATGGGACTGTAAATAATCAGAGCACATGTGCCTGCAAAACAACACCCGTCTTCAATGTGGCCGACTTACTATTCTCAAGTAAGGTCTGGATGGGGAAGCATCCTTTATTCTGACCCAAACCAATGTTTGAAATATGTCAGTAATAAAAGCACCGTCAATGAAAAAGAAAGTGAAGTGGACTACCGACAGTAAGAGCGAACCACCACACACTGTACAGTTAATCTTCTTCTTCTTTCGGCCGCTCCTTTTGGGGTCGCCACAGTGGATCATCTTCTTCCATATTTTTCTGTCCTCATCATCTTGTTCTGTTACACCCATCACCTGCATGTCCTCTCTCACCACATCCATAAACCTTCTCTTAGGCCTTCCTCTTCTCCTCTTCCCTGGCAGCTCTATCCTTAGCATCCTTCTCCCAATATACTCAGCATCTCTCCAAACCAACACCATCTCGCCTCTCTGACTTTGTCTCCCAACCAACCCACCTGAGCTGACCCTCTAATGTCCTCATTTCTAATCCTGTCCATCCTCATCACACCCAACGCAAAGCTTAACATCTTTAACTCTGCCACCTCCAGCTCTGTCTCCTGTGCCACCGTCTCCAGCCCATATAACATAGCTGGTCTCACCACCGTCCTGTAGACCTTCCCTGTCACTCTCGCTGATACCCGTCTGTCACCAATCACTCCTGACACTCTTCTCCACCCATTCCACACTCCCTGCACTCTCTTCTTCTCTTCTCTTCCACAATCCCCATTACTCTGTACTGTTGATCCCAAGTATTTAAACTCATCCACCTTCACCAACTCTACTCCTTGCATCCTCACCATTCCACTGACCTCCCTCTCACTTACACACATGTATTCTGTCTTGGTGGTCCTACTGACCTTCATTCCTCTACTCTCATATCTCCACCTCTCCAGGGTCTCCTCAACCTGCAGATCACAATGTCATCAGCAAACATCACAGTCTACGGGGACTCCTGTCTAATCTCGTCTGTCCATCACCATTGACAATAAGAAAGGGCTCAGAGCCGATCCCTGATGTAATCCCACCTCCGTCACTCCTACCACAGACCTCACCATGGTCACACTTCCCTCGTACATATCCTGTACAACTCTTACGTACTTCTCTGCCAGTCATGACTTCCTCATACAATACCACAGCTCCTCTCAGTCACCCTGTCATGTGCTTTCTCAGGTCCACAAAGACGCAATGCAACTCCTTCTGATCTTCTCTAAACTTCTCCATCAACATCCTCAGAGCAAACATCTCATCTGTGGTGGTCTTTCTTGTCATGACACCATCCGGCTACTCACTAATCATCACCTCACTTCTTAACTGAGCTTCCACTACTCTTTCCCATAACTTCATGCTGTGGCTCATCAATTTTATCCCCCTGTAGTTACTGCAGTCCTGCACATCCCTCTTATTCTTAAACCAGTACACCAGTACACTTCTTTTCCACTCCTTGGCCATCCTCTTGACTTTCCAAGATTGCATTAGAAACTCAGTGCCATCTCTCCTAAACACCTCCATGCTTCCACAGGTATGTCATCTGGACCAATGGCTTTTCCATTCTTCATCCTCTTCCTCGCTGTCCTTACTTCCTCCTTGCTAATCCGTTGCACTTCCTGATTCTCTATCTCCACATCATCCAAACTCTTCTGTCTCTTGTTCTCTTCATTCAAGTCCTCTTTCCATCTGCTCCACACACTCTTCCTCACTTGTGAGTACGTTTCCATCTTTATCCTTTATCACCCTAACCTACTGCACATCTTTCCCATCTCGGCCCCCCTCTCTGTAGCCCACCGGTCCTTTTCTACCTCCTTAGTGTCCAACCTCTCATACAACTCATCATACGCCTTTTCTTTAGCCTTTGCCACCTCTCTCTTCACTGTGCTCCTTATCTCCTTGTACTCTTGTCTACTTTCTGCATCTCCCTGACTATCCCACTTCTTCTTCGCCATCCTCTTCCTCTGTATACTCTCCTGTACTTCCTCCTTCCTCTGTTCAGATGTCACACCAAGCCCCCTTCTAGTGGTCTCCCTTACCACTTCTGCTGTAGTACACTTACTGAAACAGTGAATCCGTGGATTTAGATTTATCTGAGGATCTCAGGTGTAAAGAAGTCAATGACCTCCAAGCTGTTAGATGGATTATTAAAGAAGTAAATCAGTGATTTGAAAATCACAGACGGAGAAGTGCTGCTTAAATTGAAATGGACTGAAAACAAATCAAAGAAACCACTGGGGCCAGATAACGGTGCTGAAGGCCATCAGTGAGTAGGTAGATGAAGCGTCTTCACACTTATTAAAGAACACATGCAGTATAGACTGTGGTAGAAGGTTGCCAGTGCTGTCCTACCATATAAAATACTACTCGCCAGTAAACTCAACATGGCTCATGACTTCATTAATGGAGGAGATGTCTAAGGAAACATGTGGTGAACAGTCAGCAGGGTTTAGATGGAGGAGGCCGGATTTCACTGAAAATCTATCAGAGAATAACAAAAGCCCACCATGACCGGCCGGCCAGTCACATACCAATGGTTTTCAGAATGCTGTTCAAAAGGCACTGCTGTATATAAGGGGCTTGTGATCAAACTAAAGGTGGCAGTGTGTGGATGGGTGTCAAAACTGGCTTAACCACGGGAGGGAAAGGACGGTGTGCCAAGTGGAGCACATTCAGAATTAGCTGAAAATATCTGGGGTCCTTCGTGACTGGAGCTGGAGGTCCTGCTCTTTTATAAATAACTAGCTGTGTAAGCCGAGGTCCTACAAACTAATGACATGTAGAGATGTCGGGCTCTGGGCGTCTCTCTCCTAGGAGGATTCATTTTGCCGACGTGCTCACTTCACTCTCTTGTGTATTAGCGGCTAAGCGGCTTTGTCTTTCTTCGGAGGTTTCGTTCTGCTGACGTGCTGACCCTCGTTTGTGTTATTAGCGGCTAAGCGAGTGTTCTGTTTCCTCAGAGGCGGAGCTCTCACCCTGACTCCTCCTCTCACTTCTGGGTGGGACAGACAGACAGACAGACAGACAGACAGACTTCCACGTGTAGACATTTATAGATAAGATAAAAGGCTACAGATATGAAAGAACAAGCTGGTTTAGTAATAATAATAATAATACATTTTATTTATATAGCGCCTTTCCCATGCTCAAGACACTTACAGAATATAAGAAAGAACGGCAGGGAATACAGCATATGGCATTGTACACACCAGATAAATAAATAAAGAGGATTACAAAAGTGAATTCAGAGAAAAAAAAGCCTAACAGACAACATAATTGATGGTCTCACACACACACACACACACACACACACACACAGGTCACATGAGCATCTTGACAGAAAAGTAAAC
Organism: Erpetoichthys calabaricus; assembly: GCF_900747795.2. NCBI lineage: Eukaryota > Metazoa > Chordata > Cladistia > Polypteriformes > Polypteridae > Erpetoichthys > Erpetoichthys calabaricus. The sequence continues at coordinate 576,577 of NC_041406.2, forward strand.
TGACTGAAGGGTAATGAAGTCAAATAGAGCTAAAAGCCAAACTGAACAGATGAGTTTGCAGTTGTTTAGTTTGCAGAGGACACCATAGAAGATGGAATGGCTGACCGTCACCGGAAAGAAGAGCACAGGAGACATCCACATGGAAAAAACCACACGTGGAAAAATGTGCATACGGCAAAGGCGCATATGCAAAGAAGAAAAAACAAAAAGGTTGACTAAGTGAGATGGAGTTTTCCACCAGTCAGGAAGCCAAGCAAATTCTCGGTTACAAGGAATTTGAATATCTGCGTTTTTACACAACAAATGGAATAAATACTGGAGGTGCCATGAGAATCAATCAACAAAGTGCCAGTCCTAAAGAAAACTAAGAACGGAGACATTGTACACGAGCCAACCCGTCATGAATAGCTAGTTTACAATAATACTGTTAATTAGGGTGTCTTAATCTTTTATATTTTATTGTAATAAAAATGTCTAGCAGTATAGATAGTGTATATTTTATATTTGTAATAGTTATATGTCACTGCTGTGTGCTTTTTTCCGTGTGCGCACTTTACCGTATGTGTATTTTTCCACGTGCGGTTATTTCCCGTCCACTTATACGACTGTGCGCTTTTTTCTATGTGGATGTTCCCTGTGCTTTTTTTCCCTCTGCTCTTCTTTCTGGGATTCTGGCCGACTGTCTACAATCAGGACAGAATTCAGACAGACATGGTATGTGACACATGGAATTTAAAATCAAGAAATGTAAAGCACAGCATGCCAGAAAGAGAACCACAACTGGGAGGTTTGATGCGTGACAGAGAAGGACATAAGAGCTGCCATGGACTTGTCACCAGGGACTGTCACATTCTCTCTCGGCGCTTCATTAACAGGAGGCTTTCATTGGTACTGAGAGGCACACTTTATTGAGCCTGAATCAAAGTTTCATAATTTACTGTGATTTATTGTTCACATGCTAGAAGCCTCATTATATATTTCATACAGGAAATGTACGACACCCTACCACTGAACCCCATTTAAATACCTTTAAAGGAATAGACAGACAGACAGACAGACAGACAGACAGACAGATAGATAGATGAAAGGTGCTATATAACTGATAGATAGATAGATAGATAGATAGATAGATAGATAGATAGATAGATAGATAGATAGATAGATAGATAAAAGGCGCTATATAACTGATAGATAGATAGATAGATAGATAGATAGATAGATAGATAGATAGATAGATAGATAGATAGATAGATAGATGAAAGGCGCTATAGATAGATAGATAGATAGATAGATAGATAGATAGATAGATAGATAGATAGATAGATAGATAGATAGATAGATAGATAGATAGATAGATAGATAGATGAAAGGCGCTATAGATAGATAGATAGATAGATAGATAGATAGATAGATAGATAGATAGATAGATAGATAGATAGATAGATAGATAGATGAAAGGCGCTATATTACTGATAGATAGATAGATAGATAGATAGATAGATAGATAGATAGATAGATAGATAGATAGATGAAAGGCGCTATATAACTGATAGATAGATAGATAGATAGATAGATAGATAGATAGATAGATAGATAGATAGATAGATAGATAGATGAAAGGCGCTATATAACTGATAGATAGATAGATAGATAGATAGATAGATAGATAGATAGATAGATAGATAGATAGATAGATAGATAGATAGATGAAAGGCGCTATATAACTGATAGATAGATAGAGATAGATAGATAGATAGATAGATAGATAGATAGATAGATAGATAGATAGATAGATGAAAGGCGCTATATAACTGATAGATAGATAGATAGATAGATAGATAGATAGATAGATAGATAGATAGATAGATAGATAGATGAAAGGCACTATATAACTGATAGATAGATAGATAGATAGATAGATAGATAGATAGATAGATAGATGAAAGGCACTATATTACTGATAGATAGATAGATAGATAGATAGATAGATAGATAGATAGATAGATAGATAGATAGATAGATGAAAGGCGCTATATAACTGATAGATAGATAGATAGATAGATAGATAGATAGATAGATAGATAGATAGATAGATAGATAGATAGATAGATAGATAGATAGATAGATGAAAGGTGCTATAGATAGATAGATAGATAGATAGATAGATAGATAGATAGATAGATAGATAGATAGATAGATGAAAGGTGCTATATTACTGATAGATAGATAGATAGATAGATAGATAGATAGATAGATAGATAGATAGATAGATAGATAGATAGATGAAAGGCACTATATAACTGATAGATAGATAGATAGATAGATAGATAGATAGATAGATAGATAGATAGATAGATAGATAGATAGATAGATAGATAGATGAAAGGCGCTATATTACTGATAGATAGATAGATAGATAGATAGATAGATAGATAGATAGATAGATAGATAGATAGATAGATAGATAGATAGATAGATAGATAGATAGATAGATACTTTATTAATCCCTAGGGGAAATTCACAATGTTCATCTCAGAATGGCCCATGTGTCTACCGTATGTACTCGCGGATACGTCTCGCCTTGAAACATGAAAAATCGATGATAAAATCAGACCCCGACTTATACACCCATTCAAAAATATAACCCTGACATTTTTTTTCATTTTCCATCTTCTTGCCTCCTCCAATCTCACGCCACTTTCTCAGACACATCGAATTTTGTTCCCAATTTCTTTCGCCACTTTTAATTTCAAACCAGCTTCATACTTACTTCTGATTGAACGCTCCATCATAAATACGGGATGCTCTTACGATAAATAAAGGGTATGAGGGTGTGAGTTACAAAAAACACAGAACAGTGTAAACGTCACTTCAGAATAGTGCGGGTATTAAATACCGTCTGGTCACGTAGGCACAATCCACAGAAGAGAAAGTGAGTCTCTCAGGTGGGCGGGCGTTGGCATATCGTAATCTCTTGGACCAATAGCAGGAGTTTCAGCATTCGACTTGTATGACCGACATTATAAACTACTGTACTGTAAAATCAAGTCCCGACTTATCCGTGAGTAGATACAGTAATTAAATCTGGGAATCAGCATCAGGAGCCGCAGCAACAGCAGTAAGCCTCCAAAGATAAAGAAACAGCTTACTGTATGTACGTTATTTATTGTAATAAAACAAAGGTATGTAGTGATGTTAACAGAATCTTCTTCTTGTGGTTTAGGGCACCGTTTCTCAGAGCTTGGCCTGATGTCTATCCAGCCATTCTCCAACCCGCTATATCCTAACTACAGGGTCACGGGGGGTCTGCTGGAGCCAATCCCAGTCAACACAGGGCACAAGGCAGGAAACAAACCCCGGGCAGGGTGCCAGTCCACCACAGGGCACACACACACACACACACACACACACACACCAAGCACACACTAGGACAATTTAGGATCGCCAATGGACTGTGGGAGGAAACCCACGCAGACACGGGGAGAACATGCAAACTCCACACAGGAAGGACCCGGGAAGCGAACCTCAGGTCTCCTAACTGCAAGGAAGCAGCACCACCAATGCGCCACCATGCCACCTGGCCTGATGTGCTAAACTAAATAATAATTCATTACATTTATAAAGGTACTCAAAGTGGGGGCCACTTCAGCCACCACCAATGTGCAGCATCCAGCTGGATGACGTGACAGCAGCCATGTTGCGCCAGTACACTCGCCACACAGTGGATGGTAGGTGGTGAAGGGCTGAGAGTTAGTTGGCCAATTAGAGACAGGGGGTGACTAGGGGGTCATCAGGATACACACTGCTCTTTACATGGGAGGCCCAGGGATCTTTAATGACCTCAGAGAGTCGGGGCTGCAGTTCTACGTCTCATCCAAAGGAGGGCGCCATTTGAACAGCACAGTGCGCCCATTGAGATCCACATACAGACCACAGGGTCAGCGCCCCCTGCTGGCCTCACCAGGAGGACTGATTGAGATCATTCAGATTATGCAGAATGTCTAGTGGAGGCTGGCCAGGTGGTCTTGTGGCCTCGGACCCCCTGCAGATTTTGTTTTTCTGTCCTCCCTGGCCATCGGACCTCCCTTTATTCTTTGTTAATTAGTATTGCCTCATTTCATTTTTATAGACATCACTTTGAGCTCTAGATGTAAATGGTGGTGCTCTTCTGAAGCGCTGCTGGTGACAGTGGTGTTGGTATTCTTAGTCTGTTTACACCCCTTGCCAATTTGCCTTCTCCTGGTTCAGTCAGACAGCATGTAAAGTAAAAGGTGTAGACAACTAATAACAAACAAAACAAGCTTCCAAGTGGATGATCTCCATTAACAAAGTCTAAATTCCCAAAGGGTTTCATTAAGGGGTAACCAAGAAACCCTCCAGACGACACGTTCAGGACAAACAGAGTAAAAAAAAAAGCAGCCGAATGTCACCAGACACCACGGCAGGGAGCTTTCCTGGCCTAATGATCACTTGAGAGAGCTTTGGAAGTCAAGACTACAAGGTCAGAGCTAACTGACTGACAGCCTGGAGAAGGGGCAACACCCAGTGGGCACCAAGACACTCGGGCAGCCCCAGAGCCTTCTGCCATTGCAAACTGTGCTATTCGTTTGTGGCTCCTGACCCGGGCTAATAAACTCTACGGGGCTACTCATATGTGGGCAGCACCCACATACATAACAGCGTAGCACACGTAGTGCGCCAAACAGATTACAGGCGTCTGCTCAATGAAGAATTCAACATCAGTCCTTTAAAGGTGAATTACTGAGAAAGGGCTTTGCTGTTTACCATCACCCTCATTCAGATACCCTCGCAGCGGGCACTACAGAACGGAGGGTGTGCTTTACCTTTCATTTAGAAAGTTCAGTCTACATGGCAGGGCTGGTGTTGTTGTTAATTACCTCTCAGTTCTGCAATGGCTAAAATAAAAAGACGAAACCAAGAAAACAATTATTGACAATCAAATTAAAATAAGAACAAAATATCTGCGCACTGACTTCTATAGCACACTTTCATATAAAAACACTAGGGGGCTCTGCCCACACCTCACTTCGCTCGCCAGCCTCTTTGTGGCGATGCGGATGTTCAATTTAAACAGATTGTTATTTTCATGGGAATTGTGACGTACGCGTAATAGAACTAACTATTTCACATTACAGCGAGTTAATTAAGTAAAAAATAGTAAAACGTAATAAATGGAAATAAAATTCGGTTTCATGTTGTGTTAAAAGTTATTCATTGCGTAATATGATGTTGTTCTGAAATTAACACACAAATACTTTTTAAACTCACACTTTTACTCTAAAACTTCAGTAAAAACAATATTTGGAGTTCACTTTTTGTCGATATCACATTGAATTTTGATTCCGTGTTCGGACTTTCATAGTGACGACACAACGTATAACTGCCCGGGAGTGAATTTCATTTCTTTCTCTCTGTTCAATAAAACGACTTTTTCGAATGTTTGCCCCTGTGATTTGTTAATTGTCTTTGCCAAAGCTCTTCTAACGGGAAACTGTAAACGTTTTAATACGAACAGCACATCGAGATCTCCTTTGGTGTCTAATGTTACCCCTGAAGATGGACTACATTACCTTTCTTGGATACGTCCTTCTTTCTACAGTAATTCGGCCAGTGGAAGACCCGACGGTGTTAACGGTTGTAGATACTCTACACTGATATTGTAAGTTGATGTCTTCATCTTTCACACCATCACCACCAACTGTTTCAGTGTAGTCTACTGATACGCATTTCACTAATTTGCTGTGTAACTGATCGTCATTTTTCGTGTCAATTCGTGTGACGTCATCGTTTCTCGGTGCTAGGATTCCCCGTGTACTCATTTCTTCTGCTGATAACCCTTCAGGATGAAATTCTTCAATAAGATTTGGACAGAATACGTCTTCTTTTTTTGGGAACTTAAATTGAGGAAAACGTTAAAATTTATAAGAGCTAAGAGCGCAGGAAGTGTGTCTGCCAAAAGCAATCACACCAATGAGAGGTGAGAGGGCTGTGGGCGTGGCTGAATACAGTTGAGAGGAGGGCGGGACTTCAAGAAAATCTCAACGCCAAAGTCTCATCTCGCGGGACTTGAGAAAATCTTCCAAAAAGTCTCATCTCGTCACAGGATTTTTTTATTGTAATAGAGAGATGGAGCTCAAAGTGCTTTACCGGATGAAGAATAAATATAAAAATACAATTAGGCAACAGAATAAAAGTGAAGGCCCAATGGCCAGGGGGGACAGAAAAAACAAAATGGAAGGCCAATTAATTAACCGTTGGTGACGCGTGCACTGCCACCAGTCATTTATTGATAAGAGGAGCTTACAGTAATTTACAGACAGCATCTTAACTTTCGTCAAGTGTGAGTCGGGAGCAACGCCAGCTGCAGGCTAACTCTGGACTATTCCACAACCTTCTGTTAAGATGGATGATATCTGAATTAGGGTTGCAACAACTCCTCATCATAATCGATTATTAAAAACGTTGGCAACGGACACTTTCGTCAATTAGTCGATTATGTTGTTAGGTTGCGTCATGACTTCAATCAGCTGTAAACGCCAGGCAGGTCACCTCCAGAGTTTGGGGGGCATGCTACTCTCTTTACTCTGAATGCAGAAAAAGCAAACGATTGCAAGTCTGACCTGGTGTGGCACAATGGCGCTGCACTGACACCTGAATGTGGAGAAGCAGACAGTAAGCGGTATGTGAGAAACAGATAGATGGACGCAGTGCAGCGCTGGCTGGGCTCGGCGTAACGGCAGGACTGTCGGTGTGATGTGAGGAATAATCCAACTGCCTACAACACGAGGACATGTGACACACCTTCATGACAGGTGACCAACATATAGGTGCCATTAACCACCAGCTAGTAAACAGTCAGATCTTCAATTGCCAATTACAGTGCCACATTGCAGACCCATGTAATGTGTGTGTGTGTGTGTGTTTATAAAAAATGGCTGTAAAGAAACGCCAAGTCTCTGTCCGAGCAGAAAACTTTTTTTTTTCATCTCTCATGCAAAGGGAATGAAAAACTCGACGAGGACGCTGCGGGGAATCGCATGGCAGCACATCAGCCACGAGTGACGGGCATACCACTCACTCCAAGTCAAAAGGTAGGAAGGAGCTGGGCAAAAAAACCCAAAGGTCCAGACCTGGAGTTCAACTGGCATGGGCATAATCTGGAGAATGAGGTGCGAGTGGTGCTGCAGCAGGCCCAGTGTGGGATCATGTCACACGGGTTCAAACGTCATGAGTAGCAGCGGGCGGAGTCAGGACAGTTGTAGGCCTCAGGCAGATCTGCGCTCCATAAACCGACGTCCCCCCTTCTGTAGCCCCTCCCCTGTCTCGCCCCTCATGGTGACTTCAATTCCCTTTTAGTTCCTGCACTCAAACGTGGATTCCACTTTTATTACACTTCTAAAGTATCGAGGAGGTCTCTCAGTTGTGCATCTGCAGCAGTTGTTTTGGTGTCATCCATTAGGAAAAAACTGAACAAAAAATCTTCACATTTTGTATTTTCTAGAATATGTTTTCTATCTGCGTTTGCCACGTATCGTTCACGAGAGAGACCGCACTTTTTAATACGTCAGTTATACGCTGCACTCAACGGAGCAGCGGCTCTGAGGCTGAGGATCTGCTCTGGTAATCAGAGGGCTGACCCCATAGAAAAATGGGAAATGCGAAGGAAGACGACGAAAAAGAAGAAGAAGAGGAGGAGATATGCGGCACTCGGCTACGAGTAACACTCCATACGCTTATAGACTCGGAAACAAATAAATCAGAGAATGTGTGTAAACAGTCCGAATACGTAACGCTCTTCAGAGTCCCGTCTTTGGGGCCCTCTCTCTGTGGGTCATATCAGCAGTACTTTACTGTCCCTGACTGCTGGACTCCATGTTCATATTTAGTTTATACTGCGGAGGAGTGACGCCCGACGAGGTGGAAAGAGTCGCCCAGCTAAGACCTCCTCTGTTAGCCCAGTGTGCCCGTTGAGGATGACGGCTCGCGACCTCGCAGCAAATACGCAGAGGCGTTTATTACATCGGCACGACAGGTTAGCCAGGTGAAGCTTATTTTATTTATAATAAATATTTTTATACTCACACGCTCATTACTGTAACAGGACACGAAAGTGTACCGCAAACACGTAAAGTGGGTGGAGTCACAAGAGATGCCGCTGACAGGGGCCTCAGAATGTCTCTGAATCAGGACCCTACTGGGGGTGCGGGGAGCACATCACTGAGGTCCAAACAAATACGACAAACGATCGGCGATGGTCAGCAGACACGACAACAGACAGAAAGAAAGACGATGGGGGACACAAAACGGAGTTTCAGTCCAAGTGAGGAGCACACTGCGGAGCAGAGGAAGAGCTGAGCTTCAGCGATGTCCGCCGTGCTGAGCGAATTTCAAACCGATGGCGTCGTTGTAGAGTGCTGGGACACTCACCGGGGGGCTCTGCCAGCAAACTCTCTCTTACACAGACACTGGTACCATGGGGTCTATGTGACCCCAGCCCTCTTTGGACCAAGTCACGATTAGTGACCTCGCCTGCCACGTATTTTCTCGTAAGGCCTTCCTAAAGTCTTTACACTTATTTGTTTATTTAGGTTTATTTTCACTTGGGGTCAAATTGACCCCATAGTATGATATGATTTCCTTATTTCAAGGTTCTGTGACGGGTGCGGCATAACACAATGGTGACACGACGGGGACTTATGTTCTGCAGTCTTTAGGTGAGCTAAGTGACGTTGACAGTGAAAATGAGGACGACATTGAAGATGACTTGAGCTGCGATGAAAGTGACCACAAACAGTGAAGTAAGTGCAAACGAATGACAGTCGGCAGATGATGATAGTCGTGATATTCGTGGAAAAGACGGGTCTGTGTGGTCACAGAAGCCATAAACTGTCAGAAGATCCCCGATACAAAATATCGTCAGACAGAAACCAGGGCTGAAAGGGAAAGCAGACACACCCTCGAAAGCATTTGATTTATTTTCAATGATAACAGAGATTGTCACATGGACCAACCAAAAAAATGAAAATGTGAAAACCGGTCACACAAGCAATGCTGGATTTTTGTACCCAACAAGTGTGATTGAAATTAGAGCACTCATAGGCATCCTGCTCTTCTTGGGTTCCACAAAGGAAAATACTGCAAGTATTTGGGCAAAAGATGGCACTGGCAAGCCAAGCTGCATATCAGTCAGAAGCACGCCAACGATTGGAAGAGCAGCAGATGCTGAAAGACGTCAAACAGGTCATCTGCAATTGTGCCAGAGGCACCCACACCAGCCGCAAGCACCACACAGCGTCATCCAGGACATGTAAGAGATGCTATATCTGTATCTGTATCTGTCTCAGATCACGTGACAAGAAAACCAAACGAGTCTGTAAGGAGTGCAGGAAGTTTGTGTGTGAAGAAGAGCATACCAAGCGGTTGTGTAACCAATGCCAACAGTAACGTTTTTGCCTACAGTGGAGTGAAATAAGTGGAAACTCCCACATGAAGTGTTATGCAATATTATTTGGATTTCATAACACATTGTCCTCCCATATTACTTCAAGGAAAACCAAATTCTGTAATCCAGTGGTGTCATTCTGTTCAGATTGCGAGTTTTTGTTTTTCAAACTGACCCCCTGGTACCAAGAATGTGACTTTCTGATGGTGCCAGAGCAGAGTTACAAAAAGAGCACACAGCAATGGTTTAACATATCACATCAGTAATAAATATCTCCTTTGGACAAACGTTCCTGTCTTGTGAATTATGATGTCACATACGTGTCACACAGCACAGTCCTGCCAAGTCTGACCTCGCTCAAAGCAGCCATTTGCAGTCATTGCCACGTCGCACTCCTTACAATACGCGTTTCCTTTTCAAGTGTCTGTTGCCGCACTTTCTCACATGTATTGTTAGTGCGTACCGCACAGAGACAAGTCACCTGTCTGACATCGTGCCATGCCACTGCCACTTAAGTTTTCCGCCCGTATGAAAACCAGATTGTCACCTCTTTTCCTCTTCAGCCTGTCTGGCCTGTGTCTCCTGTTCACCCTCCCTGTGCCACAAGCTCCAAATCATTCTGGTCCAAATGTACACAACAAGACCCAAACGTTCATCGCCCTGAAGCGGTGCCAGCACACCCTGACTTGTCACGGGACACTTCTCTCTGTGACAGACATACTCTCCTGTATATGTGATGACTTTCAGGCAGACACCAGTGTTTGCCTTTACGCCATACTTTGTGGGCTTGTCTGGCATATATTGGCGCCCCTTGTATTTAATCATAGATTCATGCACAGACAAGTCACGGCCGGGCTGATGAAACTGTTTCTATGTTGGCTCCACGACGTCAAGCAGCGGCTGAACTTTCTACCTGGGGTTACAGCCTGGCTCACCCCTTGGGATTTGCTTCTGGTTATCACAGAGCACGTGCCTATCATCACTGGCATCACCTGTCCAAAGCCACCAGGGGACAAAGCACATTGGTCCGTTGCTCCCTGAAGTTCTATCACCACTTCTGTCCCATCTCCATTTGTAAGGCCACAAAGCCCTTCATCTCATCTTTTGTTGTGCGTTTCCACTTTGAAAAACGAGAATGCGATGCAAGCACAGCCCACGAGTCAAAAAATGACTCTGCCTACCTGCGTGTCTCGCCTGACCGGAGCTGAAAGGCACCCTCAGGAGAGAGCGGCCTGACGTGGTCCAGCGCCTGGTAATCAGTCGAGTCCAACATCAAGCCATGCCGTCTCGTGAAGTCCGCTAGCCACTTTGGTTCCCACGGATCAATGTCTGGATATTCCTCCCACACAAATCCTGCCGTAGGTGCGTCGGCTTTGGGAATGCGCTCAGCTGGGGCAGCATTGGCTGGTGTCCAATCAGCTGATGCCAGTTCCTCATTCTCCTCCTCGATCTCCTGATCACTCTCAACAAAATCAGATTCTGAAAAATCAGAGTCCGACTCGGTGCTAATGTGCAAAACATCGTCTGCTGAGTATTTTCAATTTCCGCTCTCGCTTCACTCCCTCGTGAGATATCGATGCCATCTTGTCTTTGTTTACATTCCGTAACTCACGACCACGTAAGGACTAGATGGCGAGTCAATGAGCAGACAGGGCATGCCTGTGACGTGACAGTGAGTTCTGTCACCATGAACAGCTGATTGTCACCCTCAACCCCTCCTGTCGACAGAAGTCGACATCCGCCCTGAAAGAGTTAACAAGCACATAGCAGAAAGATGGCAGACAATCCTGTAAGGAACCCCTCAAGTTTCTCTGCCTACCAAAATGGCTCCCTGGCCTCACTACCCTCACACGTCTGTCAGAGTGGGGGGCTCCTAGCCCACCGTATCTCATGACATATCTGCACTTTGAGAGTCGCTCAGTCACAAATCTTCTTTGTGGGCTCCTGTCCATTAGTGCAGTGGTCTGCCTGCGAGTCCCAGGGCCGTCTTACCGCGTGGTCAGTTACCCCCAAGCTGATCTAGCTATGTAGTGACCAGTCGAGTGCTTGTGTAGCTAGGGGGTCCACAGTGCATGGCTTTGCCCGGGGGTCTGTAATGCTGTTAGCTCCAGACTCGCGGTGGTGGCCGTCATATCGAGGTGTCCTGCCATCACTTCCCAGAGACTCATTTCATCCCCTCCTGCCTCAGACTATAAATTACGCAGCCCCTGCTCCCCTGCTGCTCCCCTTACAGTCAGGCTTTGAGCGGGACAATGGCACCTGCTCAGTCTGCCTATTCACAAAGTCACACTGGTGGCTTTGTTCGCTTACTGCAGACAGCATGACAACACCACTGAGTGACGCCATGATTCAGCACAAATAATGCCAGGAATGCAGCCCTGAAACTGCTCCCAGTAGAACAACATGCAGAGCGTTACTGGGTTAGGAGAGGAGCGTCGCGCTCCAGCTCTGGGCCACTGCTTCAGCTGCGTTCAGGCCTGTCCAATCAGAAGGCAGCGTTTTGTACATCGTCATCAAGACGAATCACACAGGAGGAACCATCTGACTTGTCGGTTTTCTAGCACATTCATCTGTCATGTGACCGTTTGGTCTTCTTTCCGTCTGCATCACCTGCCCAACGTCCCATTCCAGGAGCATAAAGTTACCAACTAGACACCTGTAATAATGTCACCTGATCACAACTCTTCGAGGAGACGCGTGGTGACAATTTTCAGAAATTCGAGAGGTGGCCGCAGAAAGTAAGCGGATCCATTGCCTGCACCTTACGGTTCATTAAATAAGTCAGGTGACAATGACATTCAGCATCCTCCCAAGTCTAATTGTGACTACGAAATGTAAAACATCAGTGACACTCTCTCTTTGTACAACGTGGTCAGTGCCCACCTAACAAAGGCCTCAAGGTTCTCAGTCTGAGGACTCAAGTGCTTAACGGCCTTGCCATCTAGAGAGCAGTGCCATGGATGGGCACTACGGGAAACCCTGGCATCATCTCTCTTCTGTGAGCCTCAAGGCAGCGTGCCAACTGTAAAGTTCACATGAGTGTAGTAACACAAGTAGCTGGCGTCATCTTGATGTCCTGAAATCACCCAGCGCAGAGCTGGCAAAAACAACAGGGAGGAGTTACGTCAACGAGTGTCATTTACGAGCGAGTTTCAATGTTATAAAGACAGAAAAGCAGCGGTGCGTAACGATGAGCAAATGTGGCAGGCAGAGGTACAGGAGCTGAGGGGAGCTGCTTGTTCTGTAGAAAGGCTCAAGAGTGCACCGCATTGTCCTTGTCATCCAAGTAAGGGTTCACACCTGGCCAGGAGGCCATAAGGGGAGCATACAGCGGGTGGCAGTGTCCCTGTCACAGTCTTTGGGGACTGCCATGGTGGCCACACGACCCAGAAATGTTCTGGATGACCTGGACAGGAAGTTCCCAGGACTTGTTTAAAAGGAAGCCCACCGCCTCACTTCAATGAAGTCCGAGTCAGGAGGCAGTGGGAATGGTGGGTTTCTGTGGATACAATACAATATCATTTATGTTTCTTGTATAGTTCAAAGTCTCACAAGGAGTGCCACAATGGGCTTTAACAGGCCCACCCCCAGCCCCTCAACTCTCTAAGAAGACGAGGAAAAACTCCCCAAAAAAAAAAACCTTGTAGGGAAAAACGGAAGAAACCTCCGGAAAGGGAGTTCAGAGAGAGACCCCTTACCAGGTAGGGTGGGTGTGCAGTGGGTGTCAATACAACACAACACAACACACAGAACAAATCCTCAATACAATATAAAAATGAACATTTTAGAAGTACGGAGCACAATTTAACAGTCGATGATATCCCATAAGAAGACTTGGATTCGCTCAGATGGCACTCAGATGGTATGAAGTAACAGACGCCTGGGCTCAGTGGCGCCCCTTGTGGTTACAGCGTGTTCAGGACAAGTGTCACAAACAACGTAACAGGAACGAAGGGACGGGCTCAGCAACCCTGTCCAGAATTAAACATCTAAAAAGGGATGTCATGTTACTTTTCTCTGCGGTGGGTTGGCACCCTGCCCTGGATTGTTTCCTGCCTTGTGCCCTGTGTTGGCTGGGATTGGCTCCAGCAGACCCCCGTGACCCTGTGTTCGGATTCAGCGGGTTGGACAATGGATGGATGGATGGATGTTACTTTTCTAACGTAATGTTCACTTGTGTTTACAAACCAAAACAAACAAACAAACAAACAAACAAACATGTAATCATAAAAGAAGGACTTAAATCATAAAGGAAATGAACACAAAGACAGTTAACAGCAGAACTTTGAACAAAATTCTTCTTAAGCGAGTTCAAGCTGAATCAGAACGCCTTCCTAAAAGGTAAGCTGACAATAAATACGAGTGTCAGAGAGTCAGAGAGTCAGGCCACAGGATTACAAACAAACAAACAAGACCCCTCGTGCCAACTGTCACATCATCATCATCTAAAAGACAGACAGACAGACAGACAGACAGACGTGTCAAACTAAACAATCGAAGAAGCCACTGCGTAAGAACTGGACATGTGGCTGACTGAATTGAAAGGACACGCGTCCCCAGTTGGTCACTCTGCTCAACGACTTGATGACGACCCTCCACAAAAGTGTTTCTCAACGTCATTCATTCACAATACTGTTGTCCCCCAAGGTCCTGACCTGAGACACACAGACAGACAGACAGACGCCTTCCTCAGCCCCGCGATTGTCGGTTTGCAGACCCAGCACTAAGTGTGCACTGCAGCAGCCAGGAGACGTGTCGGGGGTCCTACAGCCGAGGGGCAGCGGGCATAGGAGTGCTCGCTAAGTGCCATGTCTGCGAGCGCCAGTCTCCAAACTCTTTTTTTTTTGACGGTGTCTCCAGTAGTCCGGACAGTTTAGCTCAAGTGTGACGTTTATTACTTTTGTGTTTGATAGAATTGTGAGGCACCTTGGGATGTTTTGGGTTACAGAAAGTGTGCCACCGCAGAAAACACTGGTTGACTTACACCGTTGCTCCAGGCACACTAAAAAAGATCTCCACAGCTGCTATCTCGCTTAAAAACTGGCACTTGGGTGTTTATGTGGCATCCTTTGCATAAATTAGCAAAGATACTGCCAGCTGGAATCATGGGCAGGAATAAGCGTTCCACTTGCATTGTCACCATATTAGTTAGGGCAAGTGAAATTCAGAGATACTGGGGAGTCGGTGTGGTGTGAGTGCCACTCATTTTGGGCTTAGTTGGCATTACATTGATTTGATCTCTTTATAGATAAACATGAAATTAAACATAATAATAATTTGATGTGCTGTCCACCTCTCCATGTTCTCAGACTATTCCTTAACAAGATCATCGACAGCCAGGTCAGCTCTCGTGCCCTTGGTAAGCGATGTCATTATTTCAAATGACCAAGTGCAACAGAGGTGAGCACTGGAATCTAAGACACGTTTCTTCAGTCTAAACCTCTGAAATGAATACATTTGAGACGACCAGGGTGCCATGTCCTGTTTTACATAGCAAATCAATCACAACAGAATCAGACAAAGTGCAGGCGGAGGGCATTAAGGGACATCTTCATAGGAAAACAACGTGCAGTGTCATCAATCTGAGTGGAATACTCAGCATGCTACCCCTTAACAGCACCACTCAAGACCAACACTGAGAACATGACACTGCTATTATATATAAAGCAGAGACCCCCAGCGATACCAAATGCCACCCTGCACTTCCCACAGCAGGCACAGCATATGGCTGAGATCAGATTAACAGACCACACTGGGCACATCACATCAGCTGGTAGAAAACGTCTCACAGTAACACTGCCAAGGGGTAAGGGTGAAAAACGATACAAAACTAAAAACAAATTGAAAAACCTCTAAACCTTAGCAGATGTCATCCAAAGATGAAGCCAACACTTAGTAAAATGCAGAGCCCACCTCGGCTTGAAAGAGCATCTTCAGTCACGTGGCAGTACCCGCCCAAAGTGCACACACACACACACACACACACATGCAAAGCGCTGACTGAGGTCATTTGTTGAGATTATCCAGCTTAGAGAGAAGGTCACACAATCTGCTGCCATGACAGGGATGGCCAGCGCCATGCAGACCACCAGTGTTTACTAACCCTCAGGGCCAAAACTGTGTGCCCATCGCTTTTAATTTTGCTCTGTTTACTAGAAAACTGTCCTATGTCTGAACACAAAACAGTGTCACTCACCGCTTAAAGTGAGTTAATCTTCACACTGTAATCCATATTTAAAATGCACATGTCCTTCTTGTTATTTGGGAGGCAACTGTGCCAGGCTTGTGGCACTACCCATTTCCTAAAGAAAACACACAGATGATGCCAGAGAATGAATGCAATGTAACAAACCTTTTTTTGTGAAATTTAATTGGCCACAGGGGGTACAGGTGTCATGTGGTGGTAGAAATAATGATGGCAAAGCCTCATCTCCGAGGACGTAGGAGAAATGACTGGCGTGGGACTCGACTGCTGCTCATCCTCTCTCTGCAAGGTACCCGAGATGCAATGATACTGGCAACGCCACTGGCAACGCACCTTCTGACCATTTTCACCTCCTGGGTACAACGATGCCAAACACCTCAAATCTTTACAGAAAATCTCACATTGTACATCCAATAGGACCAGAGAGTCTGCAGGACAAAGGCTGTCACCAGTTTATAGTGTAGTTATACTGGCACACGGTGAGCACCGGCCGTAACATAACAGGAGTAGGGGGCACAGCAAGCCACTCGCTGGCACTTAACACGTAACGAACATGGCGCCTTTCTCAAGTGAACCACCGACCAAAGGAACTTTACAAGTGCCATTCCCTTGTCTTGATATCATTTTAATATCACAATTGGAAGATTACGTGACTCGTTTGAGGTACATAAAGCGTTTTTAAAACCATACAATGTTCAGAATTGGCACCCAAGTGTTTTCTCTTCCATTATTTTGAAGCAGATCTTATACCGTAGAGCGCCTTTGGCGCACCACGTCTATTGCCTTGGCCACTAGAGGGGGCACAGATGGCACACATTTCAAGTCTCCCCACCAGTACGAGACCACCTTACTAAGCTTTGCCGTCAACCATACGCTAGCGTTTCTTATTTTCATGACACCACCATTTATTTAAAAGAGGGTCTCTGCTAACAAAAAGTTCCAAAGTCCAATAATCGGCGCTATAAATATAACATCATTCATGGAGGCATTCCAAGAACAAACTCAGTTCACGACCTGTTGAAGTTGCTGCTACAAAAATAAAATAAGCTATAATAAGCTTCCAAATGAAACTTGAGCAAGACGACTTCACGCTTGATACTCACGTTTAAAGCTCGTGCTAAAGTAACGGCCAGCGGCGAGTGGAATTCGGGACATCGCAAATGCCATTTATTTTTAGACTGGCCGGCAGTGAAGCGGCCGCGTCCGCCTCGCCTTGAATTAAACCTAACAGGCGGGCACAAGTGGCACCGTGACGACAAGCGGGCGGACTTACCGGCAGAGGGAGAGTCCATGCTGCAGCCGAGCGAGCGCCTGATGCTTCCAAAGGAGAGCAGCTTCTGTCTGAGCGAGCGAGCCAACGAGCCACCCACCTGTCCGTCCGCGCGCGCGCAAACTGAGACTCTCGGGGCTGCGTCCGCTCATTTATAGGAGGCGCCGAGCACGCGCAGCGAGTGAGCGAGCGACAACCCGACAAGTCCCGCGCGAGCAAACAGCGCGCTCCTGCCGGCCGCGCGCCTTGTGTCGCCGTGCTGCGCTTCCTTTGCTGTCGACGGACGGCTCGTCACCCTCGGCGTGTCTTTCGTGCTTTTAGATGGCTGCTGCCGCAGGTGCGCGAAGGTCTCCTCGGACACGCGGCGGCGTGACGTTGGTTTGTCACTAAGCACAGCGCAAGCCCCGCGACTTTTTTGTATTTTTCCATTGAGAGCCATTGGGGGATTTTCTTCACAGTCATCGGTGTTTTATTCGTGAAATTAAATTACTCGTTACATTTGGCGTATCGTTCAGAGCGATGAACAGATTTGCACGTGAAACAGGAGGCACCAGAACTGTTTGTTTGCATAAATTTGAAATATTTTAAAAGTTTAAACACCATCTGAGTCACTCGGCGCCTTCTTCTCCTGAGAAAGGCCAAAGATGAATGTATTACAGTGTAACCAAATGACAGAATAGACAAGGGCTGATGATCGGAGTGACACCTCGATTTGTGACACGGTCACACCAACAGTGTGCCCTCATCAGATCCCAATGTCCCAAAGAGAACGTACAGCAAGTGATCACTCACCGGCCCATCGATCACATGGCAGCAGTTCACTGCGATTTGGCCTGTGGACATTGTGAAGACCACCTGCTGAAGTTCAAAACCAACATCAGAACAAGGAAGGAAGGAAGGAAGGAAGGAGATTTGAGTGACTCTGAAGGTGGTCGTGGCTGTTGGTGTCAGACGGGCTGCTCAGAGTATTCCACAAACTGCAGATCTCTGGGGGTTTTCACACACAGCCATCTCGAGGGTCTACAGAGCATGGTGGGAAAAAGTGAAAATATCCAGTGAGCGGCCGTCTCTGGGCAAAAACACCTTATTGATGCCAGAGGTCAGAGGAGAATGGCCAGACTGGTCTGAGCTGATAGGAAGACAACAGGAACTGAAATCAGCACTCGTGACAAGCGAGGAGTGCAGAAGAGCAGCTCTGAACACACAACACGTCAGACCTTAAGGCAGATGGGGGGCTACAGCAGCAGGTGACACTCCAGTCAGCTAAGAGCAGGCAGTTCACATGGGCTCACCACAACTGGACAACAGAAGATTAGGAAAACCCTGAGTCTCGATTTCTGACATGACTTTCAGATGGCAGGCTCAGAATTTGGCATCAACAGCATGAAAGCTTGGATCCATCTGCCTTGTATCAACAGTTCAGGCTGCTGGTGGTGTAATGGTGTGTGTGGGGGGGGGGGGGACTTTCATGGCACATTTTGGACCCCTTAGTACCAACTGAACATCGTTTAAGTTCCACAGCCTACCTCAGTATTGCTGCTGACCACGTCCACCTATACCACATCTATCTATCTATCTATCTATCTATCTATCTATCTATCTATCTATCTATCTATCTATCTATCTATCTATCTATCTATTATATAGTGCCTTTCATTTCTATCTATCTATCTATCTATCTATCTATCTATCTATCTATCTATCTATCTATCTATTATATAGTGCCTTTCTATCTATCTATCTATCTATCTATCTATCTATCTATCTATTATATAGTGCCTTTCATTTCTATCTATCTATCTATCTATCTATCTATCTATCTATCTATCTATCTATCTATCTATCTATCTATCTATCTATTTTATATCTTTCTATCTATCTATCTATCTATCTATCTATCTATCTATCTATCTATTATATAGTGCCTTTCTATCTATCTATCTATCTATCTATCTATCTATCTATCTATCTATTATATAGTGCCTTTCATTTCTATCTATCTATCTATCTATCTATCTATCTATCTATCTATCTATCTATCTATTATATAGTGCCTTTCATTTCTATCTATCTATCTATCTATCTATCTATCTATCTATCTATCTATCTATCTATCTATTATATAGTGCCTTTCATCTATCTATCTATCTATCTATCTATCTATCTATCTATCTATCTATCTATCTATCTATTATATAGTGCCTTTCTATCTATCTATCTATCTATCTATCTATCTATCTATTATATAGTGCCTTTCTATCTATCTATCTATCTATCTATCTATCTATCTATCTATCTATCTATTATATAGTGCCTTTCATTTCTATCTATCTATCTATCTATCTATCTATCTATCTATCTATCTATCTATTATATAGTGCCTTTCTATCTATCTATCTATCTATCTATCTATCTATCTATCTATCTATTATATAGTGCCTTTCTATCTATCTATCTATCTATCTATCTATCTATCTATCTATCTATCTATCTATCTATTATATAGTGCCTTTCTATCTATCTATCTATCTATCTATCTATCTATCTATCTATCTATCTATCTATCTATCTATCTATTATATAGTGCCTTTCATTTCTATCTATCTATCTATCTATCTATCTATCTATCTATCTATCTATCTATCTATCTATCTATTATATAGTGCCTTTCTATCTATCTATCTATCTATCTATCTATCTATCTATCTATCTATCTATCTATCTATCTATCTATCTATCTAGCTATCTATTATATAGTGCCTTTCATCTATCTATCTATCTATCTATCTATCTATCTATCTATCTATCTATCTATCTATCTATCTATCTATCTATCTATTATATAGTGCCTTTCTATCTATCTATCTATCTATCTATCTATCTATCTATCTATCTATCTATCTATCTATCTATCTATCTATTATATAGTGCCTTTCTATCTATCTATCTATCTATCTATCTATCTATCTATCTATCTATCTATCTATCTATTATATAGTGCCTTTCATTTCTATCTATCTATCTATCTATCTATCTATCTATCTATCTATCTATCTATCTATCTATCTATCTATCTATCTATCTATCTATTATATAGTGCCTTTCATCTATCTATCTATCTATCTATCTATCTATCTATCTATCTATCTATCTATCTATTATATAGTGCCTTTCATCTATCTATCTATCTATCTATCTATCTATCTATCTATCTATCTATCTATCTATCTATCTATCTATCTATCTATTATATAGTGCCTTTCTATCTATCTATCTATCTATCTATCTATCTATCTATCTATCTATCTATCTATCTATCTATCTATCTATCTATCTATCTATTATATAGTGCCTTTCTATCTATCTATCTATCTATCTATCTATCTATCTATCTATCTATCTATCTATCTATTATATAGTGCCTTTCATTTCTATCTATCTATCTATCTATCTATCTATCTATCTATCTATCTATCTATCTATCTATCTATCTATTATATAGTGCCTTTCATTTCTATCTATCTATCTATCTATCTATCTATCTATCTATCTATCTATCTATTATATAGTGCCTTTCATTTCTATCTATCTATCTATCTATCTATCTATCTATCTATCTATCTATCTATCTATCTATCTATCTATCTATCTATCTATTATATAGTGCCTTTCATCTATCTATCTATCTATCTATCTATCTATCTATCTATCTATCTATCTATCTATCTATCTATCTATCTATCTATTATATAGTGCCTTTCTATCTATCTATCTATCTATCTATCTATCTATCTATCTATCTATCTATCTATCTATCTATCTATCTATCTATTATATAGTGCCTTTCTATCTATCTATCTATCTATCTATCTATCTATCTATCTATCTATCTATCTATCTATCTATCTATTATATAGTGCCTTTCATTTCTATCTATCTATCTATCTATCTATCTATCTATCTATCTATCTATCTATCTATCTATCTATCTATTATATAGTGCCTTTCATTTCTATCTATCTATCTATCTATCTATCTATCTATCTATCTATCTATCTATCTATCTATCTATCTATCTATTATATAGTGCCTTTCATTTCTATCTATCTATCTATCTATCTATCTATCTATCTATCTATCTATCTATCATATAGTGCCTTTCCTCTCTGTATGTCTCCCATATTTCCTGCTCCTATTATCATAAATGTCTTTTTGTTTTATTCTTGACTTTTGCCTGACATTCTGAAGTCTTTCCATCGACATGTCGAGGCTGTTAAACTCCCAAACCGACATCTCCATTATTTTGAGTGGTCATAGAAAAGGCTGAGAAAACAAAGTGCAGACCACGGTGGCGTCTCGATGGTAACAGCTGAGCAGACACCACGCGCTAGATGACGAGGTAGATGATGGTAGTGGCATCAGGTCGAGGGTGAGGCTTTACAGGAAGAGCTACCAAAAAACACAGCGGCCTCCTCATGTTGTGCATTCAAAATGATGAAATAAAAAGCCCACAATGACACCAACGGGGAAGTCATGTGATTACCATTTGTCTGCTTTCCTTCCCCACAAGCGATTACAAAAATCCTCATCACAAGTTCAACTCAAATGAGCCGCGCAGCGCTGGATGTTTGTGAACGTGTAATGGGCTTGAATTCAGTGTTTTAAAGAAAAGACACAATTCCTGGTGTAAGAGCCATTTTCCTAGTTCTAGAAGATTCATGAATATTTCACTAGATGACAATGCATGATCTATGGCAGGTTACTAAAACCCCCATAAGTACAATTGTATCGGTATATTTGTGCCATTTCTAATAGCTTTGAGTAAACCTTATTTTTCAGTTAGTGACAGCCTTGCCATGTGTAAGGTGTAGAGGGCACACAGTTTTAAACCGTCACTGTGCCTGGGCACGTACTCATGCTAATGGGGCTACAGGCCATTTGAGTGTGTGAAGTAACTCGTGTTTATTTAAGTGCAAAGCCGTACGTTTAAAGTGTACAGAAGAAGAAGCTAAGAATCTTTAAGTACAGAAATAACTAAAGTTTCTCAAGAAAAGCAAAGTTTAGAGATGATACATTTTTCCCTTTTTTTCATTTTATTCTTGTGTGGATTATTTGCCTTTAACTTTCACTAAATATTTTTAAAGAGAACTTTTGGACTGAGAGATTTCTTTTGACACACGTTTTACCTGTGCCTGATCTCACCTTATACTTCGGCAGCTACACCTGGAAAATTCTGATGACTAACTACAGGGCATAAATATTTACCTGTCTTACAAAAGAGTCACCTGCTCTGAACAGTCGGCATCTCCTCCACACACAAAGTGGTGACACAGAACTGCCTGCTTCCTTTGGAAAGGAACGAGTTCTGGGGACATTGGTGTCAATTCAGGTACTTCTTGAACACTGACAACAATACGATTACTGACCAAAGTGAAAGTGTTTACAGTGATGTTCTGCACAGGAAGTTGGCATGCAACATAACTGAGCGTCACGCTCATCTGTGCAGAGATTGAAGCATTGATAAACGAGAATAAAGGAGAACAGACGAGTCTGGTCAGAGACTCACCATATTGGTGTGGCTACAACACTGGCTTGGGCCTGACACTGGACTGAGGCCACTAACACACACATACAGGGAGCTGCTGACCATCACAGGGGGAGAATATGGGAGACAGAGAGATGGACAGATAGGACAGATGTGCGATAGATAGATAGATAGATAGATAGATAGATAGATAGATAGATAGATAGATAGATAGATAGATAGATAGATAGATAGATAGATAGATGAAAGGCGCTATATGATAGATAGATAGATAGATAGATAGATAGATAGATAGATAGATAGATAGATAGATAGATAGATAGATAGATAGATAGATAGATAGATAGATGAAAGGCGCTATATGATAGATAGATAGATAGATAGATAGATAGATAGATATGAAAGGCACTATATAATAGATAGATAGATAGATAGATAGATAGATAGATAGATAGATAGATAGATAGATAGATAGATATGAAAGGCACTATATAATAGATAGATAGATAGATAGATAGATAGATAGATAGATAGATAGATAGATAGATAGATAGATAGATAGATAGATAGATAGATAGATGAAAGGCGCTATATGATAGATAGATAGATAGATAGATAGATAGATAGATATGAAAGGCACTATATAATAGATAGATAGATAGATAGATAGATAGATAGATAGATAGATAGATAGATAGATAGATAGATAGATAGATAGATATGAAAGGCACTATATAATAGATAGATAGATAGATAGATAGATAGATAGATAGATAGATAGATAGATAGATAGATAGATAGATGTGAAAGGCGCTATATGGCAGACAGATGGACTTTAGCTCAGTTCACATTTTCTCCCTCCATGGCCATCACTCCCATGCTGGATCCTTCTGGGCCTGCCTTTCTAACGTATGTGACAATGACACATGCTGTCATGTCCCTCTCTGTGTGTCATGTTCGTGGTGAAAGTTCTCGTTTCTTTTGCGAAGGCCCAGGAGACGGTGAGGCCAGAGACGCGGCCCGAGGACCCAGACCCAGACTCTGAGAGTGCCGTGATGCCAGTGGTACACAAATCACTTTGATTGTTTTGGGAATCCGGACGCCTAGAGGAGCTGATGGCCTTTTTATCAACTCTCTGGTAGTGACAATAACATCCTGGCATCATGCGATGTCAGTGGTGACACGTTGCTAAACATAAATTGACCACCAAAACCAACAAGAGTTTACAAGATGGCAGCAGCTGTGATTGGCGGCCAAAATTACAAACCGAATAATGAAATGCTACAATAACTAATGTTAATAAACTCCCACACTTAGAAAATTAAGACATAAACACAACAAACCCCAAACAGCCTGACTGTTCTACTCATGCATGCAACTCAAGTGACTTTATTAAAATGTTATGAGAAAATAAAAAGTAATATGATTAAAGACGCCTTTAAGTGTAAGCCTGTGGCGCCACTGAGCAGGTCTGACCCCCATCTGATGCCCCCCTACTCCCCCCTAAAAGTGAAGATATTCAGTCAAACAGTCCGGAAACAAACGTCAGCAGGGGGTCCATGAAAGAGCACAGAGCCAATGGGCAGAAGACGGCCATTTCACGAAATAGCACTGGGGCGGGGCCTGAACTGCAGTGTCATTTGGCTCCACCCCCCAAACGGCTCAACAAGGGACAGACGTGTCACAAAACAGGCACAAAACTATCAATAAACAAAATAGGACAACATACAAAGGGACATCCAGCGCCATGCTACACGGCAGGCACGACTACGAGGCCCCTCCAGATTCTGACCTTGTCGTGACTTCTGGGCACACAGTTTTACAGCTGAGTGTCCTCATTTGCATGGGCCATGTGACTGTTTCATGAGGGAGGGTGTGGCTTAAAGTGATTGACACCTTATAGTAAAGTGTGCCTAATAATTAGGCCACTTCACCGTCACAGGTAAAATGACCAAAAAAAGAGATTCAAGTGACACTGAAAAGACATTCTGGAAACTGCACAGCCATCAAGGGAAGACCACCGGACAGTCATGTGGAGAAGAAAAGGCGCAAGATACCTTTATTTACTAAAATGAACTATGAAGCTACCAGGACCCACTGGTGTTCGGCACCAGCATATACCACAAGTGCAACTCCCCTGCAGCGTCCAGACGTTCAGGGTGTCATGGCTGAGGTAAAGGACAGTCACAAGCTGAGGGGTCAAGGTTGGGCCAAGATTTGTCTTTAGCTCTATGGACAGATGAGACGAGAGTCTCTCCTGATGGACCAGGCAGATGGCTGCATCACCGGTGGACACAGGGCACCAGCCACTAGTTAGACCTTCTCAGGTTGAAGATGGACTGTAAATCAATTTCCAGAGCTACTTGTATGGCTGCTTTCTGGCAGATGAGCTCTTCAAGCAGGCCGTGATCTTCATGGAGGACCAAGCATCATCTCGTGTATCCCGGTACTCCACTGCTTGCCTGGTCGCCGTCCTCACCCGACTTAAGTCCTCCTGAGAACCTGAAGAGCATTTGGGAGGCTGTGGCTGCTCCACGGAGGGGTGGCTTATGGCCATCACTGGCTGTATTAGCCACCCAATACAGTGATTGGTGAATTGCTGCTTGTCATTGTAGGTGACGTATCTGTCACACTTACTG
Source organism: Erpetoichthys calabaricus (assembly GCF_900747795.2). Lineage (NCBI taxonomy): Eukaryota > Metazoa > Chordata > Cladistia > Polypteriformes > Polypteridae > Erpetoichthys > Erpetoichthys calabaricus. The sequence goes on from NC_041406.2 coordinate 601,699, forward strand.
TACAACTTGTGAATAAACAAGCGAGTGGAGGGAAGGGGATGCCCAAGAATTCCACGCCCTTCCCTTTCCCCCCTGACAGAAACAAACCCCCTTTTCTTTTGCCAAACATTCAGGTTTGATGTAAAATCGGATCTGCGATGGGCCGAGAGAGTCGGGCAATAAGTCCCAACAGTCAGCTGGAGCCATCCCAGCAAACAGTGGGCACAATGCAGGGACAACACCTGTGCAGGGCGCCATTCCATCATGGGGGGGGGATAAAGTGAATTGGTGGACCTCAGAAGAAGATCCCCGGGCCACATTGCTGCCACCACCCTGTGACCAGATGCGGTCCTTGTGTCTGAATCCACCAAGCAGGTCCTGCTGCCTGCGCTAACGAGTCCCATGAGAAGGGCTAGGGGTCTCCCAGTGTAGGTCGGTGCAGGGGTCTCGTGGCCCATTCTCTGGTCAAATAACTCAGTAGTTTGGGGAGAGGAAGAGGAGCGCCATCCACAGCACAGAGAGCCTCAAGATGGCCGTGGCTCAGGAGAGGAGCGCCGTGGGCTCAGTGTAGCTAAATATAGTCACCTGGAGGAGGGTGAATGATGTTGAAGGACCCCAGGAACTTCACTGGTGACGTGTCCATACTGACCTGACCTGCAGAGGAATAAGTGAAGCAGGCAGCCACACGTGAGGCAGGATGAGACCCTGGTGGGACACGAATCGCTCTCCCTGTGCACCACACCTCTGCACTCCTTAAGAGGACCTTCAGCCAAGATGTGGATCTGAAGCGACGCTTTTCGGCCTACTGCACTCACACTGGCACTTCCCTTGGTGGCATTGGCCCACCAGTACTCTCCTCCAGTGCGCTCCTTTAGCTCTTTCCTTTGTGACGTCACATTGGAATGAAACTTCTGAGCTTCACAAGCCTTCCATCTGACCCTCCCAGCCTGAGCACATCCATCTGCCCAGCAGCTGACTTGGCATCTGTGCCCGCAGACACCTGACGTTATGTGGCGCTAGAAAGTTCTCAATTAGCATCACTTTGACATTCAAGTCGTGTCGAGTTTCTTATCATTTGTGTTCCGTACGAGAAAAAGTCTTCAACGATGTCTTCATAGACACCCAAAAATACACACAGCAGGCGACATCCAGCACATGCCGTACAGTGGGGGGGCTGCAGGAGTTTTACGGGCGTCCCAGGGGTGAGTCCTCGTCTGGACGGGACACCATGAGAAAAGAAAATGTCTGCAAAAGTCCTAACCCGGCAGGGAGGCCACCAGGTACTACAGGTATGTCTCCCCGATATCCTGGAGGGTAGCATGCCTGGGATTGGGGTCCCCTTCAGATTACCCACAGGGCATCATGGGAATTGGAGTTCCAGAAAACAGCTAGTGCCGGGTCAAAGGTTAAAGGGCGGACCGAGTCGGGAGGAAGTGGGTGAGGCCTGATGGGATGATTGTCTTCTGGGCTCTTTACTTTGGTGGTTCTGTGGAGATGACGCCTGTTAATACAAAGGAGCCGTACTTGAACCTTTGATTGGGTCTGGGGCTCAGTGGTGCCCCCTACTGGTTACAACATAGACATCTGTATTGTCACACATGTGCACCTGGGGTGACCTTCCTGGCTCTGTCAAAGTAAGCAGTGCCAGCACAACCAATTCTGCGTCTTCCGTCTCCTCCACCCCTCCCAGGTCAGCTTTGTTCTCCTCCTCTCCTGAGTCCAAGTGCCCTGCTGAGGTGCCAGACCTCTGGTGCCACCACTCTGCACACATGAAGCACCTCTTGGACAGGCAGAACGTCCTCTCCTAGTGGCCCTCCCTGGTGGCACCCAGGGTATCCAGCAAGGCTGCCTATTGGGATTATGACTCCTACAAAGCCCTGCAGGTGCACACATGCCAGTCCCAATGGAGGGATACTGCCACCTGGCTTTTGGGGGGGTGCACATACCCCCATGTCTCTCTCCATCCTTCCATCACATGAAAGCAACCCCACTATGTATGCTGACTTTCTTCAGCCATGATGAGGACCTCGTGGCCTGCCTATAGGATTATCTGTGCCAGTCAGGATGCCAGCCCGTCTCTGCTAACCATCACACCAGCTCTAAAGCTGATGCTTGCACAGATTGCCCGCTTTTACTTAGCGTGTCTGTTTGTGAGATTCTGAACTCAAGGAGAGAAACCTCGACAGCTGATGGCGTCTCCTTCACACGTCCGTTACTTTCAGTTGCCCACAAGCAGAAGGCATCAGCTGACCTGAGCCTGAGTGCCAACTTACAGGAGGATGAAGTGGACCCCTGTCCTGATATCGTAGCACAGCTTGGCAGGCCGTGTCCTTCTTGGTCCAGCTGTTAACATTGGACTCTCTGGGGCTCACGTTACTTTGGAGGTCTCCGTTCTTCTCTTGGTGTCACTTCCTTCTGTTGATGCTGTGTGTGTAACGTCATGTTCTCGGATGGGCGTTGTGGGCGGGGCCACTCTGATGTCACTGCTGCTGAGCCCGCCCCCCGCTGTTTGTCCAAATATTTGCCCCCTTGCCCTTCATGTACCTTCAGCGCCTTTCCTCGGCATCTTTGAATGCCTGAACCCGTCTCTCGAGCGCCTTCCCGTAAAGCCATCTTCTTGGACTCGGACTCGCCTCCTGTCCTCTATTACACTTGCTGTCTTTGAAGGCGACTCTCAGCATGCCTCCTACGCCTTTACTCCACCCGTGAGTCTCACACTCGCAGTTCCTCTGTTCTTTGTGTTAGTTAGCAAAGCCAAACTGACCAATCCGATAACGTGAAGGGACTGGACACACACACACGCACACACACACTTTAGCATTTTATGATAGGCTGGGTCTCTGCTGAAGGGTTTTGATGGTTTTCCTTTCCCTTTTGATATTTCTGGCACATTTCAACTTGAAAAGCCTCTTCCCACTTTTGAGGCCTGCACAGGCCCAAAGCCTGCCTGTAGAGTTGGGAGGTGTGCCTGCTGAGGTGAAGCCTATTTTGGGCAGGCTGGGGAGGGCCCTGGACTGGTTTGGTGGCTCTTTCAGAGGCCTCAGGCCATTTTGTTTCTATGTTGTCTGCTGCTCCCACATAACAGTTGGAATTTATTGGCTGCTATTTCTCAAAGATTATAAATCACAATGCTAGTAATCCCAGAGTCTTATTCTCGATGATTGATCGTCTGTTAAACCAGGTAACTCAAAGGAATGCCTCCTAACTACTTCAAGGAAAACCTGTGAGGCTATCGCTGTATTTTTCAATCAAAAAATTACTGATATTAGAAATAACATAGTATATCTCCCCAACACTAAGGATCCCCCGAAACCCCAGTATTCCGTTATAAACAAATTAAACTCTTTCACTAGGATAGATTTACCTGATTTACATAAAATAATTTCTCAAATGAAACCCTCCACCTGTGACCTTGACCCAATACCAACAAATTTTTTCAAAGAAGTATCGGGCGTACTTATTGATAATGTTCTTGACATAGTAAATTCGTCATTAGATACGGGGGTCTTCCCAGACTGTCTTAAGACTGCGGTAGTTAAACCCTTGACCCCTCGGCTCTTGAAAATTATAGACCCGTCTCTAACCTGCCTTTCTTAAGTAAAATTCTAGAGAAGGCAGTCATTATACAGTTAAATGAGCACCTGAATAAACCTGCTATTCTTGATAAATTTCAGTCAGGTTTTAGAACAAATCACAGCACAGAAACTGCACTCGTTAAAGTAGTCAATGACTTGTGGGTAAATGTAGACAGAGGCCATTTATCTGTTCTCATCCTCTTAGATTTGAGTGTCGCATTTGACACCATTGATCATAATATTCTTAAGAATCGCCTTAGTCAATGGGTGGGCCTCTCTGGCAGGGTCTTAAATTGGTTTGAATCCTACCTGGCAGGGAGAAAATTCTTTGTTAGTTGTGGTAATTATAACTCAAAGACACATGATATTCTATATGGTGTTCCACAAGGCTCTATCCTGGGTCCGCTGCTCTTCTCAATCTACATGCTTCCGTTAGGTCAGATTATCTCAGGGCACAACGTGAGCTACCACAGCTATGCTGATGACACACAGCTGTATGTATCAATAGCACCTGATGACCCCGATTCTCTTGATTCACTAACACAATGTCTGACTTGTATTTCAGAATGGATGAATAGTAACTTTCTCAAGTTAAATAAATAGAAAACTGAAATCTTAGTGATTGGCAATAATGGATACAATGAGGCTATTAGAAATAAACTGGATACATTAGGATTAAAAGTCAAGACGGAGGTAAAAAGCTTAGGGGTAACCGTTGACTGTAATCTGAGTTTTAAATCGCATATTAATCAGATCACTAGGACAGCATTTTTTCACTTATGAAACATAGCAAAAGTTAGACCTCTTATATCATTGAAAGATGCTGAGAAATTAGTTCACGTGTTTGTTTTCAGTCTCCTGCTGCCTTGTGTGTGCGCACAGCGAGGGGGTCTCAGGCCATTCGGGGGGCCAAAGCCGTGGACTGCAGCGGACGGAGACCCACCGCTCACTCACGAGGGGCTCATCTCGAGTCACGACGACCAGTCCGACGATGCCAATATTTTAACAGCACGGCGTCTCCGTCCCTGCACTGACGCATTGGGGTCCTCACTCAGACCACAGGTGAATGCCCCCAAGCTTTTCCAACTTAATTCTGTTTATTTTGATTTTTCAACGGTAGAACTGGAATTGTAAAACACATAATGCCCGGGAACTTGGGCACACAAAGTAAAAAAAGGACAGACTTGTGTGGCATCTCCTTTATTTGAAATGACGACGGATTAGACAGCCTGCTTGGCGCACTCATCGCGTTCACACGGAGCTGATGGGCCCTTCTGACGTCTTCAACTTGTGCCCAGCTTTTCTGTACACTGCCCTGAATTTCTTGGCACTTCTCTTATCTTGTGTGTGCCACTTGTTTGTATTTTCTGTCACTTGCCCTTCAGGACCCCCATACCTGCCCTCACTTCTGTGGCCTACTTGGGCCTAAAGCCTCCTGCTCGCTTGGGCCAGGCTTGCCTTGGGGAGAGATGCGTTCACTGGGTTGTTTAGGAGGCCTCAGCCCTTTGAGTAGTCAGAGCCGAGGTGTGAAGGTGTGAAGGTTAGCGTCGGCCTAATGCTTGTTTCTTCAAAGGCTCTTCCTCCTTTGTGTTCTGACTGCAGTTTTTCTCTTACAGTTCTGTGAAAAAGTAAGAACACCCCAAGGGAACTCTGGACTTTCTCAGCATGTCTGAACAGGCAAACATCACATCTTCATGCAAACAATGCCTACAGATAAAGGAGACGTTCACCTGAATAAAAAGGTAAGTGTAGCGTCTGTTTGTCTTTCATTCTAAGAGATGGCATCACAAACCTTAACACTGCTTTTACGAATCCCATACCAAAAGGTGTATAACAGAGATGGTGCGCTACAAATGTTAACCCTTACATTTCAGCCCGTCTTAGATGGGTAGCACAGCTAGTACTGGATTGAAAAGGCAAAAATTCTCCTTTTCTTTTTATTCAACAGATGTAATGATCTACTGAGGAAAGAATAAGTCCACCGTTAGCCTCAGAAGCTGGCATTGCCCCCTTTAGCAGCAATGACTTCTTGCAAGCATTGGGCATAACTGCCCACCAGTCTCTGAAGTTAACCACTCTTCCATGCAAAACTCCTTCAGTCTCAAGATGTTGGTGGGTTTTCTTGCATGACCCGCCCATTTTAAATCCTCCTCACAACATTGCAATGGGATTCAAACCAGGTCTTTGACTAGGCCAGTCCCATCATCCTCCACTTCTTCTTTATGCTCAGTGGATTTGCTAGTGTGCATCAGATCATTCTAATCCTGAAAGGTCCATTTCTGGTTCAACTTCCACTTTCTGACAGATGGTCTCACTTTGATAGGATGCAGAATTCATAGCAGACTTGATGACTGCAAGCTACCTGAGCACTGAGAGAACAAAGCAACCCCAAAACAGAACATTTCACACCGTGCTTCACAGATATTAGGAAGTTCCTCTCCTGAAATGCTGTCAAATTTGTCTACGGTCACTGTAGCCCAAATACTCTATATCTTTGATTCACCTGGCCAGAGAATGGTGTTCCAGAAATCCTGGCATTTGTCTAAATGTTTAATGGTAAACTTCCATCTTGCTGGAATGTTCGTTTTGGACAGCAAAAGCTTTTTCCAGGCACAACCCACATGCCGGTCAGAAATGTACAATGTCTTTCTGATTGTAGACGCATGCACTTTGACATCAGCTCAAGTAGGTTGAAAAGGACATAGGTCTCCATGGGGTGCACTTACTTTTTCACACAAATGCACGTTTTCCTTCAGGTGACATGAGCTGTTGGTTCCTGACCCCCTCGCTCCACTCCTGCATGATGCCAGCTGTTCCACGTCCTTTGTTTCCCAGTTACACCCTCAACTTGTTCTCCTGAGTGCCAGCCAGGCACTCGTCTCTCACACACCTTGTGGCCACAGTTGAGTACTGCACCTCACACACACACACACACCTGCCGGTGATCCGTTGACAGATGCGTTGTCTAATATGCAGCCACTCATGATTGGATCAGGGTCACACTATGTTTTATTCTAGCAGACGTCACCTGGAGTCCCCAAGCACAGGCCACGCCCCAAACCCGACACACACCACAATTCATGTCTACAATGCCAAACAATAATTTGAGACAAAAGTAATCAAACCTTGAGAATCTCCAGGCTCAAAAAATGTGGCAAATAGGCAAGAAAGCTAATAAGAAAGACATTTGAAATCTGCAAGAAACAATCAGGAGAAAAATAAAAGTAATTAGATGTGAAAATGAAAGAACAAAAGCAAAAGTTCAAAGAAATGACAGAAGGACAATTCCACAATAGGAAAATCTCCAAAGAAGAAGTAAAAAGAAGAGGAACTCAGAAACATCCGTAAAACACAAGCAGGGCATGACAGCGCCATTAAGCAAGAAGACAAAGAGATGTTTGGCTGACTGAATTATCAACGTCGTCATCATCATTAGCCATCATAGTCATCATTATCATCCTCATCATCATCATCAGTCATCTGCTCTCGAAACATTGGTCTGCCTCTCCGGAAAATCTCATAACAGGTATGACATACAGAGGTGATCACATGGGACTGTTAAAAAAGAGAGAAGGACGCTCTGTAAAAGGAAGGCCAATAGATAAGAAAGGCGCTATATAAAAGTTAGGGAGGTCACTCAGGAGACAGACAGACAGCTAGATAGTGAGGAAGGGCACTATATAATAGGCACTATGGGGTAGATAGATAGATAGATAGATAGATAGATAGATAGACAGATAGATAGATAGATAGATAGATAGATAGATAGATAGATAGATAGATAGATAGATAGATAGATAGATAGATAGATAGATAGATAGATATTGAGTGAGGAACGGCACTCTATAAACTTTGCTAAGAGACAAAACACAAGTTTCTCTCCATTGCAGGCTCATTTTCACCCTGACTGGCACAGATACCCCCAGCCCCACTAACTCCTCTTGCTCTGCCAACATGAGTGCCCGGCTTGTGGGTCCTAAACCTGAGCTCCTCTCCAGCTGTACCCATGCTGTCTGTCGTGCCCTTTGGTCCAAGCGGTCAATGTGATGATCTGATTTCAGTGCTGGATATCAAATTGTATAAAATCCCTCATCTCCAGTCTCTGATGCCAGGCCCTCATTCCGTGTTCGTAGAGGTGGCATTTTGCCCAGGCACCAGTGAAGTGCAGTTTGCTTCTGTCACTTTTCTTTCGAGACGGCGCACGTCAGCTGAAGGAGACTCAGGCCTGTCAGCAGTGCCCTCTAGTGGTGCAGATAAAAACTTCATTTCTTCCACGTCTTGTTTTCATGCCCAGGATGAGCTCAAGGCGCTTTACAACACGTCAGAGAAGTACAGTAGTTACATGCAAAGAAAAACAAATCCAATTTAAATAAGAATAATAATGAATTATCAGTAATAACAAATATAGGTAGGGCATTTACATAAGAAGGGGATATAACTGAGGGAAGGACAGTATTTAAATGTAGAATTGTTATTCAAGTCCGATGATAAAGTCAGATAGCCGAGGCGGGCTGAAAAAATAAAAACAAGAAACAAAGCTCTAGTGAATGCCTTTGCTGCGTGTCCCTCTCTGTCACTCTGTCACCCTCCCCTCACGCCGTGTCGTGGTAACGGAGCATCTCGGTGGCCCCCTGCTGTCGGTGAGCCAATGTGTGTCAGGTGTGTAAGAATTGTGACTCTGTTAATTCTGAGAGGCCTGGTAAAAGGCGCTATATAAGAAGAGGCGATCTGGAGGGGGGGGGGCAGCACAGAAACAGCAGGTGGGACACACAAATCCACCACAAAGGCTGCAGACCCTTCGCGTTTCACTTGTTGCTCTGCGTCTCTCTTCTCCTAAAATCGTTTCCATCATCAAGGAACAATTAACGTGTCACCGGGATTTTAGAAATTGATGAAAAGCGGACATATGCCAGCAACACAAGCCTGCAGACCCTTCACTCTGCACTTAGAGCTGAAGCCCCTTGAAGACCCCGGTCACTGGTGGTGTGGATACGGCAACATTGAGCCAAAGACTGGGGAGGGGGGTCCTCTGTGACACTTCACGAAGACGGATGAGAGCCTGTCAATCATTGTGACACACTTCCGGGGGCTCCGGTCACTTGAAGAGTATGGGTGGGCTTGGGGAGGCTGGTGAGTACTGAGTGCCAACGTCTGGGCCGAGGTGAGGCGCCAAGTGTGCGAATAAATAAAGAAATAAATAAGGCCGCCTGGAGAAGCGCAAACGAATCGTGCCGTCCTGCGCAAACAACACGTGAGTGCCACTCTTGTGACTCTGGCGACTGTCACAGCTTCAGCGCTTGGGGACTTTAAGGCATCCTTGTGTCCCTCCAAGCATCACATCGTATGAAGGTGGGCTTTGCCATTTACTCCACTTGCTAATCAATTGTCAATGACGAATGAGGGGTAATGCAGGAGACATGCGAGGGGGCACCACTCGGCCCAACTGTCGCTCGTCTGTTGAGCTGATCGCTCAGCTGTCCCCACATCTCCTCTCATCGCCTTAGTCCTAATACACTTCTCCTTCGTGTCCCCTGATGTCCTGACAGAATTGTGACTGCCTCAGCACTGTGGACCCTAATCTCATTTCCTCTCTTCGACTTTGTCGTCGTCCTCCTCTGAAGTTTCCAGAGATGTCTGCCTGCCTGTCCCGTCCAGCCTGAGGGTCCCACAAGTCGGGTCTCATTGTATTCCTTGTAGTTTGGGCGCCTCCTCTGCTCCTGCTGTACTCTGGTCCGGTGGGACCTCTTCAAACCACTGGAACGCTGGAAGAATACAAGAAGAAGACGAAGAACAGAAGACATAGTAACACTGAAGGAGGTTCACCTTCATCTCGATATTAAAAACCGCAGCTCCAGTCTCAGCATCTGCGGGATCTTAGGAGCCATCTGAGTATTCGCACCACGACTTGGTTGGCAGGACACTGACATGTGACATCTGACTGCAGAAATGGCAGACTCTGGTGGATGCCCCCCCACACATCATCATCATCATCATCATCATCATCATCTCCCCAAGTGGGATTCCTGCCAGCTGCCTTCTGCTATTCTTCAGGTCAGCGTTACTTTGTGACGGTCATCATGTTCACTCACTCACGTGCCACTCAGAAGCGTCTGCAGAATAACAAAGTGCTGAGGTCCGCCTGTGCGTCTCCGGCCCCCTAACGGCAGATTCACTAAAGTCGCGACTTTTCTGAATTCAATGGCAGAAGGTCGCGTACGGATTGTGTCACCGTGTGGCTCTGCCATGACCTGCAGCGGTGGCACAAGTCCTCCCCCAGCACCCCCCACCATGATTCTGGGCCTCAAAGACACAAAGGCACAAAAGCTTAAGTGACATCACAGCGTGAGCGCAATCTGATTGGTCCGCTTGGCTTTGGCGATGCGATCAGAAGAGGGACTGCGAAGGTGAGCCTCGCATGCTGGGAGTCGGCGTGACAGGCCTTCCAATTCATGGTCAGTCTGTCCAGACACACGGCCCAGAAAGACACACATCACAGAACAAATGAAGGAATACAAATCCACAATGAAGCTAAAGCCGCTGTCTCCGACAGACAGAGAAGGAAGTCGGTCGCCTCGGCCAATCACAGGCTTACCCAGAAGAGAAATCGACACGTAAAGAAAAGCAGCAAAACCTACAAAGAGTTGGAGGAAGAGCAGATGAAGCTAAACACCCTGCCATGTCGCGACCCATTCATGAAGAACACGGACATCGTGGACGTCACCACACGCTGGCACAGTTACATCACAAATATTGGATCCCACAAGCCAATTCAGCGATCAGAGAGATGATCTCAAGATGATCTCACAAACAGGCGAGCGAAAGATGGCAGACCTACCAGAGGATCGTCTACTTCCTGACCAGCCACCTTTACTAACGTCGGACTCGATTATTTTGGCCCCTTCCAAGTAAAATGAGGGCGAAGTCGAGGGATGAGGTATGGAGTCATTTCCACTCGCCTACATTTAGAAATTGCGTAGACTTTGGACACTGACTCTTGTGTCAATGCCATACGCCGATTTATTCACAGTTGAGGGCGAGTTATAATCATGCGCTCGGATAATGGAACGAACTTCAACGGAGCAGAAAGAGAAGCAGCTGAACATCTCGTCCAAGAGAAACTTTGTAGTGCCCTGACGGACAAAGATATCGAATGGATTTTCAATCCGCCGATGGCCTCCCACCGCCTTGGTGTGTGAGAAAGACAAATCAGAAGCATCAGAAAAGTCCTAAACAGAGTGAAACCATCCAAACAGTCCACCCTCAACGACAGACCCCTCACAGAGGTCTGACCCGGAGGCTCACACTCCGGCCCAGGACTCCACTGACCAGCAGACCACACACAAACGGCTCACAGCGAGGACTCCTGGGAATGAGACGAGTCGTCAAGACAACGGCGGACACCAAAGGGCAGTTAGAGGGGTCTGACCTGGCAACCAACTGGGCGGGGCCTGCTGTGCTCCAGGAACACCAATCACTGAAATGACTGCGCTTAAGATTTGCATAACTGGACTTGGGCTTTTACACTTAAGTAGAAATGAAGTCTTTGACCAAACTTACTGGTGACGATGTTCAGGTGACTGCATAAACAATTAGGGGCTTGTTATCGAGGTCGTATTCAATATTAGTGCCTAGTAGTCTATGGGTGGTCCTTGTAGCCCCCCTAGCTAAGCTGGACTGCTGGATTCTGACTGTTTCTTGCCCCTCTGACCACAGATTAGTCTCAGTAGTTTGTGACCTGCCTGGTTGTGTTTAAGGCCTCATAATAATCAGGAGTTGCATTTATAAAGCGCCTTTCACAAACCCAGGGTCACTTTACATACAAAGGAGAAAACCAAAATCACACAGAAGACAAACATTCATGGAAGAGGAAAGTTTTGAGATTTAAAGGAGGAGAAAGAGGAGCAAACTCAGAGAGACTGAGGAAGAGGAGCCATCACACTGAAGGAGCTGAGAGTCTGGTGTGTGGGACAGCAGGAGAGGACTGTGTGAGGACCTGAGAGAGCGACGAGGAGTGCATGGAGTGTGAGGAGCGGAGTGAGAATCTTGGAATGAATCCTTGATGTTGTAAGAAGTGGACGCTAGGGGTCATTGTTGCCCCCCAACAGACAGACACAGGAACACAGGTTAAAAGCACCAAGACGTTACTTTTTCTTCTTCTTCTTTCTTCTTGTACTGTGCCCCAAGCACCACAGCCACAAATACACAATTCTAATCACAATTCTCTTTCTCTTCCACACCTCCCAGCAAGCTCTGCCCACCTCCACCCGACTCCGGCTCCCTTGCTGGGAGTCCTTGACCCAGAAGTGCTCCTGTTCTTCCTCCCACGTGACAGATGGAGAATCCCAACTCTTTCATCAGCCCAGACGTGCTTTGGGACTTGCGTCTTCCTGATCCACTGGTACTTCCGGGCTGCAAGGGAAAGCAGGACTCCCCAGGTCCTTTCACAGCTCCCCCCGGTGGCACCCAACAGGGCTGAGAAACTGAACTCCAAGTTCACCACTACACTCCAGGGGAGCTGCCATCTAACGTTTTGGGGGAGACAAGTAGCCGCCTTCCCCCATCCTTCCATCTCAGGGCCGGGATGAGCTGCTGGCCATCCAGTCCAATGGAAGCAGTGAAGGTGGGAGAGAACAAGGGAGACGTGAGCAGAACGCTTGGTGTGGCTGCCGACTTCTGAATGTGCTGGAGCCTCTGTGTGGATTGTGCAGGGAGACCGAGGAACAGGGAATTCCAGTAATCGATACGAGATGATTACGAGAGTCTGAGCTTCATTAAAGGACAGAAATGGACGACGGCGAGCAACGTGATGGAGATGACAGAATGACATGTTGGACAGAGACCTAATGTGAAGCTCAAAGTTAAGTGATGAATCAAACAAAACGCCGAGGTTTGTGACAACAGGAGCAGATTTGACATCAGAGAACTTGGAGGCCTTAGAGAGCAGGCAGTTTGGGCCAACCAGTGACACTTCATGAAGTTTGAGAAAGTGATTTTCCATTGTGGACCACCAGGTGGCGTAGCAGCCATCCGAGCTGACATAGACAGGCAGACGCACAGCACACACGTTTATCTGCAGTTGGGGAGCACTTTAGCTTGTTCCTCACAGCACAGTACATAAAGTACACTCCTTTGTTCTTCTTCTTCTTCTTCTTCTTCTCCCTTTTCCTCCTCTCATCCGGTAAGCTTTGTCTTCTCCTACCCGACTCTGGCTCCCAGAGTAGAGGCTGCTGGCCTCAGGAAGTTCCTCAGGTCCTTATTGGTCCACTTCCAGGTGTGGCAGAAGTGCAGCAATTAAGAGTTCAGCAGCTCTCCAGGCGCCCCCTGGTGGTGTCCACGGGCCCCAACAGAGTTGAGCTTCCATGCTCCAAACCCGTGGTACCATCACACTCCAGGGGGGCTGCCCTCTAGCGCTTCGAGGGAGACAATGCTCCTTCTGATGTAGAGGTGTCCCAGCCGGGCGATGGCCCCACCATATGCCACACCATCCATAGCTTAAGATCAGTGATGCAGTCGGTGAGTGTGCTGGGAGGCGAGTCGTCCTCAGATATAACTGAATGTATCATCTGCATAGCAGTGGAAGTTCAGGCCACGTCTGTGAATAATCTGAGCCAAAGGAGGGATATAAAGTAGAAAGAGTAACGGCCCCGAGGGACACCACGTGACACAGGTGACATGAAGGATTTCTACTGTATATCGGCCGAGTGTGACAGACTATGACGTGAGCCATTGAAGATGCCTACAGCGGAGAGACGTGACAGGAGGACTTAACAGTGTCAAAGGCTGCACTTTAGTCAAGAAGGAGGAGAAGATGAAGTGAGGAGGAGATCATTAACTTCACGCAGTGCCGGGCTGTGAAGGCTCATGGAGTGTGTCATCTACAGGAAAGGCATGGAGTTGTGCAGTGACCACGCGTGCCATCATCTTAGCCAGGACACAGATGGGAGCTGTAGATGTACCACCCACAGCTGGCCAGGCCGCCCCCTTGTCCTGTGGACCTGGGTGTAGATATGTGGCCGTAGTCAGGGGGAGACAGCAAGTTGAAATGTCAATGGTCACCAGGCTGTTGCCAAGTTTTCATAAGAAGAAACACGGAGGGCACGCAGTTTCAAACCGTACCTTATGTGCCCACTAGCATGAAACACAGTGAGCTCTGCTGAAGGTGCAGCGTCACACCGAAGGTCTTGAAGTTTAGAAAGAACTGAAGTTTCACAAGAAAAGCGACGTTTAGAGAAGAGGCGTTTTATTCTGCGTGTGTAACGGCCTTTTTTCTTTATTTTTGTGTGTGTGAATTTTCGCTAAACCTTTCAAAACAAACCGTTGGACTGAGAGAATTTCTTCATGTGAACCCGCGCTTGATCGGGCCATAATCACCAGCAGCTACACACCTGGACCACCAAAAACACTTGAGGAGCTTGAAATGGAAGCACAAAACACTCAGTGGTCCAGCGAGCCCACCATCTGAGCCTCCTTTAGAGTCCCGTCCTGCGATTCCATTTGACTTTACTGTCACGTCATGTTATGGCGGGACAACAAACTGCAGATCAGCAGCTGACCAAGCGTGAAAAGAGACAGGAAGGCGCAGTAAGGCAGCAGACAAATGAGAGCAGCACATCTGAATTTACAGGTAGAGGGAGACATGAGGAAGACCACGGCAGCCTGAAGGCTGACCAGCGAGTGCAGATAAAGGACAAAGGAATAAATAACCAAGATACGAAATGTCATTATGTGCAGAACGGCTGAAGATACACACAGGGTGCACTCAGGCGTCGCTCACATTGACCGTTCAGGATGGCGCCGCCCTGGTGGAGGGTTACATGGCTGGGGTGTGAGGCGAGCCCCTCCCAGATACTGTGTGTACTGCCGGTCAGCAATGGTCAGCCGCGGGATGCCAAGGACGTGCTGCACATATTCCACCACCCGCTGCAGCCTCGGAGCAGCGGCCATTGCACACCAGAGTGCAGTTTGTTAGTCCATAAGCGCTCAACAGGATCTGAGGAGACCAGCAGGCTTTGTCTGTCCAAGAAAGGACCTCAGAGATGTGGACACCCAGGAATATGAAGCTGGACGCACACCCCACCTCAGGCCCATTTCTACTGCCTTTAGTCTTCTGGGAATCCACACTGAGCTCTTTGGTCTCCTTGGTGTGGAGGCCGAGGTTGTTGGCAGGTGCTGAGCCTCCTCGTCATCGTCACCGATCAGTCCTATCACCGTCTGCCAAGTTTATGATGGAGTTGGAGCCAAATGAGGGACACAGTCATGGGGGGGAGAGGGAGTGGAGGTGTGGGCTGAGCACCCAGCCCTGCGGAGCGCAGATCCTATTCAGGGTCAGGGCAACAACAACAACAACAGTAATTTCTGTCGCACGTTTTCATACAAATGATGAGCTCAAAGTGCTTTACATGATGAAGGAAGAGAAAAAAGACAAAATAAATACGAAAATAGAATTAGGGAACACAAATTAACAAAGAATAAAAGGAAGGAACCGATGGCCGGGGAGGACAGAAAAAACAAAAAAAAAAACTCCAGACGGCGGGAGAAAAAAAAAACAAAATCTGCAGGGGGCCACGAGACCACCTGACCACCCTCTGGGCATTCTACCTGACATCAGTGACCTCAATCAGTCCTCATGGTACTCAGGGTACTCATGCAAGAACTTGATGGCGACGGTCATGTGGACCTCTGGCCTTTAATCCATCAATGGAGGGACATCACGGCGCTTTGGGCAGAGGATGTCTGGTGGTTTAACGTGACAGACGGGGGTCTCTCGGTTAGAAAGTGAAGGTCCAATCGCAGAGAGCGGTGCTGATGCCGAGGTTGCAGGGTTTAGTTATCGCATTGGAGGGGATGACTGAGCTAAAATCAATAAATAACATCCTGACGTAGAGCTGAGGATATGGCGAGAAATGCCCCCCCCCCATCACACCAGCTTTCATGGCGCTGACCTTCACATGCGAGTGTCACAGCAGCGACCGAGACTCAGCAGACCAGGCAACCTTCTTCAGTTGTCCAGTTTTTGTGAGCCCTCAGTTGCCTGTTCTTAGCTGACTGGAGTGTCACCCGCCGTGGTCTCCTGCTGCTGTAGCCCACCAGCTCAAACGTTTGACATGTTGTGCGTTCAGAGCTGCTCTTCTGCACACCTCGGCGGTAACGAGTGCTTATTGGAGGTCCTGTTGCCTTTCTGTCAGACCAGAATGGCCATTCTCCTCGGACCGCTGGCATCAACAAGGCATTCTTGCCCACTGGATGGTTTCCCTTTTCTGGCCCATTCTATGGAGACCCTGCAGATGGCTGTGTGTGAAGGTCCCAGGAGATCAGCAGTTTCTGAAATATTCACGGCAGCCCGCCTGGCACCACCAGCCATGCCACCGACATTCCAAGTCCTTTCAGTCCCCTTTCCTTCCCCATTCTGATGCTCAGTTTGATCTTCAGCAGGTGGTCTTGACAATGTCTCCATGCTGCCATGTGATTGGCTGCTCAGATATTTGCGCTAACAAGCTGGTGTACCTAATAAAGTGTCCCCCTAACCCTGGCTGCACAGTGACACCTCAGCGCACTACGACTGCGCCTCACCTCCTCGTCTCCTGGCAGAGCACAAAGACTAATCAGGAAAGTGAATGAAGGACGTCAGGGCCGCGCCGCCCATCCTGCTGTTCCTAGCGTTCATATTCAGTTTCTGTACTTGGACATTCTCCACTTAAGGCTTTTCTTCCTTGCTGTTGTGCGTGGTTGAGATCTTTTTATCATTTATTTTATGGTTTCATTTTGACCAGTAAGATGCCAATGTTGTAGTTAGGGGCGGAGTCACGGAGGTCGTGACCCAGACGCTAATAGCGTGACAGGTCAAAAGGCCGTCCTCCTGCGTGTGTTGTCTATCTGACTTTCTGGACCCAAAGACGCTTTGTTATTCTCTCCTTTGATCGGCCGTAGTTGTCCTGACTTTGCCGTTTTTGTCTCACGATTTGCTTCACTACTGCGTGCCCTCGGCTACTCGTTTCAACTTACGCCAGTCCCCCAATCTGCCATGTCACTCATTTGCTGTCTTGTATCACACAACAGGTACGCCGTACACCAGCGTGGACATGGTGAGCACACAAGAGGACACTGATCAGGACGTCACAGTCACTTCCCTCTCCCGTCAGAAAGCCAATGGACACCAAGGACCCCATCGGGGCCTGCCTACTGCCCACCCGCCTTGTGTGGTCTCCATGGCCTCCACAGACAAGATGGTGTCAGAGCTGAAGGAGACAAAAACAACTCAACTTCCAGCTACTCCTCAGCATGTGACAATAAGTGGCGTGTCCTGTCGGAGCCTCAGACCACCCCCCTATACACACACACACGTATAGCGCACCATATAGGTGGACAGCATCTGTCTGGGTGAATACCTTGGTACTGACGCCCAAGTGGTGGTGAAGGAGGTTCAAAGGAGACTTGTGGACTGCAAGTCATTTATTAAACCACAATGCTCGTGCTGTCGGGACACTTTGAAACCCCTAAAAAAGTCACACATCAGCCGCACAAACAAACAGCCAGGCCACCGTACATCAGCCAGCAAACCATTCATTTAACGTCTGTCCCCCGGAGGTCACAAGACCCCAGCCCCACAGTACCAGAATCAAGCAGGGGGACAGCTAGAGGGGGTGATGAGACACACTGTAGCTCATTGATGGATTTCACTGCATCCCAGGCTGATGTCCTAGTGAAGCCACTGGGAGGACAAGTGACATCACAGACATGGCTTGAGAAACAGAACAACATAAGACAGACAGTGACAAAGCTGGGACAGAAAGGACACTACGCCAGCTAGACCAGACTGCCACTTTAACAAGTGTACGTGTTCTCCCTGTGCCCACATGGGTTTAATCCGAGTGCGCTGGCAATGTCCGCTTGTCACTGCAAGTTCCTTCTCGAGTTTTCCAGAAAAGAAAAAACATCAACTGGAAAGGAATGGCAGCAGACATGAGGAGCAGGTGGTCTGCAGTTTAAATGGCATCAGCCACAAACCGACAGAAACGGCTTCTAATTATGAAACGGGGGGACGAAAGCCTGCAGTGACGGGGGTCCTTGTTGAAATCTTGTTTTGTTGTTTTTTTCCCCCCTTTTCCTCTGGTGGTCTTTCCAGTTCGATTTTGGAATAATTTGTTACCCAACTTCTGCTTGACTGTAAACTATGTGACATTCTTGAAATAAAATTAATTAAAAAAAGGAACATGCCTGTCCAGCAGGAATAAGTCGAGCGCTACAACAACAACAGCATTTATTTATATAGCACATTTTCATACAAATAATGTTAGATTGACAACAGAAAAATAAATAAATAAATAAATAAATGCCAATAAACTGGCACTTAAACACCACTACAGTACAATAACAACAGAACACAACGAGGGGCCACAGGTCTGGGATAAACTGGCAGCCCACCGGGCTCATTTCTGTGTTGTGCCCTAAGTGTCTCAGAGAAGTTGCAGATTTTATGTGGGCCCTGAAAATAGAAGACCCCCGCACTCAGATTTTAATACTAACAAAAAATAGACCTGAAGTTAGTCACCTTCTATGGACCCCATACCCGGGGAGGCGGGGGGGTAACAGTGTGACAAAGACGCTATAAAACGCCGAGACCTGCTATCTGATTACACATACGGACCCGACCCGTGTAACTGAGCGGCCTGCGGCGGACCGGCAGTCCATCCACGATCAGCTCGCACCGGCTCTCCACGACTCTCATTCGCCCATCTATCCGGCTCGTGGCTCGTGAAGGTCTAAGTCGCCTTGCCGCCGCACACAGAGTCGAATGAAAAACGCTGGAAAGACCTCTGTGCTCTCGCTGAGACCCCCGTCGAATCATAACTCGACACTGAGGTCCTGGAAAGGCGCAAATCTTCGACGAAGGCGGCCGTGATGTACTCTTAACTTCACTTTACAGGACCGTGTCGTTTTGGTGCAAGTTCACGAAAGAAAAGGTCCCTTCTTTGCAGTAGCGACGTGACGAGGTGTCGCCTTGTGTCCCCTTTTACAGTAATAATCGCGGTGGCTGTTTGAACCCACAGTTCCACTACAAGCTACGTGACAGCGGCTCAACGTGGTGTCACATGCAACGAAACACATCGGTCCTCACTACAAACGACAGAAACGTTTAAAGCCACGGGTGGAATAGGAAACGCAGCCCGCCACCTCAGAAGAAGACGCGCACCTCCCACTTCAACGGCGAAGGTCAACATAAAGTCAACGCGGAGATCTCGCACGACGTGCTGATTGGATAAATCATGAAGGACATCCAATCAAAAGCAAGCGGAAGGCGGGACTCACTGGGGCACGGGGTCCAGCTAGCCAATTAAAGGCGCGGGAAATCACGTCAATAACAATCTGACAGCGAATTGGCGACGACCAGAGCGTTTAACTTAACGATGGAAGAAAATCAAATTTAAAAAGAATTCAACTTAAAAAAAGTAGGAGAAACAAATTTAACAGAAGAGCTGATCGTCTGGGAAATGACCCTTCAGAGAAGCCGGATGGACTTTTAAAACAACACTAACTTGGCACGGAGATCAGAACGTCCTGACGTACGTGGGCTTTAAGTTTATGGCGAGTTCAGGGAGTTTGGCAGAAAGTGCGGTTTTGATTGTTCATTAAAAGGATTCCTACAGCTTTAGTTAATCTAGTAAAAGAGTACATTGCATATTTTACCTTTATTGATGTCGTTGTTCTTTGGAAACATAAACTTTGAAAGAACAAATTATATCTATCTAAAAGCAAAAGCAGTACTGTACACGTTAGAATGTCACGTGATATTCCTTTAGAGTGACTTTTTAGGTTGAAATTTAACTCTGATTGTAATATTTGATCTTATTGCAAATATATATAATACAACTCAGATATTCTTCCTGTGTAAAGCAGTAGAAAGATTTTGGGGTTCTGTAAACGTTTGTCTTTGTGCATAAATTCAAGCCTCCTGAGATTCCAGTTGGAAAATACGACATTTGGTTTGTTTATCAAGGAGCAGAGAGTTCATTTATGGTCAACACAATTTACATTTAATTTAAATACTTTATACACACATGTAGATTTTAAAAATCTCCTGCAATCAGCATTGTCAAAACTGTGAAGCCTAACTGCACCCCGAGTTCATTCTGCCTGCCAGTTTAATGTAAGCTGAGACCCCCAATGCTGTCTGTTCGTTGATTTTATTGGTATATTGAATTATTTCACTAAATGCTCTACTGATACACGTGAACAACAGGAACAGGAACATCGATTATAAACCCAAGACGGGAGACTCTGAGCTGCAGGTTTTAGGGGTTTATGTTGGCCCAACGTTCCCATCGTTTAAACAACGTGCAGAGAGCATTAAAGAGAAAAATAAAAAGCCAGGTTATACCCTAAAAAGTGCTGAATGACACTCTAGAGAGCCCACATCTGGAGTCCTAGGTGCAGCCACACAGCAGCCCTTGAAGAATGGCACAGGAGAACAACCAGGTGCATCATGGGACTTGAGGACGTGTCCTGCTGCCTTTAGTCTGAGCAGAGGAGACTGTGTGGGGACCTCATCGTGGTCTTCAAAATCCTCAAAGGCCTTGATAAAGTCCAGCTTAGTAAAAAGATTCTCTGGTCTGAGGAGATGAATTTGAAGTGTTTGGGCCTGAACTCCAAGGACGATGTCTGGAGAAGACCAGGCGCTGCTCATCAGCTGCCTCATACCTTCCCTGGAGGTGACAGGGACAGGAAGACTGCTCAGAATGGAGGGAAGGATGAAGTAGGATGAGATATACTTTATGAATGCAACAAAATCCAGAGAGGTCCTTGAAAACCTGCTCCAGGCTACACAGCACCTCAGACTGGGGCAAGATTTCAATGACCCGTAGTACACAGCCAAGACCACGCTGGGGTGGCTTCTGGACAAGTGTCCCTGCCAAAGCCCAGACTTACACCCTCCTGAAGATGTCAGTTTGAGAGGATCGGTCAGGAAACATGGAGTTAGCTGTCCAAATCCAGGTGTGCAAAGCTTGTAGAGACATCCCCTGGAGACCCAAAGCTGGAACTGCAGCGTTCTACTATGTGGTTGAATGAACCCTCTGAATACTTCTATGAATTAATTTTTTATATCAAATACATTTGCAAACCTTGCTGAAAACAAGTTTGCATTTTGTTAATATAGCTTCTGAGTGTAGAATGATGGACACAAATGGCCAAAGTGTCCATTTAAAATGAAATCTACAACAAAAGAAAGTCTGCGCAAACTGAAGGGGAGACCACCGCCTTTTAGCTGTATAGCTTTCATCAGGTGTGCCGTATAAGCATATACACACACACACACACACACACACACCATCCATCCATCCATTGTCTCCCGCTTATCCGAGGTCGGGTCGCGGGGGCAGCAGCTTGAGCAGAGATGCCCAGACTTCCCTCTCCCCGGCCACTTCTTCTAGCTCTTCCGGGAGAATCCCAAGGCGTTCCCAGGCCAGTCGAGAGACATAGTCCCTCCAGCGTGTCCTGGGTCTTCCCCGGGGCCTCCTCCCAGTTAGACGTGCCCGGAACACCTCACCAGGGAGGCGTCCAAGAGGCATCCTGATCAGATGCCCGAGCCACCTCATCTGACTCCTCTCGATGCGGAGGAGCAGCGGCTCTACTCTGAGCCCCTCCCTGATGACTGAGCTTCTCACCCTATCTTTAAGGGAAAGCCCAGACACCCTGCGGAGGAAACTCATTTCAGCCGCTTGTATTCGCGATCTTGTTCTTTCGGTCACTACCCATAGCTCATGACCATAGGTGAGGGTAGGAACATAGATCGACTGGTAAATTGAGAGCTTCGCCTTGCGGCTCAGCTCCTTTTTCACCACGACAGACCGATGCAATGCCCGCATTACTGTGGATGCCGCACCGATCCGCCTGTCGATCTCACGCTCCATTCTTCCCTCACTCGTGAACAAGACCCCGAGATACTTGAACTCCTCCACTTGGGGCAGGATCTCGCTACCAACCCTGAGAGGGCACTCCACCCTTTTCCGGTTGAGGACCATGGTCTCGGATTTGGAGGTGCTGATTCTCATCCCAGCCGCTTCACACTCGGCTGCGAACCGATCCAGAGAGAGCTGAAGATCACGGCCTGATGAAGCAAACAGGACAACATCATCTGCAAAAAGCAGTGACCCAATCCTGAGCCCACCAAACCGGACCCCCTCAACACCCTGGCTGCGCCTAGAAATTCTGTCCATAAAAGTTATGAACAGAATCGGTGACAAAGGGCAGCCCTGGCGGAGTCCAACTCTCACTGGAAACGGGTTCGACTTACTGCCGGCAATGCGGACCAAGCTCTGGCACTGATCGTACAGGGACTGAACAGCCCTTATCAGGGGGGCCGGTACCCCATACTCTCGGAGTACCCCCCACAGGATTCCCCGAGGGACACAGTCGAATGCCTTTTCTAAGTCCACAAAACACATGTAGACTGGTTGGGCAAACTCCCATGCACCCTCCAGGACCCTGCTAAGGGTATAGAGCTGGTCCACTGTTCCGCGACCAGGACGAAAACCACACTGTTCCTCCTGAATCCGAGGCTCGACTATCCGACGGACCCTCCTCTCCAGGACCCCTGAATAGACTTTTCCAGGGAGGCTGAGGAGTGTGATCCCTCTGTAGTTGGAACACACCCTCCGATCCCCCTTCTTAAAGAGGGGGACCACCACCCCGGTCTGCCAATCCAGAGGCACTGTCCCTGATGTCCATGCGATGTTGCAGAGACGTGTCAACCAAGACAGTCCTACAACATCCAGAGCCTTGAGGAACTCCGGGCGTATCTCATCCACCCCCGGGGCCCTGCCACCAAGGAGTTTTTTGACCACCTCGGTGACCTCAGTCCCAGAGATGGGGGAGCCCACCTCTGAGTCCCCAGGCTCTGCTTCCTCATTGCAAGGCATGTTAATGGGATTGAGGAGGTCTTCAAAGTATTCCCCCCACCGACCCACAACGTCCCGAGTCGAGGTCAGCAGGGCACCATCCCCACCATATACAGTGTTGACACTGCACTGCTTCCCCTTCCTGAGACGCCGGATGGTGGACCAGAATCTCCTCGAAGCCGTCCGAAAGTCGTTCTCCATGGCCTCCCCAAACTCCTCCCACGCCCGAGTTTTTGCCTCAGCAACCACCAAAGCCGCATTCCGCTTGGCCTGCCGGTGCCTATCAGCTGCCTCTGGGGTCCCACAGGACAAAAGGGTCCTGTAGGACTCCTTCTTCAGCTTGACGGCATCCTTCACCGCCGGTGTCCACCAGCGGGTTCGGGGATTGCCGCCACGACAGGCACCGACCACCTTACGGCCACAGCTCCGGTCAGCTGCCTCAACAATAGAGGCACGGAACATGGCCCATTCGGACTCAATGTCCCCCACCTCCCTCGGGATGTGGTCGAAGTTCTGCCGGAGGTGGGAGTTGAAGCTACTTCTGACAGGGGGCTCTGCCAGACGTTCCCAGCAGACCCTCACAACACGTTTGGGCCTACCACGCCTGACCGGCATCCTCCCCCACCATCGAAGCCAACTCACCACCAGGTGGTGATCAGTTGACAGCTCCGCCCCTCTCTTCACCCGAGTGTCCAAGACATGTGGCCGCAAGTCCGACGACACGACCACAAAGTCGATCATCGAACTGAAGCCTAGGGTGTCCTGGTGCCAAGTGCACATATGAACACCCCTATGCTTGAACATGGTGTTCGTTATGGACAATCCGTGACGAGCACAGAAGTCCAGTAACAAAACACCGCTCGGGTTCAGATCGGGGGGGCCATTCTCCCAATCACGCCCTTCCAGGTCTCACTGTCATTGCCCACGTGAGCATTGAAGTCTCCCAGCAGAACGAGGGAGTCCCCAGAAGGTATGCCCTCTAGCACCCCCCTCCAGGGACTCCAAAAAGGGTGGGTACTCCGAACTGCTGTTCGGTGCATACGCACAAACAACAGTTAGGACCCGTCCCCCCACCCGAAGGCGAAGGGAGGCTACCCTCTCGTCCACCGGGGTAAACCCCAATGTACAGGCTCCAAGTCGGGGGGGCAATAAGTATACCCACACCCGCTCGGCGCCTCTCACCGGGGGCAACTCCAGAGTGGTAGAGAGTCCAGCCCCTCTCAAGGAGATTGGTTCCAGAGTCCAAGCTGTGCGTCGAGGTGAGCCCGACTATATCTAGCCGGAACCTCTCAACTTCGCGCACTAGCTCAGGCTCCGACATCTTCAGAGAGGTGACATTCCACGTCCCAAGAGCCAGTTTCTGTAGCCGAGGATCGGACCACCAAGGTCCCCGCCTTCGGCCACCACCCAACTCACACTGCACCCGACCTCCTTGGCCCCTCCCATAGGTGGTGAGCCCATGGGAAGGGGGACCCACGTTGCCTCTTCGGGCTGTGCCCGGCCGAGCCCCATGGGTGCAGGCCCGGCCACCAGGCGCTCGCCATCGAGCCCCACCTCCAGGCCTGGCTCCAGAGTGGGGCCCCGGTGACCCGCGTCCGGGCGAGGGAAAACGCCGTCCAAAATTGTTTTTCATCATAGGAGGTTTGTTTAACCGCTCTTTGTCTCATCCCTCACCTAGGACCAGTTTGCCTTGGGTGGCCCTACCAGGGGCATAAAGCCCTGGACAACAGAGCTCCTAGGATCATTGGGACACGCAAACCCCTCCACCACGATAAGGTGATGGTTAAAGGAGGGGCACACACACACACATATATATATATACTGTATATGGCCCACAGTTGTATAAGTACAGTACGTAGTCCCAAGTATTATACAACGTCTATATAAAGTATTCGCTCCTTGCGAGCTTTTCCATTTTATGGTTGCAGAACGTTGAAACTCATTTGATTTAATTTCGCGTTTTTGAGACACATTTGTAATTCATTGAGAACACTTTGACATTTAAAAGGTCTTTTTCTGCAGATCATTATCAAAAGAGCCAAATTTCATTCTAATGTGACTTAATGTGAAATAATAAAATTTGAAGACTTCCCATTAACTAAACAGCAGCACACGACCCGTGCTGTTGCCGATCCGTATACTTTGGAATTTGTTACGCACATAAGTAATGAGAGACATTTTGTGCCTCCTTTGCGTCTAAGTTTTATTCCGATAATACTGCACGTGCGACGCAGAATCATCATGCGCACTGCACATTTAGCATTTTAGATAACAACGGCTGGCGATAAGATAAGTGACTGTGGGCAGCTAGCAGAGAAGAGATTGTCCATCGGAATCGTCAATTTCTTGAAAATTGATAAACCTTCAGAGCCAGTGTTTTTTTGAATGACAGACGATTGTGAAGGCCCCTTTAGAACAATAGCGGACCCTTTCTGTGACTCCATTGACAACTTCGATTCTTCGCAGCTTTCAACTTTTACAAAACAGGGTAGCAGTTCATTTAATTCATTGGCTGGCGGGCACGTGACGTCAAACTCTTGCTCATTCTTGTCCTCCACCGATTGGCTAATGGTCTGACTACTCTAGGACCTGCCTTCCGCAAGCCGGCTGTCGCGTCATTCTCCTTGCTATTCGCCGAGCTGCTTGTCAATTCGCGGTGGAGGACGAGACCGACACGATTTTAAGGCGGGGCCAAGCGCGCTCCGCCTTCGCTCTCTACCTGTCGCGTTGTGAGAGGCAGAACGCGCTTCCTGTAGTCGGAGCCCCGCCTACATCTCCACCCTCTGGCGGACTGGAGTCAGAGACGCCGCTGCGCGTGAGTTCGGCGGGCGGCTGTAATGTCGAAGTGTTGCTAGTTGCGTTGCGTCTTGGAATTAATAGCAGTGGAGCACATCTGATCGGGGGGGAAGAAGGCAGAAGAGGTGGAGGAGGCGGAGGTGGAGAGAGAGTGGGAGACCATCGGGGACTGAGGCGGCGGCAGGGGCTCTCTTCCCAACCTAGAGTCACACAAGCGGTCTCTACGCAGAATATGGCGGAGCAGCAGTCCGTCCCCGACGGCAAGCACAAGGCATCCCCAAAACCCGTTGGCTCGCCTGTGGGAAACAGTCGGTCGAGCTGCAGCGGCGCCGCCACGGCGGGCAGTGGAGGCCTGTCCGGTGGCCTGACCCAGCCCGCCGGCTGGCAGTCCCTCCTCTCGTTCACCATACTCTTTCTGGCCTGGCTGGCAGGCTTCAGTTCCCGGCTGTTCGCTGTGATTCGCTTCGAGAGCATCATTCACGAGTTCGACCCCTGGTGAGTAAAGTTCGACGCGGCGGCGTTCGTTTTTTTTTTGGGCGCTTTTGCGCGTAGTTCGCGGGGAAGGCAACTTTGTTTCGAGCCCCGGTCAACTTTTAGGCCGAAATTGTAGTTCTTTGGCAGGTAAGCGCAAGGCGCTGCGCTCGCAGCCCCAGTTGTTGTTCTGCACTTGAGTTTCTTTGCTGCAACTGTGCCGGGTGGCGTTTCAGTTTGGCGCGGGTGTTGTTTTATTTGTGGGTTTCCATAACCCCCCCCCCCCCCTTCGGGTTTGCAGTTATTTTAAAATGCGACGGTTTCACGAATCGCGCTTGTTCGTAAAGGCGCGTTATAAATAACCGCGAATAACGCGAGCGATCGGTTGAACGAGCAGGCAACGAATTGCACACCTTTGGGATTTCCAGAGCTCAACTCACCTCGCCGCTGGTGGTGCTTCTCCACCCGGAAGTGGCACGTTTGAGGAGCCCTTTGAGCCCCCTCCCTCCCTCTGCCTTCTTGGAAAGTAAATCGTTATTGTGTTTAGCGCCATTGGCGACACGCGCCGGCACCTGACGATTTCCACATGAAACAAGAGCGTGTAGGAAACGGCACATCGACTTTATTAATAGGAAAAAATAAAAGCACACAAAACCGACAGTTGGAGCATCTCGGGAAAACGCGTGGCGTGTGTGCACTTGACGCAGTGACACTTGCGTCCGCTCCCGCGGTCATCACGGTTGGCCTTTCTTGGTGGCTGCTGGGCATGTGGGGGAGCTGCTTTTATGAATGCCACCGGGCATCGCGATGATCGCCAGCGCTCCACGATTCGGTGCACGTTTTGTTGGATTCTTCAAGTCGGCCTCCGCACATCCATTGACCCGGAGGAGGTCAACAGTTGGAGTTTGTCCTCCTGAGCTCTTTAGGAAGGCACTCTAGTCAAATGGTATACTAGTGACATAAACGACAATGGCTCGTAGAGACGCCGATTGATTTTTGGTTCAATTTGCGAACCTTTACTTTAGGGGTCACAAATGGGGACTAAGTTGGGGTGCGCGGATAATGTTTTGAAGCACAAAGGAAATGTGCGCATGCGCCGTCAAGAACACCACCGTAGAACATAAAAACGTTATGTAGACCTGTAACAAAACTAAAGAGTGCCAATGTGCAAGAGCCTGCTGTATACACCTGATTAAGAGCCACACAGTAATACCCCCCCCCCCCCCCCCGGAGTGTGACATTTATGACAGGGACACAAATGGGAAATTCAGCCAAACACTTGGAGTTTTCCTTCAGATATATAGATAGATACTTTATTAATCCCAAGGGGAAATTCACACAAAACCACAAACTTGTGGAAGGCAGTTGGGCTTCAGGCACCTTCAGAACTGGACTTGATGTTTTTTTTTGGAGGATTGGTTTGTTGCTCTGTTTTGCCAACATTTTTCTGATATTCTAATGTATGCAAGGCCCAGTTTTCTACACGCAGTTTAATAAAAGTGATGGGATAATGTAAAGAAATGTTGACCATCTGCAGTGTATCTGTTAAAACTAGGATGGGTGATGAAGTCTGATGGTTGTGGGCAAAGGGGCAGTCAGTGGCAGCAGGGTACGCTTGTGCCAACCTACACCTGCATCTAATTGGGCAATTCAAAGTCATCGGTTAACACGTCTCAGATGAGGGAGGAGAGTCTGTTGAAGAGGCACTGAATTGTTTAAGTAAGTAAAAATGTATTACGAAGTGCCTAGCACAGACAAAAGTAACGAAGCGCTGAACAGTAAAGAAATTGAATTAAGTAAGATATTAAAACAAAATACAGAGCAATGACAATACAGAAAACACCCACAGATGACCACGCTACCCAAATGGCAGTCTGAGCCAATGTGTCCCAGGTTGACACCTAAACAGTAACCTGACACATCGATACTCTCAATTGTAGTTTTGTTGGATTTGTAAAGTCGGACTCGGCGCTCGCGCACACACACACACACACACACACAGACCTAATGGTTTACCCATTGACCCAACAGTTGGAGTTTATCCTCCAGAGCTCTTTAGGAAGGCACTTCATCAAATCGTGTGCTAGTGACACACATGAGGATGGATTGTAGAGAGGCCGATTGATTTTTGACTACAGTAAATCGCTCATTTCCAGACCTTCATGATCCAAGTTAGTCTCGGTGGAGATGAGGGTGGGTAGACTTTGTCTTTGTGGATTAATCAAGCACATTTGCTCGCTTCAGTGCACCTTCAGACCTGAGGTTGTGGGTATAAGTCCCGCCGCTGACTCTTTGTGACCACGAGCAGATCTCTTCACTTGCCTGTGCTCCAGTTGGAAAAACAAAAGAAGCAGAACTAATTATATTCAAATTCTTTAAGTCGCTTTGCCTAAAGTTAAAATTTAAAAACATTAAGTAGAAACTGAATTGCATATGCAAAACCCTGTCCTTTACATTGGACTTAATAATATAAAGAGAGAGTGCCCTCCAGCAGCGTGTCAGGGTACTATGGGAGATGGCATTACAGTCTGATGGCTGTGGGCACAAGAGCCATAGTGAGACCTGATTGTGCAGTGTGGTGATGTTGCCAGTCAGTGGCAGGGCACACTTTGAATACACCCACACCTGCCACAGCCGGCCCTGGGTTCAAACCCGCAGCCAGTAATCCCTAAATTAGTAAGTATTGCACCGTCTCGGTGTCAGGAACAAGTGGAGTTCTTAATCAAGGCCTGTGAAGTCCTTGTTTTGCTGGTCCTTACCCAGCAGTCTGCATGTCGTGATTAAAGAAAAGTGTAGTGTGAGGACCCTTCTGAACCCGAGCTTTGAATATTTCTCCTGTTAATCGTATACGACCCCCTTCTCGGGTCACATCTCAAAGGACACGGGTTTGATTTAAAGGACATCCATCTGCATGTGGCAGTCGAGACTTTGAGAGGTTTGGCCGAGGGACCTGAAAGTGAATTCTCTTTCTCTTTGGCCCTTTGAGTCGACCAACACCCCAAATCTGAGACCACCTGCAGGTGAATGTAAGCAGCTACCCCAATTGGGGAACTTTGGGCACTTGTGGGTTTAATCCTGATTACTGGTACATTTGTGAAGTAGATGAAGCTGTCTGCTTATGCTGTCTCTCATTGTTCTGTCCTGGAGTGGCACAGTGCCTGGCTCTGCCTGCTGCTGCACTCCTCCAGCATCCTTGGTTTGAATTCCACACTTTGTTGTTGGCTGTGTGCAGGTTATGAATTCTTCTGTGTTTTTTTTTTTTTTTTAACATGTACCCCACAGAGGTGTAGTTAAGTACATTGGCCTGGTTTGGGTGTGGGCAGAGTTGGTACCCACGTTTTGCTCAGGGTAAAGTTCAGTGCCCTGGGGTCCTGAATTTGGTTCTGTGGGCTAGAGAGTGTGGGTATGAAAGTATCCATCATCTTCTCCTCTGAGCTCCAGATGGCGATTGAAGAGAAGGTGCTTGGGGTTCATAGAGCTGAAAAGACGGTCCTGTGAGGACTGTGGGGCTCCATTCCTATTAGAGCAGGGGTGGGCAGTATTGGTCCTGGGGGGGGGGGGGGGGCAGGGGGGCTGCAGGTTTTCCTTCCATCCAAATTGCTTAATTAGAAACCAGTGCCTGTAAATCTCTGACCTGATTTAATTTAATGGTTTGTTAGGTTGCTGTGTAATGTTCCCTTTCCATTGATGTCATCCAACTGATTTGAAGCCTGAAACGGATACGTTTGTCTGATAATTCGTCTTTGTGTCTGATAATTCTTCTCTTAAGTGTTTTTGTTTTTTAAACCAAATGGTGCAGGATGAATCCACACAGGTGTAAATGGAAACAAGCGAGATGGAGAACTGCTGGCTCCTTTGTCGTTTACATCTTATTGCTATTGAGGTGCCATTAAAACACTGAATGTGGCTGTTTAAGGGTGGGGAGCCTTAACAATTGAGACCACTAAAACGAAGCACCAACATGTCACTTGATCAATAGGCGCAGTAATGGACTTGTCATTAAGAAAGTGGCTTGGAATAAAAACCTGCAGCCTCTGTGGCCCTCCAGGACTGACGCTGCCCACCCCTGTCAGAGAGCTTGGCGCTCCAGGAAGTTTTTGAACTGCCAATGGCACTGATGTGAGGTTCTGAGCTGCTAAGATCAGAGTAAGTCGTCTTGTGGTGTGGAGCTCTTCACTTGTGATACCGAATTTCAGAACTTCACCTCTAAACACTCCCCGGGCTGATGTGTACTCCATTGTGCTGACCTCTTTTATAAGTCGCTTTGGATATATGTGTCTGCTAAGTTAATAAATGTAAATGTCAATAATGATGATTTTAGCATCTGGTGAAAGTCCTTTGGCTGGAATGGACCACAGTGAGCAGGCCCAGGGACTGACAATTCCAGGGAATCTCTTGATTGAGTTATCTGTGAGCGAACTGAAGAAGTTCTGGTCCGTCAGGAGCCGCTAGTTAGAAGTGCAACCTTCAGCCTGGTCAAGTGGACTGAAGATGAATGAATAATAAAGAAGAATACACAACGGCAGATCATTCAAATAACACTCCGGAAGTGCAGATGGAGTGAAGCAGCGCTGGAGTGCACGGCCTGTGTGCAGTAGTACAGGGGTCTCAAGCTTGGCGGTGGTGGCGCATTTGTTTTCTGAATTATTAATTCAGCTCGTTTGAGTTGATTTTAAATTGTATCGAGTTTTTAAGGGTATGTTGGGTTTCCGTTCAGATCTTACAGTGGACTGCTTATTAAAACAATTCCTGGATGCCCCGTGAGCATATGAAAGGCGCTATATAAATGTGTTCTCATTCTCTTGGCTGATGTTTTGAGGTCTGCTACTTTTTGGGTGGTGGGGGGTTTACTGTTGCTGTAGATTATTAATTTATCTCTCCCCCCCCCCCCCCCCCACCGTTGAAAGTAACTATTGTGTGTTGTTTGTACCCCCATTTTGTTTGCCAATGATCAGCGCTGTCGTTTCATTGGCTGTTAGAGCAGCTCCTGAGTTTTTTCGGGACACTGTGACTAAATGGTCCTTTGGTGTTAAAAGTGGCCTGGACAAGTCACAACTTCATCCAGGTTTGCGGATTTCAAGAAGCCTTTTGTTGTTTGTTTGCTAGAAGATGCCCTTTACTACGGGGAGTCAGTGGTTTTGACACGTGTCATCCTTCTTGTCTCTGATTTTTGTCTCGTGGTGGGTGAGATGGAACTGCACTGCTGCCAAAGCCACACTTTTTGTGTTTACTTGCCTCTCTCTTGCGGACGTCTCTTCTGCTGGTTACTCGATGAGTTCTCTTGCTTGTGTTTCTAGCACAATGGCCGGCCGTTGTGCTTCCTTGCTCGCTGGGTATTTCGTAAATGCCCGCGCTCATTGGCACAGTGCAGGTGAACTTAGTCTCCAGTTGAAGAAGGCGATTCTTTTCACTTCCATCTCAAATCGATTCATCTACAAAGGTGTCCAGAAACAATCCGTTAGGGACATAACAGCTGGGACAGGCAGCATTTTAAAAAATGTAGTTAAAGACAGAAACGTGCAATTTGTTACGCATCGAAAAGATTACGTTTCATTTTATTAGCGAGGATTTCCATTCGGGCTTAAACAATTCTGGGCTGAAACCCAGCAGCTTCATGGTTTCTGTAGCACCGGGAATGTTGGCCATCATTGGAGGCCTTTCAGATGAAGCACATTGTGTGACTTTTTATGAAATCTAAAGAGGCTCAAGTCGGGCCCAGTTAGTAAAGCGAGGGGGCATTTCAGAAGACTCCCTCCGCTGGGGGTCCTCCATGTGCTTTCATGGCGATGCCTCAAATGGATGTTTAGTCAGGAGTTCCCATTTTCAGCTATTGATTTTTATTTTTATTTTTTTTCCTACTTCAGTCATTCCCAAGTTCAGTCCTGTGGGACTCCTGCGGCCACGGGGTTTTATTTCAACCAGTTTCACATTTAATGCGTCGTTTTTACTTTTAATTGGTCTGGTTGTTTAGTGAGCTGCCTTTTGTAGTCCCTTAAAGTAAGAAGTTGTTTAAATGACGTTATTTGCCACTCTTTCTTCCTGTGGATGCGGTGTCATTCATTGTATCCAAATAGCAGTGCAGACACGTAGTGTCAATGAGCGGGCCAGCGAGTGTGACAGTGAAGTCGATGATCTCCTTTAGTCTCGTTGTTAATCATTGACATCTGAAAACATTTAAATTCCCCCATCACCCTGCGTGACTTTTCCACTGTTGTGGCTTCATTTACGTGACCTTAGAAGGTCCAGTTTGACATCCCCAGTGATTTGGTCATAGGGGTCCGCAGCTCAGAGATGTTTGACTTTTGCCTTGAGCTGCCTGGGGTGGGCTCTGTGTGTGGATGTGCGCTGGACATGTGACGTGCACAGTGAGGCCACAAGACAAAAAGAAACATGGCAGGGTGTTTGGACCTCGCAAACAGAGATGCGGCTCATCTCCCTGATGTCTTGTTTGTCATATCATGACAGAATGGAAAGTGAAGGGTCTGAGACCACCAATGGACGCACCCCACCTAGAAAACGCTCACACAGGCAGCAAGTGTAGTGAGCTGACTTTGGAAACTTGAAATGGGGCTAAAGAGGGGTGAAGCCGAAGTCGTGTAATCAGTCATCCCCTGCATTTCTAGCCGTGTAATGCGACAAGATCAGCAACTGCAGCTCCTTAACGTTTAACAAAGACGTTTAGTGTGCAACCGACACTTGAAAGAAATTGGGAGATGCAAAAGAAGCAGGCGTGTTTAAAGAACGCAAAGACTTACTGATGTAATGTCAATATTAGTCAGAAACCATGTCATTTTATTTATTTTGTTGGTATTTGCTCCACTGTATTTATCACTTAGGGGGAGATTGTCTTTTCACATGACCTTTGGGGGTCAGAGCACAGGGTCCGCCATAGTACAGCAAGCACCTCGGGAGCAGTTTAGAGGTTAAGGGCCTTGCTCAGGGGGTCCTACTCTGGCAGTGACAGGATTTGAATCGGCAGCCTTCCCGATACCAGCGCAGATCCTTCACCTCTGAGCCAATCAATTGAAAGTAAGAATTGACTGGAATGAAAACTGCAGCCACAGGAGACCCTCAGGACTGCGCTTGTAGACCACTGCTCTGTTCATACTGAGTCCTAGCAATGACGGACCCTCAAGTAATTATGACAAAGAATTTTAAAACCCTAAGTTTCATCTTTAATAACTGAATGTCGCAGAGCTCGTCTCGTGGTCCTTGTTTCTGTTTTGTATTCACTGCTTAAGTTCCTTTTTACTGTCTGCTTTGGTTAATTTCAAGTATTTTCTTTTAGGTTTTTTATTTTTCTGTATGTATAACTGGTTGTGCCTCATGGCTTCACCCACATAGTAGTGAAACAGGACAGCGAGGAGGGCCCTGCCTGGATCCCTAATCCTGACGTCACACTTCCTCCTCCTCTCGGATTAGTGCAAATATATCATGAATATAATAATATATATGAACTGTGCTGCTTACGGCGATGAGAGAAGTCACAGAATCAACCGGAATGTTCAAGTAAATTATAGAAAAAAAAAAAAAGAAACCCCAATCTAAATCCGTTAAGTAGCACTCTCGAAGTGGAGGCTGACGCGTAAGTGAGGATGGCCCCGCCCCCCTCGCCTCAGCCCGCGGCGTCTCTCAGATGCATGCAAATAAATGGGTATGGCAGGCGAACTCTGATACTGAACACGATGAGAGAATTCGCAAAATCAACGGAATGTTCAAGTAAATTATAGGGAAAAAAAACAACCCGATCTAAATCCGTTAAGTAGCTCTCTCGTGAAAAGCAGACGGAGTTTTCTTTATTGTGTCGCTTAGATGTTCTCTCAGGCCGCTTGTGCTTTGTGGTGTGGGAGACCCAGCTGGTCCAGTGCGCCTCATTTTGGTGCGGCGAGTCCTCTTGTGTTTCCCGTGACTATCATGCGTGTTGTTTGCTGGATTCTCAGATTACCGTATTGAGCCTTTGCTCGTTCCCCGTTGTTAGATCTTTCTATTTGTGCCTCTTCAGAGCACTTCTGTGTTTCAGAGCTGTTGAGAAATGAATCTCTTAACTTGTTAAGGTTTTTTGCCTGCCCTGATTCACAGCCAAAGGTTAAAGGTCAGGCACATTTGTTACCGTATTTTTGGACTTGTATTTCAGTGGCCAGTTTCCCTTTTAAGGGTCTGGGACCTGTCCGGATTGGGTGGGTCTTGGCAGGGTGCACCAGTGAGGGTTCTGGTTTACTCCCCAGCCAGTGTGGAGGCCTCTGAGGAGTTCAAGGTGAAGATAACAACTTGCCTGTTGAGTTTTGCTTCTTTTGTTGTTTCCAGTTGCAGTGTAATCCCCTTGGCAGATGTTGGCATGACCCCACTGCCCGCAGAAGCTTCAGGAAAACTGCAGTGCTGTGTGGTGGACGTGCTCTTAATTGCCTCTAATCTGTGGTGTTAATTTTATGGTTGGGTCTTCAGGTTTCCCACCAGACACAAGTGGTTTGATGGCCATGCGGCTAGTTTGCTGTTGATTGGCTGCACTTTGTAAATGGAAGCACGAGGCCTGCTGTCTTCACTGCTGGGGTGATTGTTGTACATAAAATACACAGACTCGCATGATGGAGGATCGGATTGGCAGGGCCTTTATGTTGAGATTATTTTGCACTGATTTAGTAATGTACTGCTGTAAAGTATGGGACAGAAAGGCAATGCTGGCACACACACGAATCATGGATTCAAATCCTGGCTCAGTCACGTCACATTGTGCATTTGGATGTTTTCCTTGTGCCAGTTTCACCTATTAAAAAATGCATCGTGCGAGTGGTGGAGCCGCCGGAGATAAAAGCAGGTCAGTGTTGACTGGGAGGCCTGCACTCGGCGATGAAGAAGGAGCAGTA
This sequence comes from Erpetoichthys calabaricus, assembly GCF_900747795.2. Classification (NCBI taxonomy): domain Eukaryota; kingdom Metazoa; phylum Chordata; class Cladistia; order Polypteriformes; family Polypteridae; genus Erpetoichthys; species Erpetoichthys calabaricus. The sequence goes on from NC_041406.2 coordinate 636,274, forward strand.
ACTGCAAGCTGACCTCTCGTTCAGTTCAAGTGACGTTTGTGTAGCACCCATGACTGAGTACAAGGTGACAGCAATGGCGCACATTACATCAGTTACGTTAAACATGCTCAGAAGAGACCACTCACAACCTGATCAAGGTGAAGTATACACACACCAGTCAGTCAGCCATAACATTTACACCACCGGCCTAATACGGCGTGGGTCACCCTCAGAGTCCTCTGAAGGTGTCCTCTGCCATCCGCACCAAGCCATTACCAGCCGATCCTTTGTAAGTGGCGAGGTGGGGCCTCCATGGATCAGAGTTTTTCTTCCAGCACTTTTGATCCAGTTGAGACCTTAGGAATTTGGTGGCCGAGTTAACACCTTGAACTCTTCGTCACGTTCCTCAAACCGTTCCTGAACATTAGTACAGTGTGACAGGCGGGGCACTTTATCCTGCTCAATGAGGCCAGTGCCGTCCGTAAATACCATTGTCACAATGGGGGGGTGTGCAGCGATCTGGAGTCCATGTTAAAGTAACCTCCACCTGGATGTCAGGCCCCAAGGTTTCCCAGAAGAACACTTCATCACGCTGCCACCACTGGCTGGCCTTCTACCCATAGTGCCTCCTGCTACCATCTCTTCCCCAGGTAAACAACGCATGCATGTGATTCACCAGACCAGGCCACCTTCTCCCAAAGCACCTTGTCGGTGCTTTAGATGGTGGACAGGGGGTCAGTATGGGCACTGTGCCCATTCTGCAGCTACTCAGCAAGCCATGATGCACAGCGTGTTCTGACTTTCTCTCATGGCCAGCATTACATTGCTCAGCACTTTGTGGCACAGCAGTTCTTCTGCATCAGTGAGCCTTCACACCCATGACCCTGCCACCGGGACCACGCATCACGGGAATACCCCACAAGAGCAGCCTGACCCAGCTGTCTAGACGTCAGTTTGGTCCTGGTCAGAATGATCGCTCAGATCCTTATGCTTACCCAGTTGTTCTTGTCTCTAACACGTCTCCTTCAAGAGCGGACTGTTTACTTGCTGCCATTGGAACGAGATGAGTGGTGCTGTTCACTGCATTGCTGGAGAAAACCTACCAGGGGTCCATGGCTGGTCATGACGGGTCCCAGTTGTGGTGTCCCCGTCTAGCTGGTCCGCTGTCACCAGTATTCTAGATGGGTTTGTGCTGGGAAGTCTGATAGGAAGATTACGTCGCCGCTGTCCTCCAGTGCTTACTTGAGTGTCTACAATACAAAAATAAAGAGTTGAGATGGTACGTAGCATGTGACAGATGATCAGAAAGTTCAGTGTTAGTGATTGTTATCTCCATCAATAAAACTGTAAGCCGTTTCTGTTTGTTAGTCTGCTCGTCTGTTCACTGGTCACACAAAACGGCGAAACTGATTTTCACCTCATCCTGGAACAAGGATATCGTCATTGGAGTGGCCAAAGCGTCGTTTTCTTCTCTAGTTATTTGCAGGATTGCGGCTTTTCTCCACGAGTGTAGCTGTTTGGCGTGTTGTGGGTTCTACTTGGCCGTGTTGAATTTCCAAAGCCTGTTTATTTATACCCAGGCAATGGCAGGAGCTTTGGCTACAACATACTGTATATGCACTCTGTTTGTTCTCATATAATATTTGTTCTTATGATTGACTTTTCAGTTTAAACGTATGCATCGTGGGTAGAAGCTGTCCACTGGCCAGAAGGTAGGAGTCAGGAAGCGGCTGTGCAGGGGGGCTCAGGTATTTATTTAATGAAGCCGTATGCCTTGCTAAGTAGTGAATAGAAAGGTGCCAGCCTAATTGTGGGCCACCTTCAACACACTATTAGTATCTCACCGCCCTGGAATGAGCAGGTGCCCTACCAGGCAGTGGCACAGCGAGTGAAGATGGCCTGCAGACGCTGGCGAGAACTGCCATGTAGTGGGGACAAGGTGTGGGAGACGGTGGGTTGGTGTCACCGAGAGGGGCCGCACCGCACCAGGCGTTCAGGGACAGGCTCACGTGGATAGTTCACCACAGAGAAGATCTTCAAACTGAAACACATTGGCATCTGAGTAGCTGAGGCACTGGTGAGCCTCCATGACAAGAGCCGAGTTGTGTTGTGTCCGCTTCAGCTCGTCAGTGATGGTCACTTGATGTCTGCAAGGATTAACAAGCCATCCTTGGACTGCAGGGCGCCAGTCTGTGTGGCGTCTTTTTCCATGGCATCAAGAGCTACATAGAGACGGGTCAGTTGCAGTTCATAGTTTTTGTTCTGCTTATTCTGTGTGAACGATAAACAGATGTAATGTACACGTGGGGTATACGTGGCCCGTTGAGGTCATTTCTATCAGATGATGTCCTCCGTTCTTTGATTGAAGCTCTAGACCAGTGGTCCACCGTGTATCATGGACTGGACCAGCTAGATATCATGTTGATGGTGACTCGGTCTGGTCACGTTGTGCTATTTTCTAACCTGCTTAATCCAGAGCAGGGTGACAGAGGGTGCTGGAGTTTATCCCAGCTAGCATTGGGGTCCGTCACGGGGCAAACAAACAGAAACACACACACGTGCCCATGTAGCACTGCCAATTCACCTAACCCTGTGCTATGTAAATTCAGTAAAGCCTTGTCAAACACCATGTCACTTTGTCAAATATCCTAACATCATTTTTAGGTCAATTGTCCCTTTATTGTGGAATGTCCCCATAATTGGTCATCTGACAGTGGTGTCCACGTGATGGCCATTGTAGACTGAAATATTTAAACGTGTTTGCGAGCAAACTTATCAGCAGATGGTCTCCTCCTCCTCCTCCTCCAGTAAAGTGGCAAATGACTGTCTGATGTACTTTTGGTTATTTCACTGGCCTTACATGGGGACCCCTGGACACTTTTAGATTTTTCGTGGCCTCCTCCAGTTGTAGGAATCCATGTATGATGGTGTCTTTCTGGTCCTGCAGCCCATAGGGGATTGAGTTGGAGGTGGCTGCAGTATTTTTGTCTAACTTGACCTACATTTCTGAGGGCCATCCTGGCTGGTGGTCTTGCTGCAAATGTATCCAGGACCCTCCTGTGAGTAGACTGTTGAACGGCCTGTTTCAGGACACTAGAGCTACTTACCCGCGGAAGCTGCTTGCTAGTGTGACTGGTGCGAGGCGTCGTTCATAAAGCTGATCTTTACCAGGTCAAAGACCCACCGTGTCCCAAGGGCACTCGCATTGATTCGAGTCAGCCAGGCAGACTGATGAGATTCGCCATGAAAAGTCTAAGACGAATTTAACTCAAGCAGCTCCCCGACGATTCCTTCTGAGCCTGTGCTGTATTCACGGGCCGTTTGAAATACGTGGGAGCGTTCAGAGGCCTTCAGCGTTTAGTTGACCTGAGACTGCGGTCTGGGGTCTGTGTGTGAACTGGGGCGTTGGTGGCGAAGGCCACACACACACACACACACACACACACACTGGTCTGGAGGAGTGCTGAGATGTCGTGAGCTTCATAAACGTCAAAACACAGGTAGTGAAGGCACAAACACAGCCTTGTGAAGATCGCTCAGTTCTGATGCGGAGTCCTGTCTTGTGATTCTTCATTTATGTTTATGTTCGTCTGCCAGCGCCATTTCATTCTTGTCCTTTTGTTGAGCCACCGTGTGGCACGTTTTGCTGTCCTCCTACCATCTGAGCCTCAAACTGGTGCTTTGCGTTGCTCTCCCGCTTAGCCTTTGGTGTGCATGTAGATGGCATGTGTTGTAAATGCCACTCTTGGTGGTTTGTGTGCCAGTGCTGGCCTGCAGTTTTCTAAATGCACAATAAGAGACAAAGCAATGAGACCAATTGGGGAGAAATTGTTCCTGCAGCAACTGGAACAAGTGGGAGCGTTTAGAAAGTGTGCTTGAAATACAGTAATCCCTCGCTATATCGCGCTTCGCCCTTCGCGGCTTCACTCCATCGCGGATTTTATATGTAAGCATATTTAAATATATATCGCGGATTTTTCGCTGCTTCGCGGGTTTTTGAGGACAATGGGTCTTTTAATTTCTGGTACATGCTTCCTCAGTTGGTTTGCCCAGTTGATTTCATACAAGGGATGCTATTGGCAGATGGCTGAGAAGCTACCCAGCTTACTTTTCTCTGTCTCTTGCGCTGACTATCTGTGATCCTGACGTAGGGGGTGTGAGCAGGGGGGCTGTTTGCACACCTAGACGATACAGACGCTCGTCTAAAAATGCTGAAAGATTATCTTCACTTTGCTACCTTCTGTGTGCAGCTTTTAAGTATGCTGCACGGTGCTTCGTATACTTAAAAGCTCAAAGGGCACGTATTGATTTTTTAATCTGTCTCTCTCTATCTCTCTCTAACTCTCTCTCTCTCTCTCTCTGCTCCTGACGGAGGGGGTGTGAGCTGCCGCCTTCAACAGCTTTGTGCCGCGGTGCTTCGCATACTTAAAAGCAAACAGCCCTATTGATTTATTTGCTCCTTTGAAGAGGAAGATATGTTTGCATTCTTTTAATTGTGAGACTGAACTGTCATCTCTGTCTTGTTATGGAGCACAGTTTAAACTTTTGAAAAAGAGACAAATGTTTGTTTGCAGTGTTTGTATAACGTTCCTGTCTCTCTACAACCTCCTGTGTTTCTGCGCAAATCTGTGACCCAAGCATGACAATATAAAAATAACCATATAAACATATGGTTTCTACTTCGCGGATTTTCTTATTTCGCGGGTGGCTCTGGAACGCAACCCCCGCGATGGAGGAGGGATTACTGTACGCCACTCTGTGCATTGTCCAAATTATTCGGTAAGAAGCGCATGTGCACCTTTAGGATTGGGCAAGTCATCATAGCGACCTCCATGTCTCCTGCTCGTCTTTCCAGTTTACGTTGCTGTGCACTTTGGTTTATTTTTCGTTTTCATTTAGCGCAGTTGACGTGTTGCGCGAGGTCACTGCTGTGACTTGTGGTTTGAGGAGGATCGTCCGTCATTGATATATAACCTGCAGCCTTTCTTTCCATCCTGTGTAACTCGTAACAAATGCTCTTTGGTGTTCAAACACCGGTGTCGCCTTTTCGGCATTTTGTGTGGACTCAACGGGAGGGGGAATCCAAATCAAAGTGACTCCAGTTTATCACAAGTGCAGGCAAAATAGTAACTGAGTGAATGAATACGTGATTGAGGTTTAATGGGTGGGCCCAAAAGTACGGTAAGGTAGCAACTGTTGTCAGAAAGAAATGCATGCTGGGATTAGTGACAGTGTGTTTTAGTGACAGATCCGCATTCTGATTTCACTGGTGAAGCACAGCAGGATGAAGAGTGAGGCTTCGGCTGAGAAAACCTTCATATGAGGTGAGACACACAAATAACCGGATTGGTATAATAATAATATTATTATTATATAGATAGATAGATAGATAGATATATATTATATGTATTGATGAATTCCAGCCTTCTAAACATCGTCACCTTCTCTATAGCCCCCCTCCTGATCTCTATACCGCTCCAGACGTCCTGGGAGGCTTCTTGCTTGAGGCTCTTCAACTGGCTGGTCGTTTCTGTCTTCACTTCATCCATTGAAGTAAAATGTCTTCCCTTCAGGTCACTTTTGATTTTTGGGAACAAGTAAAAGTCACAGGGAGCTAAATCGGTGAATAGGGAGGATGAGCGAGGGATGTTTTTGTCAGTGGGAGCTTTGTCTTGGTGAAGCACAAACAACCCTTCACCCAACCCGGGCATTGAACGTCTTCCACATTCTCTTGTCTTTCCTTGAAACATTTGTGCAACTCAAACTTGTGTGCAACACCGACTGTTGTCACCATACACGGTTTTTATCATTTCATAAGTTCCCGTGGCCATTTTGTTCAAATTAGTGAGAAATTTGATGTTGATTTACTGTTTGATTTTTTTTTTTTTTTTCCACCCAACATTATAGCGCCAACTCGTGTAGCGATCGTTGTGCAGATCCTGGCTGGGCTCATCACAGGATACACTGAGCCGGCCGGCGGTTTGAGAAGGCCTTTAGGAGGGAGGGGATATAGTTCTATTGTTCGCATCCAGCCAGCCGACCTCCAGACGGTTTTCCAGGAAAGCCCCAAGCCCAGTCTGGTTATTTTTGTGTCTCGCCTCATATATTCTGAAAGTCCAGTTTAGGGTCTCGGTGCCTATCTGAGAACTTCCAGCTGGGTGCAAGTCAAGAAAACGGCTGCAATGTGACTGTTGACCACCCAAGGAGGTCTTTGTGATGAACACCATGGACGTGAAATCAGCTGGAGGACTCCAGAGCCCTCGGTGACGATCCCTGTGTTTGTGTAGAACTCCTTAACGTCCTGTCACTCGTGTCTGTAGTCATCAAGCAGTGATCGACAATGCCCAGTCTGTGATGGCAGAGATGAAACCTAATGAGCAGGTTCAGAGTAAGAGTTAAGTATTGGGTGCCAAAGTGTATGTTAAATTGAGCAGGCAGTTCAATCCCAGAGAGTAGCGACGACTCTTTATAGACCTGGAAAAGTGATGAAGACGCAGAGAGTTTGAAAGTTCAAATCCCGCTTGGTGCCAGTCCCAAACCAACCCATCCATCCATCCATTATCCAACCCGCTATATACTATCTACAGGGTCACGGGGGTCTGCTGGAGCCAATCCCAGCCAACACAGGGCGCAAGGCAGGAAACAAACCCCGGGCAGGGCGCCAGCCCACCGCAGGGCGCGCACACACACATAGACACACACACCCACACACCAAGCACACACCAGTGACAATTTAGAATCGCCAATCCACCTAACCTGCATATCTTTGGACTGTGGGAGGAAACCCACGCAAACACGGGGAGAACATGCAGACTCCACGCAGGGAGGACCCAGGAAGTGAACCCAGACGGGTCTCTTAACTGTGAGGCAGCAGTGCTACCCACTGCGCCACCGTGCTGCCCCAGTCCCAAATCGGCTTAATGAGTCACTTCTTACCAAAGTAGGCCAGGAGAGGAAATGGAAGGGCAGCCGCATTAAACGTCCAGAGAGTCTGATTGAATGTGCACGGAGTGGAGTCCTTCCTCTGCGCCACAGTTGTGCTTTTAAATGTGTTTTGTTTTTTCTTTTTCTAATTGCATAAAAGTGCTTGATGAGGCAGCAGTGGGGGTCTGCATTGGCACATTGGTGGTCTCGGTGAGTGAGCGAGTGAGAGGAGCCGATGAAGACCTGAGGAGGCCTCGGCGTCGACTCCGCTAAGCTAACGGTGCAGTAGAGGAGATGGAGCGAGTTTGGGCTTGAACAGCAACCACAGAGCTGGGTGAAGACTTTTGTGTGAAGATCACGTCTCCTACGGTCTTTTGCGATGGGTAAATTACCCTTAATGAATATTTAGAACAACTTGGCGTGTAATTGAAGCGAGGCTGTTACTGGAATGGATGCATTTTAGGAGCGGCAGTGAGGAATAATTGGGTGCGCTAGAATGTCAAATTACATTCCATTAAAATGGAGCCGAGGCTTAGCTTAGCGTGTTAATCCTGCTGGCCTCGCTCATCTAATGGAGTCTGATCAGCTTTCGTCTAAGTGGTGTTTTATGTAAATGTGTGGGTAGTCTAGTAGTGGTGCAGTAGTAAGAATTGGTGTGCCACACACACCTCAGTTTGCCTGCCCAGAGTGCATTGCACACTTTGACGTCTCCGCTGTAATTTAAGATGGCTTGACTTAGTTGTGTCTTGGAATGGGTAGGAGGAAACCACAGGCACCCTGCCTTTCTCCGGGCATTAGAGTCATCCAGCAGTGGCTCAGTTTGAGACCATGTGCCACTCCTCTCAGGTGGGCGCATGTCACCCCCTTGGTGTTTAGAATTGGGACACCTTGTACAGAACAAGACATTCCTGTTTTAGGGTCCTGTCTCTCGTTGTTCTGTTGTTGGTCTGTGGGACGTATTAAACTCCAGAAGGTACTTTGTATTAATAATGTGGAGATCCTTTTATCGATTAATTAAAAGTGCGTCACCTTGTCATTTGTGCTGCACTGTTACTTGGGCCTATGCCACGTCCTGAAGCTTCACTTTAAAACCTGAGGCAGCGTTCAGTACGACCCTTCATCCCTCAGATGTGGGTCTCGCCCTCTTGTTGTTTTATTTCCTGGTCTTCGTTAATTGCTTTCCCCTTCTTGACTTGGTCTCTGGTTTTAGCAACGACACCACATCTTCTAGTTGCTGATTCCTGGAGATCCTGGTGTCGGTTTTAGCTCTTTAGTTTGTGGCAGTGGGCAGTTTGAGTTTTATACGTTGACTCTTGTGACGATTTCTCTGACGCACAGGACATCACCATCTTCACGGTTACTCACATTTCCTTTTGCCACCCGGCAATTCAGGGAGGTCGGTTGGAACTATAAAAGCAGGTGGGCTCCGTCGGTCTGTGCTGCACTCCAGCAGGCCATCTCTGGGGACTTGTGACAGGCACAGCAGTTGGCCATCTGTTCTTGGTGGGCCTCATAGTCATTTCAGTGGAGTGTAAGTCGTGATGATGATGGTCAAGTTGGCTTAATTTAATAGATGAGGTTTTTAAAATGCCTACAGATGGCAGCCATGAAATGTTAGTGCTGGATTACAAGGGTTCTTTCTGCCTTGACCAGCTGATTGTCCAGCTCCTTAATGACAAGAGTCCCAACATCACTGAAGATGTGTCTGCTCTGATGTCACATGTCAACGAAGGTCACATTTGCACTACCAGATCTCAAAGCCCAACCTGGAAAATGATGAAGAATTCCACTCGAGCCATCGGTGGCTGTTACATTTGTGCTCAGGTTCTGGGGATGCTTTGTGACGCAGGTAAGGAGCTCCCATGGACCCCTGCATGTTTTTTCCACTGATAGCAGAGCTTGTTTTCTAAGTATGGTGGGTCAGTATGGGAGATGGCCCTTGCATTTGTATGCCTTGGCATTTACTATGGCGATTGCCACCTCCTGCATTTGGAGGAGAACTTGGATACGCGACAGGAGCCGAGCGTGATGGAGCACTGCTGTTATTAGCAACTCTGGTGAAGGATTGAGAACTCGTTGAGTAAGATTAACGACGTTTGAATATCCACGCGGTCGTCTCCCCCTAGAAGCCACTTTCACCTTTTAATGTGCTGCACTAAGCACAGAAATGATGTGGTCAGGTGACCGTATGATGATTTTGGACATTTAGAGTTGAACTGGAGTCCAGTCTGACAATCGGAAGCAGCCGGATCTGATGCAGACCTTGTGCACTTTAGGGGTAATGCTAAACTTCAGTCTCTCGCCCTTTGTGGAAAGTCCGAATTGGGGACACATCAGAGTGTAAGTGGAAATAGATCTGAATGAGGATGAGGAGTAGCCTGTCAGAGAGGATCGTCTGTCATTGCTTTGCCGATCTAAAACAGTAGCGCCTCAGTCTGACTTGAAATGCAGGTAGGCCTTGGCACTGGCTTACTTTGTGCACCAGAGTCGTGCCCACCTTTAGTCGTAGGTCTGATTTTTATGGTGGAATGGCAACTCCCTCGTCACTTTTGTAGTTGGTGGTGGTCTGCTGTATGTGACAGGTGCCCCATCACTAAAGGTGGTGGCAGTAATAGTAGTCAGGGTAGTTGTGGTGTCACATGTGGTGCACGATGATGATTGGTGATTTAGGGTCTTCTGCAGGGTGGTACAGTGCTGGACTTGGTTAAAGACCCCAATTTTAGGAGTACAGGGCTTCCTACTACTGTAATTGGGTCAGCCCAAACCACAGAAATCCAAATTGAACCATTCACCCCCCCTTGGACAGTTGTAGGAATGTGAGAGACCACCTCTCAGTGCTTTAAGCCCTTTTGTGTGGCTAATAGCCGAGATGACCTGATAGCTCATCCTGGTCCTCCTTAAAGGTTATAAGGTTTCTGCTGTCTCGTTGGTTTGCTTCAGAGTCCCACAACTCTTCATCTCCCTTCATCTGCACCACTTTCCTCAAGTGTGGTTATGTGGCCTGTTCTGTTGAAGTCCTGGATTAGGAGCTCTGCTCCGACGTTAACCAGCTGAATTCACTGAGCGTGTGCGAGGAGGCGGTGGCCTCAAGTCCCAGGATGCACTTGGTGGTTCTTCTCTGTACAACTTCAGGTGCTGCTCTGTCTTTGTATGCAGTGGTGACCAGAACTTCTCGTGGTCTCATTAGCCCAGCTTGTAGTCGAAGCATCGCGGCCCTCCATTTACGTTTGGCTTGGCTGCCTCTCCTAACTTTTTATTTGCCTCCTTCTGCACTTGACTCAGATGATGAGTGCGTTGCGTCCACAGAAACTGCTAAACTCTGTTCACAGGTCACTTCCTGCAGCTCAGGGTCTCCCATCATTTTTTTTATATCTGATGGTCCTCCTCTTCTCCCCCCCCCCCCCCCCCCCCCCCCCCCCCCCCACTTTTCCGAGTGTTTTCCCAGGTCTTTTTAAATTGTTTGCCGACCCCGTCCTCGCTGTCTCGTCTCTCCACTTTTCATATCGTGAGTGACTTTCACAGATTTACTAACAAGAGTATACCAGAATCTGTCATTAATGTAAATGAGGAGAGAGCCCCGGGGGGCTTCATTGATGACCTCCCCTTTATCTGCACTCTTCATCTCCTCAGACATCTCTTGCTCCAGATTAGGGGATCACTTGCTGCTGTCCTGCTCAGCTCACCATGGGGGACGGTTTTCCCTCGCGTCGAGTATCGGCTAATCTGTTGAAGTATCTTGTGAAGCTCTTCAGTGACTGTTAATCTCCATATCGACTGTCAGGTAGTCCTGGGCTTTATGGCCGGCCAGTGGAACTGTAAATGCAAAACTGAGGGCTCAGCCATATGCAGCGGACTTTGAAATGGGACACCTTTGTGCTTACTGCTGGCTCTTAAAGGCTCCTGCCACAGCTGAAAGGTGGATGCCATGCGAATTCATTTGATCAGACAGACGCTACCTGCTTACCTCCTAGGAGTGATGGGCCGGAGAGGGCGAGTTCTGTAGATGCGGGTGACGTGTATTTGTATGTACTTTAAATACTGCAGAGCTGAAAAAGGTTCAGAGAAAGAACAGAAAAATATTGGACAATACGCATCGTGTCTAGTGGCTTCATGGTGTGCATTAAGTAAGGTGTTTAGGGGCTTGTGTCAATTCACAGGGCAGCACTGAATGGCAGTGGTCTCCATCTCTGATACCCTTAGATCTCCTGCCGTGTGCGTGTGATACTCGTGCTGCCTTACTGCTCATTTCTCAGTTTTAATTTCAGTTTGTTTTTGTGTTGTGTTCTTTATTGAGTAGAGAATTGGGACACTTTAATGACATGTGTACAAAAACATAAGAAATGGACAATGTACGTACAAAATCCGAGTCAAGTTAAAGACCAAGTAAAACGAAGCAATTTTAACATGACATGTTGGGGATTATCTAGAAATTCATAACTGAGGATCGATCAAGCATGACTGCAAGTACTTTAGAAGGCATATGTGAGGAAAAACTACTTCTAGAAATGGCTGACAGTGGTGGCGATAGAGCATTGTGAAAAGAAAAGACGCAGACGTCCTGTTTGGAAAGGCAGTGTAGGCCATCCAGTCCTGTCCACTGAAATCCTCCATAATAACATCGGGTTGTGTTCTGAAAGTCCCCAAAGTCCTCCTGTCTGCCACACTACTTGGTCACTTATTCCATGTCTTTGTGGTTCTCTAGGCGAAGAGAAATTTCCTAATGTTTGTGTGAAAATTTCCCATCAGAAGTTTCCAACTGTGTCTCAATCCACTGTGCTAATTCCCTTCATCATTTTAAACACGTGAGTCAGGTCTTCTGTTCATCACTGTAAAGGCTCAGCTCTTTTCATCTTTCCTCCTAACTCATCCCTTGTAGCCCCCCATAATCAGCCGAGATGCTCTTCTCTGGACCTTCTCTTTGCTGCTAGGTCTTTATGGAGACCCAAACTGCACCCAGGAATCCAGATGAGGCCTCACCAGTGTGTGTTAAAGGTTGAGCAGAACCTCCTGTGACTTGTACTTCACACATCAAGGCGCTGTATAACCTGTGAGCTGCCTTAATGGCTTCTGAACATCCTGAGGTGCACTCAAGTTTCAGACCCCCCATTGTGTGTTCAAACCTCACGTTTTTACTTCCTCTTTGTAATTCTTTACAGTTACTGACATTAAATTTCAATGTCCACAAATCTGCCCAGGTCCCTCTGTGGTGATTCAGCGGATTCTCGATTATCTGCCAATGCACCTATCTTGGTATCATCTGCACACTTAACCAGCTTGTTCCTTGTATTCCTATCTAAATCATTTATTTATATTAAAAATAGCAGCGACCCCGGCACTGCCCCGTGCTGGTCACCACTCTTAACATCAGCCGATTCTGATGAGGTTCCTCGCACCCTCACCCTCTGTTTCTTGTGTCTGATCCAATTCTGCACCCACACCACACCCTGAAGTGCCACTTGTTTTAGTTTGATGCCCACCCTGTCATGTGGCACCTCATCAGATTTCTTCTGAAGGGCCAGATAAATAACAGTGTAAGCTCCACTCTGATCACATCCTTTGGTTACCTTCTCTTTGAAGTCCATCTTGTTGGTCAAACTCGACCTCCTCCTGCTGACCACACTCTTACTTTCCTGTTTTTTTGCCGTGTGTTGCTCCATCTCCTCCTGTTAATTTACCCATCCTGCATTGCAGATGTTGCTCTGTCAGGCCTCATACGGCTGCCTTTCCTTTTGCAGCTTCTCTTTGTTAGCCCACTGCAGTGTTTTTATTTTTATTTTCATTTTTTTTTTGTTTCTATTTTTTAATTTCAAATTTTGCGCTGTTCCTGTCCCACATTCTCCGCAGAACCTGCTCCTTGACGGTCTCCACTCCTATCCCAGTAAAAACGTTTGGCCTTGGCATCTGCGCTCTGCCAAAACCCTGACCATTGTGTGATGTTGTGGTCATTTTAGGACCCTGGAGGTTCAGTCGCCTTGACCCCCTCAGTTCTGTGCTGATTAATGCTACGTCTAGACAGGCAGCCCCCCATAAACTGCTGCGCTTGTACTCCGCTCTTTGTAAGGGCAGCCCAGGTAACATTTGGGTAGTTGAAGCCCCCCATGTCTGTGTTAAACTTGCCTTTTTAATGTTAATGTTCTGTAGTGTCAGTTGCACTTTAGAAAGAAGACGTGCTGTAATGACGCTTATTTGGCACTGCGTGGTACAAGCTGTGCCAGTCAATAACGATCTCCTGATATTATTAAGAACACGGGGGGGCTTTTCACTTTTATAGGAACTGAGGCTGCTGGTACCAGGGGGCCCTTTTCTATTGAGAATGAGGGACTTGTCGTCACAGGCGTGGCGGCCGCAGATTTTATTTCTGCTTATTTTAGCCGACCTCTGACCCCCTCGATACCTCTGCCAGGCAGTTGCTGTCTAGTTGTGCGGCTTCTCAGCGGTGTGTGCTGCCGCCGGTGAAGTTCTGGCCGCATTTAGCTGCCCGTGCCCGCTTATTCGCTAGCGTTGTTAATTTGCTAGCTGGCAGAAGGAGGCGAATGGATGAGAAGAGGCCATTTATACCAATTTGTCTTCTCTTTCTGTTCTCAAACACATGTGAAGAGTAACACAGAGCTGCAATTTGGAAGCCCTGGCGGCGCCACTTTCAGACGCACTAATTTGTTCAGCAGATCCGCAGCTCATTCTTCAAGCATCGCCTCCCGTGTCCTTAAAAGCGACCCACCCAGGCTGGTGATGTGGAGTCCCCCCAATCTTAGATCCCTTTATGAGGGCCGCCTCTGCGTTTTTCTGATGAATTCCGCTCCTCTCTTCTGGGTTTTCCTCCGTGATGTTGTGACCGCAGTAGCCGCTCTTCGTAAAGTGGTCAGTCATGTCTGTTAGGTGGGAGGCTTCGCAATGATTGTGTGCCCTTTGGAAGTGCTGACATGTTCATTCAGTAGAGTTGAGTGGACTGTCCCCAAATGAGGTGAGTTATTGTCCCCTGACCTGTCCTGTGAGCCAAAGGTTTGGGCTTATGGGCCCATTTTTGTGACAGCGCATGTTAATCGCTGTGCACGCCTCACAGGTCTCTGCTGTTTCATGTCTGCCTTTAGTGTTCGTTCTGCATTGTCAGTTGAGGACATCTTGAAGCTGATGGCCCCTGATGCCAGGTGGCACAAGCCTAAAAAGCACAGGCCCTGAAGCTGTAGTGACCCCGTGGCACTGCGGCTAATATTGCTCACCCCTGTTAATAATAAATTCAGATGGCTCGGAGCCCCTTCATTAACTTCCAGAGTGTTCCTCACTGTGATATTTAGGGCGGTCTCTGCTCTTCTGAGCGCCATACTTTAAGGCATTTCATTCCAAACCGTCTTCACCGAACACAGCAGTAAAATAAAGTCATTCCAGGTTCACGTAGGTCAGACGCTTGCTCCCCCAAATCCACGTTGCTTGGTGTATCAGGGACCACCATCACAGGCTCCGCAAGTGCGGCTCAGGGTGACGAGAAGTTTTAAGCAAACAAAATGGGAGTCTAATCTGGTAGGACATGAGAGTGGACGGACAGACACCGGAGGATCAAGTGGTGGGGACAATGATTTGAATGGGGGCTTCACAAACGGGTCCAGGCGGGGGCAGCGTAAATGAGCCTTCACTGAAAGACGGGTGGTCACACCGTACCAGGGGTGTCAAACTCTAGGCTCCGATCCTGCCCTGCGGCCCACTCCCTCCATATGATGGCCAATAGATTTCTCAAAGACCCCCTCTAGTGTGTGCTTACATTTACACCTGCCATTTAAAACGAGTGCCCCCAATGATCTCATTCTAGCTAGAATGAGAGCGGGCTGCTTGTAAAGACCCAACAAGAACACGTGATGGATGTCCTGCTGCCATAGAGAAGTACGGTAGGTGTGACTCGAGACGCGCCGCTACTGCCACTCCACTCACGGGAGTCAGGACTGGCTAAGCTGCGCTTTACTGGGCTGCTGCCCACCGCCCCGGCCCCTCACAATTCTTTTTCTCTTTACCGCTGACTCGATTGCTGTATGTGTTAAATGTGATCACTAATCCCTCACCTCTGAATGTGACCTGCGCACAGCCTTCATCGCCAGCGTGTGTAGTTTAACGTGGTCACGTGTCATCCAGTCATGACGCATGTTCAAGTCGGTGTAAACGCATGGGCTTTGCTTCATCTGCCAATGCCTACACATCCACTACTGGCCTTTTACGGGTGGTGGTGGTGGTGTTGGCGTCACGGAGGCCCACTTTACGCCGAATGTCCTTGTGTCTTTGTTTTCGTCTGCCGCAGGTTTGTAGCTTTCCTTTTAGTACGTTTGTTCTGTATCTTGTTTTTTAGCCTAATTTCAACATTGATGCGGTTTTTGTGATGCGTATCTTTGGTTACAAAATAAAGGAAGAAACAAAGTGCATTGTCATGACGAGTGGCTTTTACAAGGGTCTTTTATGTGGCCGTTACGAATCCTGCAACGTTTAACAGTCTACTCACAAAACTGGTCAGCATAGACATGAAAACCCTGGCATTTCTTCAGTTGCGTATTTGTGCCAGTTTTAGAGCAGTAGTAGTATTTTATATTTTATTAGTATTAATTTGAATACTTGGTAAAATTCATGGAACTTACAGAAAAACCCAATCACCCAGCCATGCATGTCCATGTTGGCCATAAGGGTCAAAGTTCAATGCTGGAACACGTCCCAGACAGGAGGCCAGATGGAGATGAAGGGAGAAGCGTCCCTTGAATTATTCAAAAGATGTAAAAATAAAAGAAAGAGGGCAGGCACCAGAAACAAGTGCCCAGTCCTGTGCCCTGTAACTGCTGGCACTGCTGGGCCGCTATTGAGGCTTGTCTGGCCTCTTTGGGATGCCTGGTGAGTGGTCAGTCCATGGAGCCCCTCTGAGAGAGCTGGGAGTGCAGGAGGACGTAGAAGAGGAGCCAGAGGGGCGACTGAAAGGTCTTTATTTTGCTTTCGTGCCTCATTTTTTGTGGGTTTTTGCCTTCCAAGTCCTGCAGCCATTAAGTCAAAAATCTAAAAGAAACTTAAATAATGAACTGGCGGAGTGGTGGAGCGGAGGCTACGGACTGGCACTGGTGTCTGAAGCTTCAAATCCTGTCACTGCCCTCGAGCCTTGGCTCCGGGTGTGCTGTACAATGGCTGACTTAGTCCCCGAGAGGTCAGTGCACCAATAAAGTGTACAGACACCCGAGTCCATATTCTGCACCCACCGGGTCATCTGCGGCGCCAACTTGCATTCCGGCGTGGAGATCATTTTGTATATTGTGACGTCCACATGTCACTTGGTAGCCGTTGTAATGCAGCCTTTGGGATTGCGTGATGTTTCACAGGGATGGTGGTCTCTTCTCTGTGTCTCCATTTGCTCTCCTCACATTCATTTTTGTGTTGGCACTTGAGATGTTTGTGGCGTTGCCTTGTCGTCTCCATGGAGCTCTGTAGTTCTAGACCACAGAAGAGGTCTCGTTCTCTTGGGGCGGATGCTAAAAGTTGTTTCTTCATTTTCAGAAGCAGTTGGCATTTGACCAGTGTTACCCATTTTGGAATTGGAGCGCTGCCAATGTCGTTTTCTCCTCCTCCTTCACTTGCACATCACAGCGTGCTTGAGGTCACATGGCACATTTCACTGGTCAACGGTCAGTGGATCCCTAATATTACCACAGATGGCTTTATGTACCTGTGCAGCGCTGTGAAACAGTATTTGTGGCCTGCATCCTGGTGTCCTCTGGTTTTGTAGATTTGTCACAAGAAATGGCTTTAGATATTTAGAAAAATGAAGGGAACCACAGTAAAATGTCATTTTAAATTGCTGCTTAATATCCTTAAGTTAGGCAAGCACTTTGTGTCTGTGTGAAAAGGTAATTGCCCCCCTTGGTTACACACTCAAATAGTTGACCACAGTCCATTGTTCTCTAGATTCAACTGACTGAACACCACCAGCCCTCTTGATAGAACCCTTCCCATCTACTGATTCTCTGCATGAGATCGAAGTCCTCAGCTGACCTGCCGAAATGACCCCAAGGGCGCACACAGTGACATCATCCTCAAGATGTCACAGAGGGTCACAGAACAACATCCTAAATACTGCAGGCTCCCGTTACCTCGGCTAAGGTCCGTGTTCAGGACTCCATTAAATGAAAGACGATAAATGGGATTCATGGGAGAGCACCAAGGAAGGGAACCTCGGCTCTCCAAAAGTATTCCAGAATATCCGTAAGGAGAAGGATCACTCATCTGGCACCATGATTCTGAAGGGCCATCAGGTCATGCAGCAGGACAAGGGGCCAAAACACACGGGCAAGTCTACAGCTGAGTAGGTCAGAAGCTTTGAAGTGGCCCAGTCAAAAGTGTAGATTTGATCGCAGTAGAGATGAACTGGAAGGAGCAGTCGATGCCCACACGTCTGCCAGTGTTGGAGTTTCGCAAAGACAACCGGGCCAAAACTCCACAGCAATGTGAGCTCAGACTATAAGACGCATTGAGCAGCGTGAGTCAGGAAGCTGCTGGGGCTTTGACTTCTTCTCATGGCATGTTGGATGTTCCTTGAATCCTGCAAGACCCGATTTCAGGGCTGTGCTGTGTGTTCCTGCAGGGTCCCTTTGTCTAATATGGTGTTTTGCCTAAAGGGCTGAGGCCTTTCATTGTGTCGGACATGCAAACATGGTGGAGACGGGGGAGAGAGCAGATGTTTTCACAGCTCTGTACGTGTTTGGTGTCCAAACACCAAGTTGTTTGAAGTTAAAGCAGGTAGACATTCATACACAAAGTTCATAAGGGTGTTTGCTGCTTCCTGGTCACTTGGCTTTGTACACTTTAGTCAAGCAGGTCCTGCCCGCTTTAGGCCTCTGCCTGCTGTTTGTTTACATGCCTGTAATGGGTTAGCAGTTCAGCGGACTGTGTGTGTGCCCTCAAAGCTCAGGGCCACCCACCCCTTATGACTTTCTGAAGACCAGCAAAATAATAAAAATCCTCAACAAGCAGAGCTGTTCCCGTTTCATTTTATTTGCCATAAATGCAAGGCGTTTCACAGATATTTAAAATGGGTCACACGGTGTTTGTCCCAGAAAGAAGCCACGCATCAGGCACGTGACGGCTTGTATGGCACTGAAGTAGTAAAGAGCCGTTATGTCACCTTAGGCTGGGCTTATGTCGGTTACAGTCGTTGGAGTTTTCTGTGCTTGACAAGCGAGGGCAGCATTAATCTGATTGCCACCACTAATGGCGTGGAGATCAAAGGAGCCTCAGTTTTTGGCAGCTTTATCACTTAATTCCTGGAATCCACCAGAAGATAAAAAGCAAATGTCATTTTCATCAAACTGTGGCTGCAGAAATCTGTGTAGCGAGATGAGGAAGCACATGCATGTTGGCTCGGGCTGATATCCTCACAAAATGGAGGCAGCAAGAGCCACACATACATGTAGGCTTACCAAGTATAGAAGGCCCAGGTGTCTCTCCATTTAAACGAGTGCCCAGGA
Source organism: Erpetoichthys calabaricus (assembly GCF_900747795.2). Taxonomy (NCBI): domain Eukaryota; kingdom Metazoa; phylum Chordata; class Cladistia; order Polypteriformes; family Polypteridae; genus Erpetoichthys; species Erpetoichthys calabaricus. The sequence continues at coordinate 654,654 of NC_041406.2, forward strand.
CGAGTCCATCCTCACTGGCTTCCTAATGGCACCTGCTCATGCCAGGGCCACAGGGCACTACAGACATCAATTAACATAAAAAAGACCCCAATCAGTGACAAGTGCAGAATGGAGCTGATAGAATCTTAACTAGGAAAAGAAAATCTGAGTACATCACCCCAGTCTTAGCGTCACTACACTGGTTACCTGTGCCATTTAGAATTGACTTTAAAATCCTGCTGATGGTTTACAAAGCCTTCAATAATAATCTGCTCCATCCTATAACTCAGAATGCCTGTCACCTTACACTCCGAATCGTAACCTTAGAGGGTCTGCTTTAGAAATCCAAGAGCTAAACTTAAAAGAAGTGACGAGGTGGGCGGCCTTCTGCTGTTATGCACCTCAAATCTGGAATACGAGTTTACTGATAGAAACTGGCCAGGCTGATACGGTGGAGCTAAGCCCCATTATCGCTTTCTCATAGCTTCATTTTAGTGTAGCCCTGCTATTCTCCATATGCATTGAGTTACAATTTTTATGATGGCTCCACAATCCACACTAACCCCTACTGTTCTCTGCTGTTCTTTCACTGGTCGCCGCCGCCACCACCACCTGATCAGGGCACCACGAGGTCCACATGACCATCATCATCTCGTTCTTCTACGTGAAGCCTGTAAACCATGAGGACTGATTGAGATCATTAATGTGGGGTTGGGTGGAGGCTGGGTGGTCTAGTGGCCTTTTTTTGTTTGTTCTGTCCTCCTGGCCATCAGACCTTACTTTACTCTTTGTTACTTAGTGTTGCCTGATCTTATTTTTGTATTTTTCTGTTTTCTTTGTTCATCTGGTTAAACTCTCTTAGCACCGTCATTTGTATGTAAATGTTACAGAGGGTAGAGACGTGCAGTATGTCGTGAACAGCAGTGTGCAAGGAGCATACAACAGGAGTCGCCCCACACCATCCGCTTTCAGAGCCATTGGCACTCGTCCCACTAGATTTGGTTCATAAGGGTGACGAGGAGCCCCTCGCGCCAACCACCACTTGAGAGAACCTAACAGTTGTGTGTTTGGCTTATTACAGGAATCATTGGAAGCCTGCCACCTTTTAATAAGATGTCACATGAGGTCTAATGACCGCTGTGCGGTTTTTGTTTTGTTTCCTCACAGAAGCGACGTGGCCAGCGTTAAAGGCCCCTTTGACTAAGCGTCTCGCTTCTTCTGCTGCTCTTGGTTTCTACCAAACTCTCATCATTCATTATTTCTCCATTAAAGTTTTCATTAGTGGGTTCTCTGAATGCTGGAGGGTATTGAACAGGGGTCTCCTCTCTCACCCCCTTAATAATTAAGCAGTGAAACATCATCTTTGGATAACCAAAAAGGAATATTAAATTGAATTACAATAAAAGCACACCCATACAGTGGCGTCTGTATAGTTTTTAAATTGCATTCACCAAGGGCACGTCCACAGAACGGCACACGCGCATTTTTAACCGAATCCCATTTTTCTAACTTGTGGTGGCACTGCCAGAGGACAGCTGAGGACAGAGAGCAATAAACAATGTGTGGCGCACGTTACAACATGTTTATGAATTTCTCCACTGGCACATCCACTGTACATCTGATAATGAAGTTTATTACAAGTAACGTACCTGAACGCTTCTCACTGAGGTATTACAAACTCTGGTCAAGTGAAGGAGGCCACGTCCGAGACTGCTGCTGGTCTAACGCTGCCTTCACGTGCTAACGGACAGACGGGCGACTCGAGCCCCCAAGTTGGAAATTCCACGTGGACGTCTCACAAACTCGAAGCCCCAAGACGAACAATTTGGAGGAACGAAGCCACGTGAACTCTCGGAGTATGACGTGTCAGTGACCTTTCACCTCAGTCTACTGTATACATTAATAAAGTATAATCTGGTCATTTCATATACAGGTTAAGCTGTATTTCGAGTGGTGACGCATTTAAAATGTTTGCGCTTTATTTTCATGAGAAATCTGCAGTTCATCTTAATATGTCTGAAGAACCAACCAACCTACCAATCAGCCGCATCCTCGCGTTTCTCTGAAGTGGGAAGTTGAGACGTCCCAAGTGGAGCCCCGCTCTTAGGATGATCCCAAAGCCATCCGACTTCATGTCTTCCTCGTTGGCTGAAGACCACAGGGTGGCAGAGTGGCAGCGCGTGCCGTTTACAGGAGCGCCCCTTCTGCCTTTGTATTTTGTGTGGTAGACGTTATTGCAGCCTCCACCCAGAAGGCCATTTTTTTCCTGCCCATCAGGGTGAGTAATCATGGCGATTGCCATCCGAAGCCGGCGGGCCCCCCTTAGTCTGCCACACACGATGTTAACGCTCCGTTTCAAGATAAAGCAGCTGAACAGGAAATTGAGGCAGTGTGTCATTAACTCCTCGAGCGGCTCTCTTAATCGCGTTTGTCTTTATTTGTTTTAATACCTACATGATTTTTTCTTTTTTTCCCTCTCCTCTCCGGCCTTATCTATAATTATCTTATTTGGGAATTAAACTATTAGGGAACATAATGCAGAGCAAGCTGTAGTTCATCCTTTCTGTAAAAGATTAATAAGATCTGCGCTCTCTTTGGTACTAACCGCTGTTAATGCCGCCTTTGTGGACCTGGCATAAAATGATTCAAATTCAATGCAATAACCATGCGCATGTATTACCAGAAAAGCGGGCTTTCTGCTGGAGCGCCGGGCCTTGTTAGCTTTGTTCTCCACGGTTTCCTTGAGTCATGTTTATGAAAATTTGTTTCGAAAATGAAACATTTTGACTGGAGGACATGATGGGGTCTGAGGGAAGAGGTCCGTCCTGGAGACGACAGATGGGAGGTTTGTTTTTAGGTATTTCATCGATAACCTCGTAGGTGTCCAGATATTTGTGTGTTTTAGGGACCCTGGTCTGTGTGTCAAGTGAAGGCCTCTCTCCTGCCACCCGTTTCAGTCGGCCCAGTGGTCTCCAGTCTGCCGCTCTAACCAGTTTGGCAATGTGAACGAAGATGTGGCTCAGACGCAGACATTCATATGCTTGGTGGCCGTGTGTGGGCTGCACGTCATGCGTGAACGTAGGAGGAGGTGATAAAACGGCGAGTCCCCAGTACGTGGGATTGCATTCTATTCATGGTGTAGATTTCAAGGAAAAAACATTCAAATATAAAACCTGCCCTTTCACAAAATGTGCAACCGCTAATGTGTCCGTTTCTGAGTGTCCTACGAGGCGGTCACGTCTGTCTGTCTGTCTGTGTGGAGTAATAAGAACGCTCCCCAGAGTGATGTGTGTGCAGACTGATGCTAGCTCTGACCCAAACCCATCGGGTTAAGACGGGCAGACAGTTTCCGTGTTTAAAGTCGGGGATTAGGAGAGGAGGACAAGAAGAAGAAGCCGCCGCTGCGTCTATTTGATAGGTGATGGCCTGAGTGACAAAGACGCTGCACTTCGATCTGCTTACCGTTTGAGTAGCAGGGCACTGAGAGTGTTTGGGTGAGGTGACTCGACGTTCACATTACAAAGCCCTGCGTCTGTGTAACTGTCATAGGGACACATCTGTCCTTTAAAACGACACACAATTACACACCGACATCTGTGCACCAGTCTTCTGCATCACCAACAACTAACGTCACACTTGTGAGGCGACTCGTCATACTGAAACTCTCCAAGTGGACGGGCTAGTTAGTAGCCAGGGGCCGAATGTCATTTGGCTCTGGAGGACGGCAAACCGCTCGTCAGCAGCACTTGATTAGGTCGAGAATGTGAGGAGACGCCAGATGGTGACTTCTGATGTTCTCGCAGCTACTGCTGCACCAAGAGACGTGCGGGTACGAGGAAGGAGCCAGCAATGGTGCGACCGTGACTGTTGTCACAGCTGTAGCTCTCCTCCATTGTCATTGTCTCGTGCTGGCTGATGATGACACCTCTCAGGCCATGTGTTGTGTAGGCAAAAAAACAAATGCCTTGATTTCCGACCTTCCTGCACTCGTTCATGTCACATGATGCGTATCTGATCCAGGACCACATATGAAAGCGACTCCAATCTGATTTGAAAAGATGGGATTTCTGTGTCCACACGGCCCTGAAAACATCGGATTTGAGTCGCTGCAGCCTGGTAATGTGAACGGAGTCTGAGGTGTGCGCAAAGGAGTCGATGGTACGTGTGCGTCAATCTGTAAAATATAAGGGAGGGACATTCAGAAAGCTTCTGCTCCATTTATTAAGAATTTCAAAAACACTTTTCTACATCGTCACCTTCCTTTGCGGTGCAGTTTTCCCAGCGTCATACCATCTTTTTAAAGCCATCAGCAGAAAATGTTTTTGGTTGAGCACGTAGCCACTGATGCCCCGCTGCTTTCACATCATCATCATCATCACATGAAAATCTTCTTCCCGTCTGGAATGCATCCATCACTCTATTACGGCCATTTTCAAACACTCCCAGATGACTCTACAAGAGAGAACTTGATCCTCCATACTGAGATGAATTGGTGCTCCTGGCACACCTCCTGCCCACTTAAAGCATACGTCAGAACGCTGTTCTCTTTGGTGCAATGTAGAAGTTTGGCAGCCATCTTCACCACGGGGCGACAACTCTGATACTAACTGCAAGGGCAGCCGGCTTATACAGACAGAACTAGTCACATGACCCTCTCAGACCTGACCAATCACCACTCCTCTGTCCCGCCTTCACCGTTTCCAATGCATATATAAAAGTGCGGACACTTTTTGAACGTCCCTTGTGTGTATCTATACAAATACGTTGTAAAGGTGTGCAGTTGAAGTTTTAATTATTCAGTGATGACGATTTCTGGCCACATCGTCCGCTCGTTGATAAATGGCTGCAGTTCTCGAGGAGCTGTTGGCGTATTTTCTCTGGTTGTCCCTTCTGTGCTGTTGCTCGACTCTTTGAAAATATAAATATGTGATGAAACATTTTTTTGTTTGGTGGAATTCCACATTTCTGCATCCTTACAGCTTTGCATGGGAGTCGACCCCAAATTTGAGGAGTACAGGTGGGATTTGGGTTACAAAACGAGATCCATGTCTGCAGATGTTCATAACCCAAAGTTGACGCTTGACCTGAGAAACGGACCTTGACATTCAATTGGCTCAAATGCATAGCGATGGTGGCACCTTATTTTACTGAAAAATGGTTCACATTTCCTAGAAACATAACAGCGAAGCAAGGCGACTGTGCTTTGATTCACAAAACTCAAACTCAACTCCACGTTACGTCCAGTTTGTCCGCCTGCAGGTTTGAGTTAAACCACCACGGCTGGCTGACGATTGGGAGACGTGTCCCGTCTCAGCTAAGGAACTTCGCTCCCCTGGGGCTTCACTGCTGGGTTACGCACTCGAGGTTTACAAGTGGCGAGTTTCTGTTGCTGTTGATGGAGCATATCGTGCAGGTGCAGGCACCGCCATTTACGATTGCTGACCTGTGCAAGCGAAAGCACAACGAGATTGAAAATGGCGACAGATTCCATAAGTCTATTTACTATTCCCTGGTGTTGCATATTCGTCTGTTCATTCATGGTGGGTGAAACTCGGTTAAATCTTGGGCCGGGTGGCAGCTTGTGTGCTGGTTGGTGTGCATCTTGAGAATTGCCACAAGCCATAGTGTCCTGACCCGTGACCTGCTCTTCACTTGTGTGTCTGTCTGCGTTCTCCGCCCCGGCTCATGTAAAGACTGGCAGTAGCACTGGAGCTCTGCGTGGTGATTTGGTGCAGCCATTTTGGTTTTTATTCTTAGTCGAGATTCTCCACTTTCTGCCCAAGCCAGGCATTTAAGCGGCAAGTTGAGTCACTGAAGTGAAGGTTGGTGTTCTGCCACTGTGACTGATTTCTTTGTTTTTTTTTTTTGTCGTTGCAGGTTTAACTACAGATCAACACATCACCTCACAACCAATGGATTCTATGAATTTTTAAATTGGTTTGATGAAAGAGCGTGGTATCCACTTGGGAGGATAGTAGGAGGCACGGTAAGTACCGTGTGCGCTTGTTGTTATACAAGTGGGTCCAGAGGATTGGCCCTTGAAAGTTTTGGCCTTACTCCGTCTTGCCCAGTCGGAGAGAGTAATGGAAATGTGGTGCATTCTGGGATATTGCAATGAAGAAAAATGGGGAAATGTGTACAGCTGAACAAAGAAGAGGAAGAAGCTTACGGTGCCATGCAGAGGCAGAATTTTCACAGCCCTCTTTGGGGGGCCTGTCAAGAAGGCGACTCTCGACACTCGCAGAAGTGCACTTCATGTTAAACGCTTGTGCTGTGGCTGCGCGTGTGGCCTAATCGTGCAGGACGATCCCCATTGGACTGTTTGTGGCCCGTGGTGGTGTTTCATCACTGGTTTGCATGTAGGGGCTTGAATTTCATGGGAGATGAAGGAGGGGGGGGGTTCCCGAGGGACCCACCCCCCAATTTCACAACAAATGGCAGGATTGTGTTATTTATAAGCAGTGATATGAGCACCCGTGGACGTCCTTCTTCATCTTCACGTGTGCACACATCTATTCATAGTGCTTCAAGTGACTGTTAAAAATCAGTCTTCACACATTCTTGTTTGTCTTCTACACGTTTTTATGCCAAGAGTGTGGAGGAGCCACGAGCAGGAGAACGGCAGTAACATGTAATGGACAAGTCCAGTGAGTTGAGGGCTCAAAGGTCACAACACACTGCGAGCGACCTGATGCTCTCCCTGCTCTTGCTGATTTGCCTTCATTTTAAGGGGACCTTGTTGAAGTCAAGCTTGTCCATTTAAGACGATCATTTCATGAAGCCTAAAGCGGGCAGACTGCTGCTGCTGTTCATTAATGCAGAATTAGTCATTGAGTTGGACGGAGTGTAGGTGCAGAAATTAGTCACGGCAGCTCAGATGTGAGTCCTGTGTGCTTCAGTCCAACTTCAGCTATTCCACAAATAGACCTTCTGCAAGTCTGTGGACGCCTTCGCTGTTTTCCCATTGTGCTCTGCTGCAGCCCCTGTGCTAAAATCCTTTACATTCACGTAAAGCAATACTCGCGTCGTCTTTTTAGAAATTCCACATCGCCACAAGTATTCAGACTCTTTACACAGGAATTACAGTTCTGGCCTGACATCGTCTTTGGTTTGACATTACAAGCTTCATACCCCCGGATTTGGGGATCTTCTGCCAGTCTTGTCTGCAGACCCTCTTACGCTCTGTCAGGTTAGATGGAGGCCATTGGTGGGCAGCTCTGCTTTGATTTTGTACCCGCCAAATGTTAGCAAAGACTGCAAGATTATCTGTTAAATATACGCTTGAGTCTGAAAAGTGTACACCGATGCATTCTAGTGGCATTGACTTGAGCTGGCAGAATGTTGGTTTAATTCTCTTGTGAAATGCCCTCCTCCTGCCCACACTGCGACTTGAGTAGATGGTGGGCTTAAGTTTCCTTTCTTGGATGTCAATTTTCATTTTTTTTCCCTTCTGTAATAACCACAAGAGAAATAGATGAAGAGTCGGGGCTCCTTAATGACCCCCATATAATAATGGCAACAGCAAGTGTTTTTTCAGATGTCTTTGACGGACTCCAAGATGGCGGTGGAGCCACTGTTCAGTCTGGAGGACAGGAAGAGGCGGGTTCAGGCAATCAGGGACCAGAAGTGACATCATTAGGGAATGCGACTGTCAATCACAGCCTCTGCAGAGGGAGGAAAACAAAAAGGCATTGGGCAACAGCGCCACCCCCTGGCTGGGAGTGCAATTACATTCACGTGAGCCCTGAAGTTGTCTGCCAAGTGCACGTGTGTGTGACACCTCTTGTGTCTCCTAACTTTTTCTAAGAATTTGGAATAAATAAGCACCTGAGCAGGTGTTGATGTTGTCAAAGTCTTCATTAATCTGAATGGCGTCGAGTTTTAAAAATCGGGACGGCTTAGCTCTTGATAAACTGAATGGCCTCCTCTCACTTGTCACATTTCTCATGTTCTAACACTGCACACGGTGAAAGCCGTGCAAATCCTTGGCTTGGACCTTTCAAGTCCAAGGCTGATAAGGGCGGATGTCAACTTTTGTCGAAACTCGGGGGTAGAGGACGGTAAACAGCGACAGAACTCACTGTTATGTTGTAGTTCGGCTCTCTTTGCTAGAAGAAAAGACAGTTTGGTTGCTCTGACCTCGATTACCTGCACATGTATGAGACGTGAAGAGCAAACCACCTCTAAAATGGCATCGACGTCTGGCGAGAGACCAAAGCGAACGTGCAAAGCAAAATTCTGTGTATTGTCATTGAGTCCGACTCTGACTTGCCGGACTCCGATTTTGATGCAGGTGATCTGGAGATGGAAAGCAGAAGTGAGGTACTGGCATCGTCTGATCGGTCCTCAGGCGCTGAGCAAGCTGGTGTATCTGATGCGCCCATGGGGACATTCACCTGGGAGGACCGCCACTTACAACGATAAGGGGTACAAACCAGATAGCATCGCACTGTGGCTGCCACCGCCACGTGAAGACAGCCGGCCAAAATGGCGAACAGGCAGCAAACAAAGCAACAGACGTTTTATGTTGTTTTGTGTGCTTTTCAGAAAAATGAGGAGTAGTTCAGCCCTCGAAGAGTTAACTATAAAACATCTCTACAGCGTCTGCTCCGCTTGTATGAAAAAATTCAAGTTTTTGAAAAGGCCGCTTGTTTCAGAGTCGTTAGTTGATTAAAGTGTGTGTGTGTGTGTCCCATGTGGCACCTTTTCTAGTTTGGCTGTGTTAATGATAGATAGATAGATAGATAGATAGATAGATAGATACTTTATTAATCCCAAGGGGAAATTCACAAATGGAATGGACTACTTTGTAAATAAAATGAATTCTAATAAAGCGCTTCATTGATCCTTACACAGTTTTTCATTTTTGTAAATCCTTCTTTGCAGGTCTACCCAGGCTTGATGGTAACAGCCGGCCTCATCCACTATGTGCTGAATCTCCTGCACATCACAGTCCACATCCGAGATGTGTGTGTGTTCCTGGCCCCGATTTTCAGCGGCCTCACTTCCATATCAACGTTTTTACTCACCAGAGAGCTCTGGAATCAGGGGGCCGGACTGCTAGCCGCCTGTTTCATCGCAATAGTCCCAGGGTACATCTCTCGCTCAGTGGCAGGATCTTTCGACAATGAAGGCATTGCGATTTTTGCACTTCAGTTCACTTATTACCTTTGGGTAAGTTCTCTCTTTTTTGTATTCCTTTTTGATTTTTAACAGAGTGTATGAGTCATAATGGTAAAGCAGTCGCTCCGTGTATTTCCACAACTGGCATGTCAGCAGATTGTGTCGTCTTCGTGGCACCTGTTGTGATTCTCAGAATGCGGATACACGTCTGGTGACATCCTGCTAAAATCGCAGTAGCAGACAGCAGCCGGGCCCATAGGGCTTCTTTCTACAAAGCTGAGTTCCGCCACTCCATCCACTGTCAACATTTAGAGTGTAAGAGATGGCCGGGACGCCCAAGAAGTGGAAGGAGGAGGGGTGGCAGCCTCTTCCCCCAGAATGCTAGGTGGCAGCTCCCCTGGATTGCAGTGACGCCCCGGATTCCCACAGTGCACTATGGGACTTGGAGTTGTTTATCTCGGCTCTGTTGGGTGCTGTAAACACATGGCGTTTCCACCTCACCCGGAAGTGCTACTATATATAGTTGGCCACTATAAGAGGCCTTGCCAGCCTGATGGTGAGGAGGCAGAGCCGCATGGTGGAGGACAAAGCTTGACAGAGGAAGAGAAAGAAGAAGACTTGGTGCTGTGTAGTGGAGAGCAAAAGAAAAATGCTTCCCCACTTAAATAAAGGGGTGCTATCTGGAAATCCTTGTGTCTCAGCCTGTCTCTGCCACGGGTGGGGTGGTGGTGCCCCCCTGGTGGTCCACAAGGGCTACAACCAAACACACAAGTGAAGCAACATCTTGGTGGCTAGCAAAACGCATTGAATTTGCTAAGGCAACATTTTAAATTGGAGGTCTAAAGTGTAACACTTGATTCCGTGTTGGGGTCCCACATATTCTGCTATGGCATGTGTGGCATTTAACACTAAGGCGGTAATTTTAACTTCAGTTGTCTGTTTAGATGTGCTGGCATCCCGCTGTGCGGCTCATTAGGCACATTTACTTTTTCGGGTGTACTGATCACAGAAATCCCCGTAAAGACCACCCTTAATGGGATTTTTTTCCCCACCTCCTGTTAGCTGGGTGTGTTGGCACACCGTTTAGCATAGATGCCCATCCTAGAGGTGGTGGTCTTTTTACAGATGCAGCTGCCTCTCATTTAGTCTGAATGTATAGTTGTGTAACTGCACGTCAAAGACCACCTGCAGCCGTCAGCAGCGCGTGGTTCGCTGTTACTGAGAGCCCAGTGGTGCCTTGGAGTACCGGGGTACAATCTGCTTTCTCACTTGTAGTAGGAGATGTTCACTTTTGACGTGTGTGACTTGTGCTCCAAGGAGATGAGGAGGAGGAGGTGAATGCCGTATGATGAGCTGTTACATACAGGATTGATATTTAGTAGTATTAGTGTTATTTTACTGTACACCTACAGTCCTGTTCAGACATCTTAAGCACATGGTTACATCTGCTCCTCCCTCCCCAACATGCTGGATCCTCTCCAATTTGCTTACAGAGCAAACAGATCTACAGAGGATGCCATTGTGCTAACAATAAACACTGCCCTCGCCCACCTGGAAAGAGGAAATACATATGTAAGAATGCTGTTCATAGATTACAGCTCGGCATTCAACACCATCATCCCCTCAAAACTCGTCTTGAAGCTTGACGACCTTGGGCTGGGGACGACCATCTGCAGATGGATTTTCTCTTTCCTGACAAACAGGCCCCAGGTGGTGAGAGTCGGCAATCGCACGTCCTTATCACTCATTTTAAACACAGGAGCGCCGCAGGGCTGTGTGCTTAGCCCCCTCTTGTATTCCTTGTTCACCCACGACTGTGTTGCAAAACACGGCACAAACAAGTTTGCAGATGGCACAACCATCATAGGCCTTATCACTGACAACGATGAGACGGCCTACAGAGAGGAGGTGCTGGCACTGAGTAATTGGTGCCTGGATAACAACTTGTCTCTTAACGTCAGCAAAACCAAGGAGATGATCGTGGACTATCGGAAACAGCAAGGCGGAGAACAGCAGGCCATCTACAGCAGTGGCGTAGAAGTTGAAAGGGTTAACAGCTTCAAGTTCCTTGGAGAAAACATCACCGAGGATCTCTCGTGGACCCTTCACATAGACACTGTGGTTAAGAAAGCTCACCAGCGGCTCTACTTCCTGAGGAGGCTGAGGACGTTTGGCATGAATGCCAACATCACCTCAAACTTTTACGGGAGTGTGGTCGAGAGTCTGCTGACGGGCTGCATTACCGTCTGGTATGGAAGCTGCTCTGTCAGCAGCCGGAAATCACTACAGAGAGTGGTGAAGGCAGCAGAGCACATGACTGGCAAGAGTCTCCCTGCCATTGAAGACATTTACCTCCATCGGTGCTTGTGTAAGACAAGCAGCATCATAAAGGACCACAGCCATCCAGCACGCCAGCTGTTCTCCTTGTTACCGTCTGGCTGCTCGGACTACAAGACTTCAGAACAGTTTTCACCACCAGGCCGTTTGACTCCTCAACAGCAACACCTGAACTCTTACATACACTTACAGTACAGTACACCTACATTGCACTACTCACACACAAACTGTACCTGCACACACTCGGAATACTGACTGACCGGAACATGCATCTGCACTTTATAAACCATTATCTGTGCAGTAACTGTCATTTGTACTTGCTGCTCATTCAACTCCTATTGCTCTATAACTTCTTTTAAAACGTACACATTTTATTTTATATGGCTTGTCTATTTTTAACTTGTAATTTTTTTTTTTAATTATTTTTTAGCTTTATTGGATCTAGGCTGAGTGACTTTTTTCTAGTCATACACATTTCATTGTATGTTGACCCTGTGTTAACCTATATATAACAAATAAACCTAAACCTAAAAAGAGAATTCTGTAAAGCAGAGATGTATTATTGCAGAATAATTAAACGACAAGTACAGATAAAGCCATCAGGAGGAGTAGACGACCAGCACTGTAACCTGTCAAAGGTCACTTTAAATAGAATAAGTGGAGGAAGCCCATTGGCACCCCAGACTCGCACAGAAGGAGGCGGTCGATTGCCTTAAACGTGGGTCCCAGGAGGGCACCGTGGCCTCTTTTATAGCCGTTAATGGAAGTTTTTGATTTACGTGATTCATTTTTGCTCTCATTTTGCTACATTAATGAGGACAGATCAGCAGCTTGTTTAATGGTCTCGAATGAGGTTAGTACTCCTTCCATCCGTCATTTTGGCCCTTTTATTTTTCTATTGGAATTTTCCTTCATCATGTTAGTGTGTCAGTTTCTCTTTTGTCTCAGTTGTATGAAATTTGCTATAAGGTTCTTAATAGCAGTGTTAGTGCTAAGCGCCATCTATTGGAATGGAAAGTGTGTTGCATTTTAATTACTACACACACTTCAAGTACATTTCAGTAGGGGGCACATCGCAGCCTTTAACACCGAGTGGGACTGCTGGACAGACAAGGAACGTCTAATATTGATTGTGTAGATTCTGTGGAGCATCAGTGGTCAGAACTCGGACATTTACACTTTTCTACTGACTCACTCACTAAGACAGAAAACAGATCTGAGGCTCACTGCATGCTGCCTGTTTGCTGTTTAGAAGGAGCGAGTCTGATAATTAAGTGCAGAACAGTTCCATTAACGTTTATCCAGCGCTCTTCATTGGGTGCCATAGCGAGTTCACAGGTAATTCCAAACTTTACAGATGGCTAATTATACTAGGAGTACACATAAGGGCACCGATTAGTTTAAACAGACCTTTAGGGCCACAATAAATGCAAGACAAGGGAGTCTGCCCCAACCAGACACGTGCGCACTCTTTGCTCCTGAAGGTGGCGATGTGTTCTCCTTCAGTCTTGTACTCCTTCGTTTCCAGCTGATCTCGGTAATCTGCTCCTTAAATTGCTTTCCGTTATCCCGACTGAGCAGATTTGGCTTCCTTGCCTCTTCACAAGGTGTTGCTTTGTGTGACCGCATGCCGCTCTCGCTGCTCAGACCATCTGCCATCGACTTGCTCAGCTATTTCTTTGTGTGTTCCTGCAGGTCAAAGCTGTGAAGACCGGCTCAGTGTTCTGGACGATCGGTTGCTGCCTGTCCTACTTTTACATGGTAAGCGTGTTCTCCTCCTTTTTATTCTCCTCTTTCAGTCGGCTGTTTCACTCGACCCTGGCTAACTTGGAGCAGTTAGACGTGCGTCCAGCTGCGTTGTCCTTCTCTTGTGCTCACTGCTTATTCAACGCTTGCTCAGGGTGGTCCACACGGGGTCAAGCAAGTTGTTCCTCTATGTGCTCTTGTGCTGTCTTGCTCACCCTGGTGTGCGATGGCACGTGTGAGAATGAGGGAGTTGTGTTTGTTTACCTGTGACATTAGCTGATAAATGAGGTTTGTGTGTTGAAATTTAAAAAGTAAATAGTGGGATATATTTGAACTTGGGTCCTCACAATTCTGGGTGGTATGTGCACATTTGTGTGTGCTTTTTTATACTTTATGATTATGGCAATGTCCACAGTGGCAGGCATAGCAAGAACAAACACCAACAGCAACCTCCTGAAAAGAAGCTAGTGCTACTTGGGTGAGTGTGATTTAAAAAGAAGAGCCATTGAAGTTATTGTGAGCAGCTGCACCCTATAAAAGGAAAGCAGCGGCACTGGCATCTTACTTAAAGTCGAGTACGGACAACTGGGCGACCAAGTCTTAAACCGTACAGCCCGTGGGGCACGAAAACACTTGATGAGGAAACAAGGGCTTTGGAGAAAACAGAGCCCCACAACGTCACAGAATGTCCATCATGCTGGACAAAGGGGGTCAGGTTCTTTTTAGTGTAGCCAATGTCTTCCTTTCTGCCAAACCCCCCCTTGAGTTTTGTTGCTGTAAAGTCAGACCATAGAACTGCCTTATCAGAGTGTAGTAACCTGTGGACACAAGAGGGGAGCCCGGCCTGCTAGAGCGAGATATGGAGGTTTTGGGTATAGAAAAGTAGTTTGGACTGGAACGTGTCGGTGCCCGTTAACAATGCTGTCTCAAAAATAATCCACGTGTAAGGGGCACAGCTTCCCTGGTGACAGTTGCCCCAAATGGCATACTGAGTTGAGATATGATGAATGTTGCATGAGCTGTGAGGGCTCCACATTGGTACACAATTTGTATTCACGCAGCTGAAGGACAGATGAGGTTTCATTTACATTCATGCGTTTCAGACTTGTTGGTTTTCCTGTCTGTTAAACAAATCTGTGTCTTTGTTTGCTCCTTTGTTATTTCATTATTAAAGTTTGTATTTGCATTTTACCTGCGAGATTGTCATAGCACCCTGTGCCTGCACTCGCTGAGGGCCGCAATACACAAACACGCCGCTCATGCTCAAGTCACATGTTAAAGTGGTCCGAATGCAATTGGAAAAGTTCTGATTTCATGTGCTTGCTTTTCTTTTTTGCTTCCTTTTCTGTCTGAAAAAGATGAGACTTGTGTCTCAAATGATTTAAAAAAAGCGGAGTTAGGCTGCAGTGTGGACATCCTGTAGCCTACGTGAGTCCAGGCGATGCCAAAGCAGTCTGCAGCCTGGACACCGACCCCTATAACTGTTACAGTGAGTGTGGATGTGAAACCGGCGGGCTTCCCCTTCAACCACTGGGTCGGCGTCATCATCTGTGTTGAGTTGGAGTCCCAGTATTGTCACCTCTAGTACTTGTGTCTCATGTGCTGTTATGAACGAGACTACATTAGTCTGTTATTTAGTGGCTGATGCACTGAGCACATGACACTTAACCTCCAGGTACAGTCTGGCAGATGACACTCTCTTGGAGGGTCTTGTCCCAACTTCTTCATCCATCCGGCCCTAACAAAGCCTTCCTGAGACGAGTGTCACCTATCAGCCCTCGTGCTTCAAAGCAGGAAGTGCAACAGTGACTACTATGACTACTGGCCTTCGCTAGCAGCAAAAGAGGAATGGAAGCGGCGGAGTGTTGGCGCTCCTGAAGCGTGGCAGATACCAGAAGGCTCTAATCTCTGCCGCATGGATGTATTTGTACAGCTGAACGAAGGCTTTCCACAATCTACCTTTTTCACGCTCTTCTGTAATTAGAAATAAATTGTTTTCAAACAGCTGAGCCTGGCAGGTTTTGTTTTAATTTAGCCTAATTTTCACAGTTTATAGTCATTACGTGCAGAATAAATGTGTGCCATTTGCTTAATTGGCAAGTTAATGCTTTAAAATGGAGGGATGCCCAGTGGAACCCTCTGAAGTGCAGCATTACTCGTTGGTAAAGTGAACTTTACTTGGACAGCAGGTTAATAAGTAAAACTAATAACAGACCCCCAGATACTAGGCATGCCATATTTCTGTAACCCTGGAATGCCTCATGGCTGGCGTTCCCTCCCAGTCTGCTCCAGTTTGCTGTGCCCAGCTAGTGTGTAGTGGTCTCCTAGTCGTCATTGGCGCTCAGTGGTTTTTTTTGTTTTTTTTTTATTGGCCACCGTTGCTTCTCCCCAACTCCCCTCATTAGCTGCTCCTTCTTCATTTGTTTGGTCATTTCTGCCAAGGCTGACGTTAACGAAATCCTGAAAGCCTCACATGTCATTCATCGGCGTTTACTCCTTGTGTTCTGCTTTATAACTAAAGTAAAATAAAGCCATTCACGTACCCTGCTTAGGCCCAGTGTGACCAGAGGCATTTGTTGTCTGTGTGTGTCCACCTCCTGGTGGAGTGGTGGCTCTGAGGTAGTGATTTACGTTGGCAATTAGAAGGTTGCCGGTTCGAATCCCATAAATGCCAAAAGTGACTCAGGTGTCAACCGTTGCATGGCTGCACTCGGGTCCTAACCTGGGGTCCTGTGTTGGTGTGTGTGTGGCAATGCGCTGTATCCTTAACCTCCAGATTTGGGGTACTTACTCACAAGAGGATAATGCATCATGAATGACGACAACGGGACCACCACTTAGAATTAAGTGTATGCTGCTCTCTAAAGCTGTTGCTGGCCCCAGTGTTCTTTCAGTATTTTAGTAAGGCCGAATCTTACAGTCCATATTGTTTAAATGCTGGATGGCCATCTGCTTCTTAGCAGGAACTTAGCAACTTACCTAAAACAAACAAACGAGAGAGAACTTTTGACAGCAACACAAATCTAAATTAGAACAATCTAGACGAGAACAGGCCACCCAGCCCGCCAGAGCTTGCCAGTCCTGTCCTCTTCATTCTTCGAATTTTGAAGGTTCCTAAAGTCCAACTGTCCACTACACTTCCTGGTCACGTATTCCATCTGTCTGTGGCTCTCTGTGTGAAGTTTCCATGGTCTTTGACTCAGATGAAGTGTCATTTCTAAGGTTACAGCTGTGTTTATTCTGTATGGCGATATACTGAGGTCTGTCAGCGTGCTGGCATGAGAAAGGGGAACACACCTGCCCTGGAAATCAAGGAGGAATTCCTCCAGCAAAACTTGGTAGCGCTTGTCCACTTTGAGTGTGATTGTTGACGACGGCTTCTCGGCTCTGTTGAGACTGGGATAGAATTAGTTCAGGAACATTGGAGTGGGACGGACTGACGCCTCACTGAAATACACCATGACACGAGATTTTCTGTTCACTCCTTTGTCCTGCCGCCTGGAGTCACTGAAATGGCAACACCAAGACGTCAGCGCAGGACTTGTGTACGTATATCTGTATCACTAAGTTAGTTTTCAGTCCCAAGTTTGAGTTTTATAAATCACGACTTTTGTGTACCAAATGGCTTATGGACGTTACCAAGGACAAGCAAGTTTTATGCTTGAGGCCTCACAAATCAGCAGAATAAGGAATGAATGTGACGACAACATCAAACCTAAAGTAAATAAAACCAAATCAAAAGGAGAGGCAACTCTCAAGAGCGAATTTAAAACGGCCCTGGCATACCTTACGGCTTCTGGCAGAGCATTCCAGCCGAGGGGTGTAGGCGGCATTGCTGGGCTTTAGGTTTGGACTGAGGCGGCAGCAGGGTGAAGGTTAGAATATCTAAAATACGGAGAGGGACAAAGTGCAGCCATCAGACGTGCATCTTGAAGTTCACCAGTTGAACTTTGAACTTCATATTCTTTTGTTGGTTCCCCCCCCCCCCCCCACCTTGCTTGTGCTTTAGAAATCTAAACCTTTGTCGGAGTTCACAGCCTCGTCAGCAGGGTGGTATTGGAGCAGACATTTTTAAAGCTGGTCCCCTTTCAGCCTCCTTTAGTTACCAGAGGGACGGTGACCATCTATTAGGCCCGGGTGAGAGGGTCAGTTTGTGGAATGAAAGCAGAGGTGCTAATTATTTAGCATGGAGTGGAGTGTCAGACTGGGCGGCCTCTTGGGCCTTTAACACACACACACACACACGGATTACTGTTTTCCTGCATGGATTCCGTAATTGATATTTGACTTCCCAATCTCTTATCACTGAGCTGTTTTCACTGTCGATGGAAGGCTCAGGATCTGTGGTTTATCCTACTTTGTCATTCGGCTTCATTAGTAGCCCCCCGTGATAGTCTGAGCCTTGCGTCCCATGAAATTGGAGATCAGCCAGAGGTTTTTAAACCTAATTGAGATTAATAGCTGCTATAAAATAAAAAGCGCCTTTTAAAGTATTAGCTGGTTTTTTTTTTACCTCTCCTTTAGACGACGTGAGATGCGGTAGTTTGGTTTTGGCTCCTGCTAGGCGGCCGGTACACTTGTTTCCCCCTTTCATTTATTTTCTCTTTTATTTATTTATTTTTGAGATTTTTGATTTCATGCGGATTACTGGCAGGGCTGCTGTTTGCTGCTGCTGTATGTGATTTACAGCGGCGTCACTGTGTGACGATATCAAAGGACAAAACTTCTGTCACTGGCTAAGCGTGACTATTAGATAATAGAATGGGCCATGACAGCTATTGGTCTTTTTTATGGTTTTCCATTCATGGCTGGATATCTTTGTAGGTCTCGGTCATCTTGACAGATGAGAGCTTTGCGGTAGACGGGCATGGAGATGCTCAGCAGTGCCGTGCTTTTGGTGCAAGTAGCCATCCTGTCACCTTGAACCCATGCTTGTGTTCTGCTGATGTCTCCACTCACCTGCTGCTGCACCAGAATGTGTCTTTGTATTTAGGGGCCCAAATGAGACCCTCGCATTGAAATGAATGGCCACCCATGTGGCACTTTATCACAGTGGTCTTTTGCAGAAAATGAAATTTGGTGGTTGGCACTGGTTTGCTGACCAAAGAGGAGCCACAGTGGAGGAGATGACAGTGAGAAATGATTTGATGATAAATTCAGTAATGTGACGAACGTCCTTTTCTAACAAAGGAGGAGTGCACAGCGGTTTTTATGTAAGTTAGAATACAAGTTAGAAAATGTAAATAGTGGCTGATATACCAGAAGAATTCACTTCAGTTTAATGTACTCAAGAAGAAGTTTTTCGAGTACATCTTGATCATGTGATAAGTTCTTCATGTTTATTACTAAGAACTTCTAGCAGTGTGGATTTGGAAAGAACAGATTTACTGGCACGCTAAACACTGGCGAACGCATGCAAACATGACGCACAAAACTCGCATGCAAAAGCAGACGGGACAGGAGGTTTCAGCGTCTTTGTGCATGGAGCTGTATGTCAGTTCAGCGTACCAAGTCAGAGTCCACCCCTTTCAGAATATCACCGAGAGGGATGTCATCAACAAACAGGAAGACGGGACAGGAAAACGCTGTGCTTCAACAGGAGAATCTGACCGTAGGCCTCCACCGCTCTGCTCCACATTGACAAGTCGATGAAGTCGCACCACACAGATGATGTTATCCTCTAACACATACCAATGATACCTGAATAAGGACTTTCTAGTGAGGGTTTTGTGCACCAAAGTCGTGAGTTTGACGTGGCATTGACTGTTTATCTCGTCGTTTTTGTCTCCTGTGTCCTTCTTCTCAATCCAAATCATTTAAAGGAATTCTCCACCCAAAAATGATGTTTTTTAATGGTTGTTACTCCATGCACTTTGTACTTGTCATTGAGAATTTTATTGTCCTTTCTGGGTGGAGAAAATAAAAATTGAAAATTCAAACTAAACGTTGGTGGGCAGTGCCTAATGATGTAAAAAAAAAACAACAAAAAAACAAACCACCCATAGAAAGGAAAAAACTATTTTTATTGTTACAGTAAATTATTGTTAAAATTGCTACAATACAATGCAGTCATTACAATAAAGCATTTATATTATTACAATGTGCAACATTTGAGCATTTTTTGTGAACATATTAGAAGTTGCTTCCTTAAGCCCTGCATTGAATGTAAGCAGAGGAGACCTCATTCCCACAATGCTGTGCGTCTGAATTAAAGACGGGTTTCTTCACCAATGAATGAGGGGGATTGGTGGATCTTCCTGTTCACATTGAGTGTGGAGATTCGGGGAGTAACCACTACAAGCTACTTGGGGTAAGTAACATTAAAAATAAATTAAACGTTTGGGTGGAGTATTGCTGTAAGGTCAACACTTGTGCAAATCTGTAACTCCTGGATGGAGGTGGTGCTCTCCAAGTCATGTGACATTATTAGTCTGCCATCCAGTTGGCTGTTTAGTGGCCTTGCTGAATTAAAATTGAACTTTGATCAAATTTCCTTGAGGGATAAATGTGCACAATTTCAAAAAGATCGGTCCAGTGGGAAGCGAGGCACACAGACATGGCGACGACAGTAGGAGAATTTTGCATTATATTTGAACACACGTACATACAAATTTTAAATTGTATTGTAGCAGCTTTCTGGGGTTTTTTTTTTTTTGTTTTTTCTGTCCACCCTGGCCATTGGACCTTACTCCTTTTCTATGTTAGCTAATGTTGTCTTATTTTAATTTTGTCTTTTATTTTTCTTCATTATGTAAAGCACTTTGAGCTACTTTTTGTATGAAAATGTGCTATAGAAATAAATGATGTTGTTGTTGTAAATTGAACCGCATTCACAAAAGGCCTGCAGATTTTTAATTGAATCACAATCCAAATAGGTACCTCTGCTTATTTTGGGGTGAGATCCTGGTGGGACGCAGGCTCAGGGGGAGACGGGGTTGTGCATACGTGCTGACCCTCTGCTCACACCCCTCAAGGCTCCATGATCCATCCACAGGTTCACCAACAGAAACCTTGTTACGCCTTTAACTTCCTCTGTAGGCACGTTTGATTGCCTTCTAGGCGCTAGGCCAGGGGCGCATCTGAGGACATCGACAAGCCGTCCAGTCAGTAGTAGCGATGGGTGGTGTGTACCCAGGGACATGACTTAAATCAGTGCCAGCTTATGATCTGAACAGACTGGGAATTCCTCATTCAACTGCAAGGCCCAGTCCCCTTTACGCATGGGGGTTCAACAGCTTACCCCCACCTCTCAGCCCCGGGTAGGTGCACACCGATCTATTCCGTATAGCACCCGGGCATCTAAGGGCATCACTGACCTGTTCTTGGTCAATCTCACATTTTGCTGGTGCGTGGTTTATGCATGATGACTGTGAGTACGAACCCTGATGCCCATTCCTGCCCCATCTGCAGCGGGGTCCTTATCCACAAACAGACCACGAGTGGCTCAGAACGGGTTACGCTTTTATTATAGTGGATAGTGGGGATTTCCTGGGATTCGTTTTGATTTACCAGAACTTATACTCATCATTACTGTGATTTTTTTTTTGACTATGACTCATTGTAATAAAAACATATGCAGAAAAACTGGTCTTTAAAATATAAAGTAATCTAAAACTGCACCAACTGTCAGAGCCGTTAAGCAAACCCTTGAATGCTATGTCTTGCCTCGGTTTTCTAACTTGTTTTTTTAAATAGGCGGTCAGAACACCGATGGTCACTTTTCTGTTAAAGTATAACATTTGCTTTAGACTCAAATGGGGTGTCACGTTGTTGCCTGAAGGCCGTGTCAGATTTACGTCTCAAAACTATGAATTTTATGTGGACAGCAGGTCTCCTCTATGGAATAGAGTTGCTGAAATCTTGATGCCCCCTGGTTGCTGCCACTGCCCTTTCCTTAGGTGGCTCATTCTACGAGCGTTTCTCCATCTTCACACTGATTCCAAAACACACACTGCATTACACGTGTAATACAAGCTAAGTGGCTTTTCAGACAGTTGACATGAAGAATGGTGGAATATGTGCAGGAGCTCCATGTGAAAGTAAACTAACAAACCTGCAAAATGGACTTCTTGGTCACAGTGCGTCTCAGAGTAACGTAATCAGCTTCTGACCTGGACGCTGCAATGCCCACCCACTGCCCTTGGCATGCAGCACATTTATTTAGCGTGGAGCTTTAAATTTGGAAGAACCCTCTCCACTGGCTGATGTGGCTATGTTTCTGTAAGATTAAAAGCTTAACGGGGAGGTCGGCCAGCCAGAAGGCTGCTTTTCCTACGCTGCTTGTCGGTTCCCCGGTGCAGCCCACCCGCTTCTAATTTACACTTTACAGCAGCTCTCCAGGTGGTTGTCCGGCATTTCTAGTGTGCGTAAATTAGAAACTTCTCACCCAAGAACCACGATGCAGGCCGTGTTTGGATTCTTGCTGTGCATCGCTGCTCTCCATCATGGCTGAGTGTTGAACATATGCTGCTTTCGCTGTGTGTCTGTCAGGGGAGGTCACAAGGTGAGTGAAAGGTTTGCATATTTCATGGCTAGGATTTTTAATGAGCTGGTCCAAGAGTCGCTGCTGGTGTGTCTCAGAAAAAGAAACCCTAAAAACACCAAAAGCACCATCAGTTGAGAAGCTCTTCTCTGCACACAGGCCTGTGCATCAGTGGCTCCAAAGGAGAGAACATGGCTGCTGCTTGAAGAACGTCTGTTGGCAGCACGACATTCACAGGGCTGAGTTCAGCTAGAAGTTTGAGCAGCCCCCTAAAAATGTGGGTAGTGTGTGGGTGTGGAAAAAAAATCTGAATCTGTAGTCAATGTGGCTGTAGTCTTGGAGATTCAGGAGACCGCTCTTTAGACCTGACCTGTGTGTTTTTGAGAAGTTCCTCATTCTCAGTCCGTAAATTCCAGTTTACTCTTTATGTTGTGTTACAGCAGAGGGGAGAACGTTCATTTAATGATTAGCTCTTCATATAATCAGTAAAAGGGAGTGAGAGCGGGTACTGACATGGAGAGATACACCACAGTGAAATGAGTGAAGCGCGGCAGCAGGGCATGCTGGTCCGAATGAAGATCAGTAACGTCTTTGCCACCTGCTGGCTCAGTCTGGCAGCTTTGTAACTAGAATTTCCAGGCAGTACTTGGTGGGGTTCAATTACTAAGTTACCTGCGTTTTCCTTTAATTGCAACATTGTGCTACAAAGGAGTAGGAATGTAAAAAGATTGGCTGAAAACCGACAACTCAGCCCAGTGCTGCAAAAGTGAATTAAACTGGGATTGACAAGCAAGGTTGCAGACCCCAAAAACATCTACTGTACCACTTGGCCACTTAATCAGAGAGAAAATACTTTGTATCGTTAGTGTAAAGTGCTAATAATGAACTAAAGCCTCGTGGGAGTTACTTTATGAATTAGTGACCCGCCTCTGCCCTTCATTCATTGGTCCAGAGCCCTGTTTTCAGTTCAGAAAGTTAATCCCATGAGGCTTTAGTTTTGTACTTGTGATGTGTGCTTATTGTTCTGGAAGTAACTATGTATTTCAGAGTATTTGTTATGTACATTTTGAGCATATGATTGGATTATGGGACATGAGTAAGGCGAGTGGATGGTTTTTCACATCATTTGCTGTTGTACAGAAGTTGTCACTATTGGCGTCTCATATGGCATAAACATTTTTCTCTCCATTCTGCATGAAAACATGAGGTTAAAAGTTTTTCATTTGGCCACCAGTGCCAAGTCCATGGGGTAAGTAACATTAAAAACTGCCTTTTGGGTGGAGTGTTCCTTTAAACACCAGCCTGGTGTCCATCTTTAATGATTTTGCTGATTCTTAGGACATTCAGTGTATTCTGCAAATTTGTGATAATCCAGGTGTGCGGATTCCTCCTCCCTCCCTTCCCAAACCTCCTCATTGCTGACATTCTTTCCTCTTTACCTTTGCCAGGTTTCTGCGTGGGGCGGCTATGTTTTCATCATCAATCTCATTCCTCTGCACGTTTTTGTGCTGCTGCTCATGCAGAGGTTCAGCCGCAGAGTGTATATCGGTGAGTAGCTACACGTCTCTTGTACCACCTCTAATGTGTGTATGTGTATGTTTAAAAACCCTAGTTATGGGCATTTTCTAAGTTTGGTAAGGCGCTGTCTGTGCCATGTTTCATGACATCTCACCCATTGCTGCATGTTCTAAATTGTGATGTGTTAACAAAGAAGCAGCAATCTCCGGCTTGTGTACGTCGTGTATGGCCAAGGCCAGGGTGGCAGCCGAGCGGAAAAATCACCAGGCTTCCCATTCCACCATGTTTGCTCCCATCATGAACGTGTGACCAAACTTCATTTCATAATGGACTCACCGGCCAGTTTATTAGGTGCACCTTGCTAGTGTTGGGTTGGACCTTGCTGCACATTTGTTGGCTGCACATCCATGATGTGAATCTCCTGTTCCACCACCTCCCAAAGTTCTCTATTGGATTGAGATCTGGTGACTGGAGGCCATTTGAACTCATTGTTCTATTCAACAAACCAGTGTGAGATGATTTGAGCTTTGTTATCACAATGGCACGTTATCCTGCTGGAAGGAGCTGTCAGAAGATTGGTGCACTGTGATCATAAAGGGTTGGATGTGGTCAGCAACAATACTCTGGTAGGCGGTGGCATTTAAATGGTGCTCAGTTGTTACTGAGGGAGCCAAACTGTGCCATGAAAATATCGCCCACACTGACACCACCACCCCGCCATCCGAAAGTCCCAACAGAAATCGAGTCTAATCAGACCAGGCGACATTTTTCCAATCTTGTATCAGTTGCCTGTTCTTAGCTGACTGGAGTGTCGCCCGGTGTGGTGGTCTGCTGCTGTAGCCCCCCTGCTTCAAGGTCTGACGTGTTGTTTGTTCAGAGCTGCTCTTCTGCACACCTCACTTATAACGAGTGCTTATTTGAGTTCCTGTTGTCCGAGCTGATATGAAGACCAGTCTGGACATTCACCTCTGGCACAGAGAACGTGCCAGTCAGGAGATTTTTTTTTTTTTTTCTCCCATTCATCTGTTATGGATATTTTGAAAGCTGTAAATTCTTAAGGAGTATAATTGTATTTTCATTTGGTATAAATAGTTTCAGTTTGGTTTTAGAAAAATATAAATATTTTAGTTGTCTAACTTTAAGAGCATTACACGGCCGTCTTGTAGTGGGCAGTATGGCTACAAATCCACATCCTGGTCCCCTTTGAACATTTTGAGGGGTCCCTTCTTAAGATGTCCTGTGACACACTTGAAACGAGCAGCTCAATGTTGTATACGTGCTTTTGGTCAAGGCACGCGTAACAAACTTAACGATGAAGCCCCTCCGTCTAATACTGTGGTGGTCTTAGGTACAGGTGATATCTGTGGGCAGCATCTCGTCGAGGATGGCATGGGGAGCCCAAACCAGAAAAAATGAAGAGCATTAAAGGGCTTGGTATGTATGCAGAGGGGCGCGCACTCCAGACAACAAGGGGGCTAGGTCATCGAAATCAGAGTTCTGTCTGTGCCGTTGGGCGCACGCTCTGCTAATTCCACGGTACACACACAGTCTATAGATGGCTACAGTTAGCCTTGTTTTGGAACGCCATTGAAATACAGTATGACGTGTGTGGCTTTGGAAACCTTAAGTTTTATTATTTTGGTTTCAGGTGACCCACCACGGCACACCTATAGCTCTTTATCTGCTCCCTCCTCTGGCTCTGCCCAGCTTGCCTTTTGAGATGTGCACTGTAATGGCACTCCTTGTTGTCCTCTCAGAGCCACCACCCACCCTCTGGGTAAAGACCTGTTTTTAACTTGTTTATAGTGGACCCCCCCCAAGTTCAAGCTATGGAGCTGATGTGCTTGTCATGCTATGTGTGAGGACCCTCAAGAGGGACACTTAAGCCTCTCTTCTGGTCATCTGTCAGGTTTTCCATCCTAACAGCACTTGTAATAGTTTGCTCCGTGCCAAGGTACTTGGTAGGCATGGTAATGTTTGCTCAGGAGGAGCTTTCCTCACCTTGCTTAGCCTTTTGCCATTCACACAGATTTTCTTCTCTTGGGCGAGCCAAAGTCCCCTGTGCTCTGGGCAAGTGGCACAGAGCATCCAGCCTTGTGCAGTTTGTGCCTTTATAGCATTAACTGGCAGCACTGTGAGTGACCTTGCAGGTAGTGAAGCCAAGTCAATCTGCTTTGAACAAATTGGCTGGCAGCAAAGTTGGCGTCATATTTAGGGGCAGATAGAACATTCTGGATCACAGTCAAGGACAAGAAGATGCTGCAGCTTGGCAGACGGCTCGGAGTGAAGTGCATTTAAACAGCTGGGCAAGAATGATTCCTCCGCCTTCGGAAATCGCCATGGTTACCCAGGCTGCCTTCTGTGCCCTGCGCACAAGTGCTCAGGATGGCTTAGTCAGCTCTTTCTAAAGCTCTGGGGGGTACGGCCTGTCACGGTAACTCCAGGCTGAGGTTTAAGCCTCCCAGCCTGCCTTTAGCTTGGCGACGACTGGAAACTGTCTCGTGTGCTTTCTAGGAAACATCTGACGCCAAGCGCCACATGTCTGATTCATTTAAAAGTCATGAATACCCACTACACGGCACCACGCAGGTGACTCTCTACGCCAAATTTTTATTTTATTGTTGTTGGGGAGGAAAATGAAGGAGCTGCGATTATAATGTTAGACTTGAGGTTGTCTTGTGTATTTGACTTTTACATTACTAAGGAGATGTTCACCTTTACTTATTACACAACTGCTGTCAGAATGGAGGGTAACCCAAAAAAAGGAGACCTCCTAAGTAATCCGGCCCACCTTCTCTATGATCTGCTGTCCTGGCACAGTGTAGGCCGCAGGCTTATTGCACCATAGTGTGCTAGGTGGCACTGCTGGGGTCTACAAACCAAAAGGCCGCATAATCCTCCCTCACGTTGTGTGTCTGACTCGATTTGAAGTCAATTCTATCACACGAAATAGTCATCCAAAAGTGCATTGGATTTAAATCATTATATATAAAAAATATGTGTAAGGGCCCCCCATCACACAGAATTTCAGGCCATTCCAGAGTCGGCACTGAAAATGTCACCAGTGTGTCAATGGCAAGTGACGATGGCAGATGCCAGCGAGGCTCCTACTGAGAGAGCCTCAAACTGTCGAAGGAAGGCCCAGGGGTCGTGGGTGGGTTTGTTTTAGATGGACAAGCTGACATTTCAAGAGGTGGAGGTTTCCAACTTCCATGAAAGCCGCTAAGCCGAGCAGCCTTGGGACGCACTACTTCAGCAGGTAAGGTGCATAGCTGGCCTACGGGATATCGAAAGACCGAATCGACTGGTGGTTAACTTTTGGGAAGTGCCCTTCTCCGGTTTGCTGGGTGTCTTTGTTTCTCCTGTTTTTGCCCTTTGTATGTGTGGTCAGCCCCACTCTCGGTACCACCACAGAGGCAAAGGGGGCTGTAAATCGGCTTGTGACATTTGACTGTAGAATTGATGTCTCAGACGATTATATAAAATGACTGCAGTCAGGTAAAATAATTGTGATAAGGCAACTATCGATGATTGGGACGGGCCCAGCACCACCTTTAGTGGCACAGTAGGGCCTGGGGACTTGAGGTGGCCTGGATTTGGTAGAAGTGAGTAGCCATAAGGTCTTGGGGGTCCATTTTACTAAGACATTCCATATTCCCTGTTAAGATGGCTCAACGGCACCTTCTGTGTTTGGGAAGGAGAAGCAAAGCCAGCCTGCGTCTACCCACAATGGAGACCATACTCAGATGCTGGGTGACCCCAAGGCCCTACAATATTAGGGTCTTAACTGCAGCCTTAAGAAAAGCTCTTTGCATTGTCTTGGGTTGACCACAGCACACTGATGAAGGGTCTTCCTGCCCTCCATTTATACCCCTTTGCTATTAAACAACTTCTTCATCTTCACCTTTTCCCACTTTTCTGTGCAGTTGAACCCGTTGTAGCCCCTTGACCTCTGACAGAGAATGGAAGCCCCTGGACTTTCTGACCACCCTGCAGTGTTTCTGTACACTCTGAGACTTTTGATGTCTAATTCAAAGCTGCTGCGTGTTTACTGATATTTAAACTTCATTGTTTTGGAAGGTATCATGACAGCACGCTGAATTGGAACTGAACTGAGTATTGTAAAGCAGGACTTCAGTGGCACCTTGCTGGAATTGTTCACCTGCACTCGCCAAGCGCCATATTGTCAGATCAGAAGTACGAGGAGGCGTGGCTTATGCATCTCTGTATGACGTGATTGGTCTGTTTCAGAGCTGCGTATCCTAACTCCTGGTGTTCTCCTTGGCCGCCACTGCAGCAGCAGAGTAAGATTTCAATGTTCGGCCAACACGGAGTACTAAGACGACCCCCTAATCACAGCGGGGTGTATGTAATGCTGAAGGATCAGCACAGGACTCTGTGTGGCCGTTTGTGTTTTTCACTAAAGTCTTTGGTGTTTCATGACGATTAGTGCGTCAATAGACAGGAGCAGATTTTAAAGTCCAGACGTTCCTTTTGTTAAATGTAAAGCAATACAAAGGAATATCTCAGTGTCCTTAAATAATGAAACTCCCATAGTAGCTGAGCACTTCAAGTCCGGTTCAGAAACGTGAGCTGTGTGTAGACGTGTGGCCCAGTGCCTGGTGATGATGCTAATAATCAATCTGACGTCACGTGTATCTTGAACCAAAGTGATGACCTGAAACAGTCGTGTAGAGGAATAACGCTGGGTGGGGACAACCACATCCAAAAGGTACGGTTGATTTAGACCTGGGGGTTTACACTGTGAG
Source organism: Erpetoichthys calabaricus (assembly GCF_900747795.2). Taxonomy (NCBI): domain Eukaryota; kingdom Metazoa; phylum Chordata; class Cladistia; order Polypteriformes; family Polypteridae; genus Erpetoichthys; species Erpetoichthys calabaricus. The sequence goes on from NC_041406.2 coordinate 682,608, forward strand.
CATAGCAACAAGAACCAAGGGGGCTCATCCTGCATCATTGAGGTCTCCCCAGACAGACTGGTGTTTCCAGATGTGCTGTCCAGGATTTTCTGTAGAGACGTTCAAATTTGAGGGTTAGAAACACAGTGGTCGGTGACAGCAAACCAGAAATACATCAAGTTTACTTGCCGTCAACATCAAGAGACGTCCAGCACCACCATCAGTACAAATCTAGTCGAAACCACCAGGACTGACCCCGGGGCACTCGTCTATGGCCTGGAGAATTCTTTTCAGAAGTTGTCTTCACAGAAGTGTTGTAATTTTAGGCCCTAACAGAGCGTAGCGTGTCGACTGAAGGGCTGGAGATCAACTCATGAATGAATGTCTGCAGGCAACAGTCAAGCGCAGGTTTGGAGTGGCATATCTGCACACTGAATTGGTGGTTTGATGACCCCTCACTGCTGAGAGGTCCAGGCAGATTCTTAGCCCTCATGCCGTATCATTAGGGAGGCATCTGATGGGTCTGCACTTCATTCTGCAGCTTGACAATGAGCCCAAAACCCCTGAAAGAAGAACATGGAATCATGTGCCAGACAGATTGGCCTACAGAGCCCTGATCTCCAGTATCATTGAGCCACTGTGGGGCGACAGGGAGGTTGGCCAAAGTCTGCAGCAGAACATTGACAAGAGGAAGGCGAGGACCTGCAGAAACTATGGGACAGTGGAGATCTAAGACCAGGCAAAGGGTGGGCACACCTGAGAAGTGGGCATTTTGGGAAAGTTTTTAGGCTTATCTTCTGTGCCCCGTAGACTTGACTACAAAGTCAAATGCCTTGAGTGAGAAAGATCATTTTTTAAATTTATAGAAAGCGATGAACTTTAAATAAAACCCAGCTTTGAGTGGCAAATACATTCAGTACACCCCAGGTTTGTGAAGAAAGAACTTCAACTTGTCCTTTGAGCAGAATCGGTGCGGAGAGCTGATAATTCAGCGGAGTGTCATCTTTGTAAATTTGTTTGTTCATCTCCCTTTTTTCTTTTTTTCCCTTCCAGCTTACAGCACCTTCTACATTGTTGGACTCGTCCTCTCCATGCAGATCCCATTTGTTGGCTTCCAGCCTATAAGGACGAGTGAGCACATGGCGGCTGCAGGTACTCTCAATGAATTCCTTCAGTCTGAATGGCTGATTTCTAAGAAATGTAAAATTGTTTTTACGTATGTATCTTATGGACGCTTGTAGATTTATATTTTTTATTTTATTAATTTTCATTGTAATCATTCCATACAAACAGATCAATTTATAACCCAACAAATTTGAAGACAAATCAAACCCCACCCCTGAGAAGGAGAGCTTAGCTAAAGGAAAATTGCTTAAGGCTTTTTAATAAGGCAACATTAAACAAAAGAAAGGGAGAAGTAAATATCTATGTAAATAAGAGATGGAGAAGGGACTTAAATGCGGTAATAGTTATTTCTCTTATTCTAAAATAATATTGATTAAATCCTGCTATGTTTTGAAAAAATTTTGTACAGATCCTCTAACTGAGAATTTGATTTTTTCCGCTTGTAGATTTAGATATATATATTTTAAATCTTCTGTCAGTTTGGATGTTCAGTCTCCCAACGTGGTGCTAATTGTGACACTCGCTGAAGCCCTCACATTAGCTAATGGTGTCTGGGCTGTTGGCTTTTTTGCTTTTCCCTTGTCGGCCTTTTCTTCCCTCTGCCAGTCGCTTTCCTTTCTGCTGTGTACTTCAAGCTGTGTCCACACGACTGCATTTGTAATTATAGTCTGTGTTTTATAAATGAAAATGATCCGTGTCCACAGCAGCATTTTCACATCGTTAATAAAAGTATTTTTGTCCACACTAAAGTGACTAAAAACCCATCTGACATGACCGACCGCCTGCCAGCACTGGCCATGCACACAGTGTAGACATCTCTAGCCTGGCAAACGCTGTGCGAGTCTGACGCAACTTTTAAACCTGACTTGCGGTCGTCGATTGATTTTGAGTCAGTCGCTTGACAACAAGTTATGAAAGTGGCACAAAATGTCATTTAGATGCATACAGGTAAGCAGTACAAGAAGCGTCATGGAAAGCAACTGTTCCATACCTGCTATGGCAGAATGTTTTTCTTTTTCCGTGAAGGGTGACCAATTAGGGAATTAGACATTGCAATGAATGGGCTCCAGTTAAGAAAGACGCAGTAAGTACAAGCCCACCATAGTGCATCGGAGTTGACGTTTTCCAAAATCTTTGTAATCGCCCCTCTGTGGCTCTCATTTTTGTGGATTGAAGCCACTGGTGTAGGGTGAATGAAAGGCAAAAATGGAGTTGAATGTCTGCGATTTTAAACAAGCACATTTTATTTAGTGTGGACGGATGGGGTCTCAGATTATTAACGTAAGCGCCGTTTGGCTCAAGTGGGCCTCTGTAGGGTCCGCTTTGAGTCAGCTGAGCAGGTGTGCACTTGGGTGATGTACAGAAAATGAAGAAAAGGGATCTGCTGGTGTGCTTCAGGACCTGAAATATTCTTTAAAGAAGTAATGACGGCCACTGGGATTCTGAAAGCGTGACACTGCGAGGTCCTCAGAAGTGTGCAGCCAAGCCCCTGAGGCAATCGCTCTTTTATCAGTGCCCTAGTCTGGCATGGTGGCTTCATTGGAATTTGAAACATTAGCATGTTAAAGAAAAGTGTTTGGAATACAAATCACCAGGTTTCCATTTGAGTTCCTGTGACGCCGAGCGAGTTGCGTCATGTCCTGTGCCCCCGAGCCCCAGCTGCGGGACCCTGAAACGGCTGTTTGAGACTTGCAAGGCACTTTTCAGGGAATGGAACGCTTGTGAAACCTTTAGGACAGTTCAGTCCAGGGTGGCATCCCGTGGTAATTTCACAGTCCGTGTGCCATGCGCTCCTTGTTTAGTGAACTCTCTCGCTCTGTTTGCCATTCATAGCCTTCTGTTGTCATTGTCTTTCTTTCTGTTTGAGTTTGCTACCCTCGTTCCATAGGTGTTGGAATAAACTTGCAAACACTACACAGAGTCAGGAGCATCCAGGAACACAAATAATTGTTCTGAAATATCCACAAGTAATGCTGCAAGTCTAATTGGACTGTTTAGAAACGGCACAAGAAAGCCACGATTCTTGGCTGTTTTCATAGAAGTGGCCAAAGCATACAAATCTGCTATCGACAAGCCAATGTGAAGGGCATGTGCAGTTGGTAAGGAAATTATACCGAGAGTCCAAATTACAACACCAATAGTCACATGACTCACAAACGTCCTTACAAAAGGAGAAATTGAGACGTACAGCAAGTGGAATTTAATGTCATCGGAAATCTGAAGCCCCCCTCTCATCAAGTAGTCAGTCTGTCAGTCAGGTTGTACGCAATTGAGTTAGGATTTTGAGAAAAGGTTTTAGGGGCAGGTAATTCAGCCATCTTTGAGGGGTATGCAGTATGGCATTTTAAGGGCAAAACACAGAACTTTAATTGTAGCAGTGAATGGTCTCATGCACTTTTTTTGAAATCCTCGTCAGTGGGCCCAAAGCAGTGAGGTGAAGTTTAAAGGGTTAAGTGAACTTGCAGTCATTGGTGTGCAATATGAAAGGCAGTTGTTCGGCCTTCATTTCTATAGCACCTTCTGCGGCATACAAGATGACCAAGCAAGGCTCAGAGTTCAGTGTAGTGTCGTAGGACAGATCTCACAAACGCTGCTAGGGCAGACCCCAGGGGGCACTGGGAAAGAAGCATCTTGGAGGACATTTAAACAGCAAGCATGAAAAGGAGCTGTACAAGTCCGACACGAGAGCGGTCTTATTAAAAGAGAAGAACACTCGTTTATGATAATGTCCATGGCCTTTATCCGTCACCGAGACTATTCTGCTAAATTGTCCGTAAAGATTATTGGCATAGAGACAAAAAACAAGGTAACCTGATTGTGTTGCCTGTGTGGTGCATGAGGCTTGTTTCATTCTCGCTGTGTGCTTTTCTGTTGGAGTCGTGCCAGGCTGCCAGCTCCTTTAAGGCACAGCAGGCTCGTCTCCAGGGATGCGTAAAGTTGAAAAGACTTGCGTTTGCTCATTTAGCTGACTCAGATATGCAGAGTGACTCGCTGGAATCCTTTCCATCAACCTACAGGGTGGGCAGGTGCGGCAGTTCACTCGCGGTCACAGGTAGAGTCACTTGACCTGACGCCTCAACGGAGACCCCACCATGCGAGGTATTCCAGCAGGTCTCGGTTCATTGAAACGCCATTCTGTCTTAACAGTTTCAAGGTGGTACTCTCCTGGCCTTTGCCTAGGTGTGATACCCCAGTGCCAATGGCCACCCCACTTTATGCAGACTGTTTCTGTACATTACAGGGAGCACAGATTTCCACCTCTCGTATACACCGTTTGAGATGAGGATTTTCACACACCTCTGGTTCAAGCCGGTGTGCTGTTTAATTTCCTTTTCTCTCGTATTTTCAAGGTGGCCAGTCACCTGCACACATGAGACGTGATTTGGGCTCTTGTGTAACCGAATGGCAGAGTTGATAGACTTCAGGTGAATGTCCTCCACCAAGGAGCCGCTTCAAAGCCGAGTTTCCTCCTTTCGTGCCACAGTTTTAGCGAGTGCAGCTGTTTGGCCCCATCAGTTACTCCCAAGTGCTTTTCATTTACATTTTCTGTAATTTTATTTGTGTCAGCAGGATGAAGTCCTTCTCGTTTGATCCTTACAAAGTCTCTTTCAATGGGCTTTCCTAAATCTGCACATCACACCCACCATACGTTTTCATATACAGTGGGTACGGAAAGTATTCAGACCCCCTTCAATTTTTCACTCTTTGTTATATTGCAGCCATTTGCTAAAATCATTTAAATTAATTTTTTCCCTCATTAATGTACACACAGCACCCCATATTGACAGACAAAAAAAAGAATTTTTGAAATTGTTGCAGATTTATTAAAAAAGAAAAACTGAAATATCACATGGTCCTAAGTATTCAGACCCTTTGCTGTGACACTCATATATTTAACTCCGGTGCTTTCCATTTCTTCTGATCATCCTTGAGATCACCTTCATTTGAGTCTAGCTGTGTTTGATTATACTGATTGGATTGATTAGGAAAGCCACACACCTGTCTATATAAGACCTTACAGCTCATAATGCATGTCAGAGCAAATGAGAATCATGAGGTCAAAGGAACTGCCTGAAGAGCTCAGAGACAGAATTGTGGCAAGGCACAGATCTGGCCAAGGTTACAAAAAAATTTCTGCTGCACTTAAGGTTCCCAAGAGCACAGTGGCCTCCATAATCCTTAAATGGAAGACGTTTGGGATGACCAGAACCCTTCCTAGAGCTGGCCGTCCAGCCAAGCTGAGCTACCGGGGAGAAGAGCCTTGGTGAGAGAGGTAAAGAAGAACCCAAAGATCACTTTGGCTGAGCTCCAGAGATGCAGTCAGGAGATGGGAGAAAGTTGTAGAAAGTCAACCATCACTGCAGCCCTCCACCAGTCAGGGCATTATGGCAGAGTGGCCTGTCGGAAGCCTCTCCTCAGTGCAAGACACATGACAGCCCGCATGGAGTTTGCTAAAAGACACCTGAAGGACTCTGAGATGGTGAGAAATAAGATTCTCTGGTCTGATGAGACCAAGATAGAACTTTTTGGCCTTAATTCTAAGCGGTATGTGTGGAGAAAACCAGGCACTGGTCATCACTTGTCCAATACAGTCCCCACAGTGAAGCATGGTGGTGGCAGCATCATGCTGTGGGGGTGTTTTTCAGTTGCAGGGACAGGACGACTGGTTGCAATCGAGGGAAAGATGAATGCGGCCAAGTACAGGGATATCCTGGACAAAAACCTTCTCCAGAGTGCTAAGGACCTCAGACTGGGCCGAAGGTTTACCTTCCAACAAGACAATGACCCTAAGCACACAGCTAAAATAACGAAGGAGTGGCTTCACAACAACTCTGTGACTGTTCTTGAATGGCCCAGCCAGAGCCCTGACTTAAACCCAATTGAGCATCTCTGGAGAGACCTAAAAATGGCTGTCCACCAACGTTTACCATCCAACCTGACAGAACTGGAGAGGATCTGCAAGGAGGAATGGCAGAGGATCCCCAAATCCAGGTGTGAAAAACTTGTTGCATCTTTCCCAAGAAGACTCATGGCTGTATTGGCTCAAAAGGGGGCTTCTACTAAATACTGAGCAAAGGGTCTGAATACTTAGGACCATGTGATATTTCAGTTTTTCTTTTTTAATAAATCTGCAACAATTTCAAAAATTCTTTTTTTTTTTGTCTGTCAATATGGGGTGCTGTGTGTACATTAATGAGGGAAAAAATTAATTTAAATGATTTTAGCAAATGGCTGCAATATAACAGAGTGAAAAATTGAAGGGGGTCTGAATACTTTCCGTACCCAGTGTAAATGATGGAGCTCAAAGTGCTTTGCAAGTTGAAGAATGAAAAATATCAAAATAAGATTAGGCAGAATTAAATAACAAAGAATAAAATAAAGTCCGATGGCCAGGGAGGACAGAAAAAAAAAAAAAAAACAAACTCCAGAGGGCAGGAGAAAAAAAAACAAATTCTGCAGGAGTTCCAAGGCCACGGGACCACCGAGCCCTCACTGGGCCTTCTACCTAACATACACTGTATTGTCTAAAGTATCCTCCAAATGATTGAGTTCAGGTGTTCCAATCACTTCCATGGCCGCAGGTGTATAAACTCGAGCCCCTCGGCACGCAGACGGCTTCTACAAACACTTGTGAAAGAATGGGCTGCTCTCAGGAGCTCAGTGAATTCAAGCATGGCACCGTGAGATGATGCCACCTGTGCAGTAAGTCCATTCGTGAAACTTCCTCGCTATGGTGAACCGTTGGTGGTATTATAACTAAGTGGAAACAAATGGGAACAACAGCAACTCAGCCACAACGTGGTAGGCCAAATCACAGAGCGGGGAGACGTTCAGAAGTCGCCAACCTTCTGCAGAGTCCATAGCTACAGACCACCAATAAGCTCAAGAACAGTGCAGCGTAGAGAGAGAGGGAGCGTCATAGAATGAATGGGTCTTCATGGCTGAGCCAAGCCTGACATCACCAAGTGCAATGCAAAGCACCAGATGCAGTGATGTAAAGCCCACCATAACGCCACTGGACTCGAGAGCCGTGCAGATGTGTCCTCTGGAGTGACGAATCACGCAATCCGATGGACGAGTCTGGCCAGGAGAACAGGACTCGCTGGACTGCATTGTGCCAAGTCTGCTGGATGGGGGATTATGGTGTGGGGTTCTCGTGAAAGGAACTCTTAATGATTCAGCATACGAAGCCGTTTTCATTTTCAGTTTGGGGATGGCACTTCCTGTTCCAACATGACTGCACACACACCAGTGCACAAAGCAAGGTCTGTAAAGGAATGGAGGAGTGAGTTTGGCGTGGAGGAACTGCACAACACATGCACAACTTACCAGGTCAGATGAGACTTCTGTGGGAGATGAAAGACCAGCAGTTTTATTTTCTGGGGGGGTTACAGGTGGCCAGAGATGAAGACTGAAATGAAGCAAAGGGAGTTGCTACACTAGAACATCCGGTTGGTCCAGGAGGAGCATCAGGGAAGCTGGGCTAGCATACATTTAGACTAACAAGGAAGGCCAATGTCTCCTGCCGCTCTGTGCGTTCGGCCTCGCTGTCTGTTTCTGCCAGATCCCATCAGACCAGAGACCAATCAGAATACTAAGACGGCGAGCCACCTGGTAGCTAAGCACGTGAAGGTCATCTGCTTATTAGTCAGGTTGTATTATTTTGCCATCACTCATTTTTGTCCATCTTTCATTTTGGACACAATTGTAAATCTTAGCTTGATCTGGCTGAGTTGTAGAGGATCAAATCCTCATTTCTCTCAATGACATGCGAATCAATTTATCACTTTGATGTCATGTGGTTTTTTTTCTGGATTTTTGGTTGACGTTCCGTCTCTCTCCATTAAAATGAAGCTACCATTAAAAATGAGAGACGGTTCAAGTGAGTAAACGTACAGATTCAGCAGGGGATCAAGTACTGATTTCCCCCACTGTACAAGGGCTGGAGATGGGATTTGGGGCATTCAGTTCAGGTGTGCATAGTAAGGCATCTGAAAGGGAAAAATGGGGTCACCTGCGGACCCTACCACGATCAAAGACCTGGAAAGGCCTCGTTAGGGCATCGGCACGCTGTAAGTAAGCTCCCTATACTTTGGAACTCATGTCATTTGTCATCCCCTGCACTGACTAGTTGTGTAATCTGACATCTTGAGGGTGACACGATAAGCCAGTGCAGTTGTCAGGGCCGACTTGCTCTTTGATTAGAAGTCGTGCAGCTTTATTTGAATAACTAAGAAAAACAGGAATGGTAAATCCACCAGTGTTTATTGAGTCAAGTATTATTGTGGGGAGTGTTATTAAACCGTTTCAATGCATTTTGATTATGACTCAACAGCCCATCCATCCTTTTAGACTGTGATGCCTACTACCTCCAGAGTGCCCACCGGTCTGCTCGTCTTCAAGGACTGTGGTATTTTTTTCTACAGTGGTTGTCCACCCTGATTGGCTGAATTTGAATGTTGTATCAAAAGCCCTGACAAAGAGCCCACCTCGAAACACAAGGCACCTGTAAACTTGGCAAAACTACCACTGCCATGGTCACTGAAAGTGACTCTCTAGTCGGCACAAGTGTCCTTGGAAACGTCTGAATTTATTATACATGTCAGGCACGACCGCCGGACTCTCTGAACCTCACGTTGTGGCCATTTAGTCACAAAATGTAACGACGCGCGTCTCATAAGCCCCTCTCGTTCAGACAGACGTCTTATTAGCAGCCTAATAACCAAGTGACTCAGAGTTTATTGGAACGTCTTCTCCTGGTTGTTCATTTAACATTCTTTTCATTTAATTTTGTGGCAGTGCGTCTCTTTTTATTGCTTACATTCTCCATCATTGATTTACATTGACCCTTTAAATATGTGGTAATAAGAGGGTCTGCTTTTCAGATGCTCTCTTAGCACCACTTTTGTTCACGTATAAGTTACCTGACTACTAACAGTAGAATACACGCACATCCAGGGCATTTTTTCCATTTAAATGAGCAGCACACGTCGTTTATTTGGACAAATGATGTAAATTTATATTTAAACGGGCAGCAGCCTGCAAGTAACAACTGCATGAAAGGCTACAAGTTATAAGAACGATTACTAAATGTGATGATGATGAAGAAGAAGGGCGTTAACTAAGATAAAGCGTCGTGACCCCCGGTTTTTGTTTTTGAAGCAGTGCCAGCAAACGGCCTCTTGGGTTTTCAGGCTCTCCTTCATCATTTGGCTTGAAAGTGAAATTTGTCATAGTTTGCAGTCTGAACTGATTTACGTGACAGCATTACCCATGAAACCTGCTGTGTGACGTCACTGTTTGCTTGTTATGGGGACAATTTGCTAATACGTGCCACAATCTGAGCCACCTGTCCATGTTTGTTTGTTTGTAATGAAAACTTCTCACAAAATGAGTTACGTTACGTTTGGCTTTGAAATAAACATTGTCACTGCTTTTTGTCACTAATGGGATAGAGGCTTCCCCACCCCAGGGTAGTTGTCTTAAAGCGGTGGAATTGTTGCTAAAGGCGGAAACGTCCATTAATGAAATCGGCTTCTGGGCTTTGGAAAGCCTGTGGGCCCTCAACAAGGCCTCACTGACCCTGATTGACCCGTCCAGGTGGCATCAGTGATTGGTGTCGGAGTCTCAGTGACTCACCACAGAATGGTCTTGGCTTCTCAGAGGTGGTCTTGGCCACAGCATTAACACTGCAAGTTGGGCCGCTTTGGTATCCTGTGCAGCTTAAGTGGAGTTCTCCTGGAGGTCCTCTCCACCTTGGATGAATCTCTTCTCATCCTGGTCGTTTCTTCTCCCACCTGCTCCACTTAACACCACTTGCTTGAAACCAGCAAGGACCAAGGCAGCAGTCCAAGGTGGTATGCACAGTTCCAAGACCTGGCTAGGGGCAATGGAAATGGAGGCTTAGAATAGAGATACTAATCCAAGATGGCGTATGCATAGCGAACTGTAGGCAAGGGAACCAGGAGCTTCTCACCCGCTTGACAAGTCTGCAAACAGTCTAGATGCCAGCTGGAGGAAACGTCTTTACAAAGGGAGTAACGATGTCTCAAGTGTGTCGCATGTTCCATTTGGGGTGGACATACTCGTGTTCCCCAGCTGAATCTTGTCACCTCTGTCCAGCAGCACTTTGCTGTTCTTCCCGTGACACTGACAGGCAAGGCGGCCTTTTTATTCTGCACTTGGCCACCAAATGCATTTAGATAGAGGGATATTCTGCTCTTGTGTACTTTACAGGTGACCCTGAATGGCATTTGAAACCACAGTGATGTGACAAATGTGACACCTGCCTCTGAGCGTCTCTGTCTGTGTCTCTTTCTCGCCCAGGTGTGTTTGCACTCCTACAAGCGTATGCCTTCCTGCAGTATCTCAAAGATCGGCTCACCAAGCAGGAATTCCAGACGCTGTTTTTCCTTGGAGTTTCGATGGCCGCTGGCGTCGTATTCTTGACTGTAATTTATTTAACCTACACAGGTAAGTCTTTGATTTCTGCGATTTTGATGTGAAAATTCACAAATGATGGTTTATGGGATGTAGTTACGCTTATATATTAAATGAAAACTGCAAAGTCCAGAAGGCACCTTTTAAAGATTGTGTTTCTTGTAGTGTGAAGTTGGACTGATCGTCGTAGCGTTGGCACATATTGCACAGTAAATTGATGAGCTATTAACCGTCTGGCCAGTCAGAACACGATTGTTTCTTTTCATACCTTAAAACTGTTTTTTAATGTCAAGAAGACTTGCGGATCTTCACACAAAGAATTGTTTGTGTGCACATGCAGGCAGGCCCCCATCTTTTACAGGTAAATGTCATTTATGGAGGAAAGCCGGACAGAAAATCTCAAGGATCTCGACCTGGCGGTGCTGCAGGGTAAATAGCCTTTGAATGCCTTGGCCTACATGAGCCGACTCGTACCCAGGTCAGGGCCCACGACAGGCCTGCTGAAGGGGGATACAAGCTGTCCAATCAGAACGGCCCGTGTGCGGTGCCTTCAGAAAGCGCTTAGACCCCTGCTCTTTGTGAGGCTGCAGTCTTGCACTAAAATCTTTTCAATTCACCCCCCACAAATCAATTGATCTAGTATGGCAGAGCGTAAACGGAATTTTAGAGGTTTTTTTTCCACCAGTTTACTAAAATATAAGCTGAAGTATCACATTGACACGAGTATTCAGACCCTTGGCTTTGGCATCCCGTTCTTTTAATCGTCACTGAGATGTTTCTACTCCTTGTTTGGAGTCCAACTGCACTCGATTCATTTGACTGGACTGATTAGGAAAGGCCCACACGTGACTGTCTATCGAAGGACCCACAGGTGAGCAAAAACCAAGCCATGAGGTCAAAGGAATTCCCTGCAGGGCTTTCAGACAGGATGATGTCAAGGGGCAGGCCGCAGCACTGAAGGTTCCCAAGAGTTCAGTGGCCTCCAACATTGTAAAATGATAGACGTTAGGAGCAACCGCGACTCTTCCTACAGCTGTCCTAACCAAGCAATTGGAAAGAAGGACCTCGGTAAAAGAGGTGACCAAGAGTGCCTGTGTAGAGACGGCAGAAAACTTCCAGAAGGCTAACCGTCACTGCCACTCTCCACTAACCGGGGCTTTGTGGCCAGGTGTCCTGGCAGAGGGGTCTCCTCATTAACACTAGAATTCCTGAAACCTTCAGAAAAACTCGTAAGCCCAGGCCGCCTTAAATTCCTTCACAGCTCTCCTCATCAGCATCTTTAGTTTTACAAAAGTGTCAACCAGGATTACGAGTTTTAAAGCCCACCTGGACCTAAAGGACTCCTCAGAATGTGAGAAATGAGAGTCTGTGCTCTGATGAAACGAGACTGGCGTCCTGTGCAGTGCCATTCCAGTGGCATTTTACTGCAGTGGCAGGGACTGGAAGATTAGCCAACGATAAGAAACAGCTGAATGGAGAAAAGCACAGAGAGAGACGTCCTTAATGAAGACCTGCGCAGAGCACTCCGGACGAAGGCTCACCTGCCAACAGGACAAAGCAGAGGCAGCACAGGAGTGGCTTAGCGACCTTTTAGATTTCTTACAGCCATCAAAATGCTGTGAACCCCACCTCGGTGTCTCTTTCTGTATCTGCTCCTTGCATATTGTCATTTTATGGCAGGTTATGAACTTAAAGTTTCTGCTTTGACTGTTAAGGGATGGGAGGCCATCATTTTGTTATAAGATTTTCTTTTTTTAACCCACCCTGTAAAACTATTTGTGTCTAAAATGTTTTGTCATTTAGATGCCTAGCAGAGTAACTGCACTTCTGATGACATTCATAAATCCTGTTTGTTTGTCCCTCTGAGAAATAAGACACACACAGGTGTCCCATCTCTGTCCTTGCATCACACACTGGATGCTTTACAAAAATACACACAAAGCTTTGACTCGTTAAAGTCGGCGCTGAAATGCCATTTTGAATCGAGTCTGAATGTGTCCAGCGGATGAGCTCTGCTGTGTAGGGTGGAGAGCTGACCTGCTGGAATGACATCTGAAATGAAAACTGTTTGCTCATCTGCTCTGCTCTTTCTTTGTTCACTAGTGATGATCTCTTTGTTTTTTCTTTTGTTCTTTCCAAGGATACATCGCACCGTGGAGCGGCAGATTTTATTCATTGTGGGACACCGGGTATGTAAGCACTAGCCCTGCACGACGTCCTCTAAGTGCTTCTAGTTCACGCACGTCCTTTTATTTTGATGCTAGTGTGATTTGTAGACTGTGATCTCCTTGTATTTTGCATCATTTTTCAGTGACATTAATTAACTAAAAATAAATTAACCAAGCATGGTGATGAACTTCACTTGACTTGAATAGGGAGGGAGTTAGCTGCGCTCGGGCATCTGATCAGGATGTCTCCTGGACGCCTCCCTGGTGAGGTGTGCTGGGCATGTTTAACCAGGTGGAGTCCCCGGGGAAGACCCAGGACACGTTGGAGGGACTATGTCTCTCGGCTGGCCTGGGAACGCCTCGGGATTCCCCCGGAAGAGCTAGAAGAAGTGGCCGGGGAGAGAGAAGTCTGGGTATCTCTGCTCAAGCTGCTGCCCCCGCGACCCGACCTCGGAAAAGCAGAAGAGGATGGAAGGATGGATGGATGGATGGGAGTTAGCTGCTGCTCTTAATTCATTCCATTCTCAAGCTGCCTGTTGAACCCAACTTGGGCTTTTGCAGGGCTGCATCTTTTCTCTGCAGCTTCTCCTCTGATGAACTCCTGCTTCTCGGCCCAGGACAGGGTGCCAGCCCATCAGAGGGGGCACACACACACAGGGTACAATGTTATAGTGTCTATTAACCCAGCATGCATGTCTTTTGGGGTGGTTTTTAGGTAGAAAGCTCACACAGACTTGGCTGGGCCCAGCATGCTGGCTCTGTGAGGCAGCAATGCCAACCACTATGCCATTTCACTACCCCAGGTGACTAATATTAAATAAACACCCATTTTTTGGGGTTTTTTTTCTGTTACTTAAGCTTGGAGTGATGAATGAGGGGAAAGAAATCTTAATCTCATGGAAAGTGAATTGAGGCCCTTGCAGTTTGCTGAAGCTAAAGTGAGAGTGTCATGTCATCTACAGCAGTCCCCAGTGGCCCTGAATTGGATTAAGCGAGGTGGAGAATGTCCTGTAAAGTTGCCTTCTGTGAAGACGGCTACACAAACATGAACTGAAGTGAATGTTGGCTTCCCCAAAGTGTCCGATGAGTTTATACCTCATTTAATGTACTTACGCTCTACCAGGCCTTTCCCTGGACGTTTAGAGTAGCTGAGAAGTGGCCACAGAAGAATTGGCATACTAAACCCCATAGAGCAAGGTGACCAGGATGGAGCAGCCCTGGAGCTTCATGGTTTTTACTCCCTTAGTCTTTGATTTCTTCCATTCTGCTTGTTTAACTCAAAGCTCCATGCGTCTCTCCTGATGCCCACTTGTTTTATTTTGAAGGTATGCAAAGGTTCACATCCCAATCATTGCTTCGGTGTCAGAGCATCAGCCCACCACGTGGGTTTCCTTCTTCTTTGACCTCCATATCTTGGTCTGCACTTTCCCAGCCGGCCTTTGGTTTTGCATTAAGAATATCAACGATGAACGAGTCTTTGGTGAGTTGTTTTTATGCATTTTAGGCCTGTTTCTATCTACACAGATGAGCAAAGCGCTTTCCTAATTCAAGAAAACGTCTCTCAAGTGGAGTGTCCTTTATAACTGATTGAACAAAGTGGGATCTCCGGGCACAAGCCTTGTGTATTTGGCATGGTGGTGACAGACACTGAGCAGCCTGTAAGCACTGGGGTGACACAAATATTTAGGCGAGGATTAAATGATTTGAGTAGCTTTCATTATTAGCAGAGTTTAATTTTTGTTTTGTTTCTAAAAAGATTTATGTTCCAGGATGTTAAACGTGTTTCTTTGTAATTAACGAATTGATCTTCTGATTACGAAAAATGTTCTAAAGCTCTACTTCCACCTGTGATGCCCTGAGTGCCCGCAGTCGTGACATTGATAGTCGTGACAGAGGATGGACTGTGACAAGTGAGGACACCACAGGAGTGCCCAGTGCTTTTATTCAGTCAAAGACAGTAAAGTGAAGTAAAATCAAGCGAGTTAATGGCAATACATAGATAAACGGAGGATAAAATCAGAGTCGCACTTCTCTGAGCCCTCTGTTCACTCCTTGATCATGCTCAGCAGAGCCGAGACCCTCATGAATGTGGTCCACATTATGACTCCCTCCTTATGCCCATGATCACCTTTGCTCCACAAAATCAGCCCCAGGATCGCCTCTGCGGGGCTTCCCCGACTGCTCGCCTCCGTCCATCTGCATGGGCTCCAGCCCAATTCTGCTCTTCCTTCTCGGAGTCCACTTGGTTGTCCTCCCTCTTTCTTTCCATCTCAGTCCTCCTACACTCTCGTGAGTGCAGGTGCACACAAGGATGTGCAGAGCACTGATGACGGATGGTTGAGCAAGTGAATCGGTCCATTTTCCCCAAATTGCACTCCACAGCCACTCGTCACTCTCTTGCGCTGATCCACACCATTTACAAATAAGTCTTACACCTACTGTGGTCCGCCATGCTTCACCTCACCACCCTGTACCGTGCTCTGAAAGCGCCTCCTAATATCAACCTTGGCAGACAGTCGGTGCCATTTGTGTAGTCCAAATCAGGATTGGGTGACGACACCATAAGTGAATACAGTAAGTTTATTATTCTAACCCGTAATCAAAGAGCGGGGAGAACAACTAGAAGGTGAAACACAGGAGGCAGGGTCGAAGTTACCAGGTCATTTCAGACATGTCGAGTTTCCTAAGAGGGAAGTCATCAGGGCTTTACAGAGAGAGTGCAATGTCCCATTTAGAACGCAGCATACCTGTGAATTGGCGCATTAACACGTAATGCTTGTGAGATTAGACCACACGTACAGTAGTGTTGTATGTCAAGATTAAACCAACACAGAGACTAATCAACGACTGAGCCGAGTTCAGCTCACAAGTTACACCAGTGAGGGTTTATTTCAAAGATTCAAAGCTGCAGAGCCATTCACTTGTGATCCTTAGAAATTTGAACCTGTGACCAGATGGCAGCAGCTACAGCTGTGAGTGTAGGGTGGGTGAATACGCTCTGCTATGTCCGCGGAGACGGGTTAACTTCCCTCGGCAGTGACATTCATGTCTCTAGTGACTTTTCCTATGAAGTCAGTAGACGCATTGGGGGTCATGAGGTTGCTGGAAAGGGGTGTGTGGCGCTCCCGGTATGTCTACAAAAGGATGAAGGTCCAAGTCTTTAGAGCCATGGTGCTTCCTGTTTGTCAGACATGGACGCTGTCCAGTGACCTGAGACAAGAACTGGACTCCTTCACTACTGTGTCTCTTCAGAGGGTCCTTGGGCATATATGTCCGCCATACTTGCTGTAAGATTTCACTCCAGTGGACCTTATTATCTCACCGTTTCACTTGGTCCGTTTATGTTGGTAAAAATGAACTTTTCCATGCCAAGCTAACATAAGTAAATAAATACAATAAAGACCGACTCAAGATTTATTAAAAAAAAAAAAACAAGTTTGGAACTCAAAGTAAAAAGACTTGGTGTGCTTAGACAGGAGACAGCTTCTCTATTTTGATTAAAACTGCAAAGAAAGGAAATGGTCAGATTGCATTTAAATCACGATAATCAGAGAACTGAATGCCACATTTTGTAGTGGCACAGCAGTACATAACACCGGAGCAATGGCGCCAATCCAAGCATTGCCGCCTTGTCCTCCCTGCATGCGACTGCTCAGTAGTTGGGCTTGAGTGGCTCCAGTTATGGATAGGAAGGACTAGGGGCGGAGCCTCAAACAGTAGGCAAAGGGAAGGTGTGTGACATCATAAAAGGGGCAGGGCTAGGGGAGGAGTTTCCCTTCTCTGTTAAATGTAACAGAGGTGGCCTGAATTTCAGGTAGCATATGCCAGCATAGCAGCCAGCTTGAGAGACGTTCTGGTGACAGCAGAGCTCTAGTGCAGTTAGGACATTTTAATTAAAGTGTTGACAAGACGCCTAGGAGTGACTAAAAATGGCTTTACTGGCGATCTTTACCTCCCTGCTGAGAGAGGGTTAAATGAACAGCAAAGTCCAACAAGTCATAAAAGTAAATGTCAGCGGCAGCAGCTGCTTCCTTTGCATGCACAGCAGGTGAAGTGAGATTTGAGAGTCGCCATTCACGTGGCACTCAATTAAAGAACTGCTGCAACGGACAAAAAGCGTGCATGCGTGTGAAGCTTCTGTGAGCCATCTTTATATAAGAGTGTTCTAGAAGTTTTTGTTTTTAATGGGAGACTCGTCAAAGAAAAGAAGGGTTACAAACGCTGGTTTTGGTGGCTCGTGTTTTAAGGCAGCCTTCTTCCCAACTCATTGAAGGCCCGAGTGACTTGGATTGTAAGTCAGTTTCAAGTGTCATCTTGAATCACCGGCTTGTTGAGAATGTGTGCACTGTGCCGATTGTGTAATGTGAACTACTGGAGACATGTTGGGAAAAACCAAAGGAAACCGTTACATTCTGCTCATGTTACATGGCGTATGCTCTTGTTCTCCGTCAGCTGTCATTGTCATAATTAAACAGTTTAATGTCGCATTACACATAAATGGTGGTCCAAGTCCGCAGAGGAGGCTTGTCCCCAGTCCTTGTCGATGTGTGTTCAGCCCCAGCCTGTTCTCCGGACCTCCACCCCGTACCTTTGACTCTCTTATTTCAGGAAGCAGCTGGCTTTGGCTTTATGAGCTGAGCTGTAAGCCTAAATGCTTTGTTTTACACCACACTGTGAGGTGACGAGCGTTTCTCTGCTTTTCTTTTGCAGTGGCCTTATATGCAATCAGCGCCGTATACTTTGCTGGAGTGATGGTCCGTCTGATGCTCACCTTGACCCCTGTTGTCTGCATGTTGTCAGCCATTGCATTTTCAAACGTTTTTGAACATTACTTGGGAGACGATTTGAAACGGGAAAACCCACCAACAGAGGACAGTAGTGATGAGGATGACAAAAGGAATTCCGGGAACTTGTATGACAAGGTAAACGTCTTCACTTTGCTATGCCAGCTTTCATTACACAAAAAGAATGCATTTTTTAGGCCACTGGGTCAGATAGTCTTGTACTGGGTAGAAGTGGCACAAGGCCTTTTGTCTCATTCACCAGAAACTAAAAAAAGAAACCTGCCAGCCTTCATTGTCTTTGTCATAGGGGTCTGGCCAGGACGAGGAGTGGAAGCAGAGCACTGCTGACAATGACCACACAAGCTGCTGTGTTAGTATAATTGGTGCAAATCTGAGACGCAGAACGTTTACCTGGGGCTTTGGTTAAGTTTGTTGGACTTTCTGATCCCTGTGTCTCGTGATTGTTTGGCTGCTGATTTATGAAAAATTAAACCATTAAAATGGTACCCCGTTTCATCAGCGGCAGTAACTGTTACTATTGAAGCACAAATCTGCAGACACTGTGGCCACCCAGGGTTTGATTTTGACTCCTGTTCTGTGACGCATCAGGCATAAGTGGCCACCAGGTGGAGCTCTAGGCTAGCGAGTCAGTCTGGTGCTTTTTGTAAACGGTCACTGACCTGGTGACCTCAGGATGAGGTTTGAACCCGGACCACCTCTAGTGGCAATTGGAGTATAAATGTGGGAGACACGGAGATGTCTATCAGGTAGGCGTGGTAAGGCTCTGGAGTGCCCCCTACCTTTAGGGCTGTCTTAAGGAGACCAAGTGCTGGCCCCCTAGTTTGGTCATTTTAATTCATAGATTCATTTGTATGAGGTGCTCTGTGGGTGTTTTTCACTCTATAATGGTTCTGCAGTTGCATGGCCGCACTCTCTCAGCAGTGAATTTCCACTTCTCACATTTACTTCCAGTGATGAGGTGTGACAAGACGTTCCAGGCGCCTACCCGGATGGGCCGCCTCAAATTGGGACCCGAGTGCTGTCGTGCAGTGGGTGACGCCTCCGCACCACACCAGTTCTGATCTCCAACAGGCCTAATCCCATTGGCTCTCATCTAGGAATGGGGTTCCCAAGGGCTTCCCCCATCCCAATCATAATGAGAGCAGCCTTCCTATGGGCGGCAGCAGTTGTGCTACCCCGCAAAAAGGAGTCCCGTCTGTCGTCTCGGAGCTGTGTGAAAGTTTGTTTTTATGGTGACTGGAGTGCCAGTTCTGCCATCAACTCCCATGATTTCCCAGCAAGTTGCAGGACCGCATTTTAAAGTCCTACCACTGGACATTGTCTGCGGAGAGATGTTAACTTCCCTCAGCAGTGACATTCATGTCTCTAGTGACTTTTCCTATGAAGTCAGTAGATGCAAAGGGGGGTCATGAGGTCGTTGGGGTGTGTGGAGCTCCTGGTATCTCTACAAAAGGACGAAGGTCCAAGTCTTTAGAGCCATGGTGCTTCCTGTATGTGAGACATGGATGCTATCCAGTGACCTGAGACGAGGACTGGACTCCTTCACTACTGTGTCTCTTCAGAGGGTCCTTGGGCACCGCTGGTTTGACTTTGTGTTGCTCATAGAGTCTCGAATCAGGCACATGACCTGCATGGTGAGGGAGCGTCAGTTACAGCACTGCGGCCATGTGGCGAGATATCATGAGTGTGATCTGGCTTGCATTGTGGAGGACCCGAGTGACTGGACCAGGCCAAGGGGACACCCACATAACATCTGGCTGCAGCAGACAGTCATTTCTGGTGGATGGGGGACTGGATCGCATGACTGCCTGAGGGGTTGCCAACCAGGATCCCAAGCTGTTTCATCTTGTGGTGGGTGTGGCAAAGTGCTATACCAGTGCAGGCTCCCTGACCTGACAAGATGTCCCAGTGCCTTCCTGAACTTGCACTGAAAGGCAACAGCAGACCCGGAGTGCAGGACACCTGAGGATTTGTGACTAAAGTCTTTGAACGCTTTCTCTGTCTTTTTATTTTGGGAGTTTGTGATGTTTGCTGCTTTATAATTTGGTGCTGGGAGTCCAGTTTCCTACCAGCTTGGACTGAACATGTCATCATCGGTTGCACCGCCTGACCTAGAGGATGAAGGATTTGAACTTAACGCACAAGTCCTTCCACTTCCCTCGTGTCCCCATACCTTCTCCTCCTCCTCTCATACGTTGTGTTGGCTGTTCGTGGTTGCCCTGTCCCTCCGTCACTAGTTGTCAAACATCTCTTGCAGCAGTCTGACCCAAACCATACCAATGTACAGTAATGGATCTGTGGAGATACACAAATACGAGAGTGGTCTCCACACCGCCACAATCGGAGTGTGTGGTCTGCAGAGTGGGGGAACAGTACTTTTAAAAGTAACTTCACTACATTACTGATTACAGACAATAAGCAAGTAAATGTTTGTGACATAGTTAGTTATTATAAGATGTAATGGACTACAAGATGTCTTACCTTGGCATTACTTTGTCTTTTTTTTACATGAAAACTGCACATGTCACTGGTTTAGTTATTCAATCCTCCACCCATGAAATGGACCAGGGACATGGCTGAATGGGAGCTTTTGTGTGCGTTTTGTAAATACAGCAGCACCCCGGGTCCAGACCTGTGAGCGACACGTACCTCGGGTGGCAGGAGTACCAGCTTTAAAAAGCTGCAGCCTCCCTAGAGCACCTGGATTGTGTCTCGAAGCTCCTAAAGCCCATCAGCCCCTTGCCTTACAGTGTTTGGCCAATGACACATGCTTGACAAGTAGAAGACGAATTTGGGGGGTCACCTGGTATTACTGACTTTAGGAGGGGAAAAAAAGAGGAGAAGATGGCATGAAAGACCCGGACATTAACCAAAAGTAGTAAAGAGGGGGCGAGTTTAATGTTCTTGTGCGCTGGTGGACCTACATGATGGAGAGATGCATGCTGGGTATTTTGCATGTCGCCTTGCACTTTGCTAACTGGTTGTGTGATATTTAGTACTTCCTTTATCATTCTGGCAGACACGTGACCAGTTTGATTTTAATTTAGTGTTTGGTGGACTGCTAGATCTTGTATTTGGAAGGTCACATTTATGTATAATTGCTCCGGTTTCCTCCCGCAGTCCAGAACACGTGCATGTTAGGCGCCTGTGTTTTCACCCGGCGATGGGCTGGCGCCCTGTCCTTGTTCCTGATGCTTGCTGGGATAGGCCATAATTAAAACATTTAATTTAATGGACAGATACAATTACAATACCATTTATTTTTGTATAGCCCCTGCCCTTTGACAGCCCCCCAGCCTTAACTGTCTAAGAAGACACGAAAAAACTCCCAAAAACAAATGGGAGAAACCCTGTGAAAGGCAGTTCAAAGAGAGACCCCTTACCAGGTAGGCTGGGGGTCAATACAACACAATCCACAGAACAGAAGACAAGTCATCCGCAATACAATAGAAATCTGACAAGTACAGAGCAGAACTGAGCAGCAGATGACATCACACAAAAGATCTCCATTTATGTTTGTCACTTTCAAACTTGGTATCCTTGTCTGTGTGTTTAAACAAATGGCGGTCTTTCTGTGTGCTAATTCAGTATTTAGGAAGTTTTAAAAAAGTATACTTCTACCGGAGAACTTGTCGCCCACACTCGCTGAAGAGCGCTATACAAGAATAAACGGAATTAAATGGACTCTGCTCCAGCTTCCTCACAAACTCGCTCAGGATAAGCGGGTTTGGAAATTGGACGGACGGACAGATGGATGAAGGGACATAAAGGTCAGATGTGCAGGTTAGCCGTCTGTCTGCTTTTGACCTTTGATCAGCCAGTTGTTCAGGCTGAGGGTGTATTGGAGTAGATCTTTTATGACACATGAGAGGCGGTGGTCACCTGATACTAACCCCAGGTCACTTGAGTCGAGGTAATGGGGGTGACGTGAAAAGGTTAAGAGAGAATTGGAGAGGCTGATCAGCCTGAGTGAAGAAAAATGGACGTGAAACTGGTGACGATGACGACAACCTCGGCTTCTGCTGTCCTCTCCTTATTTCTTATGTATGTCAAAGTCACCGCATGTTTGCTTCTCACTTTCAGTGACCTTGGCCTTCTCTACATTGTGGTAAAAGAATGATTATTGTCATTATAAACAAGGAGCATTTTTGAGTGTTGTAATTCTCTGTCTGTTTATTATAGTTGGCTTTTCTTTCTGAATTTGCAATAAGTTTTGTGTGTTCACTTTTTTTATTTTTTTTTGTGATTGGGTAACATTTTAAAATAACGGGTGGACTGCAGAGGCCCACCGCTGCTTCCATCTTCGCAGTCCTGTTTGTCTTGACAAGCTGCTCTCGTCTTTGATAGGCTGGCAAAGTAAGGAAGCACGTGTCTGAGCAGGAGAAGACGGAAGAAGGACTGGGGCCCAACATTAAAAGCATTGTCACCATGTTGATGCTGATGCTGCTGATGATGTTTGCCGTTCACTGCACCTGGGTTACCAGCAATGCTTACTCGAGTCCCAGCGTCGTCTTGGCGTCCTACAATCATGACGGGTGAGGACAGATTTGCACTTTCTGGTGGGCTCGTCGACTGTGGCTATTCAGGTTAATGGGGGGTCTGGCTGCTCGTTAACCCTGAAGGTAACAATCTGCTTTTCTTTTTGTTATAATAAATGTTTTTATACATTAAACTGTGTAATGTGTCAGCCAGCAGCAAAGCACTAACTGGCGTTTATTAAGGTTCTCCATTATCATGTCAGTCTGGACAGGTGGATGCAAACCATGTGATTAAGAAGCTTCATGGCGTTTAGTTTTACATACGTGTTATACAGGGTGGCGCACGAAAAACCGAACCATCTCCGACCGGGAGGCTCGAGCTATTATACATGTGGGTGCCATCGCGAAAACAGAGCCTCGTTGTCACGACGGGGTCAGCAGCCCCAACTGTGCATTAGTAAGGAGGCTGTGAGCTAGTGAGACATCTGGAAGATGTATTCTCTGCAACAGGAGATTGGAATAGTGGAGGCGTCTACCGGTTCTTCTAAGGAAACACAGGACATCCTTGGTGTAAACCTACCAGCAAAGAGCAACATTCACGAGTTGGTGAGGAAGTGGCGTGAGACTGGGTCAGTTGCAAACTGCATAAAGATCGGGCCCCGTCCGTTTGTACACCTGCGGTCGTAGCAGATATTCTGGAACGGGTGGCCAGAAGCCCTAGGAAATCGACACATAAATTGGCACAACAAGCAAAAGTCTCGTGCAGGTCTTGTCAACGTGTGTTGCACTCGCTACAAATGAAGCCGTACAGAATGACTTGTGTCCAAGAACTGAAGGATGACGACAAGGGAAAACGTGTATTTTATTGCACGTGACTCCTTCAAACAATTGCAATTGGATTTTTGTATTGCATATCTTTCATTTCGTGTTCGGGCTAAGAAACATACATCGACGTCAGAGATGGTTCGGTTTTTCATGCGCCACCCGGTAGAATTTCAGTCATAATGAATGGCAGCGCTCATGGCTGTAGGGTTCTTTAGAATCGCTCACAGTGTTGCATTTATTAGCTTACCTTTACTTATTTGGGTGAGGCCTTTATCCAGGGTACGATTGGTGCCACTTCTTTTGTTGTTCCAATTGGAGTCCCAGCAGGTGAAGTGACTTAACTCGGGGGCCACGGCTGCGTTTGAACCCACAACCACAGGCTTTGACATCCAAGGCCTTAACCACTGGGCCCCAGTGCCAGCAGTGATCTCGCATTGTGGGAGTTCTGCCGGGTCGTCTTCCCTCATATACTTTGCAGTCTTGTATTCCATTTCTTGTTTGATTGGAATTTATAGTTTAAATGATACAAAAAATAAAGAAGCCCAATAAAAGCAACCCTCGAGTCAATTCACACCACCGAAAATGTGCTTTCCAAAGTAGCATCTAAAATCTCCACTGTCCCCATTATAAGACTGGGAGCGCTCCGTTGTGGTGCACCACACACATACACACACACACACATACACCGGTGTTTTTTTTTGTACCGTCACAACGCCAGGCACAGTGGGCCCTGTTATGCCCAGCCTCGTGTAGCTAGAGTGTATAGGCAGTTCCTGGATGACAAAGGCATTGATGCCATTGACTGGCATGCAGGTTCCCCAGATCTGAATCCAATGGAGAACCTCGAGATGTTGTGTAGTGGTGCATCTGACACTGCTAAGTAGTGCCACAGACGTGCCAGGAGCTCACTGATGCCCTGGTCCAGGTCTGGGAGGAGATTCCCCAGGACGCCATCCACTGTCTCATCAGGAGTCCATACAGGCACATGGGGACCACACACACTATGGAGTCGCATTAGGAGTTTTTTGTGTCTTGATTTTCGGTGTGATGTTCAATTGGCCCTCATTGGGTTGGTGATTTTGGTGTCCATTGACCGTGGGCACGTCATTTTGTTCTTAATGAATTACACAGCATAACAACTGAATATTTTGTTTGAGTTCTGATGTGTGATTTAAGTGTTCTCTTAATTTTCTCAGCAGGGTATTTATATGAGAGTGTATTTATTTATTTATTTATTTATTTATTTATTTATATATGTGCAGTACGTGTGTATACTTGTAAAGTTGTACTATTTGTAACCCTTTGTTTTTGCTCCCAGCTTCACACACTGCCCCTTCTTTTCCTTTTCTTACTAACCCTTTTTCCAAGGCCTTTCCCTAATCCCAATCAACCATCTCATCTGCAACCCCCTGGTAGTTTCCTTTTGTTGCTTCCTCATAGAATTCCAGCATATTAGTGAACACTAATCCCAGATTTCAAATCTGCTTGGATAACCATGTGATGAATAATGCAAATGTTATCCTTTGCCAGGTCTCGGAATATCCTGGATGATTTTCGTGAGGCCTATTATTGGCTACGACAAAATACAGATGAACACGCCAGGGTCATGTCATGGTGGGACTATGGCTATCAGATAGCGGGGATGGCCAATCGAACAACGCTCGTGGATAACAACACGTGGAACAACAGTCATATAGCATTGGTAAGTGAAAATGAATTTGTCACTCTTCGTCATTCCTAGCCGTCTTGGTGACAGTTGCTTCACTTACACGTACAAGTTGATCACGGAAGGGCATTCAGTGTCACTCCTGCCCCAGATAGCCTTTACAGTTTGCTGCTGCTTTTGCTGTGCTGATGGTATGGATTGAGGGCACGGGGGGACATTACTTTTTGTGGTTAACACTGAAGGAAAAATGTGCAAACTCGTGTAATGTCCTCCTTCAGCCCTGGGCAAGTCTGCCAGGTTCAGCTCATGTTTAAGTGAATTTGTTGTTTCCGCCAGGAGTAAGGTAAACAATTCTTGTTAAAGTCACAATGATCTCTAGACCGATGCCACACCGAATATTTAATGACACTGCAACATCCCAGCAGTCTGGTCTTTGCAGAGCTGATGTGTTTATTTGGGACATAAGGGGAGCTGTGTGCCTGCCAGGATGAAGCACTGCCACATAGGCAAGTTTGTGGATTTGGCCAGAGGTGGGCTCAGTACGTAAAAGAGATGCCAGTCAGCAGGGGTTGCTAAATCCTGATGGTAAACTGTGGAGTGAGAGTGACGAGGGAACGTTTGGTGTTCAGTTTGAAGGATTTGGTGGTCAGTTTGGTCTCATCTTTGAAGATATGAGAAAAGTGAAAACTTGACCAGAGTGCAGGGCACAGAGAGCTTAATGGGGCTAAAGTTTGGTGACAGTTAGTTTAAGAAGCTCTGCGAGTGTGAAGCCCTGTATCGACAGAACTGGTTATACCAGAGGACCATTTTAGTTCTGTCGGAGTTGCTCATGTTGGTAACTTTATGAACTGTGCATTCACATCTCAATAAAAAAAAAAGAAAATCACCCCAGTGTGAATCAACATGTCGGTAAAATTCAGTCCTGTCCCCTGGGATTTTAAAGGTTTTCACCAAAAAACAAAATGGAGGCAGTCGAAGAATGTGTCCGTGCTCTATGTGACCAACGTGGAGCCACTGGTTCATACTGCGTCAGTCAGATGGATGAGTTTGTGGACAAAGAAGCTCCAAATGCAGAATTTCTACCAGAGGGGTCGCGCTTGTGGCGTCATTAGGTGAACGGCCCACCTGATCCTTCTAGATCCAGACACACAGGGTATTCAGTAACACTCAGTCTCCGAAGGACATTTCTCTCACAGCTCTTTAAATATGCCCACCAATCCAACCACAAAACGACAGATTGGTACTGCACCATTCACTCCAGAGTCTGGGAACGCTGGTCAGCCTGACTGAGAATGAGGCACAGTGTTTCAGCCCTGCTCCAGTTGATGACTTTCCTAAGCTTGGTTGACTGCCACCATGATGGTTTTCTTGTTATGGAGAGGAATAATAATTACGCAGCTACAGCGTGTGCGGCTCTTTAGAGGAGATGATATTGCATAGCCGTAGAAAGCTCGCCTGCCTTTACTGGTTTTCTAGGAATGTCTTGTAACTGTGCAAAGCCGTGGCAAAAAGTACCAACATTGTGTGCCAACGGTGACTTTGTAACAGCCGACCCCTCACCCAGACTGGCATCTATCTATCTTTATTTCTATATCTATATGCATCTATACTATATATTATTTACAACAAGCAATCAAAACAATAGAAAGCCCCTGCCCCCCCCAACCCCCCACCTTGTCATTATACCATAAATCAGTGGTCCCCAACCTTTTTGATAGCAAGGACCACTTTATTAGATGCAAATTTTTCCACGGACCGGTCCCTTGGGTTGGGTGGGGTGCAGTTTTATACACAATTTAACATAACATATCTATTATTATTAAGCAGTTCGCATACGTTTGCAATCTGAGATTTTTCTTCTTTTTTTTGCATATAACAAAGACGTATGCTTTGCATTTGCCAATCCAACAGACTGCACATCACAAACATTAACACTGCTATCGTTTTTTTCGTGTCTGCCATTTCTATAGGAGGGTGACAATGAGTTAAATTCCAATGGATGTTTTTCAGATGTTGACAAGCAATAAACAAAAGGAATCAATGAAAACCACAGACAACAAAAACGGCAAAAAAAAAAACAGTACGAGGAAAGTTCGAAGAAAGAATTTTTTTTTTTTTTTTACAATGTTTCTGTTTGGGGATCGTTGTGCAAATGTGAACAACTGAGCTGCGACCACAGATCTAACTGCTCTGTGGATGATTCATTCAGGCATTTCAAGGTCACTTCGTTGTAATGAAAGCATTTGCTGAATGTACTTCGTAGTAACGTGATTTCTATAGACTCGTGTCATATGGGGAAACTATCAGGACCGTAACAATACTTTATTGTAATACTCTCTCCTCTCTCTGCGCCGCTGCAAAGCCCCGTCCGCCAAGCGTTCTGAAAAGTCTGAGTGAGTCTCCGTTGCCGGCAGTTCTCTCGCGGCCCGGCTGTCAGACGGCTGCGGCCCGGTAGTGGGTCGCGGACCGGTGGTTGGGGACCCCTGCCATAAATGAATAAACACAGAACAAAAACAAACTGCAATGAATGGATTGAGTCCAATAGACTCAAATCCAAAGTCCAAGTCCAAAGTAATGAATGTCCTGAATTAAATTAAATGCTGTTCACTGTGATATGTTTGCTCCTTCTCAAAACAACTCAACAATCTCACCGTGCGAGTCCTCGGCTTTGGTTGAAATAAATCCAAACCCCAGGGGTTCTCCGAACTGGCTGATGTACTGATGATCCGGTCAATGAATAAAGCAGACGGTGAGGTTGCACAATGAAAAGTAAACGATGATTTTATGAATTGAATACGAAGTGGCTCCTTTCGATCTCTCCCTTGGTTCTTCCCTCCTGTGGTTTAAGTAAAAATATCCCAGATGAAATTGGTGTGTCAACAGGAGATACCAGTATTGGAGTTGCTGCCTCCCTGCATCATCCTTCCCCGTTTGTTTCCCGGGGACAACATTTACATAGACACACAACTGATTTAAAGGGGACAATGCAAAAAAGTGCTGTGACTCAGCACCAGACACACATCAAATATCTACACTCATGTAGCCCCACTTCAACTTTACAGACATGTCCCATCAGAATTGGGCTCAAGGGTGAGAACGAGAGAGACGTTCTTGATTTCGATGTCTTTGTGTAATAATTGTCCGATTTAGTGAACAAATTTTGTTTTATTTTTCAATTAATTGAACACAGAATTGACCAATGTGTCTGTGGCACTGACCTTAAGGGATTCTCGATTGCACAATAAAGTGTTTGTTGTGAGTTGCACGTCTGTTGTCTGCCTCAGTTTGCTGTACTGCTGGTCCTCTGTCCCGTTACGAGACGTCCTTGTACTGAACCGTTGACACTAACAGTGCAGGTCATCACATGACGTGAGATTCTTTTGCTGATTTGCCACCCAGCTGCTAAGATGTATCTGAATCTTTTTTCCTTTATCCTCCATTTGCAGGTTGGAAAAGCCATGTCCTCTAATGAAACGGCTGCTTATCAGATTATGCGCAGCTTGGATGTCGATTACGTGCTCATCATCTTCGGAGGTGTCATCGGCTACTCGGGAGACGACATCAACAAGTTTTTGTGGATGGTCAGGATAGCTGAAGGCGAACACCCCAAAGATATCCGAGTGAGTGGCGTGGGCTGAGAATTAGGAGTTTGAAACAGAATCACGTAGTGGTATTGAGAAGACCACCGGCTGGCAGGAAGCTCCTGTCATTTTGTTTGTTTGTAACCAAACTTTTTAACTCTGTGCTTTTTTTTTTTTTTTTTTTTTTTTTTTTGTTACGTCAGGAGAGCGACTATTTTACACCCCAGGGAGAGTTTCGTGTCGACAAGGCTGGCTCGCCAACATTGTTAAACTGCCTTATGTACAAGATGTCCTACTACAGATTTGGTGAAATGCAGGTGAGACGTCGCTACTGTGCAAGTCCTAATGTTTAGTTTAGCTGGGCCCTCTTCATTTACAGGGCTGTGATTAAATGTCTTCCTCATCCATCAGCATCCTCTCTCTTTTTGCATATTTGACACAGTGGATGGCTTCAGACCTTTAGTCAAAATGCAGTATTGGAGAACGGGAACCTGAATGAAGGCACAGTAGAGTTTTTAAATTAGTACTTTCAAGGTGAAAGTCACCCTGTAATTCCTCCCATTGCTTGACCACTTGGACAGGTCACCGCACTGTTAACTCGGGTTCACCCGCTCCACCTTGCAGACCTGCTTTACTTCGGACGCACTGCTTGTTTCAAGGCCATTCCGACCTCTCGACGATTCAGTTATCGACTCGCTTTTGTGTTTTCTGTCCTTGTCCTGCTGTGTGACCGAGTGACGCTTCATGTGACAGTCAGATGTCTGGCAATCTCCTGATAAAGTGCACAACTTATTGTTACTCCAATAATGGCAAGACTTTCAAAGCATTCCCCCCGCAATAGCCCCCACCCGCCATCGTCTCCACACTATTATCCACCGACATGTTTTATTGTAAATCTGACGTTTGTACCATCAAAACGCTGGGCGCAGTGGGCCCTGTACTCTCTACTTATGACCGATGTGTCATTATTCATAAAGGCTTGGGGAACATCCAGGTGTTTCTTTGTCCTTCTGTTCCCCTTGGACACCAGCGGTTTCTCCCATGAATCCCGTTTTTCTTCAGTCTCTTTTTTTTTGGGGGGGGAGTCTTGAACTCGGACCTTAGCTGAGGCTGGAGAGGCCTGCAGGTCTCTGGATGATGTTCTGGCATCCCCTGTTGTAACAGCCTCGCTTGGGCATGGATGGCAGCAAGTTACGCACTCCAGTTGTGAAGTAAACCGTACTTACCTTTCAGTTTGTCACTCTCCCCAGCTGACAGACAAAATCAGATAAATAAGTCGAAGGGTAAGTAAATGTAAAGTGAATATATTCAAAAAGATGAAATGTTACGTATATCTGAATTCCCTGAGCCCAATGTAAATGCAGATATTTACTGTGATGGAAAAGTACAACATAAAATGAACCCCAACCTCCCTTCTCTTAACTCTTAATGAATGAGCGTCCATAATGTGAGCTCTTTGAGACCCCAGCTACACTCGGTTAATGCTGGCAGGGTCTGCTTGTCGGCTGCCAGCTCCCCGTGTGACGTGTCCTAGGCCCGCTGGTCCCTTTAAAATGGGCCACTGATCTGGCGCTGTGTGCACTTTGTGTCCTCGCTTGTGCAGGAAGGCAGGACTGCGTCATCATCCCTGACTCCGTGCTGCGTGTGTTTTAGTAAATGCGTTAAGGACGTTCCTGACCTGACAACAATAAGGCTGATTTTTTTTTTCTTGGAGCCTGGACTCGCCCCTTTTCTCTTGTGCAAGTCTGCGACCCCCCCCACATCACAACATACATACACACAAAGTCCAATATGAAAACGCAGTGACTTTAGGGATGGAAGCTGTCAAAATCCAAATGGTGACGTCACAGTAGAAACACAACTGAAATGGGGCTTTCTGGAAATGTGACCCAAAACAGTCTTGCTGGGTGTCCAGCAGCCTACAAGTCTGACAGCCATCAGCTAATCGGCTCCCTGCCGTCTGTAACTGGATGAAGAGTGGTGGTCTGCTGTTGCTGTCAGTGAAATGATCAGTTAAATCCCGGACTCTCCTGCCTCCTTTTCTCTTTTTGAAACGTGCGGCCCTTCCTTTTAATGTGTGCAACGCGGAACCCAAGGACAGAAACCCCCTCATCTACCACCACCGGCTCCAAAGGAGGTCAAGCATTGTAATGGGTGACGTCCTTGCAGTTTGCAGATGGAGGGAGACTCTTCTAGAGTTAAATATACGAGAAAAAAGGGCAGACACTCACACAACACGTATCAGCATTGAACAAACACAATTGACCTTTTATTGTATGGGGGCTTTAATGAGTCCTCAGTATGTGCCTCATTGGTCATTTTGGCAGGCCAGCCTGTCCTGGCAATGGTTTGCCACTGTTTGTGTACTGCATGGCTTTCTGTGCCTTTCCTGAATGATAGGTGACCCCACAACCCAATCTCTTCTGGAATTCTGGGTCGTCATCATTGTTCTAGAAACCTTCACTCTCAAGGTGAGGGGTTGTTTGTGGGAAAACTTTACAGCAGATTGAGCAGGACGGGTTGTGTTCAGTCAGCTGGGACTAATGATTAGTGAACTTGGGGCAGCTATCTGTAAGTGACAGACAAAGGGGGCACTTACCTTTTCACACACAGTACGGGCGTTGGATAGCTTTCTTTAATATATGTCAATTTAGAAGTCTTACTGTGCCAACTATCCAAACTAGAGGATATCCTAAAGGGGCGATTACCTTTTCACACAGACAGTACTGGATGACTTGACTCTGCCAAGTATCAATTTAGAATTCGTGTTCTGTGTTTCCTTTGGTTCCCTTCATCTAATATGACATTTTGTCTAAATATGTGAAGCCATTCATTGCGACAAATACACGGAAATACAGGAAATCCAAAAGAGGGCAAGGACTCTCACGGCTCTGTTATTAATTAAGGTTGTGTGTGTTTGGGCGTGTATTTATCACTTTTTTCAGTTACCATTTAAAATGAAGATGTGCCCATTCAAGATTTTATTTCATAACATGGCACCGTAGCGGGTATGCTTTGTTGGTTTATGTAGGACAGTTCAGTTTGAGGGGCAGCTCATGAGCCGAGAGTGAGGGGCACTTGCTTCTTTCTGACAGACTGCCATGTGCAGTCATTGGATGTTTTAGAAGTCGTAGAAGTTCCTGTCGTTGTTTTACTAGTGACCTTGGTGCCATGTGTTATTGCTGGAAGGGCACGTTTTCCAGTTATTTTTTTCTACAAACTCGCTTTGTGTTTTAGTCTTTTCTCAGGATTTCCATGTGTTGTGCCACTTAAGGACATTCACTGCTGTTTTGTCCGCTACTCCATTAGAGCTTTGATTTTATACTTCCAGTCATTTGTCCTGCTGAAGCCACTTGGAGGTCTACGGCCCACTCAAGTGGGTTTCCTTGTCGGTTTACCAGCACGTTGTGCTTTCCTGGGCAAGCTGATGGGGCTTGTAGCTGCTGATGTTCAGTGTTGGGTTGGATCAACACACTCCATACCGTCCGACTTTCTGCTAAACGTCTGAGAACTTCACACAATGAAGGAAATGGCGAACCTCTCCTTGACAAATGGCTCATTACAGGCATGGCATTGGCTTAGTAAATCCGTGCTGTGTTTGTACAGAGTTAAAGGTGGTCGAGTTAGGAGATGAGTGGTTTAAATGTCACAGCTCCGCTCTTCTTTTCCTCGCCATCGGTCGGCTGCAGCTGCCATCTATTCATTTGTGGGCCTGTGAAGTCGCCTCCTCGTGCAGACGTGTGTAATGGACACACAGGCCTCACACTGTGCATGTGACACCAGAAGGCGCTGCCTTTATGCCAGAGGCTTTACAACTTGTATGATCTCAAGACCCAGTCTTACCATTGTAGTTCACCGAGGAAGAGCAAGACGGTCTTTTCTTTCCCCCTAGTGAAACAAGCACAGTTTGAAATGGAAGAAAATATCGTGGTGGACTGTAGAGGGATGTCACAGCAACTCAGTAGATGAATTCCTGAGGCATTCTGGTGTGCCTGTGAGCGATTGACAGCAACTTGTGACCAATCCGTGGTTGAGGGGGGCTGCTTTATGGAAGACTGAGCCACAACTCGAGTAGGCAAAGAATTAGTTTGTGAAGGTTTTCTCTGCACCATTTCTGTGATGCCCACAGTACAGTAGCATGACACTGAGCTATGCTGGGCTATGCAGGCCTCCCCATTCCCAGTAATGTCTTCTTCAGCTGAGAGATATAAATAAGTCCTCGACGATGTCCGGGGTCTGCCTCTCCGTCTCCTCCAAGTGGGCTGTGATACACTTGAGACCAGTGGCACATCACACGACTTCTTGTTGGGCCTGACTGCTGCATTTGCAGGATCTCATCACGTTGAGGATGTCAGATTCCACAAGTTACATGACTGCCTCGTGACATTCATGGCACTGGAGAGTGGTGACGTGCTGCATGTTGATTACTGTCTACAAGTAAGAACGTCACTGGCCTCTGTCCACATGACAGTGGTAACCCTGTTAACCAATCAGACGTTTGCCCCACTGTGACAGCCATGTGATGTGCTGCCTGTCCACGCTGGTGCCTGTATGAGTGCCTTCCAGGAATGGGGAGCTCAGCCGCAGTCCTGGGCCGCCTATTTGTATTTGTTCCTCTCACTTGGCAGAGAAGCCTCTGTTTGGATTTTGTGGTCTCTCTCCCCCCCCCTTTTTCTTTCTTTCCTCCTTTATTGGCTGGTTGTCGGCACACATACCGCCCTTGCGACACTGGTGGGCACAGGAGTGCAGCACAACTGCCCCTGACTCACTAAGATTGTGTAACTGAAGTCTACAACCGAAAATCGTGTAGTGTGATGGGGCTTTAGAGAGCCATACCAAAGAAAACGGATGACCGCTCCCTGCTTGGGGTCTCAATGTCGGTAAACCAAAGGCAAAGCGGCACGAGTATTGGGGGTTTATTTAAAACAAGACCACCCATCCACATGGAAAGGTGATACCCGCTCAAAAAATAAACTGGGGTGGCACACACTGCATCGCCGGATACTCTGGGGTGGTCCTTGGTCTTCAGGTTGCTTGAAGTTTCTGATGTCCAGGAAGGTTGGGGTTTGGACAGATTTGTGCACCACATAGACAGCAGCCATTTTGACTCCTCGTGTGACTTGTTAGGCGGGTTTAGTCTAAATGTTTTGTTCTTCTGTTCTATTTGGTTCTTTATATTTTATAATAAATGACGATTTAAGTATTCAGGTTTGACTTCAGTAGTAAAAAATGTTAGCTTTAGTTTCACTTAAAGTTGCCACTGGCCTGGCTGAGGACATCAGTCAAGTGTACTGTCTGAACGTCTGACTTCTCTGTCCGGTCTTGAGTTTCGTTTCTCCTGCTGGCTTATAATGTATGTTTTTTCTTTTTAGCTTGACTTCAGGACGCCCCCTGGGTTTGATCGCACGAGGAACGCTGAAATTGGCAACAAAGACATCAAGTTCAAACATTTAGAAGAAGCCTTCACCTCTGAGCACTGGCTAGTGAGGATTTATAAAGTCAAAAAACCAGAGAACCGGGAAGCTTTGGACCATAAGCCTCGGCTCACCAACACCGCTTCAAAACAGAAGCATTTATCTAAAAAGGTGGGTTTGATGGCGGGACTTGCTGACGCCTCTTAAGCTAAGTGTGTGAGTTTGGTGGGGATGGCTTTCATTTTAACAGGTCAGAAACTGCTCTGTATGGATCAGTCAGTCTTTCAGAAAGTGGCACTCCAACGGGCCACTGGCAATTTGGCCATGATATCCAGCAGATGGGGACGAGAAACGTTTTGAGGCTGCCATGATGGTGTTTAGGGAAAAGGACGCCTTTGATACTCCACAGGTCAGATGGTCACTTTGTGCACGCTGTGAGTTGAGCAGACATCCTTTAGTTGTAAACCTGTGGACCTCCTGTTAAAGTAGTCGGAGGATTAGACAGACAGACGTTGGTGTGTTTTCAGTTCTCTCTGAAGATGCTGGACCAAAAATGCAAAGGTGCCAGTAACTTCAACCGTAAGAACACAATCAGAAAGACGGAACACAATGGCAGGAAGGTGAAAACAAGCGTGAAAAGTTTTGTGTCCGCTGAAGCCTGCCTGGCGTCGGTCCGTAAGAAAGGAACTGACGGCATTCTGGTGGTCTTAAAGTCCAGGCTGGTCAGCGTAATCATATGGCAGGCCGTTTTAACATTTGATCCATTTTCTTTGATATCCACAGTTACAAAACTGATATTGTTAGTTCTGAGTTTTTAAAATGAGATATTGTGGTTATGAAACTTAATATCAAAAATGACGGCTTAAATGCTAATTAATATATTATGTGAGGCCTTTTTAACGTATAATCCAATTTTCTTTTTAGGAAATTTGATGTCATGCTTATAAAATTGGATAATTTTTGAAATTTGATATCAACATCCTCAAACTTAATATCCGATTTTAAAACCATGATATCAAATTTCATAAACATGATATCAAAATGACACAATGATGTGAGAGTTTACAGTGTGTGTGTGTGTGTAGGGGAAATTCACATACTCCAGCAGCAGCATACTGATAAAGAACAATATTAAAGAGTGATAACAATGCAGGTATACAGACAGACAATATCTGTATATAATGTTAACGTTTACCCCCCACCGGGAGGAATTGAAGAGTCACAAAGTGTGGGGGAGGAACGATCTCCTCAGTCTGTCAGTGGAGCAGGAAATGACATATCTATCTATATAAGCATTTAAGCTATCATTTTAAATTTTAAAAGTGCGGATATCAAATTTAAAACTCTTTATCAATGTTTTCAAAGCAGATATCAAAGTAAAGTGATGAGATGTTCTGACGGCTTGCCGTGTGATCGGTGCGTGGTGATTGGATTGCTGTGTACTGACATGTGACTTGTCTGTGATTGGATTGCCGTGTACTGACATGTGACTTCTCTGTTTTTCCTCCCTAGGTTTCCAAAAGGAAGCGTGGCTTTATTAAGAATAAATTAAATCTCAAGAAAGGCAAGAAATTAAACAAGAAAACTGTTTAAAAAGAGCCGAGTCACCTGGAATCCCGACAACCTTTGCCTTGAGCTGCATTCCCATTTCACAGAGCGGTGGACACCCGCACTCTCAGTGGTCCACGGTCTGTCTGGAGTCCGTCTCCTTTTTTTATACTTGAATGTGCTAGCAAGGCAGAGAGCTGCTGTGTGTTTATGGCGGCACATGTTGTGTGGTAAACGTTAAACCTAGAAAAGTCCTAACGAGGAAATCGGATCGATTGCACCAAAGAGCCCCTCTTATTTGGTCCTCGGCACATGTAACTTGTTACCTTTATTAAAAAATCCAAACCCGAATCGAGAGACAATTGTGTACAAGTAGGAGTTCCTGACGCGTGTACAGACGGCACTAGATGGAGGAACGAGATGTGAACAGATGTTTCTGACATTTGACAGTCTTAAATTGTCCAAATCTGTAAATAATGTGATATATATATATATTAAAATAACAATCTTCAGATGGGGTTATATAATATATTCTGTTTTGTTCTAGTTATTTTAAATATGCAAAAAAAAAAGGACCCCCAGCAACTGATTTGAATTTGCAGGTTCTGCTGCCCCCCTAATTGACTCTAATAATACGATGGCAATAATTAGAAACGAGCACCCGCCGCGGCGCAGGGGCTGTCAATTTAGTGACGTCGACTCCTCGCAGCGGGCCAAAGGTAACAAGTCTACAAGCGGGAGGCTGCACAGGCGGGCGGGCGGGCGTACCACGGGGGCTCAGAGCGTTTACTGCGTACCCCTCGACTCTTTCCCTTTGTTAGATACGGCGAGCGGAGCGGAGGTCCCCCCTTTGAGCCGTTTCCAGTTTGTCAGCTCGCTTGTTTTTTAACGGCAGACGTGACAAACTGCGAAGCAGACGAGAAAATGAAAAAGCGACGAAGCAAATCAAACTTGTAAAGGGCCAGAAATGGTGTAAAGATGTAATTTCTTTGTAAACATAACTTTATTCCCGAATATAAAAACGACGGGCCTTTTGTAAATAAACTGTCAGAGGGCCAGTTAAGTAAAGGAAAGCCTTACCAATATAAATAGAAAATGTCAGGAGGGCTTTTGGTTTTTTTTTTTGGTTTGGTTTTGCCAGCTTCTGCTTGACGAATTGTTTTCTTTATTTTGTAAAATTCTCTTTTGATTTTCTTTTCATTGTTTCTTCCTCACCCCATCTGCCTTTTTTTCTTTTTCTTTTTTTATGCTTTGATGAAGACCACCTGCCGACTTCATCCTGCCTCCTCCTCCTCCTCTTCCTCTTCTCATGTATGCCTGGGGAGTTCATTTTTGTTGTGTGTCGTTTTCTTTTTCCTCGACCCAGGAGTACATTTTTTACATTGTTGCTTAAAGATTTGGTTTAGACTTGTTAAAATGTAGACAGAAATAAAACTTCAAGTTTGTGTTAAAGTCTTGTTGTTCTCCATGTCGTCTTATTTGTGGGCCCATCTGACTGAAAGTCTTCACAAAGGTCTGCAGCCTTGGCGTAACCCTCCTCCTCCTCCTCAAAGTGACCGCTTTAACTTCCCTGCGAGAATAAAGTGTGGGGGCTCTGAATGGGAAACAGCGGCGGGTGGGCGAGTGTCAGCTACTCGTGTCACCTGATCAAAGCACCGCTGGCCAGTCGTGTCCTCGCAGCATCCCTGACACACACACACAAGCTGCGCGGCGGTGGGTGAGTTCAGGTGGCCTGTGAATTGAAGCCCCGCCTCCCCCATTCATTGGTCAGTCCTGCCCACTGACGGCAGAGTGACAGCCAATTAGGTATTAAAAGTTACAGATAAGCGAGCGGCGAATCTCATTGGAGGAAAAGTAGGCATCAGACCGGAGGGGCTTCAACAAGCAGACGATGGGAGGCTCAGAGTGGCGATGTGGCTTAATGACGAGGGGCACCAGTGAGTAAGCTGGACCTCCTGAGTGGTGAATGGTGACGCGGGGCTGTGTGCTCCTCACTGTCACACTCAAAGTGCCACTATGGGACTGTATGAGCACACCTGACATTATGTGACGTGACTGATTTGTGGTCCCCATAACGGTGGCACTCATATTGTGATTTTCAGTCTCGTTGAAAACATGAGATTAATTTTTTTTTTTTTTTCTTTTTACCTTCGCTCCAAACAACGCAGAGCGAGTAAAACGAGAAACGGGGTCCTCTTTAGGTGGAGGATTCCTTTAGTGGGCTTCAGTCATTTGCAGCCATCTTGAAGGGGGTCCCATTCGGTGAAATGTACAAAAGTGACTGGAGGAGTCCAGGAGCCTTGACGCCATTCCCAGCAAGCATCGGGCCGACAACTGTGAGTGTTTGCTTTGGTTTACTGCTGCCTGGCACCCTAGGGGTTAAGTGGGCGGAGCCTGCAAGTGTTGTATGTTAATTTCTCTCTTTATGCTAATTAATGTCCTTGCCACATGGCTCAGGCCCCCTCTGTGTACACACACACACACACACACACACACACGGACAGTAGACGTGTAGGTCAGGCGGTATATAACTGATTGGTCAAAGCTGCTTCTCCAAACTGAAGGCCTCGTAAAGTTTCAGACGTCTTCCTCACTTCTGTCCGTCTCGGGTGGCGTGAGTCACATGCCCACCTGGTGGTCTGCGCCTGGCACCTCGCCCATTCTCAGGTCATTTATGAGGCTAAACCTCAGGGGTCTCTAGTGGACGCCCAGCCGGCTCAGACAAAAGAGAATTGAAAACAAGTCAGAGGCCGAGCCACCCTCAGGTGGGCACTCAGAGGTCCGTGACTGTGGTGGGTTTAACACTAAAGGGAGTTTGTGAGACGGAGTACTGCCACGCTGTCTGCATTTCTGTTTTTTCTGAATGATGGTCCAACATAGAAGGGGCAGCATATCGAGTATCGCAAGTGAGGGCACCGAGCTCGCGGTCTCCTAACGCAGCACACCGAGACCCCAGTAAAGTGTCCATCTTTTAATCAATGTGCAAAGCAAAATAAAAATAAATATTTCTAATTGCAAACGGCTCGAGGAGAGAAACGTCACAGACGGGCGAGGAAAGGAAAGACTCTTTGGAATGTCGACGCCCGCCGCTCCCTGTGCTGATGCCATCTTGGTGCCCGTGGGATGAGTGAATGGCAGATTCATGCGTGGAGTCTCAGTTTGGCAGGTCGCATTACGGTGGTATCATGAAGACATGGAGGAGGAAGAAGAAGAAGATGTTTGTGCCGTACAACTTGGTACAAGTGCAAAAAAAGGCCTTGGCAAAGTGAAAAATCGACAATTCTGTGTACGTCTCTACCCGAGCCCGCCGCCCGCAGGGTGGGTGGACAGATGGCTCTTGTTTAGGGGTCCATAGTGTTCCCTCTCTGTCTCCTCCACGGAGACCTGTCACAGTGATGGCGGCAGCACACCGGTGGGCTCATCACAGCTCCTTCCAGAGCGGCCTGTGGTATTGCCATCCCTCTCCCTGCAAGAAATGGTGGAAGAAGAACACGTCGGTTAAGGTCGGCCACACTGTGGATTGTCACGGCGAGGCCCACCCAGGCTCAGTGGGGTCATTAAATGGCTGGCCAGCTGTGTGGGGCAAGCGGTGACGATGACAACAGAAAAAAAACTCGACACATAAGGGGCCTTCATGAAGTCTCGAGCCTTGAAATCCATAAAACAGCAGCAAACGCCGCTCCGCAGGTCGAGACCACCGACCCGAAGGGGCAGACCTTCATCACCGATGTCCAAATGGCCAATTAAATAAACCGATCGGGGCAGCTGCCCTCTGATTGGTCGCCTTCCCCTGGGCGGCCATTTTTAACCCCCTAGTGGCTTAGGGCGACTGAATGAGTAAAGGCGCTATATTAGGTCAATCGCCTGTGTGCCCCCCCAATGCCCAGCACATTACAGCACACAGTCGGACAGGACGCTCACCTCCTTGTTGAAGTACTTGGCTTTCCAGTCGATGTTGTTGGTGACCCTCAGTCTCTCGTGGGCCCGCTGCTGCTCCTCGATGACATTCTTGCTCTCGGTGGCCGCGTCGAGGTCGCCTTCCCTCAGGGCGCTGGTGACGCCGTGCCAGACACGCCTGCCAAACAAAGAGTGGACAGCAGCTGTGAGTCGTCCTCGTGTTCTGATGGCACATTCCCCGTCCAGTCACCTGGTGGGTGGGCACACTTGCCTATAGCCAAGTGGCCAGCGTTTGGTTAAAGTTTTCAGGTTTGCTTTGCCCACCTCACAGGGTGGTCCCCTGAATGGGACAGGAGGGCCATCACTGGGCGAGTGACATTTTACTGAGCTTGAGGACGAGGAATCGCAGGGAAGCTCGTTGTTTGCAGTTCCCTCCCAAGTGGGTGGCACGGCTCTCTGACTGTTTGTGCCACACGAGTTCAGCCGCCGTCTCGTTTCTTTTAGTTTTTTATTTTCTCATGGAATGACAGACGCGAGCCATCACAGACGGGCGTCTCTCTCTCGTGTTGGTGGCCGAGCGTTCAGTGGTCTGTCAGCTCAACCACACGGGAGTCTCGCTGTAGACCACTGGGGTCGAGTCGCTGGGCTCGAGAAGGGTCCTATGACAATAGATCAGGTGAGGCCCATGATGTCCGTCACAAAATGCCCTCCAACACCCCGAGTGTAACAGGGCCCTAATGCGGTGGGCGTTACGTGACGGACATCGAGGGCGTTTGGTGATCACATGACTGACCTCGTAGCTACTGCAGTCTGCAGTTACACTCGGATCACGCAGATGAAAATGCTGGACAATCACATAGGTGGACCCGATGGGACCCCCCGGCCGGCCACCTCCAGCCCATCCATTGGGGACTCTGCCACCTCGGACTGCAGCAAGTGAATGTCTGGTGTAGGGGGCCGGCTCTAATTAGCATATTCATGAAGCCCAGTGGGCGGTGCTGACCAATAGGGGCGACGAATCAGACGCTCAGTGGAGCTCACGATGGAGGGACAATCAGAAGTGACATGGGAGTGGCAGTCGTGGTCGCGCCATGGCCATCAGATGACATTAAACGACAGGGTGGTCCTGGCTGTGGCCCCCTAGTTGTGTCTCCAGTGTGGACTCCCTGTGGATTGTGATTGGGTCTCACCTCGACTCGTAGGGGCTCTGCTTCTTCAGTGGGCGGATCTTCTTCTTGATGACGGGCAGCTTGCTGGTGTCGATGACTTTGGTGTCCCCGCTGCTGTAGGCGAACTCCAAGGTGCCATTCCACTCGCCCTGCGCTTTGCACACGATGGTGTTGCTCGCGTGGTCTTTGACTTCGGCCGTCACCCTGCCGGACACAAACAAAGGGGTCAGGCGAGGCCTTCCATAAATGGAGCTGTGCGCTGTCTGCCCCCTCGTGATGACAGAACCCCCTGAAGTCCCCATGGAAAGCACAGAGTGAGGACAGAGGGTGGGAGGGAGGCCTGGCTGTGCCCCCAGAGAGAGAGCCTGTTAGATGGCGCGTTGTTCTACGTCTGGCCATTGTTAGATAGACAGAAACTTTATTAATCCCAAGGGGACATTCAATAATATATAATAATAATAATATGATTCTAATAATATAGCGCCTTTCACTTTACTCTCTCTCTTATTTTCTATTGCGCCTTTCACCCTGTGAAGTTGGTGCTCTTGGCAGCTCTCCGTCTAAACTGACGCCTTTCACTCTCATGCCTACAATTTAAATGCTGTCGTCATTGCGGACCCCCAGGCTGCCCACAGCGCAGGCACCTGTGACTGCCAACGCCCTTTTGATCACATGACATGATGGGCAGGCCCAGTATTTGACTGTCCTCACGGCCGTGGTGCCACCCTGTCATTTGTCCCCCTGATGCTCGTTTTAAGTATGACACAGTCAGATATGACAGGCGCTATATATAATATAATATATAAACAGACCGGTGTCCTGTGTGCCCCCCACCCTGGCTGACCTTCACAGTGTTGAGGAGCAACAAAAACTGAAAAACAGGCCTCTCGGGGCGGCAGAGGAGGAAGAGTCCTGTGCCACCACTGCATCTTTTAATGTTTGTGGCTTGTGCCCCCCCCCCCCCCCCCCCCCATATGCCATACCTGTGCACTTTGCCCCCATAGAAGGGTTTTGTGTGGAACGTCACAGAGGCTGAGTAGCCTGTCTTGGCACAGCTGATGGTCACTTTGCCCCCCAACTCCATCCAGGGCACGGTGAGGATGGAGCGCACGTAGGCACAGGGCAGTGTGAAGACGTACTCCTCATCGTGCTCCAGGAGGAAGAGGACACCTGCCAAAACAGAAAGAAGAGCAAGTGGGTGAGGCGGGGAGAGGACCACCACGTCACGGGGCACCGGCGCCCGTCTGCCTGACTGCTGCAACAGGGTGGGCATCGGAGCCTCGACCTCCTCCCACTCGGAATCCAACAATTTGTGCCCAGCCCTCGGCCACCGAAAGGGTCAGTCAAAGGCTCTGTATGACGGAGAGGTAGACAGGTGGTCAAAGGCGCTATGTAACTGATGGCATAGTGAGGGTGAAGTGGTGAACCTCGGCTCCAGAAAGACACAAGAAAAAGAAGGCGCCATCTAACAGAATACACGTAGATCATGGCGCTATATAACAGACCACTCGCTATGCCAGGCATTATCTAATGCTTATGAAAGGCACTATATAATAGGGGGGGTAGTTGGCCAAAGGTGCTAGAAGATTCAAAACTATGGAGACCCCCCCCCCCCAGTGAAGAGGGGTGCCAAGAGTGGCACCAGCAGAGCAACCAGACTGACAGGTGTGAAAGGCGCTATATAATAAAAGGAGCAATACTCAAAGGCAGGTAGGACAGGCTGGGGTCCACTATGAAAAGAAGACCCCCTTGCAGTCACTGAACTCAGCTGCTCTGATGCCCACCACTGTGCCAGCTGCACTCTGGCCTGGGACAAGGAGAGCCAATAGGGGGAGCTCTTCAACATTATGCCACTTACCAGACAGGGCACCGGGGGGGGGGGGGGGGGCTAAGGCTCTCACTTAGAGACGAAGGGTACAAAGGTCAGCAGGAGGCCGTGCTGTCACCCAGGTGTCACCATTACATGGTCCTCTCCTGTCCAGGGTGTCTTGTCCTGGGGGGCAGAGACTGAGTGAGGCACGGGTGTACCCACCAGGAGTCAATGCTGTGTGCCATGACTCGTCCTGCTGTTGTGCGTATCAAAGGTCACTTTGTGACCTCAGGTTCCTACATTTGACATTGGTGTGGCACCCAGAAGTGCCCACCCCCCTGTCCTTTTGGGTGGTATTTGTCATCACTGGAACAGAGGACACCAAAGCAAGTGGACGCCATACTGAGCTGTGCTGCGCGATAGTTCGGTCACTTGGCAGCTGTGCCCCCTTGCCCACCTGCCCGCCCTCTTTGTATTTCCGTTGGTTCAGGTATAAAACGAGATGCCACAACATCTACTCCACGAAGGATTTGACACCCGCTAGCTAGAGAATAACCAGAAGAGGTCGCCTTACCTTCGCCCGCCATGGATATGCCCACAGACATGCCCAGGAACTTGGTCTTGGTCAGCACGTGGGCATTGACGCACAGCCGCCGCTCTTTGCACTCGCAGTAGAAGCCCGACACCGGCGGGTGATGAGACACCTGCTCGGCCAGAAAGCGCAGCTTGTAGCAGTCGCTGGGGTCCTCCTCGTGGGTGGCAGCCGGTGGGCCGCCGGTGGCCAGGGGCTTCACCTTGTCCTTTGGCACGTCCCAGGAGCAGTGGAAGGTCTCGCCGTGGGTGGGGTTGTAGGGCTTCTTGGCCACCGTGCCCTTCCAGCCCTCGTGGAATGCGGTCAGGTAGTACTCGACGAACAGGATGATCCGCTCCTCGGGGCTCGAGCCCGCCGTGATGCTGAGGAACATGTCCGGGTGGGCCATGAAGTTGGCGTACATCTCCAGCAGGGACTTCCTCTTCAAGATGAAAGCTGGCAGTGCCACCTGCAAACAGGAGAGACGCTTGTAAGGGACCCCTGGAGGAGATTGAAAGGTCATGGGGGTGGGCTGTGAGGTGGGGACCTCGAGAAGTCACTTGGACTACTCTGTTTGTCTTGAGTTCTCCAAGCTTGTCACTTGTCACTTATTTTCAGATCTCCGCCGTTTTGTGCACAGTGGGCCGTAGCGTCTATGGTCTGGGCGGTCGTCACACATTATGTGGTGGCAGTGTCCCCTCCCCACCACCAGTATAAAAAATGGTGGGATGTTTGGCAAGGTGTTCCCCCTTTGGACACAAAGACCCCAATCTGCCAGTAAGCTGATGTGAGGGGCTTTGAGCCTGCTGATTTGGGGTCTTGTCATCTCTGCTCAAATCATTTATCTCATCCCTCCTGATGTGACACGACTGTCACCACCGCCTCTGTACAAGTCAGACCAAAGGTCCAGACATCACTGAACTGAAGACCTGTTAACGGTGGTCTCATTTGCCAGACATGCTGCCCGTCTGTCCAGGCCACCTTTTAGGCCGTGTCCTCGTCCCACCACCACTGATGCAGAGGCGCTGGGCACAGAAGGACCACCCTGCAATCTACACGACCCACCCCGACTCGGTGACCGATGAAGAACACGTCACAGGGCCCTGGATGGCAGGAAGCCCACCCGCCACCTTCTGCCATTGCCGTCCTGACCACCTGGGCACTCTGGGGGGCTCCAGTGGGCTTTGAGCACCTCGTCGTCTGCCCTTTGACCTCCTGGGTGTTCTTTAGTTGCGTCCCATAAGTAAATAGCAGTGCTGCTTTGTCACCCATCCCCAGGAGACACTTGTCATTGTCATCGTCCGCCAAAAGCTCAACGCTGATCAGGTGACAAAAGTCGAAAGCAAACGCAAGACGGGCGGGCGAGCGACTTGGCGCTGCAGCAGAAAACGGAGAAAAGCCGCGCAGCGCTTTGCTGACACCGCAGGCGTACGGCGAAGCCATTAAAAGGCTAATGAATGTCACCCTGAAAACGGCTTACGCTGTAAAACGCACCATGCCGGGGGGCTAAGGGGGGGGGGGGTCTACAATTAGCAAAAATAAATAAAAAGAACGAGAGACCACTTAAAAATGAATGGAGAGAAGTGAAGTGGGCAA
Source organism: Erpetoichthys calabaricus (assembly GCF_900747795.2). Lineage (NCBI taxonomy): Eukaryota > Metazoa > Chordata > Cladistia > Polypteriformes > Polypteridae > Erpetoichthys > Erpetoichthys calabaricus. Next base: position 726,681 of record NC_041406.2, read on the forward strand.
CTTGAGGCAAATGGCGTAAAGAGGGCACTGGAGCATTCAGTTTGAAATGGGGGGGCACAGAGTGGGCACCCTATAGATGGACCACCCTATAGACGGACCACCCTGGTGGATTTCAGCTTTCTGTCCAGCAGGAAAGAGCAAGGGTCCATCAGTCAGTTCATCAGGCGGTCAGCTCAGTGGTGCCAGCTGCCTACCCTGGCAGCTGTGGGCACACGTTGGTGAGATCCCCCTTGACTGTTTCAAAGCCCCCCAGCATGTTGACTTGCTATGTGTGACACTTTACTTCCGTTGAAGGTCCTCGTCACAAAGTCTGTGCAGGTCCTGCTGCTGCCTCTGCCGAGGTGTGGGGACAGCATGGCCAGTAGTGACACAAGCGGGTGACAATAACTGAATGGCCTCTCGATTCTCGTGGTCTAACTTGTGTGTCCCTGCCTGGAGGTCGAGGTGGGATCTGTACCCGTCCTGGCGGTGGTCTGAGCGCTGCGGCCGAGGGGGAGACACGGTGCCAGCTTTCAGGGAGGAGAGGAGAGGCGGCCCACCGGGCTGGAGACACGAGCCGCACCAGTGGGAGGTGTGGGTTCACGGTGCCACCCGGTCGTGTCACATCACATCAGTTTTTGTAAGTGTGAAGGGCAGCCATGAGGGTCCCCTCCTATCACACCACACATCAGTTGCTGAAACCCCTTTAGATCTCAACTGGGGGTCTCAGGTTCATGCAGTTGAATGACTCGGGCCGACGGTGGCAGCAGAACCTTCTAGAAAGGCTGTCATCGGCCTCTCAAACTGGCTTGATCCAGTTCAGGGGTCAGCGAGCCCAGCACAGGACCCACTTGGAGTCGCCCGCCAGTCCATTCTTTATATCTTATTTATAAGGGGGTCAGGACTCGGGCCTGCAGTGTGGGTGGACTGGCGACGCTAAATGAGCCCCTGGTGTGTGCGTGTAAGTGTTCACTCTGTGAAGGACTGGCATCATGCCCAGGTGGTGTGCCTGCTGATGGCTGTGATTGGCTCCAGCTGCCCCGCGACCTGCTCGGGACAAGCAAGTTGGGTAAATGGATGGATTGGTGGCGGGGGGGGGGGGGGTATTAATGGATGTTATAAGCCCACCATACAGGCAATTATGAAAATGGGGGGCACCAAGACATGGGCAGAGATGCCCATGTGCTCATCCCTCCTCCAACGTTCCTTCATTGATTTCCTGAGGCACCGTTTGTGTTCAGTTGGTGGCACACATGGGATTGTACTGACTAGAGAGCCCCTAAAACAGAGAAATGTACATCCCATAATATGCCCGAGAACAGTGGGGGTGATGACTGCAGGCCTCGTCTGCTGTTATCAGAATTGGGCACCAGGTGGAGCTTGAGCCACTGTCACCCATCTGTTCGTGCCAAGCTGACATGAGCCTGGCATGACTTCAAAGGCCAGGAGTGCTGGCACACAAGCACGAGAACACGCGCCCGCCGACCCAAACGAAGCAACTGTGGCCATCCATTGAGAAAGGAGGCCGTGGGTGAGGCCAAGTAGGGAGACGTTCTGCCAGCGGGTGGGGGGCTCCATTCTTTACCTTCTGTGATTTCACTCGAATGGCCCGGCCCCTCACTGTCGCCAGGATTCATTCAGTGCCACCTACCCTGGTGAGGTCCATGCCCAGCTTCAGCTTGGACAGGAGGTGCAAGATGACGCTCCTCTGCTCCTCCATCACTGTGGCATCTTCCTCTTCCTCCTCATCTTCAGTGTCCGTCACCTCTTCAGCTGGGTTGAACACTTCTGGCTCTGGAGGCTGAAGCACAGAGAGAAGGCGGTCGGTCAATAAAGCAGCAAGATGAGGACCACCCAGCAGAGTCCGAGAGAAAGGCGAAAGATCACAAGACCCCCAAGGACTAACGCAGGACTCGTGGCAAGCGCGGGTGGCTGCCCAGACAGCTAGGGGGCGCCCTTTGGCAAGGCCCAAGAGACCTGGAGGGCCACAAGAACGGATGGCATCCTCTGGAGTCTTCTAAAGTAAGCAGACGAGGGGCCGAGTGTGGACTGGGGGGGCTTTTGTGTCAAGTCGGAATGTTCTCCTTGTGCCAATTACAAGACGTGCAGGTGGGTCAGTGAGCACCTGAGGGGACCTGATGGCCACCAAATTTGTGAAATGTGGAGACGCTCTGTTAGTTACACACTTGTGGAGTGTGAAGAAAGACCACCCTGTGGCTGTCACTTCATGGCACTGGGAAACGGGCAGCAGAATCACCCGAGTATACCAAGGACACACAAGGTGACACGACGTGGTTTATTTGCTCTGTCAAGTGTCACATGTCACCACAAACACACACACACACGCATTAATACCTAGTGTCACCTCCACATGCATAAAAGGTGACAAATGTCCTCCCCTGGCCTTTTGAACTGCTTGAGGCTCGTTGCTGCTGACCACACCATCCACACCAGTCACGTACAGTACATGTGCGATCGGCCAGCTGAGGTGACCACCAGACCACCTTTAGGTGCACCAGGGAAATCTGGGTGGGCATCGTCTGGATGGATGAACACACTGGACCTGGAGCAGCTGCTGATGTCCCCTCATCAAATCCCCAATGCAAACGTGCACTGAAGCTGCTAGTAATGATGCCCGCCATGGGCCAGGAGTGTGTGCCAGGCTGGCAGCCACTTACAGGGTCTTCACCAGGCTTATTCACGAGCAGCAGTCATTCACAGGGAACATCTGCTTTCATGACTAAAGATGAGAGACCACCGTCCCTCCCTCCAGTCAGCCTCTTGAGGTGTCACTTGTGACAATGAGTGAGTGACACTTGTGATGGGCAGTAGACTGACGGGGGGGGGGGGGCAGCTGGAGCCCATCCTAGCAAGCAACGGGCACAGGCAGGAACAACCCCTGGACTGAGTGCCAGCCCGTCACAGGGTCACCACACACACACACACACCTCACCAACTCGCCCCCCTTGCATGTCTTAGGACTGTGGGAGCACCAGGGACAGGACGGGACCCCCAGACTCCTTACTACAAGGCAGCACCGCTACCACCATGTGCCTTAAAAAGTGAGAAGAAAATGCCCTCAAGTGACGTTGTGCATCTGCTTGGCAGAATCCCCTCCCCCCCCATACAGGCCACCCCACCTAATGTCAGTAACCCCCCCCCCCCCCCCCCCCAAGTTCACAGTCAATAAAGTAAAGTCATCACTTGGGGACACTGCCAAATGTGTATGGTGATTAGGTCATGAATATTCAAAAGGGGCGTTTCTTAAGCCATACATGGCAACTGGCGGGAAGTGACAGGGAGGGGCTAAAAGTGCATCGGTGATGTCAATTTAAGATGAGCAAAGGAACTTGGGGTGGCACCTGGCATACACGGGCTTCGAGACCCCAGAACACTATTGTACTGATGTCACTTCTGTGCCCAAGCCCCCACGCCGGAGATCCTGTCTCCTCCACCCCAGAATATATGCAATCAACGATGAACCCGAACGTTGAAGGACCCCGTATCCGACAAGCATATGGTGCCCCCAGAAACACATCGCCTGGGTTTACCCAGCTGGCACGTTTTGCTCTTGCAAATGAGAATTGGGCCGTGTTCTCTACATGTGACAGTAAACTTGCCTTGGCATGATTTGTGCCCTACATGCACACTAGTCATTGTGTTTCCATATGCCTCCTTTTGATTGGCTGTGCAGTCTGATGGCAGACCTCTCCCTGAATCTGCTGGCATGAGTGCCAATCGTTCGGGCATAGGTGACCGTGGCTGAGCTCTTCAGTTATCTATCTTGTGTGGCGTGACTGTTCTGTCTGTGCTGAACAGAAGGCAGCAGGGTGTCAGTCATATGCTAGTGCCACCTTTGCCAGCCTCTACCAATTTGAGCCAAGTGATGAAGTTGAAGAGAACAGACGGAGAAACACGAGGTGCCCACTTCGGTGATGGGCACTGCTGCTCCTGCCCTGTGATGTCGATGTCGGTCGGGCCTGGTGGTTTTGCTGACATTAAGGGTCAGATTGCCATCCTGATGCCACTGAGTCAGCAGGGTGTAAATGTCCCCCCTGCCAACGGGCACACATGCAGGCTGAATCAAGTGTTATCTGAGGTTCTGAGGACTCGAGATCAGTCCTGGGGGAGCTGCACGCTGGTCGGATATCCAGCTAAGAGTTTCACCATACTCGGTGGATGTGCCAACGTCATTAAGTGAGCGTGTGGCTGCCCCAAGTCAAAGGCGGTGCCAGTCAGTCTGACTCAGCTTATCCTGTCTAAAGTTCAGCCACAGTCACGAGGACACAAAGTGGACAAAGTGCACTGCGTGCCGGGCTGGAAGTCAGCGAGGCTGTGGACCCAGTAAACCCTGAGAGCCCCCCGGTCCTGCCTTCTGCTTTAACGCACCTGAGATGCCAGGCCCGCACGTCCCACCCTGCACGTTCGTGTCTGCGACTTTCAGGCTCCACAGTTGTGCTCTTCCAGCTCATCCTTGACACTTTCTGGTGCCTTTGAGCAGCTGACTCGGGACCCTCGAATGACCCTTCCTCTGCCCCTAACCCCCCGAGCCCTCCAGACCCCCTTCACGCCGTTTGATAAAAACTTACATTCCACGGTGGGACGACTACGGGCTTGCGTCTCCTCCAGCTGGACCACATTGTCAGGGCTGTCTGACTGCTACTTGTGTCCCTGAGAGCCGAGGGCTGGAACTGACAGAGGAGGGGGGGGGGGGGCTTGAATAGGGGAAGAGGGGGGGCCGGAATGGGGGGAGAGGGGGGGGCTTCATCTCAGTGTGGTTTGCTTTTATTTGAATTCAGACCTACAACTGAACATCATGTGCCGTGTCAGACCGGTCAGCCTGACTGCACAAGTGACACACGTGGACCTCTCAAGTGGTCTGCCCGCTGGTGGGCTCTGCCCTCAGGCAGCTCGTTGGCCGCAGTGCAGATGACTTCGCTGGAAAAGAATTTGGTCAAAACTCCAAAAGGGGGGCAGCGTACAGCTTTGTGGTCAAAGTATTAAACTGTAGAGCAGGAGGGTGGCAATCGAGGCCTAGTCACACACACAGCAGGTGCCCCTCAACGGGACACCACAACATCATGTGATGGGCAAAAGCCATCAAATAGAGGTGGCCTGTCACCGCACAAAAAATGTGATGGGGGGGGGGGGCTGCACGACGTAGTTCTGCTGAATTCAAATTAAAGTCCTTCCCAAAATTTAGGAAACGGGTCCTTAACTTGTTTGTGACGGGCTGTGAGCCGAAGGGGCATCTGAGCCAGAAAGTCTGAAACACTCTGGTGGGCCCACAGACTGGGGGACATAGGCTCCACCCACTCCGCCAGTCCCACCCTGAGAGAGAGAAGGGGAGGTGCCATCAGAGTGGGTGGAGCCTTAGAGAGGGAGAAGTGCTGTCAGAGTGGGTGGAGCCTTAGAGAGAGAGAGAGAGAAAAATGGGGAGGTGCCATCAGAGTGGACCGAGCCTAAGAGAGAAGGTTTCTGCCGGAGTGGGCGGAGCCTTAGAGAGAAAGAGAGGGAAGGATGGGAGGTGCTGTCAGAGTGGGTGGAGCCCTGAAAAACAGAGCACAAAAGGGAGGTGCCATCAGAGTGGACCGAGCCTGAGAGAGAAGGTTGCTGACAGAGTGGGTGGAGCCTGAGAAAGTGCGAAAAACAGAGAAAAGGGGAGGTGCCATCAGAGTGGGCTGAGCCTGAAAGAAAGAAAGACAGAGAGAGAGAGAGAGGTGCTGTCAGAGTGGGTGGAGCCAAAGAGAGAGGGACTGTCAGAATAGCACACTAGCCTTAAAGAGAGATGGGAGGGTGGAGCCTGTGAGAGGCAGATGGATGGAGGGAGGGAGAGGGAGATACAGTTAGTAGGGGTGGAGTCTAAGAGTGGATGGTGCTGTCAGAATGGGTGGAGCCTGAGAGCGGAGACCGTCATTGGTAGCAGAGCCGTCTGGTGCAGACCGTGTGTGTGTGTGTGTGTGTGTGAGAGATGGCAGCACTGCGAGACCCGTTCCTTGGCTTGTATCCATTGGCTGGGGTTGGGGGGCCCTGGTGATGCCAGAAAGGATCCTGGCGTGGATTGGCTCATGGAATTTGGGTAAGCGCATTGTCTCTGATCTAAAGTGAGTGGTGTGAGGCAACGCTGGCACAGTGAACACACAGGCAGTGGGCACAGCACAGAAAAGGTCACTGGAGCCACATGAGAGGAGCGGTGGAAGAGCAGAGCTGTGGCTGAGGAAGGAGATGGCCTTCAGTAAACCACACATGACATTTGACAAAGAATTAGGCCACCAGCACCAGTGATGAAAACGTGTTGTTAGCCAACGTGAGGACAACCACCAAAAGTGAGAATTGAAAGACCCCTCAACATGAAATAGTCGACAGCCAAAGCAGCTTCTGAAGTTTCCAACTTTTGTTCAAAGTGCCACTAATAGTAAATCCCACTGTAGACGAGTAATCGACGTCACTCACGATAAAGACAAGGACTCCTGTGAAACGGGGATTGAGGTCCCGGGTATCTCCTGGGGCTTTGGCCTGGCCAGTGGACCTCGGTTTCCCACCCTCGATCTTCAGTAGCCCAGCCGTTCTTCCTCATGTTCTGCGTTCTAATAACACATCAACTATGCAGAGAGTCCATGGGGACCCCCACGAAATCTCATGGGGCACTGCCACCATGTTGGAGTGATGGCATGACGTACTGTAAGTGCTGAAGCCAGCGCCACCCCAGCGAGACACACAGGTCCACACCACCTTTTAAATGGTGTCATACGGTGAAAAGCTGGGGCTGCACCTGCGCACACCTGAGCACAGCGGGTCTGACCGGGCAACGCCAGCCAGGCACACACGCCAAAGTGAAAGACCCTTCTAGATGAGAAACCGCGCTGAGCGTGTGGTGCAGTAAACATCTACCAAGCCATCCAGTTACTGTTGGCACAGGAGGCAGGGCCCACCTGGCCTTACTGCAGAGATGCCACCGGGTGCCTGCGTTTGAAGTTTGTATTTTAGTGTTTGTTTGGTCAATAAGGTGCTGAAGCCTTAAATTGGGGGTGTCAGGTGGCCGAGCAGGTGACGATGTTGCAGATATGACCAGAGCCGCGTGGAGTAGCCACATTCGCTTCAGGGTTTGTTTGTTAGGTCTTTCGTGTGAAGGTTGTAACTTCGGCTTTATGTGGCCTGGGACGTTTCTACATCTAATCGAGTCCCAGAAGACCCGTCCTGTCCCTATGAAAGGCGCTATACAAGGCCACAAGATGAAACCTCCACTGCGGACTCCCCGAGGGAGAAGCCGTCTCTGTCACACTTCACAAATGTCCAACTGCCGGAGGGGACTCGTCACTTTGAGCGGCACCCTATGAAATGACAAGATGACCGTTTCTATGGAGACAGCCCGTCCTCCAGAGCTCACCATGAAGGCCGTGTTGTCACCGCTGCTGTGTCACTGCACGGCTCCTCGTGAGGCTCTACATCTGCCGGGGCTCATATTGCAGATGTGAGGGTGGTCTTTCCTGGCATGTACACCCATGGTGCCATCCCATTTAGGCGTTTACATACACCCAGTGCCACCGTGCTACACGTGTGAAATAATTCAAGTGCCAGCTCAGTCGACCAGCCAGAACCGGGAGATTCAGCTGCCTGTGCCCTGACTGCTGCACTTCACGGTGGGGGGCACTATATAAAGTTGTGCAGTGTGAGGTGGGACGGCGGGTACTGCACATGTGAAAGGCCCCATGCTGCAGAGTCGCCGTGTGTCCCCGTGTCACATCACCTGAGCAGCCCCTACATAAACACCTGTGGATGGCCGACGGGTCCAGATGTGAAGTGTTTGGTGTGCCACCTGTCCCGACACGCCAAGTGTGGAGAGGAGACGAAGTCCACCGCAGTGCATGACGTGCCGAAGGCTAAAACACAGGAGTCCTCGCTTCTCATCGCCGGCGTCACTCAGCACTTCAAAGAGGAAATGACAAATGACACAAAAAAGCCACCTGATAACAACAACAGCCGGGCTAAGCCACCGTCACCTGATGCCAGCCACTCAACAACGCGACTGTTAAAACTGTGAAAACGCCCACCTGAGGGCCTTCAGGGGCCCGACTTAGAAGAACGTTCTGGAAGGTGAAACAACGAGCCCGTCGTCACATTCTTGTGCATTTGACATTTTTGTAAGGATGAGTCGTATTTGAAAACTGGCTGATCCGGCCTAGCGCTTAAATCAGAGGCGTCGTCTCACTGACGTCGATTCAACAGTCGGTCACACCTTCAATGTCACTCGAGGCCGTCATTCTCGATGGTTCACTTTTGTATAGCGCCTTTCACTGGGTGCGAGTTGTGACCTAATAAAACTTGTCAAGCAAATCCTGAGTTACAAAATGCATACACATACATTCCCCAAGGCGGTAGTTGTGTGTCCTAATAACCTGCTGTCTGCGCGTTTCATTCCAACAGATGGCGCATACAAGTGACACTGTAACCTAATAAAGGAAATTAAATTGAAGAAAATAAAAAAAAAAAAAGGCTGATAGAGGAATCTTATTGGAGCCCACCGACTGTCACACGGATGGTCTTGAACTCGGGAGGCCAGCTGGTGCCCTTTTATGTTATTACATCATGGCCTACATGACTAAGGGCAGAGCCCCAGAATGTCTCATGGAGCTCACATGAGATCAGGGGGTCAGCTCCAGAAAGAGACCCTGGGTGACCCTGGACCTCAACGCCATTCCAGGACCACCAGATTAGTCACCAGGCCGATGGACAGACAAGCAGCAGCCAAACACTGCGAGTCCCTCGGTGCCAAACTCGGCTTTAGGCTGGCATGGTGATGGGTATGCTCGGTGCCAATGGGCGTGCCCAACATGTCAGTGAGCTCTCGGCTCTCCTCGTCTTCACTCCTCGCCACGCTGTTTATGTTGTTCGCCCAGGTAAGGAAACTGGAAGACACAAAGTCAGCTTGTTCTGTGCACCGTGGTGGAGATTGGTGAGGCCTTGTCAATGTGCTATATCAGTTGGCATTTATCAATAGATGACCCTGATATGACACCCTGGACCTGACGTTTCAAGTCGGGGTCGAGCTGCTCCCTAACTGTGGCACTGTAGGGTGGTGACGTGTTGCATGGTGGTTACTGTTTCCCAGTACTCAATACACGTGACGGCACTGTCCCTAAAAATGTGGCCTAACAGCCTCTGACACGCTTGATTCAATTCACGGTGGACGGCCAATTCTAGCAGCACTGCGCCCAAGTCCACCCAGTCAGGGTCCGTTTGAAATGGGCAATGAACACGTCTACTGGCACACGAAGAGAACATGCCAACGCCACGCTGACAACTCAAGACGCACCTCCCAGAGTGTCCTCCATGACTCTCTGGACACTCGATGCCACCACGTCCTGCCACTGGCAGCGCTGAGCGTCGACCCAAAGGCAGATAAAAGACAAAAACAAGCAGCAGAACGTCCGACTTGTCCAGCCGTTGTGTTAAGGTTGTCATTTGAAGACCACGATGATGACACACTTGTTGTCACAGAAATGACGGATATCACATGGCAGATGTATTAAAACTCGATGGCCAGGGTCACCGGTTCAAATCTCACCCTCAATCATTCTGCAGATGGGTGCGAGTGACCTCATCGGAGGGCCCCACACCGGTGGATGACGCTATATAACCTGACAAAAGGCCTCGGGTGACATGTGCTAGAATGGCAGCTTCCATGGACTGGCGCTTGATGCTCTAATAAAAGAGGGGACTTGGCTGGCTTGTTTGTTTCAAATATTGACGTCAGTCAGAGCTTTCAAATGGTGCCACGCGTGCCCATTTGGTGACACTGAGAGCAAACGTCCAGCCTCTGCTCAAGAGCGCCCCCACCACCCCCTCAGGTGGCTGCTGCTGCTGCTTATTGGGCGGGCAGTGTGGCATAACGCTAAAGGCAAAGCCTGAGGATGTGGGTTCAGATCCCACTACTGACACCACTGTGGGACCCCAAGTGAGTCACGTCACCTGCCGGTGCTCCAAACCAATGGAGAGTGGCCTCGGATTAAAGAGTCGGCAAATAACTCAGGATAATGAAGAAGAATAAGAATAATTAATAATAATAATTAATAATGTGTTATCACGGGGCTCTTCAGAGAAGCCTGGGAGTGAAGTTGCTGGCTGTGTTTAGACAAGCGTCCCCAAATGTCACCTAATGATTAGTCACTTATCAGTCACTGGAGTTTTCTCTCTCTGTTAGTATTGGCGTGTCGCTCTGTGACCCCCGGACCCTCTTTGGTTAAGGTGTCTCGCTTTCCTCGGATTTGTTGTGTGAGGTCAAAGTTCATCTGGCTGCTGTCCTCTGGCTTTACTGTCCAAAGGGCTTCTGTGTGAGGCACTTGGTGTAAAGAGCGTCAGCGGCAGGAGTGTCCACCGTGTGTGTGTGTGTGTGTGTGTGTGAGTCCCACTTGCACTTTACCTGAAGACAACGCACACACAACGAGGGCGACTCGTCTCCTCCTCCTCCCGTGTTTTGGGCTCTGCCCTCTGTCCTTTCACTTACAGGACCTGCGTGCCCCCTGGCTGGGTGACGTCAGCTGTCGCCCTCCTCCTGCTGAGCCTGTAAAGCTCCTCAAACAGCTCGAGGGATGCCAGGCCAGGTGCCATCCTGACTGACTCCCTGCCTGTCCACGTCACGTCTACAGCTGAGCGGAGTGAGGGTCACCCAACAGGGCCCTGGACCACCCACTCTAAGCCTTCCACCCCAGTCCTCTCCGTCTCTCCCTGCCCCGTTTTTTCTAAGCCTTCTGTCGACCACCTAACTTCACATTCCTTACTGGGCACTTGGAGCTGTGTCACATGTCACCATGTCCCTCAGGTAAGTTTAATATTCTTGCCAGTCTAAAAATCTGATTTACTGAACATCTGCATAGGAAGGGAGACAACGAGCGAGGACAAGTAGCCCCCGTCACGCCGGTCAAACCAAAGACCTCACACTTGGCCACCCCGATCTCTCTGTCTGCGGACATCACGCGGAGCTCAGGGTCACCCTGGCCTGACGCGTGTCTCCAAATGCCAGTGGCCGTCTCTCTTGTCATTCTCCTCTCATGGCAGCTTTTTCTCGTGTCATCTCCCCGCTTTGTGACCTGCTGGTTTCTTTTCAGTTGCACATCTCAAGAAGGCTTTACAGACAAACTGTCGCGTCTTTAACCTTTTAAAGATGGCATGCGGGGACTGGCATCCCGGCTGGGAGGTCAATGCAATGGAAGGACCGGGCAGATGAGCGCTGATAAATATTTTCTCCCCCAATACACCAGATGGCAGCCTCCCGAGGTTAGGAGCTCCGTATTGACGCCCCAGGGGATGCTGGGACCTGTAGTCCCGTGAGGCAGCCCTGTTGGTTTTGGTCCGGTCCACCGGGGGGGTGGGGGGCTGATGGGATTTACAGTTTGTACTTTTTGGGACTTCTGATTGACCTGGAAGTACTCCCGGGTCCAAGATAAGACAGACCACTCAACCTCATCGGGTGGAAGGAGGGCGAAGGTCACCTGGAAGGTGTGGAGGAGCAAAAGGAGAAGAGGATTGTGTTGAGGTCGGCTGATGACTCGTTTGAAGTCTTTGTGCACTGAAACCTTTCATTTATAGCACAACTTGTGTCTGGGGTTTGGGGTGCTGCTGCAATGCCCCCTGGTGGTCACGGCCTTCATCCCATTTTGGTTTAGATATAACTGAGAGGCACACAAATGTGTCACTTGAGTAGATTATGGTGCCCAGCGGTGTCCTCCAACACACAGGAGTGACATTTGAACTCCTGGGCTGGTCCTCTCATCGGCCACTGCTGACAGGTCTTGACACACAGGGTGAGGACCCGTTAGGACTCCATCCATCCATCCATCCATTGTCTCCCGCTTATCCGAGGTCGGGTCGCGGGGGCAGCAGCTTGAGCAGAGATGCCCAGACTTCCCTCTCCCCGGCCACTTCTAGCTCTTCCGGGAGAATCCCAAGGCGTTCCCAGGCCAGTCGAGAGACATAGTCCCTCCAGCGTGTCCTGGGTCTTCCCCGGGGCCTCCTCCCGGTTGGACGTGCCCGGAACACCTCACCAGGGAGGCGTCCAGGAGGCATCCTGATCAGATGCCCGAGCCACCTCATCTGACTCCTCTCGATGCAGAGGAGCAGCGGCTCTACTCTGAGCTTCTCACCCTATCTTTAAGGGAGAGCCCAGACACCCTACGGAGGAAACTCATTTCAGCCGCTTGTATTCGTTACGGTCCCGTTAGGACTGCTTTTGGATATTCTCTGCAGTGGGAGCCGCTTCAGTGACTTACTCGGGGACATCCATGGGGTCTACAGGCCCGTTCCTTAGTCACTAACCTTCACGGCACGGCTCTGAGGGATTAACAGCACAGAGCCCTTGGGTTTGGTTCATCATCTAAACAAGTAGTGAAGGTGGGCCATTGAACTCGCCTGGTCATCAGTGACCGGTTTACTCTCTGATGGCGTCTGGGGACCTTGAATGAAATCAGATCTAACCCTGGTCAGCCACCACGATAAAAAAGCTTTGCCTGGAGAGTGACAAAGGTCTTCACGTCGTATGGAAGAAGGCAGCAGAAAGGCCGTCACTCAGTCACGTCAAGCACCTGAGGGTGGAGGTCCACAGAGCCGGCCACCGTGCCACTTGGTCATCTGTCAACTCAGTGCACGCACCCTAAAGCAACGGGGTCTGCCTCTTTTAAGATTCACCTCGAGCTGGCATAATGAACATTAATTAACTAATGTAAAGTGCCCTATAAATAAAATGCATTATTAGTATTATAATTAGATGTTCCACACAGCAGGTTGGCCATCAGACCACGAGAGGCAGAATTGGCTAAAACACGGGAGGCAGAGGGTGACGGGGTGAGGAAGCTCCTCAGAGATGGTGATGTTAAGAGAGGTGACCAGCAGGGGGCAGTGCTGAGGCCGCTGCTATATCTAATATTTATAAATGATTTAGATAGGAATATAAAGAACAAACGAGTCGAGTCTGCAGAAGATACCAAGATGGGTGGACTGGCAGAGATCTCTTAAATCATCACAGAGGGACTTGGACAGCAGACTGGTCTGCGCAAATTTGTGGACGACGAAGTTTAATGTCAGTAAATGTTAAAGTGTGACATGTAGGAAGTAAAAACGTGAGGTTTGAATACACAATAGGAGGTCAGACAATCGAGAGTCCACCTTATGAGAAGGACCTAGGGGTCACAGTGGACATTCAACTGCCAGACAGATTAAGGAGGCTAACAGAATGTCAGGTTATATAGCACCTTGATATGTGGAGTACAAGTCCCAGGAGGTTCTGCTCAGGCTTTATAACACACTGGTGAGGCCTCATCTGGAGTCCAGTGTGCAGTTTGGGTCTCCATAAAGACACAGCAGCACAAGAGAAGGTCCAGAGAAGAGCGACTGGGCTGATTATGGGGGGTTAGAAGAGCTGAGCCTTTACAGGAGATGAAGAGGAGACCTGACTGAAGTGTTTGAAATGATGAAGGGAATCAGTGCAGTGGATTAAGATGGTGACTTTAAAATGAGGTCATCAAGAACAAGGGGACACCACTGGGACACTTGTTAAGGGTGAATTCTGCACAAACATTAGGAAGTCAAGCACAGACACACGGAGTAAGTGACCAAGTTGTGTGGTGGGCAGCAGGGCTTTAGGGACTTTATAAACCCGACTTGATGTCATTACGGAGGAGTAAAGTGGACAGGCCTGGTGAGCCTTGGTGGGCTGAATGGCCCATCCTCGTCCACAATGTTCTAATATATTTTAAAGTTCAGAGATTTTGGTAATGTCTCCTGTCCCTTAGGATGAATGTCATGTGTGATAGATGACTGGGGACCTGGAGAGGGACAATTCCTACCTCTGGATCCCTCCGGGATTGCATGGGAACTATGGAGCTGGGAAGCTCAACCTTATGGGGACCAGTGGCCACCGCCAGAGGGCGCCCAGATGGTTCAGAAGCCACACCAGGAAGTGCTGCAAGAAGGTCATCAGGGAGCACCTGGAGCCCATCTGGGTGAACTATAAAAGGGGCCGCCTCGCTCCATTGGGGGGGCCGGAGTCGGCAGGCAGAGGACGGAGTTTGAGAGAAGTGGAGGCGGCAGAAGAAAGAAAGTAAAGGAAAGTAAAAGGACCGAGTCGTCGCTGTGACAGAGAGTGGGCACTTGAACGTTGTGTGTCCTTGGCGTCACACAAATTTACGACTGAGCCTTCGCTCCTTCTCGTGCAGGGGCGTCCAACTCTAACCCCTGGGGGGCTTGCAGCCCCCTCACTGCTGATGTGGACGGCACACACTGTATTGTGTTGTCTTCATTTTAATTGTTTCATTTCGTCTTTAGATGAGCAGCCAAATGATAACGAGATGCAAAGAGAGCCAAAAGATGGTGGGCTAGCTGAGACCTCATTTGCGCCAGTGTCATTCATACAAGGCCTGCCACCATGAAATATCTGAAAAGAGAGAAAGCGAAGGCCTGAGGAAGACGGGTCTGCTGTGGCGCTCCAACCTTCTGGACGGTGATTTACGAAGCCATGAATTGTTGTGGCCGTCCTCTTATATTGTCCTGTTGAAGGCCCAGACGTTGGAGATGAGCGACTGAGCATTTCGCTACCCGTTGTGCCGTGGGCATCACTTGTGTGCGACTTGATCTCAGAGTGTGGTAGAATGACAACGCTAACAAGCCATTAAATGAAATCCTGCGCTTCATTAACAGCTCAACAGGAGATTGGCTGGACTGCTCTGAGACCCCCGAGGTAGCTGGTCATCTGCTGGCTCTCCTTGCAGCTCTTTACCATTTGGCCCTGGTGTCACGCATGTCTGTCACACGATTGCGTTCTGGGCTCATCTAAGGCGTGTCAACCCCACTCCAGGATGACAGGGGGCGCTGTCGCTAACTGGGTTGTCTCCCTTTTCCTCTACAATTCTGAGAAAATGCCCAGTGAGGGAAACTGGCCCATCCAGCTGGACCCCTATAAAGCCCCCAGAAGGAGGGCCCGCTCGAGAGAGCAGAACAACCCTAACCCTCGAAGGGCCGCTCTTTGTCTTTTGTTTCATTTGTTCTTCTCCACACCAATGTGTGAACTTTTGAGACCACTGCTGGTTAAAAGGGACGGCCCAGCTGGCACCCCGACACTTCTATTTGGACAAATACGATTAAACACGTCAGTCCTAATTAATGCAGTAACTGACTGGTCAGTAATTAAGAAAACCCACAGCCAGTGTGCCCGCCCAAGGGCCCAGAGGTGGGTACACCCCTGTTCTAATCCTTAATCCGGCTCATCTCCTCACCAGTGATGTGCCACCCAAGATGGCCAAGTCCACATCTGCTCTATGTGTGTCACGGTGTGTAATTGTGCTCTTTCTGCTCCCACACACAACTAAAGTAAATTTACATCAACAGAGAAGCCCTACAGCACCACGGTAGACGGGTGATTCAAAGATGGTGGGCACCAACCTTCAGTATGGCCGCTCAGCACAAAGCCTCAGACTCGACCCACTGAAGTCCGGCTGGCCTGCTGCTCTTAAAGTCGGCCTTGTCCTCCCCTTAGGCTCCGCCCCGGACTACTCCATTGTTAAGCACAATGGGAATCGATGGCAGCAGTCCCCATGGATACCATCTATAGTGAAGACGAAACAGCCGATAGTGAAGGCCCTCCAAACACGACGTGAAGTGGGCACTCGGAGACACGCGACAGGATTCTGAATGCCCGCCTCGCCTCATGGAACATTCCAGCTGTGCAGTAAGTGCAGGCCCAGCCTGACAGACACATCAGCGGACCGCCTGTGCCTGGCTTTGCTTCTTTGGGTCCTTGTAGCTCCTAAGAGGACATACTGTACACCATGCCAGCCATTTTAAAGGGCGGGCTAACCCTGAGGTGATCAGCACCACGCCGCCCCCCCAGGTCCTCATCCACTACCTGCAGCTGCATAAACCTTCTAACGTCTGAAACTCTGAAGACACAACGCAAGTTACTGCAGTTCAACGAGGCCATCTGGACATCTGGATCGTATCCAGCATATTCGTTAACCAACAGCATGCCAGGGCCACCTCACCAATGTACACATGTGGCCATGGTGACCCTTCAAACCTGGCTCGGTTTGTTTTTTATGATTTTCATCAGATCAGGTGACATACACCACATGGCCAAACGGCTGACTTCAGCTGTTTCATTGTGAATGGGTGCATCAGATCAGCACACAGCTGTGCCATCTCCTCCACTGAAGGGCTCAGTGACTTTAAACGTGGCACTGTCATAGGATCCCACCTTTGCCACAAGTCTGTTCTGTGTGGAGGCACTGAGGACCAGCAACAGCTCTGACATGAAGTGGTGGACCATCAAGTGCTACAAATGGCCGCTCGTCGGTGGTGTCCCCCACAGCGGGGTCTCAGACTGCCTCTGGAAGTAACGTCAGCACAGGAACTGTGCACCAGGAGCAGCATGGAATGGGTTAACATGGCCGAGCCTCAGATCACTGTACACAATGCCAACCATCGGCTAGAGTGCCATAAAACACACTGCCAACCATTGGACTCCAGAGCAGTGGGCACGTGCAGTTCTCTATCTGGCAGTCACTGTCTGGGTCTGGAGGATGCCAGGAGAGCATCTACTTTCTGGACTGCGTAGTGCCTGCTGTGAGGTTTGGCAGAGGAGTGATGATGGCAGGGGTTGGCTTCGGCCCCTTGGTCCCAGTGAAGGTCCCTCTTAATGCTATAGCAGACAAAGACATGTTAGACAATTTGTAGTTCTTCTCTGTTTCACTTGGGCACAAAGTGTGGTCCTAAAAGACATGGAGGACCTTGAGTGGACGACACAAAGTCCCAGCCTTGAATTGGAATGCTGATTGTGAGCCAGGTTTTCTCATCCAACATCAGCACCTGACCTCACAAGTGGAACCAAATTCCCACAGTCTCGCTCAATTGGGCGACTCCATATTAACACCCATGGTTTGGGAATGGGACGTTCAACAAGCCCATCCAGGTGTGATGATCAAGTGTCACAAACTTTGGGCCGTATAGCGTATGTGGGACTGTATTGTCACTTGTATGACAGGAGATGATGAGTAACCAGCAAGCAGTGTGAGCTCCCAAAAAGTGAATCCCTCCTGGTACGCATTGCTGCTGAATCGGGACAAGGGGCTATTTAATAAATTAGGGTACACATTGGTAGTACTAGGGTGTTACTAGGATGTTCAGCGACAGACTGCTGTCACAGTCCTGCTCCACTGACACACTGAGGAGATCGGTCCTCCCCCATATACAAAGTTATTGTCTGTTGTTACCTGCATTGTTATCACTCTTTAATTTAATATTGTTTTTTTGTATCAGTATGCTGCTGCTGGAGTATGTGAATTTCCCCTTGGGATTAATAAAGTATCTATCTATCTATCTATCTATCTATCTATCTATCTATCTATCTATCTATCTATCATATAGCGCCTTTCACTCTATCTATCTATCTATCTATCTATCTATCTATCTATCTATCTATCTATCTATCTATCATATAGCGCCTTTCACTCTGTCTATCTATCTATCTATCTATCTATCTATCTATCTATCTATCATATAGCGCCTTTCACTCTATCTATCTATCTATCTATCTATCTATCTATCTATCTATCTATCTATCATATAGCACCTTTCACTCTATCTATCTATCTATCTATCTATCTATCTATCATATAGCGCCTTTCACTCTGTCTATCTATCTATCTATCTATCTATCTATCTATCTATCTATCTATCTATCTATCATATAGCGCCTTTCACTCTATCTATCTATCTATCTATCTATCTATCTATCTATCTATCTATCTATCCATCTATCTATCTATCGTGTTCATTTTGCTTGACTTCTCACTACATGTATACATTGGGAAAGTTTGCATAATAATAGAAAATAACTAAGATTTTTGTTGGATTATTTGTTGCATGTATTCTTTGAACAGGACCACAGTACACTCTTCTGCTTTATACAATGCAGGTGATTTATCTTAATTACCTACAACTCCCAGCAGCCCCTGCAGTACTGCGCCATAGGGCAGAGTCAGAGGGCGCAGGGGTTGCTGGGAAGAAGAGTAATTGAGCGGGCTTTTTGGAAAAAGGAACCAAAAAAGGCGCCGAGAGGAGTCGCGCGCATCACGCGCCCAACTGGATGACACTTTTAGTGTCCTGTGGATGTAACTGCTGTGCTTGTCCTGCGCCTGCTTGCCTGTGTGATTTCGTCTCAGTTGGACGCGTCTTCACAACGAATCTTTACTCAATGCTGTGAACCCGGTAGGACGAAACTTTACAATTCTTTCCGAGGGCTGTTCCCGGTAGGTTTGGGGGTTTCATTCCACACACCTGCCGTACCGGACCTTTATCGCGGGTGTTCATTGTTACGGAGGGGAGTCGGGAATGGCTTTTGCCTACGCGTTGCTTGTTCAATAATTGTTGTTTTATATACTTGTCCTGATTATCGATTGATTGAACCTCTTTATCAATGTTTCGGTGTGCGTGTGTGTGTGTGCGCGTGTGGCGGTCAAGGCCGGCCGTGTTTTTGGATCACCGTAGTAAATTAAACAAATCGCCGTCTTTGGAGGATATGAGTCTTCGCGACCGCTACAGCGTACAGCCAAATCATTTCTGAACTTGAGTCCTTCATAATCAAATATTCAAGTCCCTGATTGTCAAAACTCTTATACCGATGGAAGAAGGAGTCTGCTGTATGGCTGGTGTGTTACAATGACATCGTGCTGTCCACATCTTCTGTGAGGTGACTGGTTTCACGGACACGGCCGTTCAAGCAGTGACACGTTAGGTTAATCACACGCTTCTGAGCGATGACAACCCTGGTGGGTCGCTGCTGTCTGTCTGTCTGTCTGTCATACTGTCCGGTCCACTGTGATGGCCGAAGGTGGACGGAATGTGGAGTCTGTATTGGACTGCTTTATTGTGCAGCCGAGTACTGCAAACGTTTTTCAGGGGTGTGTATAGTCGGTGAAGAGTCCCCAGAGCGGCACTCTGCCTACAAAAGTCAGCTATGATGCTCGTCCCCGTGTTGTCGAGGAGCGTTAATTGGTGGTGCACCCCCAGCGCGGCTCGGTCGGGGAAGGCGCAAGACGCGGTGTGAGGAGTCGCGCCGTCTAAGCGCTCTCACTGCCTCGGTTTAATATTCAGATTTACTTGTCACGTTGTATGTGTGGCACCACGTGAATATCTCCAGTGTTTTGTTTCACATACTGCATGTGCGGCTATTTTATATTTAAAGGTATTACAGTAGTTGGAAGGTTCGTGCCGATCGAAGCGTCAGTGGTGTACAGTACTGGATTGAAATCGCGTAGCCTCCGTTTTCTGTGTTTTCTCAGTTTCATTTTGTGTTATCTTAGTGTGAAATGTTTTATTTATTTATTCTGATTTCGGTAGGAGTAAAACAGAGAAGCTGATTGCCGGTGTCACGCTTTTTTTGCCTTGTGTATCTCCGGTCCCAGCTTTTCTTTCTCTCCCGTACCCCTTGATTAGGCTTTTCATGTATGAGTACCCCCTCTCTTCCACCCAATCCTCAAAAGTTTTTTTTTTTATTTTCTTAAGTTAGCTAAATAATCAAACGACTCAAATGAACCTACTGACATTTATAGGCTGTTATCTTTGATTTGACATTTTACCATTTATTTACCATTTATTTCAATTGTTTTATAATAGCAGCCTAACATAAGATCAAAACAAATAAAAACAGCATCTCTGGCAAGAACAGTCGCTGCACCCTGATCCCCTTGTGCTTGTGAGTCATCAGGTTGCTCAGAAGTACTTGCAGCTGCCGAATCAGCAGGTTGAATTTCAATGCTAACTGCAGCTCTCTTAATGAGTTCCAGTTTTCAAGCACTTATCCATTTTGGGGCACAAAACAATATCAATAGAAAGTCACTCAAAACAATAAATAATATTTAAAAACACTTCAAATTAGGCACTCAATCTAGGCCTGTTAATACACGTTACTCACTTGACACCCAAACCAGCCCTAAAATGATGGACCGCTTTCAATCACAGGGACAATTTTGGTGAAGAGGGGGAATCGCGCGATATGACTAGTGGTGGGCGCGTCTAGTGACAACTCTCACACGTCTCTCTTTGTAAACCCAAACTCTATAACTTAATAATTCTTTACATTTATATAGCGCTTTTCTCACTACTCAGAGCGCTCAGCAATTGCAGGTTAAGGGCCTTCCTCGCTCAAGGGCCCAACAGAGCAGAGTCTCTATTGGCATTTTACGGGATTCGAACCGGCAACCTTCCTAATGCCAGCGCAGATCCCTAACCTCAGAGCCGCCACTCCACCTTAGTTTTTGTGTTTTTATTTCAACTCCTCTTTTTGGTGTTTTCCGCCATTACCAATATTCTTTTCACATACCCCCAACTGGTCGTGCCACAGGTTGGGAAGCGCTGAAGTAGATTATCGTGGTAAATATATTTTTGTGTAATGTGATTTACTTTTAACAGTTGTTTCTGTGTAAATGGAGACGCAGTGTAAGTGCTGAAGAGGAGTCAGAGAAAGAGAGAGAGAAGTTCATTCCTCGTGTGACGCCATCGAATCGGTCTTGTCTGCCACCCTGCTCGACTCAGAGGGCAAGCAGGACACGGTGGGCTACAGTTGCGCTCTAATTATATTTGTAGAGCACTGCGCAGGTTTTTAAAATTTTTTTTTTTACTACACTGGAATTTCACCAAGTGTTTTGATTGAAGATTATCGATGCCCTGCTATTTCACAGTTCACTCTGGCGTCCTGCTATTCTCGCTTTGGCAGCACAAACTGGCAGAGCTCTGACTGACCTGTATGGTCCACTCAACACGGATGTAATGAATTGAAGTCCATTTTCTGTGGGTTCTGTCATGGACTTCTTTTAAGCAATTGTTCTGAAGTCACTCTGCAAAGGGCTCGGTATACGAGGGGCGACTCAAAAAATATTGGAATCGGTCAACAGCACAGGAGTAGGGTGTCCTTGTCAAACATGCCGCTAGGTATTGTATGCCTACAGTTTTCCAAGTGGCATTGCACCGAGTTGACAGAGTCTGGGTTTTGGCCATTCTACAATCTTGCGTGTCATCTATTTTTTTTTCCTCCAAGATGACAAAAGCATGTCATGTCACATCACGATGATCACATTTCCAACAATAACTAACTTGTTAATGATTTTGTTCCCTGTCACCAGACTGTTATTAATTGGTGACATCACACTGAACTGCTGAGGCGTCTGTTTGAAAGCATCAGGAGAAGATGTCCGGAGCAGCAGCAGCAGCAGCAGCACTCCCAGAAGTGCATTGTGCACCATAACAGCTCCCCTGAACACACCACATTAATGTGCGACACCACCGCTAACACACATTCTACTTATTACTCTAGAGAGGAAAAGTAACCCTCAGGGGGACAACTGACATCGTTTCTGACATGACACTCCTCCTGCTCATCTGGGCACATTACTGTAAACCTCCAAATTCAGACCAGCTTGGCACCAGAACAGAACTCCGCCAGTCTTGGACTGTTTTTGCAGTGCACTTGTTTGCCACTGTCCTTTTCATCCTTTGGGGCTATGATATTAAACCGGGCATCTCTTAGGACCCCGGCTGTCATTTTTATTTTGTTTTTTCAGTGGATCCATTGGAGAGAGACCAGCAATACTGACATTGAACTGACACCACACTGCCTAACGAAGACACTCCTTTAGGTTTCATTGTCCTCAGATAAGAAAGGTTGGTTTTAGTGTGAAATCTGTATGTGTGTCTGTAGAAAAATGAAATTGATTTTCACATCTTAAAATTAGGGTGTTTGTCAGAAAATTGTGGGCTTTGTTTCTTTTGGCTGTTTGGGATGTGAAGTATTTGATATTGGAAGGTGCTATTTAAATATGCCCTTTGTGTGTTCTTCAGAGTCTTGATGGTATTGTTATCAACTTATTTTTGAACATAACTCACTACTACAAGACTAGTGATCAGATGATTACTGTCTATGGTGAAGTGGCAAGTAACTCAAAAATTTAAAAACACTCCAACTTTCAAAACTGTTACCCAAAGGTGCCCAATGTCGCCACATCAGCTTTAGTTATGTCAGATTTGCAGACTGCAGTTGCCAGGCCCAGCGATGTTCACATTTACTGACCTTCTAGTGGAGTTGTGCTCGCCCTTTATGTGACAGCCTGACAGTGCTGATGCCATATGAAGGGTAAACAGGCAGGGCGAGTTCAGCCCTTCTTTTCCTTTCTGACATGATATGTAATGTATCCCTAATACAGGAGACTCTCCTCAAACCACCGGTGTTCCTTACTCCATGTTGCTGCCTTCTGTGTGTTGTACTTCCAGATGAGCAGTCATCAGTTGTCCACTCACATGCACACACAGCCACTCCTATGACTACTGAGCCAGGGCCAAGTCACAGGCTAGTTAGACTGAGTTGCTGGGTTCCCAATCATGTCCCCATTTTCTTGTTGAAGTATTTAGTTTAAAGTAACATCTGGGATCCACTGTCCTCATTCCTTTCATAATTGTAAACGCTTGAATCGGGTCACTGCGGTGGACTGGCGCCCTGCCCAGGATTTGTTCCTGCCTTGCGCCCTGTGCTGGCTGGGATTGGCTCCAGCTGACCCCCGTGACCCTGTGTTAGGATATAGCAAGTTGGACAATGACTGACTGACTGAATCAGGTCACCTGTTAACTTCCATTAGCTTCATCTCCTTTATTGTGTGTCCTCATAGCTCAGTCCAGCTGCTCTACTTTGGACCTTCAATGGCACTGCTTTGTCTTTTTTGTAATATGGAGATCCAAACTACACCCAGTACTCCAGGTGAGCCCTCACCGGTGCCTTAGAAAGCTTAAGCATAACCTCCTTTGACTAGTGCCCTGCACATCAGGATGCTATACTGTATAACCTAACATCCCATTAGCTTTCTTGATTGCTTCTGCTGCAGGACAGACTGGCATTGCCACACAAGACTTTGCTAAAAAGCAAAGTGCCAAACACTCCTAATTCCAGCTCAAGTGTCAGTTTTTTTGTGTCTCTTTGGACTGAAGCCATTGCGTCATATCTGATAAAAATGACCAATCCCTGACCAAGTGGCATCCCAGAGATGTTTTCATGTGGTATCAGTTCAAACATCCATCCAGCTCAAAGAGCCACATCTCAATGACTGGCAACCATGATGGACAAAACTCTGCACCAATAGTCAACCAAAAAACAAATGGGCTTATGTACACGTAAGCAACTAATAGCAAGATGTCCACTGCTTCCTATAAACACCACTGCACAGCCCAGTCTGAGCTGTCTCTATCAAACTCACTGCTCAGCCTGGCAGTAACTTCTGCTCTCTGTAGCAGATACCCCATTGCCAAGGGTGTGTCCATAACCAAGACTGGAGCTGCCAAAAGGCAGCAGAGTGCTGGACTGGAGGAGTGGAAGGCGTGTATGTAGATTTATACATCGCTAAGGAAAGCAAGTTCACGAGCAAGAGAGAGACCAAGCTAAAAAGAAAGCATTTGACCTGCTGAAGATGGGAGTTGACTGATCAGCGGCTGCCTAGCAGGTGTACACTGTGTGTGTGTGTGTGTGTGTGTGTGTGTAAAAATCACAAAGGGAAAACTGCAGTACTGGCCACAACCAGAAGGTGTGACCAGGGTGAACAAAGAAAGGAAAGCGTGGTGAAGATCCTTCTACATGGGCTGGAGAAGGCCAAGCCGGAAGGGAACGACGTGCTGATTACACTGAGCTGTAAATACACCAACTCGGATTGTAGTAGTTGGGATAAAGTCAGCTAATGTGTTAGGGTCTTGGTGTCACAGTAAACGAGAAGTAGTAGCTTTTGTGAAGGACACGGCTTTAATTTTCATCCTAAATTCAGTAGGAAATTCTGGAGCAGCATCACACACACACACACACACATAGAGAAACTGCAGGGGTAACCCAGTGTAGATTAGCTGTGAGCAAATGAACGTCACCACCGTGGTGTAGATCCTTGAAGCTTCAAAACTAGCTAAAAAATTGAATTCATGTGGTCAAGATAGAAACTTAAGTCATGCGCCTTTTTATATAGGACACTAAGCTGTCATCATTTTATTATTTAGTGATGGTACTTTTGTGTGTGCGTATATGTATGTATGTATGTAGTGTGTAGACATCAAAATCCTCCCATACACTTTATTAATATGGCACCCTTGTCTGGGCATCCTACTCATTTTTTCTTTTCTTTTTTTCCTCCCGTCACTTGTAAACCTTCTCAGATGATTCTGCACTTACAGGGTGTACTGATAAAAGGGATGAGACAGAGGAGGGGAGTCAGGGGGAGAAGTTTGAGAGTTCTCTGCAATTTAACGTCAGCAAACTTAAGCAACTGGTTATTGACTTTTGCCACACCACACAGCCTCTATGTCTGGTCACTATTCAAGGAGTGGATGTGGAGGTGGTCCACTCCTACAAGTACTTGGGGGTCCAAATCTATGACAAGTTGGACTGGCCTTGTAACACTGAGGAACTAGAGAAGAACAGGCAGCCCTCTTTTCTTAGAAGACTGCATTTCTTTCATGTGAGTAGTGACATCCTTCTCATCTACATCTCTGTGATGGCCAGTGTGGTGTGCTGGGCTGGTCACCTCACCTCAAGTGAGGCCCACTGAATCAACAAGCTAATTAAAAGGGCAGCTTCAGTTTTGGGAGGCACTCTGGACACCCTGAAGGTTGTAGAGGAGGAGAGAATGAAAACAAAACTGTGTGCCATTATGAACTAAGGACTTCAGCCAACGAGGCATACAGTAGAAGTATGCCAAGAAATGCAATTTGGGGTCCTTTATACATCAGCAATACACCTGTTTAGTGCCTCACTGGGGCTGCCAAGTCAGAGGTTTTCTTTCTTTTTGAATTTTCTTCATTTTTAGCCATTCCTAAGTGTGAATGTGTGTATTTATTTATTTAAAGAACTTCTGTAAAAGGCCAAATTTCACCTAGGGACAAATCAATGACAATTTTACTGCCCTTCCGCCTTGATTGGTATCATCTGCCACCTTGCTAAGGGTAGATTTCACACAAGTAGTAAAGTTTTTCTTCATTCAAAAAGTACAGACACGTGGAGTAAGTGACCAAGTGGTGAGGTGGCCAGCCAGAATTGTGGTGTTGTTTTAGGTGGTCAAGGCAAACAGGACGGACAAGCTTGTTGGGCTGAATGGCCTGTCCTTGTCATGGCTGTCGTAATGTTCTAACTGTGGTGGGTGAGTTGACCATTTCTTAGAATAGCTGGACGGCACCTCCAAAGTGTTGCTTACGGAGTTCTCCAAAGGCCTTTGGTTGTGTTGTTTTTGTCTGTTGCTTGCTTTTTTTTTTTTTTTTTTTTGCCGCATACCATTTATCTCTTATTTCATTATAATTTTAAGAATTCCTTCTGTATGCTTTGAAATCACTTCACACATGATATATCATTTCACTTGTCTTCATGTCTACTTATGCAGGTTATCAAGTGTTTTGGACCCAAAACCCCTCATTTTAGATCATTTCTGGATCATATTTAAAGTTAAAATAATATCAACTATAATTATATCATAGTTATACCTGCATTGTTATCACTCTTTAATATTGTTATTATCAGTATGCTGCTGCTGGGGTATGTGAATTTCCCTTTGGGATTAACAAAGTATCCTATCTATCTATCTATCTATCTATCTATCTATCTATCTATCTATCTATCTATCTATCTATCTATCTATCTATCTATCTATCTATCTATCTATCTATCTATCTATCTATCTATCTATCTATCTATCTATCTATCTATCTATCTATCTATCTATCTATCTATCTATCTATCTATCTATCTATCTATCTATCTATCTATCTATCTATCTATCTATCTATCTATCTATCTATCTATCTATCTATCTATCTATCTATCTATCTATCTATCTATCTATCTATCTATCTATCTATCTATCTATCTATCTATCTATCTATCTATCTATCTATCTATCTATCTATCTATCTATCTATCTATCTATCTATCTATCTATCTATCTATCTATCTATCTATCTATCTATCTATCTATCTATCTATCTATCTATCTATCTATCTATCTATCTATCTATCTATCTATCTATCTATCTATCTATCTATCTATCTATCTATCTATCTATCTATCTATCTATCATGACACCTTTATGATGAAGAGTAAACCCATAGGTGTCTTCAGCAGAAGAATTTGAAGATGTGCAGGCCACATTAACCGGGCCCCAGAGACTCCCACCCTAATGGGATATGAGGGGGTCACAAAACTTCAAAGAAAGGGGGGTCGTGTACTGTCCTCTTATTATTTCGAGGTTGCTGATCATGAATATGATCACGTTTTTAATATTCTGTACCGGTGGTCCTAGCCACAGGTTCAGAATGACAAATTTCATACATATGCATGTGGCATATTAATTTGAGACTATTTCAAGGTCAATGATTATGAATGTTAAGGGTATTTCTGATATTTGATCCTTTACTGACCCTCTATGGACCTGCATCAGAGTGTGATAAATGACAAATATCTAATAAAATCGAGAATATTTAGACTTTAAACATTTCAACTGAAGCACACATTTCAAATATTTGATGTGACTCTTGTTATGTACTCATGAACACCCCAAATTAGGCTGGCTTACGCTAATTCCGACTTCTTGTAATGGCGTTTGCCTACACTGTGGTGCGAGTAAGGCTGAATACTTTGTTTTGTAGATATGAAGAATTGAAGAAAATCCTTGTGAGTCGCTACATGTGGTGTCTGTTAGCATCATTGCAGGAAACTTCAGCTCAGGGTCTGTTAGGATCTCCACTTGCTGCTTTGACTGGCCTCTCATTGTTATTTTGCAGCCAGGAAATGCTGGGGTTCAAGTGCTCTTTTTATTTTGTTCGTTTTTCATGTTAACCTTTTAGTTTCTGTAATCTGTTGAGTTCTTTGTGTTTTGTGGGTGGTTCCCTGAGAGGCGGGGCCACCTGCTCGTCACCGTCAAGGGACTGCCCTCAGCCCACTGTCCCTTGCAGTGCGGTGACTTCTCCTGTGTGTTTCTTGTGCTTTTGTAAGGTGTTTGGATATTTTGAACCCTTGCCCTTTCCATTTCAGGCAACTCCTTTTGTGCTCTTTGGGACTTTCATTATCACAGAGTATTCTGTGAAAACACAGTTTTATTTTATAAAGATTCTTTGTCCCCGTGACCCTGTAGTTAGGATATACCGGGTTGGATAATGGATGGATGGAAGATTCTTTGTTGCCCTCCTCATTACTAGCTGGGGTTTGATGGCGTTTCCCTCTCTAGTGGGCATTTTGAGTTTTTCTCGGACTCTGTGCATGGGAACTCTACGGTCGTTACCAGCTCATAAGATGCAGCGTGTTTTGTACCCGATAATTCCTGAACGTGTCTGTAAATTTTTACAAATGCGGCAAAAAACAATGAAGCTTTGGTGTTTAACGGCACCTTAGTGAACACTCAAACAAACTGTGCTGGTCATTAATAAGCAAACAAAGCAGGAAGTCAATCAGTCTTTATTGAATAGAGTGCCATGTCTATCGAGTAAGTACCATCAGAAGCAAACAGTATTACAATATAAAATGACAAAGCATGTACCTTCATACAAAAATAAAAATCAGAAAAATATGAAACTGGAAAAAACGTCGAGACTCTGCATAGATTGTTGTGAATTCTGACGTCTGAACAATAAACTGAAGGAGCTCCAGAGGACTGGCACAGGAGAGCTGAAGCAGGACGAATCGGTGCTGGTGTTTGTGGCGTGGACGGCCGCATGTCATGTGTGTCAGCCCGTCTGATGTCCCCTCTAAGGCTGTGATGTCTCTTTGGGCCTCAACTGAAGCAAAGCCTGATGAGCGGAGTGCCGTCCATATGAATGAAGTTCTGTTTAAAGCTATAGTCTTGAATTGACAGGACAGAGAGAAATGCACAATTCATACAGGACGACTTGACCTTTTTTTTTTTTTGTTTTTATTCCTCTGTTGCTCACGGCTCACTTCAGGATGCACCATAATGCTGATGTCACGAGAAGGAGGGCTACAGTCTGGGTTTTTAAGTATGGAGGAACTTTACGAGACCAGGAGAGCAGAGGGCACCACACACTTTATTTCCATAACAGCCCAGTACAGTGAACTCCATTCCAAGGAACAGGTCCAGTGCAGGTGTTTGGAATGAGAATGAGGCTTGTGCTGGATTGGCACCTCACCAGAGCCATTCAGGCGCCACTTCACTGGGCATTTTGTAATGTATGTGAACTCTATTTGAATAGCGTATGTGATACACGGCTGTCCGATGTAAAGTTAGTTAAGTAAGAGAAACAAGCTAAAAACAAAGCAAAGATTCAAACAAATAAGTGCCAAGATAAACCAGTCAGCCCCACTGGATTGGGCAAGGTGCTCCTTCACGTGCATCTAACATGCCAGGATCTTCTTTATCTTTTGGTCTCAGCCAGTGAGCCTTTTTTCCCACAATTCCCCCCAATTCTGGGCTCAGTTTGGCACTTGGATTGGCGTGAATCTCTTTTTCTGGGTCTGTGACTCCTGGGCCAGCAGTCTGTAGTTGGGTCCTCCATAGCAGTCTGAGGCAGCCTGATATCTTTAGTCCTGGCTGGCTTGCCATCACATTGTCAGTTTGGGTGACAGCAGAATGCTGGTTGGTTTCTCGCAGTCCCCTGCCCACACTGGCCATTCTGTCCCTAATGGGTGCTTCTTTTGTTTCTATACTGTACCAACTCCTTGCCCTTTCTGCATTTAGACAGTGTGCTCATCAAATGTTAGGAGCGGACAAACATGACTTTCTTCAACAAGCAATGGAAATCCTTTTGCTGTCATTTATTAAAACAAAACAAAATGAGCTGACCCCTCCAAAGATTTATGTGAAAAGGAAGAGCCCTTAGATGTGGTGAATGCCTGGGGTTCCTCGAGGTGAAATGAAGGAGCTTCCCTCTGGCCCACTGGTCCAGCCTTAACAGCTTTGGCAATGTGAGCCCCAAAATCTCTCCTTGCCAAGAACATCACTGCATCTCCATGACATTCAGGGCTGGCTTATGACTTGGCTCTTCTAAAGTCCAGAATTCTCTCCTGTCCCACTGATAATGTGCCCGTGTTTCCTCCTGGCTTGGTCCAGTTTTGTGTTCTGGTTCACTTTGAGAGTGGGTGTCTCACATCTGCATCAAGAACTATCTGCTGAAGAGGGCACCGATTCGGGAGTCTTTGACATTAGAGCAGGCCCCAAACTCTCAATTCCACCATTTTGCTTGATACTTAGTTTGGTGGTCCTCTGATCCATCTAGCCAAAGGGCTGCCATTGTGGCATATCTATCCAAGTTATTCAAGCAGACAAGGTCTTCATTGAGCACTTGAAAGCCAGGCTTGTCTTAATGGTGGACAGACAGACAGACAGACAAGGGTTCACTGGTTCATTGAATGTAGTAGTCGAGCTCCTGGAGACATCTAGTCGCATTCTGTGACCAAATTTCTAAGAGGACAATCAGTCACTCATGTGAAGACGTTACCTTGACACGATGGACTTTGTTCCATTCTGGATTGATGAGCAGCAATTACTGATCATTCTGTAAGAAAACCTCCTGTTTCTTTGTATTCCTCCCTGATTGCAGACTCTGGTGATTGAGGATGTTGTGGTTTGGTATTCAAGTGCAGCAGCTCCGCTGTAATCCGCTGATCCCACACACACATTGTGGTGCGTTTGATTGTCTTGACTGGACCGATGGCGGCACACACTCCCTGCTGGTTCTCTTTCTTGTCTCTTCTTTTTTTGACAACTTTTCAGTGATAACATACTTTTATTTTTTTGTGTGTGTATTTGTCCCATTAGGTGCATTCCTGTGGAGAACTAAGTGAGTGTCAAGTAGGACCGTACAGATGCTGAATAACTTCAAGTTTACTACCAGAATTCCAGAGTGTTTATGTTCTTGCACAAATGACCGACTAGCTGGACGTGCTTCAGTTTACACACTCAAGAGCACGGCATGCTTTAATTGTCAACTGCTCTTTTATAATGTGCTTCTTAATGAAACGCATAAAGGTGCTAATCACGAAAGGTGCAAATCAAGTGATGATCATCTGATAACAAACAGAGACCTCCCCAGGTCAGAGCCCAAGTCCTCAAGGCTTCAAAGAGTCCTTATTACACATGGTGGCCCAAACAGAATGGGCCAAGGTGGACCAAGCAAAGCGTGTTGCTCAGCTTAAGCCACAACTGCAAAAATTACATCCACTGCTTGCCCATCTTGCCTCTTAATCTGGGGTGGGGGGTGGAGGGGGGAGTCATAAAGTTGGGTTGGCTGAAGCTCAGGCACGTGTTACTTGGTGAAGGCCACAGACGGTTTCTGTCGGGATTGGGAGGCAGATGATTAGGCAGATGTAGCTTCTGTGGTGGAAGTGTTGGCTTCATCTCACTAGGCTAGGACTTCACCGTGTCAATAGGCTAAGGATTTGTAAAAGAACAAAGACTACGTTAGAACAAAGATGAACAGATGAGCATTTACCTGCCTGTCTGGGGGTTTATGTTGACATCAAAGCAATGCGCAGAAGTGAATACAAAGCCAAATAAAATGTCAGGCTATATCACTAAAACCATCAAATATAAATCAAGGGATGGTATGCTCAGAATGGATAATACACTAGTGAAACCACATCTGGAGTACCGTGAGCAGTGCCGGTCACCACGCGACAAGAAGGACATAGCAGCACTTGAAAGTGTGCTGAGAAGAGCAACCAGGAACATCTCGGGACCTAAGAACATGTCCTACTGGAACCGACTGTTTAGTGTGCGCAGAGGAGACAGTGTGGGGACCTCCTCCAGGTCCTCAAAATCCTCAAAGACCTTGATACATTTGATCCAGCAGAATTGCTTCAGCTTATATGATGAATCACGTATTCGAGGACACAAGTGGAAATGCATTTAGGACTGAAGCCAGCAAGCATTTTTCTATACATGGAGTTGTGGGAACAAAGTACCAAAACATGGACTTGAAACAGAAACTTGAACAACCTTTAAAACATTAGAACATTAGAACACTCTAGACGAGAACTGGCCATTCAGCCCAACAAAGCTCGCCAGTCCTGTCCACTTATTTATTCCAAAAAAACATCAA
Source organism: Erpetoichthys calabaricus (assembly GCF_900747795.2). Classification (NCBI taxonomy): domain Eukaryota; kingdom Metazoa; phylum Chordata; class Cladistia; order Polypteriformes; family Polypteridae; genus Erpetoichthys; species Erpetoichthys calabaricus. The sequence continues at coordinate 757,762 of NC_041406.2, forward strand.
GTCGAGTTTTGAAAGTCCCCAATGTCTTACTGTCTACCACACTACTTGGTAACTTATTCCAAGTGTCTATCATTCTTTGAGTAAAGAAAAACTTCCTAATGTTTGTGTGAAATTTCCCCTTCACAAGTTTCCAGCTGTGTCCCCGTGTTCTTGACGAACTCATTTTAAAATCACCGTCTCGATCCACTGGACTAATACACTTCATCATGTTAAACACTTCAATCATGTCACCTCTTAATCTTCTTTTGCTTAAACTGTAAAGGCTCAGCTCTTTTAATCTTTCCTCATAACTCCCCTCCTGTAGCTCTGGAATCAGCCTAGTCAATACCACCTGGGGTGGGGGGGGGGTGGTAAACGTTAACATTATACAAAGTTATTGTCTGTCTGTATACCTGCATTGTTATTACTCTTTAATTTAATATTGTTTGTATCAGTATGCTGCTGCTGGAGTATGGGAATTTCCCCTTGGGATTAATAAAGTACTGTATCTAGCTATCTATCTAGTCGCTCTTTTCTGGACCTTTTCTTGTGCTGCTATGTCCTTCTTGTAGCCTGGAGACCAAAACTGCACCCAGTACTCAAGATGAGGCCTCACCAGTGTGTTATAAAGGTTGAGCAGAACCTCCTGTGACTTATACTCCACACATCAAGGCGCTATATAACCTAACATTCTGTTTGCCTTCTTAATGGCTTCTGGAAGTCGATAGCTTAGAGTCCACTATGACTCCTAAATCTTTCTCATAAGGTGTTCTCTCGATTTTCCGACCACCCATGGTGTATTCAAACCTCACATTTTTCCTTCCTATGTGTAATTCTTTACATTTACTGACATTAAATTTCATCTGCCACAAATCTGCGCAAGCCTGTCTGCTATCCAAGTCCTTCTGTGATGATATAACGGATTCCAAATTATCTACTAATCCACCTATCTTGGTATCATCTACAAACTTAATCAGCTTGTTACTTATATTCCTATCTAAATCATTTATATATATTAAAAATAGCAGCAGCCCTAGCACTGCCCCCTGCTGGTCACCACTCTTATCATCGGCCAGTTCTGATGAGGTTCCTCACCATCACCCTCTGCTTCCTGTGTCTGAGCCAATTCTGCACCCATCTAGAAACATCACCCTGAACTCCCACTTCTTTTAGTTTGATGCCCAACCTCTCATGTGGTACCTTATCAAATGCTTTCTGAAAGTCCAGATAAATAATATCATCTGCTCCACTTTGATCATATCCTTTTGTTGCCTCCTCATAGGAAGGACTTGGAGGAGACTTGGGGACAGCTTAGCTAGTAGGTAAAGAAACAAGTGACACATGGACTGGAGTGGTCTTCTCTGGTTTGTCAGATTTGTCTGTTGTACCACCAATAGGTTAATAATACTATTCAGCTGTTTGGTTTTATTTAGATTTTTGTATTTTTAGCAGGGACTGTCTTTGCAGGTCAGTGTGTTGCCACAGTGGTTAGCGTTGCTGCCTCACTACCCCAAGTGTCTTGGTTCAAATCCCAGCGCAGTCGTTATCTCTTTATACCTCTATGACTAGATGTGTGTTGGTGGTAATGTGCGTGAGAGAGTGTGTCACAGAGTTTATTTCTGACTTGTGCTAACTTGATGGGTTCCAAATTTCCCTCTCCATAGCTCTTAATGTGGAACTTGTGAAATCTGGTAAAGGTTAACCTTGCCAAATATCCACATCCTCAACCTACAGGAATCTCTCGGACAAGGCCTGGTGTATAGAAATAGCACCGATTTCGCAGGTAAAACATCCTCTCAAGATTCTAGAGTGAAAAGACAATCTAGAAGACTGTTAGTCTGGAAATGCAGACAAAGCCATGTTAGGAGATGCCAGTCCACTACACTCAAGTGACAACACCCATAAAATGATCTAAAGTAATCTTCTAAGATTAGCCAGAATCACTTCATGAACCTTCACAAACTTTGAAAGAACCCCCTGCACCACATCCAAGGATGTGTTTGGTTAAAGTCACCCATTGCAAGTGTGACAGTCTTATTCACGTGAGAGGAACACAGGGTGTGATGGTACAGTGAGAAGGACATCAACTGACAAATGGTAGTTTTCTGGAGACTTTGGTTCTTTTGGATGGCCAAGTCGAGTGGGCACCTTTCAGTAGGTTGTACCAATTGGCACTGTACTTACTGTACACCAGGATCTACACTTCACCACAACACCGAGCCATATCCAGACTGGACTCCCTTAATCAATTTTTAAAATAAGAAACACACAGAGTTAAGGAAACATCAGAAGTGTAACTGACAGGCAAACACAACCAAATATGCAACAAGAAATCTGAATCTGCACCACAGCTCTTTGTAAAGGCGTTATTTATAAGTGTCAACGCACCCTAATTACATCACCGTGTAACCTACGGGTCACATGAGACCCCTCATCTTAAGAGGGCTGAATATTTTCACAGCAATACTTTGTATGTAAATCCCTGTCCCACATTATCCCCTTTCCTCAACCCCAGTAAGTGTTTGGAGAAAGTAAAACAATCAAACATCCAAAGAGATTAAAAAGAAAGGAGTTGTATATTAAATTGTAAAAAACAAACACACGTCCTGCACAGCAATTCCATTTGTAAACAGATACAAAAATAAATAAACAGAAGCCCAGCGACCCAACCCAACAATACTTCTCTCAGTTATTCTCACGACATTAGACCCAAACAGCCCCCATAACCGTACACTATAAGAGACTCTGATTAAATGCAAATGAAAAGTTTATGTCAGTCAAACAGGCATATGGGAACGGCGTACCATCCTAAACTCACTCCACATTAAAAGCTTCACCAGTTTAATAGCGTCAGTCCTGATTCTTGTTTAATCGATTTGCTTCAAGCTGCTTAAGCGCGTCTTATTGTCTCCCTTTTAACAAAACCCTTGGGACAGGCGGCTTGGCAGAGGGAGCGATTGACTGACACCTTCAGATCTCTTGTAGTCTTCTGTCATGCACAACTTCATATGTTCAACCATTAAAAGCTCCAGAGTGACAGACAAGAGAAAGCACTTCTGATGATCTGCCGCTCACAATCCACTTGGATGAAGTCAGTAAGTCAGTCTAAGCCTAACCCTAACCTGGAAACCAGTCCAAAACTGCACAATCAATCCCTAGAGCTCAACAGAAAAGGGGGAAAAAAGAAAAACCACAGCAGATGTTTGTAAAAAGAGATAATAAGGGAGTTGAACTCAAATTCGGTTAAGATGACAATAAAGGTCTAAGCCTGTTCTGTGTTCTTCTGCATACTTGTTGTATCGACATCTAGTGAAACTCATTTAAAAATTTGCAAATGGCGCCATGGGCTTTACTCCTAGCCCTATAATACGTGATCTGTGCCCTCTTAAAGCCCTGCCATATTTAAAGACCCTTCTGTTCTGGGGCTGTCCTCTTGTTGCTTACTCCTTGTCTTTTGTCTCCAAGCCACTTTCTATGATTGTGTCTTTGAATATTCCTCTTCTACCTCATATCTGTCTTCTCTTGGATCTGTCTGCATGTACTGCTGCCCCAAACTAAACGGATGTGATCAGACCTACCACTGTAATCATGGCAGGAAAAAGAAAACAAGTAAATCAAAGGGTCTTGTGACACTCCACGTCAAGGAGCTGTGGCAAAACAATGGGGTGCAGTGTCACAGTGTTACCCAAATTTGTAGTGTAGGTGTGGAGAGAGATGAAATACGAGTGGGCACAGAGCACTTAATGGGGGAATGGTCTAATCCCACGGTTTTCAAACTGTGGTACGCATACCACTGGTGGTACTTCAAGTCATGCCAAGTGGTACTCATGTGGTCCTATATTTTCCATGAATCGATGTTGCTAGAATGCCAATATGTTGCATACAATCATATGTAGTATAAGTGTACTACTGTAAATGCATTGAAGACTCCAAGCTGGCTTTTATTAGCGCGGGCACCCATTTCCTTAATTAGTTTAATATCACTTTAACGTCATAATTATAGTCATTATAGTGACTTTTTCTTCAAAACAACACGGGCGTAAATTAACGATTCATTGACAGTGGTACTGCAGTTTACTGGTCCTCGCGGAGTGGTACTTGTTCAAAAAAGTTTGAAAACCGTGGGTCTAATCAGTTCTACAAGTGTGAGTGAATAATCGGCACCGCCATCCCACATTATGGGCTCTTTGTATCGCTTTGCACAACATCAGTACATTGCAGGATCTAAAATGTCTGAGTCAGGGAGACTGACAGGAGGGAAAACAGAAAAGAGAACAGAGAGAAAAAAACTGTACTAGAACCAGAGCACAAAGAGGGCAGAGCAGTCAAGAGGAAAGGTAGGCGATAGAAGTACCAGGGGGAGATCAAGGGCTCTGGGGAGGGCACTGAGGGCACAGACAGGAGTGACAGCGGTCAATGGTGTTTCACGTCTGCTGATTAATGGAGGGAGCAGTGAACACAGACTTGTTGGGGAGTTGTGAATTTATCTTTGGGTTTCAACTGTTTGTTTAATTTTTCCCACACTTCACTATTGGTTTTATGGCTATACTAGAGGGCTCTGCCCCCTGCACGCTTTGCTCGCCAACACCTGGGTGGGCGCTATGCGCTAGCCACTTCGCAGCTCTGCTGCTCACGTGTGGGGAAGCAGATGTACAATTTAAACAGATTGTTATTTTGATGGGAATTGTTACATATGCATAATAGAACTAACTATTTTACATTTCAGTGAGAAATTAACCATAGTAAAAAATAGTAAAACGTAATAAATTGAAAGAAAATTCTATTTCATGTTGTGTTAGAGGTATTCATTGCGTTATACTTTTTTGTTCTGTTTGGCTTTGAAATTAACACGCAAATACTTTTTAAACATACACTTTTACTGTAAAACTTCAGTAAAAACAATATTTGGAATTAACTTATCAATATCGCATTGAATTTTGATTCTGTGTTTGGTGTTTCATCGTGACAACGCAACATATAACTGCCCGTGAGTGAATTTCATTTCTTTCTCTCTAATAAATAAAACGACTTTTTCAAATGTTTGTCCCTGTGATTTGTTAATTGTCTTAGCAAAAGCTATTCTAACGGGAAACTGTAAACGTTTTAATACGAATGGCATATCAAGATCTCCTTTGGTGTCTAATGTTATCCCCTGAAGATGGACTACATTACCTTTCTTGTCGCCTGTTAAAATTTTACATGTTAGAATTGTTCGACCAATTTTGAATACAACTAATCTTGTCCTATTGCATAGCCCATCAATTAGACAACAATTACGCAATAACATTATGATACGTCTTTCTTTCAACAGTAATTCGGCCGGTGGAAGACTCAATGGTGTTAACGGTTGTAGATATTTTTCGTTGTATTGCAAGTTGATGTCTTCATCTTCTGCACCATTACCACCAACTGTTTCAGCAGAGTCTATTGATACGCATTTAACCAATTCGCAGTGTAACCGATCAACAATTTTCACGTTAATTTGTTTGACTTCATTGTTTCTTGGTGCTAGGATTGCCCGTGTGCTCATTTGTTCTGTTGATAACCCATTGGGATGAAATTCTTCAATAGGATTTGGACAGAATACGTCTTCTTCTATTGGGAACTTAAAGTTAGGAAAATGAAAACATTTATAAGAGCTGAGAGCGCAGGAAGTGTGTCTGACAAAAACATTCACACCAATGAGAGGTGAGAGGACCGCGGGCGTGGGCCGTGAACCGGATATGGTTGAGAGGAGGGCGGGAATTGAAAAAAATGTCTTGACAATAGTCACGTCTCGTTTCAAGATTTTCTTTTATAATAGAGAGATTTATTGAATAACTGCACGGTGATAATTTTGCTTTTTTGTCTTTAATAAATATGCACTATAAACTTTTTGTACTTAAACTTCTTGCCTCCTCACTTGGCCTAACCCATGCTTGGTTATGAACTATTAGATGTCCCAAAATAGGTAGGTGCCCACTGGGTGTGGGCACAGGGCATCACAGGCCACATCACACTTCACCTAAACTCCTATTCAGACAGGATCAGTTGTACAGCAGGATGTACAGTAAAGTCGTCATTAATGGAGGACCTCCGTCACTTTTGTTCTGTCTGACTTGCTCATGACTGTGCATTCACGCCTCATTAAAGATTATGGAGCCTCTCATCATCTTTGAAAGCTTTGCAAAAAATAATCCCAGGTTAAACTAGCCATACAAATCAAAATGTTCCTTCATTTGAGCAGTTTGGGCAGGACTAAAATGACAGAGGTCCTTTGGTAAAGGTTACTTTACCTCACCTCCTGCTGTAAAACTAATCCTGTGTGAAGAGGGTTCAAGATGTGCTGCCATACGCAACACAAAATCCAGTTCACACAGTAAGTCTTTTAATGTGTTGACAGGACACATCAGTCACACAATCAAACACTGAATTCATGGTGTCCAAGCAGTTCAGAGTGACGCCAGATGTACTGCACATCTGTTCAAAGTGCTTAGAAAGCAGAAACTGTCCCAAAATTAGATGAGAGGTGCATAAAAGCAGAGGGGTCCACCAGCAGTTGGTACCCAAGGTTAGAGGTGCGCTTATACTTGCCAGGAGCCTTTCGGTTTGAAACGTCCAATTTCTGAGGAGATTTTTTGATTTTGTCCTTGTTTTAAAACATCTGACAGCACAGTAGTAGCACCACCACTTTGGGATCCCGTGCTCCCTGTGCCTTCCACCCCACATCTAAAATAGCCAGTGATTTTCTGTGAGTCTACACTCTGTTTGCTCCTCATATCAGATTTGTGACTTTAAGGCCATGTCTCATTTGAAAAAAAAGAAAAGTTCTTTGTTCAGGTGGTCTTACTCACTAATGACCACACCGGAGAGAGGAGACGAGTGGCAAGTCAATTAGCACGTGCAAAGAAAAAGCTCACAGGAGTCTGGAATTGTCACAATATTGACCACATACACTATTATATAGTGTCTTTTATAGACTCCTTTCCAATCTGACTATTCGTTTTTATTAATAGCTACACAGAACTATCCCTATTTGACAAAGTTGTTCCTGAGCTTTTTCAGGCACGTTTGATGAGCTTGAAGGTAAGGAAGTTTTTCTCACTAATCCTGGCAGTGGCGTGGGGAGACTTGTGGCCTGTTGCTGAGCAAATGGCGGTAAGCATTTCACTGTACTCTGTACACGTAGACGCTCTGAAGTAGGGCTGCACGATTAATCTTTTTTTTCTCATGATAACGATATTTATGACCCACGATCAGTTAATAAATATCGTCGCGATTTTACAGTATAAAGACCAAACTGTTTTTTATGGGCTGCGTTTACGGATTGGAATGCGTCACTATGACGTTACTGCGTCTAGATTGCAAGCGCTTTCTGAAGCAGTAGAAGTTAATAGCAGCAATAACAGTCAGTCAGAATAAATATATGATGGCGGAGCAACGTGAGGAAGGTGCAGAAGTGCGATCGTTAGTTCCTAAAAAGGGGTCATACTCAGTTGTCTGGAACTATTTCGATTTCGAGGAATGTGATGTTGATCAGGTACGAGTCTTGTGCAAACTTTGCTCCTGTTCCGTCCAAACGTCCCAAGGTAACACAACAAACCTCATCAACCACCTTAAAAGCCACCACAAAGTACACTATCAAGAATTTCAACGACCGAAGGCACAAACAGCAACAACAAAAAATTACCAGCCATCCACAACACAGACAACAATATCAGGGACATTGTTCAACGCAATACCATATCTGCCGAGCTCGCAAAGACACCGGGAAATAACAGAGGTGATCACGTACCATATAGCCAAGGATATGTGTCCAATAACCACCGTGAGCAGTGAGGGGTTTAAAAAAATGATCGCAACACTTGATAAAAGATATAGCATTCCCTCACGCAACCATTTTTCCAATGTCGCGCTGCCCTCGCTGTATGCGAAATGCCGAAAAGAAATAGAAAGAGAAATTCTCAGGCTCAGCCTTGAATATTTTGCTGCCACGACCGACTTATGGTCAAGCAGAACTGCGGAACCGTATTTGAGCTTGACAGTTCATTTTATTGACAGCGAGTTTGAGATGAAAAGCAAGCTTTTGCAAACTTCGTTTTTCCCACAAGACCATACAGCGGAGTTTATTGCAGTGGGCCTCAAAGAAGCGATGTCCGCTTGGGGCTTTGTGGAAGAAAGACTTGTGTGCATCACAACGGACAACGCAGCTAATATGATTAGGGCAGCATCTGTGAATAACTGGCCGAGGCTACACTGCTTTGGTCACAGACTTCATTTACCAAAGGAATAAACGTCATTATTAATCGTGATAAAAATTTTGAGCAAAATAATCGTGATAGTCATTTTTTCTGTTATCGTGCAGCCCTACTCTGAAGGCAGACGTAAAATATGCACGTCTGGAGACAACTAGTGACTGGGCAGGAACAACGAGACGCCTCACTGAGTGTCACATTTCTACACCAGTCCAACGCCTCGTGAAGGTAGGGTGGTGATTCTGAACAGCAGATCAGTGGTGCTTTCGTACGACACACAGCAAGCTTCTGATTACGATGAACCGTCTACAGCTGAAACAACCACTTTGAAACATATAAATCTGCGTCGCTTGTGCTGGGGCACAGTGCAGGTTTTAAAAATGCTAACCCTAACATCCTTGAAGAATTACGCGAGGGCTCATGAGAGTCCCACGTGGATGTAATATTGAAGAACAGGAGGGGAGTCCCCATTAGAGAGTCACGTAAATCGTACAAAGAGGCAAGTGGGAATATCTGGGGCTGAGTGAAAAGGATCAACTGGAGCCATGCCCTTCTGATACCAACAGCTACATCTGCTTTACTTAACAACACACCACGCCTGTAAACTTGGACTGTTTTACCCATGTGGTAGAGGCAGCCCTGCACATGTGAATAGGGGGTGTCCTCAGAGCGCCCATGTTAGTTGTACTTCCTACCCAAGACTCTGGCTGGTGCCATCACTTACACTGTTCCCCTCTTTTGCCCTCAGAAATAAAGACTTATGTGTGATGACCAATGATGTCACTTCCTCTTCCATTACAAGCTCCACCCTTCTGGCCCTGGTGGGGGGGGGGGGCGGTTATGTAACACCGGCCTTGCCAGAAGTCATCACTCAGATCAAGACTCGTGACCGACTGAGACACCATGGCATTCTGCACTCTGGCTAGAAGCTTTTTTTTTTTTTCAATTCTGGTTTATTTATTGGCTTTTTCACCTCTGCCAGTAAATTCGGGTCCAGCGGGTGGTGCCCCCTGCACTTACATGACCGTGACATTTTTCAAATGTTATGACATTTACCTGAAAGCTCACCATACAATCAGAAATCGCACAAAGGTTATCATCAGTTTGGTTTTGTGTGTTTTGTATTCTTGGGTCCCTTTTTATGGCCAACCCTGATGAAGGCATCAGAGTCCTGAAAGGCTTTGGCTGGGATGGACAAATCGGGTTGTCTGGTCTTAGTGTGGAGATCATGGCTTTACAGGTTTTGGACATTTTGATTTTTAACACCATGAAGCTGAGGAGAAACTACCTGCTCTGCCTGTGTCTGAGACGTTTGTGAGTAAGTGGAGGCTCTCGTGCTCAAGTAAAATAAAAAGAAAGTGGAGACGGAGTGATTGTCGACTTCTAATATATGATGAATGACCGTTCATTGTGTTAACTGTATATGGGACTGCAGCTCGTTTGGTATAAGTGTGAAGCTTTGTTAGCAGATGTTTTTAGTGCCCATACTAATCTGCCAACTGAACCATGAAATGCATGAAAGCCTGCCAGCTACTGTGGCCAGAAACTCATCATATCTTTGTTGTCCGTGATGTCACAAAACCAACCACCACTAATTCTTTCCTACATCAGAATCTGACAAAGTAGAGAAATGCAAAGCTCTCCATTCAATGGCGAGCCACCGCTTACCTCAGCCGTGCACTGAAGGCCTCTGCTGGTCAAAGCAGGAGATGGTTCTGCAGATCTCGTGGAAGGAATTTGATTTAAACTGCCATTCTTCAGGTGCTCAGCAGAATAGGACTTTGGGCCCAGCCATCCAGGAACGCCGTCTGCAACAGGCAAACACATTCATCATGGGAGGCACAGCGTGAAGAGGTGCTTCTGCATTTGCTCTGTGAAGATGTCCCGTAATGGTCGTTCATTTACTTGTGCCAGTGCAGAGTCAATAGGCACCCTTAATGTGGTTGGGATCAAGTTTTCCCAGTTTCAACATATCAATAGGAATATTTCTATCGGTTTATTACAGAATAATTCCCTCCCAACAACCCCCCATCTTGTGATCTGGCATCCCATTCTGCCACTCACCACCACTGTAAGGACAGAGGAACTTCAATTTGAAATCATTTACTGGTGAAAGTGATCAACTCCCAACAGCTCTGGTTTACCACCAAAATGGGGCTAATTGCTCAATGATCACTTGGTGGTCTTCCACTTCCATAATGTGGCCCTAAACTCTCACTCATGGAGTCACTGAAAAATTAACACAAATATCACAAGAATGTGTGTAATGTTCTATGTATGATAGACAGGACATACAGCCATGCACATCACCGAGCTAGCGAGCATATCATGCGTCTTCTCCCTTTTACTGCACTCATGTGTCCTTCAGTTCTGCACCAGTAGCTGACTGGGTTTTATATACGTTTACATCTCAGCCTCCAGTACCGATGGCAGTGTGGAGTGGTTACTGGAAAAACGAGCAGACGGTGACCTGTAAAGAAATCGCCATAAGTGGACGCTTGCCCTTTAAGTGAGGAGGACCAAAGATTTAAGACAAGGTCCAGTAGTCATACACACACCCCAGCGGAGAGCGGAGAACGGCCACGTGTTAACAAAACTGTCACATGGTGTCTGTGATGAATGAATGTGTGTTGGATTCTTTTTTCACTTTAGCTTATTTCCTCTATGAGTTGTTTTACTTTTATAGTTTGTCCTGCTCCACTGACAGATTGAGGAGATCGTTCCTCCCCCAAACTATGCGACTCTTTAATTCCATCTGGGGGGGTAAACGTTAACATTTAACATTATACATAGTTATTGTCTGTTTTTCACCTGCATTATTATCATTCTTTAATTTAATATTATTTATTGTATCAGTATGCTGCTGCTGAAGAATGTGAATTTCCCAGTGGGATTAATAAAGTGTCTGTCTGTCTGTCTGTCTGTCTGTCTGTCTATCTATCTATCTATCTATCTATCTATCTATCTAAAAATAAAAAATACAGTTGGGGACCTCTTGGTGAAATCCCTTTTAATAGAGAAAAATGAGAAGAAAATATGAAAATGAGATTGGTACTGTCAGTAACAGTGGTCTGAGTGGGACCACAAGAGTGCGGTCGTGTTATATAATGGACACCCCAGAAGGGTGTAAAGGAAGTGACGTTAGTTGGCTTCCTGCCGATCTTTGAGAGTGTGAAGGAAAAGAGAGAAGGAGTTAGCATAAAATTTCATGTGCCCAAGCCTGTTTGTTATCCAAGTCCCTCTGTGATGATTCAGGAGATTCTTGATGATATGTGCCAGTCCACCCAGCTTGGTATCATCTGCAAACTTCACCAGCCTGCTCTTTATATTTCTATCCAAATGATTTACATGCATTCAAAACAGCAACAGCCCCAACACTGACCCCTGTGGGACACCACTCTTAACTGCACCTAAACCTGAGAAGTCACTTGTGTACCCCCCACCACCACCCTAAATGCCCACATGTTTCAGTTTGACCACAGACCTATCTTATCAAACAACTCCTGAAAATCAGCTCCTATGCACCTCTCTGTTCATCTGCTGTCGTTTCTTCCATCATATCAGTGAAGCTCGGCCTTCTCCACCTGCACTCACACTGACTGTTTTTGTCAGGTACCGCTCTATCGTTTTCTTAATAATGCCTTCCATTAGTTTATCTGTGATGCATGTTAAATTCACTGGCCTTCACTTGGATCTGCTTGATCTCCGTTTTATATAACAGGATGATCTCTACTGGCCACCAGTATGAAATGTTTTGTTAGAACCAAAAACATGCATGTTATAGGACAAATCGCTCAGACGCCACTGATGTGGCAAATCATAAAGTGGTGGCGGCCAAAATAGTATCGAAAATAAGGAAAAAATTGAAAACAATAAAATCACTGAACTAACATGTGCACTAAGGGAAGTGGTGTCTTGACTAGAAGATGCAAATAAATTAAAGAATGAATAGATATACATCTCAAATATAAGTGTGTTGATGAGTTAGCAAGATTTTACAGTGACAGGCAAGAAAGGAAAACAACACGGGGCAGGAAGCCGTGACGGGTCTCATGATGAACACGAAGAGCTATTTATGGAGCCCTTATAGGTCAACCTGCAAGGGTTTGCTTCACTCCTCAGTTGATGTGTGGGCAAATGCCAGTGCCTGGTTGCAGTAAGCGGGCACCTAAGAGCAAGCAAAGCACCACAGACTTGCAAAAGACAAAATCGTAGAAACACAAATGACGAGCAGGGTGAGCAAAAGAAACCAAAAAGGAAAGTAAGTTTTGGGGGTTGGGGATGCAAATGGCATACGTCTCTCCTGTCCATACAGGCTACTTGCTGTTACTTATTTATTTAGATTTCTTTGTTCTGCTCAACAGACACCGATAAGTTATGCTGCTGCAGAATGCAATGATATCCTGTCACCATGTAACTCAGTTGGACTAACTATTGGTGTTGTTGAATTGGCACCCAGCTTTGCGTGTTATCTTTGACACCAGCCTGTCTTTGAAAACACACATTACAGAACCATCTTAAAATATTAGAAAATGAAGGAGTTTTATACGTATGGACGATACTGAGAAATGTGTTTGTTTATTTCTAGCAGTGTCATGAGGATGGTGTAATACAATGTTAAGATAAAAATGTGTACATAGGAAAAAAGTTTAGAAACCAGTTGTTGCTCAGGCCCAGTTATGATCCTAACCAGATCAGATAAGAACTTTTACATGAAGTCATTTAGCCCCCAGGTGGATAACAAATCCAATACTGACTGGCTAGCTGGTCAGAGAGAATACAGGTGACAGAGGTGAAAGGCCATTGACAGAATGGAGGCTGGTGACTGAAATGACAGGACCTGAACAGGTCTGTGCTGGCCAGCAGCTGGACTGGGGAGTTGTGCTGGTGAGCTGAATCATTGACACCCCCATTCGTGCAAGTGGGGTGACAAGGATGACCGGAATGGATAAACTGAGGCTAACAAAGGTGCCCAATGTCTCTCTGCATCTCTCTCAGCTGGTAAATTTAGTGCAGACACCATTTTGTCATCCAAGGGCCAGTGCAGACGAGAGATCAATCAACATACTAAGACAGAGAGCCACCTGGTAGTCTAAGTATGATAAACTAATTATTAGCCTGGTCGTACTAATATTACTTTGTCAACACTTCTCTTTTTATTCTGTTTATATATGGGGCACAACTGGAAACCTTAAATTAATCGATGAATGAAAGTGTAACTTTATCTCCCATCTGTTTTAGGCATTCTTCTCTAACTTCCTGTGATGTGATCATTTCTGTCACAGGCAAATCAAATCCACACGTTCACTGCACTGGTGGGTACCCGTTGTTAGGACACCTGATGGTTGTAATGGGCATATCTTTGGAGATTGAGATCTGAGTACTGTGGTGCAATTGATCTAAAATGTCCTCCGGGACAAACTTTGTCTATCTGAGGTGTGGATATAAAAAAGTTTTATTTGCTTGTTAAAAATCTTCATGGTTTTGTTTGTATGTGTTTTGACCTTTTGCTTACTTCCTTAAATTTGTTTCTTGCTTGTTGTTTTGGCCTTTCCTTTGATCTCCTGGTTTTGACCCGTTTTGATTTCACGTCCTTCACCCTGTTAATCCAAATCTCGTCTGCCCTGCACACATAACAGCCTGGAGTTATACGGTAGATTTAAAAGACAGGAGGACTTATTGAACTACAATAGCAGTCCATCCAGACAGAGACAAGGCTACTCAAGAGTAATCACTGAAGGGCTAAACATGGGCTTTGGGGGCATTCTGTTAAAGTCTACGTAGCGGAGTCTAAAATGGGAAAATAGGGTCACCCAAGGACCTCAACATGACAAACCAAGTAAGATTGGCCACTGCATTGTGTTATTCCCAGGGTGTTCATATCGTTCTTTCTGCAGCTGTCAGTTAATTCAAAATGCTGCTGTATGAATCATTACAAGAACTAGAAGTTCCAACTACATAACCCCCATCCTTGAGTCTTCACACCGGCTTCCAGTTACGTTTACGGCTAATTTCAAAGTCCTCTTTCTTGCAAACAAAGCCTTAAGTGCTTGAGGCCCTGTTTATCTATCTGAACCTATCATTACTTACAATCCAGACTGCACCTTAAGATCTGAAGACCCAGGCCTACTGAATCCAAAGTACAATACAAATCCAAATCATATTGTGTCATTTCATTTACTGTTCAATTCTGCTCTGTACTTATAATATTTTTATTTTACTGTTATACTGTATTGAGGATGACTTGTGTTCTGTTCTGTGTATTGTGTTGTATTGACCCCCTTCTTTCTGACACCCACTGCACGCCCAGGTGTCTACCTGGAAAGGGGTCTCTCTATGAACTGCCTTTCCTGAGGTTTCTTCCATTTTTCCCTACAATAGTTTTTTGGGAGTTTTTCCTCGTCTTCTTAGAGAGTCAAGGCTGGGGGGCTGTCAAGAGGCAGGGCCTGTTAAAACCCATTGTGGCACTTCTTGTGTGATTTGGGGCTATACAAAAATAAATTGTATTGTATTAAAGATTCATAAAATAACGGCAGGACGTCAGGTTTTTAGCTCCAGGGCACCAAGGTTGCCTGCTTATATAAGATATGAGGCTGAAGAGTCATGAATTTAGTGTGGCATATGCTAATTAGAGCTGTTGATTGGCTAGGGTTCATAGTATTGTCACATGTACAGAGTACCATTAAATTCTTATAATAATTATGAAGCACTGCTAACCCTGGCCCACTCTGTTTCTCACCATGATGTCCTGCTGTGCCCACATGGTGCCACTGTTCTACTGCCAAGCTGTTTGCCTGCCCATGGAAAGACATCTGACATATAGGGAGCCTTGGAATTGATGGATAGAAAGATTCTGTCGTCATATTAGACGGCCCAGCACAGACACTACAGTAGAATGACCAGCAGGGAGTGGGTGGCCAGTTGGCCGAAGTCTCCAGGACTCTGACTGGGCCTGACTGTGGACCCCCCAGAGGTTTTCTTTCCCTCATTGATGCTGCTGAGTGAGTTTGTGTTCCTCTCCTCTGTTGCCTCAGTCCCACTAGACAGACATTGTGAGCCTTCATTTATGTTAATCAGTATGGAGCTGCTTACGTTTATTGTGTTTAAATTAATTGGAGTCTTTTTGTGTACTCACTGTGTAATTAGAGCTTAATAACGCTTCTGTAGTGCCCATCACTGAGAATGGGCTCACGTGCAAGCACAATTACAGCAACAGGCTGAACTTTTAAGCTGATGTGTCCCAACTAACATATTCTTATGTGTGTTAAATCTAGTGTCCCCTTTTTAACACAAGGCCTACAATGGTGATGACATGCTCTGCAGGGGCACAGGGTAGGGGTTGGCATTCCTAGATGCATTGTCTCTCTTTCTCTAAATTTTAGGGCCCTGGTGGCACCTCAAGACCAGCCACCCTTTGAGCAACCCTGATCCCTCAAGCATAACAAGAGACAGCAATGCAGAGACAAGTCAAAGCAAGCGGGGAAACCTTTTTACATTTGTCGTGCAGACAGCCGTGCAGTGCAGAGCCAGTCAGGGTGGGCATGGGGCGAGCAGGGAGCCTTTATACTTGCTGTGGAAATTGTCCTTCTCCAGACTACTTGCCTACACTGCAACACGCCGTAACTGCAGACATAAAGAAAACAAAACATATGAGAAGCACAGAACCTGATGCAGACCACTGTCGGGGGGTACAGCACACGACAGAAGAGTCACAAGCTTGCTTAGGAGGACACCAGGAGCCTCCTTCTGTGACACTGGGAGGGGTGCAATATACGATAAAGACTCATTTGTGCCTCACTGAGGACAGGCAGCCGGTGACAATTCAGGAGTGCCCTTCTCTTGGAACAGAAGTACAGGTGCAGTGCACCCAGTGACCACTAAGACGCCCTTGACCACTGAAATGAGGACCTTGTCACAGCCATGAAGTGCTGGGGTGGGAGGCGTGGTGAATGTCTGGTCACGCCTGATAGCCACAGCAGGTAAAATGCACAGCAGTCTGGCTAGAGACTTAGCCATATATGGGGCTTGCATAATTGAGCTGGCAGAGGTATGGGCACAGAGTGGCAAGGACCATCAACAGAACATGTCCACCTGGACAGTGAAATGTCAATAGGCACATATTAAATGGTGAAATATGAAGAGCAAATAGCCTTCACGCCACTGGAGTCAGCCATGACATATCCAAAAAGGACCGCTGACTGACACAAAATTCCGTGCTGATGACATTCTGGTCGGTGCCTGTAGGGGGCTCTCTAACAGCAGTTGTACATTTGATCCCCTTGAGGGGAAGCTTCATGGCTTTGCAGTAGTGATGGACATTTTAATTCACTTTAACGGATTTGATTTTTAAGTGACTTCGTTCATTTGTTTCATTTCATTTGTTTGATGCCACAACAGAATCGAGGGGAGGTGGCAGAGAAAAACAAAACACTTTTGGTGCCTTCTTTGAATGACTCGCATTGCAAATACCTAATAAAATAATTCTTACACACTTCTATATAATCTGTACATTAAACATGCTGATAATTCATATCGTATAACATTGTCCTGATTGACAGCACACAGCATGAGTAAAGAGTTAAAATGCATAATGAAAACAAGACGATCTGTTCAAGAATCAGAAGTGAACAAGACTCTACAGCTTGTTTGAAGATAATGATGCAGTGTACAAATCACATGCATGAGAATCATACAACTCATTCTTGGGTAATGATTCAGTTGGAGAGTCCCATGACTCATTTGTAGATTATTATTCAGTTTGTGAATCAAATAAACGAGAACATGTCATTTGTTCTCGGGTAATGATGCAGTGCACAAATGAAATGAATGAGAATTGTCTGAGTCGTTGCAGGGTAATGAGAGCCGTGTGACTTGTTCTCAGGTAAGGATTCAGATTGAAAATCGAATGAATGAAAATCATCCGAGTCATTCCTGAGTAATGATTCAGTTGGAACACCAACTGAACGAGACTCATCTGATTTGTTCGAAGATGATGATTTAGTTCATGAATCCAACGAATGACAGTCTTGCAACTCGCCGACTCGTTGGTGGGTAATGATTCAGTGAGCAAATCAAACAAATGAGAACCACGTCCCGTGTCCTCAATTCAGTTCACAAGTCAAATGAATGAGATCTGTGCTCCTTGTTTGTGGGGAATGACTTGCTTCACAAATAATTGTTAGAATTCAGCACAAAATTTTAATGAGGTTGTGCAACTAATTTGTTAAACGGTGACATGAACGTATTAATTTAATATTATGTTTATGTATTCTTGCTTAAAACACTCCACATTGTACATAACAACAATTTACAGATACAGTGGAACCTCAGGTCACGAGCGTCTCGGACCACGTACAAATCGGGTTACAACCAAAACGTTCGCCAAACTTTTGCATCTGTTCACGACCACACAGTCGGGTGACGAACAAGCCAGTTTCCCTTCCAGTTTGTATGTGTCGATGATTTCCGCATGTGTTCAGTCTCTGCCTGTGCTTTGTTTTCGGTCAGATGTGCGTGCTTTCGCTGTGAACTCTTTGTGCTCTATTTCGTGTGCCTTTGCATTAATTTTGCAATTAACTATGGCCTCTAAGCAAGTGAAGAGTGGTAGAGTTGATGAGAAGAAAGGGTTTGAAGAAAATTGAAATTGAATTAAAGAAAGAAATTATTGAAAAGTATGAGTGTGGCGTTCGTGTTACTGATCATACCGCCGAGTACAAGAAGTCAAAATCTACGATCGACTTTTCTAAAGCAGAAAGAGGCCATTAAAGCAGTTGATGTTGCAAAAGGAGTTACAGTGTTAACCAAGCAGAGGCCTCAAGTGCTGGAAGAGGTGGAAAAACTGCTGCTAGTGTGTCTGAACGAGAAGCAACTTGCAGGGGACAGCGTAAGCGAGGCGATGTCATGCGAGAAAGCCAGGAAGATTCATGGCGATTTGCTGCAACACTAACCTACGAGTGGCTAGTTCTTCCTCCTCACTTCCTTCATGCCAGAACTCGACTCATGTAAGGTTAGTTTTCTTGGTTGTTTATGGTTAGCTTTTGTATAAATTAAGGATTTTTCAAATTTTCATTTTTTTCCCTGTGCTTAAAACTCATTAAAAAAAAAAAGTGTTTACAGCGATCGGTTCGTAAGGCTGTTAGCGTGAACTCCTGCAATGTTAGTTTTCTCTGTTGTTCGATGTTTTTATATTTAGTTTACTATTCGCTGTGCATTCTATGGTATAATTAACTATTTTTGTGCTTAAGAATCATTAAAAAAAATATATTTACATACAGTTTGTACGGTCTGGAACAGATTAATTGTATTTACATACAGTCCTATGGGGGAAATTAGTTTGGGTCACAACCAAATCGGGTTGTGACCAGAGTTTTGGAACGAATTCCGGTCATGACCTGAGGTTCCACTGTATAAAGGTGTTCTTTCTCTATTGTACCAGTGTGGTGAACAAGAGAGCGATTGGTGGCGGAGCTCTTGTTTGTCGGTAATAATTCAGCTCAAATTTGAAAGAATCAGAATAAGTGAAGGAGAATCCTGAATCAGACAAGCGATACTCGCACATGCGATTTCCACATCTACCTGCAAAATGAAAGCTGCTGCTGACGTCATAAGTGTGCCACACGCTTCTGCTGGGCAGCACTGAACGGACTCCTTTTGTGCTCGCAATTTGATTCGTATGGCTGATTGAAAAGAGTCCTTCAAAAAGAATAAATTGTTCACAAATCACCCATCACAGTTCTTACAAGCTGAAATCTGATTGAAAAATTAAATTAATAAACATCAGTCTAACGGTTATGCAGGCTTTATGCAGCAAACACACAGATGAGTTTGTCTACTGGAAGAAACTCGACACTCGGAAGTAACGACGACTGAAGCGCAAACAGCACTTTCTTAGACACCGAGACCTGCAGAATTACAGGTGCACCAGCCATTTCCAGAGATGCCTTCTGCAGGGGCCAGCCGCTGGTACAGCGTGACTTGTGTGTAATTTTAACAAGCGGTGCTTTGTAAGAAGACTGGAAATCAAGAACACAATGAGGAAGGCCACTTATGGTCACAGTAAGAGGGCAGAGAACACAAAGAATAAGAGCCAGTGCAAGGAGCCGATACTGGGCAGCTCTTTAAGGGTGCAACGGCCGTGAGAGGAGCTACCTTAAATACTTCTGACCAGTCAGAAAGAGTCTGTTGTACCCTAGCAACCAGAGACCCCGCTAGCTAAGTGTACGTGAAAGGCCGGTGGACGCTCACCTGGAGGCAGGGTCTTGCTGTGCTGGGACGCCTGGCTGACGTTCTGCTGTAAGATGTTGAGACACTCGCCAAGGCAGCTGAGAGTCGCGGCTGAGGTAGCTTTCAGAAGCAGCAGGTCTTGGTCCAGGGAGGTAAGAGGGCCTCGAGTCGGCAAGGCTTCTATAGAATGGACGAGGCTCTTTTGCTGCCCCTCCGCTTGACTCATTATCTGATAAAGAGAAGCACAGTAAGGCTGTTAGCATCTCCATGTCAATTGTGTACATGAAAGTCAAGATAAGATAGACCGCATAACCTGACAAGTGTGCCTTGCATTTGCACCTCCACATGACGAACTGCCTCATTAAATCCTGGGGTCCCTACAGAGAATAATTCAGCAAAAATCAGGAGCTACAAAGAGACTGCACTTAGTGGGACACAATCAAGGAGATCCGTGGTGAGGTTGAACCTGATCTGCTCTAGCAAAGTGGGCAGAAGGATCAGAAGACAAAGACGTAGCCAAAGAAATGAGACGCAGTCAAAAGCAGAAAATCAGTTGTAACTGGCGCCACAGCCACACCACTAAACCAAAATCAAAAAACACGTCAAAGCACTCATAAAGCTGGAGAAAGCACAAGTGCAGTAAATGGTGTGACCAGCAGGGGGCATAATAGCACCCTGAATCCCAAAACACGATGACACCAAGGCAGTCCTGGACAGGTTTGATCCTCCAGTGCAGCACACAATTACAGTCATTACTTCTCCTCTGTCTTCACCCCTCTCTCCAGTGAGTTTTGTCCTACGGCCTCCTGACTCCAGTCCCTGAGAGAGACAAGACGCCTTCTTTTATGACGGACCTGGCAGGACATCTGGTACCATGGCAGTACACTGTGGATGCATTTCTGGGCCATACGGAAGCTCAGTAAAACATTGAGTATTTCTCTTGGCAGCACCCAGCGACCCCGACAGGGCTACACTTTTAAACTGTAAGTCCCAGGCAGCCCTGTGGGTGACCAAACTGGGAGTATGCTAGAAGAACACTGCCACCTCTTGTTGACCCTGATTTTAAGCCTCCCTAAGTCCATCCATTATTCCTTTTTCCCCCGCTGGGATTGGAACAGAAAAGCGTCCTGGCCAGAATGTATCTCAATCCAGATGATTCTTATGGCCTCATGGCTGTGCAAGGCATTGTAACCCAACCCAGCCAGGATGATGTCCGTCCATCCATTATAGCATCTACAATAGATAGACAAGTATCTGCCATCACAGACGATGCTATGTGAGCTAGTGACGTCATGTGACACGATTTACAGGGGCAGGTGGGGTCTTGTATAGCACCTCCCCATACAAGTGATCATTTCTATGCTTTGCTATTTGTCCTCCTGCTGGCATGTGTGGGCAGAGAAAAAAAACATGGAAGAGAGAGACCACCTGTACACGTCCATGACAAGAGACTTGACAGGTGGGACTTCCAGTTAGTAGGCGTCACTTCTTGGATTGAAAAGAAACTTGGATGAATTGTTCTGTTTTCAAAATGCTAGGAGGAAGAACAACAACAACAAGCAGAGAGAAGAAATAAAAGAATCGGAACAAAACGGACCAGCAGCCACCGACTTGTGGACCCTCCAGTGGTGAACAGAATGGGTGGGCTGTGCTCATTTCAGGTTTTAGCCAAGTGAAGGACTGAGTTTCACTCATCAGTACTAATCAGTGAGTGTGTCAAACTTAATGACTGCTGTTGCTGATCTCAGCACTGTGAGGAGGTCCGATTACACAACGACGGGTGGCAGAGGATGACAAATTACACGACTGCCTCATGGCTTTTCATCACACTTTCAGATTTGCCTGCACGCCAACAGCCAGTTAACACGCAGAGCAGTGTCCTGTACAAAGGCTTTCCAGGTATGGCGAGTTCAGCCTCTCATTTTCTTTTCCCATTTTGTTGTGGTGCGGCCAACACGAGACATCTCTCCTTTTCATGTGGTTCAAACCCCCCGCTTTCATTCGCTCCATTACACTTCCACCCGAGCACTCCTTGGCTCTCCGCTCTCACACACACAGATTCAGTCAGGGCGAGTCGCAGACCAGTGTGACCGAGTCACTGGGGGCTTCGCCTAGAAAGGAAGGGCCTGAAGGTACAGAAACGCAGAGGGCCGAGGACAGAGCCGTGAGGAGCTCCTTGTCTTTCTGCTGCTAAGATGGACCTCCTGTTGCTATCAGTTTCATTACTGATCAGTGACCTGCTCTGTAAGATGAGGCCTGGACCCTAAGCCCACCACCCTGCCCAAACCCTGTCACCATATGACAGTCAACAGTAACGACATCCCTTTCACGAATCACAAGATTTGATCGGCTTAATCCTATAGCGACACTCTCTTCATAGACAGCACGTGATACGGAGAGCAGGCAAAAGTGAAACAAAGGGCAGTGCCACACAAGACGGTAGGTGACAGACCAGAGGTGACAAACAGTGGACAGCGCATGATAGCTGACACACAGCAATCCGTAGACCACAGACGGTAAACGACAAAGGAACACTGAGAAATATAGGTGCAGAGGTTTGTGTTGTGAACTGATGATGACATCAATAACAGCTCATGTGGACGTGTCATCTGAATAATGACAGGCTGATGGACAGAACTTTATATGTCCTGTGGAGACTGGCCCTGACACAGACAGGCGGACACCGATGGTTCGAGCACCAGCACACGTTTATTTACAATCGCCATACTTTCAAGTACGCACACAAGCCAGTGCCCCAGCACCAATCCCCCTCAGTCCAGACCTCTTTCTAATGCCTCTGTCTTCTGGTCCGCCTTCACTCCACTCCTCTCCTCCAAGCTCCGTCCGTTTCTCTCCCGACTCCAGCCCTCTGATTGTAGGGAGGCGGCCCCTTGTATTTCCACCCAGATGTGCTCCAGATGCTTGATGATGTTCTTCCGGCAGCACTTCCTGGTGTGGCAGAAGTGCTGCCCTTGCACCCAGAAGCACTCTGGGCATTCCTGGAAGGTCCTTCCTCCACCTTCCCAGGTGTGGCAGAAGTGCCGATCTCCTGGGCTCCATGATGCTCGGGGTGCCGCCTGGCGGTGGCCACAGGCCCCAGTGGGCTTGAGCCTCCTTGCACCTTCCCCGTGGTCCCCTCAACATCCTGGGAGGTTGCCCCCTCGTGGCCCGGGGGACATATAAGCCACCTCCCAGTCCTTCCAGGTGTCCCGGCTGGGTCTGACCCCCAGCCTCCTGTGACAGTCCCAATTGAAAATGATGCTTTTGCAGAAACTCAAGAAATAATATGACAAACAACGAACCCCCTCAAACACACACAAAGTTACAAAAAAGAAGAAGAGCTTCTGGCTTGGCTGAAAGTAAGAGAGCAGTTGGGATGGAGGACCACCAGTCGTCTTTCTTGACACACTTCTGCTGAATAATTTGTTGGTTGAGTTGGTGTGTCACAGAGGGGATGTGCGGCATTTGGTCTCCAGTCTCTCCTCCAGGGGGTCCAGAGTGTGTCCTATAACTGAGCCAGCCCTTATAATTAGCGTGTTGATTGGGTGGTCCTCTCTTGAAGTGATGCGACTGGTTGAGAACACCACACTGGCCATCACAGAGTTACAGGACACGTAAAGGACGTCCCTACCCAGGAACAATCAATGAGTCTACTCTGCCCGCTCTTCTATCGTTTCTCTGTGGTGTCAGATCAGTCCAGCCTGTCGCTGATGTGGACCCCAAGTGTCTATAGCAGTGTCGCCCCTGACTGTTGACTGGCTGTTTGAGTTGAGCTCTCCACTGAACTTTTCTCCCCTGCCTCGTCCCCCTTGTCGACGAGACCTTATCTGACCTGCTGTTAGATTTCTAGTCTGAGATGTCAATAGAGAAGGTGACAGGCCTGTTCCTTGTGGTGCTCCAGTGTTCCCCAGACACTCCTTGAGTCTCCCTGACAGAGAGTCCATTATCAGGTCCCCACAGGCTCATCCACCTGCATATCCCTGAGCTGAGCCCTCATCTCGGATGCCTGGATGGCACTGAAGGCACTGGAGACATCAAACACCTCATCCTCAGACCGCTGCCAGCGCTGCCCAGCCTTGTGGGGCAGACAGATGATTGCCTCCTCCACTCCAATCTTTGTCTGAGCGGCAAACTGCAGTGGTCTACCATGAGGTGAGTCCTATAGTCCTGGACCAGCTCCTCAAAGGGCTTCATGATGTGTCACACCGGGGCCACTGGTCTGCAGTCATGAGGTGAAGAAGCTGCCTTACAATCAGGATCTCCTTCACAGCGCCGGCTCTTTCTGGAGCTTTAGTGACACAAATTTAGTTACCTGTCATCTCAGCCTTGTAGACTTCCTCTTTAGTTTGCTCTGTTCCTACCACCCAACCATCTCTCTATCCATTTCTAGTATGTGACAATAATAAAATTCTAAATGGCCCTGTAACTCCCTCACTTATCCAGTTCAGAATAGAGAGAAGCAGGTGTCTGTCCCAAAAGCGGGTGCAGGATGGGAAAGAACACTGGATTTTGTCCCAGTCTGTCACTCTGCACACCAGTGCAATTTAGTGGCACACCAGTTCATCCGACCTTCATCAGGGAAGAGAAACTCCATTGAAATGAGACAAAACTGTTAAGGCAGTATGCACCACCTTAAAGAGCTGAGCTAGGAGAAGTGCAAAAAACCAAAAAAACAAAGTCAGCAAATATTTGGAAATCAGGAAGTTGACCAGCAAATAAAGCGCCTCTCAGCATCCTGCTGCCCGTGAAGAGAGCGCTCCCCACGGGTCTCGAGATCTGCCAGTAATGGAAATCAGCAGCTTGGGGCCTCTGAAATGGTCAATAAGACATCTGGAATTGCTTGGAAACAAAGTGTCCTTGGCAGCCGCCTCGGCCTCTTTGAATTACGAGCAAAGCCGAGGCTGACGGCGGAGACACCTCCGCACAACACAATTCTTGGTGGCACTTTAATAATCTCCGAAAAGAAATTTATAAGCAAGCGGTGAAGAAAGGAACAACATGAAAACTCGGGAATCGCAAACACAAAAACTGCTGAGTGGAGGCGAGTCAGCCATGTGCAGCAGGACAGCCAGCGTGAAGGCCGACGCAGCCAAGATTTACTGAGGCGAGAAACTGAAAGATGAAGGTGTAATGGGGGGGGGCCAAAGGCAAACGTGCACAATATGGTAAACAGCATTCCTGACCACCAATCACTTATATAGTGCCTTTCAGCCTCTGTTAGAAAAGGTGCACTGTCTATCTATTATATAATCTATCTGTGATGCCTTTCAAACTCTAGTTTCCAACCATGTAGTGCCTTTCAGTATCTATTTCTGTTATATAATACTTCACATCATTTCTAATATATAGTGCCTTTCAATGTCTCTCTTTCCAATGGATAGTGTGCCTCTTCTATCTCACTGTTATACAGACAGCTTGTCACATTTATCTCTAGTTCTATCTAATATACGGCAGCTTCAGCGTTTGTCTCCCTATCATATAGCGCCTGCAGGAGAGCTGAGACAGAGACACGTGTATCGTAGACACGGGGAGACCCGGCCAGGATTTCATCTGAGAATGGAGATCTGCTGACCTAACACTGTGCCAGCGTGCC
This sequence comes from Erpetoichthys calabaricus, assembly GCF_900747795.2. Taxonomy (NCBI): domain Eukaryota; kingdom Metazoa; phylum Chordata; class Cladistia; order Polypteriformes; family Polypteridae; genus Erpetoichthys; species Erpetoichthys calabaricus. Next base: position 782,791 of record NC_041406.2, read on the forward strand.
ACCCACTGTGCTCATTAGAGGACATGCTGCAGTGGCTTCACTAGGATGTCATCCTCAGGTGGGCACCTGGATAGGCAGGGAGGGCAAGGACATACTGGCATCAGCAGATTATGTAGGTTCCTGCTTTTTATTAGGAGGGCAGACAGCCCCTTTCAGATGGCATTGCCCACCCCAGTCACCTGTAGCCACACCCCTGACACACAGGTGCCAAAACTCAAGTCTGGTTGGTTTTCAGTTTTTGTCGTGCGTTGTCCTAACATGTCATACAATCAGTAACTCAGGGGGTGACGCACTTGAGAAATAATTCACAAACACGACTGACGCCTGTCTTTCTGTGTCAAAGACGCTATTGTGGCAGACGCCCGGGACACATGCCTGGCCGGGATGCCCCTTTGACACTGGATCTGGGGGAGCAGCCATGGGATGCACATTACATCCCGCGGAACTCTTGGCAGCAGCCCCCCTGAGTTGCATTGGGTTACATCGGTGCCCATCCCTGTTGGGCTCTGTGGCCGCCAGGGGGCGCTGCACGGCTTCCTGAGCCCATGTGGGCGGTTTTTCCACCACACCCAGAAGTGCAGCTGGAAATCCGTCATCAAACACCTGGAGCACCTCTGGGCGGACTGTAAAGGGAGCCAGAGTCGGAGCAGTGGTGGTGAAGACCAGTGTGTTTTGGGTTTGCTTTTGGTGACTTGTTTGTGTTTATAGGACTGTGTTGTGTCTGTGGGTACGGGGAAGACGAAGAAAAATAAGAAGTTTATTTATTTTACGTGTGCCTCGCGGTGTCAGTTTTGTGTCGGGTCGGCGCTCATATAGCGCCTTTGTTACAATATATAAGCTCTGACTGACTCAAGTCTATACATATACAGTACAGCCAGTGACACCGACAGCCATGTGGGCCGTCCTTGTGGACCTCACTGCCACGTCTGCAGTCCAACTTAAACATCCACTGCTTTGGGTGGGATGAGCCAGGACACTTAGTCAATCGCCCATCAGCTCTTCATCTGAATAAAGGACCCACTTATTAGGGCCATCTTCATCTTGTATCTTGTAGAAGGACAGCAAGATTTTGAGATGAAGTGCAGCCGTGCCCTCTAAACACCATTAGTCTGAGCGGGACATGAAACACAAGTGTGGGTATAAACGTGTGCCAGCAGGGGGCAGTACATTATAACAGAAACCAGTGCTCTGTGGATGCCAGCCTAAAGAAAGCATGGTGCCCATCAGCAAATACTCGAGGGCACCAGCAAGTAGCAGAGAACAGCAAAGGCATGAGACACGGGACACTAGTAGACGGGCAGAGCAGGGCTGTAGAGGGCACATCACCTGGCAGTCACAGCCAGGGTAGCAGCTAAGCTGGCCCTGTTGTCCAATCACTCAGGGTCCATGCAGTGCATGAGGGGCACGCGTATTAAACTGAGTGGACTTCAGCACACTCCAACACCACCAATGGTTATCTCGTTTCTCCCGTTTCCAAAACCTTTGAAGTTTTATGTGCTAACACAAGGCAGGGCCTCAGGGTGAAGGTGCCCCGTGTTCAAAGAGGGGCCACCAAAAATCAGCCTGACAGCACCTCCTGACCCCCCACAAGGGGGTGCTTTTGAGCTAAAATGCAGCGCACAACATGGAGGGCAGAAGACCAATGACAGCCCAATGGAGACCCTGCCACCCCGGGGCCAGTGTGGCCTGTCATCTGTTTCATAGCACCTTTCAGGTCTGTCTGTCCTCCTATCTGTTATGCAGAAAGCTCCTTCATTACCTACGGTGCCTGTCTGTCTATCATATAGCGCCTTTCCTATCGATCTGTGTACCTCTTATATAGCACCTTTCATATGTCCCTGTCCCCTTCATTTCATCCATTACATAGTGTCCTTTATATCTGCCTTTCTATCCATAGAGCGCCTTTATCATAAACTGCTTTTCATGTCTATCTGTCAATAAATATAGTGCCTTTCATGTCCAGTATATCTGTCTATATAGTGCCTTTATATGTACCATACTGTGCTTTTCACACTTACCTATCCTTTATAGATATGAATAGCACTATATGATAGAGTTACTTTATATAGATATTTCAACATTTAGGGGTAAACTCCCCCCAAAATCTTTAAAACGCTTTGACTGATTTGACAGAAATTTGGTGACATTGTAGAAAAAAGAAAATTACTCGCCCCGAGTTTTTTTTTTTTTTTTTTTTAATTTGTTCATTTATTCATATTCTGCTAACATTCCTGCTGTGTGCTGAAGGCGGGCTTCATGCAAATCAGGAATGGAACAGAAGCAGTTGATAGGCTGAATAGCACCACTAACCAATAGGGTGGGCGGATGACGGAAGAAGGGGCGGTGTCTTGGGCAGGAAAAAAGTCATGTGATCACGTTTGGCATGTACAGCGAGGTCTGAAGTGGAAGGAGAAAGTTCAGCAGAGCGCTGTGGCTGAGAGCGAAAACGGAGGAAGAGCAAAGTAGAGGAGGCAAGTGAGGTGTCCTCTGGTCCAAGACAAGCCTGAATGTACACTGCGGCACTGGTGGGTGGGTAAGGGGCTTCAGAGATTTGTGCCCCTGATCATTCAGTCCATCATATACAATACAGCCCCTGATCAATGTTACCCCCACATATGAATGTGTGCGAAAGCCCAAAGGGAACCTCCACTCTTCAGCTTTATATACACATGTAGACCACGCGTGACAATCACAAGGTGGGGGGGGGCTAAGGCCCTGATAGCTGCCGATCCTGCAAACACTTCTGGACTGGCGGTGTCAATTTAAACTCCATTGTAATATACAGTACATTCACATCTATGGACCTCCATAGTCGTTTACATATACTGTATATGCGCGTCACTTACTTTGATTAGGGAAGCCCCCTATCAACGCCCCCTCCACGCACTCTCCTAAACTCTTTACATGTACATTTGCATCTGTAAATTTAAAAGGATGGCCACATACAACTGAAGAAAAACACAAAGAACATCCCGGTGTGAACAGCGTAAAGGAATGAAAACGGTAAATCTCTAATAACGAGAATAATACACACTCAGTTTCCCATAATTCTACTGGTTATTTGTCTCATTTCAAAAGAATAAACTCTCCGGTAAAACTGTGTTTTATATTGGCCAAGGCACAAAGACCAGCAGAAATCGTCCAGGAGTGAAACATTCCTGCTGTTCTCAATCATGTATGGCGTGTGTTCAAGAGCAAGCAGCTCAGGCAACCTGCGAATATAATGATGATGATGATGAGGATGATTTTTATTTCTTATACAACAGACACCTTAATCCAAGGCGACTTACAACATCCACAGCACAGGTAGGTGAAGAGCCCTCCTCAGGGTCACACCGTGTCAGTACCAGGATTTGAACCCACAGCCTCAAGGTTTGAAGTCCAAAGCCTTAACCACAACACCACACTGCCTGCCAGTAACATTATAAATACATAAATAAATAAATACAAATATCACCCACAGAAAAGCACAGCGTTAATCACACAGCACTTGTGATACCCCCGATTAACTGACGGCTCTCTAACTAAGGCCCCCTGTTGTTTGAAATTTCAGAGCAAAGCCGAGTAACACAGCTAGAGAGCGATCTGTGAAAGGCACCATATAATTATAGAGAGAAAGGTGCTATATAATAATAGTGATCTGTGAAATGCACCCTTTAATTATAGATAGAGAGAAAGGTGCTATATAATAGTGATCTGTGAAAGGCGCTATATAATTATAGATAGAAAGGCGCTATATAATAATAGTGATCTGTTAAAGGCGCTATATAATTATAGATAGAGAGAAAGGTGCTATATAATAATAGTGATCTGTGAAAGGTGCTATATAATTATAGATAGAGAGAAAGGCACTATATAATAATAGTGATCTGTGAAAGGCGCTATATAATTATAGATAGAGAGAAAGGTGCTATATAATAATAGTGATCTGTGAAATGCGCCCTTTAATTATAGATAGAGAGAAAGGTGCTATATAATAATAGTGATCTGTGAAAGGCGCTATATAATTATAGATAGAGAGAAAGGCGCTATATAATAATAGTGATCTGTGAAAGGCGCTATATAATTATAGATAGAGAGAAAGGTGCTATATAATAATAGTGATCTGTGAAAGGTGCTATATAATTATAGATAGAGAGAAAGGTGCTATATAATAATAGTGATCTGTGAAATGCACCCTTTAATTATAGATAGAGAGAAAGGTGCTATATAATAATAGTGATCTGTGAAAGGCGCTATATAATTATAGATAGAGAGAAAGGAGCTTTATAATAATAGTGATCTGTGAAAGGCGCTATATAATTATAGATAGAGAGAAAGGCGCTATATAATAATAGTGATCTGTGAAAGGCGCTATATAATTATAGATAGAGAGAAAGGCGCTATATAATAATAGTGATCTGTGAAAGGCGCTATATAATTATAGATAGAGAGAAAGGTGCTATATAATAATAGTGATCTGTGAAATGCACCCTTTAATTATAGATAGAGAGAAAGGTGCTATATAATAATAGTGATCTGTGAAAGGCGCTATATAATTATAGATAGAGAGAAAGGAGCTTTATAATAATAGTGATCTGTGAAAGGCGCTATATAATTATAGATAGAGAGAAAGGCGCTATATAATAATAGTGATCTGTGAAAGGCGCTATATAATTATAGATAGAGAGAAAGGCGCTATATAATAATAGTGATCTGTGAAAGGCGCTATATAATTATAGATAGAGAGAAAGGTGCTATATAATAATAGTGATCTGTGAAAGGCATCATATAATTATAGATAGAGAGAAAGGCGCTACATGACAGATGTGAAACTTCCAATGTAACAGATAGATAGGAAGTCGCTGCGTGATAAATAGAGGTGAAAGGCACTATATAATAGATTGATAGGAAAACACTAAGGTAGATGGACAGACTTTTCTGAAAGCCTATATGTAACAGATATGAAAGGCATTAGATCTGTCATATAGTGCCTTTCCTATCTATCTTTCAATCATATTGGGCCTTTCACACCTATCTGCTATCTAGCGCCTTTCTCATTTATGTGTCTGTTTCACATCTGCCATTCTATATAGTGCCTTTTAGAGCTAGCTCTCTGAGTTTTATGTGATGAACGTTCTGTGAAAGTCTTTACCACAGATCAGCTGCTCCAGGTGGTCCTAGTAATAGAGGATCACTAGGGGGCAGCAGGTTGATGGAAGTACCACGAGTGACTGGCATAACTGCTAGATGGCACCACTGAGTTCCACCAAGGAGACAATGGGCCTCCAAAAGGCTGACTGTGTATAGTAAGGGCTTAAGGCACAATGGAACAAGGGGCCAGCAGGAGGCCCTGTTCCTCAGTAACTCCTGGGTCGACTTCTCTGCTCACTGCCCTAAAACTGTGCACCCCGGACCCCCGAGCGCTTTAGCAGTGAGCCGCCACTTAAAATTGTGTCCACAGTCAGGGCCTCAGAGCACCTGCACCCACGTTAGCAGACTTGTGTTTCGCGTCATGAAGCTCAAGTCATGGTCAGGGGTCGCCCTGTAAAGTCCTGTGGCTTTCTCTGTGGAGTGTCCCCTGGTGGCCCACTGGTTCCACTGAACTCCTCGTCTACTGTATGTCTTGTGCTATGTGACCTGTGACACAATGCCAGTCCCCAGCTGCACTGGTCTGAGTCCGATGATCTCCAGCATGGCCTCAAGTTCAAGTACACATTGGCCTCTCCCTCCTGTGCCAGGTCCTCATTATAGATGGTGACAGACCAGCTCTTCCTCATCTCATGCCAGTTGCCCTCAGCGTGGTCACATACAGTACATGCCCTACATAAGCACATTTATAGACAGGGAATAAAGAGAAGCTCCTGACGTTGGATTTGCATTTCACCGTCTAACAGCAATCTGGAACATCCTCCATGCAATAAGTGACCAGTACAAGTCCAGTAAGTGATGTGTGACACAAGGCTCGACATTTTAGGCAAAGACTTATAAAAGCATAAAACATCCCAGAATAGACCCCCGGCACAAACTCCCACCTCTTTGACTTCAAGCAGGCGTCCTGGGTACTGGTTCTTGGCCCTGCGGGCCGCAGCCGGAGACTTGTGGTGGGTGATGGTCACGATGCTGGACCCTCCGCTGTGTGGCAGGTGCTTCTGATTGCTTGGCGATGCGGAGTTTGACGTGCCATGAGGGAGCAAAGAGAAGCTCCTTGCCCTCCCAGTAGGGTTGCCCTGAAAGTCACAGCAGAAGAGACCGTCACACATGGTATATCCTCACACCCTCCCCCACTCACGCTCGGCACCCGAATGAGCGGCGCCAGGCCACCCAACCCCCCTGGCCCCCAAACCGAGTGACGACTTGAAAGATTGATGGCAGAGAAGAGCTTACTCAAGAAAGGAGTGAAAAATGGGTGACGGCAGCAAACACGAGGGAAAGGCGGCCAGCAGACTGCTACTGCTGATCGAGACGTTTCTGTACAGCCTGGCGTTCGCTTCCCAGCCCAAAACAACGATCACCTATTGAGCGAGCGAGCGATCGACGCGAAAACCTTAAGAGCAAAATTACACGGAGAAAGCGGCCGCCCTGCTGCTGGGACTCCATCCCTGTGCTCAGTTCACGTCACTTGCTGTTTGTTTCTTTACTTATTTCTTTGGAGTTGTTTTGTTTATTTTTATCAATGAAAAGTTTTGGGTAATTTCTGTTTTTTTTTCATGAAGCTGTTTTCTTGCTTCCCTTTTGTGTTTTAATTTATGTCAGTTTAGTTCGTCCTTTTCTTTGTAGTCTGCAAATTGAGACCAAGGGGGGCAGAGCCTCTGCACTCTATATGCAGTGTGTGTGTGTGTGTGTGTGTGTGTGTGTGTGTTTATGGGGGCCCAGCAGGCCTCACTGCGCCACTACTTGTTTGTTGCTTGTGTTGCTCGGCTGCCATTTTGTGTTTCCTCATAAATTCTTTGATCTTCTCCTTTGCTTTTCCTGGCTTTTTGACGGTTGCTTTTGATCTTTGGTTCTGTCAGTTGGTTTTGTTGAAGTTTGGAACTTCTGCCTTTTCTTTTTGGTGTATTCTTTTCATGATTTTCTAAACAGTTCCGGGGGCTCGAAAAATAATTCATATATTGTTTGGAGGTCCAGTGGTCACAGCACATCGTTACTTATGCTAGTTACGTTTTGTGTTCTCTCGTGGGGACATTTTATTTTTTGTGGCCAGGGCCATTTTGGGACTTTAGTGTTGATGTTTGCTAGGTGGATGTCAGAGGTGACATCGGGGTCACAGACGGCATGACATCACAGGTCAAGGGCTATAAAGTCAGCTGCTTGGACGTCCTGCTTTGTCCAAGTGTGTGGATTCTCGTGTTCCTGTGGTTGTCAGCTTCCGAGTTTGTTTGTTTTCTTTCTTCTGTGCACTCCTCTCGCTCCCCGACCACGGCTGCTGTTTCACTCCCCTGCTCACATTTAGTACTTTTGTTACGCCTTTGGCTTGTTCACTCTGAGCTCATTACATCTCCCTATTCAAACTCCTCAAACGCACTGCCGCGCTCGGCAGCTTCAGCCGCAGTCCTTGGATTACTTGCTGTTGTCTTCCTGTAACGGGCTGCTGCTCCTGCACATCTCCTCTGGATTGTCTACCTTGAGACCCTGGCGTTTCTCAGGCTTCATCTGTTTAGAGGTTTACTTCGCCATCACAAACTCTTGAATCTTCTTTCTCCTGTAATATTTTATATTAAATGATGTTGTAGTAAATGTGTGTGTGTGTGTGTGTGTGTGTGTGTGTGTAATGGTGTCTATCCATATTGATACACTGCGGTACAAAAGTGCCTCTCTTAGCATGGCATCGACTGAAGAGCCACCTGCTGGGTATTTCAGTGTGACTGCTGCCCCCTTGTGTTATTGCAGCCATCACCACATTGGCTTGGGATGCCAGTGGTCAGACTCCAACTTGAACGTCTTCATTGCCTCCCATGGCTGTCCTTTCAGGTGGGCTGGTGGCATTTGAAAGACTAGAGCCCCCTACATTCCAGCCATTTGTGCTGAAATAAATGTTATGGTAACCTGAGTCTGAAATGAGACAAATGAGGGGCTAAAACTCCTCAGTTACTAACTAGTAGACCTGGTCGATGTGATGAACACAGCAAGGCCCGTCCCTCCAGTGGTTTCCTTGGTTTGTTCTGCTGAACGGACGCATCTGCTGCTTGGCTGTTAAAGCAAAACGCCCAAAACGACTGAATGGAGCTCCACTTCACACACGAGGCGCGCTTGCTTGAGTGGGCGAGAGGAGCAGATGGCCCAGATTCAGCATATTGTTGCGTTTTAAAACAGATTGAGAAGAGCAAGTCGTGTGCCTGGCCGCTCTTCATCTCGCTCATCAGGAATTCACAAAGTCAAGACCATGACGGTGGACGCTGGCACCGCTTGAACGTCATTCAGGGTGCCCAATGCTGATGTGGTGCCCCTTGTATTACTAAAAAGGTGTTTTATTTCCTAAATGGCCTTTCTGAATGACTGCAGCCCCCCATTGCTGCCACGTACACAAAGTGGAGGATGGAGCTGGAAATGGAGTTGTGAGGAGAAGAAACTGAAAAAAACAGTCAGAACCAGCTAAGGTCCAAACCAGAATGATGTCATAATAATAATACCGTGGAACGTTTAAAAGGAAAAAAACTCGTAAGCTCCCACTTTTTCTTAGCTACACTTTAGTTTTAATAGACCACACAACCCTCCGATTCTTCAATGGACTTGCTGCCTTTACTAAGCTCGACTTTTCTCTTTTCTGGTTCTTCTTCTTCCAGCAGCACCACCTGATCAAAGTCCTGTGCAGCCCCCTGTGATCCTCGAAGGAAGGCGGGAGTCGCACTGCGTCAAGCCCTCCGAGACAAAGCCATAAGGATGGACTGCAGGACACTTCTGTTAGGTAGAGTGCCCACTGGGGGCTGGCTGGCTGGGTGGTCTTTTGGCCCCCTGCAGATTTTTTTTTTTGTCACCCCGGCCGTCTAACCCCATCATCGGCCTCATCTGTGGATTGTGATAACATGGGGTCTCCAACTCCAGTCCTGGTGGGCTGCAGTGGCTGCAGGTTTTCATTCTCACCCTTTTCTTCATTAGTGACCTGTTTTTGCTGCCAATTCACTTCTTTTAAGTTCATTTTAATTGACTTGTTCTTGAAGACTCAGACCCAATAATTGTTGCTTTTTTGTTAATTAGCAGCCAAACAAGAATCCGATACAAAATGAGCCGAAACAGGACCAGCAAACTGTGACCATCAGACAATATCTGAAAATAAAAAGGGTGGAGGTCTCAGGACTGCTGATCTGCTCAGGTCCCCAGAGCTCTTAAAAAGAGAAAATTGACAATTTCAGAAATGTCTGCTATGGTCCAATGAGAGCAGCAACAAGCCACGGAATTAAAGAACTAAAGAGTTTAATGAACGACAAGACTCGGCGCCTCATTAAGCAACTGTTTGGAGTTTGAGGCCCTGACTTAGGTGGTCTTCTGTTGGTCACACACTTCACATTTCATTTCTGTTTAAGGAAAAATATGAAGAAATTCAGAGGAACAAAGCTTAAGAAACACAAGTCAATTAAAATGAATTCAAAAGAAGTTAATTAGCAGCAAAAAACAGGTCACTAATTAAGAAAAGGGTTAGAATGAGAACCTGCAACCTCCTGCGGCCCTCCAGGACCCTGGTATAGAGGGACGCTGCTTCTCTGCTGATGGTATATTCATGTGAGGTTTGCTTGTACAGATTTATTTTTTGTTACTTATTTGTTGTTTTCTTTATCTGAATTTCGTTTGTTTTTCTTGTAACTTTCTCTTTGCCATCTTGTAAAACGCTTTGAGCTCGGTTCATTATGTGCTATAGAGGCAAACTGATGATGACGATGATGAAGCAGTAAAACCCTTGCATGTGACGTGCATAAAGACTCTAATATTAAACATGTCACCCAAACTCGGGTCTTAAATCATCACATTGACCCTAAAACACAGAAACTGGGACACTGCGGTGTGCTTAATTAGACCAGGAGACCAAATGAAAAGAGAAGACTAAAAACCTTCAGCCACCGGGGGGCGCCAACATGGAGTTTGAGATCCACTGCTGTAGAACAAAAGACCCTCAAATAGCAGATGGGACAGAAAATGTGGACAGATGAGTGGAAGGAGCCCTTTATCCAAAGCCCAGTTCAAATTACAAGCGTAGGCCCCACTGGCTCCCATACCGGCCCATGTGTTGGGGGTCATCACTGGATTTTTTGAAGGGGTTTATGTTTTGTTCATTCACTTATTGGAGATAAAGAGGGCCGGCTGTGAGCACTAAATTGAATCTGCTTATTCACGAAGCAGGCCGTGTAGAAGGAGAAATGACAAACCATTTAAAGAAAGAAGACAGAAGTCGTCACTGAGGCGACCTTGGAGATAACCGATTGGTAAGAACTTCACTCGAAGGCCCGGTCACCATCACTAACACAGTACCAGAGACTTACCAGGCTGTCCTTTCTGTTGTTGGCCTTGTCCACACACAAGTTTTCATCCGACTTTTTTCTTATCTGGATTAACAAATAAAAAAAAAGACAAATCAGAAGCTCTGAAAACGTGCAGACACTTCTGTAGACCAAAAGGCACTGAGCACACAGCAATAATCCAAACAGAAATAAACTCTGAGCCGCCAAATTTCCAGATGGTTGCATTATTTCTGAAATCGAATATGGCCACTGTGAAGGAAAACACAGACGGGGCTGGCATTGCAGCCAAGTTGGTTGGTGGGACCCGCCTCAGTTGGGATGCCACAGGAATGGAAGGACACTGGGTGCCGCATTCCCCTGGCCGTGTCCCTGCACGATAGTTGTATCTCCACTTGAGGGCCACTGGAGGGAGCTGCTGGGTGGAGAGTCCCCCTTCACACGGAGGGTCCACCTGACCCGATGTACCAGAAGTGCTCTCTGGATTAACTTCAAAAGAAAACTCCACTTGTCCGCCAGGTGAGTCAGAAACGGGAGTGGACGAGGACGAGACACAGAAAGAGTGAGGTGTCTGAGAGTGGTCTGCTGGCTTGTGAAGAAAGCCTGCGGTGGTCTTCAGAGAGTGGAGACTCTGAGCACTTGTGGTAGCACAGGATGTGACATTGGGACAACACGGCGGTCAGCTCACAGGTCAACTGCATGGATTCATATTAAATACTTTTCTGTTGAAATATTTTCGAGTGTTTGTCATGTGATTGCATTTTTGTTTGTGGTTTATTTGGCTTTATTCTCTCACCCACCTGGTGCTTTGTGGGTGGAGCCGCTCTTACGTCACTCCGCCCCTATATTCACGCAGAGATGCTCGGCTCCTTTATTAATTGTGATTTGTGAGTGCCGATTTGGAGGTTACTGAACTTTTACTATTATTCTGTTTTTTGCTTTTGCTTTTGGATTTCGGTATGAATTTGTTTGCTCGGAGTTGCCTTTTTAGGCAAACCCTCTCGTCTTTTTTTGCCTTATTTTTTTTTGGTGACCCCCTGCCTCTCAGGTCAAAGGCTTGTTACAATTTCCCTCTCCCTGGAGGGTCATTCTTGCTCTTTTTATATTTTTGAACTGTGTGTCCAGAGTCTCAATTTAGGTTTGGGTAGGCCGAGGCCTGCTGTTTGCCTGAGGCTCAAGCCTGCCTGAGGTGAAGCTTCTATTTGGGCAGGCCAGTAGGGTTCTAGCCTGGTTTGTTTTACAGGCCTTACCCGTTTTGCTATTTTAGGGTGTTGGGAATCATAACACGTGGATTTTTGTGATTGTTTGTGGATTTCTGAAAATTGTCTTGTTTTTAAGGATTATCCATCCATCCATCCATCCATTTTCCAACCTGCTGAATCTGAACACAGGGTCACGGGGGTCTCCCGGAGCCAATCCCAGCCAACACAGGGAACAAGGCAGGAACCAATCCCGGGCAGGGTGCCAACCCACCGCAGGACACACACACACACCAAGCACACACTAGGGCCAATTTAGAATCGCCAATCCACCTAACCAGCATGTCTTTGGACCGTGGGAGGAAACCAGAGCACCAGGAGGAAACCCACGCAGACACGGGGAGAACATGCAAACTCCACGCAGGGAGGACCTGGGAAGCAAACTGTGCCACCGTGCCACCCTTTAAGGATTATGAGCTGGTGTATTTCACTGTGGTTTGCCTTTTAGGTATTTTTATTGCCTTTTTTGCTTTCAAAGACTTGCTAAATACATTTTTGAAATAAAAAGGAGTTTGCCGATTCTCCTCCGATCTGTGTAGGCCGAAGCCTGATTTTGAGTTTGGCGGTAATCTGATTTTTACTGTAGGAGTCTAAGGAGCCTGGAGCTAGAATTTAGAGGCTGAGCCTCATTTAGAGCCTGGGACTCTGCAGGAGTCACAACAGAGGGTGCTGGTCATGTGGCTTCATCATTGCTAGTGAGAGCTTGTCCAATCTTACAGATTCAATCCAAAATATTTCACAAGGCTTTTGGGCTCTTGACTTTCTTGGGTTTGGCGTTTTGAGTGTTGTTAACAAATTGGGCTGAGAGACACAATCTTGGCCTTTCTCGTTTGGACTTTTGGTTTGTTTTCATCACCTGATCATGTTTTGCTTGTCCTGGTGGTCAGCCAATTTTCTCTCTCTAGCAAACAAAATTAAAGTCCTGGGGCCTCATGTATAAAATGATGCAAATGTTTCCATGTTCACATCACGATGTATAAAACCTAAACTTGGCATAAAGCCACTCACATTTTCACGTCAACTCAATCCATGGCATACGCAAGTTCTCCGCTTGGTTTTGCAAACTGGCGGCATCCAGTGTCAAAGCAGTGCTACTGTTCCTGTGTGGCTTCCCTTTATTTTTTAGATTCACATCCCTGACGCAGCTTTATCAAATGCACTGAAATTAACCGCAGATTGTTTATTACTTTAAAGCATCTCATTGTAATCAACCCGTAACCATATAATGGTGCATAGAATGGCCAAACTATTCCAAATACCACAACTGCTTTACGTTGTCACTCTCAGTGCACCATTCGAAGTATTTAACCCTCTGTATCTGAGTGTGGAATCACAACTCTACAGCAGCTGATCAGATTATCGGTATACAGCATCGAGCACATGCTGCCTCAGCCATGCACACAGTCTATTTGAACGTCTTCCATACAGTATATCAAACGCTTCAGAGCCTTTCCTGTAGGGTCCTCGCAGTTCACAAACAGTTTCATCCCAAGAACTATAAATGCACTCAATCAGTCCATCAAGTGCTCCTTGTAGAACTGTTTGTACCTATAAGTACAGTCACCTCACTGGAAACTTGCACTCCAACTGTAATATCTGTAATATTGCACAACCTGAGCCACTTTATAAAGTGTGTATTTACAAGTGATGACAACTGCCTTCTAAGTCGATTTAGATTTCCAAGCGCTATCTTCTTGGAGCTCTTGATATCATTTTTAAGATGAAATGCAGTTTATTACATTATACAGATAAGTTTTAAACTTCATGTAAATAATGTGTATTGTTATTAAACGTGAGGACACGGTGGACAGTGGTAGCAACGAGCTGGTGCCTCATTCAGGGATTGTTCCTGCCTGTATTCTTGCTGGGACTGGCATGACCCTGAATGGATAGAATAATTAAACATGTACTATGAAGTAGGGCTGCAACGATTAGTTGACGTAATCAACGTTGTTGACTACAAAAAATCGTCAACGCGTAATAAACAGAACCTTCAATTAAGGCTCCAGTCAAAAAGAACCACATTGGTTTTTGTAACTCTAATGCACTCCATCAACGGCTGGGGGCAGTATCACTTGTTATTGTTTGTCAAGACTGCACACAGTCCTACCAACGAAGAAGAACGTCTGGGGAGAAGAAGAATGTAGAGGAAAATAAATGTGGTAGCAATGGCGAGTCGTATAGAGGAGGGGGAAGAAGATGGAAAAAAATTGAGACAAACTTTCTAAAGTGTGGAGCACTTCACCGAAAAAGGAAAAAAGTTGAATGCAGATTATGGAAAGCGGAGCTTTCTTTTCACAGCAGCACCACCGCGATGCACGAGCATCTGAAACGCAAGCATCCTGGAGTTGTGATGCTGCCGTCTCTCAAGAGGTAAGTTTTAGTGAGTAAAGTTAGTGTCACGTGTTAACACTGATGTGTGTACTATAATGTGTGAGGAAGAGAAAACATTATTAACTGTAATGATTATAAGTATCCATCCATCCATCCGTTATCCAACCCGCTATATCTTAACTACAGGGTCACAGGGTTCTGCTGGAGCCAATCCCAGCCAACACAGGGCACAAGGCAGGAAACAAACCCTGGGCAGGGTGCCAGCCCACCGCAGATGATTATAAGTATTTAACTCACAAATACCAAGGACTGTATTTTGTATTAATCATGCTGCAGAGAGCTATAGGATTTTTACTTCTATATGATATGATCTTCATTTAGGTAGAAAAGGAATTAAGTTTATGCACAGAATTTAAGACTGGCTTGCATTCTTTTATGAGAAAATGCTGACCTCTTGATACTAAGAGAACACCCTGTGATATTATAAATCAGTGTGATACTTTCTGAATTCCTGCTTAAACTTATTTGAGCCTATTTCTTAAAACTGTGAGTGCTCTGATAACCTCTGTATCTGAAAGAAGCAATGTACACATTCCAAGTCAGGGAGTAGTAAGCTATTATAATTTATGTATAACCTCAAAATGAACTGCCATGCATATTTCTTTTTTGTTTAATACATGAAGAAGGTACAGTATATAGAGGGAGGACCCATGTTAGGCTGCAGGCTTACAGGCAGGCTGCTCCTCTCACCAAGAATGAAGAACTTGATTTTTATTTTATATCGTCGTCCGTTTCCTTGTCGTTCCCGACTTTCAGCGTCCACATGTGCATATCAAGGTTTTGACAATGATAGTTAACCCTTTAACCGACACATACTTGGGGGTTAATGCACCCCTGGACGCCAAATACCTTTTAGCTGCACTTTTTAAGTAAGCGTCACAATTCATAATGAAAATGTGAAATTTTAATGGAACATGTATTTTTTTTCATGCAAAGAAGCATCACAATTACTGCAACACTGATCATTTTACACACTGCAAATGAACTGTAAAAACTATAAAAAAAAATACTGCAACAATCTATTATTTATATGTTCAAGGTGCAACTGACGCCATCAATGAAATTCAGTAAATCACCGAGCCAACTGCGTTTGAACGGGCTGCACACAAACACACAGAGGTAAGCGCTGATGCTAGCAGGCTCGCCTAGTGCAGCGGCTCAATCCCAGAGACAGTGGGGCTGGCAGTGGTCATGAGCTGGCTGCTCAACGAATATACGGCACGGACTGATTAGCTCCAGCGTGCTGTCAAATTGCTCTGTGAAGGAAATATAGCCAGTTGCGGGGTTCAATGAATGTACGTCGCCGCATATACACGACTTCGGCGTGCTTCCAAACTGCACTGGAAACCGACTGTAGCAAGTTCCAGCGGTTTAAGGGTTAAGTGAATATCATTTCAGTTTTGTCTGCTATACTGTAGTAAACGAGTGAATAGGAGTAGCTGAGCCGTCCTTGTTTTTTTTTCTTCTTTTTCGTATAATATTTGAGTTCATATGAATAGTAAACCACCTCTAACTAGCGTTAGGTAACTTGTGTTTTGGAGTATATCAGTAATTAGCTTGTTACATATTTTAGTCCGTTATTTTTGTATTTTGGTATAATATAGTACATGATGTGATCAACTACAACACTTTTCCTTCAGAGTGTGATGATTATAACATCTTTCTCTGTCTGTAAACTCATTCTCGTGTATTCCTGCTACCTCCACTCCCTCTGAGCGTCTCTGCTCAGCAGCAGTGAACATCGTCTCAAAGACGAGAGGCAGCCTCACACCAGAGCACGTCGAAATGCTCACGTTCCTGCACTGCCATCAGGAATATATGAACTGAATCTTTATAAAGTGTACATTATTCTTTTATTTCATTTGAATTGAAGCTTCATTTAAACTTTTGGACTTTAAGACACACCAGTGGCCATTTTTAGTTAAGTTAAATGCACTTTTTTTGTTTAAAGACTATGTGCACTTTAGTTTGTATTGTTTAATGTATTTCTTTTTTATTGTGATGGTCAGACTAATATAAAACATCTGATTATTTTCAAATTCATGTGTTTCACTGGTTGTTATTTGAATTTGATTATTATTAACTTTAGTCGTGTTAATGCAGAGACATCAGGGTGACATTCACAGGTGGACAGATGTGAGCAGATGAGGTAAGACAGGCACTGGAGCCCAGAGCAGGATGTGCAACCACAGGTCACGGGCATCGAAATAGTCAGGCATGAGATAATCGTGACTAATCGATTACTACCAAAATAATCATCATAATCATGCAGCCCTACCACGAACATATTTCAATGTTCCATAAAAGCTTTGAAGAATCTGCGTTTTAAGCTTACAGATGGCTTGGCATGTATTACAGTGCTGATCGTGAGGCGATTGGTTACTTGGAGAAAGAAAAGAAAGGACAGGAATTGGGGGTTAGTATGTTTGAAACAGAAAATTATTTCATCAAAGGTCGCGCATGGCGCAGCAAGCATCTTGTGTGAGGCAGGAACAATGACTGGACGAGGCGCCTGCTTGTCACTATTACTGCGCCACCGTGTCCCCATGTTTAGTAACATGCTTTAACTCCTATCATCATGAAAATGATATCACGTATACATCTCAGTATTTCATTTATTCACAGAGCTGTAATATCACGAATGTCATGGATTCTGTGTCCTGTCGGAGGAAGAGAAAGCCTGGAAGCACGTAATGATTCACACACAGAGCACATAAAAGATCAAATACAAATCAAAGCATAAAATGTGCTACTTTAGTTACGATGGGATTTGAGAGACTAGTAAATTAAACGATTTTAAGATGAATTTTATGATGTTCTACTTTAATGACAAAATAAACTACGTGATTAAAGTGGAAATTTAGAGATTAAAGTTAATATTTGGACATTTTTTCCCACTGTGTCCCATTTTTTTTTCTCTGTACCCTAATAAGCTTTCATGTGACACTCAGACGGTGGGCTACCACTCGCCTTTTCACAGTGACCTTGATATCTGACAACTTCTCTTTTATGTCAGGCACTTTGCGACTTTGTGAACTTGAACTTTTGAGTTTTTCCACCACTCTGTCACTCGATCAACTTCCTTTTGTTGTTTATCCCACTGCTTAAACCAACAGAGAGTACGTTTTTCTTTGCCTCTACTTGGTATTTGCTGAAATTCTTCTTTTCTGCCATTGCCTTTTCACAGAACGCCAATCATAAGTGGCTATTTATATTGACTTGCATATTCCAAGAGGAATACAACCACCTGATTCCATGGCCTCAAAAACCAAACTCAAAGAAAGCCAAGGAAGAAATGGAAACAACTGAAATTTCTAAGGCAGAGCAGGACGGCGTCACGACGAAGGTTTAAATCTCATGGTGTTGATGGTGTCCCACTGAGCGAGTATAAAACAACGGATCCCAAATGAACATGAAAGTAGACATTCAGACAGCACTACACTACACACTTTTTGTTTTCCTGAATGATTCTGTTCTCATCGGTTAATTTCTGCTTTATTGCAAACAGATTAAGATTGTTTTGGCTCATTTCTTGTTGAATTTATTTTTACGCGTCACCATGTGGAGGTGTCACATAACCACAAATGT
The DNA here is from genome assembly GCF_900747795.2 of Erpetoichthys calabaricus. Taxonomy (NCBI): domain Eukaryota; kingdom Metazoa; phylum Chordata; class Cladistia; order Polypteriformes; family Polypteridae; genus Erpetoichthys; species Erpetoichthys calabaricus. The sequence continues at coordinate 800,459 of NC_041406.2, forward strand.
CACACGAATGACATCACCACTGTGACGATATTTAAACGTTGTCACACACGTGTGTTTTGGAGACAACTAAAGGGCTTGAATACATGTGATTCCATGCCAGACCATTGGGTGGCGAAGTGCACTAATTTTCCCTCTCGATCTTTTGCAGACCATTCTAGGGAAATCCCGCCCAGCTCTGGGGCAGCCAATGACATCACTTCCAGTTCCGGTGTTGATGACATCACTTCCTTCGCTGGCCTTTAAAGTCGCCATATTGCCTGAAGAGAATCAGTTCTGTTTTGGACTCAGTTGAATGAACATGTCTTTGTTCATTAATCAGTTTTGCAGCCGGGAACGATTATACGGGTGGCTGCCCCAAACCTTTGCAATGTCTTATGGTCATTTTTGTGACAACGTGTTCTCCCTCTGTGGACGCACAGCATTTCTCAGGTGGCTTTGAAACTCAAGCTGATCTCGGCACTCGGGTTGTGTTTTTGTTTCGACGTATGGCGCACGTCTTGTCCCGTTCTGATTCAGGTACGATCTCACGGCTTTGACCTCCTCTCTGTTTGTGCTGCCCATCTCCTGGTCAACTGAGATCTCACAACAATCTTCTTGCACGTTCGGTGAGTCAATAAAATGAAATTGAAACCCCAGTAAAAAACGAACAAAGCCCAGGGACAAACTGACCAACTTGCAAACACCACAGTGGCCGTGTCCTGGTGTCCATGGCACTCAACAATAACTACGAGGTGTGACAATTTAATTCCCGGGATGAGGCTGTAGAATGACACCTGTGTGTGTGTGTGTGTGTGTGTGTGTGTGCCACTGTCACTCTTGAAGTCCCCTCCCTCTGCAGCTATGCATTGAGTTTGGTGACACACACCTGGAGCTCCTTTGTCAGAAATGTCTGAAAGTCTGCATCCTTTCATGGCAGTTTTAATGTTTGTGACGAGTGGTGACGTCACATGAATGGAGTGGATGAGAGGATCGTGGCATTTGTCATGATGGACAATCCACTCTGATGTCATCGGTTCACATCTTCTCGTCCTTCCTTGAACCTCTTATACCACTTAAAGACATTTCAGTAGGACGGGTGACACTACACGGCCGCTCCGGGAATTACATGATCACAACTCATACAATGAAGCGTTGACAGTTCAGGGTGCAATGTTACCTTGGCACTTCCTTCGGCGTGGGACTTGACACAGGCCTGCAGCTGGCTCACCCAGACCTGCTGCTCCTTGGCATCAGCAGCTGAGGAGGAAGAGAGAGAGAGAGATTAGTGACAGACGAGGGCACATCGGGCCAGCAGCACTCAAAGAGACGAATAACAGAGTCACACTTGCTGCACCGAGAGTCAGGTTAGCCTTCAGAGAAATGAGCAAATGAACAGAATGGGCGTGGAGGAGATGAAGTCACAGAGATGACGCCCTGAGATCTTAGCCATGCGGCTAAGAGACCACCTGAAGAAACCAGTCAAGCTCAGAGCACCCAACCACGAGGGGCTTTACAAACTAAACCAGAAGAGAACTCCAAAGAGAAGAGTCCACGCTGGCATGAGACTGGACTAACCGTGTGGTACATCACTGCAGCAGATAGCGTGGGGGGCTCCAACTAGAGAAGATAATCAATATGACTGGGGGGAGTCACACTGGAGAGGTGACAGTATGTGTGTGAGGGAGACGAGGAAGCACTTAAAGAGCAGCTTTAACCCCCCCAGCCTGCGTGTGTGGCTCGCCGTCGATCTTGACGAGGAATCCTGCCTTGGATTGGCTAACAGAGTTGAGTAAAGTGAGGCAGACCACGTGGCTGTGGGAACGTGGCAGAGGAACGATCATTGGAACCACCTGGAAGGAGATGTGAAAGGTCACCGCAACAGCAGTAGTTCTGGATGGCAGCCAAGGAAGGAGAATCAAGGACAAGGCATGACATGAACCACAACAGGGGCCGAGTGCCATCTTGATCTTTACCCCCACTCACTGCAGAGGACCACCTTGTGGCACTACCACATAAGTATATTGGACTAATGTCTGGGCTGGCACACTTTTAATAATGCATGCAAGACTCAGAGTGGGAAGGCGGTGATTGTCAGTGGTGGATGGGATTTCTGCACTGCTGTCAGGAAATGTTTTGTGTCGGGGACAACAGGAGGTCAGACCACCAAATACAAACAAGAAGACACAACCCATTTTTGGGCATCAAAAGATCAAATGCTTGTTGGGTGAGAAAACAAAACAAGAAAAGCAACAGACTATCAGTGCGGAAAAGAAAGTCCATTATGGAAGACGAGCCTACTGAGGTGGCCACCTGCACGCCTTTAAGGACAGGGCCATCCTCATGCCCTGGCTAGCTGACTGTTGAAGGAGGGCGAGATCGAGCTTTTTCAATGTCGTCCCATTCTCCCAGCATTGTACTCAGACTTCCACAATCTCCTCAGCCCATTCAGACAACACTCCATTTAAACTCGGAGGTTGGCGTGCCGGGTCTCACGTTGATTAACCTGCTTGGTGTTAACCCCGACTCGAGCTCCAAATTCTATGTCATTACAGTTAAGCCAGAGTCGGACTTGGAGTGACACGTGACGATGTGCTTTACAATGTTAGGCCTGAGTAACTCTCAGGAGAGTGTTCTGTTGCCATCTGGTGGTTGAAATGACATGGTGCTGCAAAATCATCACAACTACTTCTGCAACTCATTAGTATTCATGAGTGGGGCGGAGCCTTCAACAAAAACACACAATGACTTGTAAACTAGGAGCTGTGAAGTCAGTGTTGAATCAAGCCATAGCGAGGACAATGACAAGGACAGTGAAACTGAGGCACAGAACGACCATATCAGCGCAGTGATGTGCCTGCTGAATCTGGTCGCCCACATTAAAACGGCAAAATGAGTGGGATGAAGTAAAAAGACAGGAAAGCCGTGGGCAGCAGCTGGTGATGTTGGTGCCACTAGACACGAGAAAGTCACTAAGCCTTGTGCCACAGTGGGCTACAATAACACAAGGGGTGCGTCATGTCAGGTCTGGACTGTCAGCCCTCTCATGTGTGAGAAACAGAATATTAGAAGAGAAGGGTGCAAAGAAACACACGTCTACTGTCCCGATTGTGACATCGGGCTGCACGCTGGTGACGGTCACATGAGAGGTAAACCTGCCTCAGTCCAGTAGTGGAGACGTGACAGGCCTCTCCCCCGGCTTTACGGGTCTCTGTTACACCTTCAAATTCAGTGTTTTACCTCATTCTTTCGGGGGGGGGGGGGTTAAGCAGAACGCTAAGGGGGTTAAGTGTGTGAGAATATGTGGGGTAAAGTGACGAGGGTGGGAGAGCGACAACCCCCCCCCCCCCACATTACACAGAGTGCACTGAAGGAAAATGTGGAGTGTAAAATGGTCACGTCATGTGTGTGGGTGACAGTTTGTGAAGGTAACTTGGGGGGCCGCACACACAAACACTTCATGCACTTCTTCATGCTTTTCACTTTTATTATTGCCTTGCGACTTTCTGTTTGTCTCGTCTTTATGTTACTAAACATTTTGAGAGGGGAGAAAATCAGAACGAGTGCAAACGAATCCCGGGTCAACACCATAACAGCAACTCCAGGTCAGACTCGACCGAGTCAGGAGGTTAGGGGGATTGTGCCCGCCTGACGCCAACATCCAGCCGTCCGGTGCCCCCAGGGGTCCTCATCTGGAGGCTTCCATACTTTTCTGAGTAGTGCGGGTTCATTGACTTTGACGTTTGGCTTCCTTTCCTGCTCCTTGGACAATGAACTGCTGTAGCAGTAGTGGACGCTGTGCAAGGTGGCACTGACCTGAAGAAGGAGGTCACAAATACAAGCAGCAACAAACGAGGGTCCCGCACAGGACAGCTGGGTGCTGATGGCAGGACAGGGTCATCAGAGTGGAGAAAGGCTGAGCACTGGGCACAGACAACCAAAGCCATGGCCTGCAGGGGGGGCTCTAATCTAGAAAAGGACGTCTGACTACGCAGCCCTGGGCATCTAAAGGACAAAATTCCGTTTGCTTACCTCTGAGCTTGTAGGACTCTCCGTTTGAGGAGTTTACGACAAACATGTGGGGGGCTTCGTCACTCAAGGAGACCACAGCACCGTTCAACGGCAGGACTCCACGGGGCTTCTGGCCTCTGCTGGGCTCATTCACAAAATAAAGGAGCAGAGCAGCGTCCGTGTCCAGCACAAAGAATCTGTGGAGAGAACAGGAGGGACATCAGTGAAGGGAACGCTGACGGGTCAGCCCTGTCCCCAAGGCTCGGGGGTCCTACTGCTTTAAGGGTTACTCCCCCTGTGTGAACGTTCTTTTGTTCATTCATTCATGATTTTATCTTATCGTATGAAGTATTATGTTACCATTGGGCCAGTTGTCTTGAGCTCCTCCTGATGCCCCCCAGGCCACATGATGTGCTTCAGCTGGGATTCTGTTTTGGCTTCTGGGATTTTCATTTTGTGTTTTTATTTTTTTATTACTCCTGCTCTTTGGTTTTTGTTCTCTTTCAATGTTATTCGTTTAACATGCTGCTACTTATTTAGGATTTTCTTCATGTGCTCGTTATCTGCCCTGTCTCCTGTATGTGGAGCCTAAGAGGGCAGGCCCACCCGATTCTACAGGTGCCATTCGAGTTCCCACCCCAGCAGCATTCAGCACTGGATGCGCTTTGTTGTTGCGTTGAAAGCAGAAACCTGTCGATGCTGAAATTAGCAAAGTCTAATCAACATTCAGAGTCATAACAAGAGAACACAAAAAAACAAGACATGCGCACACGACTACCGCGTGTTTAATTGATGACATGACATGTGACAAAGTCCGAAGTCACCCTGTCCACCACATACAAACACAAACATTATAATTCACTAAAGAAAACAGCAAACTTTATAAATCAAAGTTATGAACAAACGAAATTAAGAACAAAAAAAGGCAACACAAGGGTCAAATGAACAAAGAAGGAAGTCGGCCCCCTCCCGGCTAAGTCGCCGTAACAGGACAGTTGAAGTGGGCCGAGGGGGGCAGCGCACTGTGAGACCCCAACCCTCGCTGCTGCCATTTGGCTTTGCTTTCATATTTGACAAGAAGAGCAAAGGCAAGTGAAGTGACCTGCTTAGGGTCACACGTGGAGTCAGCGGTGGAAATCAGATGAGTGAACTGTGATTTTATATAGCGCCTTTCCAACGTGGACGCCATCCATGAAGAGTTGTTTTTATACTTGTACACTGTAAACAGTGACAGATGAAGTGACACACTCTGAGTCACAAAGACAGCCTGTCAAGGGGCCGGCTTGTGAGCTGATACAGTATAGTGCCTTTCCACACTTACAAATACAAATGCGTTCTTTCCATGTTTCTACAGCAGGGGTAGCAGTGGGTGAAGTGGGCCACTCGGGCACACACGGTGCCTGATCTTCCTGTATATAGTGCCTTTCAATCCTGAATGCCTCGCATGTTCACTCTAATTGTTCCCCTGTTTCTACACCATGAGTGGTGGCAGGTGATGGTGACCCCCACACTGACTCAGTGGTGGTCACCGCCCCGGAGGTCTCGCTGTGTCCTGTCCCCATCACACCACTAGGAGGCCATGCTGTCTCCTCCTGCCTCCTGACGCTCGCCGTCTGGGTTGACCCTGCGTGTTCTCCCTGTGTCTGTGTCTTTTCTCCCTCTTCCTAAAGCCATGCAGGTCGGGACCCTTGAATGACTGAGTGCTTGTGCTCTGTGACTAACTGATGCCCCCCCAGGTTGGCTCACTGGATTTCCTCCCCACTGCCCGCACTCAGCTGTTAGATAAAATGAGTTGCCCAGATCTGCTAAGCAAATAAAAATAAATCATTTACTTGGAGGTGGCGGAATGGGGGGGGCTCCTAAAATCCTGGGGATACCCGAACATAGCGCCCTCTGCCAACCTTCACATGTATGAGAAGGGGCAAACAAGGAACTGCAATAAAATAAAAAAATTCTGATCAAATATGAACTGCAACAAAAGAATCTGCAAGGAGCACCAAAGGCCCAGGAGGAGGCGCCGCAGCACAATCGGCAATCCAGCGGCGTCCCAAGAACGCAAATCCAAAGCGAGGTCGAGAAGAAGTCCAGTCAGTCAAAGGAAACTCACTCGCAGAAATCACAGGGGCGTCACCAATGCCAGCACAGCCAATGAGCCGCCAGGGACAGAGGGCTGGGGGAGGTCCCTCAATGGAGATGGACAGCAGGACTGGCATCAACAAATGGAACACAAACCAATAAAAAGGACAAAGGAATCTGAGCCCCGGCTCGGGGGCGACATTTGGCCTTTTCTAACGTTGTCCTATCGTATTGTTGGGTCCTCGTTTTATTGTCTCTTGTTCTTTAGTATTTTTCCTTTTCTAATTTTTGTGAATATCTCACCGTTTTGTAATTGTGCTCCTTTTTTTTTTTTTTTTACAAATCCTTGTCTTTCGGCATTTTGGGATTTTGCAATTCCAGGCCTTTAGCAATGTTTGCCCTTTTCTTTGTGCTCTTTCTGGATTTCTGACTTAACTTCTTTGGTGGGTGTATTTGTCAATCCTGTGGCCGCCATTAAATATACTTGAAGTGAATCGATTCACTCGCCTGTCTGTTGTGACGTCACAGCACGGACTCCATGGCCCGGCCGGCCTCACTCGCTGATTTGACGTGTTGAGTGATTGCGAGTCGCGTGTCCCCCACGTAAAGCGCCGATCGTTCAGATCTCTCGACCTCACAGCTCCACTGACAGAATCAGCTTTTCTCGAAGGCACATGGACACGTCAATTTAATGGAATAAGAAACGTCCACTTTGGTGGCACACCGTCATGGGGCAGAAGGAGGACAGTAAGAGCTTGTCACAGAATCCATTGGTGTCACCTGAAAGCACCCTCAGTTGTTAAAACGTGATGAGTCACTGGCACCGGCACCACCGTTGTCCTCCTGCACCGCTGCCCGGTCGCCCACATGCACTTGGGAGGCAGTCTAAGGGCTTAACTGGGAATACAATGCAGAAGCAGGCGTTGATGAACGGTACTAATGCCACAGACCACCAGTTAAGACTCCGCCCACTGCCGCTTCTTCATCCCGCCCTCCTGCTGACCTCATTTCCGCCTGAGATCCCGCCCCTTCATTCCCGTCTGCATTCGGACTCCGTCTTCTGTGACGTCTCGCTGCCACCGTGTATGAGGGGTGAGGTGGACCCCCTAATCCTTTATATTTGTGGCTTGTCATTTCTTCCCACTCAGCATCACCGTCCTTCACTTTTATTTATTGAGATGGCAACGGCTCAGTCCACAAAACATCCACTTCCTATCACCCTCATGTCATATAGCGCCTTTCACTGCGAGTGCCATCACCAGGTAAAAAGAAAATACAAAAGAACACAAGACAACAAAGCTGGCTGTCACCGTACAGTATAGCGCCTTTCACATTCAACACAAAGACCTGTGAACAAGTGGGAGACAGCGGGTGACACCCCAGGAGACATTTGTGACACTGGTTTAAGGGCAGCTTGTAACGCTGAGCCGCGTGGCGTCCCTTTACAATGCCATTCATGTGGCCTCCGATTGGGAGAGGGACATTCATAAACCTCTCAGCCAAAGCAGACAAGAAACACCGGGGGGTTTCACAGAGGCATCTGTTTATATGGCGCCTTTCACTGTCCCAGGATGCAACTCAAAATAACGACTGCGGCACCAAACCCACCAGACCTTCTCGACCCCCCTAAACCAGGCCAGGCCCATCCCAGCAGCAAACAGGACATCAGCCCATCACACATTCGGCCACCACTCCTTGACAATGGGGAGAACACGCAAACGCCACACAGGCATGAGACTTGAATATAGCGCCTTTCATAACCAACACAAAACAACAACGGCAGGTGCCAACACCAGTGGTGTAGTGGTATATCAGCTCGCACCTTTCCCTGGCACACAGCGTGGCGGTGTAGAGCGGGCAGACGGTTGTTCTTCAGTTTCTCTAGAACGCTCTCAGTCTGGACACAGCCATTTTCAGGAGATTCAGAGCAACACCACAAGGTGGCACCAAAGCGGCCTGAGGATTTCTGCAGGTGTCACAGCTGACATATAAAGGGGGCACCGCACTGTTGGTGTTACTGTTAGGACTTTATGGGTTGGCTGTGCCAATGTCCTTGTCTTTAAGAAGCATTTCTCAGCAGGTGGCATCTACCATGTTAGCCATTTCTGGATGCAATGAGAAGTGACCCAAAATGACAACTTCTTTTGGCTAAGCGAGCAGATTATGATACGCCAGTTTTTCGAGGCAGCTCAGGCCCCCTCTTCAGGCAGGGCCTAAAGTGAAATTCTAAATACCTTCATTGTCAGGGGGTCTTGGACCCCCTCATAAAAGACAATGTGACGTCCAATAGAAAGACACCTGCAGCAGACCTCCAAACAAAAGCCACACTTAAACTCGACCTCTCTGACCAGCTTATTCCACTGTCACAGTTTAAGGGCCACCCCACCAGACCCGGACAGGGCACCGGACGTGTGGAGATGACCAAAGACACCCACTGCGGTCCTCAAATAGCCATCTCAGGATGCTACTAGGCCACGCCACGTGATGTCGCCGTCACAATGCTATTTAAGACGGTGTCACGCTCGGTTCAAAGTCCAAGGTGACGGGTACTTATTTGTGACTCTCGTTTTGTTGGCTGATGCTGTCCTCACCTTTGTGCCCCGAATGCCACAGTCGCTGGATCCATTTTTATGATTTACTTGTTTGGATTCAGCTCAGTTACATCACAAAATGCATTGGTGACACCAGTGCATGAGCTATGGGTGGCTATGAAGTGACATCGAGGGCTGTGTGCCGTGTGACGTGACAAACAGTCACTTCTAAAAGACGATGGCTTTGCTGGCTGCATTATGTGAGGTGGCCGATGACATTAAGAAACCTCAACGCTTCACTGGCAGGTCTCTTCTTGTGCCCCCTTGCCCAGTTCATTGACTTTGTCCTCCAGGTGTGTTTGCCAGTTCTTGATTTTGACTTCAGGTGACGTTCGACTCCCGCTCTTTCCTGTGCCTTTTCCTCCTCAGGTGACACTTTGACTTCACTTTGATTTCCATATTCAGCTTTGTCAACTTGCTCTCCATGATGTCTTGGCTTAGACCCTGCAGTGTGGGTCTCCTCTCCTGGTCTGCAATGAATTCTGCCCACTGTGTGCCATCCCTTTCACGTGTTGGCACCAGACGTATGCACTGCTCTGCCCAGCACCGTCTGCAAGGGGACCAGAAGTGGGACAAGTGTGACGTCAGGACGTCTGTCCTCTCCTGTCTGTCACCAAAGCTGTTCTGCCATTGGAATGGAAGATGGCAGAGCAAAATGTAAAGGACGAGGAGCAAGAGATGAGATGGCATCAGTGAACAGGGAGCCACCAAACCCGACAGGAAAAGTGACAAGATGTTAACGCGACTCCTGAAGGACTGGCACCGTGAAGAGGACGTCTTATGGCTTCACGCCTGGGGTGCCGTTGTTGGTCTTTCGAGGTTTTCATGTTTCAAAGTCTCGCTTTTGTTTATCGACTCATTTCACGTCTCTCGCCGTACGCGTGCCTTCAGCGCCTCCCCTCGGTATCCGCGTGCGTCTAAACATCTCCTCACTCGTCGTGTTCTCACACTCGGTCGCCTCCTGTCTGCCGTCACACTTCCCGTCTTTGACGGCGATTCTCCGTGTCACCCCCTTTACTCCTCCTCGTGTCTGTCACGTCACCAAAGCCAAAGTGACCAATCAGGTTACACAAAGAGACTGGGGACACACACACACACGCGGACCTTAGTGTTTTATGATCCAGTAGATAAGACACGATTGGCGCGTCACGTGATCAGGAGTTGTGTGTCATGTGACCACGATCGTCGACTTCCAGCACAAATATGGCGGCAGTTTCCATTATTCACAAACAAACCAATCAAATGTCTTTGTGAGACTCGGGGTCTTTCTAAGTAGGCCAAGTGAAGGCTCGTCTCGCCGTTCTTCAATCCCCTTTATTGCCTTTGCCACCGTGTCCTGGTGGGCTTACCTGTGCCAGCTTGTTTTGGTTTGTTTTTCCAGCCGGGTGTCGACTATCAATTCCGGTTCACGTTTCCATCTCGCACAACCATCCGTGGTGACACAATCCCACCACACACTCCGCAGTTGGTGGCAGCGCTGCGTTAACAACACCCCTGTGAGTGACGATCAGAGCCACGCCCCTAGCAACAGAGCAGCACCAAACCCATCAGAGCCACGCCCCTAGCAACAGCCCGTCACTTCGGAGCCACAAAATGGTGGCACTCACATGAAAAGCAAGCCAAAGAGCCATCCTGATGGATGAATTATTCAAACTTTTTCCCAGAAAAACAAGAGCTAATAACAGCAGCGTGTGCCCTGACCAGTAAACCCACCAGTAAAGAATAACAAAGACAATGGAGTCACAGCACAAAGGTCCGCATTGAGAGGGTGAACCAAAGACGCAGCGCGGCCGCCGAGCTCTAAGGCTTCATCCGCAATCTCGGATAACAACGACCTTCACACACACACACGTCAAGTCCGGTGCCGATGCCACCACTGCCACCACCGGGGGTCTGTGCTTATGCTGTGCTCTCGGACAGACGGCAAATCCGAGTTTGTGAGTCGAGAATTCCAAGTGAACGCTCGATGTACTCGGAGTCGGACTATTTGGAGAAGACACAGCGGGCTGGGATGCAGCGCTGACTTAAAACAAATATCCCAGCGGGCACAAGTGCCATTGTTTTGGGTTGAATTGCATTTTGAGCAAAGTGATGCCCATTTAACGCGTCTGCTTTGCACTTTGATGTCATGAAAGACCACCTTTACCTTCAACTGCAGACAAAGTGACAAATGAACAGCCAAACAGTCCAACCGGAAAGCCACGAGAACGCACTCGGGTCATTGGGGAAGGAGCCACAGAAGGGGACTGTAATGACACTGTGAGGGCCTGGGAAACAACTGTGGACCGATTAGGGTGGCCATGTGGGCTGTGAGGCAGCAGTGCCAAGTGCTACGCCACTGTGCCTCAAACAAACAAAAACAGAACATCAATCACTGCGCCCACAGAGTGCCAGTCCTGGCACACGCTGGCCGTGCCCCGTGGCTCCCGTGTTTCCTAATGAGGGGACAGGGATGGGGGGGAGAGGCTCCGTTAAGGAATATGCAGGCATAAAGGCTGCCACCATAGCCACTGCTGCACTTTGAGCCTGGCATTCAGGTGACAGCTCGCTGGCATGCAGGGAACATGAAGGCTGAAGGTACACCGGAGGTGGAGGCCACTGTGCGCAGTTTAAAGGAGACGTCACCGTGCGCCTTATAAAGCCCTCGGGACACTGGGTGACAGCGCCCTCTGCTGGCTCCCGGCCCCCCTGCACCCCGCCACGTGTGCCACTCTCCTTTAGTCCTGGAGTTACAGAAACAACAAAAGCAAACAACTTCCCGCCTTGCACTTCCCTGCTTGAACCGCCGACCTTATGGCTCTCTGTCCGTCTGTCACTGCCTGTTGTCTCTTGTCACTTTTGTTTTGTTTTTCTTGTCCTTGTCATGTCGCCCAGTCAGGTGTCTCAGCTCAAGAAATGACAACCTGGTGGTCCGAGGTCAGGCGCTGTGGCCAGTGGTCACTCGAAGGCTCCGCTGGCACACCTACTGTGATGACCTCCAGCTGGCGCTCGGTGCCCATTGGTGCCCTCAGCTGTGGCACAGGTGGCATTTGGGGTTTGTGACACTTGGTGCATTCCTTGGAGTTTCCTTTTCGATTTCCACTTCAGGTTCAGTCCTCGGTATTCTGCGTGTGGACTTTTCTGTTTTTTGAAGGGTTTGTATTTTGTGTTTTCTGACTAAAGTTGAAGTTTACTATTTAAGTTAAATAATTACTTATATTTAATACGTACATTTACTTCCGTTATGTTCATTATTTGTGTGCCTTTCTTCCTCCCCATTGTCATAAAAATCAAAATGCCTGGCAGCTGGAGAGCTGATCACATACTGATGGCTTTAAAAGGCACAATATAATGGACAGAGTGAAAGGCACTATATGACAGATATAGAAGATGCCACATCACAGGAAGAAAGACATGAAAGGCACTATATAGAGCTCCTCCATCACTACTGCATCAGATGGATGTTACGGCACTATACTGTATATGCAGTATCTATCTATATATACAGTATATTACAAACAGAGTGACAGATATGACATACTGTACAAGTGCCACATAACAGATGGTCAAGGCACTATATAAGTAACAGGTCTAGACTGAGAGATCTAGAGAGTCAAAGGCACAATATGACAGATAGCTGCTAGCCATAAGACAAAGCCATCTGCGCCCACTTCCATGCCCATTCATCCATTTTGTTTTAATCTGCTTTGTGCCACTCAGGGCTGCCATTTCTTATCCACAGCATTCACCAAAGCCCAGCCCTCAAAGGGATGCCAGTCCACCACAGCGCCCACTCATGCCAGGGCAGTTCAGAGCCACCAGATGTTGGACCCGAGGAAGCTCAGCCAACTTGACACAGTCAGTGCCCAGACTAGGAGCCTCTGTGGCTTAAGGGCAGAAGCCCTAGGCACTGTGCCAGCATGGTGCCCACAGGGCATGGCCTTTTCCTCTGGCACCACTAATTCATTATTCATGCATTGCTGACCGCCTGCAGTGGGGTGGCATAACTGCTCACAGTGCAGACTGGCTTATGCCAAGTGACTCAGACTGGCACGCTGAACTCCCTGTGCAGATGAGGACGTGGGCACACAAATGTGGGCTGTCCCGTGTTGGTATTCCCACCTAGAGCCGCTGGCAGGAATGCATTCACCAAACGTATGAACCCCTGAACTCTGCCAGTCGTCGCTCTCAGTCGCCCGCCTATCGGGTGTGGTGTACACAGAGCTGAGACCGGGCCACCTGTGCCACCTCACTCATTCTGCGGTTAATGATTACATTGTGTCACAGAGAACACCTGCCTGATTGTAATGTCCACGAGCTGCCAGCGGGGCACAGTCTCACGAACGAGCTGTAGGGGGGCATCCGAGCAGGCACACTGCATACCACCCCCATCAATGCCCAACTGGCACCAGCGATGACAATTCAGTAACAGGGTATGGGATTTCTACTGCCACTTCCTCTTTAAATTCGTTCACTGCTTGGCACTTTAATTAGTAATGTGACACAAAAGTGTCAGCAGTCGTCTAAAACATCGAGATCTCAGCGGCGACCTTGGCATCTTCAGTCTGTTCTCTGGGCTTTGCTTTTATTTCCTTCTTTAAAGTTGAAGAAGTGAGAGTGGAGAGGGGGATGCATGAAAAGACGGGCAGAGATGGGCAGGCAGAAAGATTGAAGCCCACCACACAACCAACTAGCACCCTGTAGTTTGTGAAACGGACAGCGCAGTGCCCAGTTTGGTCAGCCTGGCCGTTTAGTGCCCTGCGCGGTATCATTCTGAGGTCCTGTCCGACAAGTGGGCATCATGTGGCACGTCACAAAATCAAGCACATTTGCCACCGTCACTGACCAACCTGCCCACTTCAGTGCCTATGTGGAATGTTTGCCCAATTTGATGAACTTGCCTATAGTACATGCCATATTTTGCCCACTTTGGTGCCCATTCTGAAGGCTAAAGTTTTGTCCACTTTGGTACCAGATTTACACGGTGGACTTTTGTCCATGTATATGCCCATCCAGAAGGCTGTATCTGCCCACTTCAGTGCCCACCCTGCAGGCTGTCCTTTCCCCGTTTGTTGCACAGGCTGTTCTACTGCTGATTTGCCACATGCTGTGCCTGGCACTCTGCTGGGCAGGTGCACGTGCCTGGCAGTAAGCGGCCAGGCTGGCACCAGGGTTTTCTCAAACCTCATTTCTCGCGCTGTATAATCTCGGGGAGTCGACGACGTCACAACCAGAAATCCGCAGAAGAGACCACCAAAAAAGTTTCAACGACCACCTGAGAAGTACGAGAAAGTGGGACGAGAAACACAAGCAGTGTGCCGCCCGGTGTGGCTACTTTGGCTTCTTCGCCACATGCCGTGCCCCCTTTCCCCGCTCGGGTGCCCGGCTGGCAGTTTCGCTCCGATAGCTGCCGTTGTGCCAACCTGGCAGGCGCTGCCTCCACGAAAACAAAAAAAAAATGGTCGTTGGTTTGGGCGCGTTGGACTTTCCCTGTGCCCCCCGCCGGCGTCGCACTTACCTGTTCTGCCAGCCTTGGAGTAGGTTGGTGTATTTGCTGAGGAGCCCCTCGAGTGGCGGCGGCACCGCACCGCCGCTTCCGGCTCGTCTCGCTCCGGCGGAGCAGCCTGCCTGCCCGGATCCCGAGCGCGATCCGGGGCTCTTGCCGTCCGCGGCACCCCGGTCGCCTGAAGAGGCGGACGCCCCGGCGGGGCCGCTCCTGCTCGCGGCCCCGGGATGCGAGGCGCTCGGCGCGGCTTTCTCCATTCTCGCTGGCCCGCGGCTGGCGGAGCCGAGACGCAGGAGGAGGTGTTGGTGGCGGCTGGAGGAGGAGGAGGAGGAGGAAGAAGAAGAAGTGGAGGTGGAGGAGGCGGCGGCGGCGGTGGAATCTTTCGCGGTCTCATGAAAATCTCGGCGGATCCGTGTCGGATTACAGCGCGGTCTCCATGTTCAGGGCGCAGCCGATCTCCTCGCTGCCTCTGCCAGGGTGACACTGAGGCGCGGCGCTCGTGGAGATCTGCGTCGGGTCACTCCCTCCGCGTGCCAGCAGCCAACCCGGATATTCGGATAGCGAGGCGAGATTACCATCCAGCCGGCCGATCGAGTCCCGCAGCGGTGCGTGTGACTGTGGTGGCGGTGGCGCTGCTGACCTCTGAGCGGGGCTGCCGGGACGACCTTCGCCTTCGCCTCCTCGAGCAGAGGTCAGTCCGGCGCCGCGACAGCCTACCGGACACGGGTCACTTCACTCAGGCGTGCTGTGGATGTCTGCACGTGCAGGGGAAGAACGGCAGGGTGGCGCAGTGCAGCGTCCCATGGAGTCGGGCGTGGGGACCCCCTGAGATGGTACGTGATGATGACAAATAGAACGACAGATTATGGACAGAGGGATTGAGCTCTTATTGCTTTGGGGACTCCGCTGCCATGTTTTAAAGGCGCATGTGTGCCAGTTTGGATTGTCGGTGTTACAAATATAACAGCCGATGTCACTCCAACGCTCCGCCTAAAACACCCAGAAGACACGCCCGGATATCTTACTGAACGGCGACCGTCACAAACCGGGACAGGGGGTGATATCGTGGTGGGCTGTGGTCGATGCCTGTCCCTAAACTTCATCTAGGGCTTTGGTGACAGTGGCCGCCACAACAGAAACTGAGTAACACAAATCACTTGCTGGAGCCGTCCTCAAAAATGGCTGAGAAGCGCTGGCCCACCGCAGGGGTCTGCTTAAGTGGGCCCCAGTGATGGGTAGGGATTGGCACCAGGAAGAGCCAACCCCGGGGAGGAGGGCACGCTTGAGACTGGGGGTTGGTGCTGGGCAGCCATTGTTATTATTAAAGTCGGCCTTCCACATCTGGGGAACACAAATATGAAAGAACACACAAAACAATTCTAGAAACGTGAATTTGAAGTGCCATGAAGGGTCATGTGGGCACCCCCTGCTGTAGCCTCCGCCTTTTCCCGGACCCTCTGCGTGGCTCCAGCACTCGTTATTTGAGTTTTGCTCGCCTCGCGTCTCGTTTTTTTCACTCCTTGTGTTGTGTGCCTCCATCGTTTCTGTGAACAAATGGATCCTAAAAAGCAATTCAGTGCCCAGAGAGATCCCTAAAGTGCACTCAGGGCCCTCTTAATGTGTGGGCACAGGGGGTACAGGAGCTCACGATGTTGCTGATGCCCATGTGTCTTTCTGCTTTGCTATCAGTGCACTACTTTCCCCGTGATGCTGTTACGATGGCTCTGTGCACACTGACTGGCACGTCGCTTGCTGAAGTGGGCATTACGGTTGGTAAGAACGAGTCGTGCATTTGCATAGTAAAGCAGAAAGAAGCTGAAACTGGTGACCGTGTTAGTGCTGCCCCGACAACAGCGGAACTGGGCTCTCTGGTTCACAGGTTATATGCCAATAGCATGGCGTTTTAGAGAAGGGATTTCGGCGTCCACAGTGGGTCCTGGAGCCCACCCCCCATGGACTTCGATGTTACTTGGCTGACTTACGACACGAGAGGTCCAGTCGGCTCCATTTCTTTTGTTTTTCTAATCAAAGCTCAGGCAGGTGAAGGGACCTGATCAGGGTCCCATGGTGTCAGCAGTGGGATTTGTTTGTTAGATATTTTCAGTTATTGTGAAACTGGCTGGGCTGAAGTCCAAGTGGTCAGCGTCGGCCTCAGGCTTGGCATCTCTGTTATGTACCAGTTGATACCCAATTTGTGCCAATGTTTGGATAGCAGAGACACAGCAGCTGGATGGGCACTCAGACAGACACACAGACACTTGTCCTTTTGTTAAGGAGGATGGGGAATAAATAAATATGAACTTTGTCTTGCCCTCATGTCCGCCACGGGGACAACTTTGAGCAGCCAGCCTTGGGAATCCTGTGGTCCATAAGCCCGTTGAAATCTGAAGAAGAAGAAGAAGAAGAAGTGGTCTGGGATTCTGCCACCTTAACGTGAGGAGCCCCAAACTGCCTATAAGAGTGGGGTCTGTGCACATGTGACAGGCGATTCACCAATCAAAAGGCAGGACATGCTGGAGCCCGCCCCCTCAGCTTTGACAGGTGAAAGTGACAGTTGCCATTTCAAGTGGTGTGCAGAGGAGCACTTTGACCAAAATGAAATTTAAAAATAAGCAAATAAATAAACGTGACGCTCAATAAATAAAACACCACGATACGTGAGCAGAAATAATTCAGTGGCTCAAGAGATTTGCTTTTGTGTTCTTTAGGCTTTGGCACCACCTGTCTGCCATCTCGCCAAATGGCATGCTGTTTGACTCGTCTTCATGTCTTTTGGGGTCCCCCTATAGCCCCAGACCCCCTCATGTTTAGGCCATTCTTGGACCACAATTAGTACAGGGAATGAAACCCTTATGGTGACGAGTAAACCAATAGGGGTCTGCAGCAAAATGACCAGAAGGGCTCGGACCCCCTAATGGCATACAAGGGCTCAAACGTCCCCCTTCAACAAACTGGTCAAAAACGGGGCGCAGCTCTAAAGGCCAGCGGAGTGTCATCTGATGTGACTCCGACGTTGCTGACGTATGTTTGATATGTGATTCTTTACCGGTGGTCTCAGCCCTTCAAGAGCCACTCCAAGGGGGCTTACAAATGACAAACGTGTGGCGTATCACTTGTAGAGCACTTCAGGGTCACTCATTACGAATGTGAGGTCCTCTGCTAGCCCTGTAGGGACCTCCATCGGAAGGTGACAGGTGACACATATCCATTACAAGTGAAGCCCACGTGTTAATATTTCAAATATCTGACCTGACTCTTCTTGTTTATGATGAAATCAGCAGAAAGGTTTGTGAAGACCCCAAATTAGGGGGGCCAGTGCTAATTCAGACCTTTCATGCTTTATTGTCATAAAGTTGTGTAATTATTTAATAAGGTATTCTTATCAGATTCGGTGCTGCTCTGATATCTCCAGCTCTGATGTCCAGAGGGTCATCCACATTTCTAAAAACAAAACCCTTTCTGCGTTTGGCTTCACACTCCAATCTCTCGGCTTACGGCCGCAGACTTAATGATCTTTGGGTCTTGTTGTGGCCGTCTCTCTCGCTGAGCGCGTTTTCTTCTCCCTTTTCTGAGTCCTTTCCTTTTCTGACGCTGACTACCTTGCTGTTAGTACATTCATTCATTCATTCATTCATTCATTCATTCATTCATTCATTTATTTATTTATTCATTTATTTATTCATTCATTTATTTATTTCAGTGACAATGAACTACACCTTGAAATGAAAGCTGTCACTTTGACCCATCAGCATTGAGAGGGCGGGCTCTAGCAAGTCCTGTGTTTTGATTGGTGAATCATCAGTCTGCACACGCCCACCAACCACAGGATTCCCAAGGTGGGCAAAGCGCCAGCTCAGAATTCTGTGCGTCTCTGGTGGGCACGAGTGCAAAAAAAAAAGAAGAAGTCCCCCAGAATGACAGCACAAAGTGGCGACTTCAATTGAAGAAGCTCAGAATTCATCGTCACCTTAGGTGTCTGCGTCTGTTAGTGGGGTGCCTGCTGTAAATGGTGACGCGCTTGAGAGTGAGCCAGGAGATGGACAAAAACTAACCAGGATTCACAAAAAGGACGAGCGTCAAAGCCAAAGTGAGAGACAAAAATCACAGTCAAAAGCAGGAAAAAGAATTCAACCTTTAGCAAAAAACACGTCTGAACGAGGGATTTGGAGAAGGCTTTAGACTCCAGTCCTAGAAAAGAGCAAGAGAAATGGGCGACCAAAGTCGAAACTTTAGGGCAGTGACCTCGGCCACACCACATGTCCTCAGGCCCACAATGAAAGCCATAGAGCCAGCCCAAAAGCGCAGATCATGAATGACACCCCCGGGGTGACTCCAATCCCAAATCAAAGTAGGAATTCAAGGTACAGGCCAGGAAATCGCCCTAAATTTGGATACCAGCAAGTGAATTGTACTCATTCTCGGGTCACAGCCCCCTAACAAAATACAATACAATACAATTTATTTTTGTGTAGCCCAAAATCACACAAGAAGTGCTGCAATGGGCTTTAACAGACCCTGCCTGCCTCTTGACAGCCCCCCAGCCTCGACTCTCTAAGAAGACAAAGTTAAACTCCCAAAAAAAACATAGTAGGGAAAATAGAAGAAACCTCCGGAAAGGCAGTTCAGAGAGAGACCCCTTACCAGGTAGGGTGGGCGTGCAGTGGGTGTCAATGCAACACAACACACAGAACAAATCCTCAATGCAGTATAAAAATAAAAACTTTACAAGTACGGAGCAGAATTTAACAGTAGATGATATCCCATAATAGGATTTGGATTTGTTCAGAGTCCTGGAGACCTCAGCCATCAAGCTGCCTCCCCCTATTGGCCATTCCACAGCTGAGTCTGTGCTGGGCCAGCCAATCCGATGACAGGACCCCTCTTTCCCACAATTCCTGTGATCCTCCATCACGGGTGGCTTTACCTTAGGCAGGCAGGTGGGGCGTAACACCAAGTGGCACATTTGAGTACCGAGAAGAGAAACAGAACAGGTGAGAGTTAGTAACAAATGAGAACTATCATGTTACTTCTGCTGCAGTGGGTTGGTGCTGTGCCTGGGATTGGTTCCTGCCTTGTGCCCTGTGTTGGCTGGGATTGGCTCCAGCAGACCCCCGTGACCCTGTGTTCGGATTCAGCGGGTTGGAAAATGGATGGATGGATGGATATTACTTCTGTTTTAGTGCTAATGACTAACAACAGAGATGCAGTCTGCTCAGTTAATCAGCAGCTCTAGTCAGGGTGTGCTAAACTGAAGTTGTGAGATTTGAAAGCTGAGACTGAAGGGGCATCTCTTATAGTAGCAGGCAGACCAGTCCACAGTTTAGGGGTCCTGTAACTAAAAGCTCAACCTCCCACTGTTATTTTATTAATCCTTGATCATAAGCAGACCGGCATCTTGAGATCTTAATGTGCGTTCAGGTTTGTAAGTCATGATAAGTTCAGGTCAGTAAGCCGGACCTCCGCCATTTAATGCTTTATATGTTAAAAGGAGGATTTTGAAATCTGCCCTAAACTTAACTGGGAGCCAGTGTAAGGATTTAAGAACTGGAGTTATGTGTTCGTATTTTCTTGTTCTTGTAGTAATTCTCGCAGCAGCATGTTGGATTAACTGGAGGCTGTATAAAGAACAGTTTGAACATCCAGTGAACACCACATTGCAGTAGTCAATCCTACTAGAGATAAATGCAGGAATTAATTTCTCAGAATCCTCTTTATTCAGAAAATGCCTTAATTTCCTAACATTTTTAAGATGGAAGAAACATGATTTGGACAACTTTGCAATGTGCGTTTTAAATGACATGCTAGAGTCAAAGAGAACTCCGAGATTGTGGGCTGATTCAGTAAAATTAATGGGGACTCCAACTGAGTTCAATGATGACAAAATATTGTGGTGATCAGCGTCATTCACTCCTACAATTAACATCTCTGTTTAAAGACAAGTCGTTCTCATCCATCCACTCCTTTAATTCACTAACACAACTAATTAAAGACAACATCGGAGAAACTTCATCTGATTTAAATGAAAGGTATAACTGGGTGTCATCTGCGTACATGTGAAAATGAACGTGATGTGTCCTAATGAGAGACCCCAGTGGACACCTGTAAAGTGACAACAGTGACGGTCTGAGTACTGAGCCCTGCGGGACACCATATCTCACTTCTGTGTATAATGATGGAGTCCTGTCAGCACATTTCTGTACGTATTTGATAATAAGAAGTAAACCCAGCGAGCACAGTCACTGCCTGTGAGCCCAACATCATTTTCTAGCCTGTGTAGTAAAATCGAATGGTCGATGAAGTCAAACGCTGCACTTAAGTCCAACAACATCATGACAGTGGAGTTTCCTTCATCAGAGGATATCAGAATGTCGTTCATAACCCGCGTTAGTGCCGTTTCTGTACTCTGACCAGTGCGGACACCAGACTGGAATTTCTCAAATAAATTGTGATTTGTAAGGTGGGACTGAAGCTGACTGGCGACTATGTTTTCTAGTATTTTAGAGAGAAACGGTAAATTTGGAATAGGCCTATAATTATTTAGTATGTGTGGGTCTAGGTCTGACTTTTTAAGTGATGGTTTAATGACTGACACTTTTAGGGCATCAGGTACTGTGCCATGCAATAATGAACTATTGATAAAAGTTAGAACTGGCACTGTAAGAACATCCATTGCACTTTTTACTGGTTTTGTTGGCACTGGATCTAGGGAACAAGTAGTGGTCTTCATGTTAGAAATTAAAGTTCAGACTTCCTGCTCAGTTACAGGATTAAAATGACTAAAGTGCTGAGTGCGATGTAAGACAGGGTCTGCTAAGCGAGTGTGTGGTGTGTACTGTGACGCTGAGGTCTTATACTTTCAATGTTCTCATTGAAGAAGTTCATAAAGTCTGTACTGCTGATATCTGTTGGTATTTTGGACTGTAGATCTGAATTCCCATTTATTAATTTATCAGCTGTTCTAAACAGTACCTGAGGATTTTTATTATTTTTATCTATTATTGTAGAATAGTATTCTGAGCGAGCTTTAAAGAGAGCTTTTTATATTTATTAACACTCTCTGTCCATGCAAAAGGTCATCACATCAGGTTAATGAAAAAACAAAATGGTGTCAGGGAAGACACAAAATACTTTCCAATTTCTTAAAGTGACATAAACAACAAAAAAATAAAATAAAAACCTAACTTCAAAAGCTAACAAAGCCAATGAGATCAACCAGAAGATAGAGAGCTGGAGGGTCAAGAGTGCTGCACCAAAGCTGCTGATGTGCCCAGGGCAGCCATCACTTGCAATTGAGATGGAATCAGAAGATGGTCAAGGTCAGAAGTGCCAAGACAAGATTTAGGAGCAGAGCCCAGGAAATGAGGCAAGAAGCGTAAGTTGAGAGGATGACAAAAAACAGAAATAATGGATAAGCTGAAGACAAAGTGCTGGGCGTAATAGTAGTCAATGGGCCGAAAAAAAAGGAATTCAAAGAAGAGACTCAAACAAGAAACGACTTCTGACTCGTTACGCTGATGATGTGAAATGTTCTGTCTAAAGAGAGACAGAGGACAAAAAATAAAAATGAGCAGAAGATGCAGCAGTCCAGAAACAGGGCGGGGTCCAAACTGGGAATCAGAGCGACCTCAAGAGCGCAGGATGACAGCCGGGAATTCAAAAGACAAGTGGAGGTTCTGACGAGGATCAGATCTGTGAGCCGCCGAGGTCAGATACCCAGACCTTAATAACGTCACTCATTTGATCAGCGAATCCCAGGGCATTCTGAGATGACTTTCCATGGGCAGTGGGCAACACAGAGTGGCGGTGCCCTGTGATGAAAACAAAACGGCGCTGTGGTAGAACATAAACTAACATTCAGCTTTGTCAGATTGAGAGTCTCTGTACCTCAGATATAAAATATCACAACGAACATATAAAAATATCAGAGCTCCTAGCAGGTGTGACGGGGCCCTAAATACAGCTGCTCAGGGTAGTAGTGGTGCGTAAAACGAAGACAAGATGGTGTGGTGCAAGAACCTTTTTACTTTTAAACACCATTAAAATTGCGTCAGAGTCAAAAAACACAATGGCGAGCAGATTCCTCGACCTCTAAAGGCCCTCAAACGCATCTTCAATTAGTTTTAGAGGCCAAGGAGAAATGTTGAAAAATGAAAAATAAACTCCCAGGGATGACAACTAATTCATCTTAAATACGGCTCATGATTAGGTGGCTCTGCATACAGGAGACAGGGCATAGAACAAGGAAAAATATTTCTATATAATCTTAACAATGGAAATGATAAGTAAACATACAGTCAGAAAAAAAAATCAAAAAGAGAATGAATATCAAAATATACAAAAATAATATTTCAAAACGACAACAACAACAAACGTTTAATAAACAGTAGGAGCCCGTGAAAGAACTCTGACTGAATCCCGTCAACATTGCTCAGGAGCAAATCCAGAATATATTTCACCAAAAATCTGACTTTCTGTCCAGCCAAACTACATGCAATGATCCAGCACGTCGTTTTGAAAGTCCACTAGTGGTAACAGAGAAGGCCTGCTATGCCACTGCACGCCTGACAAGCTGGCCCGATGCCCGTTCTTTGTCCTGCAGCGGTGACAAGCTGCCATGCCATCCCGGGCTCATTCCTGCCCGCTGCCCTGTTTCTCCCCTGGCTGCGGTTCACGATTGTGTGTCTCACTTGTATGGTTTCATTTGATGCCATTTATTTATATTCGTCTTATTTTATTTATTAAGAACGTGTGTTGTACATGTGATGTGTGGGTGGTTCCCCGAGGGGCGGGGCCACCTGCCAATCACCGCCTAACCCTCCACCCTATTTATGGGAGGGCCTTCTGTAGTTCCTGGCGGCGCATTGTGAGTGCGCTGACGAGTGGACTGGAGAGTTGAGTGGAGACTTTCTTGTCTTTACTTGCCTTGTGCTGCTGCTTTTGTGTTTCTCAGGACCTTCTTGACCCTCTGCTTTGTTTCTCGACTCCATTTTTGGATTCTGTATTGGGATTTTGTTTGCTGTGATGGCCTCGCTCCTCAGAGCTCTTCATCTATTGCAGAGCCTTTTGTCAAAATTAACCTTTTATTTAATAAAGATTTTCCTGGGCCCTCTCTTGTATCTAGTTGGGGTTTGATGGTATTGCCCACCCTAGAGGGCACTTCTTTCAAAGTCTTTTTGAAACGTTTGTGCTTTTGGGACCCCCAGGTCACGACACCTGCCACCTCAGGCTGTGGACACCAAGGCGTCCTGAAACAAAAACATGACTTTAGTGTGAAAGGATCTGCTAGTAATTTCCACTGCTGGCACTGTTTTCTCTTTTTCTGCCAGCCTTGTGATGTCCTTCCATGCTAAGTGGCACACGGCGTGAATGGCGCATTGCAGCCCTGCATTAGCAGCATTCTTGAAGGCTGGCTCTCCTCGAGGCTTTTAGCTTTATTTATTCACCGCACTTAGACGCTCATATTATGTCAATAAATAATGACATCATAACAGACTCTTCAGATTATTGGCCATGAATGTGAAGAACACAGAGATTCAATGGTGGAGCAGCCCCATTTAATAATCACGACGTCGACGTTGACCATCCTACCAGCCACCTCACAAAGCGTTATTATGGTTTCCATCAGATTTGCTCAGCCCTCGTTTCTGCAGGTGTCCCCAATGGCACCCACATGATTGGCTGCTCTAGGACAGAGTGGGACGATTTTGATGGGATTTTAGTGGCCCACAATGCCACCTGCACCCCCAACCCGGACTGCTGAGTGAACACCAAAGCGAATGGCTGATCTCAGTGCTCCAGGTGGGACTCTGGTCAAGGAGATTCCACGACATCTTACTGAAGATCCCCCCTGTGAAGCTCTGGGCGGTATTCTAAGAAAAGGTTCCCTGTAAAGCTTCGGCCGTTTCGATACACTGACCATCGATTGAAGAGCGGGGGTAGAGGTGGTCCATTGTGAAGCTTCAAGCGCTAAGACATTTGATGGAAGACACACCACTACCTCATATAGAAACTGCAAGAGGTGCCAGCACTGCGGACTGGCGAGTCACGGCCCACTTCAAGCACCGGCTGATCTGCAGCTCTAGCAACTTTGGTGAGGTCCGCACTTCATCTGACAACAAAGCCGCAAATCAGAGGTGAGCTGACATCTCTGCAGAGACCCCTTCAAAGGAAAATACATTAATTTTAGGCTCGCAACCGCAATCTTCACCCAAAAATTAGGAGGTTTCTGTCACACTGAGAACTACGGGCATATAGAACAAGTGACCCCGTAGTGTGGTGGACAGGAGGACATGAGGGACCTTCAAAACTCGACTTGATGTTATTATGGAGGAGTTAAGTGGACGGGACTGGCGAGCTTTGTTGGGCTGAATGGCCTGTCCTTGTCCAGATTGTTCTAATGTCCTAAATGAACTCTGGCTGGACATGTGAGACAAAATAGGGCACCAGTAAGTGGGCACAGCATCTGTAACTGGAAGGGACTTTGATCCAGTCCCCAGAGGTCACACCTTCCTTCAGAGCTAACTGCATTCATCTCTTCTGCCTTTTCGGGGGGCTGAGGGCTGGTGAGCCGCTCTCTTTGGGGTGAGGAGCCACACATTCTTGACAGAACAAAAATCAAATCACAAACTTTCTTTGGCCTGGAAGCCCCTCTCCCCATAGAGCCCTGGAGTGGGACGTCCTGAATGAGCCCCGCTAGTGTGGTGTCATCGGCAGATGTAAGGCGCTCATTGATTAGGCTCACGTCAGATCATTTATGTATATTCACGAGAGCGGCGTCCCGAGCGCTGACCCCTGAGGGACACCACTGTTACCGTCACCTAATTCTGAATATGCCTTTACCTCCTGTGTCTGAGCCCACCTGCACACCGCCCACTGAATGCCCACTTCTGTCTGTCTGACCACAGGCCCCTGTCATCAATACGCTTTAATGTTTCCTTCCATTAATTTCCTTGTGATGAACGGTAAGCTTATTGTCCTGCAGTGACTTGGATCGGCCCGATCCCTCTTGTTACGTAATGGTGTCGTATTTTCTACTTTCCAGGTTCTCCTTACAGCGTGGTGTCACTAACCTGCCGGAGCACTCGGGCGGTGACTGCTGTTAGCCGGCTTTTTGCACGTTGACTAAAAGTCACTTTTGAGTCTATGATTGTCCCCTGATATTTATACAGTAAACTGTAGGTGGCGCCACTGAGCCCCAAACCCCAGACACCAAACACGGTCCTGGGTTCAAATATATGTTTTTGTTTATTAACACATCACAAGATCTGCTTTTAGAGCCATCCATGATGTTCTGTTCCTTTCCCTCCTTCCAGTTGTCTTCTGCCACAAATGGAGGAGACTGGATGGCTTCCTTTTATGGTGGACCCAGAAGTTCTTCTGGTGTCATAACACTGAATGGCAGAAGCACTTCTGGATCACGTGGAAGTGCCATGAAACAGGGAGTTCTTCTCCCTGCAGTGCCCTGTGGCAGCACCCAAGGACCCTGACTGGGACTCAGGACTACAAATTCCATGGCTCCCTGCAGGGTCCACACTGGAGAAGCACTGCCATCTATTGGCCTGGGGGAGAAATTGTTCTGGATAGACAATCGATCCTTGCCCATCCATAATTACCTCCTGACCAGGAAAGTGACCATCAACCAACCTGGCTGGGATGCCAGTCCATCTACCTTTGGCACCTACAATCCCCTTCAACACCCTCTGCTGACCGCTTTTTGGTAGTTTCTTGTGGGCGAATGGCATTTCTTCTAAAATTGATTATTAGTTGTTTACTTTTTTAAATGTTAAGTCGTAGAAAAGTCTCCTCATACCAGTTAGAAAATTCATCTGCCACTGGAATGTAACACACGTCTAACTTGGCATATGGACCCACGCCAGTGACCCTTAGATGTGGTTTCAGAAATAGGAGGATGAATAAAGGAACTCACAATAATCTCTTATTAACTGGTAATTCTTACAACGAAAAGGTGTGTGGCCTGCAGGGGGCGCACCACCTCCCCAAACAGGCAGACGCAGCCACAAGTCCAGCAACACACATTTTTATTTTTCTGTGGGAAACGCTTCCCAAAATGTTTCGAAGCACACAGCACCTTCTCTTCTCTTTCTTTTCTTGTCTTTCTCTTCCACCTCCACTCCTCCCAGCAAGTGTCATCCCCTCCCTCACATCTCTGGCTCTTGAGTGAAGTGATGCTGCACCTGGGAGCACTCCAGGTGGCCCATTAGCATGATCCGGACGTATGAAACAAGGCTTGCTGATTCCTACAGCACACCCTGGCTGCACCGCCGGAACCCAACAGGACTGAGCCCACAAACTCCAAGTCCCAGCATGCCCTGTGAGAATCTAGGGGGCTGCCATCTAGTGCTCTGGGGGACGTGTTGTCTCCCTCGGTCCTTCCACTATGGAAGAAGGTCGTCCACCACAGGTGGCATAAAACAAACACCCTGTGGCCCCTGCACCCCTTGAGGACAAAGTCAGGGGACCCCCACGCCGCATCCAGTAAAGGGCGGACTGTGCCTTACTGGAGTACACCATTGTGAAGGTGTTTTATGATTTGTTTGGAGTATGAAGGAATATGAAATAATATTTGGTGTTTTCTCATACTGATCATCAACCAGAGGCTCCTTGCAAGAACTCGCTATCAAGTAACCTTTACTAATGCAAATGATTTGTTTGAAGATTACAAGGGCAAAAAAGCAAAAAGGAGATACTTGAGAAGGCAGTCAGGTGAATAAATCCTAACATGAAAGCCAAAGTTCAAAAAACCACAAACAGACACAAAAAATATTTGAGAACCAGAAAATCCAATCCACACATTTAAAATCCGCTCAATGACCACCCATGGACCACTGAAGGAATATGAAGGCTGTGGGAGGTCCTTCAGTGGTGACATCAGGGTGACTCCACCTCTTTGGGTTCCACCCACAAAATACCTAAGAGAACCATTCATCACACATACATCCATCCATCCATCATCCAACCCGCTGTATCCTAACTACAGGGTCACGGGGTCGTCACACATACAGTAGGCAGTAAATAATAAACAAACAATAGCTGAGTGTCTACGGGTGTCACTCATTCATCTTCGTGTTTTTTCTGTTCTGCTTATAATCGTGTCTTGTCCTTGTCACTGTGCTTCATTTCCTTGTGGGTGGAGCCTCAGGAGGCAGGGCCAGCCTCTCCATGGCTATTTAACAGCCAGAGCTGAGTGAGCTCCAATCAGAATGCAGCTTAAAGCTGCTCCGCCCACCGCTACACAGCAGAACAGAAGAAGAGGAGCTCAGAGCAGGAGACGTTGGTTTGTTAAAGGAGTCTTCACATTCGCATTTCTTCAGTTGTGTTGCTTCTCTCATTGCTTTTCTCGTCTGGATTGTGGAGTTGGACTTGTTTGCTTAGGATTACCTTTTAGGAAACTCCTTTTTTTGCGTAGTTTTGCTCTTTTGAGTATTTGTTTGTATTTTGTCTAATGAACCTGTGGCCAATGTGGCCCTCCAGGAACTGACTTTGACAGCCTGGCACGGGTCTCTTAAAGAGTTAAGTGTAAAATGTGTATGAGTGGAGGTGTCTGCTGGTCCGCTGTGAGTCCTACACTGACTGTCGTCCTCTCAGTGTGAAGCCCCATGTCCTCCCTACTCAGATGTTACACACCTACTCAGGTGTCCTATCCCTTACAGTCGCTGGTGGGCCTACATTATTGAGGTTTTGGGGGCCCCTTTGCATTCAGCAACAAGGTTCATTTTTATTTTATTGTTATTTTGTTCTGAATTACACTGTATTATTACATTTATTTTTAAACCCTTCTCATACAGTAGACACTCAAAATGTTAATGAATGTGGACTAAAGTCACTTCTGAGCCCCTCCGGGATTAGGGGCCCTGAAGCTCAAGCTTCATTAGTTTCATAGTAATAATAATTAATAATTTTTTGCATTTACAGTGGTGTGAAAAACTATTTGCCCCCTTCCTGATTTCTTATTCTTTTGCATGTTTGTCACACAAAATGTTTCTGATCATCAAACACATTTAACCATTAGTCAAATATAACACAAGTAAACACAAAATGCAGTTTGTAAATGGTGGTTTTTATTATTTAGGGAGAAAAAAAATCCAAACCTACATGGCCCTGTGTGAAAAAGTAATTGCCCCCTGAACCTAATAACTGGTTGGGCCACCCTTAGCAGCAATAACTGCAATCAAGCGTTTGCGATAACTTGCAATGAGTCTTATACAGCGCTCTGGAGGAATTTTGGCCCACTCATCTTTGCAAAATTGTTGTAATTCAGCTTTATTTGAGGGTTTTCTAGCATGAACCGCCTTTTTAAGGTCATGCCATAGCATCTCAATTGGATTCAGGTCAGGACTTTGACTAGGCCACTCCAAAGTCTTCATTTTGTTTTTCTTCAGCCATTCAGAGGTGGATTTGCTGGTGTGTTTTGGGTCATTGTCCTGTTGCAGCACCCAAGATCGCTTCAGCTTGAGTTGACGAACAGATGGCCGGACATTCTCCTTCAGGATTTTTTGGTAGACAGTAGAATTCATGGTTCCATCTATCACAGCAAGCCTTCCAGGTCCTGAAACAGCAAAACAACCCCAAACCATCACACTACCACCACCATATTTTACTGTTGGTATGATGTTCTTTTTCTGAAATGCTGTGTTCCTTTTACGCCAGATGTAACGGGACATTTGCCTGCCAAAAAGTTCAACTTTTGTCTCATCAGTCCACAAGGTATTTTCCCAAAAGTCTTGGCAATCATTGAGATGTTTCTTATCAAAATTGAGACGAGCCCTAATGTTCTTTTTGCTTAACAGTGGTTTGTGTCTTGGAAATATGCCATGCAGGCCATTTTTGCCCAGTCTCTTTCTTATGGTGGAGTCGTGAACACTGACCTTAATTGAGGCAAGTGAGGCCTGCAGTTCTTTAGACGTTGTCCTGGGGTCTTTTGTGACCTCTCGGATGAGTCGTCTCTGCGCTCTTGGGGTAATTTTGGTCGGCCGGCCACTCCTGGGAAGGTTCACCACTGTTCCATGTTTTTGCCATTTGTTGATAATGGCTCTCACTGTGGTTCGCTGGAGTCCCAAAGCTTTAGAAATGGCTTTATAACCTTTACCAGACTGATAGATCTCAATTACTTCTGTTGTCATTTATTCCTGAATTTCTTTGGATCTTGGCATGATGTCTAGCTTTTGAGGTGCTTTTGGTCTACTTCTCTGTGTCAGGCAGCTCCTATTTAAGTGATTTCTTGATTGAAACAGGTGTGGCAGTAATCAGGCCTGGGGGTGGCTACGGAAATTGAACTCAGGTGTGATACACCACAGTTAGGTTATTTTTTAACAAGGGGGCAATTACTTTTTCACACAGGGCCATGTAGGTTTGGATTTTTTTTCTCCCTAAATAATAAAAACCATCATTTAAAAACTGCATTTTGTGTTTACTTGTGTTATATTTGACTAATGGTTAAATGTGTTTGATGATCAGAAACATTTTGTGTGACAAACATGCAAAAGAATAAGAAATCAGGAAGGGGGCAAATAGTTTTTCACACCACTGTATATAGCGCTTTTCTCATTACTCAAAGCGCTCAGCAATTGCAGGTTAAGGGCCTTGCTGAAGGGCCCAACAGAGCAGAGTCACTTTTTGGCATTTACGGGATTCGAACCGGCAACCTTCCGATAGTAGATCTGTCCTGACTTACGGCCAGCTGCCAACCCACCTGCACTTCAGAAGAGGTCATCCACCTGAAGCTAAGCCTGGTCAGTACTTGGATGGAAGACCAACCAAGAAAAGCGTGTGTTGCTCTTGGAAGAGGTGTTGGTCAGGCCAGCAGGGGGCACTTACCCTGTGGACTGAGCATGGACCCCAATGCCCCAGTGAATTGACAGGGACACCGTGCTGTAAAAATGACGCTGTCCTTTGGATGAAATGTTCAACCGAGGTCCTGACACCATGGTCATAAAAGATCCCAGGGCATCCTTCGTAAAAGAGTAGGGTGCATTCTGATGCCCAGGCTAAATTTCCCAGCACAGCCTGGTCATTCTGGCCCCCTAATCATCCCCTGCCTCTAATTGGCTATCTCACCACTTCACCAGCTAACAGCTCATGTGTGGTGGGCATACTTGTGCAAAAATGGCTGCCATCACATCATCTAGGTGGATGCTGCACATTAGTGGTGGCTCCACACTCACTGAAGCACTTTGACTAATGACAAAAGTGCTATATAAATGTAAATAATAATAATAATAATTATTATTATTATAAGGCTTGGTTGTTGTCTTTTACCTGACGTTGCCCTATTAGATTCTAGCCTCCCATAACCGTGGACTGAAGTTAAAAACTTTGCGCCAGTAAACCAATTAACTTTTCCGTCCGGTCAGTTTGTCGTTTATTGATCTCCGTATCCAATCCGTGCCCGGAACGAAGCAGATCAGTGCAGCCTCACTCCTACCCGCTC
Source organism: Erpetoichthys calabaricus (assembly GCF_900747795.2). Classification (NCBI taxonomy): domain Eukaryota; kingdom Metazoa; phylum Chordata; class Cladistia; order Polypteriformes; family Polypteridae; genus Erpetoichthys; species Erpetoichthys calabaricus. The sequence continues at coordinate 831,045 of NC_041406.2, forward strand.
ATTAAAATAGAAAACTTCGCTCATTCCTTTCAAGTGATTGGTCGAGTCTCGAGTGATGTCCAATCAGTGTGCAGAGCTGTGCAGCCACTGCTCTACACGCCCGCCCCCGGGAAGATCCGCTCACTCCTAGCGAACCGGCTTCTGGTGACGTCACCGCCTCGCTCAGCGTAGCGCGTGTCTCTGCGCCGTTAGACGTTCCTGCTGCGTCAGTTACTAACGCCTGCACGTTTTGCCTCAGCCATTGTGTTATGTTGTGCAGGATGAGCGCGCCGCTGAAAGTGTGCATCGTCGGCTCGGGGAACTGGTGAGTAATTCGCGCGCCGCTTTCGGAACGACTGAGTCCGGCGCCGGCGCTGGCGGCCGTGTGGGCCTGTGCGGGTCACGTGACAGAGGAGGGGCTGTAAAACGCGCGCTGCGGCAGCTCAGTCCTCACCGGGTCACCGGCGCTGTGGCACCGGGGGTCACCTTCACTTTGTTTAAGGCACGAGAGCCGCGGACACGGGGCGCCTGTCTAACTGTTAATGGTGCCCCCGGGTGTGGCTCTGCCGCCAGTTTGAAGCCCCGTTTTGATGGTGGAGGTGGGCTCGTTACCGAGTTGTGTGGTATTGCTGTGTGACTTAACGGCATGTTTTGGCATGGACTGTGTACGGTCATCGCATATTGTTGTTTGGATTGAGTGCTTATTGGAGTCGTAATTAATAGCCGTGAGGAGCCAACACAACAATCCGCAAGTTTCCCATCGAACCGTCGGGCTCCATATTGGAATCTTGAGCTGCGCTTTGGTAAGACGGATTGTGTTAAAAGTGCGGCACAAAGAAACTACTGGTGGACAACTGGAACTGGCTGAGGCCTCATGCCGTCCTGTACGGCTCGTCTGTCATATTGCGAAGGGCACTACAACGCCATGCATTCTTGAAAAGGGTAAAATAAGGTAATGATTGCTGTGCCCAGTGGGCAATCCTGGCATAAGAGACCATTAGATTTTTTAAATTATCTTTAAAGAACTAAAAAGCAATTGCACATACACGATATATCAGTTCTGTGCAAAGCAAATAGCCAGATGATAATATTTAACACAATTAAAAAAAGGCATTCAGGTTCAGTGTAGGGCGGCACAGTGGCGCAGTGGGTAGCGCTGCTGCCTCGCAGTTGGGAGACCTGAGGACCTGGGTTCGCTTCCCGGGTCCTCCCTGCGTGGAGTTTGCATGTTCTCCCCGTGTCTGCGTGGGTTTCCTCCGGGCGCTCCGGTTTCCTCCCACAGTCCAAAGACATGCAGGTTAGGTGGATTGGCGATTCTAAATTGGCCCTGGTGTATGCTTGGTGTGTGGGTGTGTTTGTGTGTGTCCTGCGGTGGGTTGGCACCCTGCCCGGGATTGGTTCCTGCCTTGTGCCCTGTGTTGGCTGGGATTGGCTCCAGCAGACCCCCGTGACCCTGTGTTCGGATTCAGCGGGTTGGAAAATGGATGGATGGATGGGTTCAGTGTAAGTATCTCACGAGGCCTTGACTTCACTACAGACGTCTACAGTTGGTGTGACTTTTTGTTTGCGGATATTCAGATAGTTTCACATGCATTTCATGTTCCAGATCACCCTGCGTGCGTGTGTTTTTTTTAAAGAGGTTTCTTAAAATGTGTTCAATATTGATATGCCTGACTTCTGTTGTAATCCAGACATCCCAACAGTATGTGCTCATAAAACAAATCCACTGCACTTTGTCAGCAGTAAAGTTCAGGCAACCTTCGTATGGCCGTTTAGTGTATTGACAACGCCAAAAGAGACACGGGTGCCACTTCTCGCTGTATTCTACTAAAGGAGCTGTTAATGTGCACACGTTTTTTGAATTTCTGCTGAAAGTGCTTTACAGAGTAACTCTACAGTACAGTATGTATAATCTTAAAACAAAGTTGCCTTTACTTTGTTTGTAATTGAATATCCCCAAAAAGTAATATTGCTAAAGTTGCTCCAATATGCAGTTACATGAGGTACTGAGACCCCTCATTTTGAAACCAAGGACAGATAACTTCTTCTTCTTTCAGCTGCTCCCGTCAGGGGTTGTCACAGCAGATCATCTCTTCCTGTCCTCGTCATCTCGTTCTGTCACACCCGTCACCTGCATGTCCATCCATATACCTCCTCTTAGACCTTCCTGTTTTCCTCTTGCCTGGCAGTTCCATCTTTAACATCCTTCTCCCAGTATACCCAGCATCTCTCCACTGCACATGTCCAAACCAACATAATTTGGCTTTTAAAGGACCATGAAGAACAAACCCTTCCACAAGGTGTGTTAACTAAAGAAACAAGATTAGGATCAGAAACAGCTTTATGCAGAACCCCATACGCATGGCATATAAGAGAGCTAATTAAATAATAATTCATTATATTTATATAGCACTTTTCTCAGTACTCAAAGTGCTATCCACACAGGGAGGAACTGGGAAGTGAACCCACAATCTTCCACAGTCTCCTTACTGCAAAGCAGCAGCAGCAGCACTACCACTGTGCCACCTGGGAGGACCAAGCTAAGTGACTGCTTGGCCTCCAACTCACACAGGACTGAGGGCCTCAGAAGGCTAAGGACCACTGCTCCATTGTCAGGTGTGCTGATGAAGCAAATCCAAATCTTTATTGTCATTGTAGCAATGAGACATTGTACAACAAAATTTTAGGTGCAATTTGCCAGTGCAAAAAAAAAATAAAATAAATAAACACAATTACTCAAGTTAAAACTAAAATAAATACTAAAATAGTCCATAACAGCAGGACAGTGTTTTCCACTCATACAGACGTCATAGTGCACTTGTCCCTTATCCAATGTTAACTTGGAGCCGTGTTGTAAACATGAAGGTCCACTTAGCAGCAGTCAGCATGGTGATGGCTGAAGGACAGAAACTGTGTCTCAGTCTACGTGACACTGTGCTCATGGGACGCATATCTGATGAGGACAGAAGGTGCCACCTAAATCAAATGGACTGCATTGTAAACTGGCGCAGTAAGACCTGGCTTACTCGGAATGTCAAAAAGAAGTGAGATTGGACTTTAAGAGAGAGACATCTGTGTGTTCACCTGTTCTTATTTTGGGTGAGGAGCTAGAAATAATGACTGAATATAAATATTTAGGAAATGACCTCCATAACAGTCTTAGCTGGAATCCAAATTCTCCAAATGCAGTCGGCACTAATTTCTCGTCTGTAAACTCAAACTACTTAAAGTAGACGAGGACCTCAGTTTATCACAGTCTCTTATCACTTTGAGCTTCATTGCCTGTTTAGTCATCTGACAAACCAAACTGTAAAAAAAAACGCAGATTACTAAGCAAGCTGACGTAGATGATCTGTCAGAGGACAACGCTAAAGAAAATGGAAATCCTCTCGACTGATGACAGACGTCCATTACACGTGGAACTCTGGTAGATCAGGGAGGAGCGTCACTTTGAAAAGCCACGCAAGTCGCTCCCAGACTTCCTTTCTTCCTGGTGACATTCAGCTTTTCAAAAGGGGATATCAGAGAATGTGATAAGAGGTTTGGTTCGTGTCCTGTAACCATTCTTGGGTAAACATGCACTGTCAACAGCTGCCTTACCTTAACCGGCCATGTCTCTGTTTGTTTGCTTTTATTATTTTCTTTCCATTATTGGATGCAACTGAGAAGACAAATTTCATGTTTTCTTGAGTAAACAGAACGAAACCTTGAACCTCGATTACGTCTAGAAATGTCACGTTTCCTTGTAATGCACATGGTGATGCTGCGTGCTGTTCAAGGCACTGTATAGCATTTGTATGAAGCCGTGGTTTACAGTGGAGTGAAGGATTGTCTTTTATCGCACGTCGTTACAAGCGGTTTCACTCATCAGGTACACTTACTGATTTCATTCTTTTAAATTCAGAATGTGCAAGTGTGCAAGTACAGTGCATCCAGAAAGTATTCCCAGCGCTTCATCACGTTTTCCACATTTTGTTATGTTACAGCCTTATTCCAAAATGGATTCAATTCATTTTTTTCCTCAGAATTCTACACACAACACCCCATAATGACAACGTGAAAAAAGTTTACTTGAGATTTTTGCAAATGTATTAAAAATAAAAAAACTGAGAAATCCCATGTCCATAAGTATTCACAGCCTTTGCTCAATACTTTGTCGATGCCCCTTTGGCAGCAATTCCAGCCTCAAGTCTTGTTGAATATGATGCCACAAGCTTGGCACACCTATCCTTGGCCAGTTTCGCTCATTCCTCTTTGCAGCACCTCTCAAGCTCCATCAGGTTGGATGGGAAGCGTCGGTGCACAGCCATTTTAAGATCTCTCCAGAGATGTTCAATTGGATTCAAGTCTGGGCTCTGGCTGGGCCACTCAAGGACATTCACAGAGTTGTCCTGAAGCCACTCCTTTGATATCTTGGCTGTGTGCTTAGGGTCGTTGTCCTGCTGAAAGATGAACCGTCGCCCCAGTCTGAGGTCAAGAGTGCTCTGGAGCAGGTTTTCATCCAGGATGTCTCTGTACATTGCTGCAGTCATCTTTCCCTTTATCCTGACTAGTCTCCCAGTTCCCCACAGCATGATGCTGCCACCACCATGCTTCACTGTAGGGATGGTATTGGCCTGGTGATGAGCGGTGCCTGGTTTCCTCCAAACGTGACGCCTGGCATTCACACCAAAGAGTTCAATCTTTGTCACATCAGACCAGAGAATTTTCTTTCTCATGGTCTGAGAGTCCTTCAGGTGCCTTTTGGCAAACTCCAGGCGGGCTGCCATGTGCCTTTTACTAAGGAGTGGCTTCCATCTGGCCACTCTACCATACAGGCCTGATTGGTGGATTGCTGCAGAGATGGTTTTCCTTCTGGAAGGTTCTCCTCTCTCCACAGAGGACCTCTGGAGCTCTGACAGAGTGACCATCGGGTTCTTGGTCACCTCCCTGACTAAGGCCCTTCTCCCCCCCCCGATCGCTCAGTTTAGATGGCCGGCCAGCTCTAGGAAGAGTCCTGGTGGTTTCGACCTTCTTCCACTTACAGATGATGGAGGCCACTGTGCTCATTGGGACCTTCAAAGCAGCAGAAATTTTTCTGTAACCTTCCCCAGATTTGTGCCTGGAGACAATCCTGTCTCGGAGGTCTACAGACAATTCCTTTGACTTCATGCTTGGTTTGTGCTCTGACATGAACTGTCAACTGTGGGACCTTCTATAGACAGGTGTGTGCCTTTCCAAATCAGGTCCAGTCAACTGAATTTACCACAGGTGGACTCCAATGAAGCTGCAGAAACATCTCAAGGATGATCAGGGGAAACAGGATGGACCTGAGCTCAATTTGGAGCTTCATGGCAAAGGCTGTGAATACTTCTGGACATGTGCTTTATCAGTTTTTTATTTTTAATAAATTTACAAAAATCTCAAGTAAACTTTTTTCACGTTGTCATTATGGGGTGTTGTGTGTAGAATTCTGAGGAAAAAAAATGAATTGAATCCATTTTGGAATAAGGCTGTAACGTAACAAAATGTGGAGACAGTGATGAAGCGCTGTGAATACTTTCTGGATGGACTGTAGATGCTCCACGATATCTTAAAGGACTCCTTGTATTACAATCCACTACAAGAAACCTCCGTTTTACAAACACCCACCGCCATCGCCCCCTAAGACCCAACTTCATACAATGGAAGGCCGCTGCTCCACGGCTCTGGGATGGCCTACCAGAGAGCCTGAGAACTCCGCAGATGGTGGGCTGTTTTAATAAACTGCTAAAGACGTTTCTATTTAGGAAAGCATATTAATAAGAATGCTAGAATTATTGTTGCTTTATCTGTATTTTTATCCTGCCTTGCCTTTGTTTAATCTTTTTATGTTGCACTTTGAGATTTACTGCTAATGTAAAGTTCCTCTATAAATAAAATTTATTATTGGAAAAATTGGAGCAGTATGGAAAATGCTAATAGAGCAAAAAGGGATCATCTGTAAGTTCTCTTCACCCCGTACTGTATTGGAAACCCTACAGCAACACGTCATTGGACGATAGCGGCGGTGAATGGCGTTGACCAACAAAGGGTTACTGAAGTATTCCTTGAGCTCGTGTCACGACGTCCATTAAAAGACGCAGGCCGCTTTTTAAGACCGTGACGCCTGAGGGATTGGAGAGCTCATACGTTTGTTCACAAGAGGTCTGTGCACTCTGATTTGTGCACCGTGGAGGGTGAAATGCCAAACACCCTGCTGGTTTGTCTTTGTGGGTTGTTGCTCTCGAGGTGCTGAATTATTAACTGACACATCTTTTGGCACATTGGCGAGCCTCAAGCCATCTTTACATCTTGACGTACTTGGAGGCTCCTTATGTATGAGAACACAGTTGCCTGCCCTGTTTCACGTCACCTTGTTATTTCGAATCGTCACATCATTACTAGGCCTAAAGTACGCCTGGCCCAACTCCGTTTCAGGACAGACGTGTTTCTTCATAAGACGATGTGGTTGGTAGGTCAGACGTGAAGTGCCTCGTCTTTATTCTGTCCGTGTTTGAAGAGGAGTCCAAGTCATCTTTCGTTTATATTGGCCTTTTCCATGCTGTCCAATCTTTCCTGGACTTGGGGTTATCAGAATTTCACCATTTGTAGGCCGGCCTGTGCCTGCTCGTTTGTAAAGCTGCAGTTATTTATGTGTTTAAAGATGAATGCCAACCAGCAGTGTTTTAGTTTGTGCCAGCGCTGACTCACCACCTGACTGCATGCCCCAACACTTAATTGTATGTTTACATAATAGAAATATATCGAATATTCTTGAGCCAAAGAGAAATTGGAGAAAAAAATGAAGGAGAATTAGGCGAAGAGGACGCCAAAAAAAAGGAAGGAAAAAACAAATGGGAGCAGCTGTGGCGTTTGTGGGAAAAGTGAGAAGCCCAGTGTCACAGCTGGGGGACCATGGGATTTGTGACTTGAGCCGCTTCACGTTGGTGTTTTGCACATTTGGACAGAGGATTCTGGGAACTCTGGTTGCCTGCCACTTTGCTTGTTTTATGTCCGACTCCAGTTTGCTCTCCCTGTCAGTGTGAGTGTCTGTGTCCCCGAAACTGTCCTCCCGTTCCTGGTTGATTCCTGCCTGTTTTGTCTTGGTAGAGTAATGTGCTGCTCTGCTTTCTCCTTTTGTATTATTAATATGTGGCCTTTGTCAGAACGCCTAATCTCACAGACTTAGCACTGTCTATACGGTATTATAGTATAGAACTTATCTCCACCGTCCCTTCTATATCTATAGGCAATTACAGTAGGTGTAGTAAAAAGACAAGCAGGAACTAAGTTACACATAACACAATGTATTATTGGTAATATTCATAAATAATAACAGTATGCAAAGTACATTTGAATATTGGCAACCATACAACCTGATTAAATGGTGATGTGTAGTTTCAGGCGGCACACAGACTTGTTAGTTACTTAAAATGTCTCAAGGCATCATTGGTGCTCAGTTCCAATATGGCTGCTAAGCTGTGGTCTTCATTGTGTTGTCTTCATCATCAGAGGTTAGTAAGAGAGAGAGAATGTGGCTGAACAAGTACATTTACAGATGTTCTGTCCAACCTCTAGAGCCAATAGGACATCATGGTACTTAAAAGCTTCTGATCCAAGCCAATTCCAAACAGCCATACCTCAGACCAATGGGGGAATACAACATCTTAACACCTGCCACCCCCAGGACCATATGTTAAAGTAACCTGGCATCCTTGTGGGGGGGTTGAAAGACTCTAGCAGAGAAACACTCGCCAAACTGGTTTAAAGCACACCCCCCAACTCTGTCGTAAAATTCAAAGAGACTCAGTCGTAAAAGGAAGAGCAAACACAAATGCCTCTCACCAAAGTAACACTAAATCACAAATAAAGACGTACAAAATATTTATCAAGTTCTATGGAGAATCTCACATCACAACAACACTGCCTTGTACCTTACGCTGCCCGGATAGACTTTAATGGCCCAGAACTCCACGTGCAGGTGCACCAAAATGGATGGGTAAAGGTGAAGGAAGGCAGCAAGAATGGAAACAAAGTGATGAGAGGAGATATTTGGGGTACCACACAGAGGAAAATGCAGGTAGTCTTTAAACCAAAAATGTCAACACTCTATATATAAAGAAATCCAAATCATATTATGGGATATCATCTACTGTTGAATTCTGCTCCGTAACATTTTTATTTTTATACCGTATTGAGGATTCTTTCTGTTCTGATTATTATGTTGTATTGACCCCCCTTTTTCTTTTTGACACCCACTGCCCACCCAACCTACCTGCAGAGGGGTCTCTCTTTGAACTGCCTTTCTGGAGCTTTCTTCCATTTTTTTCCCTACAAGGGTCTTTCCTTGTCTTCTTAGAGCATCAAGGCTGGGGGGCTGTCAAGAGGCAGGGCCTGCTAAAGCCCACTGCGGCACTTCTTGTGTGATTTTGGGCTATATAAAAATAAATTGTATTGTATTGTAAAACAGCCAAAGAAGATCTAGGAGCATGTGAAGTAAAAAAGTATATTTAAACAGATTTGATTAAAACCAGTGTGGTGTAAATTTGGAAATAAAGAGAAGAAAAAAGTGGGCCATGTGACTGAATGTCAGCCAAAAAGTGGGAGATTGTGTAGCGTGTGATTAGGGGTTTATACTTTAGGATTAAAGCCTCCAAGAGCGAGACAGCTAGACGTGAATTTCTCCTTGGGATTAATAAAGTCTATCTATCTATCTATCTATCATATAGTGCCTTTCATATCTATCTATCTATCTATCTATCTATCTATCTATCTATCTATCTATCTATCTATCTATCTATCTATCTATCTATCTATCTATCTACTAGGGGGCTCCGCCCCCTGCTCGCTTCGCTCGCCAACCCCTGGTGTTGGGAATGACAAAGAGCGTGATGTATGAATGAGATATAGAATAGTGTGACGGTGTAGATGATGCAAATAGAAAGCAAACAATAAAGTGTGTGGCACAGTGTAAAGGTTTATTTGAAAATTTCTTTGTACACGCCGTTTAAGTGTAAAAGGTAATTCCAGCTCAGAACTTGTAAGGTCATTTAAGATGGTTATTGTTGTGATCAGAGTCAAGTTTGTCAGAGCTTAGAAAGAGTTGTGTCTCTCCAGGAAGTAATGTAATGACTTGGGTATTTATGTTTTCCACATTAATATTTTTTGGACATAATATAGTGCGTTGTGTTAAAAGGGGCATTTGGTCTAATGAGATTGCTGTTCGAAATGTCTCTGTAACTAAGTCGTCGCAGATAAAGGCTTGAGGAATTGTAATAATATGTGGGTGAAGTCCAGCTGTATTGGTGAGTGTACCATCTCTCAGTTGTAATAAGTAATTGTTATGATCTGGTTCTGGACATCGTATCTTTTTTACTAACTGTATCTTTTGAAAGCAATGCCAATTGTCTGCGTATTTTAAGGTGCACTGAACAATAGCTGAGTGCATGGCATCTGGAAGAATAGCTAAGCACTGTCTAAAATCTCCTCCTAATAAAAGTACCTTTCCTCCAAATCGAATATTATTATTCATAAACGTTTGTAGAAGTTTATGAATGGTGTTGAGTAAGTGACTTCATGCCATTGAACATTCATCAATAATTAACATTTTTGCAAGACGGATGTCACGTGCAGTGCCACCGTTAATGTTCATAGTGGATACCGATTTGTAGGATCTAATGCAGTTGATAAAGATTTAACTTTCAGGTACATCGTCAGTTATAAGCTTTTGTAGATATTCAGTATATGAATGTAAAGAAGGCAGTCTAATTTGACCCTTTTGACAACAACGTGTAAATGTATAACTTGTATTGCCAGTTGTTTCTTCAGGGAAGTTAAGTGATTGACAATGATTGCAAATGACATTCATTAATCCGAATGAATTTTACTGGTGTATGTTTTTCTTGTGCCGTTTGAGAGGCGCGTTGTTGCATGTGTAGTATTTGGGACGTGTTGTTTTGGAGCTGTAATCGATTTGCCTGTGCTGTGTGAGAAGCCCGTTGTAGCCTTCGCTGCCATTAACGTATGTCTGAGACGGGAGGTGTTTCGTTTTGAATCCGTGCCTGTTGCGATGCAGCACTTTGATTGATAGATTGCGTCATGTGGATCCAGGATGTAGATTTGTGCATATTTGCGTTGTTGATTTGTTTCAGGGTGCACTGTTCCAATGCGATGCAGTATTTGTGCACATATGGGAAAGTAGTATGGGCCATTGCCTTTTGGTGGCCTGATATTTACTCCGGTATATGCAAAAGCAAATGAACTATTGTAGGATCTAATGCAGTTCATAAAGTTTTTACTTTTAGGTACATCGTTAGTTAGAAGCTTTAGTTGAGCTTTGCGTTTTTGGAGTCGAGACATTTTTTCTTTTAGAAATATGGATAAGTAATAAGGAGGATCGCAGTCACTGTTAATATGGAGCCTTTTCTGCGGTTGAACGGTTAATAGTGCCTTATTGTAATGAGATCCACCTATGCTGACACCTATGCTGTCTAGTGTGAAGGTGTTGACGTTCACTTTAGAATATGTGGCTTTGGGTGTCACTTCTTATGAATGTGTGTGTGTGTGTGTGGGGGGGGGGGTTTAGGATTGTTGTTGCGCGAGCGTCTTCTTTCTTTTTATGTTCCTGTGTCTTGTTTGAATCCCCCTCTTTGTGTGTGTCCCGTCCGGTGCCTGTAGGGGGGGGGGTTAGGGGGGTCGGTGCCTTGCTGTTGTGCGTGAGCCTCTTTTTTTTTTTTTTTTTTTTTTATGTCTAGTTTCGCGTGCAATGTGTTTCGTGCTTTGCTTGCGTTTGAATACTTTTTTATGTGCCTTTTCCTTTTTTCGGTGCTCTTTGCGCCTCATTTCTCCATTTTTCCTGTGCTCACTCCTTTTTTCTGTGGTCTTGTCCGCCTCTCTCGCCCTCTTTTGTCCGTCTTTCTCGGCTCCTCAGCCGACTCTCGCGGACTCTTTTTGCGCCTGCGCAGTACGTCTTTTTGCAGCTACGGCCCATTGCCGGATGTGCCTGCGTCCATCATCCGGTTTAGCATTCTCGGTTAGTAATATGGATCTATCTATCTATCTATCTATCTATCTATCTATCTATCTATCTATCTATCTATCTATCTATCTATCTATCTATCTATCTATCTATCTATCTATCTATCTATCTATCTTATCTATATCTAGCTAGATGTGGCATTGAGAGAGCAGTGCAAGGTAAAAGGAAATGGAAAATACTTTATGGAAGTATCTAGCAAGACTAAAGCACCTGAGAAAAGAACAATGGCTGTGACAGGGAGGAGTACATACGAAACGTTTGCCAACCTGCTTAGTCCAAGTCAGGGTTGCAGGGGTCCAGAAGCTATCCTGGCAGCACTGGGCACAAGGCAGGAAGCAAACCTGCACAGTGCCAGTGGAGCACATCCCAGGGCCCACTCGGAGTGCGTTCTTTTTGGAAACGCAGCTCAGATTGTGAACCAGTGCATATAACCCTTCAGTAAGCATGGAGGAAATATTAAGCCACGAGGAATATGGTACAGAAGAATAGATATATTAAACTTGCCTTAAAATGCAGCTTTCACCCCTAAAATCCATTGCAGTATAACCATACATTTGAAGAGGAGCCATTGGAATCGGTACTGTTATCTTTGACGATTGCAGTGCCATCTTTCGGCAGGAGCGAGGTAGCATTCTTCTTGGCACAGAGTCGACGTCACATCGGTGCCAATGGCTTGCGGCATCCTGCCAAGCCCTAAATACCCAGACTAGCAGCACTTTGGCATATTCAGTGAGCCATTTGTGTGCTCTGCTGGCCAATGCCATGTCTGGATTACTACCACCGGGGCTGTTTGCATATGCTGCGTATGTGTTAGGCCCGCTAAGACCCCAGTAACACACGTTCTTTCATTATCTGTGAACAGTGCATCTGCTCTAATCACTGAAGGAATCGATGTGTGTGTGCTGAATATAATTAGGCTCCCAAATGACAGCATGTCTGGTCCCCCACTCATACCTGCGGCCTTTTTAGTGCCACACTAGTGACGCTCACTTGTCTTTGGCCCAGTCGGTCAAGTTTTCTTTGTGCTTTTTTTCTAATTCTTTGAGTGTTTGAGTGGTTGGGGGGCTGTTGCTGTTGCTGTTGTTAGAATATTTCTTGAGCTTTTTTAGTTTACAAGTCAAATAAAGTTCAGTCTGTCTGTGTATTCATATGCGCATACTTGGGCCAGTTTGGAATCACTGGTTAATGTAAACTGCATGTCTTCGGGGTTGTGGATAAAAACCCAGAGTATCCCCATCATGTAAGACTCCACAAACACAGGGAGAACATGCAACCTCCACATGGACGACGTCAGAGCACAGAATTCGAGTCCAGGATGCTGGAAGTGCTGCCGCTGTGACGTTATGCTGATCAAAGCACGTCAGTCAGTCAGTCCGTCCGTCATTTCCAACCCGCCTAGTCCTGCACAGGGTCCCCCAGGGGGTGCTGGTGGCCGTCTCGGGATAGGGAGCAAGGCAGGTGGACAGGGCGCCAGTCTATCTCAGGGCAGACACACACATGTCTTTGGACTGTGGGAGCAAACCCACACAGGAACTGGCCACTGAATTTTTTATCAAGATATTTCCACGTACATTGGTGTATACATGTGACTGGCTGAACACATACTGTACATATAAAATATCTACGAGGAACATGTGAGGGGGGAGTTCCAAAAATTCATGCAGCTGTTTTTTAAAATAAAGCTTAATCTATATATATAAAATTCTTTTTGCGTTTGAAACGGAAATTACATATGATCACGCAATATGGGAATTACGTATGACCACAGAACATATTATAATACAGGAACTAATCACTTCATTTGTGGACGCCATTTTTATATCGTCTTTACGTACTGTTATTATTTGTGTGACAGTTATTTTACTGATATTGAAAAGAAATGAACACAAACACGCCGATCTATCCCATAGAAGTGCGCCCGCGTCGTCCTCTCCCAGCCCTCCTCTCTGGACTCCAGCGCTGAGCCGTCCGCCGCCAGGCGCGTTCTGACAGAGAAGTTTTATTTATTCGTCCACGTGACTGTCGCAGAAACTGCCACGTTGTAACTTTGTTTTAGTTGGCAGTGCTTGATAGTAGAAGAGATGAGGAAAACAGCTTTGCGTCGTTCTACTTTTTAACTGCACCAGGCTGTAAGCAATGTGAAGACGAGACCTCCTTCAGCGGTGAGGGGTGTTATAGCGCCTTTAAAATGTAGTTTACCCAAAACCACTCCAGTGGTACTCAATGTATCTTTACTTGTTAAATGTTAATGTTTTACTGTTTAATAATTTAATTTTTTTCCCTGGCACTCAGTGATCGAAGCCACTGGGTAATCAGCTAGTTTTAATATAAAAAGAACAGCAGTTGCCTTTTAGTCCACCTTGAAAATACTCTCCTTATTTCAGCCATTCCTGAAAACATTTCCTGCTGTCTTTTGTTGCCATGCTTAGAGCTTCCTGTGTTTTTTCCTGGATTTCTTCGGCGATTGCAAATCTTCTTCCCTTCAGTCTCAATTTTAATTTCAGAAACAAAAGGGAGTTACAGGGCGTGAGGTCTGGCAAATATGAGGGATACGAAGTAACATTGACATTGTTGTAGTGGACTCTAAGCTATCGACTTCCCGACGGTGTTCAGAAGCCATGACGAAGGCTAACAGACTGTCAGGTTATATAGCGCCTTGATGTGTGCAGTACAAGTCACAGCAGGTTCTGCTCAGTCTTTATAACACACTGGTGAGGCCTCATCTGGAGTCCTGTGTGCTGTTTGGGTCTCCAGGCTACAAAAAGGACATAGCAGCACAAGAGAAGGTCCAGAGAAGAGCAACTCGGCTGATTCAGGGCTACAGGGAGTGAGTTACGAGGAAAGATTAAAAGAGCTGAGCCTTTACAGATTAAAGAAAAGGAGATTAAGAGGAGACCTGACTGAAGTGTTTAAAATGATGAAGGGAATCAGTCCAGTGGATCGAGACGGTGACTTTAAAATGAGGTCATCAAGAACACGGAGACACAGCTGGAAACTTGTGAAGTGTAACTTTCGCACAAACAAGAAGTTTTTCTTTACACAAAGAACGCTAGACACTTGGAATAAGCGACCAGGTAGTGTGGTGGACAGTAAGACGTTAGGATCTTTCAAAACTCAACTTGATGTTTTTTTGGAAGAAATAAGTGGACAGGACTGGCGAGCTTTGTTGGGCTGAATGGCCTGTTCTCGTCTAGAGTGTGTTCTAATGTTTTTGCTCAACATCTCTTTGACTGACGGCGCGGTGTGTGCAGGTGCATCTCACAGTGCAGATTGCAGTTTGGGGTGCGCCACTTCTTTGGATGTTCCCCCACAAAAACCTTCCTCATAGACGCCTCTGCAGTTTCACACACTGTCACTGTCTGCCCAACTCTTATTGAATAAGTCCATTTATGTCAGACAACACAATCATCATTGTCTGTTGACGATCTGCCATAGTGGTTTGAGGACTAAAATAATCGGCCAAGTCACTGGCACGACTGCAGAATAAATGGCAGAAATGCGCCTTCGATCAGCTCAGCGCATGTGATTAACCAGACTGTAGACCCACGATACCTGGCGTCATGTTTGATTAACTACACCCTACTCCTGTGCTGTTGACTAGTTCTGGGTATCCCCTCATACGTCTTAGGACGGTCGAAAGGCATAACAACAACAACAGAGGCTTTCAGTAACGCTTTGGTAACCCATCAGAAGTACTTTCAATTGAATAAGCAAGTCAGGGGAGAGGCAGAAGAGCAGCGGCATTGGGTGAGAACGAGCTGGGAGGCTGAGGAAGTCGAAACTCCTGAGGTGAGTGCAGCAAGGAAAAGAAAGGAGATAATAAGAAAGAGATTAGAATGTGGAGATGAGTCATCTGGGCCAAAAACAGCAGATCAAGTGATCTTTGAAAAACAAACCCCAACACGCTAACCACAAATCAATAATAATAATAATAATTCATTACATTTATATAGCGCTTTACTCAGTACTCAAAGCGCTATCCACACAGGGAGGAACTGGGACACAAACCCACAATCCTCCACAGTCTCCTTACTGCAAAGCAGCAGCACTACCACTGCGCCACCTGTGAGGACAAAGTCAAATATGAACCTGACCAGATGTTGGAGACCGTCAGAACTTTGAAAAAAACACAGATGAGAAGTCTCGTAACGAGGATCGTCAATCTCGGACGGTGTGCTGAGCGTGACGCTGACCCTTCTGTCCTTACACTGTGCACCTCATCAGGTGTGATGGCCGAGGCCACGTCCTGTAGTGACGGGTCGCTGTGTTGTAGCAACTATTATGTTATTAAAACATCAACGCTCACCAACAAAAACATGAAACGATACTTCAACAGAAATTCAATAACGTGAACCAAGGCGAATATTAAATATGTGTACTTTATACTTACAAACATTAGAAAATAAAATAACAAAGTCCTTCAGAGAAATTCTAAAATTCAAAATAAATGTTACACATGGGCAGCACGGTGGCACAGTGGGTAGCGCTGCTGCCTTGCAGTTGGGAGACCTGGGTACAGCTGGGTTCGCTTCCCGGGTCCTCCCTGCGTGGAGTTTGCATGTTCTCCCCGTGTCTGCGTGGGTTTCCTCCCACAATCCAAAGACATGCAGGTTAGGTGGATTGGCGATTCTACATTGGCACTAGTGTGTGCTTGGTGTGTGCTTGGTGTGTTTGTGTGTGTCCTGCGGTGGGCTGGCACCCTGCCCGGGATTGGTTCCTGCCTTGTGCCCTGTGTTGGCTGGGATTGGCTCCAGCAGACCCCCGTGACCCTGTGTTCGGATTCAGCGGGTTGGAAAATGGATGGATGGATGGATGGATGTTACACATTAAGTGGCACAGGTTAATTAGTTGCTGGCATCACGGTGTTAATATATTTTAATGAGTTTATTTAAATTTGTGGTTAATCAGAACTCACAATACAAGTTTATGTTGTCTAAGAGAAGCCATTGGAGTTTGTAGTTGGTGAGTGGAAGGAACTGAACATTCTTTGTGCTTGTCGTGATAACTCACCCGGGTCTAACGATGAGGTCTTGCACAGTTGGTTGCTTCTGAGTGTCACAGTTTCCATTTGAACTTTGTGGCGGTGAGACGCTAATCGTCAGCTGTGGTTCGACATGCCGTATGTACGTTATTTTGTGAAGAATAAATGTTCTCAATAATACAGCAAATAGGAGAAAGTCTAACTGAAAGTGTAATATTCTCTTCTGTGCCGCCACATTGATTTTTCATTCTTATTCCTGATGCCCACAATCCTCTATTTTCAAGTACTACCCATGAATTTGCCCTGAGGACTGTTGATGAGATAACTTGGGCATGGCGTCCGTCTATAGATCTCTGACAAGTTAAATCACTTTTAGCAGTTGGCGTCTTAAATAGAAAACGTCCTGAGTGGCAGATCATAAGAGAAGGACGTTGGAGTCGTGCAGTTGTTAGCGGGCCGAGCTGGACTGCGGATGTGACTGAGGAGGGTTGGACCCTTCAGTTTTACATTTGCCTATTTTGGCTGGCGCCTTCATCCAGGGCGCCTTACGACATTTACGATACAGTTGGTTCCATTTCTTTTGGTTATTCCAGTTGAAGGACAGGCGGGTCAAGTGACTTACTTAGGGTCACACAGGTGTCGGTAGTGGGATTTGAACCCACAACCTCAGGGTAACTGCTGTGCCACACTGCCTGGGTCAGGCTTGAGAGAGTGTGAGGGTCTTGTTGAGGGTAATTACCAGATTGTCGGTGCTCTTGAAACCCTTGTGTCTGGTCCTAATTTATGGAGACGCCACCGTGTTGTAAAAATACGGAGGCCCTCTCTTTTCGAGTACAGTAATCCCTCCTCCATCGCGGGGGTTGCGTTCCAGAGCCACCCGCGAAATAGGAAAATCCGCGAAGTAGAAACCATATGTTTATATGGTTATTTTTATATTGTCATGCTTGGGTCACAGATTTGCGCAGAAACACAGGAGGTTGTAGAGAGACAGGAACGTTATTCAAACACTGCAAACAAACATTTGTCTCTTTTTCAAAAGTTTAAACTGTGCTCCTTGACAAGACAGAGATGACAGTTCTGTCTCACAATTAAAAGAATGCAAACATATCTTCCTTTTCAAAGGAGTGCAAAGCAAGCAGTCAAAAAAAAAATCAATACGGCTTTTAAGTATGCGAAGCACCGCCGGTACAAAGCTGTTGAAGGCGGCAGCTCGCACCCCCTCTGTCAGGAGCAGAGAGAGAGAGGAAGAGAGAGAGAGAGAGAGAGAGAGAGATAAAAAAAATCAATACGTGCCCTTTGAGCTTTTAAGTATGCGAAGCTCCGTGCAGCCTGTCCTTCAGGAAGCAGCTGCACACAGCCCCCCTGCTCACACCCCCCTACGTCAGCGCAAGAGAGAGAGAGAGAAAGTAAGCTGGATAGCTTCTCAGCCATCTGCCAATAGCGTCCCTTGTATGAAATCAACTGGGCAAACCAACTGAGGAAGCATGCACCAGAAATTAAAAGACCTATTGTCCGCAGAAACCCGAGAAGCAGCGAAAAATCCGCGATATATATTTAAATATGCTTACATATAAAATCCGCGATGGAGTGAAGCCGCGAAAGGCGAAGCGCGATATAGCGAGGGATCACTGTAGTTTGTAATTAATTTAGATCACACATTAAACAGTCTTTTTCCGTTGTCAGTGTCAAAAAAAAAAAACTTGCAAATTAAATAAACTGCGACTCAAATGTATGACAATCAAATATGAAAACGTCCAAAGGGCGAATACTTTTTATAGGCACTGTAAAGATGGCTGTGGATGTTCTGTGTGGATGTTCTGTGCGTCTTTTTGCCTCTCTCCGATAACGGTTAATGTATTCATAACTGTTCCGCTGGGTAAAGGCCTTATGCATTTTTATGGTTCATTAAAGTCAAATGAAGAAGAAAGACAGGAGGAAGCGTAGCCTATGCACTTCCCCAGAATTTCCTTCCTCCCATTTCCGAAGCTACTTATTCATCTGGAGTGTATCCCAGCAGCACTTGATGCCAGGTGGGTACCAACCCTGGACAGAGGAGGTCATTCAAACACAAAGCACATTAACTCATCGCAGGCCACTCTAGAGTCACAAGTGTCATTTTGCTCTGCTCACATGACTGTAAACCTGACCCTGAAGATACGCCAAGCACCGCAGGGCCAGAATTCCAGCACTGAAGTGTGACGTATAGCCGGGCTGACATGTCTGCTCTGTGCTGCCCACCCTCTGCTTACTCAAACTTCATTAGAAGTCATTTGAAGAAATGCTGACTGAGCCTGTGGTGTTTAAGAGATGCCAGGGCAGAGAGTGGGGACGTAATGACAGGGTCTCATTTAAATCGCTGATTCATAGGTGCTCATTAACGACAATACGTAATTATATGGGGCAGCTTTAACTTGCTGTCTTCTTTTGTGTGTGAAAATGCCATCATCTGCCCACAAAAGCTTTATTTATATCAGGAGGCTTTGCTGCACATGAACGCTATGTCACCTTGCTACCTACGTTATACCTTCTGCGCTTCACTCTGTGTTTAGATGAAAGAAAGTCCAAAGAGCCTTTTTATTATATTACTAGACAAAGAGCCCATTTCGACAACGTAAGATGAAACGGGCACAAGTGGAATAGACGTAAGTATAAGCACCACAAACCTGATGTCGGTGTATTGAATGAATGCGTAATTAGGCCTCGAGGTGCAGTCGAAATCGCCTTTCGGGCCTCTAGAGCTTTAATCAAAGTCACCTTTCTCTTTGAATTTTCGCGGCCGTAAATCTGCTGCCCGCCGCGATGTCAGTCTCGTAAGGTTTTTCGGGCAGCTGTGCAGAAGGCGATTGCGCATTCGGCTTCGGACAGATGTGAGTGAGGAGACTGGCAAATTATATATAAGATAATTATATTTATATCCATTTGCAGAGGACTTTGAGAATGTTACAAGCGACATTGTGTAGCTGACCTCAGGTTTGGTCGCAAGTGGTCCTGCATGTGTACCCCTCGGGCACGATGGCAATATTCGCGATTGATGTGTTTAATTACAAAGCGTGTCCCGCAGCTGTAAAAGGTGAGCTTCTTCCAAGCCTGCTGTGTTTGCTCAAGAAGGACAGTAAGTAGCTTGAACAATACAAGCAGGTAACGTCAAAGCTCGACCAGACAGGTGGATCAGAGAGGAGGGTTACACAATAGAAACAGTCGTGCTAAAGTCACACGTACTGACGAGGGTGGCATCTGTCTGTAGATCACTGGCACCACAGGTATTGTAGCATCCTGCAAGCTTGACAGACCGTCTCCTACAGCCTCATTTCAACTTAATGTGGTCCTTGTCACATCTCCATGGCGTACTCATGATAGCCGATGTCACTATAGAATCACATGACACACACTCACAGGAACAAAACTCGTGAGTGACCTGTGACCTGCCAATACGCGTTTGTGAGGAGCACAGTCAGTGTGGCAGGCATTTCTACAGCATGGTGCCCACAATGGTACCTGATGGTACCCGGCACTGGGAGAGTGCAGATAAACACGCATTTGAAAGTGGCCACGTCGGGAACTTTGGGACCAGATGTAAACGTCCTGTCCACTCGTCCAACAACTGTAATGGTGACACTCACTATTGTAGTTGTGGAAAAACATCCAGTTTTGTAGAGTTCATGATTTGGTAGTGCGCTCCTCAACACCATCGGCCCCTCATGAACCCCCCAAAGCCAATTGCGTTAATGAGATACGGGCTTCACGGGGGGCTTATTGCTCTGTGCAGTCAGAACTTCAGCGCTATCCCCCTTATTGCTTCAATGTGATTGGGACTTCATGGCTGTTACTGCCAGGGAGGCCAGCAATTGTGCGGTGCAGCTGGTGAAGCAGGGGTAACGGGTGGGCTTTGGCGTTATCCATTATTTGCTTTTTTAACTGTTTTGCCACTAGCACCGAGGTATGAAAACTGGCACCGATAACCAAGTCAAACTGTTCGTACCAATCTCACCATACATGGGACTTGAAATCCACACCACTGACACCCCCCACACCACCTAGTGAGATGCTTGACATGTGAGTGGTCACATTACAGCCATACATACAGGATTCTGTCTTGTGATTTGTAAGTTGCTTTGGATGCAGAAGACAGCTGACATCCTGCGTGCAGCCTTGATTGGGTGGTAGCACCGGTTCAGTTCCCACCGCTGTCTCATGGCATGAGTCACTTAGTCTGGCAGGGCTCCATGTTTGGATTAAGGAGCCATGCAGGCGTCTGGGACATCCGTCTTTGTGTTCTTAAAGAAGATTAAATCTTCATGACCAAACAATTTGTACTTTTTAAAAAGGTTTGTCTTTTTGCAGAAGATGAAAAGAGCTTCTCTATGCAGGTGGACAACCCAAACCAATATATTTTCATGAGAGGGCACATGACGTGGGTGTTGAAGTGAAATCTTGACTTTCAAGTAGTGTTTCTTCAGAACGGGGAAATAATGGATGTAGTTGAATTTGTTTAATCTGCGGCCAGCTTAAAAGTGACAACAAAAAATGACAATTCTTTTACTGCTAGAAAGGTTCAGGTTTGTGGAAAAGGCCTGCACTTGAAGAAAGGGAATCCTGGACAAGTCTAGTCAGCAGGTGTTACAGCTGGTGGCGCTGCCTGGCACATTGCTAGCTGCAGTTCCAGTAGTGAACACGACCCCCGGGCATTGAACGGGATGGGCATCTCTAAAATGAGCACACAATCACGTGAAGAGACTTGAAGGTTCGAGGTTTTTATTTAGTCAGGTTTACACCGTTGTGTCCAACGACAGATTATAAAGCAAATGAAAAGCGGCAGACTGGGCCGCTCTGATCAGGTTTTGTTAAGGGCTCGTACCACGTTATTGGATCGGCTGATTGTGTTTCCCTTTATATCTTCAAGAAGCTTTGAACACCTCATAACCACACGTGGTGAAGCCTTTAAGTGTTCATTTGATTTTTTAATGAAACTTGTAACGGCCGACCCCTTTTACCCAGCCGGCAGCTACACCTCCAAGACCAGTGGCCTGGATAATTGACTGAGAAATAATCTTACTATCAAGCCGTACTTCTTACCAATTAAACTTTTCCCCCACAATCGACGGTGAAAAATATAAGCACACAAAAACAAGATGTAAAATTTAAACGGGTTATATGTATTAAGTAAAATAAGACATGCAAAAAACAGAAACAAATATAAATATCCCTCCACCCCAGCAATAACAAGACACCACCAAATATATATATATATATATATACAACAAAAACCCTCCCTTGTCCCTGTAACAAATAAACACACAACACGAATAACAACAATGAATGATAAACTGAAAATGAATGAGAACGTGAATCCGGTAATAAAGAAACTGTCCTGAAAGCGGATGACTGAATTAGTGATATTGCGTTGTTTGATTCTCCCCGGAAAAAATGGAGCAGCCTCACCGTGAATCCTCGTGTATGTGGTGGATGATTAAGTCCTACCCCGGGGTCTCTCGTGGTGAGGTCCTTGAAGTAAATCCGGCAGATGGAAAAACAAACTGGATGGATAAGCGCGATATGGAAAACAGGTACAGTGTGGTCGTGATTGTGAAAAAAAATCTCCTTCTCTCCTTCCTTCTCCTCCTGCTGGCTTAAATAGTCCTGTGACGGCTGGGATTGATTGATTGTAAACAGGTGTTTTCCAGGTTTGTGGCTATGGTCTCCTTCCATCATCCGTCCCCCTTTTCGGGGACGGCATTAACTGATACACAAACAGTAAACGGGACAATGAAACGAGACGCAGTCAGAACTGACATTTAACACTAACTGTGTGGCCCCGCTACAAACTCTAGTGCACTGCTGTTCCCTGCCCAGTTTTTAATAACAAAATTCAATTCTCTAGGCTTATTGTTCAATGACCATAAATATTATAGTCCATCATCTTCTAACCCACTCAGTCCTGAACAGGGGCACAAGGGTCTGCTGGAGCCCATCTCAGCTAGCATAGGGCACAAGGCAGGAGCAAACCCTGGACGGGGCGCTGGTCCATCGCAGGGTGATTTCAAAAAAGTTGTTTGCACAATTTGGCTAACAAACCTGTACAGCGTGTGTATATACAGGGTGGCGCAGGGAAACGGGGGATTGACGTTCAATGCACGAATAAACATCTTATAAAATACATTTAATGATGAAATGTATTGTGCAGGATATGCAGTTAATGATGGTAATCAACATTCATTCAATATTTATTTTATGTTTTGAAGAAAACATCATGGAGGTGTTGTCCATTTCTCTGTACACATTCCGACAGCCTGTTGTGGAAATTCTGCATTGCACGACGTAACACGTCAAGAGGAAGGCCAGCGATTTCCTCTTCAGTCCTTCTTTTGAGTTCAGCAATGGTTGCAGGACGTGCGCGGTACTCTTGGCTTTTAAGATGTCCCCACAGAAAAAAATCACAAACAGTGAGACCTGGAGATCTTGGAAGCCGTGGAATGTCACTGCTGCGTGAAATGACGTGCCTTCCAAACAATCGTTAAAGAGCCGCCATCGATTGTCAGGCAGTATGCGAAGTGGCCCCACCTGGGGACTTCTTTTTTTAAGGCTGAACCTGTTTCTTCAAAATTATACACCGATGTTGTAATCACATGAGCAGATGGGACACAATCGTGACGTCCTAACTGGTAATGACACTGAAATTCCCTTTGTGTAGCAGTCACACTATCACCATTCTTATAGAAGGCTTTCACAGCGAATGCTTGTTGCACAGCACACTCCATTATAACTAATGGCAAGGGGTTCTAAACAAGGTCGCATTGGTCTCAAACAACTGCCAACACCCCAGGGTCACCAGCACCTAGTTCCAAAATTTCCTGTTTCCCTGTGCCACCCTGTATATATATATATAATACTAACCATTGCCCTGTGGCTTTGCCCGCGTATTAGTGAAGCAGGACAGTTAGGCGGCCCCACCCAGTTCTCTAATCCTGACGTCACTCTTCCCCCTCCCCTCGGCCCACAGCCTTTGTCTCGGATCAGCGTGAATATATCGCACATGCGAATTAACTGTGATTCTTTCACAATGAGAGAGGTCGCCAAATCAACTGTAATGTTCAAGCAAATTATAGGAAAAAAAAGATCTAAATCCGTTAAGTTGTCCTCTCATTCGCTAACTAAGTGGAGGTAAGGTTCTGCCCCAAGGCTGACGTGTGAGTGAGGAGGGCCCAGCAGCCCGATGAGTCTCTCTCGGATTCGCGTTAATAAATTGGTACCGCAAGCGAACTATGATACTTAGCGCAAAATCAACGAAACGTTCAAGCAAATTATAGAAAAAACCCGATCTAAATCCGTTAAGTCGTTCTCTCGTGAAAAGCAGACAGACGTACAAACGGGTCTAAGAAAACTTTAACAAATTTCGCGCTTGGACCATGAAATTTTTAAAACCGTTTGTTAGCGAGCACCTATGGGCCAAGGGTAACCTACACTCCAAATTTCAAGTCCCAAGTCCTCATGGTTCAGAGATTTCGTGATGAGTGAGTCAGTGGGATTTGGCTTTTATATGTACAGATATATTCTCACACGTTGATTCAGTTCATTAGCACTGAGAAATAAGAAAGCTTACATGTCAGTATGCAGTACTTGCACTTGATGGTTTTAATCATTCGTTGTACTGCGGCCTTTTTTCTTGTTAAAATACACATTTACTCAATTTATACGGACATGTGTGAGTTTTTTCCAGTGTCCCAGCTCAACATCCCTAATTCTTGAGGTATAATTATTATCACTTTCACTTCTGTAAGCTTTACTTGTTTCTTACCAAAACTAAAACTGTATGACACACACAAACAAGTAATAAAAACAGTGCCAACCTTTTAGAAAAGCTAAAGATGAAGATGGCTAACAAGTCAAACAGACACATTGTGCTGTTATGCTAACAAGCCCGCTCTTGTCATTTCAGCGTCTTCTTTCTCTTTTCTTGTTCTAATTGCACGTGTGAGCTGCTGTACGTAACACAAGCTTGCCGACCGTCTAAACTCAGACGAGTGTTTTTCGTTTAAAGAATGAAATAAAAAAGGTCTGAATTCCTTAAAGCAGCTTTTCTGGACGACTCCTCTGACTCTCTTTTCTCAGTTCATTCTTCTCTCTCTGTTGTTCTTACTGCTCTCCGTTTATAGGAAGTTTCCTGCAAAAAAAAAAGACACGTGGGCTACCTGAACTACCGTAACACCTGGCATAAAGCAGCACTACAATTAAATTACCGTAAAGCTTAGAAAACCAACAGAAAGAAATGATTTACCAATTACCTACCCAGTGAGTGTTTTGTTGTGAATGAAGCAGAGCATCACTAGAGACAGACGCAGGACAGGCTGAGTCTCACACAGACGTTCTAAAATATTTACATCATTTCGAAACAAATTCTTTGCTGACTGTTTGTAGCAGTGTGACAGTACAATTTTACATAGAATGGTTACATGAAACATATGAGAGACTCCTACAGTACAATGTTTATTATCTCCGAGACTCTTACTAAAAGGACATATGGCACTGGAAAGAAAGGAGTTCCTGGACTGGTGTTTGTGTGGCTCTTACAGCGCCTGTCCTCCCTGATTTACTGAAGTGGAGTTGTGCGTGTAAAGCCGATGTCACACTGCGTGACTTCTAATCGTAGGGTGTGTCAACCTCGCCGAGTGCAGGTGCTGATTTCATTGCCGTGTCAGTTTAAACTACTGAAAGTCACTGGCATGTCAAATTACTTTCAACTTTGTGGCATGGCCTGCTCTCCATCACTTCTGACAACCAATAGCGTGCTGCTTGATGGGGCTGGTACTGTACGAGGGGTTCACAGGTGCTGCGGGTTGAGCTGCAATCTCTGCCCATTGTTTCTTTTTTTTTTTTTTTGCACCGTGCAGTGGTACATAAAACACGACATATCAGACAAGATGAGTTTCTCTTCGGTTTGTGTCGAACAAAACACCTGAGGTCCCAGTCTGTCACACTCCTGGGAGGACCCCGCCATCTAGTCTGACATACAAAACAACTCCGTGCAACTAGTCACCCCAGGTTTGACTTTGTCTTTAGTCGTAGTGGTGGGCTCTGTGTGCACAACAGCTGGTAACCAATGAATGAAGCGACAAGGAATAAGGAGCCCCGGGTGTTCTGGACCTCACAAACTGAAGGGAAGCTCATCTTGTCTGATGTGTCGTGTTTTGTGTACCACAACAGACTGACAAAAAGATAAAGGAAAGGAGAATTTGGCTGAAGTCACCATACCAGCTTACCTTTCGTACAGCACCGTCAGGCGACACGCCATTGGCTGTTGGAAAAAAAGGGGTGAGCATAACTGTGCTGGAAAGTTCTGACGCACTCGTGTAATCTGACATGCTCATGCGTATCGGTCGACTATTTACAAGAAAGTCCTGAGCCGGTGAGGTAATAAGTAAGTTCAACTTCTCAGTCGGTATGTGAGGCTGGATGGTATTGAATGCTGAAGGTTTAGGCTTAGGGCCGAGGCCCAGCTCCAGAAATCCTGCGCTGACACAGGAACTGGGAGTATGAAGACAAGTAGACTTGGTGGAAGATAACAAGTGGAGGATCTCCCAGACGTGTGTTTGCACAGTGAGCAGGTTCTGGTTATCTTGAAAGGAATTCATTTGTGTCTTTAAAATGCTTTTCACCCAGATGTTCAAAACTTTTTATTGGACTAGAAACGAGTGCCACTGGGCTGTAGGCATTCAGGCTGTTTGGCCTGGACTGTGGCCAGGCTGCTGGTGGACTGTGTGCACAGCTCAGGTGTGATGCCAATGCTCGGGGGCCATTGAAAAAAGCACATGTCAAACTGCAGAGAGCGAAATTCAAACAGGACTTCAGGAGCCAACCTGATCTGCTCTTGAAACTTCTGCCTTCTTTACCAGAAATGACTACAGGACTTTACCTAAAATATTGTGGTATGTGATCAATGTGATTCATGGAAATTTGACATCATCCTCTTCATCCCACACTGACACGTATGCTAAACTCGCAGAGTTTTGTGAATTTTGGATGATCACCGGCCCTCATGTCCACTTGATTAACTGCCTTTATTTGGAATGTCGGCGGTGAATTCCTTACCGTTGTATTGTGAGCCCAGGGTCTCGTCCTGAGGGTCACTCTCTGCCCTGCATGGCGAGTTTTCTGTTCACCTCTTGCTGTAAATGTTTCTGTTTGTGTTCATGTCTCATTGGATTGCCGTGTTTGTCTTTAAATGCCTCACTACTACCCCACTAGTTCGCAGTGGAGATCGAGATGGCAGCCTTTGCTTTACGGTCCCACACGTGGGCCGCAGGGGCAGTGCAGCCAGCTGACGCCTCAGGAGTTTGAACCTGAATTTCTGGTCTGTCTCCACTTCTGCTTTTCCTTTTTTTTAGCAATAGCATTTGACTGTAATGCTGTTCCTCTTTGTAAACTTTTAAAGTTTTTTTGCTCGTATGTAGGAAAAGAGTTTGAAGCAGGTGCTGTGTGAGGACTCGTCAGTCATAAAACCAATGTTACTTGGTAATGCTGCTCATGAGTGTGAGGTGTAAGCTAGCAGGGCTCACGTACTTCACACAGTGTGGGCCTTGTTGATATGAGAGCTTCCATCCGTCCATTTTCAGTGCCGCTTACAGGGCGTAGGCCAGTCCGATACGATGACTTATGGTAATTGTCTCTCGATTATTATATCCAATCACACTGCACTCGATTCTGTTCCATAACTTTATTATTATTTATTTATTTTTATTATTATTTAATCATTTATGCTTTTTGGCCATGGGACCTTACTTTTATTCTATGTTAATTAGTGTTTCCTAATTTTAATTATTGATTTTGTCTTTTGTTGCTCTTTTGTTTGTATGACAATGTGCTCTAGAAATAAATGTAATTGTTGTTATCCAAGAAAAAAATGTGGTTTGTTGAAATGATGTAGCAAGCACGTCGTGTCATTGGAGAAATGGCTAACTGTTATCAAGGACACGAGATGTGCCTCAAGAAGAACTGCAGGGTGAGCCATAAAGAAGTTCACATTTCAAACATTTATCCTACAAAAACGCTACAAGATCAAATCAATTTCGTTACGACACAAGAAAGGGGATACAAAATAGAATTTTTTACACTGTGTTTTAAAAATGAGGTCTTCAAGGAGGAGGCCATCATTAGCGATACAGTCTTCGAGACGATTTCTGAACGCTCACATAACGTGTTTGGCCATTTCAAGTGGAATAGCAGCGATTTTGTGGGTCATAGCGTCCTTGAGGGCTTCAGGGTTTTAAGGTGGGTGTGTGGATCCCTTCGACTTGAGATATCCCCACACTGAGCGAGATCAGGCGAACATGAAGGACACCCGACATCGCCGTGCAGGGAGATCAGCTTCCCCGGAAACATCTCCCACAAAACTTGCATGGATCTCCACGCAGGCCATATGACCTGTCGCTCCATCCTGTGGCATCCACCACATCCATTTCTTCCAGTTCTCTTGCATTTCAATGTCACGTTCTGAAGTGACAGTGTCCGTTGCTCCCCCAAAATTGCCAAATTTTGCAACGGCGCACCAAACTGTAACACGTGTACTCACTGTGCAGAGGTCTCAGATGAAGTTCACGAGGGTCGGTTTCAGCCCAATACTGGAAGATTTGCTTATTTACACGGCCATTCAAATGGAAATGTGCCTCGTGGCTAACATCACATGACGATGGCATATCGATGAAGGGTTTCCAGAATGTTGGCGCACAACTCTCTACAGCTCTTCCAGTCTCTCTCAGTGAGTTCCTGCACTGCCATCATTTTGTAAGGATGGAAATTAAGGTCCTCGTGCAAAATCAAAGATGTGTTGGAAATGCCTGAACCTCTAGGAGACTGCAAAATGGACGCCCTTACAGCTTGGATGTTTTCAGGCATTACAGTCCGAGGACAGCCTGGAGATTTTCTGTTCAATGTTGTACCTGTCCGTCTGATTTGGGACATCACCATCAGGAGGAATGCTGAAGTGCGTTCAGAAGGCGCCTTGCATAGCGATGATGGATTCATTGATTCTGAAGGACACTTCGACAGCGAAAGCACAGTGTGCACTGGACCAAGGCATGTGGCTGACTGAGAACTACAAAGGATCGCCTGTCAAAAGACCCCCAAATACCTCAACACACCTCACACAATGACCATGAGACATGGGGTACTTCAGTTTGGCCCACCCAGTACAACAATCCTCTCTGCCAAATAAGATACAATACAATACAATGCAATTTATTTCTGTATAGCCCAAAATCACACAAGAAGTGCTGCAGTGGGCTTTAACAGACCCTGCCTCTTGACAGCCCCCCAGTCTTGACTCTCTATGAAGACAAGAAAAAACCCTTGTAAGGAAAAAATGGAGGAAACCTTGGGAAAGTCAGTTCAAAGAGAGACCCCCTTTCCGGGTAGGTTGGGTGTGCAATGGGTGTCAAAGAAGGGGGTCAATACAATACAATACACAAAACAGAACAAACCCTCAATACAGTATAAAAGTAAAAAATTTAGAAGTACGGAGCAGAACTTAACAGTAGATGATATCCCATAATAAGATTTGGATTTGTTCAGAGTCCTGGAGACCTCAGCCATCAAGCTGCCTCCCCCATTTGGCCATTCCACGGCTGAAACAGTGCTGGGCCAGCCAATCCGATGAAAGGACCCCTCTTTCCCACGATTCCTGCGATCCTCCATCAGCGATGACTTTTCCTTAGGCAGGCACAACAACTTGACAGGTGGGTCATGGCACCGAGTGCCACATTTGAGTACCAAGAAGAGAAACAGAAGAGGTGAGGGTTAGTATCCAATTCTAAGTATCATGTTACTTCTGTTTTAGTGCTAATGACTGACAACAGAGATGCAGTCTGCACAGTTAATCAGCAGCTCTAGGCAGGGTCTGCTAAACTGAAGTTGTGAGATTTGAAAGCTGAGACTGAAGGGGCATCTCTTATAGTAGCAGGCAGACCACTTTACAGTTTAGGCGGTCCTGTGACTAAAAGCTTGACCTCCCCCTGTTATTTTATTAATTCTTGATCATAAGCAGACCAGCATCTTGAGATCTTAATGTGCGCTCAGGTTTGTAAGTCACGATAAGTTCAGACAAGTAAGCTGGACCTTGGCCATTTAATGCTTTATATGTTAAAAAGAGGATTTTGAAATCTGCCCTAAACTTAACCGGGAGCCAGTGTAAGGATTTAAGAACTGGAGTTGTGTTCGTATTTTCTTGTTCTTGTAATAATTCTTGCAGCCGTATTTTGGATTAACTGGAGGCTGTATAAAGAACAGTTTGAACATCCAGTGAACACCACATTGCAGTAGTCAATCCTACTAGAGATAAATGCAGGAATTAATTTCTCAGAATCCTCTTTATTTAGAAAGCGCCTTAATTTCCTAACATTTTTAAGATGGAAGAAAGATGATTTGGACAACTTTGTAATGTGTGCTTTAAATGACATGCTAGAGTCAAAGAGAACTCTGAGATTGCAGGCTGATTCAGTAAAATTAATGGCGATTCCAAATGAGTTAAATGATGACAAGATATTGTTGTGATCAGCGTCATTCCCTCCAACAATTAACATCTCTGTTTTATCTCTGTTTAAAGACAAGTCGTTCTCATCCATCCACTCCTTTAATTCACTAACACAACTAATTAAAGACAACATCGGAGAAACTTCATCTGATTTAAATGAAAGGTATAACTGGGTGTCATCTGCATACGAGTGAATATTAACATGATGTTTCCTAATGAGAGATCCCAGTGGAAGCATGTAAAGTGAAAACAGTGACAGTCTGAGTACTGAGCCCTGCGGGACACCATATTGAACTTCTGTGTATAATGATGGAGTACTGTCAGCACATTTCTGTATGTATTGGAATCGATTTGATAAATAAGAACTAAACCAAGCGAGCACAGTCACTGCCTGTAAACCCAACGTCATTTTCTAGCCTGTGCAGTAAAATAGAATGGTCGATGGTGTCAAGTGCTGCACTTAAGTCCAACAACATAATTACAGTGGATATTATATAAGATGCTGTGAGGGAGTTTGACTGGGAAAAGTGAAGAAGCGGCGCTCACGTCAGCTACCACGTGCCTGCCCACATTGACAGGGAGGAAAATCTGCTCATTTAGTGGAAAACACCAGAATAGACGCTTCCTGATTGTGTGCTGCCAGTGTACCATCTGAAGGAATACTCAGCACAGCCGGTAATACTGTAACCCCCCGTCATCCTCTCCTAAAACCAGAAATGACCAAGTGCTCGTTTTCTTGTGAAAGAACATTGCAGATGGCAGTTTGTTTAACTGATGCGTTGGCTTTGTGTTTGAGGTCAGAGCAGAGCTGTTTATTTGATTGGTCGCCTGACGGCTCCATTCAGCCTTATTGGCCTGTTTTTTGATGTGTGCTCTTGAAGTTATCCTGGCCTATTGACGTTTTTTGGTATCTCTTCAGATGAGGTGCTACCTTACTGCATCCACTAGTCACATACTGTCATGTTACAAATTCTTCTCTTGGTCTTAATAGCACAGAGCATCAGTAATGTGGTCATTCACCTCAGTGCAGTGTGGCACATGAAAGGAAAACTCCACTCAAATATTAGAGTTTTGGTGATGTGTTACTTACCCCATGTCGTTTGTAGCAATGGCCGAGAAAAATGATTAATCTCAGTGTCACAAGCCGTCTACTAAAGCAGATGGCCTGCTAGTAGTTTGGGACCAACTAGGACTGAGGGGGTAATAAGAGAGGCGCAAGAGAGGCAGATGTTCAAAATAAAAAAGTCGATAGAGAAGAGAAAAAAAACAAAAAGCAGTTGCTGATGTAAAAGGATGTACAAAAAAAATGTATAAATAATCCTGTGACAAAACAAATCTAATTAAGAAAACTGGGAAGACGAAAAACAGAAATTGTAAACTGCAGAGGCTAACACTTACCCTAATATTCATATATGCAGTCACTTCTAGTTGATGTAAGGGCATCAGCAGCCTTAACATCAAACAAACCGGACTGTCAAAAATAAAAATCTCCGGAGCCTCAACCAGCAGCTCAGCCACCAGGCACCTCTCAGTCTGGCGTGCCTTGCACTCCCTCACCCTGATTCTCAATTCTCTCTGAACGGTCGTCCCCCCGACTATTGCGGCCACAACTGTACTTCTCAATGGCTTCTCCATTCCCAGGGTCAGCGTGCCTAAATATAGGGAGATAACATTTCAGGCCTGCCGGGGAAACCATACAGTTCAAGTAAAAATCAAAATACATCCAATAAAATGCTAAACAACATAACAACGCTAAACATTTATACCTAACCTCGAGGTTACTAAGATGCAAACAGAAACATGACGGTACACGTACACTACTAATCCAGCCTGGACTCCTCCTATTGCTGTCTTTCAACCTTCCCAGAGACCCGTGACTGCGTTCGGCGCCACCTTTAAAACACCGGTTGGTAAAAGTGGAATGTTACTCGCGACTTGCACCCGAAGCAAACGGAGGAACATCTGAAAGAAAGAACCTGATGGTAAGTCCAGAAACCTTGTTAAAGTCCTTTTTTTTTTCCCCGTTGTAAACTCGCTGGCCTATTGCTCATTGTGGTTCATACCTAAAGCTTATTGGGAATCTTGCCTCAGTATCTGTCTTGTGATGGACGACCGGCTACAGACTCCAGTCGCCACCCCCAGGCCGCTAGGAGGAGCCCTCCGGACAGCATGATGGTGCCCCGAGTTCCAGCAGGGCCTCATGGACTTTGTAGTTTGTATACACAGCCCTGCTGGATACCTTGGGGACCACCGGGAGTCGCTGTAGGGGGGCTAGTGGGCTCTTGTGGGCTTTTGTGTGCCCTATAACCCGGGAGTGCGTCAGCATCACATGACCGGAAGGAGCGGCGTGCTCCCGGGATGAATTAAAGGACTGTTTACCCTGACCCGGGAGGAAAACGGACTTGTGGGTTTGGCCGGGAACCACTTCCGGGTCAGGGCATATAAAAGGACTGTGGGAAAGCCCAGACACTGAGCTGAGCTGGGAGGTAGGGTGGCGACGTGTCTGGGCGAGGAGGATTTGTGATTATTGTAGTTATTGTGATTTATGCGTGTTGTGTGGAGAGTGCTTTGTGCACGATATAATAGTAAAATAAATACTTTTTATACTTTTACCTGGTGTTCAGAGTGGTACCTGAGGGTTCAAGAGGTGGACAAAGCCTCTATCTGCTACAGTCTGTACTAATGTGTATATAGCGTCACACTCGGGTTTTCACATTGAACGGACATAACAGAGTTTGAAATAGAATGGGACCCAATGGTGACCAACACCGGACTACAGCAAACGGTATCAAAAACACCCACGAAAACCACCAGGGTAACACGTATTTATAATCCACATGGCAAGTCGTCCAGTTGTAGGCTCGCAACGTGCAAAACGCATGTACCTTGTGCTGCAATATTATTAAATGAGTAACTCTGGAAAATAAGAGTAATCCACACACATGAAGCCCCTTCACCCACAGGATGACACTTTTGAATTGGGGACCCACCACTCCCCACATCCACTGGTCAGGAGTCCTGCCTTCGATTCAAAGGGGTTTTCATTTAAGAGCTTCATTTGATCTTGTTAAACATGAATTCGAGAGTCAAAAGTTTTATACCATGGATGTCAAAACTCTGTGTTATTGAGGGCCCAAAGTAACCCTTCATACACTCCGTGCGATTGGGAATCTACTAACACACACACACACACACACACGCACACACGGGCGGACGCCTCTCTGCTCATCTCAGTCGAATGCTCTGCCGTGTTAGCTTGTCAGCTTGCTTGGTCTCTGCCTGGGTGAGGAAGTCCTGTGGATCCACATTGTTATCAAGTTTGACTTGTTTAGCGTTCCTTTGTCTCAGTAGAATTCCCTTCTCCTTCTCCCATACTCTGTCCATTTGCTTTTTCTTTTGTGAAAGTGCTGCACTTTCTCGCACTCAATCACTAGTTCTGCTGTGTGACACTCGGTGGACGATGTCACTACGATTCTTCTGCTAATTCCTCACAGAACAGGAAGCTGAGTTTGAAAACAGCATCCACACCCAGCGAAACACTAGCAACATCACAGATTCAAAAATGGAGCATTTTCCATCATTGGTCTGAATGCGACGTGGAATTTTTTGCTAAATATTTTCAGTGGATGAAGATTCTGCGCCTGGCATTTGTGAAAGCGGCAGTTTTGTTTTTTTGTTACCAAGTTTATGAGCTGTCATATGTCAGGGCTGACTACTGGCTAAGTGGAATGCTCCGTACACAACTTCACATTTGATGTTCATACGCCGTAGACAGTCGATACACTGGTGCGTCTCCTTCAGCTACTGATACTGCCACACCAGGTGCCAACGTGTACACAGAATGTGCCATCGTACAACCGGCACAACTCTGCCATCGCAGTTCATTTGCTGTGTCCTAAGTGAGTCTGTTCTCTAGATGCCCACTTTTAATTTACCCTCAGAGGGCCATATGCACACACACACAAAATCCACAATTTTCCTCTCCTTTCCGTATGACATTTCCTACCTTAGAAAGCGATGATATTTGTAGAAGCAGAAATTTGGAAATGGTGTATGACAATACAACGCTAAAGTTTGGATGAAGTCATTTGAATGGCATCTTGTAAAGTAAATGTAGTTCTTCATTACAACAAAAAGATCTCATCAAAGGGCTTCCTGGAACAGCTGGAGGATTTGCATGGGCTTCTCTTCACCTGGGCCTGTTTATTTGTGTTGTCTTCATGTCTGGTTTGAATATTCGCAGGCGAGGGGCTTCTGGGTATTTATGCACTGCTGCACTTTTTCTGTGTTTCAGGGGATCAGCTATTGCCAGGATAATAGGCACCAATGTGCAGAAAGTGCCCAAGTTTGCCCCCACTGTAAACATGTGGGTGTATGAAGAGACGGTGAATGGAAAGAAGCTGACAGACATCATAAACACGGAGCATGAGAATGTCAAGTACCTGCCAGGGTACAAGCTGCCACACAACGTGGTAAGTAGCCATATGGGTCGGTTTTGCATGCACTGAAGGATGTAATTTTTCTTTTTTGCTAGGTAACTGCCATGCTGGATTAAGTTTAGTGCCGGGAACAGGATGAAATCACTTCAGCAGTGTGCTTACACCGACACATGAAATACACGTCTACACATACAGTAACAGGACCAGTAAAGGAAACCAGCAGTTCTTAACAGATAATCAAGTGCCCACTGTAACACAGTAACTCAAGAACTTGAACAGAATCAAAATGCTTTGTACTCCCTCTAACCGTTTCTATCATCTTATACTAAATATTGTTTGTTGGAGTGAGTGAATTATTTTTATTTATTTTTAGTAGGGAAAGCTGAAGTTAATTGATTTTCCTAGGATTATTATTCATGTCTTGCCTTTATGTGAAACATCTAACTCATTTACTTCTACTGCTGTACTTGTCCTGGGCAGTAAGTGCACTGGATGGCAGAAGTTAATACATGGAGTAGGAATCATGGGACAGGTCAGGGTGAGTGAGTCAAAGTCATAAGCAACAGACAAAGGAGCAAATAAACAAAGAGCAAGATCATAGTAAAGCAATGGAACTGGAGACAAATTAGATGGCAAAATACATAATCCAAACTGCTGTGCATGCAGCACACCAAATACAAACAGTGCTGGCCAGAATGCAAACTAGCCTGTCCAGAAAAGGTTCACCGCTCTGCAGCCTGAGTGGCTACTCGACTAGCTGGCTTCGACCTGGCGCTGCCCACTGCGCCACCGTGCCGCCTCTCTGGTTTACTCTTTCTTTTATTCTGTTTAATACTTTTGTATATACTGTGCTTATTGTTCTATGCAGGCACTGTTTGTGTCATTTTGTTTTAAGCACCTTGAGCACTGGTAAAGTGCTATATACAGGTCCTGGTCATAAAATGAGAATATCACGACAAAGTCGATTTATTTCAGTAATTCCATTCAAAAAGTGAAACTTGTATATTAGATTCATTCATTACACACAGACTGATGTATTTCAAATGTTTATTTCTTTTAATGTTGATGATTATAACTGACAACTAATGAAAGTCCCAAATTCAGTATCTCGGAAAATTAGAATATCAATTAAGACCAACGCAAAAAAAGGATTTTTAGAAATGTTGGCCAACTGAAAGGTATGAACATGAAAAGTCTGAGCATGTACAGCACTCAATATTTAGTTACTGGATTACTGCAGCAATGTGGCGTGGCATGGAGTCGATCAGTCTGTGGCACTGCTCAGGTGTTATGAGAGCCCATGTTGCTCTGATAGTGGCCTTCAGCTCTTCTGAATTGTTGGCTCTGGCGTATTGCATCTTCCTCTTCACAATACCCCATAGATTTTCTATGGGGTTAAGGTCAGGCGAGTTTGCTGGCCAATCAAGAACAGGGATACCATGGTCCTTAAACCAGGTACTGGTAGCTTTGGCACTGTGTGCAGGTGCCAGGTCCTGTTGGAAAATGAAATCTGCATCTCCATAAAGTTCATCAGCAGCAAGTAGCATGAAGTGCTCTAAAACTTCCTGGTAGACGGCTGCGTTGACCTTGGACCTCAGAAAACACAATGGACCAACACCAGCAGATGACGTGGCACGCCAAACCATCAATGACTGTGGAAACTTTACACTGGACCTCACACAATGTGGATTCTGTGCCTCTCCTCTCTTCCTCCAGACTCTGGGACCTTGATTTTCAAAGGAAATGCAAAATTTACTTTCATCAGAGAACATAACTTTGGACCACTCAGCAGCAGTCCAAAGGCGAGACGCTTCTGACGCTGTCTCTTGTTCAAGAGTGGCTTGACACAAGGAATGCGACAGCTGAAACCCATGTCTTGCATACGTCTGTGTGTGGTGGTTCTTGAAGCTCTGACTCCAGCTGCAGTCCACTCTTTGGGAATCTCCCCCACATTTTTGTTTCCCAATCCTCTCCAGGGTGCGGTTATCCCTATTGCTTGTCCACTTTTTTCTACCACATCTTGTCCTTCCCTTCGCCTCTCTATTAATGTGCTTGGACACAGAGCTCTGTGAACAGCCAGCCTCTTTAGCAATGACCTTTTGTGTCTCGCCCTCCTTGTGCGAGGTGTCAATGGTCGTCTTTTGGACAACTGTCAAGTCAGCAGTCTTCCCCCATGATTGTGTAGCCTACAGAACTCGACTGAGAGACCATTTAAAGGCTTTTGAGTTCATTAGCTGATTAGAGTGTGGCACCAGGTGTCTTCAATATTGAACCTTTTCACAATATTCTAATTGTCCGAGATACTGAATTTGGGACTTCATTAGTTGTCAGTTATAATCATCAACATTAAAAGAAATAAACATTTGATTAAACATCAGTCTGTGTGTAATGAATGAATCTAATATACAAGTTTCACTTTTTGAATGGAATTACTGAAATAAATCAACTTTGTCATGATATTCTAATTTTATGACCAGCACCTGTACATGTATTATTATTATTATTAATTTACTTTTCCACATGCAGTTTGGTATAATGTTCACCAGGCCACACTCTAATGAGATGCTTCCCCATTAACAGTTTTTCAGTAGTCTGGCAGGAATTATAAAACCATAGCAAAATGTTTGGGAGTCCATTACTTAGTGTTAAGATATATAATCTGCAAATGGAGAGAATCTGATGGCCTATGGAAACTCGACTAAATGTGAACAGCTTTCAAAATTACCTCACAGAGCAACAAGAAAACTCTCTCAAGACGTCTCCAAAGCGAGCGGACGTGGATGTCCAGACAACACTCCTGTAACTGATGTCTGTGGTCGTCCATAAATATTATGATGCATGCTGAGTAGCAGAGGCCTTCATTGCGGGGTGTTCAGCAAAAAATAATAAATAAATAAATAAATAAATATTCCTCAAGTAAATAACATCCATGCTCATATAATGTGAAAAAGATTCATCTTCAAGGCCCAGTAGGATGTTTGTCTCCCCATCTGCTTTTAAAAAGTTTCCTTTTGGTCAATACAACAACAACCCAAAATGGGAGTCTTGTCAAAAATCTATGGCTGTGTACCGTTACAATACCCGTCCCCTTACTGTCGCTACATTTGTGCCCATGCAGGTGGGTAATTTGGCATCAGACTTTTACAGAAGCATACAAGAGGAGAACATTGGCCTCCATAAGTTGAAGTTTAGTTCAGAATGTATGGAATTTATGGAATAAATGGGAGAAACAATTTGGTGTTTTGGAATGGCCTACCCACGTAGCAGTATTAGGCCATCCTCCTAACCAATGAGCACATCTGGAGCAGATGGCAAAGTGTGATGAGAAATGTTAAGCAAGTGTAGATGAGAAGAATGGATTAGTATTCCTACATTTGCTTGCTGCCATAGATGGTAAGGGACGTGCCAAGGGATATTCAGTGAAACGGCTCTCTTAGTTTTGCACAAATGTGCCAGTCCTTATTTACTGATTTTTTTTTTTTAATGCATCATCAATTTGCACTTGGAGAACCTTCCTTTTAGAAAAGTGATAGCTAGTTAGGATTAATAAAATAATAATTAATAAAAAAAAATGATTAAATCCTAAGCCTGAAAGTGCAATGATTTTATGTGACATTTTTATGTCACGTTTTTTGTCATGCTTATTTTAAAACCTACATATATATACTTGGTGTCATTCTTTTCAGAATTTATCGAACTTTAATGTGATGTTGTTAGATTTTCAGATTCTTATTCCATTTTTAAATTATAAACTAAAAAAATATCAAGAACTCCCATCTTGCAAGACACACCCGGGGCCAGAAATAAAAGACAAAGAGTAGGAGAGCTGCTGTACAGGCTTTGAAATGTTTGAAGTGCAGCAGGAGATGCTGATCACACGGCACGGCAGCCGCTGCAGCTGATCGAGCAAAGAGGAGGTAAAAATAAGTGTATCTGCTTCTCATTGTATCACCGTTTAAAAGGGGGTTTCGGAGGAGTGACCGCGTCTCCTTGGGGTGCGTTCAGCCCCCCTCTTCACAATGCGAGTGGCAGAGACGTGAAGCGGCTGGCGAGCGAAGCGTGCAGGGGGTACCCCCTAGTGAAAATATAACATTTAAATAATTTCAATAGGTGTTCCCAAAGTTCCAGACAGCCCTGATGTATGACATTTGTGATTGTGATCTCATCAGCAGCTTCTGGCAAAGTGGGATCAGAAAAGCCCAAGCTTAGTTAGTTTCTGTTGTCTTTACTTACAGTAGCATACATGTGTGGATCTAAAGTTGTACTTAATATCCGACTGCCCAGCATTCTGCATCTTTGCAGGCTGAAGAGTATTTTTTAACATTATTTTTACACGTTCAACCTCTGGGTGTGAAGTGGCACATGTTGAATTGATCAGACGCATCCCAAAGTTAAAAGTCACCATAGCTACACTGGTGCACCACTTCAGGCTATCAGGATTACTTGGGGGTACAAACACCACAAGGTTTATGTTGACAAGACAAGAGGTGTTGTTTTATTGTAGTGGGCTGCCATAAGGTGTCCTAGGACAGCTGTGAAAGACTTAACGATGGGCACATGTGACTGTAACCCACACCAGCAATTAAATGGCCACATAGATGGGCAGAGTTGGTACACAGGGGAAGTAAGACTTTTAAATACATAAGAAATGTGACAAATAAGAAAATGCTATTGAGTCTACCACCAGACTGTGACCAAAGCTTTAGAGAAGGTGTTGGGGAAGAAAAAGCAGATGAGCCCAGCATGGGACAAAGGAACATGCCCGCTAGCTAGAGGAGTGGCTGTCAGCGTGTATAAACCAGAGGACACGAGTGCAGTAGAATTAAGGACCTTTACAAAGAACTGTGAGGATGAAGAACTTAATAGGGAAGATACTTGATATGGAAGTTGAACAGTTTTAAATTTAGTGCATAGAGCCTCATTGTCTCTCTTAGGTCAGGCAATTCCTGATTTGCTGTAGATATGGATTGAAGGGCAAACTCTCCGAGTTATTTTCACACCTTCAGGCTCCGGGTGTGAAGTGGCACACGTAGAACCAATTGATTTCTTCCCACATTTATCACATCTTGTCACAGGTAAAAGCTGCCATGTCTTCAGTGCTGACCTGCTAGTGATAATCAATATCAGTTGGCAATGGAGGTTCACACCTTGCATCCCTTTATGTGCTCCCATTAAAAGACAAACGCGTGTGACGGGGGACGCCATCTGTAAAGTGCAGTATCTCTGGACTCGGCACACACCGCGGTCACAGCAGCAACTGATGGCAAATTTAAAGCAAAACATTGAGAGATTTCCTTCATGTGCATTTGTAGGTAGTGGATTCAGTACTTTTTTGAGTGACGCTGTTTGTTTTCTGTTTAACTTGGCATCGTTCTGGCAAGAAGTTACACAAGACAATTTTTTTTTTTTTTTTTTAAATAAGCGTTGCTTTCTGAAAACATTTTGGTGTTTATAAACTACTAGCTGTGTAAGCCTGTGCTGTAAAAAGTCCGGGGTCCAAGTAGAAACTATTGAAATCGTCAGAAAATTGAAATGTGGAGACGTCAGGTGATTGAAAGGAACTCGTCTGGGCATCTCACTCCTAGGAGGATTCGTTTTGCTGACGCGCTCGCCTCGTTTGTGTTATTAGCGGCTAAGCGAGTTTTCTGTTTCCTCGGAGGCGGAGCCCTCACCCTGACTCCACCTCTCACTTCCGTGACAGACAGACAGACAGACAGTTCCACGCATAGACGTTTATATATGATACTGTACCTCTTACTCTATCTCTGCACCTTCTTGGTGATCTTTTAGTTTTGAATCCTCTACTCCTTCCAACTCTGACATCATTCTCACTGGTCCTGCTATCACTTAAAATAACATTTTACTAAACTGGGAACTTGGGGAGGGGAAACAAAAACTAAGAGCGCAGAATGGCTGCAGCATCTCACGGGGAACATTACAACCGAAAGAATGACTTCCTCTCCTCCTCAAGATCAGTGGGAACATTGTGAAGAAGGGGGGCGTCCGTTAATTCAAGTTTTCAAGATAAAATATGAATATTATTTATTGATAAATAAGGACGAGTTTATATGAAAGGAACAAAAGAGCAATAATATTTAAAGGAAGGGTAGGAAAGGACAAATTCTAAACCAGACTTGAGATGTTTGCAGTGGTGAGAGAGGAGATTGAATAGGGAAAGAGGGGCAGCAGGCTGAGGGAACGGAGCGAATTTATTGGGGAAGTTTATATTAAAGGAGTAATGAAGGAAATGAACTCAATACTAAGAAATAAAGTTGTCAGGGGATATTAAAAAACGGTATCGTTCACTGCGTCAAAGCATGAATGAACTGTGGTCTGTATTTCTGAAATCATTTTGTGAGGCTGCCATGGGTACAAAATACAATAACATTTTTCTTGCACACCTCCCACGGCCTAATGATTGTAACAACTGAGTACCAACAGCACACATTAAATGCCAAAGCTGATGACTTACTCAAAAAACAGTCAAACCCTTTGTATACGCTGATACATTTTGTATTTTTTTGTGCAGGTGGCAATTCCAACCCTGAAGGATGCAGCAAAGGATGCAGACGTGCTGGTGTTTGTGGTGCCACATCAGTTCATCCGAAAACTGTGTGACGAGATGGTTGGCACTGTGTCAAGGAGGGCTCTGGGCATTTCACTGATCAAGGTGAGCTGCTGTGAGCAAAGTCACATTTCCTCATTCCACTCCTTTTCTTTGTGGATTTTAAGATTCTGTTCAAGGAGGATGTAAAGTTTTCACGTTTTATAGACTGAGTCTGTTTCATCCCGTCATTTGTGTACTTCTTTACATTTCCGGAATGTATTACCACGTCACCTGCTTAATACATGACAGCTAATAGCGCGGCTGCCCACCCAAAAAACAAAATGCTGTTGTGTTTCAAGGCCTGCTACTTTGGATCTATTAAGCAATTCTGTACTTGATGTGGGACCTTCTCTTATTGGTGAGAGGCCATCAGTGCTGCTAGAGTTTGCTATTACAACATTTTAGAGAGAAAATAAGTAAAATGCCAACAACCCTTTGGATTGCTTAACTGGAGCACAGCCTCATAAGATTCTTCACTTTATACAAAAATGTTACATCCTTCAGGTACATTTATAATTACTTCTCAGTAATTCACAATCTCCGTATCTGTTACAGAGCAGTATCTATTACAAGTAGCCAAACCAACTTGTTGTTTTAAGGACTCATTTCAAGCTGTGAATAAAAAGTTTAATAATGTTTAAACACGTGTTGTCCTCTCGTTCCTGCACTCTGTAGCACTGGTGTGCAGCATCTAACCAGGCTCTTCTGTCCATGATGGTGTCTGTGAGTGAGGTACTGGGAGAACTGGGCTATTAGGTCTCCAGCTTGACGGACTGAATGCTCAAGTGCCAGATTTCTTATATTAGGCCTTTCAGTTGTTTTGTTAAATTATTCGCCTTTTTAACTTTGGCAAAAATCGGTGATTTCAACCATAGCTTAAATATTTTAGTTGCAGCATATATATATATATATATATATAAAATTCTTTTCGTGTTTGAAACAGAAATTACGTATGACCACAGAACATATTATAATACAGGAACCAATCGCCAGGCGCGTTCTAACAGAGAAGTTTTATTTATTCGTCCACGTGACTGTCGTGGAAACTGCCACATTGTAACTTTTATTTAGTTGGCAGTACTTGATAGTAGAGATGAGATGAGGAAAACAGTTTTGTGTCTTTCTACTTTTTAACTGCACTGAGCTGTAAACAATGTGAAGACGAGACCGCCTTCAGTGGCAAGGGGTCATGAGAACAAAGTGGACACTGAGAGGCGCAGAATGTCGGGCTGCTCTGCCGGGTCGAGAGCTTCACAGTTTTGGGCAGCGTCCTCTCTTCTTGCACTGTTTGTGACACTTCAAGTGCCCCGTCGGCTCCTGGGAAAGTGGAAATCTTTGCGAATGAGTGTAATCGGTGCCATCGAACCAGGACTCTTGTTTGTAAATTGCCCTGCATGACTACTTATTGTCCCTTAATGTGAGTTTGGGTCACTAAAACCCCACAACATTCAAGGTTGCTTTTGTGATCAATTATTTTAAGAAGATGGAGAGTTTACGTCTAAGAATATGTACAGACCTCTTCATGTAAAGTGTTGGACTTGCGAATTGTTTAGACCTTCTGCCCGTTAAGCACGGAAGGGCAGCGTCCACATTTATCAGAGTTATTTTTCTCTTAAATCACAGGCACATAGTGCAAAGTTGTCAGACAGAACTTTGGATGTTCACATAGAAAATGTAATTTCTGTACCACAGCAGTCATGTAGTGCCTTTCAAAGGGGATCTACTACCGAGAGATGATCCAAATACATTTTAGCTGCTGTTAGTACTACTTACCTGTTGTGTTATAGCGCCTTTAAAATGTTGTTTACCCCAAACCACTCCAGTAGTGCTCAATGTATCTTTAATTCTTAAAATGTTTTACTGTTTAATAACTTAGACAACATTTTATTTTTTTCCCTTGCACTCGGTGAGCGAAGCCACTGGGTAATCAACTAGTATGTGTATAACATGTCTTTTTTTATATTTCTCATTATTATTTTAACTTTTTTTTTTGCTGTAAAGCGTGATGTGCTTCTTACTTATGCACAGATTCTTAAATCAAGCAAACTGTAGCCTTCAAGTAAATGTGAAACTTGAAAACGCAAAATGTGATCAAAGAGAAAACGTCAGGGGCGCCGCTTTGCACACAAACACCCAGACAGAACTACTGGTATTTACTCAAACAGTTGACAGGGCTGAGTGTATGGAGCCCGACCTGACATGTTTGGGACCCTAAGCCAAACCCTTTACAGTCACAGCTGAGTGTAACGCAGGTAACCTTAATTTATTTTTTGTTAGGCCTTTGCGTTACTCATTGTGTGTCCTGCCAGCAGTGAGCCATCTAAGGCTTCATCCACATTATTGTGTTTTCATTTAAAAAGTAGCCTCACTAATGTTTTCACATCGTTTTTTGAAAGTGTCTTCTTCCATACTAAAACAATCGAAGAAGCAAATGATGCTATAAACCAGATTGTTGTGTTTGGACTGATGATGAGGTGGCGTTGTTATTGAGAGTCACACGAGAGGATAAGGCCAGCCAAGTGGCTGAAGATAGAGTGCGAGTGCAGTGACATCAACATTTATTTCTATAGCACATTGTCATACACATGGTGCAGCTCAAAGGGCTTTACAAGATGATGAAAGAAAAGTTTATAAAAAAATAAGATCAGGCAATCTTGTATATAAACGTCTACACGTCGAAGTGGGTCTGTCTGTCTGTCTGTCTGTCCAGCCCGGAAGTGCGAGGCTACAGCATGAAGCTCAAAGAGCCAGCAAGGCGGCCCCAAGTTGACAAGTCAGAAAAAGAACAAAGGACGAGGCTACAGCATGAAGCTGAAAGAAAGTGACATAACCGACAAAAGACAAACTCGCTTAGCCACTAAAACACAAGTGACGTGAGCACATCGGCAAAACGAAACCTCTGAGGAGAGAGAAACTCGCTTAACCGCCTATAGACAAGGGGGGTGAGCACGTCGACAAAGTGAAATCGCTGAATTTTATTTCAATAGTTTCTAGGAGCCTGGGCTTTTTACAGCACGGACTTACACAGCTTGTACTAAATAACAAATAATAAAGTGAGGTCTGATGGCCGGGGGGACAGAAAAAACAAAACAAAACCTGCAAGGGTTCTGAGGCCACGAGACCACCCAGCCACCCCTGGGCCTATCTAAATGGTCTCAATCAGTCCTCATGGTTTACAGGCTTCATGTGAAAGAAACAAGGGGCGCCGTCTGTCACCTGAAGAAAAATGAACAATTGGGGGGTTCGGAGACTACCCACACAGCATAGATGCCATTTCAAAGGTAATCATTACAAGAAAACTTAAAGCTGTAAGAATAACAT
The DNA here is from genome assembly GCF_900747795.2 of Erpetoichthys calabaricus. Taxonomy (NCBI): domain Eukaryota; kingdom Metazoa; phylum Chordata; class Cladistia; order Polypteriformes; family Polypteridae; genus Erpetoichthys; species Erpetoichthys calabaricus. The sequence goes on from NC_041406.2 coordinate 874,929, forward strand.
GCAGACAAGCAGTCGTGATGAGCAGGATCCAATCAGGGAAAGGCCATGTAATCCACACAAACCAAATGGAGCGCAAATGGAAGTCTCCGTTTTCATCTACCCACAATGCATCACTCACTTTCAGAGAAGTATACGGCTCTAGAGAGCGTCTCTGTTTTTGGGATTCAAATTGTTGGAGTAGTGTGAATGAAAGGTGACCATGCAGACTACATGCACTGGTGTGGACACAGCCTGAGATGCAGACGCTTCTGTGTGTCAGCTGAGGTCATCAAATGTGCATTGCTGACATTGAAAATGCTCTTTACAACTGTGACATTAAAGCCATTATAACAACTAAAGGTACAGCAGAGAAATATGAAGATGGTTTACTAGTGCTTGATGAAGGAATGGGAGCTGACTTGCCTTATGTTTGACCCAACATCAGAGTGGTCTGTAAAACTTATAAGTGAGTCACCAATTGTAGAAAATGTTTAATTAAAAATTCTGTTTGTAACTGTAAACATGGCTTTTGTTTCTCTGCTCCCCTTCTAAAATTTAGGTACGTTTGTAAACGCGCAGCCCGATGATGCTGGGATGTCGAGCACAAATGCATCAGCCAGTCAGTGATAAAGAAACTAATAACTGAATTAATTAAAGACCACATTTCACTTGCCAATCCAAAGTGCCAAAGGTGACAGTAGCGTGCGTGAATGTTTACTGTGAGTTGTGGAAGTCGACCGCCTGCCCAGGATGTGAAATAACGTGTGAGATCAAATTGGACTGTGCTGCCCTTTAAAGAATGGAGGAGTAGCTAATTGGGGAAATGGTCAGCCAGCAAGGTTAATAGAGGTAGTAATTACTGGCGGGCTGCCGAGGTGACCCTGCGGTAAGTGTGACTTAAGGTGTTCCTGTTTCAGTCCCCCCAGTGACTCTCAGTCATTTCACCCACCGGGACTCCAGTTGTAGAAGAAGATAAAAGCAGTCGTACTTGTGATTTGAAAGACATTACCATGAAGATGTCAAATTCAATAATGTCTATAAGTGTATGCGCTATGCACAACTTTCTCTTTTTAATATTCCAGTCTTCTTATTGGTTTCAGATGTACCTTGAAAGCTGAAGTACCTTGCACAGGTAACCAGGCACTGATTGCAAGTTGGCTTATTTTCTATACAAAAAACAAATCCATAAAAATCAAGTGGGCATTTTTTGCAGTCTGTCTCTTAAGGAAGCTTGTGATCATGTTGTACTCTGATCCTAAGGATTTACAAAAATAAATATTACTCCTCTTTTTTTCTTTCGGCCTTTTTCTGCCTTACAAATTTATATGTACAAGTTGCCAGAAACTGAACTCAAACTGGGACAAAATTGTGAATGCCTAGGGACCAAATACACAGGGCAGTAGGAGACAACGCAGAGCCAACATCAGCACAAAGGACTCTAATGTGTAAAAGACCTAAACTCAGGGTGCAGGTCTAGAATAAGAGAGGGCTGAGGACTGAACAAGAGACCTTCCTAAAAACTCGAGGCAGACCGAGAGACACACACACACACACAGAGTAGTCGCCTAAGACCCTAGCACTCTCTTTAAGGGTGATGTAGTGTTTTGTGATTGTTTAGTTTCAGGTTTGTTTGCCAGACCCTGTAAGACCGCTCAGTAACAATATTCTGGAAAAGAGGCATTTGTGTGAGAAAGCAATTCAGGCAGAGGGTGCAGTCAAATTAGTAAAGTGAAAGTCAGTGAATATTAAGTGCAGCAATTCATAAAAGAGAAAGCAGTTTTGTAATTGTTGTGGTGGCATTGAAGCCCTGGAATAAATACAATGGATTCCAAAGTGCACAAGAAAGGGGCTTCTTTACCGAAATCAAAATACCATGGTGAACCGTGGAGTGACAGGGGTGAGTAAAACCTATAAACACAGGTTTTGTACAATTGAGTTTAACAGAAAGCTCTGTAATTGTATTAAGATAGAGGAGGAATAGTTCACTGTTTTGAATAAGTCCTTACTAAAACACCAGCCACATGATTAAACAGGCTGCATTGTGCATCTGTAAATGTAAAGAGATAGATAGATGGATAGATGAAAGGCACTATATAATAGATAGATAGATAGATAGATAGATAGATAGATAGATAGATAGATAGATAGATAGATAGATAGATAGATAGATAGATAGATAGATAGATAGAACATTTTTTTTCCCCAGGGGGAAATTTGGCTTTTTACAGAAGCTCTTTCAGTAAATATCTACATAAATAGATAGATAAATAAGTACAGTATACACACACTTACACTCAGTGGTCTGAACACACACCAGAATGACTAAAAAGAAAGAAAACTTCTGACTCAGCAGTCCCAGTCCCAGTGAGGAGCTATACTGGTGTATTGGTGTTGCTATAAAGGACCCCCAGTTGTGTTTTTTGACCCACTTCTGCTGAGTAATTCATTGGCTGCAACTCCTCAATGTTGATGTGTCAGAGAGAAGATGTGCAGCATGGTTCATAATGACACTCGGTTTTGTCTTCATTTTCTCCTCTGTTACTACCTCCAGTGTGTCCCATAACTGAGCCTTTTCTTTTCATTACCTTGTTGCTTTGGTGGGCCTCTCTTGAAGTGATGGCACCAGCCCAGCACAGCACACTGACCATCACCGAGTTGTAGAAGATGTAAAGGATGTCACTTCCCACATTCAAGGAATGCAGTCTCCTAAGGAAGCAGAACCTTCTCTGCCTGCCCTCCTAAAGTTCCTCTGTGTTACGTGACCAGTCTAACCTGTCACTGATGTGGACCCCCAAGTACTTGTGGGAGCGTCCCACCTGCACCTCCACATCCACTCCTTAATTAGTGACCAGGCATAGAGACTCTTTGGTGCGGTGAAAGTCCATTACAGTTCGTTGGTTTTGCTGATGTTAAGCTGAAGTCAGTTCTCAAAGTTCTCACCCTGAATCCCCTTCTGTGCCTCATCCCCTTTATCAAAACACCCCATAAGTGCAGCGTCATCTGAGAATTTCTGCAAGTGGCATGACCTGTAGATTTCAGTTAAGTCAAAGCCCAGTGAAGGTATTAAGGTAGAAACACACTTTTAATGAGTAGAAATAGTCGTATTCTACTAGGCCATCACTGTTTAGAGCAAAGTAGCATATCAAGAGTGAAAAGCAAAACCCGAGCTGTCCTTCTGGGTCGAGCTACTACTAAGTTAGAACCCAATGCATATAAATTGAAATTGAAAACCTTTGCATAACAACCAGGGCCGCCATCCTCCTTCCACCTGAACCCTTGTTCTACTCCCTAATTCCAAGTTAAAAAGCGTCTGGCCGTGCCCTACTTCTGACGATATCCTGGAGATGGCATACAGGATCATTAATAAGCTCCTACGGTGGTCCCTGAATCTCAGTACTCCATCAGAGGGCCATTCCACCTTCTCACGGTCAGTGAGTACCAGGGAGCCAAACACCCAATATAGGAACTCCCAGCTGCCACCTGTCTTTGTGGGGGAACATCTGCTCCACTAGCCAGTGTTGTACAGGGCCCTTCCATCTCCTGTAATTCCAGAAGTAGTTGACTGTCATGTTGCCATAACAGGCCATCGACCCTGATGGAGCTGCACAAGTTACTACTCACTGTAAACGCTCTGCTAGGGCGTCTTTTGGGCTGACTCCTGTCTGGTGTTACCTCTAATTCACCTGTAATCCCGGTCCTGACTAAGTTCCCCTTCCTGTTTATTTAATTTTATCAGTAAAATCATTTCTTTGTGTTCAGCCTGATGTAAAGAGCTTTTCATATTCCTCTGCAGACATTCAGTAAGGCCACGATTGAGTTGTTTCATTGAGCAGACAGTCAGAAACGCAAGTACCGATCAGTCAGTAAAGTCAGAGACACATAACTAGTGAGGTCATTGTTGGCAGTTCTTGAGCGTTTAGTTAATATTCATTAGTGTAGACAATTTGGACAGACTTGCAGAAGATTAACTGACTATTCAGGCTGTTGTTTCCTTTACGCTCTTTTGTCTTTGCTCCATTTATTATGCAAAAGAAAACTTTGAATGTTGTAATCAGCCATAAACACACCACAAGCTTCCTTGGGCTTGGCCATTTGTCGTGTTCCAATGAATCAATGTTGGCTTCCATTAATTTTCTTTTAAATTAAGCAAATTCCATTCTTGTGATTCTGTGTGGTATTTACATTCACCCTGCTGGGATGGTAAATGTAATGATTATGCTTAATCTGTACTTTTGTTTTGCATGTTTAATTAGCTAAAACTATTGCTGTTGCTTTCCTAACACAGTTTGATAATTGTGCTGCTTTGTGGCAATTAAATAAATAAAAATGCTCTTCTGTTCACCACAGGGAATTGATGAAGGCCCAGAGGGACTCAAGTTGATTTCTGATATCATCCGTGAGAAAATGGGAATCGATGTCAGCGTGCTGATGGGGGCCAACATTGCAAATGAAGTAGCAGCAGAGAAATTCTGTGAAACAACAATCGGTAAAACTTCAGATTCAGAGCAGCCTTCCTCATTCTGGACCATAACTCTTTTGTAAAGGATTTTATCTGCACATAAAGCGCTTTCTTACATTTAAGGCATTTCATTAGGAATGTAATTGACTGCAAGATAAATGTCCCCACTGGCTCACAGTAGTGCTGGGTGTGTGTGTGTGTGTGTGTGTGTGTGTGTGTCCCTCTATGGATTTGCTCTTTCTTCAGGGCTTTTAAAATGCTACGACTCAAATAGTTAGGAGACAGCAGGATAACCCAGAAACTCTGAGCTCTTGAGGGTAATTTTTACTGACTGGTCACATTTATTATTTATTTGTGAAGAAAATATAGCAAAGAATATTGCCTTAATGGCATTAAAGGGTGGTTAAATATTTTATAGTAAATGTGCTGTATCTTGTGTTTAGGCCCGTGTACTGCACAGCAGAAGGATGCGAATGCAGCGTATTCATAATCATTAGTGGCAGACGTGATTTAGTGCCTGCTTAAAGAGCCAGACTACTTGAGCAACAAATATGTAGGAAAAGGCATTTTAGACTAATTTGGTAATTGGATAGCTACAGTATAGGTGGCAATCACAGATTAACCAAACATTCTCTTGGAAATCAAGAAACCATATTGTAAGACATTCAGAATTAATTGTGGGTAGCTGGAATAATATTGATCAAAGGGAGACCTGGGCAGGTTTAAAGTCGTAATGCACCAATGTTACAGCTACCTCCCCAAGTAGTGCACTCGGGGGTACAGACTTGGGGGTCACCTCAAAAGGTGGTTGGAGAGTGCAGGGGGAAAATCCATCAATCAATCCATCCATCCATCACTGAACCTGCCTAATGCAGACAATCCTGGAAGCACTGGGAACAAAGTCTGAGGAGTTTGATAAAAACTGTCAAATACAAAATCAAAAGAACAGTTCCTTAAATGAAAGCACAAGCTCCATGAACTCCAAGAATCCAATAATAATCAGAAAATCTAGAAATGAAAAAACGGTAGAGAGAGCGGGAGATGAAGAACAGAAGTTTAAACTAAAGTCACGACACCAATACTGAGTTTCCTCCCAGTTTTTATAGGGCTAGGCATTGACTCCACAGCTACAGCGTTAGGAAGGCCCACCCTCCCTTGGCTCAACACACAGTGGATAAGGAATAATTACGTATATCAGCTCCGTGGAAATGCATACTTGTGTGGTTTAATCTTTCTAAGGTGCCAAAAATGATGCAAAGCCTTCAAAAACACAAAGAGAAGCAGACCAAAATCCCATCAGCCTGCCCAGTAAAGGTACACACAAACGTCAGGCTTGCTTTTACTTGAGTGGCGGACTTTGGCTGACACTCTGGCCAAAATGTGCTTCACTTTCAAAATTCAAAAAATATATTCTGTTAAGTCCAAAAACACTCTCAAAGTGCCCCACAATGGAGGGGGATCACTGTCAACCCCTGGCTTGTATAGAGTGAGGCTCCAAACAGTCTGTATAAAAGCAGAATTTATGGACAGAGAAAGGAATATACCAAAAAAAAAAAGAACACGGGAGCAAAAAATAATCAAAAAGGACTTGCCTACAGAGGTAATAAAAGGTAAACAAGGTCCAAATCGAAACCCTCAAGAATAATCTAAGAGACATTAGCAAAAAGCCGAGAACTAGAGCAAAAACACAAAGAATATTGTGACAGTCACAAGAACCACCTAAATCCACCAGAGTGCATTCATAATGAACCGCACCGGACTGGGGCAGTCGCTTAATGGTGATGGACAGGTGGCCCCGCCTCTTGGGGAGCCACCCACAAAATACAAAGAACGTGAGAGGGCCAAAAAACACACATAGGTACTAAATAATAAACAAATAGAATACAATTAATGGGTAATGCATAATTAAAGAAATCATAAATGAGGACAACAATGTTATAAAAGAAACCGTGAATGATAATGAAGAATACAACAATGTATATAAAAAGAAGCACTTTAAAGATGAGCTGGGGAGGATCGTTGGCCTGACAGTAGCACATACTAAAATACACAAACACAACTACACTAAACGCTCATTGAAGAATAATAAAATACAAAAAGGGAAAAGAGAAACGTCATCTTCTTGGACCCGAGTATCATGCACTTGTTTTCATGCAATTTGCTTCTATTTTCTTTTCCCCCCACTTTCTCTAATCAGCTGCTATTGGAGAATTAACTTATTAGTTGACATGTACATTTCAGGATTTATGGCTCATGGTGTCACCTTGGTGCCACGTCTACACCTGGCAATATGTCCAGATGAAATGATCGCTCTCTCTTTTTTTGACGTCTTGATCTCTGACTTCGCATCCTATGTTTGTGTTCTCTCTGTCCTTCAGACAGGCCATTAGTTATGTTGAAATCACATGTGAGATTCCAGGACATGTGACATTTCACACGTGATTAGCCATTGTATCTGTGATTAATGGCTCTGCCCAAAAGCGTTGATCTCGTGTAAATCTGTACAATCTCATACCTTTCATTTACTATTAAATTATAAAACTTGGCTAACCATTTTACCTAAAAGCACCAAAATTCCTTGCACAACAAAACAGGCACATTAAAGTTTTAACTTACTGGTAAAAAAAAAAAAAAATACAAATGTATTTGGGTCATAAATTATTAGTCCACAAGAGAGGATGCTTTCAGTGTAAATTGCCTCGGTACATTAGTTAGTTCAATTTCCTTAAGGCTTCTGTAAATGACTTCGTAATTGTGTTGCTTTATAGTTCATCTTAGTTCATTTGAGCAAAACTGAAATCTTAATAAAAATAGTCTGCAGTTCCAAAACAATTTCTATTTTATTCTCCAGGACAAGTGTCTTACAGTATATACACAGTAGTTTGTTGTTATCCATGATAAAAGGTGTAGGCGAGTGCATGCATGTGGCTGATGCATAACCTTCTTTAAATAGCCACTTAATATTGACTTCTGAATAATTATTTCTTGTGTATCTAATATGTGTGTCTGTGTGTAATATATACTGTATATATATATATATATATATATACAGTATATATATATATATATATATATATACACACACACACATACAGGTTATGATTATTACAACAGCTTTATTACCTCGAAAGAATGGCACAGAGCACTTACTGTAGGTACAATCTCATAAGTACTCAAATGACCTAAAAGATAAATTGTAAGTAAAGATATGAAATAACAGTAACAACAATAAGAAAACAAATAAATAATACAATAAATAAATAAATCTTAGTACAAGAATAAACTCTGTGTTTGGCGTACTCTCAACTGTGAGCCTACTTTTGCCCACCCTTTAGTGTGTGTTTGTGCTACTGTACAAACGGCACAAGGTGACAGCAGTTTAACATAAAATTGAATGAGAAGTTGGATCGTAATGATAATACCAAGCCAAGGTCGTAAATGGCAGGTGGTCCAGTGCCGCTCTTGTGGCTCCAGCAATGTGCTTAACGAGGAGGCATCATGGGAGCACAGCGCCTCAACATACCTAGTCAGTGCAGTAAAAGCAGCTCTGCTGAATTTCTTCTCATGATTACACAAATGTTTTATTAACCTCGTACACCTGATAAGCACACAGAAATGACGTAGGCCCGTACCGTATATGGAATGCCAAGGTAGTTTCATCCTTGGTTATGTGATAAGCTTCTGGCATTAATTGCAGACAAGAGCTGCGCAGCTGCACCCTAAAACAACTTATTTAAGAGACCACTGGAGCCCAAAGAGCTCAAGTATTACAAAAAAAAGATTTCTGTCAAGGACAGTCATCAAATAAATCAAGGCCAGAACACGAGCCAAAACCTCAGATGCAGTGAGAGTCGGTAACCAGAACATTTTACATAGTCTGAGCCAAGATGCAAGGACTTGTTTCAGTTTATCCACAAACTGATATTTATACCATACCAATAATGATGTTCTGCATCACACACTCCAGGGGCCTCATGTATAACGCCGTGCGTAGAACTCACACTATAACATGGCGTAAGCACAAAAGCGGGATTGTGCGTATGCACAGAAAAATCCAGATGCAGGAATCTGTGCGCACACAAACTTTCACGTTCTTCCACTACATAAATCCCGATCAGCGTGAAAAGTAACGCACGTGCACGCGCCTTCTGTCCCGCCCCAACTCCTCCCAGAATTACGCCTCTTTGAATATGCAAATCAATATAAATAGCCTTCTGTGAAAAGACAATGGGAAAAGCACAGGGGAAAATATAAGAATTTCAGCGAATACCAAGTGGAGGCAAAGGAAAAACGTACTATTTGTTGGTGTAAACAACAACAACAACAACATTTATTTATATAGCACATTTTCATACAAAAAGTAGCTCAAAGTGCTTTACATAATGAAGAAAAGAAAAATAAAAGACAAAATAAGAAATTAAAATAAGACAACATTAATTAACATAAAAAGGAGTAAGGTCCGATGGCCAGGGGGGACAGAAAAAACAAAAAAAAACTCCACACGGCTGGAGAAAAAAATAAAATCTGTAGGGGTTCCAGGCCACGAGACCACCCAGTCCCCTCTGGGCATTCTACCTAACATAAATGAAATAGTCCTCTTTGTAGTTCGGGTTTTTCACGGAGTCACTTGATGCTGATGGTCATACAGACTTCTGGCTTTTAATCCATCCATCATTGTTGGAACATCATGGTGCTTTGGGTACTTGGTGGTGGCGCACGCCACCACCAACAGGACACCGGAAAAGGAAACAGAAGAGAGAGTAGGGGTTAGTACAGATTTTTAATGAATAGTTATTATAATGAATTAGATATACAGAGTATCAGGATTAAATTACAGTGAAGTTATGAGAAGGCCATGTTAAAGTAATGTGTTTTCAGTAGTTTTTTAAAGTGCTCCACTGTATTAGCCTGGCGAATTCCTACTGGCAGGCTATTCCAGATTTTAGGTGCATAACAGCAGAAGGCCTCCTGCCTCACCACTTCTTTTAAGTTTTGCTCTTGGAATTCTAAGGAGACACTCAGTTGAGGATCTGAGGTTACGATTTGGAATATAAGGTGTCAGACATTCCGATATATAAGATGGAGCGAGATTATTTAAAGCTTTATAAATCATAAGCAGAATTTTAAAGTCAATTCTGAATGACACAGGTAACCAGTGTAGTGACATCAAAACTGGAGAAATGTGTTCGGATTTTCTTTTCCTGGTAAGGATTCTAGCAGCTGCATTCTGCACTAGTTGCAAACGATTGATGTCTTTTTTGGGTAGTCCTGAGAGGAGTGCGTTACAGTAATCTAGCCGACTGAAAACAAACGCATGAACTAATTTCTCTGCATCTTTCGATGATATAAGAGGTCTAACTTTTGCTATGTTTCTTAGGTGAAAAAATGCTGTCCTAGTGATCTGATTAATATGCGATTTAAAATTCAGATTACAATCAACGGTTACCCCTAAGCTTTTTACCTCCGATTTGACTTTTAATCCTAATGCATCCAGTTTATTTCTAATAGCCTCATTGTATCCATTATTGCCAATCACTAAGATTTCGGTTTTTTCTTTATTTAATTTGAGAAAGTTACTATTCATCCATTCTGAGATACAAGTTAGACATTGTGTTAGCAAATCAAGAGATTTGGGGTCATCAGGTGCTATTGATAAATACAGCTGTGTGTCATCAGCATAGCTGTGGTAGCTCACGTTGTGCCCTGAGATAATCTGACCTAATGGAAGCATGTAGATTGAGAAGAGCAGTGGACCCAGGATAGAGCCTTGTGGAACACCATATAGAATATCATGTGTCTTTGAGTTATAATTATCACAACTAACAAAGAATTTTCTCCCTGCCAAGTAGGATTCAAACCAATTTAAGACACTGCCAGAGAGGCCCACCCATTGACTAAGGCGATTCTTAAGAATATTATGATCAATGGTGTCAAATGCGGCACTCAGATCTAAGAGGATGAGAACAGATAAATGGCCTCTGTCTGCATTTACCCACAAGTCATTTACTACTTTAACGAGTGCAGTTTCTGTGCTGTGATTTGTTCTAAAACCTGACTGAAATTTATCAAGAATAGCAGGTTTATTGAGGTGCTCATTTAACTGTATAATGACTGCCTTCTCTAGAATTTTACTTAAGAAAGGCAGGTTAGAGATGGGTCTATAATTTTCAAGAGCAGAGGGGTCGAGATTATTTTAAACAGTGGTATAAACAACAAAAGGAAGTTGATCGAGTGACAGAGTGTCGGAGAAACTCGAAAGATCGAGTTCACAAAGTCACACAGTGCCCGAAATAAAAAAGAAATCACATATCAAAGTCTGCGTGAAAAGGCAAGTCGTAGCCCACCGTCTGAGTGTCATATAAAAGCTTATTACGGTACAGACAAAAAAAAAAATTGGCACACAGTGGGGGAAAAAAGCATGAAATGTCAACTTTAATCTCGAAATTTGCACTTTAATTACGTAGTTTATTTTGCCATTAAAGTAGAACATCATAAACTTCATCTTAAAATCGTTTATTTTACTAGTTTCTCAAGTAGCACGTTAAATGCTTTGTTCTGTATTTGATCTTCTATGTGCTCTATGTGTGTGAATCACTACGTGCTTCCGTTCTTTCTCTTTCTCCGACAGGACACAGAATGCATTACATTCGAGATATTACAGCTCTGTGAATAATTAAAATACTGAGATGTATACGTGATATCATTTTCATGATGATAGGAATGAAAGCATGTTATTAAACATGGGAACACGGTGGCGCAGTGATTGTTCATATCTCACGCAAGGGCTTGCTGCGCCATGTGTGACCTTCGATGAAATAATTTATTACAGAAGTACTGTCTCTTTCAAACGAACTTTTCTTTCTCCAAATACCCAATTGTAACACACAATCAGCTCTGTAATAGACGTTAAGCCATCTGTAAGCTTAGAACGCCGATTCTTCAAAACTTTTAAGGAACATTGAAATATCTTCATAGTACATGTTTAATTATTCTATTCGTCTATCCTTCCAGTGTCGCGTCAGCACCAGCAATAATACAGCACAAGGCAGGAGCTATCTGTGAACTAGCTAGCGCTGCGGCACCGTGTCCTCACATGTTTAATTATAAACAATACAGATTATTTAAATGAAGTTAAAGTTTTATCTGTATACTATAAGCAACATATTTTGCTGCATTTCATCTTAAAAATGTAATTGTCATCATACGCGCTTTATAAAGTGGCGCAGGTTGTGTAATATTATAACTGTAGTGTAAGTTTACAGTGAGGTGATTGTACTTATAAGTCCAAACAGTTCTACAAGGAGCACTTGATGGACTGATTGAGTGCGTTTAGAGTTCTTGGGATGAAACTGTTTCTGAAACGTGAGGTCCGTACAGGAAAGGCTTTGACGCTTTTTGCCGTGGTTGAGGTAGTGTGTACTTGAAATTGTATACCGATAATTCTCTTTCCGATCAGCTGCTGCTGTGATTCCCCACTCAGATACAGTGATATAAATACTCCGAGTGGTGCAGTGAGAGTAATATGGAAAAAGATGATCCGCAGTGGCAACACTTAACGGGAGCAGCTGAAAGAAGAAGAAGAAGGTACAGTGAGAGTAACAACGCTAAAGCAGTTCTGGTATTTGGAATACTATGGCTATTCCCTGGACCATTATATTGCTGCAGGTTAATTACAATCAGATGCATTACACAAATAAACAATATGCAGTTAGTTTCAGTGTATTTATAAAGCCGCGTCAGGAATGTGGAGCTAAGAAAGAAAGGGTAACCACACAGGAACAGTAGCACTGCTTTGACACTGGGTGCCGCCAGTCTGCAAAACCGAGCGGAGAAATTGCGTACGCCAAGGTATGAGTTACCGTGGAAATGTGCGTGGCTTTACGCCAAGTTTAGGTTTTATACATCGTGATTTGAGTGTGGAAACGTTTGTACTCAACATTTCTGTGCGTACGCACCGTTTATACATGAGGCCCCTGGTCATTGTGCCTAACAACAGCCTGGCATACTGCATCCCAGACCACAAACAAGGGCAGTGACCATAATAATAAATAAAATGATTTCACAAATGAAACCTTTAGAAATGTCCTACATTTATAAAAACAATGTGACCATTTAATTCCTTGACCTGTAAAACTCCCCAAACAACATCTCCATTATGTTTACACGCCAAGGGACAGGCTATAAAACTCTAAAAGTCCCGATCATGGCAGCTACACTCCATGTACGATGCCGTGTTCTGTCTGTGTCTTTTTCTTCTGTTTGTTGGTATCGTGTTATTTTTATTATTCTGTGGAGACTTCATTGTACCGACTGCTTGTGACGATAAAGTTGAAATTTCACTTGACGCCGATACGTTTTCAGATAAACTTAATGGCCAAACGTTTGAGGGCACCTGACCAGCACACCTATATGAACTTGTTGGACATTCTATTCCCAAGCCATGGACACCATTATGGAGTCCCCTCCATTCTTCTCTTTCCACAAGGTTTTGGAGTGTGTCTGTGGGAATTTGTTCACATTCTGTTTAAAGAGCCGTTGTGAGGTCAGGTGCTGAAGTTGGATGAGAAGACATGGCTCACAGTCAGTGTTCCAGTTCATCCCAGAGGTGTTCAGAATGGTTCTGTGCAGACCACACCAGTGCCTCCATGTCTTTATGGACCTGGTGTTGTGCGCAGGGGCACAGTCATGTCAAAAACAGATAAGGGCCTTCACAAAGCTGGAAACACACAATTATCTGAAATGTCTTTAATGTCTAACAGTGTAGTTTGAACAGTACCCTTCACAGGGTCCAGCAGGCCCAGCCCTGTCTTTATTCCTTTTCCACCAAACTTTGCAGTAGGCATTATAACAGTCCAAAAGGCAGCTTTCTTCTGGCGTCTGCCAAATCCACGACAGTGAAGTGTGATTCATCCCTCTAGAGAACGCTCCACTGCCCTAAGGTGCTTCACACCACTGCTGCCCATGTGTTGCATTGTGTATCGGAGCAGGTAGGCTTGTGTGTAGCTTTCCAGCCATTAAAACCTATTTGATGAAGCCCCTGATGCTCAGTTCTTGTGCTGATGTTGTTTCTGGTGGCAGTGTGGAACTCTGTTGTGAGTGATGCCATAGACAATAGGTGATTTGTATGCACTTCAGCACTCGGCGGCCCCAGGACATTGAAGGTTCCCAAGAGCACAGTGGCCTCCATAATTCTTAAATGTAAGAAGTCATGGGAGAAAGGCCTTGATAAGTGAGGTGAGACTGTGTGTTACCCATTTATGACTGTGCTGTTGTTGCTCCTTCCACTTCACTATACTGTAGTGACACATACTGACTTGTGGCAAAGGTGGTATGCTGTGAAGGTGTCACATTTAAAGTCCCTGAGCTCTTCATTATGACCCAGTGTTTGCCTGTGGAGATTGCATGACTGCCTCTTAATGATGAAACTCCTCATCTCCATCATTGCGAGTTGTGTCCATATACTTTTGGCCATATAGTGTATATTTTGAACAGGTAAAGGAGCAGAGGAGTCCCAAAGAAAAGTTGGGGGCCAATTAGGCCACCCTGTTTAATACTAAGCACAAAAAAAAAACTGAACAGAAATAGGCACTCGGGGGCACAATAGAAAAACAAATTGTCAGTTTGTCCAAATTCACGAGCAGGTCTGTGACAGGGAGCTCTTGCACTCCAATTCCAACTGAGGTGCCTTCTTTTAGAACATTAGGACAATATAACAATTGAGACGAGAACAGGCCATTCAGCCCAGCAAAGCTCGCCAGTCTTGTCCACTTATTTCTTACAAAAAAAAAATCAAGTTGAGTTTTGAGAGTCCCCGAAGTCTTACTGTCCACCACACTACCTGGTCGCTTATTCCAAGTGTCTGTGGTTCTTTGTGTAAAGAAAAACCTGCTAATGTTTGTGTGAAATTTACCCTTAAGTTCCCAACTGTGTCCCCGTGTTCTTGATGAACTCATTTTAAAGTCACCATCTTGATCCACTGGACTAATTCCCTTCATCATTTTAAACACTTCAGTCAGGTCTCATCTTCATCACTGTGAAGGCTCAGCTCTTTTAATCTTTCCTCATCACTCACTCCCTGTAGCCCTGAATCAGCCTAGTCGCTCGTCTTTGGACATTCTCTTGTTCTGCTTTGTCCTTTTTGTAGCCTGGAGACCAAAACTGCACCCAGGACTCCAGTTGAGGCCTCACCAGTGTGTTATAAAGGTTGAGCAGATCCTCCTGTGACTTGTACTCCACACATCAAGGCGCTATATAACCTGACATTCTGTTTGGAAGTCGATAGCTTAGAGTCCACCGTGACTCCTAAATCCTTTTTATAAGGTGGACTCTCGATCTTCCAACTGCCCACTGTGTATTCAAACCTCACATTTTACTTCCTATGTGTAATTCTTTACATTTACTGACATTAAATTTCATCTGCCCAAGCCTGTCTGTTGTCCACGTTCTTCTGTGATGATATAACAGATTCCAAATTATCTGCTAATCCACCTATCTTGGTATCATCTGCAAACTTCACCAGTTTGTCCTTTATATTCCTATCTAAATCATTTATATTTATTAAAAATCACAGGTGGCGCAGTGGTAGTGCTGCTGCTTTGCAGTAAGGAGACTGTGGAAGATTGTGGGTTTGCTTCCTGGTTCCTCCCTGTGTGGATAGAGCTTTGAGTACTGAGAAAAGCGCTATATAAATGTAATGAATTATTATTATTATTAAAAATAGCAGCTGCCCCTGCACTGCCCCCTGCTGGTCACCACTCTTAACATCGGCCAGTTCTCAGGAGGTTCCTCTCACCATCACCCTCTGCTTCCTGTGTCTGAGCCAATTCTACAACCCTCACCCTGAACTGCCACTTCTTTTAGTTTGATGCCCACCCTCTCATGTGGCACCTCATCAAATGCTTTTTGAAAGTCCAGATAAATAATCTCATGAGCTCCACTTTGGTCGTATCCTTTTCTTGCCTCCTAATAGAACTCAGCATGTTAGTAAAACACGACCTCCCTCTTCTGACCCCATGCTGTCTGTCCTGTCCTTGCCAGGTGTTGCTCAGTCTTATCCTTAATAATTCCTTCCATTCATTTTCCTGTGATGTTTCATGTTAAGCCCTCTGCCCCGTCACCCTTTTTATGTAATGGGATGATATTTGCCATTTTCCAGTCCTTCGGAATCTCTCCAGTGTGCGGTGACTTCTGGGGACTTATTACAGGTGGTTTGACTGGAAGGGGGGGAGGGGGCATTTTGTGACAACGTAGGAGTAATTCAGGTGCCTTCGCTGGGCATCTTCTTGGTAGTGCAGAGAGAAAAAGAGACAATACTATTGGTGACAGCGCCCCCTATTGGCATAGAGTGGTATTGCATACCTCAGCAGAGTCCAAAAGGTGATCCTCAGATGCCCATGCGTGACAATGTGTTTTATTCATGTACATTCATTAGACAGTAACAGAGAATGTATTAAATTGTCAGTTACTAATATAGTTTAAAATGATTAAACAGCTTTGTAATCCTAACTGTGGATGTCTTCAAACGACCCAATTCTCATTACAAATGAAAGGTGGTAACAGAACTGCTGTGCGTCTCAAATTCCATGATAGCTACTACAATGGCTGACTACCAGACAGCTTATCTTTGACTTTACATGACCAAGTTTTATGTTTTATTGTCAACCAACTGACACCTTTTCATAAATATGCAGGCCACATTTTTCCAGAAGACCTGAATAACAGAGTGGCGTCAGTTCAGGCAGTTCCCATGAGGATGGTAGTTTTATATATAATCGGGCTTGTTCTGAAGGAAAGGATATCCAGTTTGGCTGGCTGTGCTTGAATCTCCGAGTTGGATAATACAATTGTATCAAGTTGTGGCTTTTACTAATCTGCTGAATCAATGTGGACGTATTGTGTTTTCTAGAACACCGTGGCACATTTCGATGCAGACCATGAACTCTTTTGTGAAGACAGAACTGCTTGGAAAGATAAGGGGAGGCTTGCAAGTTATTTTTTGAAGGCTGTGCAGAGATGAACTGAAATGTGTGCCAGCAGCTAAGCATGTGATTGTGCTGGAAAAGAGGCCTGCAGTTAGAGCTGGGAGAGGTCATCCAGAGTTTGAGGATCCTTTGACTTGTATCGGCACGCACACACACACACACACACACACACACACACGGCTCACCTCCCACACCAAACGGAGATGTCGTTTATCTTAAAAAAACTGATGAAGACGGCACTTTCTAGCAAAGACACAAAGAAGTGCGCAGGCCTTCACTCCATTGACGAGAACTGTGCAGTCAGCTGGGACTAGAAAACCAGCAGTGAACACATCGGAAAAAGCTGCCAGAGGATCGAATTAGTTCTTCTTGAAGAAATGTCCTGACAGACTGCAGAACAGAAATGCGTAACGAATACTCCTCTGTTACCAACATCTTTACTCAGTGTGTGTTTGGGTATAAGATTAAGGATTTAATGTGCAGATTTACCAAATGTACTGCAGCTAAACATGTTTGTCGATTGTAGGAAATAATGTGCAGTGTCGCCTTAACAAGGTAGAAAAGTGTGTACAGCTATGGGTGTGTAAAATACAGTTAGGCTCATAAGTATGTGGACACTGATGTCGTGTTCTCTCTCTTTACCACCACAGTGGATTTGAAATTAAGCAATCAAGAAGTGACAGAAGTGAGGACTTTCAGCTTTAATTTAAGAGGTTTAACCAACGTATTGCCTTAAGCTTTCAGAAATGAAAGCTGTTTGTCACAGAGGCCCTCCATTTTCAGAGGCTCATAAGTAATATGTACAAAATAATATAAAATAAAATATACAAGCCGTCCCCCACGGCTCCACCAGCGTAGTAGTGA
This sequence comes from Erpetoichthys calabaricus, assembly GCF_900747795.2. NCBI lineage: Eukaryota > Metazoa > Chordata > Cladistia > Polypteriformes > Polypteridae > Erpetoichthys > Erpetoichthys calabaricus. Next base: position 892,212 of record NC_041406.2, read on the forward strand.
AACAGGACAAACTCAATAAACAAACTGGTATTGTTAGCCAAGCGAAGGCAAGGTGTGCTCCAAAACGTGGTGACAGGTAGACCGACTCAAACGGAGGTGGCCACGTGAGTGAGGAGGGCCCTGTCCGGACCCCCCACTCCTGACGTCACACTTCCCCTTCTCCTCAGCCTTGGATTTGTGCGAATAAACCGCTCCTGCATGCGAACTATGAGACTTAGCGCAATGAGAGAAGTCGCAAAATCAACCGCAATGTTCCAGCAAATTATAGACAAAAATCTGATTTAAATCTGTTAGTTCTCTTGTGAAAAGCAGACAGACATACGGACAGATAGACAGAGAGATGTTGGATTTTATATATCTACTATATATACAGTATATATATAGATAGATAGATAGATAGATAGACAGATAGATACTTTATTAATCCCAAGGGGAAATTCCCATACTCCAGCAGCAGCATACTGATAAAGAACAATATTAAATTAAAGAGTGATAACAATGCAGGTATACAGACAGACAATAACTTTATATAATGTTAACGTTTACCCCCCAGGTGGAACTGAAGAGTCACATAGTGTGGGTGAGGAACGATCTTCTCAGTCTGTCAGTGGAGCAGGACGGTGACAGCAGTCTGTCGCTGAAGCTGCTCCTCTGTCTGGAGATGATCCTGTTTAGTAGATGCAGTGGACTCTCCATGATTGACAGGAGTCTGCTCAGCGCCCGGCGCTCTGCCACAGATGTCAGACTGTCTAGATCCATGCCTACAATAGAGCCTGCCTTCCTCACCAGTTTGTCCAGGCGTGAGGTGTCTTTCTTCTTTATGCTGCCTCCCCAGCACACCACCACGTAGAAGAGGGCGCTCGCCACAACCATCTGATAGAACATCTGCAGCATCTTATTGTATTGTTTTAATACTTGGATGAAACTCCTCTGCTGTCAGTGACCCCATGGACATCACCAAATGCCCAGTTTCCTCCCTTGAGATGCTTTGCCAGGCCTTTGTGCAGGTGCCTCTTCTTTGTTGGTGTTCCTGCCTTCAGCTTTGTCTTCAGTGACTGAGCAGCGGGCTCTTTTGCGTCAGACAGTTGACTTGGCCATTGAAGAATATCCCATTTCTTTACCTTGAGAAGCTCTTGTTTTGGCTCATTCTCCATTTGCACTGTGAAGGCCTTTCCAGTCAGTTTTTCAGCATTTGGCTAAACCTGAGCAGACAGTACAGCACCCTGTACACGTCAGAATTCATCCTGGTACTTCTGTCAGCAGTCCTATCATCAGTAAACCCCAGTGACCCCGTTACATGCCTAGGCCATAACACTACCTCCACCATGTTTGGCAGGCAATGTGCTATGCTGCGGATCATGAGCTGGCCCTTTCTTTCTCCATACTTTCCTTTTCCCATCATTCTGGTCCAAGTTGATCTTGGTTGTCCAAAGAACCTTATTCTAGAACTAGGCAGGCTTTTTAAGATGTGTTGTGGCAAAGTCTTATCTAGCCTTCCAGTTCTTCTGTGTTCCCAGCAGTTTGCATCTCAAGGTCACCCACTATATACATCCATGATGGCGTCTCTTGATTATTGTAGACTCTGACTGTGATATGCCAACCTTCTCACGTAGTGCTCTTGCCCTGGCTAGATGTTATGTCGGGTTTTTTCTTCACCAAGGAAAGAATTCTGTGATCATCCACTTTAGTTGTCTTTCATGGTCTCCCAGGCCTCCTGGGGTTGCTCAGATCACCAGTTCCTAAGGTTTTAGCTGTCCCTCTGCCTAATGATGGCCTTCTTCACTTGCAGTGACACTTCTTTGGACCTCATGTTGAGTTCCAGTGCACAGCCCCCAAATGAGATTCAGTGCTTTGAATCGACTGCAGACCTTTTATCTACTTCATTTGTTATGGAGTAACGAGGGAGTGGGCCACACCTGGCCATGACACTGCTGGTCAGTCACATGTCCAGTTACTTTTGAGCCTCTGAAAATGGAAGGTCTCGGTGAAAAATGGCTGTAATTTCTGAAAAGTTAATGTAATACTTTTGCTAAACCTCCTAAATTAAAGCAGACAGTCAATACTTCTGTCACATCTTGATTGCTTCTTTTCAAATCCACTGTGGTGGCATACAGAGTGACAATTAGAAAACTTACATCAATGTCCAAATACTTATGGGCCTAACTGTATAGGTATCTTATACGTGTGGACATACGTATATGTTTGGGGCCCCCTCTAGCACAAAGGAAATCAACGATATAACAGAGAGATTATAGAAGGGTACAGGGCTTCAGAGGCAAAAAGCGCAAACACTTTCCGTCTCCCCCTGGCAAATCCTTCCAGTTGAATTCCTCTCCACCCGACTTAGGAGTTCAGCTGGCATGTGGTCAGGAGGGTCTTTTAAGTCGCTGCCAGGAACTACTTCTGGTGGCATCCCACCTACCCTTTCCTTAATCAGAAAAGGGAGATCTTTGGGTCATCCTGCTGGAACTCCTCCTAGTGGTGTCAAGTGGCTCTGCATCCTTGGGTTCCATACTTTCAATATAGTGGCAGGCCACTCTGGTCCCTTGTCTGTCATACTGAGGAATAGAGGGTCACATATTAGGTAGTGAGTGTCTCTGCCTGAACCTAATGGTGTGGTGGACTTCAGGCACACCGCCTGTCATTCCCCAGTGCCCTGGACTTACATTGGTGCCTCATGAGTCACTTGCTCCAGGGCTTCATACACAGTATTGGGGTATGGTGTCCATATTGACATGGGCCCACTGTCACTGACACTAAAAGCGCTGTAAGATTTGTGGAAGCAGCTGCTTTGTTAGACACATATCCATTTAAAAAGGCCGGACTGCAGGGATGAAGAGCTGCACGTGGTCAGCAGCGATGCGTAGGTAAGCTGTGGCATTCAAGTGATATTTAGCTGTTGTTATGAGGCCTGATACACGCTAAGAAAACACTCTACATACACCATCACCACTGTTTACTGTTAATACAAGGTGGGATGAATGTTATTTACTCCAAATTCAGGCCCTCTCATCTGCTGGTCAGGTCAAACATTAGGATTCTTCAGATCAGGTGGCATTTTGTGCCATTTTGGTGATGGTGTGCCCTCTGGCAATGGCTGCAGAAAGTATACATGAGAAGCAGGACAGACTGGTTGAGCTGTGGCAGGGGATCCATTCACTGTATGATTTTTCCTTCTAAGATAGTACTAGGGTGTTGTACCGTGTTAGCCATTATGAATGTAGAGAAAAGCCAAGCAAAATGACACCTTTTATTGGCGAACTAAAAAGATTACAATATGCCTATTGTAATCAATATGCATATTGTAATCTTTTTAGTTAGCCAATAAAAGGTGTCATTTTGCTTGGCTTTTCTCTTCCTTCTAAGATATAAGATGATTACAGCTTTAAAGAAGACATACTGTGGAAAACAGAACAGCAGCTACAAAATCTGGAGGACTTGCGTGTTTTTACTTTTAACAGATCAGCACAAGTGATGCTAATCATAAGATACACAGGCTAATGACGTGAGTATCGATGGTGGGCTTATCGCATCATTCTTCCAGTGTCAGATTGCAGTTAAAGTGCAAATCTCACTCAGTGGTCTTGCCACGCAGTCTTACATGAGATTTTTCGAAAGGCCCCCTTTGATTGGCTCTCAGTACAAAGGAGCCATTGTGTACTCCAGATGACGTAACAGATAGCACGTGTCCCCTCGTAATTTAACTAGCAATCTGAGGAACTGAGTACCATTTTCAGATGTTAATCTTGTATAAGCTAAAAGGCGCACCAATAAATATAAAATCATCCACTGCAGCAGCCAACTCCAGCACCCTTCCATAGCTTCGCTTTTTAAGCTCAGACTGCCTGAGTACTTCATTAAAATTTCAGACGTCAGGTATAAAAGTGATAATGCAAGGCCAAGCCTTTTTCATTCTTTGATTAAAAACAGTTTGTATTTTTTCTCGTCATTTGCCATTGCCTTTTGAAAAATGGGCTTTGCTCATCCTGTAGAGGACTTGAGCCATTAATCTTTCAGCACTGTAGATTAGAGAGGTTGCTGAGTTTAATAGGATAGAAGAAAACCCAATTAGTTATGCCAAGTATGTGCATGTTCTTTGTAAATAAGACTAAAATATAAATTCATTTTAACGTTATTTTCTAGGTAGCAGAAACAAAGAAAACGGACTTTTGTTCAAAGAACTGCTGCAAACCCCCAATTTCCGAATAGCAGTGGTAGACGACGCAGACACAGTGGAGCTTTGTGGGGCGTTGAAGGTGAGAGTTGTGTGGGTTTCTACAAGTAAAGTAAAGAGAGTGCGATGCTTCATGCACAGTTCGTGAATCAAGTGGAATACAGGCAGGCCTCGGATTGAGAGCGAGTTCTGTCTCTGCACACATTCATAACCCGGAGCTTACACTGAATAATGTCTGCTCACCGAAAATTGGTGCTCTCTGATTTATTTTATAGAAAAATGCTTCAAGCTTAAGAGTACAATTTCTTAAACTAAAGGCATGTACAGCGTGCTGCCTTTCTGCTTCATCATGCTTAAGTTTTTAATAATGGTGCAGTACAGTACTTCATGGATTTGGAAAAGGCATAAGGAAGGCGTGAAAGTGTGCTGCTAACTGACAGTTGCGAGGCTCATGCCGTCTCACCTGAAGGACCCTCGTCCCAGAGACTCTACGCCCTGAGGTGACACGGCTTACACGTGTATTTAAGGCGCTGGGAATTGAAGCAGTGGGGTCTGCCGCTCAACTAAACAGCCCGCTGCCGATCAAGCGGAGCTTACAGTGGATGTAGAAAGTCTTCAGAACCTTTCACGTTTCGCACACTTCATTGTGTTGTAGATTTATTTCTAAATGGATAAATCTGACATTTTTGCCCATCAGGTAGCACTCAATAACCCATAGGTGACAAAGGGAAAACATTTTTTCTAGAACGTTTAGTAGATTCATTAAAAATGAAAAGATGACATCTCTCCTTCACAGAAGTATTGTGACCTTATTCAGTACTTTGTATAAGCTCCTTGGGCAGCGATTCCAGCTCTGAGTTGTCTTGTGTTAGTTGCTCCAAGCTTTGCACACCTGGATTTGGACAGCTTATCCCATTCTTCCTGGCACAAGCCTGACTCTTCATCAGGTTCTCCCATCTTAGCAGAGCAGTTCTGTTAGAGTGACCATTTAGCTCTTGGCTATCTCCTTGACCAAAGCCCTTCTTGCCCAGTTAATCAGTTTTTCTGGGCGACAAACTCTAGGAAGAGTCCTGGTGATGCCAAACTTCTTCCATGTCATAATTATTGAGGTCACTGTGCTCCTGGGAACACTCCAGCCTTTAGAAATGGCTTTATCGTCATGTCCTGAACTGAGTTTGACTGTGGAGGTCTGCAGAGAGTTCCTTGGACTTCATGGCTTGGTTTTTCCTGTAACCTGCAGTGTGAATTATGGGACCTTCTCTACACGGGTACACGTCTGCCATTCTTAACGATGTCCCATCACTTCAGTTTATCACAGGTGGACTCCAATCACGTTTTAGACACAACTCAAGGAGAATTAACTTTTTTAGGGCTAATTTTAGTTTCCTTTTCTCCCAGGGCTGAACATTTTCTGAAAAGCGCACACAGCTGTAGTTTCTCACATAAATGGCCATAAGATGTCTGTTGTTGGTTCTGTGGCCACTCTTGTTGTGTGTTTGCCATCTCTGGTGGCAGCAGCTGTGTGTGGTGGCGGTGGCAGTCACAGTGTGACACAATCTGGTTTGTACCCCTTGTCATCGTGAAGTGGTGGTCGTTCCAGGCAAGCGTTGCCAGAGGTGCATCAGCTACACAAACGTGTTCAGCAGCACGATCAGCTGATGTCGGTGCGTCACTTTTGTTTTTGATCTCCAGATCACTTGCACCGAAACTGGAGTCCAACAAGTCAGAGTCCAATTCAGAATAGTAAAATGGACATAAAACATCGTCCACAGAGTATTTAGCTTTGTGCATGCGCTTCGCTCTCTTGCCAGACATCGATGCCATTTTTGCCAGTGTTTGCTCGAAGCTACTTAGGCACACGCAGGGGTTTGACATCAAATCAATGAGTCTCACATTGCTGCCAGCAAAGAGAGCCCACCTTTACAGTAATGGCGAGCTTTGTCGACGTTTACAGCTGATTATCGCCCTCAACCCCTCACGTCAACAAAAGTCAACATCCGCCTTAAAAGAGTTAAAGCAAACAGGATGCACATGAGCACCACATAATTTGGGGGGCTACAGCTCAGGGTCTCACAGAGTGAGAAGTTTCAGTTTAGGATGTTTAGTCAATTTGTAAACCTTTCTGAAAGCGTGTTGTCACTTTACCTTTATGAGTTATTTAGTGTTACTTGATGGGCAAAAATGGCAAATGTGTCCATTTTTAATCAAATTTACAACACAAATTGTTCAGAAAGGGAAGGGGTCAAAATACTTTCTAAATTTACTTTATATATATTAAGATTGCAAAGTCTAATCAATGAGGAAAACGCATCTCCACCAGCAACAGTAAAACGGTCTAATTGGAATGAATCCTGACCAGGCCCATCTAACCAACCTGGTTGGCAACAGTAGCTTAGCTGGGCACCAACACTTTCCTTCACTACTAATTATTGAGGCTATCGCGCTAATCCTTCATTTACCAATGGCTGGCCAGTGCCTTGGGTAAGAGTTCACCTTCTCTTTTTTAATATTTCAACTCAAATGGAAGAAAAAACCCTTCCATGTTGAGGGGAAGAAGGCAAGTGGCACTGAAAACTGATGCCATTTTGAAGCCAAACATAACTTTTGTATTTCAGACACAACTTGGCTTTAAATCAAACAATAAAGGAGAGCCTGAGGACTTTAGCTGGCATTGTTTCAAAAAGGCAGTTGTTAAATTATCAGCTACGAGCAATTTGTGGACAACATCACATCATGTCCTCCACTTCTTCACAGTCAGCCTTACCACCCACCTCTGCAGGCCTTTTTTTATTTAAATGTCTGATTGTGTAGTTTTTTTGTCATTAATATTTTAATTGCTAGTAAAAAGTCTTTTTTAGTTGTTCTTTATAGGCTACTGCTTGCAGTGAAGTGATTGTCTCTATTAGGGAGGGAGACTAAGGAGACGAGACATGATCTTCTCAGAAGACAATTTGACGTCCCACGCGAGACAAGGCAGTGAGACAACGTTTAAAACAAGTTGACAGACATCTAACCTAGCAGTTGTTGGAATGCTTTAAGCAGACGCACTTCATGTGCGCCCAGCTCTTAAAACAACGACAAGCAGAACACGCAGCTCACTAGCAGCAAGCCAGCAGATGATCCAACCGCTTCTCCTTAGTATACATTAAGCTGGCACTCCCCGCCCCCACCAACCCCCCCTTCACAACGCGAGCGGCAGAGACACGAAGTGGCCAAAGGACAGCGGCTGTACAGGCTTTGAAATGACCGACGTGCAGTGTGACAAACAGAACACGCAGCTCACCAGCAGCAGAAAGACAGCAGATGATCCAATCGAAAAGTGAAAATAATGCATATGTAACAATTCCCATGAAAATAACAATCTCTTTAAATTGTATATCCGGTAAACCAAAACTGGGGTGGGGGGAGCAAAGCCCCCTTGTTTTAAAATATTTTTTTAAATACAAAACAGTACCTTATACTACTACATATTCTGTAACCCTTCTGTTGGAAGTGAAGTGATGTACTGTTTAAATAAAAAGCAAATAAGAACAAATTTAAGCCATTTGTTTACAATAAAGAAGTTGCACTGGAAACCCAATTTAAATTTCAAACCATACAGTACAAGGATAAGCGTTTTAAGGGTAGCTGTCAATACTCTAGATCAGGGGTCTCCAATCACAGTCCTGGAGGGCCGCAGTGGCTGCAGGTTTTTGCTCCAACCCAATTGCTTAATAAGAAGCCCTTATTGCTCAAGTAACACTTCAGCTTCACTTTAATTGTCTCTCTCGTTAAGATTTTGAACCCTTATTGCTTATTTTAGTCTTAAACAGCTGTATTCTTGGTTTTTAATTGCTCCTAATTAGCAATACCATGCAAATGACAAAAGAGACCAGCATTTCTCCATTTAGCTTGTTTTCATTTACACCTGTGTGTATTTATCACACACTATTTGGTTTAATTAAATACTAAATAAAGTGAAGCACTGAGAATTACTCGTCTGTTTTAGACTTCAAATCATTTGGATGATATCCTTAGAAAGGAAAATAAATCAAGGATATGAGAATGACTTGACATGGCAGAGTTAAAGCACTAACTAGCAAGCCATGAAATTAAATAATTGACAAGGATTGGTTTTTATTTAAGCAACTGGGTTGGAACAAAAACTTGCAACCACTGTGGCCCTCCAGGACTGAATCTGCCCACCCATGCCCTATATTATTGTTCGTTATTTGAGTAACATGAATTGCCTACCGGCACACCCCAGGCTGATTTTGCCTTTCCGTATGTATCAGTCCGGTACTTTTGGATAGATAGATAGACAGGTACTTTATTAATCCCAAGGGGAAATTCACAAATTCAAATTTGTTGGCTCTTTGTGAGCTAGTTCATTTCAAGGAGGTACTCGCATGTGTGCACATAGGGCCAGTTGAGCAGAACAAATCCAATTGGTTGAAAATGTCCTGTATAGACAGAGGTGTGGACCCAGTGATGAACTGGTTATTTTAATTCCCACCATAGGTCTAGAGATGACCTGGCAGGACAGTCTGACTTCCTCTAGTGCCCTGAAAGTGTGTTGTAGTGAATATCTTAAGGTGTCTTTCTTTTTTTCTTTTCCATGTCTCCTCTATAGAACATTGTTGCAGTTGCTGCTGGATTCTGTGATGGGCTGAACTGTGGAGACAACACAAAGGCAGCAGTCATCCGCCTTGGCCTAATGGAAATGATAGCGTTTGCAAAGCTGTTCAGCAAAGATGGATCAGTGAGCTCCGCCACATTCCTGGAAAGCTGTGGCGTTGCTGACCTCATTACTACGTGCTACGGAGGACGTAATCGCAAAGTAGCAGAGGCCTTTGTGAAGACTGGAAAGGTAAATATAAGTACAAAATGGCAACAGGCACCTTACCATACAGCAACAGAAGGGAAGATCATTAGAATGTTGTATCCATATTACTAAACGAGAATGGTAAACCGGATGGACGCAGGGACATCCGGCCATGGGCCGTGGACGCAAAAGACGTACTGCGCAGGCGCCCCCACAACCCCACCCAAGCAACGGAAACCGGATGGAAAGCAACGTAAAATAAGACATGAGGCGCCGAACGGAACACACACAAAGAAGAGGATTGAGACCCACGACACACAAAGCCCCCCTCCAGTAACTGAAATAAGAAATGAGGTGACGCGCCCCTAGAAAACCAAAAAGAAAGGAGTCAGATGCAAGCGCCACATAGCACACGAAACGGTACGCACACAAAAAAGAGGATTCAGACCCACGACACACAAACACCCCTCCACTAACAGAGATAAAAAAAAACTGAGGCTACGCGCCAAGAAAAAATGTCTCAGCTCCAAAAACGCAAAGCTCAAATAAGCAAGGGTTCAAAACGAAACACCTCGAGTCTCACAGATTAACCGACATACAAAAACGGGCAAGGCTCAATACAAACAATGAACGCCGTAAACTGCAACGGGCTTCTCACACAGCACAGGCAAATCCATTACAGCTCCAGAATAGCACATCCCAAATCCTGCACATACAACGACGCACCTCTCAAACGGCACAAGCAATACATACATGTCAAGGACATCAACGACAGACACCTGCTAAACGATTGTGCCAGTTAGCTGACAACGCGTTCAATAATAAGTCCACTATTCATTAAAATTAATTGGGATTAATGGATGTCATTTGCAATCATTGTCATTCACTTAACTTCCCTGAAGAAACAACTGGCAATACAAGTAATGAATTTACACGTTGTTGTCAAAAGGGTCAAATTAGACTGCCTCCTTTACATTCATATCCTGAATATCTACAGAAGCTTCTAACTAACGAAGTACCTGAAAGTAAAAACTTTACGAACTGCATTAGATCCTACAATAGTTCATTTGCTTTTGCATATACCGGAGTACATATCAGGCCACCAGAAGGCAATGGCCCATACTGCTTTCGCGTATGTGGACAAATATTACATCGCATTGGAACAGTACACCCTGAAACAAATCAAGAACGCAAATATGCACAAATCACGTCGGCACCTACAACAAGCTTCTGAAACCGCGGAAGAAAAAATGTCTCGGCTCCAAAAACACATGTCACTCCTTATTCAAAATACCGGTCCCAATCACAGAAACATCGGTATCCACTATGAAAATGAACAGTAACAATGCACGTGACATCCGTCTTGCCACACTATTAATTATAGATGAATTTACAATGGCATCCAGTCACGTACTCAACACCATTGATAAACTTCTACAAACGTTGATAAATAATAATACACTATTCCCTTTGGAGGAAAGGTACTGTTATTAGGAGGAGATTTTAGACAGTGCTTAACTATTGCTCCACATGCCATGCGCTCAGCTATTATTCAGTCCACCTTAAAATACGCGACGACGTCATATAAACAACACGAGAGCGAACTACAATACATATACAGGCGCGAGACCTGATTGGTGATAATACGAAGAAACGAACAGTCCGCATATTAACAGTGAGTGCGATCCTCCTTATTACTTATCCATATTCCTAACGATAAAGATCAAACAAGTCATCAATTCACGATCACGGGTACAAAACTAGACGGCTCGAGTAACGGGACCACAAACACGCACCAGCATCAAAAAAAAAAAAATTCACGTCACCTACAACGCGCTTCAAAAAAATGTTACGCGAACAATTGGCATTGCTTTCAAAAGATACACTTAGTACAACACATGCGATGTCCAGATCCCGAATATAACAATTGCTTATTACAACTGAGAGATGGTACACTCACCAATACAGATGTACTTCACCCAGATATTATTACAATTCCTCAACCCTTTATCTGTGACGACTTACTTACGGAGATATTTGGAACAGCGGTCTCATTAGACCAAATACCCCTTTTAACACAACGCACTATATTCTGTTCAAAAAATATTAATGTTCATCACATTATTAACCAGGTCATTCCATTACTTCCTGGAGAGACACAGCTCTTTCTAAGCTCTGACAAACTTGACTCTGATGACGACAATCACCATCTGAATTTCCCCTTACAATATTTGAACACTATTAACCCAGCCGGATTTCCACAACACAATCTTAGCCTTAAAAACGGAACAATACTCATGCTATTAGGAAACCTTAACACTACACAGGGTTTATGCAATGGCACACGTTTAGTCGTCAACACTATGACACACAATGTTATTCAAGCAACGGTTCTTACAGGATCACATGCTAACAATACTGTTCAAATTCCTAGAATTGACCTTACAAGTTCTAACCTGGAATTACCTTTTACACTTAAACGGCGAAAGTTCCCCATTACACCTGCCTTTGCCATGACCATCAACAAATCACAAGGACAAACCATGGACAAGGTTGGCATCTACCTCTCTGAGCCCGTTTTTGGACATGGACAACTTTATGTGGCCTTCTCACGAGTTCGACGTTCATCTGACGTTAAAGTTAAGGTCATAAATGCTCCATGCCAAGGAAAACTCATTCAACGACAAGACACCATCTTTTCTACTAATGTTGTGTACAAAGAAATTTTCCAAGAAGCCTTTACACTGTACCAAACACTGAATTGTTTGCTTCCTATATGCGTCATCTACACCTTCACACTATGCTATATCTCATTCATACATCACACTCTTTGTAATTTCCCAACACCAGGGGTTGGCGAGCGAAGCGAGCAGGGGGCAGAGCCCCCTAGTTGCTCTCTAGAAGGCTTTAGCTTTCTTTTGTAATCAAGCATTTAATAAACCTCAAATAACAACGAACCAAACACTGGTAGTCCAATACTCAGTGGCCTTAGTGGAGGCTCTGTTGTCCCAAGGCACTCGATGTGTAGGAGACTGTAGAATAATCAGTTATCAGTATGAACAACAAAGAGTTTAGCAGCTGGCTGTCCAGACAGAAGAGGTTGTGCTGGTGTGACGTTAAATGTGGAATGAGAGGCTGTCAGTTGTTTTATGTACGGAAAACAGAAGAGTCAAGTCAAAGTAGCTCTACTCACTAGTGATGGTGACAGAAATAAAAGAGGACAACGAGCAGCATACAGAGATAGAACATGAGAAGGCAATGCCAGGGACACTAAGGCGTTTCTGAACTCGACCTCCCATTCCATCATGAGACTGTCACTTCATTGACATCCTGCTAAAACACGAAGTTCACTGAGGCAGAGTCTCCTTCTTTTCACTTTTTCTTGTTGGTCATTATGAGCAGCCCGTTGTCATTCTAACACCAGGTAAGTAGTGGTGCTACACTGATGAACACAAGCAAGCACTAAATCCTGAATTGCTGTGCATTTGTGCATTTGTGAATTTCCCCTTGGGATTAATAAAGTATCTATCTATCTATCTATCTATCTATCTATCTATCTATCTATCTATCTATCTATCTATCTATCTATCTATCTATCTATCTATCTATCTATCTATTATATAGTGCCTTTCACATTATCTATCTATCTATCTATCTATCTATCTATCTATCTATCTATCTATCTATCTATCTATCTATCTATCTATCTATCTATATAGTTCCTTTCACATTATCTATCTATCTATCTATCTATCTATCTATCTATCTATCTATCTATCTATCTATCTATCTATTATATAGTGCCTTTCACATTATCTATCTATCTATCTATCTATCTATCTATCTATCTATCTATCTATCTATCTATCTATCTATCTATCTATTATATAGTGCCTTTCACATTATCTATCTATCTATCTATCTATCTATCTATCTATCTATTATATAGTGCCTTTCACATTATCTATCTATCTATCTATCTATCTATCTATCTATCTATCTATCTATCTATCTATCTATTATATAGTGCCTTTCACATTATCTATCTATCTATCTATCTATCTAACTATCTATCTATCTATCTATTATATAGTGCCTTTCACATTATCTATCTATCTATCTATCTATCTATCTATCTATCTATCTATCTATTATATAGTGCCTTTCACATTATCTATCTATCTATCTATCTATCTATCTATCTATCTATCTATCTATCTATCTATCTATTATATAGTTCCTTTCACATTATCTATCTATCTATCTATCTATCTATCTATCTATCTATCTATCTATCTATCTATCTATCTATCTATTATATAGTGCCTTTCACATTATCTATCTATCTATCTATCTATCTATCTATCTATCTATCTATTATATAGTGCCTTTCACATTATCTATCTATCTATCTATCTATCTATCTATCTATCTATTATATAGTGCCTTTCACATTATCTATCTATCTATCTATCTATCTATCTATCTATCTATCTATCTATCTATTATATAGTGCCTTTCACATTATCTATCTATCTATCTATCTATCTATCTATCTATTATATAGTGCCTTTCACATTATCTATCTATCTATCTATCTATCTATCTATCTATCTATCTATTATATAGTGCCTTTCACATTATCTATCTATCTATCTATCTATCTATCTATCTATCTATCTATCTATCTATCTATCTATTATATAGTGCCTTTCACATTATCTATCTATCTATCTATCTATCTATCTATCTATCTATCTATCTATCTATTATATAGTGCCTTTCACATTATCTATCTATCTATCTATCTATCTATCTATCTATCTATTATATAGTGCCTTTCACATTATCTATCTATCTATCTATTATATAGTGCCTTTCACATTATCTATCTATCTATCTATCTATCTATCTATCTATCTATCTATCTATTATATAGTGCCTTTCACATTATCTATCTATCTATCTATCTATCTATCTATCTATCTATCTATCTATCTATCTATCTATCTATCTATCTATCTATCTATCTATCTATCTATTATATAGTGCCTTTCACATTATCTATCTATCTATCTATCTATCTATCTATCTATCTATCTATCTATCTATCTATCTATCTATCTATTAATTATATAGTGCCTTTCACATTATCTATCTATCTATCTATCTATCTATCTATCTATCTATCTATCTATCTATCTATCTATCTATTATATAGTGCCTTTCACATTATCTATCTATCTATCTATCTATCTATCTATCTATCTATCTATCTATTATATAGTGCCTTTCACTCTATCTATCTATCTATCTATCTATCTATCTATTATATAGTGCCTTTCACTCTATCTATCTATCTATCTATCTATCTATTATATAGTGCCTTTCTATCTATCTATCTATCTATCTATCTATCTATCTATCTATCTATCTATCTATTATATAGTGCCTTTCACATTATCTATCTATCTATCTATCTATCTATCTATCTATCTATCTATCTATCTATCTATCTATCTATCTATCTATTATATAGTGCCTTTCACATTATCTATCTATCTATCTATCTATCTATCTATCTATCTATCTATCTATCTATCTATCTATCTATTAATTATATAGTGCCTTTCACATTATCTATCTATCTATCTATCTATCTATCTATCTATCTATCTATCTATCTATCTATCTATCTATCTATCTATCTATTATATAGTGCCTTTCACATTATCTATCTATCTATCTATCTATCTATCTATCTATCTATCTATCTATCTATCTATTATATAGTGCCTTTCACTCTATCTATCTATCTATCTATCTATCTATCTATTATATAGTGCCTTTCACTCTATCTATCTATCTATCTATCTATCTATTATATAGTGCCTTTCACATTATCTATCTATCTATCTATCTATCTATCTATCTATCTATCTATCTATCTATCTATCTATCTATTATATAGTTCCTTTCACATTATCTATCTATCTATCTATCTATCTATCTATCTATCTATCTATCTATCTATCTATTATATAGTGCCTTTCACATTATCTATCTATCTATCTATCTATCTATCTATCTATCTATCTATTATATAGTGCCTTTCACATTATCTATCTATCTATCTATCTATCTATCTATTATATAGTGCCTTTCACATTATCTATCTATCTATCTATCTATCTATCTATTATATAGTGCCTTTCACATTATCTATCTATCTATCTATCTATCTATCTATCTATTATATAGTGCCTTTCACATTATCTATCTATCTATCTATCTATCTATCTATCTATTATATAGTGCCTTTCACATTATCTATCTATCTATCTATCTATCTATCTATCTATCTATCTATCTATCTATCTATCTATCTATTATATAGTGCCTTTCACATTATCTATCTATCTATCTATCTATCTATCTATCTATCTATCTATCTATCTATCTATCTATTATATAGTGCCTTTCACATTATCTATCTATCTATCTATCTATCTATCTATCTATCTATCTATTATATAGTGCCTTTCACATTATCTATCTATCTATCTATTATATAGTGCCTTTCACATTATCTATCTATCTATCTATCTATCTATCTATCTATCTATCTATCTATCTATTATATAGTGCCTTTCACATTATCTATCTATCTATCTATCTATCTATCTATCTATCTATCTATCTATCTATCTATCTATCTATCTATCTATTATATAGTGCCTTTCACATTATCTATCTATCTATCTATCTATCTATCTATCTATCTATCTATCTATCTATTAATTATATAGTGCCTTTCACATTATCTATCTATCTATCTATCTATCTATCTATCTATCTATCTATCTATCTATTATATAGTGCCTTTCACATTATCTATCTATCTATCTATCTATCTATCTATCTATCTATCTATTATATAGTGCCTTTCACTCTATCTATCTATCTATCTATCTATCTATCTATTATATAGTGCCTTTCACTCTATCTATCTATCTATCTATCTATCTATCTATTATATAGTGCCTTTCTATCTATCTATCTATCTATCTATCTATCTATCTATCTATTATATAGTGCCTTTCACATTATCTATCTATCTATCTATCTATCTATCTATCTATCTATCTATTATATAGTGCCTTTCACATTATCTATCTATCTATCTATCTATCTATCTATCTATCTATCTATCTATTAATTATATAGTGCCTTTCACATTATCTATCTATCTATCTATCTATCTATCTATCTATCTATCTATCTATCTATCTATCTATTATATAGTGCCTTTCACATTATCTATCTATCTATCTATCTATCTATCTATCTATCTATCTATCTATCTATCTATTAATTATATAGTGCCTTTCACATTATCTATCTATCTATCTATCTATCTATCTATCTATCTATCTATCTATCTATCTATCTATCTATCTATCTATCTATCTATTATATAGTGCCTTTCACATTATCTATCTATCTATCTATCTATCTATCTATCTATCTATCTATCTATCTATTATATAGTGCCTTTCACTCTATCTATCTATCTATCTATCTATCTATCTATTATATAGTGCCTTTCACTCTATCTATCTATCTATCTATCTATTATATAGTGCCTTTCTATCTATCTATCTATCTATCTATCTATCTATCTATCTATCTATCTATCTATCTATTATATAGTGCCTTTCACATTATCTATCTATCTATCTATCTATCTATCTATCTATCTATCTATCTATCTATCTATCTATCTATCTATCTATCTATCTATCTATTATATAGTGCCTTTCACATTATCTATCTATCTATCTATCTATCTATCTATCTATCTATCTATCTATCTATTAATTATATAGTGCCTTTCACATTATCTATCTATCTATCTATCTATCTATCTATCTATCTATCTATCTATCTATCTATCTATCTATCTATTATATAGTGCCTTTCACATTATCTATCTATCTATCTATCTATCTATCTATCTATCTATCTATTATATAGTGCCTTTCACTCTATCTATCTATCTATCTATCTATCTATCTATTATATAGTGCCTTTCACTCTATCTATCTATCTATCTATCTATCTATTATATAGTGCCTTTCACATTATCTATCTATCTATCTATCTATCTATCTATCTATCTATCTATCTATCTATCTATCTATTAATTATATAGTGCCTTTCACATTATCTATCTATCTATCTATCTATCTATCTATCTATCTATCTATCTATCTATCTATCTATCTATTATATAGTGCCTTTCACATTATCTATCTATCTATCTATCTATCTATCTATCTATCTATCTATCTATTATATAGTGCCTTTCACTCTATCTATCTATCTATCTATCTATCTATCTATTATATAGTGCCTTTCACTCTATCTATCTATCTATCTATCTATCTATTATATAGTGCCTTTCTATCTATCTATCTATCTATCTATCTATCTATCTATCTATCTATCTATCTATCTATCTATCTATGTATTATATAGTGCCTTTCACTCTATCTATCTATCTATCTATCTATCTATCTATCTATCTATGTATTATATAGTGCCTTTCACTCTATCTATCTATCTATCTATCTATCTATCTATCTATCTATCTATCTATCTATATTATATAGTGCCTTTCACTCTATCTATCTATCTATCTATCTATCTATCTATCTATCTATCTATGTATTATATAGTGCCTTTCACTCTATCTATCTATCTATCTATCTATCTATCTATCTATTATATAGTGCCTTTCACATTATCTATCTATCTATCTATCTATCTATCTATCTATCTATCTATCTATCTATTATATAGTGCCTTTCACATTATCTATCTATCTATCTATCTATCTATCTATCTATCTATCTATCTATCTATCTATCTATTATATAGTGCCTTTCACATTATCTATCTATCTATCTATCTATCTATCTATCTATCTATCTATCTATCTATCTATCTATTATATAGTGCCTTTCACTCTATCTATCTATCTATCTATCTATCTATCTATCTATCTATCTATCTATTATATAGTGCCTTTCTATCTATCTATCTATCTATCTATTATATAGTTCCTTTCACATTATCTATCTATCTATCTATCTATCTATCTATCTATCTATCTATCTATCTATCTATTATATAGTGCCTTTCACATTATCTATCTATCTATCTATCTATCTATCTATCTATCTATCTATCTATCTATTATATAGTGCCTTTCACATTATCTATCTATCTATCTATCTATCTATCTATCTATTATATAGTGCCTTTCACATTATCTATCTATCTATCTATCTATCTATCTATCTATCTATCTATCTATCTATTATATAGTGCCTTTCACATTATCTATCTATCTATCTATCTATCTATCTATCTATCTATCTATCTATCTATTATATAGTGCCTTTCACATTATCTATCTATCTATCTATCTATCTATCTATCTATCTATCTATCTATCTATCTATTATATAGTGCCTTTCACATTATCTATCTATCTATCTATCTATCTATCTATCTATCTATCTATTATATAGTTCCTTTCACATTATCTATCTATCTATCTATCTATCTATCTATCTATCTATCTATCTATTATATAGTGCCTTTCACATTATCTATCTATCTATCTATCTATCTATCTATCTATCTATCTATCTATTATATAGTGCCTTTCACATTATCTATCTATCTATCTATCTATCTATCTATCTATCTATCTATTATATAGTGCCTTTCACATTATCTATCTATCTATCTATCTATCTATCTATCTATCTATCTATCTATCTATTATATAGTGCCTTTCACATTATCTATCTATCTATCTATCTATCTATCTATCTATCTATCTATCTATCTATCTATCTATCTATCTATTATATAGTGCCTTTCACATTATCTATCTATCTATCTATCTATTATATAGTGCCTTTCACATTATCTATCTATCTATCTATCTATCTATCTATCTATCTATCTATTATATAGTGCCTTTCACATTATCTATCTATCTATCTATCTATCTATCTATCTATCTATCTATCTATCTATTATATAGTGCCTTTCACATTATCTATCTATCTATCTATCTATCTATCTATCTATCTATCTATCTATCTATCTATTAATTATATAGTGCCTTTCACATTATCTATCTATCTATCTATCTATCTATCTATCTATCTATCTATCTATCTATCTATCTATTATATAGTGCCTTTCACATTATCTATCTATCTATCTATCTATCTATCTATCTATCTATCTATCTATTATATAGTGCCTTTCACTCTATCTATCTATCTATCTATCTATCTATCTATCTATCTATCTATCTATCTATCTATCTATTATATAGTGCCTTTCACTCTATCTATCTATCTATCTATCTATTATATAGTGCCTTTCTATCTATCTATCTATCTATCTATCTATCTATCTATCTATCTATCTATCTATCTATCTATCTATGTATTATATAGTGCCTTTCACTCTATCTATCTATCTATCTATCTATCTATCTATCTATCTATCTATCTATGTATTATATAGTGCCTTTCACTCTATCTATCTATCTATCTATCTATCTATCTATCTATGTATTATATAGTGCCTTTCACTCTATCTATCTATCTATCTATCTATCTATCTATCTATCTATCTATCTATCTATGTATTATATAGTGCCTTTCACTCTATCTATCTATCTATCTATCTATCTATCTATCTATCTATCTATCTATCTATCTATCTATTATATAGTGCCTTTCACATTATCTATCTATCTATCTATCTATCTATCTATCTATCTATCTATCTATCTATCTATTATATAGTGCCTTTCACATTATCTATCTATCTATCTATCTATCTATCTATCTATCTATCTATCTATCTATCTATCTATCTATCTATTATATAGTGCCTTTCACATTATCTATCTATCTATCTATCTATCTATCTATCTATCTATCTATTATATAGTGCCTTTCACTCTATCTATCTATCTATCTATCTATCTATCTATCTATCTATCTATCTATCTATCTATCTATCTATTATATAGTGCCTTTCTATCTATCTATCTATCTATCTATCTATCTATCTATCTATCTATCTATGTATTATATAGTGCCTTTCACTCTATCTATCTATCTATCTATCTATCTATCTATCTATCTATCTATCTATCTATCTATGTATTATATAGTGCCTTTCACTCTATCTATCTATCTATCTATCTATCTATCTATCTATCTATCTATCTATGTATTATATAGTGCCTTTCACTCTATCTATCTATCTATCTATCTATCTATCTATGTATTATATAGTGCCTTTCACTCTATCTATCTATCTATCTATCTATCTATCTATCTATCTATCTATCTATCTATCTATCTATCTATCTACATGTGGGGTGTCCATCTGCGATCTCTGTCTGGACGTCATGTGGACACTGGAGACACACCTTCATACCAGGTGTACAGTAAATGACATCCAGCTAAACTGTACACACTGTATATGAAGTGCACTGTAAAATGAAAAACGAATGAGGGTTAGGGTCTCTCAGGTTTCGTTTTGGTGTCTAAGAGTGTTAATATATGCTGATGTGATGGGAAGAGATGCAGCTTTGGGCGCCAAGGATCTATCTATCTATTATATAGTGCCTTTCACATTATCTATCTATCTATCTATCTATCTATTATATAGTGCCTTTCACATTATCTATCTATCTATCTATCTATCTATCTATCTATCTATCTATCTATCTATCTATCTATCTATTATATAGTGCCTTTCACATTATCTATCTATCTATCTATCTATCTATCTATCTATCTATCTATCTATCTATTATATAGTGCCTTTCACATTATCTATCTATCTATCTATCTATCTATCTATCTATCTATTATATAGTGCCTTTCACATTATCTATCTATCTATCTATCTATCTATCTATCTATCTATCTATTATATAGTGCCTTTCACATTATCTATCTATCTATCTATCTATCTATCTATCTATCTATCTATCTATCTATCTATCTATCTATCTATCTATTATATAGTGCCTTTCACATTATCTATCTATCTATCTATCTATCTATCTATCTATCTATCTATCTATCTATCTATCTATCTATTATATAGTGCCTTTCACATTATCTATCTATCTATCTATCTATCTATCTATCTATCTATCTATCTATCTATCTATCTATTATATAGTGCCTTTCACATTATCTATCTATCTATCTATCTATCTATCTATCTATCTATCTATTATATAGTGCCTTTCACATTATCTATCTATCTATCTATCTATCTATCTATCTATCTATCTATCTATCTATCTATCTATCTATCTATCTATTATATAGTGCCTTTCACATTATCTATCTATCTATCTATCTATCTATCTATCTATCTATCTATCTATCTATCTATCTATCTATTATATAGTGCCTTTCACATTATCTATCTATCTATCTATCTATCTATCTATCTATCTATCTATCTATCTATCTATTATATAGTGCCTTTCACATTATCTATCTATCTATCTATTATATAGTGCCTTTCACATTATCTATCTATCTATCTATCTATCTATCTATCTATCTATCTATCTATCTATCTATCTATCTATCTATCTATTATATAGTGCCTTTCACATTATCTATCTATCTATCTATCTATCTATCTATCTATCTATCTATCTATCTATCTATTATATAGTGCCTTTCACATTATCTATCTATCTATCTATCTATCTATCTATCTATCTATTAATTATATAGTGCCTTTCACATTATCTATCTATCTATCTATCTATCTATCTATCTATCTATCTATCTATTATATAGTGCCTTTCACATTATCTATCTATCTATCTATCTATCTATCTATCTATCTATCTATCTATCTATCTATCTATTATATAGTGCCTTTCACTCTATCTATCTATCTATCTATCTATCTATCTATCTATCTATCTATCTATTATATAGTGCCTTTCACTCTATCTATCTATCTATCTATCTATTATATAGTGCCTTTCTATCTATCTATCTATCTATCTATCTATCTATCTATCTATCTATCTATGTATTATATAGTGCCTTTCACTCTATCTATCTATCTATCTATCTATCTATCTATGTATTATATAGTGCCTTTCACTCTATCTATCTATCTATCTATCTATCTATCTATCTATGTATTATATAGTGCCTTTCACTCTATCTATCTATCTATCTATCTATCTATCTATCTATCTATCTATCTATCTATTATATAGTGCCTTTCACTCTATCTATCTATCTATCTATCTATTATATAGTGCCTTTCTATCTATCTATCTATCTATCTATCTATCTATCTATCTATCTATCTATCTATGTATTATATAGTGCCTTTCACTCTATCTATCTATCTATCTATCTATCTATGTATTATATAGTGCCTTTCACTCTATCTATCTATCTATCTATCTATCTATCTATCTATGTATTATATAGTGCCTTTCACTCTATCTATCTATCTATCTATCTATCTATCTATCTATCTATCTATCTATCTATCTATCTATCTATTATATAGTGCCTTTCACATTATCTATCTATCTATCTATCTATCTATTATATAGTGCCTTTCACATTATCTATCTATCTATCTATCTATCTATCTATCTATCTATCTATCTATCTATCTATCTATTATATAGTGCCTTTCACTCTATCTATCTATCTATCTATCTATCTATCTATCTATCTATCTATCTATTATATAGTGCCTTTCTATCTATCTATCTATCTATCTATCTATCTATCTATCTATCTATCTATCTATCTATCTATCTATCTATCTATCTATCTATCTATCTATCTATCTATGTATTATATAGTGCCTTTCACTCTATCTATCTATCTATCTATCTATCTATCTATCTATCTATCTATCTATCTATCTATCTATCTATGTATTATATAGTGCCTTTCACTCTATCTATCTATCTATCTATCTATCTATCTATCTATCTATCTATCTATCTATCTATGTATTATATAGTGCCTTTCACTCTATCTATCTATCTATCTATCTATCTATCTATCTATCTATCTATCTATCTATCTATCTATCTATCTATCTATGTATTATATAGTGCCTTTCACTCTATCTATCTATCTATCTATCTATCTATCTATCTATCTATCTATCTATCTATCTATCTATCTATCTATCTATCATATTGTGCCTTTCACATTATCTATCTATCTATCTATCTACATGTGGGGTGTCCATCTGCGATCTCTGTCTGGACGTCATGTGGACACTGGAGACACACCTTCATACCAGGTGTACAGTAAATGACATCCAGCTAAACTGTACACACTGTATATGAAGTGCACTGTAAAATGAAAAATGAATGATGGTTAGGGTCTCTCAGGTTTCGTTTTGGTGTCTAAGAGTGTTAATATATGCTGATGTGATGGGAAGAGATGCAGCTTTGGGCGCCAAGGAAGTGACCACAATGATCTTTTGGGCTTTTCTCCTCCTCCATTCTAAGAGAAAGATGGTATTAAAGTTAGCGGTGGCCTTGTGGCACTTCAGTCATAAAATGATCCCCACACCCACATGTCTGACAGTTCTTTAAAGGGGGGTCTTCTGAGAAAACTTTGAATATTGATAATGAAGGCCTCATACATTTGACACCCCTGCTGTAGCCTGATTGTTACTGATGTTAAGTTTTTCGCTGCTGTTTTTAATTCTTTTCAGTCATCTTGCACCTCCTCTGGAAGTTTACTGGGGCCCCCTTGGTTGAGAACTACTGGAGACGGTTATAACATAGTGGGGAATTTTAGTTGGGTTTGTTGATTATTAGGTTGTCTGGACTAAGAGTAACATTTCTTAACAAAACTTGTGTCCCAGGTAGAGGATGGAGAAGACGAGGGCTTCTTAAACCAAAGTGAATTTAAAGAGCAGGTGGATGTATGTGCTTCCTTACACAGTGCAGTGTATCGACAGGCCTCTTAGGAGGTGAGCAAGAACAAGGAAAGGGGATTAAGAGGATGAGGAGCAAAAGCAGACGCCACATGTTTGTAGCAGTGATTGGATTTGAAGGTAACAGGATCAAGAAGGAAGAGTAAAATGAGATTGGAGGGATTGGAATATCAGGAGCCCGGAGGTGTGCTGATCCCTGCGTACTGCCAGCTATCGGTGCTAAAGGTCAGCGTTACGGTGTGAATGTGGCGTTCACAGAACCACATGATGCCAGGTGTGGAAAACCTGTATGGCTGCGGCCTCAATAGGACAGAACACACCCTTTAGAGGAGTATTTCCTGTTGCCTATTTTGAGTATTTTGGGTACTAACCTTAAGAATTTAGGCTCAGAGAAAGTTATAAAATGAATCCCTTTTGTTGTTAACATGAACACATCTAAGTGAACTCCTTTAAAAATAGAAAATAAGTAATGTTATAATTGAAACAGCTGGAAAACGAGATGTGATTTTTTGAAGAGAGACAGAGAGACACTTTCACGTCCCACGAGATGGTCAAGTCACGTCATACTTACAACCTTTGGAAGCAAGTCCCGTGATACACAATCAGAGCAGGTTAGAGATAATGGAAGTAGGAAAATTCGAAAGTCTCACAGAAGTGAGAGTAAAGATCACATTAGTGCAAACAAACGGAAAATATTATACAGGGAAATAACGGAACAACGAAAAGAGATGGAATAGCGTTTGAGGATGTCTGGAGGAACAAGAGAGACAAGGCAGTGAGACAAAGAGTAGCACAGCTGCTGTACAGGCTTTTAAACGTTCGAAGCGCCGCACGAGATGCTGGTCACGAGGCACTGCAGGAGCAGCAAGCTGATCAAGCAAAGAGGAGGTCAAAAAACCAAGTGTTATGTGTTTCCCATTGTATCAGCGTTTAAGAGGAGCGACCGCGTCTCCTTGGGGTGCGTTTAGTCCACCTCTTCACAATGGCGTGGAGCAATTGGAAGGGGTAGGCGAGTGAAGCCCCCTAGTTATTAAAAAACCAATTATATTCACAAGGTAAACCATCAAATGATACTTTATTTGAACTTTACTACAGGATGAACAGAATCTACACAGCACTCCTTGTCCTTTTTATCAGCATTTTCCATTCTGTCCCATCCTGTTTTTTGGAATTGGAGTTGTACAAAGATACTTAGGCAACTGTAGGTACCTCGGCTGGTTCTCGGTTCATTTTCTCAGAATCCTTAGTGTGAACATTTACAGCTTTTGGGAATATTAGAGAGACTGGAATGTTGCTTAAAGCTACTTCAGGCATAAAGCAGGAACCGGTCCATCACACAGAGGTTTATTTTTAATTGTGTTCTCTTATATTTGCCTTGAAAGGATGACAGTGTGACATTTAAATGATAATGTCCCCAGTCCACATCTGCTATGATATTGACATTTCCCTGAAATGTGTTAGCCAGCACTTGGAAACATTAAATAGTAGTCAGGGTGGCATGATGACACTGCACACTCCTTCCATGTCTCCTTGGGGCATTCCCTCCGACCATATGATTTCTCCTCTCATATCCCAAACTTGTGTTTGTTACTTACATCAGTCCCACAAATTGCCTGAAGATGAGCGACAAGAGTATGTCCTGCGGTGTACTGTCCCCAAACCCCCCCTTGGCTTTGTCCCTGCCCCTCCATGACAAGTTAAGAGAACAATCCACCGGTCTGTGATTTGGAATATGCAGGTTTCACAAAGTGGCTGGATGGTGACATGGCACCTCAGTGTGACAGTCACCCAAGCCAAAAGTATATTCCTACGTATCCGGGCATTTTCAAACCTGCTTGATGAGATTGAGGGCCGTGGAGAGCTGAGGCCTATCCCAGCAGCACAGGGCATGAGGTTAGGAAACGGCCCTGGGCAGGGTGATATAGTTACCGTGTGTATTAATTAAATATGCTATGTTTAAAGCTTTCATAAAAATATTTACAGGAGCATAACTTTTAAATACATTTTAAACATTCCTACATTTAACCTTATTGCTGTATTTCATTTGGAGGTAACATCAATCTTAAAGTGCTTTTGCTTTTTAAAGAATTTTGATTCTCACGGCTGAGTAAAAATTTGGACAAGGCCTGCAGTGCAGAGTAAATGCTGCCACCTTCTGGATGGCATTGCAACTACTCCTCTTATCCACACCTCAAACACACTGACTGGCAGGCTCCTTTACTTTCTTTGCCAGTTTTGGAGTGTGTCTCCTTATCTTTTAGCACACAATGCTGAGATGGAGGGAGGACTGTAATGAACCTGAACATTCTCCGGCTGTGTATGTCTCCTTGTTTTTGTTGTTATCCTTATATATTAAAACACTCTTGCAGAGCATTGAAGAGCTTGAGAAGGAAATGCTAAATGGACAGAAGCTGCAAGGACCACAGACCTCAGCAGAAGTTTATCACATCCTGAAACAGAAAGACATGGTTGACAAGTAAGTACTGGCACCATCTTAATGTGTGTGAATGTCATGGGAAGGATGAGAGATGTGCACAACAGTCTTAAGGGCGCACTTACCTTGAGAATTACTGGCCATCACATTCACACTCTTGAAGAAGAAATCCTGGATGTTGGATGAGGAGCAGCGAGTAAAGGCTGCACACTACTTGGGCTCACTTATTGTCATAGATTGTCTAGTGTTCATGTAACAGATCTGATGGACCACATAGTCGTTCACTGACCTGATTGGTTTCTAACCTTCATGGTCTTTGTTAGCCTATAAAGACGAGGCTTTAGCATCACATGGACTTTGAGGGTTCATTTTATTGCAGTAGAGAAATAAAAGCCTGTGTGAAGAAAGGTTGGCAGAGTAACAAAATGCTTGCTACATCCAATTTGGCATTGGCTTGATGTCTTCTGGTTTGGAGGGCATCCCATCTTTGGGTTTGTGACACTGAAATGGATGAGTAAATCAGAAAGTGGTCAGTTGGTCACAGTATTTACGTTCTGCATGTAGAAGCTCCGTGCCTACCTATGTTTGGGTTGTGAGGGTCACTTGAACCAGGATTCGCATTTCACTTGACGGGCCTGCAGTGCTGCACATTTGCCCTCACCATTCAGGAACAATGTTCTTTGGAGGACTCCCCAAGCGGTGAGGTTGCCCACTTTTGCTGACCGGTGTTTAGTGAATGCTCACTTTATTTATTATTTGAACCTTTCCTGCATGTGTTGCGTTACTCTGCCATTCCTAAATGGAGGATCTTTGTGAATTCTGTGCCTGATGACACCATCAACGGTCAAGCTGTTCAGGTTTCCTGCTGAGCTCTTTCCAGTTAATTTTAATACTGTATGGCGCACTTCTACTTAGCGTTCATTTAGAGTACACTATGGACATGGAAATCCTGTGTACAGTCGAGGACTGAATGACTAAAACTGTAGTTCTCATCTCCAAGTGAGACCACCCTCAGTCACTACACAATTGAGCATGTTTGGGCTAAGGCCCGCTATTACTGGGCTAAGCAGGAGATAAGAACTGGTCAGAAGACAGAAACGGGTGTGATACTGGGAGATGAACAACTACAGCAACCAGAACCAAAGCACGAGACAAAAATATCAAAACAAAGGTCTTAGCCAAAGGAAAAGCAAGGATTTGTGTTGATCAGAATCTGTGAGCTCGGATATGGATATGACCTTAGAGGTGAACATTTATCCCATCATGTCACGATGGGCAGCTCAGAACTTCCAAGGACATGCCCCCAACAGTGGGTGCTCAAACATGGCGGTAGAAATGGTTCAAAATATTCAGTCAGTCAGTCATTGTCCAACCTGCTATATCCTAACACAGGGTCACGGGGGTCTGTGGAGCCAATCACAGCCAGCACAGGGTGCAAGGCAGGAACAAACCCCGGGCAGGACGCCAGCCCACCGCAGGGCACATACACACACCCACACACCAAGCACACACACTAGGGACAATCTGGACCGCCAATGCACCTAACCTGCATGTCTTTGGACTGTGGGAGGAAACCCACGCAGACACGGGGAGAACATGCAAACTGGGAAGTGAACCCAGACGGGTCTCCTTACTGTGAGGCAGCAGCACTACCACTGCGCCACCGTGCCACCCCTGTTTCAAAATATTTCACAACAAAAAAGCTAATGTCATAATTGAATTCCCAGGGTTAGGAGACCCCCAAATCAACTGCAATTTTGTGCCCAAATAGCCAGGAGAAGATGGAGAAAAATGAACTATGACAAAATACCCAGCAGTTATATGGTGCCTTTCTATTTCTTATGTCAGGTATGTTGTGGAATTGTTTCAGATACGGGTAGTTGTCCTCACTAAGAGAGGGGCGACATGTTGATTAGCACATGAGAGTAAGAATTTCATAGGACTCATGATTTGGGCCTGCACTGTGGAATACAAACTGAACATGAAGCATATGACGTAGCCGCGTGTCCCTCGGTGTCCTTGTATCGTTCGTGTGCCGCTGGTTCACTGTCTCCCCCCCACAAGCCCACCACTAAACATGAACTCTCCTGGAAAGCAGCAGAGATGAAGACGCTCAGTTTATGTGTGCCTTCTTTACTTAGCAGTCAGCCATTTGATTCCTTGTGTCCAACGGAGGGCAGGTGCTCCCTGGGAATGCGTTCTTTTAGAAGTGCGGCTCATGCTTGAACCTGTACGTATCCCTTGCCAGCAGCCAGAGCAGAGATTCAGAGACAAGAAACATTTGGTATAAAAGAAAGGAGAGATTTAACTTGCTGTAAAACGCAACTTTCACTCCTAATATACGTACAGTACATAATGGAATGTAATGTAATGCATACAGAAGTACAGCCAAAGAGAAGCCATGGGACAACACCAATCTTCTGTATGAGGAGTTTGGAGGCATTTCTCTTGGTCACGCATGTTTTCCATCTGTTCACGGTGGCGTCTAGCTCAGTAAAGCTCTGCCCGCTTCATACCCACACTTTCACTGACCACCGATGTTCTGCACGGATTGGGCTCCCTTCCCTCAGTATTACCTGCAGATTGGGCCCCTGCTCTCATCACTTTAAAGTCCTGCTGATTGGCAGCTTAACAACAGGAGCTCCTTCTCGGGCACTCTTAGTGATGATGTCATCGGACCTCCTTCTTCTGCTAGGACCATTGGTGTCATTTTTGATTTCCTCCATTTCTTATTCCACCACATTCATCACATTAAGAAACTTTCTTACTTCCACCTCCGTAACATGCAGTATCTCATGTTCTCTCATTCCCTCTTGTTCTAATGTTGAGAAACTTGTCCATTCTACTGGCAAGTGACCCTTCTGAACTGCCATCACAGCTCCAAACTCTGCTGCTCGAGTCCTGACACAGACCTGCAACAGCGAGCACATCACAGCCATCGCTGGCTCCCAGTGGCACACAGGGTCGAATATCAAATTCTACTATTGACCTATAAAGCCATCAGTGACCTCCTCCATCACTCTGCTCCTGATAGCCCACTAAGGTTGCTTATTCTGGCAGTATTGTTGTGCCCCAAGCTAACTTGTGCTTTAGGGGTGACAGCGCCCAGACTTTGGAACGACTGGTCAGGTTGGGGAGCTGGCACTGGTACAGCATGCTGACGCGCCCACCTTGTGACAAAACATGAGTGGCAACCCCCTCAAGCAGACACGCTTCCTAGCCCCACCCTCTGGAAAAGACTTGGTCT
The DNA here is from genome assembly GCF_900747795.2 of Erpetoichthys calabaricus. Lineage (NCBI taxonomy): Eukaryota > Metazoa > Chordata > Cladistia > Polypteriformes > Polypteridae > Erpetoichthys > Erpetoichthys calabaricus. The sequence goes on from NC_041406.2 coordinate 921,946, forward strand.
GCCACACCCAGGTGTTACATGGGCATCCCCTTGGCCTGGTCCAGCCACTCAGGTCCTCTACAATGAGGGTCCTGTGAGCTGGACCACCCTCGGGGAATCGCGCCACATGGCCGTAAGTGACGCTCCCTCACAATGCAGGTAAACCAGCGGTGCCCAAGGACTCTCCGAAGGGACACAGTACTGAAGGAGTCCAGCCGGCCTTCGTCTCAGGTCACTGGATGGCGTCACCAGGACTCTAAATTAATGAGATCAGCTGACTCAGTTTGTTCTTTTGAAATAAGTAAAGACTCCTTTGTTCAGGAAGGCACTGACCTGCTCCTGACATTCTGACGTTTCTTTCAGTCTACCCCTCTGTCCAGATGTCCAGGACGACTTGTGTTTGCACCACTAATGCTGTTATTTGCTCGGGTTTTCTTGTAGTTTTTTTATTTTTGATTTATTCTGTTTCAGTGCTTTGGAAATCCTGCGTTTATCTTTGTTTAGTGTTTTGTGCAGATATTTGTATCCAGTGTTGTATATGCCCTGTTGTTCTTTATGAATTTCTGTGAAACACTTTGAGCATGGAGAAGGCGCTTTATAAATAAAATGTATAATTAATTTATTATCAAAAAGTATTTAAGATTCAATTTCAAAGTCCTTATGTTTCCAGAATGAACTCTCCCACTTTTAGCAAGTCTTACACCGTGTGCTACAGAGATGTATGAACAGTGGGTTCAGGAAGTATTCGGCCCCTTCACACTTTGCCATTTTTGTCTATCAGTCCGCACTCCTTAACCCTTAATGACAAAGTGAAGACGTTTTCAGAGAAAAGGTTTGCAAATTTACTAAAAATCACAAACTAAACTCTCCCATTCCTAGAAGCACTCCGACCCTTCATTCACTACTTTGTAGAAGCCCCTTGGGCACTTTCCTTGGGTAAATCTCCTCAAACTTTGCCCCTCTGAGTCTGGGCAGTTTCTGCCATTCTTCCTGGCAGTTGCTTTGCAGCTCAGTTAAGCTGAAGGAGAAGTTTGTGTTCACAGCCATCTTGAGGTCTCAGCACACGTGTTCTGGGAGGTTCATGTCTGGGCTTTGGCTGAGCAACTCAGAGACGCGTCCTGAAGCCACTTCAGCATTGTCTTGGCTGGGTGCTTTGGGTCACTCCTGTGCTGAAAGGTGAACCGTTGCTCCAGTCTATGGTCACATGCACTCTGGAGAAGATTCACCCTCCCTCAACTCTGCCACTGAGAAGCACTCCCATAGCATAGCATGGTGCTTCACTGTAGGGTTGGTGCTGGGCAGGTGGTGAGCAGTGCCTGGAGATCTGCCCAAAGTGTTCAGTGTTTGTCCCATCACCATTCTTCCTCATGCTGTCATATTCCTCTTACTCACGAGTGGCTTCTGTCTAGCTGCTCTACCATAAGCGTTTGATGGACTGAGAGCTGCTGAGATGGTTGTCCTCCCATCTCGGGAGAGGACATCTAAAGCTCTGTTAGAGTGACCAGTGGGTTCTTTGTCATCTCCGTGTCCAAGGGTCTTCTTGCCCAGTTGCTCAATCATTCAGGTCGCTCTTTAACTCCCGTGCCCTAATCAGTGCCTCACCACACCTGGATCTCAGAGGTCTACAGAGAATTGGTTTTTGTCCTGACATGCAGTGTGACTTGTGGGACCTTCTATACACAGGTACATGTGGGCCTTTTTAAATGATGTTCGATGAATTCATTCTGCCACAGGTGGACTCCGCTCGAGTTCTTGACAGATTTCAAGGAGAACTGAAGCAAAGAGGAGGCACCTGATCATCATTTGGAGTGCCACACCACAGCGTCTGAATACTTCCAGGAATCAGAGATTTCTAACTTGCTAACTTTTCTGAAGTCACATCACTTTGTCATTATGTGTTATCGAGTGTAGACTCATGGATGAACATGCCAAATGTATCCATTTAGAATGAAATCTACAGCCCAGTAAAGTGCAGAAAGTGAAGGGGTCTGAAGTCTCTCTGAATCCACCATATGTACGTATCCATGAGGGACATTGTGAGCTCACAGACCACAGTACCCTGAGGTTATTTCTCCACGCTGGGTACAATCAGCTACCAATTGTATGGGTTAAAAGGTGAATATTAGGAAAACGATGACATACATCGATACATTTGGTCACGATTCCTCTGGGTCAAAGGTACTGTGCCGTTTGGTAGCCCAGGACCCCCACAAGTTCCCTCGGGTAATCCGTCACCCACAACACTTGAAACCTCCTGCTTATCATGCCCCCTTCCATTGCTCCACATACACAAGTGGCATGGCCACCCTGTAGACATAGTAAGACCGGACCACAGTGAAGCCACTCGATCTGACCTGCTTTCTGCTTGTCACCTCTTCCCTTCCTCCAGGTTCCCTCTGTTCACCGGCGTATATCAGATCTGCTACGAGGAGAAGCCCGTCCAGGAGGTGATCTCCTGTTTACAGTGTCACCCTGAACACATGTAAACCACACTGTGAGGACCCTCATTCCCACTCTGGTGCTGCATTTGATCCACGGACAGACAAGGAGCCAAGGAATAATGGAATCTTGAAATTCACAGGAAGAACAACTGTATGTTAAAGGCAAAGGGACAATATGACAGCCAGCGGCGTTTCTCTTCTCTTCTCATCGACTGTTCTACGTTTTCAAATCTTTTGTTCATTCGGACCCGTTAAGTGCATCAGCAGGCAGGTCCATTCTGAGTTAAGAGCCACTTCTATTGCAGGAGGGCCCTTGGGTGTCCCAGACAAACTGGCACAGATGCTGCTCTATCTATTTTTGAATTCTTTTAGATGTGATTTGTAACTTAAACAGGATAAGCCCACAGGAAAATTCATGAAGAAATACTTAACACCTAAAGTTTATCATTCCTAGAAGTAAACTCATTAAAGTGGTAAAGCGTGTGGTGCAAAAGTGCAGATTTAAATGGGTTTGTCTGCAGGTGACTCAGTTAGGGCAGAGGGTGCCACCTGACCCCCCGATTTACTGTCCACACACTAAACTAGCAGGTAGCCATTTTCTTATCTTCATTCCACTTGATTTAGAGCATAACATTGAATTTCTGTAAATCAGTAAATGTAACCGATGACACCTGTGACCAGCAGGTCTGGTGGGAGTAGTCACACGCACCCACCATTTACAGTGACTTTATTGTTTGTTTCTGGAACAGCAGGTACTTAAATAAGCTGGAGTTGACAAGATCAAACAGAGACCAAACAGCAAGAGCCGTTAGTCACGAAGTCTACAGAACTTCAATCAGGGTTAGCGAATGCAGCGCCAGTCAGTTAGAAGTGGAAGGTGGAACACAAAAGGTAATCCGAGCTCCAAAGGTAACTTCAGGTGTGTGTACTTGAACGTGGGGGACCCCCGTGTCACGAGTGTCGTAGGCAAATCAAACAAGAACTGACTGCCATTTATACAGTCCTAATGAGTTAGACATGCCGGTACAAAATGTCAACTGCTTTCCGTTTGTAAACCATACCTTGTAATACTAAAGTGCGTACTCTAAAGTGACAGACATGTCTTTTGTAATAAACCTAATAATTGTGTTCTCTTTTACTTTGAAGTCGCTGTGCGTATACGTGACGTGTAAAGCGAGCTGGGATGGACCCCCTGAAGAACGGCACATCAACATCTGGACAGGCGAAGTCATGTTGTGTGTGCGGTGTGCCACAGGAGGGCAGTGTGGAGCCCAGACGGCGCTTGACGTTCAGTGCGCTGAACAAAGTGAGTTTTTACGCCGATGTGAAAGTGCAGTGTCCAGTGGCGCTCTCTCGAGACTGATCAACTCTTCTGAGGTGAGGTAGTTATATCAGGTAAGTTAGACTGCCATGATAAACGAGTATGAAGCGACAGCGGGCAACACCAGCCTCCTACCAACAAATAATAAACGATAACTAAAAAGAGATGCAAAACATGGCCCCCTGACCCAGGCCGGTGCCTGCCTGGTATCTGATACTGTAAGGAGAGGCTCCTCCAATCACAAGGCAAAGCTGACTAAGTGGGCTCGAGAATGGCACCCTGTGGCCATTCATCCCAAGCCAAGCTGTTGCTCAGCAGGCCTCTGAATTTGTGTTGTTTGCTTCATCATCATTATCGCGAAACAAGTCAGTTACTGACCACGGAGTCACAAAGTCTTCAGACCCCTTCACATTTTGTTAGGTTGCAGCCTTTGCCAACATCATTTACGTTTGCTTTTCTTCTTCCCGCTCCAAATACCCCAGAATGGCCAAACTAAAACAGAATCTTTGAATGTTTTGGTGCAGACCAGTGTTACTATCGTCACGCGTTATATTAACTTGTTTACTGGAGCTGTGGCCTTCTGGGGGATCAAGACAAGAGTGACATCTGAAACAAACTGCACTGAAGGGGAGACTTGCCCCCCGTGTTTAAAATGAAGTCAGATGGGGTGCACTGCGTTTCCACCAAGGACAGAGGGTCACTGATCGAAATGATTAAAGTGTCAATTTAACACAAATGTCAATCAGTCTTGCAGATAAACACACTAAGCAGACGAGAACTTCAATGAAAGGTTTTGATTTTATTGCCAGCTTCATTTCTAGGAATGACATTCTCCTTCATCCATGGGTTTCAATTCCAGTCTTTCAAAATACCTCAACCGCTCTCTTTGTTAGAAACATAATGGTAACAGTTTACTGATAAACACAAGAATTACAAAAACATGCAGGGTGAGCCAAAGGCGACACTGGACATGCCTGCTGAATTCACATTTAGGGGTTTCTTGGAGTTCCTCTCCGTCTTTCTTACAAGACCACCCACGTGCTGCACATCAAGTCTGAGGAGGTTCAAGGGGTCTCCCGTTGTCCAAGGAGAGCTCGTGAAAGACTTCACTACACTCACACACGTCCACTCACTGCCAGGTCTTGGCCTCTGATGATCCCCAGGCTTTGCTCCGAGGTCAGTGACCAGCCATGGTCCGGTTGGCAAGCGTTTGGTGTGTCCATTCAGGTTAGGGTTATTAGGACCACTGTGGTTAGTGGTCCTTCTAACAGCCAGAGCCACCTAACGTCTTCATGTCTACACAAGCAGCTCGTGGAGTCGTACTGCCGGAGATGTTAGCACGGAGCCATCTGCTTTGCTGACTGTGTTCTTCACTAGGATCATGTGCTGTGCCAAAGGCCGAGTGTGGTGAAAGCTTTCAGAGCTGAGCTTACTATTTCAGAAACATGAACTAAACAGGACTTGCTATGGTGTGTTGGGCTGGATGGCTTGTTGTTTTTTTAAAGTTATAACCCTGCTTTAGCCAATCATTCTCCTAAATATGCCAGCTGACAGTACCCAGGTGCTGTGCCATGATAATGGGGAGCAAAGGAAAACAGCAAAAAAGAGAAGGCTGCCATAGGTATGAACCACCGAGAGGCCATCACTGCAGTAGCAAACCTACTCCTACTACAAGGGGCTCACAAAGACCACCAGCCTGCCCGTTACACTTCATTGTCTGTGCCCAGCACAAAATACCAAAGGGGGGGAGGAGGAGGAGAGGGTCCATATCTGAGAAAGACACAAATCTGAAAGGTGCACATATCAAAGCATTCCCAGGTCCATTCATTTAAAACTTAGTCGTTGTCTTCCTCCTCCTCCTCCTCGTCGTTCCCAAATGACAGCAGGCTGCTGTTCTTGACGCTCTTCTGACTGCTTTCCTTTCTGGGGTGACTGCTCTCCTTCTCCTCTTTCTTCTTCTTAACGGAGCTCGCAGAAATGCCTTGAAACTTGGTGTCCGAGGAGCGCTTTTCTGGCTTCTTGAACATAATCTTACCTCCTGCAGGAATTGGGTCCTCTGGGAAAGCAAAGACAAAACACGTTAAAGAAAACGTAATCCAGTGCTTCAGCTGAACCGAACCGTAGCCTAGTCTGAGCCTCCACCTTCAGGGAGGAAATCAGAAAAGCCATCGAGGAGAGTCCTGGCAACCTAAAGCTAAATCGGCCAGGCCCTTGGACACCGATGGTCAAAGCCACCGAGAGCGCAGCGTCGTCCGTCAGGGCCGAGACTCTCTGGTATCACAGTTACTGGGGTTCAGTGGTCATGGACTGCCATCCTAGTCATATTGTACACAAAAGGAAGGGAACCAGGCAGCGCCATTCACTGTTTGCCCGTTTTTGTACTTTATTCATGTTTGTCTGTAAAATGACTGCAGCACTAATTTAAAAGTAAAACCTCTCCTTTCTACATGACTCATGTGACTCAGGTCTGCTGCAGGTAAACGTGAACTTAGTGACAGGAAGGACTCCATTTTCATTTCTGTTTCAATGGACTGTCACGTCTACAAGTGACGACGATAGAGTGACATCAGCCAGTCACAAAGGGAGAGAATCAAAAAGGTGGTCACCTACAGTGGTGTGAAAAACTATTTGCCCCCTTCCTGATTTCTTATTCTTTTGTATGTTTGTCACACAAAATGTTTCTGATCATCAAACACATTTAACCATTAGTCAAATATAACACAAGTAAACACAAAATGCAGTTTTTAAATGATGGTTTTTATTATTTAGGGAGAAAAAAAATCCAAACCTACATGGCCCTGTGTGAAAAAGTAATTGCCCCCTTGTTAAAAAATAACCTAACTGTGGTGTATCACACCTGAGTTCAATTTCCGTAGCCACCCCCAGGCCTGATTACTGCCACACCTGTTTCAATCAAGAAATCACTTAAATAGGAGCTGCCTGACACAGAGAAGTAGACCAAAAGCACCTCAAAAGCTAGACATCATGCCAAGATCCAAAGAAATTCAGGAACAAATGAGAACAGAAGTAATTGAGATCTATCAGTCTGGTAAAGGTTATAAAGCCATTTCTAAAGCTTTGGGACTCCAGCGAACCACAGTGAGAGCCATTATCCACAAATGGCAAAAACATGGAACAGTGGTGAACCTTCCCAGGAGTGGCCGGCCGACCAAAATTACCCCAAGAGCGCAGAGACGACTCATCCGAGAGGTCACAAAAGACCCCAGGACAACGTCTAAAGAACTGCAGGCCTCACTTGCCTCAATTAAGGTCAGTGTTCATGACTCCACCATAAGAAAGAGACTGGGCAAAAATGGCCTGCATGGCAGATTTCCAAGACGCAAACCACTGTTAAGCAAAAAGAACATTAGGGCTCGTCTCAATTTTGCTAAGAAACATCTCAATGATTGCCAAGACTTTTGGGAAAATACCTTGTGGACTGATGAGACAAAAGTTGAACTTTTTGGAAGGCAAATGTCCCGTTACATCTGGCGTAAAAGGAACACAGCATTTCAGAAAAAGAACATCATACCAAGAGTAAAATATGGTGGTGGTAGTGTGATGGTCTGGGGTTGTTTTGCTGCTTCAGGACCTGGAAGGCTTGCTGTGATAGATGGAACCATGAATTCTACTGTCTACCAAAAAATCCTGAAGGAGAATGTCCGGCCATCTGTTCGTCAACTCAAGCTGAAGCGATCTTGGGTGCTGCAACAGGACAATGACCCAAAACACACCAGCAAATCCACCTCTGAATGGCTGAAGAAAAACAAAATGAAGACTTTGGAGTGGCCTAGTCAAAGTCCTGACCTGAATCCAATTGAGATGCTATGGCATGACCTTAAAAAGGCGGTTCATGCTAGAAAACCCTCAAATAAAGCTGCATTACAACAATTTTGCAAAGATGAGTGGGCCAAAATTCCTCCAGAGCGCTGTAAAAGACTCATTGCAAGTTATCGCAAACGCTTGATTGCAGTTATTGCTGCTAAGGGTGGCCCAACCAGTTATTAGGTTCAGGGGGCAATTACTTTTTCACACAGGGCCATGTAGGTTTGGATTTTTTTTTCTCCCTAAATAATAAAAACCACCATTTACAAACTGCATTTTGTGTTTACTTGTGTTATATTTGACTAATGGTTAAATGTGTTTGATGATCAGAAACATTTTGTGTGACAAACATGCAAAAGAATAAGAAATCAGGAAGGGGGCAAATAGTTTTTCACACCACTGTACATCCCGTCCTTCCTGTTCGCTTCTGGTTTTGTACACTGACACTCAAACGTTTGGGCTCAGCCAGACATTTTCATGGTTTTGATTGAAACTGATACCTCGTGTTATAATACAATACAATACAATTTATTTTTGTGTAGCCCAAAATCACACAAGAAGTGTCACAATGGGCTTTAACAGGCCCTGCCTCTTGACAGCCCCCCAGCCCTGACTCTCTCAGAGTTCCCTTGTAGGGAAAAATGGAAGAAACCTCTGGAAAGGGAGTTCAAAGAGAGACCCCTTACCAGGTAGGTTGGGCGTGCAGTGGGGGTCAATATAACACAATACACAGAACAAATCCTCAATACAGTATAAAGATAAACATTTTACAAGTATGGACCAGAATTTAACAGTAGATGATATCACATGATATGATTTGGATTTATTATCAAGATACCATTAAACTGATTTAATAATAGAGCTTATAAAGGCCACTGCCGCTTGAACTGACAGATATGGCTACAAAGCCGCATTTTCAGCAGCCATTCCCTCAGCGTCCTAAGGGTCAATTCCCGTAGCTTCTCCCTAATTAGTCCTGTTTACAGGCTACTGGGTTATTAGAGAAACCTTTCACACTGCATTAACACCAATGAAGCCTGTTGAACTGTTCACTTTGGTGGCAAGATACTGGCATCCCTAAAGTTGAGTTTTGCATTCAGAAATGGCCAAAATGAAAAGGCTTTCTCAAGAAACGTGTGCCAAAGTGCATGCCACCTCAGACTGGGGTGACGGTTCAATGACTTGAAGCATACAGCCAAGACAAGGCTGGTGTGGCATCAGGACATGTCCCCAAGTGTTCCTGCCAAAGCACAGACGTCAGCCACATGGAACACGTGTGGGGAGACCTGAAGATGGCGGTCTGAGAGGATCTGCCAGGAAGAATGCAAGAAACTGCCCAAGTCCAGGTGCGCAAAGCTAGTAGAGACTCGGCAGGAAGACCGCTAAAGAGACTTCCACAAAGTGCTGAGGTCTTGACACTTCTGTGAATGATGGATTTCAATGTTTGACTGTTAATACATTTACCAACCTTTTTAAAACACATATTTAATTTATCATTATGGATTATTGAGTATAAACAGGCAAAAAACAGCAAATGTCTCCATTTAAAATTCTAAGTCTACAACACAAGAAAGTGTGCAGAAAGTGAAGGGGTCTGAAGATGTTCTGAAGATACTTGATGTTAATCTTAGGTTACAGCAGGCTCACCCCCCACGATTACACCCAGTGTTCATACAGGTCCTTCTACCCACAGTGATGCACTTTGACTTGACAGGCAGACACCATACCTTGGTCTGAGCCTTTTTTGATTTCCTGCTTAATGGCCATCACCTCCTCGGCACTCAGATCTCCCTTTTTCAGAACCACCACCTGAGGCTGTTCATCTTCACGGTCACTGTCTCCACTGTCATCAGCTGGGACAGAAATCGTCTGCTTCTGGGGGGAAAAAAACAGCAAAGCATTTCTTAGAATTGCTTAAGAGACAAAGGAGGGCAGCATTGAAAGGTTCACATTACTGGAGATGGTGTGCACACTTTGCAGGGTTTTCCTTTTTCCCTTAAAATGCCAAGCGCTGTGGTGGGAATGTGGTCCAGAGCACAGGCCTTGTGTGGGTTTTCTACTTGGCCCACAACCCTATGATGTACATGATGCAGAACATAACATTACATTCTCAGACTCTCAGTGCAATTCAGAGCCTATCCTAGCAGCACTGGGCACAAGGCAGGAACAGATCCTTTACTGTGCCCACTCACAGTGCCAGTCTGACATTAACCTTTAACCTGCAGATCTTCCACATTTCTTTTTCTTACAAATATCCCCGAGGACATTTAGGCAGGCCGGCTTCTTACTCAACTAGTGGACCCAGCGGAGCATTTAAAGGAGTAGGCCAGGACTTGGAGCGCACGCGTCCAGCGGTAATTCAGCTCATTCACTGCGCCCCATCAGGGTGGGGGACTGGGGACACGAGCAATAGGTAAGACAGGCAGTTTGTGCAGCGATTAAGGTTTTGGGACTTCAAATCCTGCCATTGACACCGTGTGACCCTGAACAGTCACCTGACCTACTGTACCTGGGCTCCAACTGGAGAAGCAAAAGAAATGGAACCAACTATCATAAATGCTGAAAGTCGCCGTAGACAAAGGCGCCAGCCAAACAAGTCAATGTAAATGGACGTGCAAAGTGTCAGTCCTGACATGACGACCTGAAGCCTTCGATCAAGAACTCGCGGACACGGTCCGCTTCAACATCTGGGGCCAGGCGGTAAAACTTCACACTGCTGAACGTACAGCAACCGGAGGGAACAAAAAACTCGTACCTTTGTCTCTACCGTTGGACCTTCTTTGTAGCCGACATCATTTTTAAACTTCCGTAAAAAGGACGGCTCGGCGGGCTTCACCCACGAAACCTGATTCTTCTTCTGACTCATTTGGATAAAATAAAAGGGCCGAAGAACACCGACCGTGTCGCTAAGCCGATCCCGAGACGCTCGAGTGGCGCGCTCCCAGTGACGTCACCTACTAATGCGCGGCTCACGCGCGCCTTGCCGATCTAGTGCCCAGGGTGATATCTACGCTCTAACGACTAGCGCTAGATTGGTAGATTGATAGGAAAGGCACTACATAATACATAGATAATACAAGGAGCTATCAGATATATAGATAGATAGATGTGAAAGGCACTATATGATAGATACATAGAATGAAAGGCAATATATGATTGATAGATATGTGAAAGGCACTATATAATTGATAAGTAGATGAAACGCACTATATGATAGATAAGAAAGGCACTACGTAATACCTAGATAGATAATGTGTAAGGAGCTATATGATAGATAGATATGAAAGGCACTATATATAGAGATAGATAGATAGATAGATATGTAGGAAAGATACTACTGATAAATAGATAATATGTAAGGAGCTATATGATAGAGAGATAAGAAAGTCACTACATAATACAAAAATAGGTAATGTAAGGATCAATAAGATAGATAGATACAGAGTAAAGGTGCTATTTAATACATAATGTATAAGGAGCTATATGATAGATAGATAGGAAAGGTACTGCTGATAGGTAGATAGATGGATGTGAAAGCACTATATATATATAATAAATACCAAGAGTGGAAGAAAAGACACAACAGTCCATATTGTGTACAGATATAGGTGACACCATATAATAGATGGATAAATAAGAAAGACAGCATTTAATACATATATAGAAAAGGTGTAACGTAATAGATTGATGACTCTAGTAGACAGACAGAGAGGAAAGGGACTATATTATTTGTAGATAGATCAGAATGGCACAATAAAAAAATAGAAAAGAAAAACTAAATAATACATACAGTAGATATAAAATGTACCATAGAATACATAGCTAAGGAAGGCACTATATAATAGATATATACAGTAGAAAATCTATATATATAAAAATTGAATGGGTGGGTCGTCGGGTGGGCCTTTTTTTCATTCCGTCGTTTTTTCGACGTTTTGAAAATGTAGAATGATTATTTGATTTTTTTGTTTTTATTTGATCGTGTCTATGTAGCCGCCGTCGTAATAAAGTATCGCTAAAATCGTCATTTATCGTAATTTATTTTTGACGTATAACGTCGCCGTCGTCGAGGTCAGTGATACCAGTGCAAAAAATCTGCTTACGGTTGAAAGACCCGCCCTACTCACTGGACAGTTAAAAACACCAATCAAACTAACGATGACATCAAGTATTACCCAATCAAAAGTAGGAAAGGAGGCATCTTCATAAAATGCGTGTGGGATGATTTGCATGAGACGCTGCTTTAAAAAAAAAATGATAAAAAAAAATACGGGATAAATCCCGTCCAGTATTGATTCAAAACGGGACGCGCAATTTCATTCTCAAACGCGGCACGATTCCGTATTTTAAAGGACGGGTGGCAACCCTACAGTGCCAGGTAACCACCCATACAATCACATTGTGATTCAGACTAGGAATGCAATGAATGTAATTACCCCGATCTACATACAAGGCGAAAGTCTTGCAACATTCAAAGATGATGGTTTGGGATAAGTACACCATACAACATAAAAGAGCTTATGAAGCCTTGAACCGAAAAAAGCAAGATCTCAGAGATCGTAAAAAAAAAAAAAGGAGGTAATGTCGTTTTACTCGCTGTAGATGTTAGTCAAACATTACCAGTTATTCCACGAGGGAGACCAGCAGATGAACTCAACGCGTGTTTAAAATCCATGCTTCTCCCACGCTCGGTTATATGTCGCGTGTTCTCGGGTAGGTGCACCAAAAAATGTATACATTTAAGCATGTAATGGGCAAAGAAAAAATGAGGTATACCCGAAGGCACTGCAGTAGTACTCAATGAAACTTTACTTCTTAAATGTTAATGTTTTACTGTTTAATAATTTATACGCTTCTTATATGTTGTTCAAATTCTTTTATCAAAATACCAGTGACAGCGCAATGCACGATAACATGGAGTGAATACACCATACGCATCCGCCCACGGCCGCCCTGGTGTGCGCAGATAGGAGTTGATTCTACAATAAAATAAAATAAAGATAAAAAGAGTAAAACAATCATCACCCATAAAGCGTGTGTGTGTGTATATATGTGTATATATATATGTTGATATGTGGATGTGTATATGTATATATCACCCATAAAGCGGATAGTAGACGTGACGTACTATATGTGTACCACATTTCAAGTGTATAGGTGAAACGGTTTGCGAGCTACAGGTCATTTAAAATCCTGGACAGACACACAAATTGCCACGGTAGCAAATTACAGAAGAAGATTTTACTGTTTAATAATTTATATTTATATGAAATGTGCTTCTTATATATTACTTCATATTCTCATATGATAATGATGTTAATGTTTATATTGATTTCTGTGTTATTAAAACTGCATGTATGTGTGTATATGTATATATATATATATATATATATATATATATATATATATATATATATATATATATACGAGCTGTATATACCCGGCGTTGCCCGGGGCAGAAGTAACCTAATCGGTGAAACACTTACATATATAAAAAAACCGAACCTAATCGGACAAACAGCTAATCTATATACATAAGCAAACCTAATCGGTCAAACACTTACATATATACCAAAGTAAACCTAATCGATCAAACAGCTTCATATATACAGAAGCGAACCTAATTGGTCAAACAGTTATGCATGTGCAGAATGATTTTACAAACATTATGCGTGTTAACAATCATTAAAAAGAAAAGATTGACGAACTGTTCTTCTATATGTGATGAAGCCACTAATAAGACAGATTTTTTTCAGGACCCAGCTGTTTCATAACTAAACTACTGCCACCCCAAAGTAATGCCTAATAGTGGTTTTTGGGGTAGCTGTGGAATAAAAAGGGTGTTTTTTAGTCAGTAACAATCTGACAGTACCCTTCAGTACGGGCTGAAGGGTGCCTATGTAAGGTTTTACATCCTTCCCGTATGGAAAAAAAAACATACTAAACTTTTTTTTCATCATTACAGATAATCTCAGTCAAATCGAAGTACGCATTCTGAATTTATTTTTATCTAATTTTTACTTTTTCACAAAGCCATCCCATGCCAATTTGTATGAATAAACTTTTGCTACAGAGTTACCAAAAGTTTATTCATGCACATATTTTAATACGGATAATCTATCTCTAATCAAGGTTCTCATTTTCATTCTAATTTAAAATAATAATAGATACTCATTTTTTTCTTCTGTTTTAGAAAAACCAATCTATGCCACCTACGTCTTCGTCAAGTCAGCTTCATCCAGCTTCATCACATATAGAAGAAGAGTTCCTCAATCTTTTCTTTTTAATGATTGTTAACACGCATAATCTTTGTAAAATTATTGTGCACATGCATAACTGTTTGACCAATTAGGTTCGCTTCTGTATATATGAAGCTGTTTCATCGATTAGGTTTGCTTTTGTATTTATGTAACTGTTTGACCAATTAGGTTTGCTTATGTATATAGATTAGCTGTTTGTCCGATTAGGTTCGGTTTTTTTATATATGTAAGTGTTTGACCGATTAGGTTACTTCTGCCCCGGGCAACGCCGGGTATATACAGCTCGTATATATATATATATGTGGGTAGATTATTTTGTAGATAGAGAGGAAAGGCACTATGTAATGCTCAGTAGGCATTGATGGTAAGGAAAGGCAGGCACTGATTGATAGATAGATAGATAGATAGATAGATAGATAGATAGATAGATAGATAGATAGATAGATAGATAGATAGATAGATAGATAGATAGATGTGAAAGGCACAACATGATATATAGATATCTGTAGATAGATGGGAAAGGCACAATATGATAGATTGATAGATAGGGAGGACGGGCCGTGTACGACTGACGAACAGCGAAGTCAGACTCGGCCGACATACCCTTATCTATTCTAGAGTAACCCAAATGACAACGCCCGCAGGACACGCCCATTTTATTCTGAGCCGCAGCAATACCCTTCTCGAGCAACTCCCTCATCATGTGATAATGTCTTACTTTTTCGCAATGGCGGCTTCCTGCGCGACTTTGTGTTTTTCGTTGACGTCACGGGGCTGAGCGGAAGTCCTGGAGGATGCGCCAAGTTTAAAATTGCGCCATTTCTCCTGCCCAATTTATTTTTATGTGTTTTTAGTTATAATCCTAGGTTTTTTTTTTTGTTTTTTTTTACGGGTTTCTAGAATATATTTGTCGCATGAGTTGAGTAAATATGGGCATAAAGACAAAAGGTGGGTGTAATTTTTCTCTTTTATTGTCGCTTTGAGCTCTTCGACAGGCAGGGAGTTCTTCACTCCAGCTTCCCCGCAGTGCTGCTTTGAGGGCCCGCTTGAAATTGGCGTTTGCGGCGTCGCTTCTCAGCTGGCAGCCTGCCACAGAGTAAAGTGTTGTGAAGCTGGAAACCTTTTATGTAATGTTTTTCAAATCTCGCCCTCAACTGTAAAGTGTCCTTAATGAGTTTGAGTTTATGTTTTAGATCATGAATTACTTAATGGCAGTCTGTGTTCTTGTTGCTTATTGTTCGTGGTGTTTCTGCTGCTCTATGCATTTGAGTTTTCGCCGTGGGATTAATCGTTTGTCTAATGTATCAAATCCAAACTACTGGTGCGGTGTTTTCAGAGCGGTGCCCGTGGTTTACAAGCCCCGAGGCCCGTGCAGCAGATGTGCCTGACGGTGAGGTCACTCACAGGTGGCAGGTGCGACGAGTGACAAGGGGACCCGGCCGTGTGTGGTCACGTTTGTCACTCGAGGGGGTTTAAAGCCCCCTGTCTATGGCGAGGGCTGGTAGCGGTGGGACGAATTCAGTGGCTGACGTAATACAGAGTTGAATTTGTAAGATTCTTAGGATGCTGGACACAAAGGGGTTTACTTTTTCTATTTATTTATTTTCCAGCAGATTTGTTGGATTCCAGTCACGTCGGGTAAGTCTGATACTTAAGTCGTGTTATCACCGCCAGCTGGCACTTTTTCTTGATGAACAGAATCATTTTTTAAATAGCTGTGCAGATCAAAGTCGAATTGTTTTAAGTAAAAACGTTTCTTTCTTTTCCTTTTCCCAGTACGGACGGAGATGCCATTAAGGTGTTTGTCAGGGTGCGCCCCCCCACGCAAGGCAGTGGGCTGTCCACAGACGGAGACCTCAGCTTGTGCCTCACCGTGTCCTCGTCCAGCACCATTCGCCTTCACTCCAAACCGGAGCCCAAAGTGTTCACGTACGATCACGTGGCCGACACGGCCGTTTCTCAGGTGACCCCGTCCGTTTAGGCCTTGACTTGTACCTCCTTAATTCAAAATGTTTAGAAAACAAAGACTCAAGTTTAATACAGTACAGTACAGTTTATTTTTGTGTAGCCCAAAATCACACAGGAAGTTAATAAGGTGTTTTAAAAAAGGACACGTTGGATTTTATACATTCTGACCCTGAATGCTTCTGCAGCTGCTGTTTTTTAAAATTTTTAGTTGGTTTCTTAATAGGGGACAATTATTGGCTTTAGTTTGTTTGTCTGAATATCTTCAATTTTTTATTGGACTGTTTGCACCAGAAAATTCAGGTAATCTCCAAGTTTTGTTCTTCATTACATTTTACCCTTTGTACATAGTTTAGTAAAACAGGAAAAATGTGCCCATCACTATGATCATTGCTAAATGACAATGTATTGCAAAAACAAACTATAATAAAATTAAGAGGTTTAAAATGAATCTGGTAAAGTAAGTAATTAATTATACCACAGTATACAAGCTGTATGCTCAAATATACACTCGCTGAGCAAATTCTTAGGACCTCTCAGTATACTAATACCAAATAGGGCCTCCTGTCGCTCTTAGGACTTCCTCAATGGTTTGTGGCGCATTGGGGACCTTCCTTTAAAATTCTGGTCAACGTTGACATGATTACATCATGCTGTTTCAGCAGACATTTCATGCTCTACCACATCCCAAAGATGTTCTGTTAGTGACATCTGGTGACTGGGAAGGCCACTGAAGCGCACTGAACTCATTGACATGTTTGTGAAACCAGCTTGTTGTGTGACCTGGCACGTTATCATGTTGAAAGTAGGTGTCAGAAGATGAGTACATTGTGGCCATGAAAAGATACATAAGATCAGCAATAATACTCAAATAGGCCGTGGTGTTCAAGCCACGATTGATTGATTGATATTAAAGGGCTCAAAGTGTGCCAAGACATCATTCACCAGTCTGTTACTCCACCAACACCAGCCTGGACTGTTGATGCAAAGCAGGAAAGGTGCATGGATTCATGCTGTTGGTGGCAAATTCTGACCCAACCATCTGTGTGCCACAGCAGAAATTGAGGTTCATCAGACTGTGTAGGGCTGCACGATTAACCTTTTTTTTCTCATGATAACGATATTTATGATCCGCGATCAGTTAATAAATATCGTCGCGATTTTACAGTATAAAGACCAAACTGTTTTTTATGGGCTGCGTTTACGGATTGGACTGCGTCACTATGACGTTACTGCGTCTAGATTGCAAGCACTTTCTGAAGCAGTAGAAGTTAATAGCAGCAATAACAGTCAGTCAGAATAAATATATGATGGCGGAGCAACGTGAGGAAGGTGCAGAAGTGCGATCGTTAGTTCCTAAAAAGGGGTCATACTCAGTTGTCTGGAACTATTTCGGTTTCGAGGAATGTGATATTGATCAGGTACGAGTCTTGTGCAAACTTTGCTCCTGTTCCGTCCAAACGTCCCAAGGTAACACAACAAACCTCATCAACCACCTTAAAAGCCACCACAAAGTACACTATCAAGAATTTCAACGACTGAAGGCACAAACAGCAACAACAAAAAATTACCAGCCATCCACAACACAGACAACAATATCAGGGACATTGTTCAACGCAATACCATATCTGCCGAGCTCGCAAAGACACCGGGAAATAACAGAGGTGATCACGTACCATATAGCCAAGGATATGTGTCCAATAACCACCGTGAGCAGTGAGGGGTTTAACAAAATGATCGCAACACTTGATAAAAGATATAGCATTCCCTCACGCAACCATTTTTCCAATGTTGCGCTGCCCTCGCTGTATGCGAAATGCCGAAAAGAAATAGAAAGAGAAATTCTCAGGCTCAGCCTTGAATATTTTGCTGCCACGACCGACTTATGGTCAAGCAGAACTGCGGAACCGTATTTGAGCTTGACAGTTCATTTTATTGACAGCGAGTTTGAGATGAAAAGCAAGCTTTTGCAAACTTCGTTTTTCCCACAAGACCATACAGCAGAGTTTATTGCAGTGGGCCTCAAAGAAGCGATGTCCGCTTGGGGCTTGGTGGAAGAAAGACTTTTGTGCATCACAACGGACAATGCAGCTAATATGATTAGGGCAGCATCTGTGAATAACTGGCCGAGGCTACACTGCTTTGGTCACAGACTTCATTTACCAAAGGAATAATCGTCATTATTAATCGTGATAAAAATTTTGAGCAAAATAATCGTGATAGTCAGTTTTTCTGTTATCGTGCAGCCCTAAGACCGTGTATGTTTTTCCACTCTTCAGCTGCCCAGTTTTGGTGAGGCTGTGCCCACTATGCCCTCGGCTGACAGGTGTGGAACCCAGCATGGTCTTCTGCTGTTGTAGCCCATCCTCCTCAAGGTTGGACATGCTGTGCATTCTGAGTTGCTTTTCTGGTCACCAAAGTTGTATGGGGGGGTTACTAAGTGGGTGTTTCTTTATTTTTCACATCATTCTGTACTCAAAACATCCCGTCACGGTCAAAATCCCATTTTGGTGTTTGATGTGAACATTAACTGACGCTCCTGACTTGTATCTGCACGAGTTTACGCATTGCGCTGCTGCTGCCGCCGCCACATGACTGCCTGATGAAATAATTGTATGGATATGCAGAAGTACCTAATGATTTGCTCAGTGAGTGTATATTTCACAGTACAACGGAGTGGTGGCTCCGAGGCGAGGGATCTGCACTGGCAATCTTTTAGGTTGCTGGTTCGAATCCTGTAAAATGCCAATAGGGACTCTGCTCTGTTGGGCCCTTGAGCGAGGCCCTTAACCTGCAATTGCTGAGCACTTTGAGTAGTGAGAAAAGCGCTATGTAAATGCAGAGAATTATTATTACAGGTAACCACAAAGTCCCTAGGCATGATCATTCAACTTTACTAGAAAGTACCTACATGTTTCTAAACCCAATCCCCTCACACATTTTATTATTTTCCAATGAAGTTCTGGACATCTTCTACAGTCTGTTGACCGTTGGATGTTGTTACAGCAGTCTCTCTGATAGCCGCTTAGATCTGTAGAGTGTTGTCCACGATGCTGGAAAGCAAAATGTCACTTTTCAGAGAGCATGGATGGGCACTTTATGGGCACCCTGTAGGTAGGAGCAGAATGCTGACATTTTATTTGTATTATGCTGCAAAATCCTGGCACTTCAGTAACGTTTTTTTGCAAGTGAAATGGAAGGCAAGTGAATGGTGTTTGTTTGTTTGTTTTTCCCCCACGCTCTGTGTGTGTATTTAATGAAGTAATCCTGTGGTTTCAATATGTCTTTGAAAATAGTTTTCTTTACGAAAGTGTTTCTGTACAATTAGCTGGAAATGTAAATATCAGCTGACAGTAACGTGTTTTTGCTTTAACAATGCTAACTTTTTTTTTTGTTATTCAGGAGGAAGTTTTTTCTTGTGTTGCAAAAAACATAATCGAGTCCTGTATGAATGGATATAATGGCACCGTTTTTGCCTAGTAAGTAGAAACTGTTTGAACTGCTTGTGTTTAACAAGTTACAATTTGGGAGTGTTTAATTCCATAATGAGGGGAGCGTATTGGTCTTCATGTAAAATTAGAAGCAATCCTTAGGTTTTTTTTTTTTTTTTTTCTAAAAACACACAAGTTTAAACTCCTGGTGTGTGTATTCATTAACCTTCTTGCAGAGTTAAGAAACATCTTAACAAAGGGCATTAGTAGTGAGTAGTGCATTTAGAATATGTGTTTGCTTGGTGCAGACAAAACGTTTATCACATTTTAATCCTAAACTGGCCAGCTAGACAGCAACTTCCATGCAAAGACCAAACCAACAAAGCAGAATTCTGAAACTGTAGCACTAAGATGCTTAAAGAAACAAGAAGACCAACTTCTCCGTAGCTTAGTGTTACCTGTCTGGATGTGTTTTGTGACCTCCTAACCAGGCTGCAGGGTTTTGTTTGCATTGTTTTTTTTTCCATTAGATATCAATGATCATTTAGTCAGCAATAAAGAATCAATCTTTGACTTTATTACCCTTCTCTCAGTTTACTTCTCTCTCACGATGCTAATGTAACCTGTGTGTGTGTGCTATGCCATCAATTATGTTGTCTGTTTCTTTTTTTTCAGAATTCACTGTCTTAATCTTCTTTATTTATCTGGTTTGTACAATGCTATATACTGTATACGCTGCCGTTCTTTATTATATTCTGTAAGTGCCTTGAGCATGGGAAAGGCGCTATATAAATAAAATGTATTATTATTATTATTAATCTTAGGCCTAGTTGTTTAACATCATATTTTGGTGGTGTTTTTCTACTTTGACAGTTTAAGGTGCTAAGCACTTTTCACCAAGAGGGTCTATGCTGGAGTGTCTTGTTATTTCTATATAATATACACTGTAATATATTGGCTTACACTCCCTTTTATACATCAGTTTGAAAGATGATGAACCAACACCCAGTATGAAGTTGTCTGTCTGTCTTTCTTAACCATCAGGCCTGAAATGACTCTTTTTTTTTTTTTTTTTTTTTTTTCCTCTCTCTCTCTTTCCCCCCCCCACTCTGCTGTAGTGGTCAGACTGGTTCTGGAAAAACGTTTACCATGCTGGGTGAGTTCCTCCACACCAAACATACACCTAAAAACAAATATATATGTGTTTCTGAAGTTCTTCTACATGTTTCATGTCAAATAAGTATGGATTTACAGTTGGTATAATGACTCTAAAGTAAATGAGGAAGATTTAATTATATATAATTTGTGTATGAACTTTACTAAATGCCAATTAAAGTGGAAGTTACACTCCAGAAGTTAACAATCATTTATTTCTATAGTACATTTCCATACACTGAATGTAGCTCAAAGTCCTTTATACAATGTCAAAGAAATACTTGCAAGGAAAGGATTATCCAGCCCGCTATATCCTAACTACAGGGTTACGGGGGTCTGCTGGAGCCAATCCCAGCCAACACAGGGCACAAGGCAGGAGAAGAAATTAATTAAATAAGAATAATCAGTAAATAACCAACAATAATAATAATAATAATAATTTTTTGCATTTATATAGCGCTTTTCTCACTACTCAAAGCACTCAGCAATTGCAGGTTAAGGGCCCAACAGAGCAGAGTCCCTATTGGCATTTACGGGATTCGAACCGGCAACCTTCCGATTGCCAGTGCAGATCTCTAGCCTGAGAGCCACCACTCCGCCAATAAACCCATACAGGCTTACATAAATTAGATATATATAATTAGCAGAAAGGTAGAGACCTTATAGTATTTATTGTACTGCAAGTCTCTAAAGATGAGTACAATGATGAGGTCAGATGGCTGGGAGGATGGAGGGTGAAAAAAATCTGCAGGAATTCCAAGGGCAAAAGCCCGCTCAGTTCCCACTGGGCATTGTACCCAACCGCCATGTCCTTAAGGCGCTCCTCATTGCTTTTTAGGCTTCATCTTAGAGGATTCAATTCAGTCGGTCTCGTGGTATCCACACTCATTCAGAAATCACGGGCAGCTGCAGCGTGCCCTGATCAGGTGGTGAAAAAGCAGAAAAGAAAGCAGAGGAAAGTACCAATTAGTAATGACTGCAGACAAACGTTTTGTACCGCTAATTCTGAAATTTATTAGGGGGGCTTAAACAGGTAAAACTTTTTATATCTGCATTTAGATAGATAGAACTTATGTCTTTTCTACATTCTGCAGATACTAAGTATAAAGTGAAAAAGAACTTGAACAATGTGCTGTATGGTTATTTACCTGGAGAAAGTTTAAATAGTCAAAAAGAAAATCTTTTTAAAATGACTTTTTTTTTTTTTAGGTCCCCCTGACTCTGACAACTTTACTCATAATATGCGTGGAATAATTCCTCGTAGTTTTGAATATTTATTTTTTTTGATTAACCGAGAAATTGAAAAGGTATGTGCCTTAGTTTTACAGATAAAGCTTATTCATAGAGGACGTGATTTTACAGCAATTGGAACTTCTTCTAGAATGTTTACTAATGAACATGAAATTACAGAAAATTTAAATATGACAAATTGTATGTATTTGTAATGATTTAGGTAACAATTGTTTTGACTAATTAAAACAGAACAAAATATCAAATGCTTAAGGCTTTTTTTTTTTTTTTCTAATATGTTGATTAGTAAAGCAAAAAAAAAGGCAGTTCAACCGTTCATTGGTATTCTATCTTTTCACATCATGAAGATTATCATTAGAATCATTTTGCTTTATGATTGTCAGTTATCCTTAATTGCCCCTAAGACTTTCCTATTTTATTTGCCATACATGCTAGAAGTGCTGAAATAATGTGCGTGTGTGGAGTATTATTTGTCCTTTTATTTTTATCCAGGTCATAGTTGTATTTATGTTCAAGGAATGGTGAAACTCTCATTTATCTCTCTCCTGTACACTAGTGACAGTAGTACAGTACCAACCTAAGGAATAATGTAATATACTTGATTAATACTACATTCACATTTAAATGTGTCTCCATTGTGCAATTATTACTTTGTAAAGTCTGAAATTGCATTTTACCTGTGAGCTTGTTACAGCAGTCAGAGCCAGAACTTGGTGAAGAACTCAATGCAAAAATAAACTTAAAAAAGACACTGTAGTTAGTTATTTTATACAGACAATATTAATAAACTTCACCTATTTTTGTTGTCCTGTCAAGTTTCATATCACAAAAAACTTATTTTAGTTCATTATTCCTGTATTGCCTTTGCCTTAAAACTGTCATTTGCAACATTTAAAGATTAAATCAAATGTTTATGACTATGACATTATAATTTAAATCATTACATGATATTTTCAACTGTGTATGTTATTTTAATTTGAATTCTCAATGATCTTTGTAAAATGCAGTGAAATCTGCTTTAACTATGGTGAGCTAAAATAGTTTTGTTACTGGGGTATTGGTCATTTTATTTACTCCCCCCCCCCCCCCCCCCCCCTCAAGATAAAAATCAAAATAGTTAAGAAACCAAAAAACCTAAAATGACTCTGTCACATTTATGCATTGACTTTCAGACAGGCAGTTCCAAGAGCTTCCTTTGCAAATGTTCATTTATCGAGATCTACAATGAACAAATATTTGACCTTCTGGACAGCGCCTCTGCTAGTCTCTTTCTGAGGGAGAATATCAAGAAGGGAGTATTTGTGGATGGAGCCGTGGAAAAAGTCATAACATCAGCCGCAGAAGCTTATCAGGTAATAATGATGAACTCTTTGAGCAAACATGTATACTATTCTTTATTTTCTTAATGTTCTGCAGAATAATCATGGTACAAGATGCAGTTATGGGTTGTTTTAGTTGTAATTTGTATCAAATCTCTAGTTTTGCATAAATATCTGTTTATAGCCTATAGTATGTATCTTCTAAACTGTTAATTTGATCATTTACAAGTACTGTACAGTGTATTTAGCACTATGGCCTCTTTTTCTATTAATAAGAATGATATAACCACTGCACCTCATTTCTCTAATGGTGGACATGCCACCCCTAAATAGTTTGTCTGTTGATCAAATGTCTTGGGAGATATTAAGTAAACGTAATTGAACTTTTTGTTACCTTTGCATAAAACCTCTGGATCACGCTGGTGTAATATAATAGATAGATAGATAAGAACATGTTAACAATTTTAACAGAACTGTTACTCTTGCAAGACATCAAATCGGATTTTATTTATCACATACAAATCAGGGACGTATGGTCACCTGTCATCATGAAAAGTAAAAAAACTAATAATGATAACATGTGTCCACTGGTCTTTGCAATAAATTTGTTTTCTGTACGATTCCAATAATTTTGGTAACATTTATAGTCAAAATTGTTGAATTTGCGCATTCCCTGTTCAAATACTTGGGAGAAATGCGAGGTGCAATAGTGACGAGCCTCACCTCACCTCTGACGGTGCTCTCCCTCACACACAGGGTTGATGCCTGCAATTGGCACGTGCCTGTCACTGTCTCTCTGTATGTCACCAATATAAGGGTTACAGACACATTTATTATACACCCTGACTTTCCACAGTCTGGCTAATATCTTTAATGAATGTATGTGACATATTTAGTCTTGCTGATCAGACATAAAACTGCAGTGAAAAGGCACTAGGTGAGGCAGACGGTACCATGCCTCCCTGAAGGGGGCGCATGTGAGCCCAACAGGTACTCGTTGCAGCTGTTCTACGCAGAGGCGCCAATAAGTTAGCAACATCAGAAAGTCAAGTGCGCTGCAGCGGTCCAATTATTTTTATAATTTGTTACAACTGCCTGCTAAAATGGAAGATTAAGACTTTTAAAAGGAAAATAAGGAGGACTTTTACAAGAAAGTGATGGAGATTTTCATGGAGAAGGATAGGCACTTGGACTTCATTTACAAATAAAGGTAAGACCATAAACGGTTTTCCATTTTATAAAAAAACGAGATCAGACTAAGAAAAAAACAACCCAATATTTATAGACTAAATTTTAACCTTAAATAAAATATTCTTTTGTTTTTATTGTTATCCCTTTGTTGAACAGTCTGTATTCAAATTGATTAAAGCATCAGAATTAAAAGCTTTTAAAAACAACTAATTATTTCAATTAAGGTCAAAATTGAAATCAGTTTTTTGTTTTTTTTTTTTCCTTGCACACCACTCTATACTTTCGTTTGTATTGAATGAGTAGGAATTGTGGAATTGCAACAGCAAGTTTAAAACACATGGAGGGTGCAGAATAAATGTGCGCTCTCTCTGCTCTAAATGTTACGCTCTTTCTTATCCAAATATGCACTTATGTGTGTTAAAGAATGCTGATGAGATATGAAATGTAATCAGTAGTCAGTGTGCATGCTGCCAGTTGAATATTTAATAAGGAGTCGGTGCCACACAAGCCATGAACCTCCCCGCATGTCACTGATACAAATTATACATCCAGTTTAATATGTAATGAAATACTGAGTTGCTTTACTAAAGACAATAATACATGAATTTATAATAGTAAAAACCATTAATAGGTTTCTAAATATGTGATAAAAAATGATTTAATGCAAGTCAGTATTACTAATAAGTGTTTTACTAGACACTTATTGAAGGTGCAGATGGACTGAGGATAAAAGCTTCTCAGTCCCGCCGAAGTGGAGTTCAGACAACCATAACGTTTACCTGATTGTAGCACAGAGAGAGTGCCATTGTGGGGATGGCTAGTGTTGCAGATAACTTTCTTTCTTTGCACTGATCCAACATTGCTGGGTGTTCTGGAAGTTTGAGAGTGCACACCTACTGATGTGTTCAGCTAACCGTACCACTCCCTGGAGAGTTTAAAAGTGTTAAAAGATTTTAGTGAAACTGCATCCATAGTAGTGCGGGCACTTCTGGCCCCCACACTAAAATGACATAGTGACACTAGAAGCCTGGCAGAGGAGAAACACTGAAGTTCTTTGTGGAACTGACAGAACAAGTCAATCAAAAATACTCAATTTTGAATAGAAGAGTCTGCAAGAACAGCAAATACAAGTCTACAGAATCATTGATGAAGTTGAAGACAGACATTAATAAAAGTTTAGTGGAACTGAATTTAGGACCGAAATCTGGAAGGGTTTTTTTCTTAAGTCATATAGATGAAATGGAGACACTGATCTTTTGATGATGTGAACATTCACTAACCAAACCAGGTTAAATGACTGAATAGTCGTCGTCCTTTATGTAAAAGGTTGTGTTCTTTGAGCGTTACCAGATTATATTTCCTGAGCCATTATATGTCACATGTGTGATGTGCCCAAACTAATAACTTAATTTTTTTTGTAAGTAGAAAAAACATTTTATGGTATTTTTTCCTTTTGTACATTCTCTAGATACTGAGAATATTCATTTCAAAATGTGATGCATAGATTCATAGGGTCAACACTGTCATGTGTACAGAGTACAATGAAATTCTTACTTGCATGTGCTAATCGTACATTTTATCATCAGATATATTGTATGCATGCCATACTTGCAAATTACCTACCTTAGCTTGTGATTTCATCCATCCATCCATTTTCTAACCCGCTGAATCCGAACACAGGGTCACGGGGGTCTGCTGGAGCCAATCCCAGCCAACACAGGGCACAAGGCAGGAAACAATCCTGGGCAGGGTGCCAACCCACCGCAGTAGCTTGTGATTTCCCCACCCATATTTTAAAGTTATGATTCTGTTTATTGTTTTAAGGCAGCTCATCTTGAATACACATACTTAGTATCATAGCGTTAAAGGACTAGAAAGTAGCCTTCAGTATTAATTTGACACCCTTATAAGAACTTGAAGTAAAATTTTCTCAGTGTATTTTCTGAAATTCCATCCATCCTCCATGAAGCCTCTTAAAGCAGTGCAGGGTCTTGGGGACTGAAGCCTTTCCAAGTAGCATTTGGAACAAACCCTGAATAAAACTTTCACTGTCCACAGCATGGCATCCTCCAGCTCACTTGCTCAGCTGTGATATTCTGAACTCTGTAGAACAAACTGGTTTAAGTGGTAACCTGCTGTAAATAAATCATTTGTCTAGTGCATTGCTGATTTGTATTTTTAAGGTTTTATCAATGGGATGGAGAAACCGACGTGTGGCTTCTACTTCAATGAACAGAGAATCTTCAAGATCGCATGCTGTCTTCACAGTTACAATTGAATCCAAGGAGACAGTCAATGAAATTATAAACATAAGGAGCTCCCAGCTGAATCTGGTAGATTTGGCTGGATCTGAGAGACAGAAAGACACCCATTCAGAAGGGACCCGCTTAAAGGTATGTACAGTTTAGGTTAGATTTCAACTCATCTTATGGATTTTAATTATCCTTCCTTAGGGGTAATTCATATTGAGCCTAGCCATATTTTTTTTTTGCATATATTGGAGCAAGATAGATTTAGATGTGTTTTAGTTTGAACATATGGACCTCTTGGAATAGTTAATGGTTTTTGCATTGTCTCAAGATGTGCTGGTTTAACACTCTAAAAATTTTAATGCCTAACACTACATACTACTAGAGATTATAAATTAGTTTGTGGTACTCAAACCTTTAACATTTTCGGGGATTCTTCATGGCAAGGTTTGAGTTTGAATTAATTACTAGGTTTTGTTTTGGTTCCCATCATTGGCTTTGGTTCCTCACAATCCTATAGTAGACCAAACTGCTTCCAAGAATAGTGAATGAAGTGTATGACTGATGTACATTTTTTATTTTTGTTGTTGTTAGGAGGCAGGCAGTATCAATCGATCATTAAGCTGCCTTGGTCAGGTGATGATGGCATTGGTGGATGTATCAAATGGAAAGAATCGGCACATCTGTTACAGAGACTCCAAACTGACTTTTCTTCTTCGGGTAAAGCAGACTCAAGTTCTGAGATTTTGGTGCAGTGACTGTTTACTCAGATTATCTTAGGTGGTGTTTGTGTATTTTTAATTGAGTGAGTGAAGTCTATTGAGGGTTAGCTTTGTAAAAGTTGGGACTTTCAGGGGTTTAGCTTTCTCTAAGGTTTGTATAATGCTGGAGTTTTGTTGGTGACTTACAACTTAACTTTTTATCTGATTTAATAGTTTTGTATTTGCTTTTCTTTTCAGCACTCTGAACTATATAATAAATACACAATATTGTAAATAAAATATACTGTACACACATATACTTGTCAAAGAAATTATGGGAACATTTAATCATCACAGTATCTCCTCCATACTCAAGACCACCTTGCGACAGCACGTACCTGCTGCAGGTTACACCTCATGCTACCTGCAGTGACAAGAACACTAGCAAAAAGCGAAACTAGAAAAGAATCTGCCCGAAGGATAAGGAGAGAACAAATGTCTGTAGCCACCGTTCCCTTTTTGGGGGTTTCTTGCTGTTGCTTCTCAGGTGCACCTGTTGTCACTCATTTGCACCAAAGCAGGTGAAGTTGATTCACAATCGCTTAGGCTTCCAAACTGGACAAATTGATATCCCTGAAGCTTCACTGACTTGGTGTTAGACTGCAATGATTGAGTATTCCCTTTATTTTTTTGAGTATGTACAGAATAAATATATAAAATACTGTATGTGTGTGTATATATAGAGATAGACATAGTATATGAAATGCAAAGTTGACTGACTCGTTCATTCACTTGCTCATCGGCAAAAACACCATTTCCCATTTAGTAAAAAATCTGAAATTTATCAGGATTGCACATCTAGAGCCAGTAGTTACCTGCTAAGAAAGGACACTTTGATATATTAATTTGTTTTTTTTTTAATTTTTTTTACTTATTAAAGTTCAGCAAAGCTCAAGGAAGATGCAAATCACAGTGGTTAGCAAGAGCTATAAAGTTTGAATGCCGGTGCCAGACACTGTGTCTCTGAGTTTTGGTGTTGCTTTGCTATTAGCAAAAAGGCATGGAGAGAGAAGTAGAGGCAAGGAGACCAACAGCATAAATTTAAATTTGTCAGGTCCCTCACATGCTACTCAATTGTACTGTACTTTTGCATCTATGGACTTTGAATGAGGACCACACCAACCTCTGAAGTCCTTTACATGCGTGTCTGCAAATTTGAACAGGGATCATGCCCCCACCCCTCCCTAAAACGTTTTATATATACATTCACACCTGCGGACTTTAAGCAGGGACTCTTGATTGTTTAATGGCAGTAACTTTAACAACAAAGTACAGTACAGTGCAGTACTGGCAATGCAATCATTTCATGTACAAGAGACATGAGGTGCACATGTTGTGTGCGAGAAGCTGTTGTTTGCTACATTTGGTTACATCTACCATGTCCTGTTTAACACTTTATGGAACCACCGACGCAAATGTGGTCAGACGTTACACAGACAGACATTATGCAGCTCGTAGCTGTGAAATAGAATAAAACTCGATTCATTGTTAGAACTTTGTCTGCCTACAGGGAACATAGAGCTGATGAAAAACGTGAAAAATACTAGAGCAGTGGTTCTCAAACTGTGGGGCG
This sequence comes from Erpetoichthys calabaricus, assembly GCF_900747795.2. NCBI lineage: Eukaryota > Metazoa > Chordata > Cladistia > Polypteriformes > Polypteridae > Erpetoichthys > Erpetoichthys calabaricus. Next base: position 950,667 of record NC_041406.2, read on the forward strand.
GGCCCCCTAGGGGGGGGCGCGAAGATGTGAAAAAAAGAAAACAATCGAAAATATGAAAAATACATCTATTGAAACCAAAACAAATTAACTTAAACTACATTCTGATACTAGAAAAATAGAATTAGATAAATGTCGATGAAAGTTAAGTAGGTATAATAAAATATGCATCTATGATGTATCATTAATTAAAAAAGAGCAAATTGGTATTAGTGGGCTCCTTTCAAAAAAACGTTAGGGGGACGCAATTAAAACTGTTATGAAAACTCGGGTCACAAATACTTAAAGATTGAGAAAAGCTGGACTAGAGTGACATTCATAAACCTGTAATAATGATAATATACTCAGATTTCACGTTATTTCTACTGTCATTTCAATTCAAAAGAATAAACATTCCTTTAAAATTGAGTTTTGTGTTAATCGTTAGCAAAAGCCCAGCCACTAGGTAAAGCAAAAATCAAGCTAATGCCGGAGTGTTTTTCTCAACAATTAATTGTATATATTGTAGCATGTGCAATACTAAGCAGCTCCAGTGACCTTTTAATTATCATTATTGCTACTTATTTTATGACTGACACCTTTTTAGCAAGGCAACTTACAACATGTGAGGTGCAATCAGCTCTTTTGTTGTTCCATTTGGAGCACAGGCAGGTGAAGTGACCTGCAGATAGTAGCCGAGTGTCAGCAGCAGGTTTTGAGGCCACAGTCTCAAGGTTTGATGACCCAAGTCCAAAAGCCTCTGGTAAAAATCCAAAAATATTGTAAATAGAAAAGTACTTAGTTACACAGTACTTCTGATACATCCGATTAACTGAAGGCACTATAACTGAGGCCTGTCATCTTATAAAATTTATTAGGCAAAGTTGGGTAATACTACATATGAAGTGGTGATCTTGTTCAAATTTACTGAACTATACTAATAACATTGCATTTACATTTATACCATATGACATACAATAATAATGTTCTTTTAGAATGATGATGATGATCCATATTTTACATAACTTTTCCTCTTGTAATTTGAAAGGATTCCCTTGGAGGAAATGCAAAGACTTTCATTATTGCCAATGTGCATCCTGGGTCCAAGTGTTTTGGAGAGACTCTTTCTACTTTACATTTTGCACAGCGTGCCAAGCTAATTAAGAATAAGGTGCGGTAAAGATATTGTCACAATCTTTTTTTCTGTTTTCCTCCAGCTGCCCTTTGTGTGATTTCCTATTCAATTAAAACGCTTGATTTGTCTTTTTGTGTTTGATCATATCCATGGAGGAGTCCTATCTGTATGTTTGTTTCATGTGGTATTCTCTAAAAATACTTTAGGCAGTGGTTAATGAAGATACTGAGGGAAATGTTCGGCAGCTCCAAGCAGAACTGAAGAAGCTGAAGGAACAATTATCTCTGATAACAGGGCAACGAATGCAAGGGGCTGGGCAATTACAACAGGATATTTCACCATTAAGTATGATTTATTTATTTCTTAAATATTCAAAGGTTCTGTTGTAGTAGAATATAGACCAATATCGATCTACAGCGACATTTAATATATAATTTTAATCCTGTCTCCTTACACCTTCACTCCTCAATGTTGGTTAGTTGTATTGTGTCCTCCCCCCATGATAAAGAGCAGAAGTGAATAGTAATTGGTAATGCAGCTTCATTAAATTTGCTACATGTTGTGTTCTTTTTGAGGCTCAGATGTTGCTTCTACAGAGAATAATGCTTCTGCTGCTTTGTTTCGGGGTCGATTTTTAAAAGCGGTTTCTTTATGGAAGAAAAGTGAAAATGACAAAAAGGTGAGATTGCAACGTTCCTATGTATAATATTAAATTATTATTACTTTTTTAAAAATAGTTGATTTAGAATTAAGCAACACCTGGTGAGTTCTTCCATAATTATTAAATATCTAAAATGTGAACCATGATATCCCCCTCTGTGTATTTCTTTAATTACTTTTAAAGACATTTCAATTAACTTTCTTCTCACTTATCCATAGCTTTTCGACTTTGGTTTACAGATTAATATTGATATTTTGTTAGAGTACATTCAAACCTCTGTAGATGTTCCAGTGCATACTAAACAGAGGCAAAAAATGGAATTAAGGATTTTTTTTTATTTTTTATACATTATAGAATTTTATTTTAGACCTTTGTGGTCTTAGGATCAGTGAATTAGTCTTTTGTCCTTTTGTAGGATAACAAATTGGTGCAGCTGCCAAAACCAAAAGTTTCAATACTTTATGTCTACAGTTGCTTTTCTTTAGCATTAGGATTTTTGGCAGGCTGTAATCCTATTAACAAGGGCAATTAATAAAGCTTCATAAAGTTACCCAGCAAATTGTATTTTTGGTAGACCTTTTTGCCAAGATAAATGACACCATTTAACTTAAGTTTATCCATGTAAGCAGCAGACAGTGGCACTGATGATCAGTTGGTTAACTTTAAATTCACAGAATCTGAAATCCTTTTGCATTAAGTTTTTAACTGTCATGAATAAGTCAAGTTGATTTCAATTTGTTTTGTGAAAATTCTTACTTAAATATGTTTGCTTTCAAATAAAAATTGTGAAAAGAAATTATAATCAAGGAAGGGACCTAGGGACAAAAATCACCTACTAATAACACCATATAATTAATTTTAATGTTTATTATATAATTAACAAAATTGGCCAGCTGCTTAACGTTTCTGAGCTGCTTAACGTTTCTGTCCTGCTTACCAGTAGTGCTGGGCGGTATACCGGTTCATACCGAAAACCGTTTATTTTTTTTATGATATGGATTTTTCTTATACCGCAACACCGGTTTAAATTGCCTAAATGACGTTCGGAACGTGGCGCAGTGGGAAACTGTTCAAGTGGGGACCTTTTTCACTGCTACACCGCTAAACACAGATTTGTTGCACTAGGGCTCTTTTTCACTGCTACACCACCAAATAGTGGGCAGTAGCATAGGTATGCCACGCGGTGAAAATGGACAGAGAGCATTCCGAAACTGAACTAAAAGTCAAGTTGAACATGATGAACAGAAGAACTTTTACCAAAAAAAGGAGTCACGTCAGTCGCCTGGAGATACTTTAGTTTTAAAAGGTCAGATGTGTAAATACTGTTTCTATACTACTGGATAATACTGCAAGCCAAGTTGTACTTGTTTTTGTACTTGCTAGTGTATGTTTTGCTTGTATTCATCCTGCGATGGGCGCAACTCTGAATGGATGGCATAATTAAACATGTATAATGAAGATATTTTTAAAGTTTAAAGTTCTGAACACTCCGTCGGCTAAGTTAATAAATAGTTTTAATTTCACAAAGACGTTTATCGTGTGGTGATTGGTAATGTGGAGAAAGATAAAGGAAGATAGGAACTGGGGTTTTGGTAGAGAGCAGGAATATCATGAAGTGAATGGATTCTGTGCGGTGATTGCTGCAGGCGCCTGCTTTTAGTGCGGAGGAAGTCAGTTTAAGAAGCGTAATGATTAACGACTGGGTCGGGGAACACTTAACACAAAGTATTTGATGTGCTGCATTAACTTGTGACGGGGTTTGAGAAAATCTAGTAAATTAAACATTGATTTTAGGATGAAGTTTAGTTTACAACATTCTACTTTAATTATAAAATAAACTATGAGAATAAAGTGGAAATGTCGACTTTAATCTTGACATAGTCAACATGTCGAATTTATTCTCGACATATAGTTAGTTTTTTTTTCTTCCGTGTCCATATTTTTTTTTCTTCACAGTGGCCCTAATGTGCTTCCATAGGGCTATACCACAAACAGCATTATAAATGCAAGTTGCAGTTTTTATTATTTATGTATGTAGCTTAGCTTGAAGCAAGGTCCATATTAATGCAGTTTGCCTAAATGATGGTACAGTTGGTAAGATGTCATCACCAAGTTGCACTTGTTTTATTTTAATTTAATTTGGTGAATACTGTGTAATGCACCTGGGCTTGAAGCCTTGAAGTAATGGTGCAACTATCAGTAATACTATTATGTATTTTATTGTTATTATTTATTTATTTAAATATTATGCAGTTTAATGATGGTAAAATTGTTTAAAAAGTCACTTTAACGTGTCAGTGGACAGAGATTGTTAACATTAACAGAAAGTGTAGTTGGCTTACAAAAAATATTTACTATTTATTCCTTTTCTAAGACGTGTTCAGTGCAATCCAACTTTTGACAAACACCTCTGGATATTTTACTAAGTCTAAATGCCTCTTTGGATGGTTGAAAATATGTTGTCAAAATCATAGTTTAAGCTTTTGCAAAATTTGTTCAATTAAAGGTTCTATATTTTGACTGCATCTGTCATGCAATGTGATTCCTTCTCTTTAGTGCCACCCCCTTGAAAACTATCACTTTATGGGGCCATGCAAACCTGGATTAATACTTGTGTGCACATTAAAATGTCTTTTTGTACGATGTACAATTCTCATAACAGTCTAATAGGTTATTCTTAGCCAGTCTACTGCAGTAATTGCAGTGGAAAATGTGGTTAACATCCACTCATGAATGGGGAAAAAAATAGCGTCTAATACCGTGAAACCGGCAGAATTTAGAAAAATACCGTGATATAGAATTTTGGTCATACCGCCCACCTCTACTTACCAGGGTTTTTTTTTTTTTTTTTTTTTTAATGTTTTTATTAGAGCAGCTGCCTTTTTGATTATATAAAAAAAATTAAGATAGAAAAGTAATGCTCAGATTACTCTTTGTTTTAATCAAAACTGCAAAGTAAATGTTTAATCTTATTCAGCTTTTGCTTTCTTGCAGAATTTATTACAAAAAGTGGCACAACTTGAAGATGCCTGGGCCAAAAAAGACAAGTTCATACAATCTTCCAGGATGATTGTGAAATTTCGTGAGGATCACATTAGCCGATTGGAGAAGACTTTAAAAAATGGAGGTAGTGGTCTTTCTCGTGATGACCAGAATGCTTTGATTGGTCAACTAAGACAGGAAATTGAACTTTTAAAGGAACAGGTGAGAGCTCAGCAGAATGTTTTTGATCATTAGAACATTCTAGACAAGAACAGGCCATTTAACCCAACAAAGCTCACCAGTCCTATCCACTTCATTTAAAAAAACATCAAGTCTAATTTTAAAAGTCCAACTGTCCACCACACTACTTGGTAGCTTATTCCAAATGTCTATGGCTCTCCGTTTAAAGAAAAACTTCCTAATGTTTGTGTGAAATTCACCTTTAACAAGTTTCCAGCTGTGTCCCCGTGTTCTTAAAGAACTCATTTTAAAGTCACCGTCTTGATCCACTGTACTCATTTCCCTTCATAATTTTAAACACTTCTATCGGGTCTCCTCTTAATCTTCTTTTGTTTAAACTGTAAAGGCTCCGCTCTTTTAAACTTTCCTCATAATTCATCCCCTGTAGTCCTGGAATCCACCTAGTTGCCCTTCTCTGGACTTTCTCTAGTACTGCTATTTTTTCTTTTTATAAACAGCATTATAAAGCTTGAGCATAACCTCCTTGGACTTGTACTCTGCACATCAGGGTGCTATACAACCTGACATTCTGTTAGCCTTCTTAATGGCTTCTGAACACTGTCTGGCAGTTGATAGTCTTGAGTCTGCTACGACTCCTAAATCCTTCTCGTAAGGTGTACTTTCGATTTTCAAGACCACACATTATGTATTCAAACTTCACATTTTTAATTCCTACGTGTAATGCGTTAACATTTACTGACATTAAATTTAATTGTCCACAAATCTGCCCAAGCTTGTACGCTGCCCAAGTCTCTCTGTGATGATTTAACAGATTCCAGATTATCTCCCATGCCCCATAGCTTGGTATCCTCTGCACACGTAACCAGCTTGTTACTTATTCCTATCCAAATCTTTTATATATGTTAAAAATAGCAGCGGCTCTAGCATTGCCCCCTGCTGGTCACCACTCTTATCATGGGCCAATTCTGATGAGGTTCCTCGCACCATCACCCTCTGCTTCCTGTGTCTGAGCCAATTTTGCACCCATCTAAAAACATCACCCTTAACTGCCACTTCATTTAGTTTGATGCCCAACCTTCTGAATGTAAAGATAAATAATCTCATCTGCTGCATTTTGATAGTATCCTTCTGTTGCCTCCTCATAGAATTCCAGCATGTTAGTAAAACACAACTTCCCTCTTCTGACCCCATGCTGACTGTTCCTAATAACTCCTATCCTTGCCAGGTGTTGCTCAATCTAATCTTTAATAATTCCTTCCATTAATTTTCCTGTGATGCATATTAAGCTTACTGGCCTACCCTTTAGTTGCTTCCTCATTGGTTTCCAGCAGGTTAGTTTTATGTTCCAGCCATTGTGCTGCTCAGTCTTTAATATCCTTCCATTAATTTACTTGTTTTGTACACAAACTGATTTGATTCTATCTGCCTTATCTTCATCTCATTTTCTATTCAATTATACTCATGAAATATGTTACAGTAGGCTGAGGAGCCATGATCCTTTCTTAACAATAGTTTCCAGCTGATTCCAGATAATTCCTAGGTGTTCCCAGTCTAGCAGAGAAACATTCCCATGCCCTGGTTCTACATTCTGTATTCTACCAGTATGACGATTCTAGTACACTTCTCTAACAAAATGCTGTAGTGGTCTGTTTAGTAAATGCTCAAGACATCAATGAGTTCCTCTCAATATCTAGTAGCAGAAGCCCCTTGAATTGTCAAATTCATTCAGTTTTTATCATGTCGCCTACAGTGAAAGCCACATCCATGAAGCGAAACCTAATTTTTTTTACTTTGTCTGATTGTTCATATAATCCCAACCTTTGTGCCTACCAGCAGCTTCTACATAGACATAGCTCTGAACTGACTTGTTCAAGAAAGAATAAAAAAAATTCTGAATAGAATATTGTTTCCTCTCTCTACTTTTTTTTTTTTTTTTTCCTCTTTTCCTTCCAATGAACAGGTTGACCAACATCCTCGTGTTGCAAAATATGCCACAGAAAATCATGCTCTTAGAGAAGAAAATAAGAGACTGCGGTTGCTGGACTCCGTAAAGCAAGCTTTGGAGATTGATGCTCAGACGGCAGCAGACTTGGAGGGAGACTTTCTTAAGGCATTGGAAACCAAGGAAGGCTCTGCAGGTGATCGAAATATTTCCTATAGTCCAACTTGGTAAAATCATTGCTTAGAAGAGCTAAAAACATTGATGAACAGTAGTATTTAAATGAGTAGGATTAGAGCACCACCTTTTCTTTAAAAAGGAAATATCAATTTAAAACTACAGCACACAGCATTGTATTTTGATTGATACAGTATGGGTGTAATTACATTTAAAAAGTCATCTGCCTTAGCCGGCACAACTTTGTGGATATGAGAACATACAAACTCCACTGAGGCAGCAGACTGAAATTGAGTTCAAAATCGGGATCACTAGCACTGACCACTCAGTTCTTTTAGTCTTTATAAATAACAGAAGAGCTATTCATCCTAGAATGAGTGCTCTGATTGCTTCTGCTGGTAATGTGTACTTCAAGTCCATATTATTTAAGAGAAATGGTAGCTGTTCAATATTTCCACAAAAAGAATTGTGTACAAAGGGTTTCAGAAAAGCAGTGTACAAAAATATTTCATTTTTCTATCTGTCCAAATTCCTTCAATGCATCTCTGGTAATGGAGAGTGTGAAGCTGTAATCTGTTTCTAGTACCTCCAGAATTAAGGCAAAGGTCTGCTTTAGATTGAACACTAGTGCATCACACAGCATGGTCACACCCGCAACCTAAGTCGCTCTCAGTAGGCCAGTTTTGTTTTTTAAATCATAGTACGTGCAAGTGCTGTTACTGTCCAAGTAGCTGGCATCCTCTCAGTGAGCCATTTCAACATGGGGGGAGTGTACACAGTGCACAAAACACATTTATGCTCGGTTTCAAACTGGGGTTTAAGAAAAGCCTTGTTGTAGCCTGCCTCACTGTCTGATCCATGGTATTTGCATAACTTAGCTTCATGCAAACCTGTTAAACACTTAGATAATTGTGTTTATCAAAATTAAGAAGAGGAGCAGCATTTATTGGTGTCCTCAAAGATGTGCTGACAAGGATGACTAACAATTCCAAATTAGTGTGTGTATGTGTGTGTGTGTATGTGACTGAATGAGCACCTGTGATGAAGTGGCACCCTCTCCAGGGCTCTTTCCAACCCAGTACCAACGGGATAGTCCATGGCATGCTGTGGCCCTGAATTGGAGTAAGTGGGTTTGAGAATCTTTTTTTGCAGTGACCGTATAAAGTGAAACTATACCAGTTAAACTTCCCCTTGTGTACATCCCCTAAGCAGCTTTGCTCATGCTTTTTACAGCTGTTGTCACACCTTGGAGAGAAACCCAGATTTGCTTTTGCAGCATCTGCCTCATTTTCTGGGTTAGCATAGTTTATTTCTAGAGCCAATAAGCCAGTTTCTGATGATAATTTTTACAGTGGAATGAAGATTATGTTGGAGCCAGTGCTGATGGTTATGAGAGAGTCCTTGGGGGCTTTAGCTTTGGCACCAGGATTGTTCTGGAATTTGGTGATACAATGGAAATGAATATGGATAACACTGTGTTTATAAAGGAGGAAAACAAGTTGGTGACATTTTAATCTGGTGGCATAAAGAGCATGGCAGGCTGTTTACTAGCTCTGCACAAGCAGACCATTTGGTTGTCTTCAGACCTGAGCTAAACCTGTGCCAATCGCCAAAGCAGGTCTCCGCTCACAGCACTGCTTTCTTTTCAAGATGTCTTCTCGGCTGCTAACCTTTGTGGGAATATGGCTATCACCCACAACAGATGCTCTTAACCTCGATTTATCTGTAAGGGGTCGTGACCGAGGCAGTGACAGACAAGAGAAATGACACAACAGAAGAGCTACTTTAAAAATGATGTACAGTGCAGCAGATTACTTTAGTGAATAGTCATATTTATGTACAAAAATATATATATTAACAAAATGAATTAATCTATACAATATTATAATGACCAGCGTAATAAGCAAATACAACTCGGAGGTACTGGAGTTTTCTACGTTTTACATGGAGTCTTCATTCTGTAACAAACAGTACCCTGTCTTATACTCCGTATTCTGGGTTACAGAGCACATCTCCAAAACAATAAAAGAAAGCTTTCCCTACCAATAATTATCTCCTGAAACCCACGTTCTTTCTGCCTCTTATTGTCTCCTGATTCCCTACTCAAAACTTCCTTCCACCGCACCTTCGTTTTTCTCCTAACTTCTCCTGTCACTTGTCTGTCCCATCACTTACACAGCATTCTACCCTTTCTGCTCCCGCACAGAGCATCACTAGCTGCCTACATGTCACAATATATTAACAAAAGGTAATATAACAGAATTTAAAAAGAAAATGACAGTGCAGAATAACATTACCGTCAGTGGTTTCCATGTTTGACATGTTTTTCTGTTTTGTCGGCATCACTTTATATTGTCCGCTGTTGTTCTTTCTACTCCATAATTGAAGCTATACTTGAAGTGCTTTTGCTGTTTCATAAATGTTTAATCATTTCAATTTTTTTTTGTGACAATTCTAACACCACACACATATGTTTATTGGCCATAACAATGGATATTAGTTTAATTGTAACAGAAAAGAAAAGCTATGAAATGCTATTAAAGCTGAAGGTATGTAACGGACGCTGATTTCAAAATGCGGCATGACACGTGGTGCTCTGGGGGGGAAACACAACACACTGGCACTAGGGAGAGCTCACAGCATATTGTGCGGCAGTAGTAATAGGTAGACACTTGCATGTGCAATGGGATAATGGAGACTGACGGTTAATCAACTGACGAATAATCGAGGTTTTACTGTACCTTGATCCAATCAAACAATATAAAGTCAATATTATATTAATAGAAACACAGTGCAACTGATGGTAGCAAAAGTAGGAAATGTATTTGAAAAAGAGTCTTATTGAAAATCCTTATACAGAAAATAAAAGTGATGGAAGATAAGTCTTTAAAGTTTAGGTGCAGAGTTGTTTCAGATTGTTGTTCAGTCCTCAGTGGTCCTTGCCAGTTTCTTTGGGCTCTTCTCCTGCTCTGCCCAACATGCACCCCAAACTTAAAGCCCTAACCTCATGTCTCATTAACAAGGATTACAAGAATAGTCAATAAGTGTTTGCCTTTCTCAGGCTGTTTGTGAGATCCTAATTACCTCAGGTCTAATAAATCAACAATATGTTTGGAAATTTAAAAGAATCATCTTAAAGATACAATGTTCAAGTCTGTAAAGATGCAGAATTTAAACTCGGTATACACAGAGCATATTTAACATGGGATTAAAGAGTCCAGAGTTGAAAAGTTTTAAGGAGACTCTGTTTAAATAGAGTCAGAAGCTGCAGGTTTTCTGCTTCCTGGCTGTTTAGTCAGGTGTCCTTACTGCTGGCAGCTTAATCCGTATTCACGGACTTATGTTTGCTGCCCAGGTTCTTGTTTTATATATTGATTAAAGCACAATTCAATATTGTGAGTTTTGAACATTAAAATCTTCATATGGCTTATTCTTACACCAGTGCAAACATGAAGATAACCCCTGAAAGAAGTGTATCACATGAATGCTTGATTGTAGGAGATATTTTATCCATAGACATAAAGAAATGTAAGATGAAGTATGTCTGAAGGAGAGCAGTGTGAGAAATAAATCTGCTGAAACACAGTAAGCAAAAGCAAATGTTTTAGAATTATCAAATTTGAATGGCAAGTGGGAAGCAGTGAAGAATATCTTGTGGAAAACAGAAGTCTGGGGTTGGATAAAGCGACCACCGAGACAGACGGAAACATGGTGGTGCAGTGCTGAGGTAGAGATGAGAGCATAAGAAATTTGACAAATGTGTAGAGGCCTTTTCAGACCATCAAGTTTGTTCAGCAATCGTGGTGGAGGGGTTTGCGTGTCCCAATGATCCTAGGAGCTCTGTTGTCCGGGGCTTTATGCCCCTGGTAGGGCCACCCAAGGCAAACTGGTCCTAGGTGAGGGATGAGACAAAGAGCGGTTAAACAAACCTTCTATGAAGAAAAACAATTTTGGACGGCGTTTTCCCTTGCCTGGACGCGGGTCACCGGGGCCCCACTCTGGAGCCAGGCCTGGAGATGGGGTTCGATGGCGAGCGCCTGGTGGCCGGGCCTGCACCCATGGGGCTCGGCCGGGCACAGCCCGAAGAGGCAACGTGGGTCCCCCTTCCCATGGGCTCACCACCTATGGGAGGGGCCAAGGAGGTCGGGTGCAGTGTGAGTTGGTGGTGGCCGAAGGCGGGGACCTTGGCGGTCCGATCCTCGGCTACAGAAGCTGGCTCTTGGGACGTGGAATGTCACCTCTCTGAAGGGGAAGGAGCCTGAGCTAGTGCGCGAAGTTGAGAGGTTCCGGCTAGATATAGTCGGACTTGCCTCGACGCACAGCTTGGACTCTGGAACCAATCTCCTTGAGAGGGGCTGGACTCTGTACCACTCTGGAGTTGCCCCCGGTGAGAGGCGCCGAGCAGGTGTGGGTATACTTATTGCCCCCCAACTTGGAGCCTGTACATTGGGGTTTACCCCGGTGGACGAGAGGGTAGCCTCCCTTCGCCTTCGGGTGGGGGGACGGGTCCTAACTGTTGTTTGTGTGTATGCACCGAACAACAGTTCGGAGTACCCACCCTTTTTGGAGTCCCTGGAGGGGGTGCTAGAGGGCATACCTTCTGGGGACTCCCTCGTTCTGCTGGGAGACTTCAATGCTCACGTGGGCAATGACAGTGAGACCTGGAAAGGCGTGATTGGGAGGAATGGCCCCCCTGATCTGAACCCGAGCGGTGTTTTGTTATTGGACTTCTGTGCTCATCACGGATTGTCCATAACGAACACCATGTTCAAGCATAGGGGTGTTCATATGTGCACTTGGCACCAGGACACCCTAGGCCTCAGTTCGATGATCGACTTTGTGGTCGTGTCGTCGGACTTGCGACCACATGTCTTGGACACTCGGGTGAAGAGAGGGGCGGAGCTGTCAACTGATCACCACCTGGTGGTGAGTTGGCTTCGATGGTGGGGGAGGATGCCGGTCAGGCGTGGTAGGCCCAAACGTGTTGTGAGGGTCTGCTGGGAACGTCTGGCAGAGCCCCCTGTCAGAAGTAGCTTCAACTCCCACCTCCGGCAGAACTTCGACCACATCCCGAGGGAGGTGGGGGACATTGAGTCCGAATGGGCCATGTTCCGTGCCTCTATTGTTGAGGCAGCTGACCGGAGCTGTGGCCGTAAGGTGGTCGGTGCCTGTCGTGGCGGCAATCCCCGAACCCGTTGGTGGACACCGGCGGTGAAGGATGCCGTCAAGCTGAAGAAGGAGTCCTACAGGACCCTTTTGTCCTGTGGGACCCTGGAGGCAGCTGATAGGTACCGGCAGGCCAAGCGGAATGCGGCTTTGGTGGTTGCTGAGGCAAAAACTCGGGCATGGGAGGAGTTTGGGGAGGCCATGGAGAACGACTTCCAGACAGCTTCGAGGAGATTCTGGTCCGCCATCCGGCGTCTCAGGAAGGGGAAGCAGTGCAGTGTCAACACTGTATATGGTGGGGATGGTGCGCTGCTGACCTCGACTCGGGATGTTGTGGGTCGGTGGGGGGAGTACTTCGAAGACCTCCTCAATCCCATTAACATGCCTTCCAATGAGGAAGCAGAGCCTGGGGACTCAGAGGTGGGCTCCCCCATCTCTGGGACTGAGGTCACCGAGGTGGTCAAAAAACTCCTTGGTGGCAGGGCCCCGGGAGTGGATGAGATACACCCAGAGTTCCTCAAGGCTCTGGATGTTGTAGGACTGTCTTGGCTGACACGCCTCTACAACATCGTATGGACATCAGGGACAGTGTCTCTGGATTGGCAGACCGGGGTGGTAGTCCCCCTCTTTAAGAAGGGGGATCGAAGGGTGTGTTCCAACTACAGAGGGATCACACTCCTCAGCCTCCCTGGAAAAGTCTATTCAGGGGTCCTGGAGGGGAGGGTCCGTCGGATAGTCGAGCCTCGGATTCAGGAGGAACAGTGTGGTTTTCGTCCTGGTCGCGGAATAGTGGACCAGCTCTATACCCTTAGCAGGGTCCTGGAGGGTGCATGGGAGTTTGCCCAACCAGTCTACATGTGTTTTGTGGACTTGGAAAAGGCATTCGACCGTGTCCCTCGGGGAATCCTGTGGGGGGTACTCAGAGTATGGGGTACCGGCCCCCCTGATAAGGGCTGTTCAGTCCCTGTACGATTGGTGCCAGAGCTTGGTCCGCATTGCCGGCAGTAAGTCGAACCCATTTCCAGTGAGAGTTGGACTCCGCCAGGGCTGCCCTTTGTCACCGATTCTGTTCATAACTTTTATGGACAGAATTTCTAGGCGCAGCCAGGGCGTTGAGGGGGTCCGGTTTGGTGGGCTCAGGATTGGGTCACTGCTTTTTGCAGATGATGTTGTCCTGTTTGCTTCATCAGGCCGTGATCTCCAGCTCTCTCTGGATCGGTTCGCAGCCGAGTGTGAAGCGGCTGGGATGAGAATCAGCACCTCCAAATCCGAGACCATGGTCCTCAGCCGGAAAAGGGTGGAGTGCCCTCTCAGGGTTGGTAGCGAGATCCTGCCCCAAGTGGAGGAGTTCAAGTATCTCGGGGTCTTGTTCACGAGTGAGGGAAGAATGGAGCGTGAGATCGACAGGCGGATTGGTGCGGCATCCGCAGTAATGCGGGCTCTGCATCGGTCTGTTGTGGTGAAAAAGGAGCTGAGCCGCAAGGCGAAGATCTCAATTTACCAGTCGATCTATGTTCCTACCCTCACCTATGGTCATGAGCTATGGGTAGTGACCGAAAGAACGAGATTGCGAATACAAGCGGCTGAAATGAGTTTCCTCCGCAGGGTGTCTGGGCTTTCCCTTAAAGATAGGGTGAGAAGCTCAGTCATCCGGGAGGGGCTCAGAGTAGAGCCATTGCTCCTCCGCATTGAGAGGAGTCAGATGAGGTGGCTCGGGCATCTGATCAGGATTCCTCCTGGACGCCTCCCTGGTGAGGTGTTCCGGGCACGTCTAACTGGGAGGAGGCCCCGGGGAAGACCCAGGACACGTTGGAGGGACTATGTCTCTCGACTGGCCTGGGAACGCCTTGGGATTCTCCCGGAAGAGCTAGAAGAAGTGGCCGGGGAGAGGGAAGTCTGGGCATCTCTGCTCAAGCTGCTGCCCCCGCGACCCGACCTCGGATAAGCGGGAGACAATGGATGGATGGATGGAAGTTTGTTCAGCTAATAGTTAGGATATCCCAATATGTCTTCTAGATACTTCTTAATGATCATCAAGGAAAATATAATAATAATAAGGCTGAAATCTGGCAAAAGCTGACATGGTGCTGTATAAGAAAGCAAAGCAAAACACTTGAAAAGCAGTTGTGAGGATGTTGGGAGGTGCAAGTTTACAAGTGAGCTACAGAATAAGGATGGAAAGAAAAATGTGTTCAAACTCCCAAAGCAAATGTTAAAGGGAGAAACAGCAGGTGTGAACTGCTAAAAGGAGCTTTGTGATTGATGATAATTGATACCTAGAAGAACTACATTGATAAGTTGAAGTCTCTTATTTAAAAAAGGCACTTTGAGTCCATTTATCCTTAAAACATTTAGTACATTAACTAAAGATTTGTCCTGCCATTTTAATAATTTATTAGCTAATATGTTTATCCAACTAAGGAAAAATTCTGTAAAAATAAATCTGAGTGTTTCTCTACTCTGTTAACATGGAATACATAACAAAATTTTACAGCAGTGCACAAGAAACTTGGGCAGTAGACTTGACACTTTGCAGCATGGGATGCCAGCTGCTGGTGTAGACAGATGGTCAAGAAATAGCATAGGAGACACTTGTCCGGTACCCTAAAAGTATTGTTTTGTTTCTGATCCTGCTCCAGTTCACTCTTAATCCTGAAATGCCTGACTGACTGCTAGTCTTATGCTACACCTGTTAAGTATCCATTGCTGCAAGTAAAAGCTGATCTCCTTTCCCATTAATGACAATAGAAAAAGAAAAAAGAAAAGAGCAATGTTTGTTTAGCTACCTCGGCCAACAGGCATTTTCATAAGCTGTCAATGCTCGCTTGACTTGACAAACTGCCTTAAACAACGAGGCTTGATCAAAAAATATTCTAGTCATCTGTACCATAGTTTTGCTTCAGGTGTAAAGAGGAAAAAGAGAAACTGAATTTAGTTTAAAGCATAAACTGGAAAGGGACCCGCAACAAAACAATACTTTTTAGGGTGCTATATTAGGGTTTAAAGTCTATTTGGTGCAAGTGTAGATCCAAATGCTGTGCAGTGCAGTGCAGGGTGAATTAAAAAAAGTCCTAAAATGTGCTCTGTTTAAGAAATGGAAGAATGTCCATTTTACTAATGGCAATAGTCTTAAAATCTAAATTTATGGTAGGGCTGATTGTAAAAGTAATTTGACAAGAGGTTTGTAAAATACAGCAATATTAGCATAGTGTATAAAGAGCAACACAATGTAGAAATTAAGGTTAAACCACTAACCATTCTTTTACATCTGAATGTCTGTTTCCACCTTTGAGTAAGACTATTAAATTACATGTTTGAACGTCACTGTTCAAGTAAAATTCAATCTAGTGTAGAGTGTATTCTTGTAAGATGAAGATGATTGCTGAGTTAAGAGTAAGACCTGGCATGAAGACAATAGGCGTGGTGCTGATTGGAAAGAGACAAGGCGATTTTGTTACGTGATGTGAAAGCCAGAGGTTGACTGGGTGAAGAGGTGAGCACCAGAGTGGAGGTGGAGGTATGGGGCCTGGACTCGGGGCAAAGCTGAAGAAAACGTATTTGTTGATTTAGTGTTGACTGACATGAAAAGAACACCAAAGAATGTCCAGGACCACATAGAGTGCAAGAGATCTGCTTGAGGGGCACTCGGCTAACTTGGGTAAATCCAGAAAATGTCCATTAAGTCACTCTAGATAGATAGATAGATAGATGGATGGATAGATAGATACTTTATTAATCCCAAGGGGAAATTCACATACTCCAGCAGCAGCATACTGATAAAGAACAATATTAAATTAAAGAGTAATAACAATGCAGGTATAACAGACAGTCAATAACTTTGTATAATTTTAACGTTTACCCCCCCGGTGGAATTGAAGAGTCGCATAGTGTGGTGGAGGAACGATCTCCTCAGTGTGTCAGTGGAGCAGGACGGTGACAGCAGTCTGTCGCTGAAGCTGCTCCTCTGTCTGGAGATGATCCTGTTCAGTGGATGCAGTGGATTCTCCATGATTGACAGGAGTCTGCTCAGCGCCCGTCACTCTGCCACAGATGTCAAACTGTCCAGCTCCATGCTTACAGTAGAGCCTGCCTTCCTCACCAGTTTGTCCAGGCGTGAGGCGTCCCTCTTCTTTATGCTGCCTTTATGATGATGATAGAGCATAGTCTAAATTTACTCACACATTTTTATTTTGTAGAAATTAAACTGCTTCATTAAACAAAACTTTGTTACAGAAATGAAAATGTCGAGGTATATGTGCAGAGTAGCAAAGCTTGATAAGAATTGGGAGTGAGAGAATCAGGGTTACAGTTAAAGTTGGATAAGTCCCAAAGAAAATATAGGAAAGAAGGTTAAAGTGTTATGTGCATGTCATGAGAAGAAAGTTGAGCAATGTGGGGAGAAGAATCATGGATATGGAAGAGAAGACGATGATCAAACAGAAACTGAATGGGCCGTGTGAAGGGCAACCCAAGGGAGAACGGGGTATCGGGTGTGGCAGTATACAACAGATGAGATTGGTGGCGGAAGGTCCGAAATTATCTGACATGAAACTGCTAAAAGCTCTATGGGGGGGTGAATTAGGATTTGGTCTGGGATGTGACTGCTTAGTTTTACAGGACATTTGGTGTACTGCAGTGCTATTTCCATAGCAGGCCCCAGTGTTTAGCCTTTTGAAAGAGGCAGATGATGACTTATGATTTTCATTACTCATTTGTGCCTGTTTTTTCCAAACAGATATTAATTGTTTGAATGTTGTGATCTAAAGTGATCTAAATTAAACTTTTGAAAATGTAAGGCTCAATTTAGAGTTCAGATAATTAATATGAATTATACAAGTCATGGTACAACTGCCAGGATCCTTCTGGGAGATTATCTCCCAAGTTTGTGCTATTTGTATTGCTGTGACAAGTAGCCCTTTCATTGCATTATCCTGGAATGTTATGGCTGCAAGGCTTAACCATCTGGCAACTTGCCTTGTGGACTCCTAGCTGTCATTTCCAGCATGAAGTTCCAAACCAACATTCTATACAGTATACACTGGAACTGAGTGGCAGTCCTTTTCATAAAATGACTGCATACAGGTGCTCTCTTAGCAGGGGTCCTTCTATATATTTAACTGTTTAGTCTCTGGGGATGGTTTAGAAAGGCAGTGAAATGTCTATGTTGTGCTTTAATAATCATTTATATTATTTTACATATCATGTATATTAAGCCAGTATCATAATGCCTTAAATCAGCATAATTTTAAACTGTAGTGAGCTTCAAGGTGTCAGCTCTTGGGTAATGCTTCCTGCTTTTAAGAGTTAAAGACCAGTATGCATCACTAACTTGTTAAATATTTTTCTTTTTTTGTTATGAAATACACTACATTTCTGAATGTTTTTATTTAAAAAATTGTATTTTTTCAAATTGTATTTCATTTAGCTCACTTGAGTCCTATGACATCTGAGAACACCTCGTCTGTTTCCATTGAGAGACTAAAAGCCCAACTGACACAAAAGCAGACAGAGCATACGAGTACAGTCCAGGCGTATGAAGAGTTCAAAGAGTTGACAAAGTAAGTAGGAGGTCTTTGTCAAATGGTTGCAATACTTTATATGTATGTGTGTGTGTGTGTGTGTGTGTGTTCTATATTGATTACACGGTACACTTTTTACTTTTACTCATCTTTCTATGATCGAATTTTCAAACAATATTTAAAATGTAACCACTATGACAGCTCAGACCCCATTAATATAAAAAAGAACTGAATGTAGTGTACCTCCATCATGCTATTAAGGTACTTATGCTAAAATATAATGTCTTAATATGAAGTAACCTTAGGAAACACAGAAGTCGTAGTGAATTGTGACAGTGTGCTATAAACTTAGCTGACGCAAGGTGTTATTTGATCAACACTTTCTAGTTCGGATATTTGCCCAAGTGTAGCTAAAGTAACCTGCTTTGCACAGCAAAATGTTAAACTATAGAAAGAATCAATTCTACAATTACATGATATGAGGGTTTCCAAAAAAGTTTTTAATTAATTCAATTAAACAAAAAGAGGTATTGCTCCTGAAGAGGTAACTTTAAATCTAATCAGAGGAGAAGATGGATGATACCATTCCATTGATGTCTTTTGGTGCTTCCTTGTTTCATCTTCAGTGATAATCTGGGGGGATTGAGCGTTCCCCGTCAGCCTTGTAACAGAAGAGTAAATCTGAATGCTCTGTGATCCACAGCTTTGTCATTGCTATTTAGGCTTTATGTGCCCTATTGTATGCACACTTTCAATATCCTGAGGCATCGATGTTTTTCACAATTCCCTTTGATCATGTGAGCTCTGATGCCATCACAGTCCCTTTTAAGTACATGTGAGTATTCATTACTGATTCCTTCTGTCACAAGAATGAGGCTGCTGTTTAAAATGCACATCATTGCACCACAGCATCTTGAGGTTCAACTGTGGATTGTTATGTGGTGCTACAGTAGTAAGTTGAACATACCAATTTTTTACTGAAGCATAGAAAATCTTGCACCTTGGGCAACCTTCATATTAAAACAAGTGTCAGGTATGTATGTTATGTATAATTTTACTTCTAGAAGTACTCGTATAAATACATTTTGAAAATTCTGCAGTAACTGCCACGTTGTGCATGTTGAAGCTACCCATAAGCCATCATGAACTGTTGTATTGTCAGCTTCTATCTGTTGTAGCTACTGCGTAATTTTAAAATTCCCTTTACTTTTTGCTTTACCTTCGTATTTCTGTGGAAAATATTCTCATCTTAAAATAACAGTAGAACTAAACAGCCAAAATATGCAATTGAAATTTGCTTATCTTAACTTTGTCAAATGTTGCCTTTGATTTCAATTATTCTGTTCTGTCTCTTGTAATATGCAATTGTCTTTTTTGCTTGGATACTGTTATTTTTCTTCTTTGTAAGACACACAACTAGTGATGGTGTTTAGAACAAAAACAAATCAAATTAAGACTTTCACAAATTTTGTTTTTAAGGAAGAAGATCCTGGAAATGGAGTCGAACATCAGATATCTTGAAAAAGCCAATCAATCTTTGGAAAAAATCTTGGAAGCAACTAAAGCTCATAAACGGCAGGAGGTGTCACAACTGAACAAAATGCATGTGGAGACTATTAAGGTAATACTAGGATTTTAAACTTGTACAATTTCCTTCCTGTTATCTCCATCAGCTCCCTTGAACTTAGTCTCTTAAAGTTCAGTAGTTTGTTCCAGATTGGTTGTCTGTCTGTAAATGCTTGCTTCTTACATTTTAACCATTTCAACCATGTAATGAAATTCTTCAGCTTCTGAGAATTTACGACCTCTGTTAGGTCCCCTTGCGTCTTCTCAGCTCAAAACAAAAAAGATTTCATCTCCTTTGTCTGGCAGAGGAGGACATACCCTTTGTCCCAGAGTGCACACAATTGATGTTCTCTGACGATCTTCTAGAGATGTTGTTATGCAGTTTTTAAGTTGGATGGCGACCATAAAGGCACATATGCTCAGATTCTAAAATTTGTGCAGAAAACTACATCTGGAGTCCTTATATTCCTTAATTTTATAATTGTTAGTTTTTATAAAGCAACCCAGCATTTTTCTTGCTATTTTAATTGTTTCAGAACATGCTCTGGATATAAATCTTATGTCAACAAAAATCCCTAAATCCTTTTTAGCAGTTACTACTTGTAAGTCCACATTTTTTTTCAAGGCTCATTTCTCCTACATGTAACCCTTCGCATTTATTTATGTTAAACTGAATTTTCCAGCGTGTGCCTAGTTCTGAAGGCTGTCCTCATCTGTTTGAATTTCCTTTGCTGCCTCTTCAGTATTTCTTATCCCACCAGTTTGTGTGTCATCTGCTTATTTTACAAGTTCACTCTTTACAAAAGAATTGAATATGATTAACACAAATTAGATTTGCGGCCCAAGCGAAGATCCCTAAAAGACCAGTCCGTTGTGGAGCTTTCTCCTGTTGTCAGTGTTTATCACTGGAAGATCTGTTTGCAATGTGTACCCTATGGGTGGTGCGCCTATATGACTACTCCGCACTGTTTATTGCAGTTGAGCCTGAGGGATGCCATTTAGGTCACGTGGCCAAGAGGTACTCGGTGGGAAATACCACTCTGTAGTGTGACTCTAGGAGTGAAGCCGACATTTGGATTGCTGATTACTTGAATCACAGGATACAGTGTTTTTAAAAATGCATTTCCTTTAGGTCAGAGCTGTATTTTGTGTCTCATGCACATATTTAAATATGCTCTCTGTATATTTGTTATCTAAATCTTGGTTCTTTGTTTCAGAACCTCACAACACCCACAAAAGCCTATAATCTAAGGTCTCGACTGGTTCCTCATTTAAGCCCTGAAGGAACACCAGTGTTATTGAAAAGCACTGACAGTGTCGAAGAGCAAGTGGATGAAATATTCAATGAGCCCCCGCCGCCAGAAATGAGTGAACTTGCTTATGAGGCAATTGCTGAGGAACTACGCATGGTGCAGGTAATTTTCATATAAAAATAATTTGAGTATTAAAGGCTTAAAAAGTTTAATTTGCAGGTTTTGGACTATTATATAATATTAAAATGTAAAAAAAAAAAATCTTTTCAGGGATGACCTGTAAAGTAGTTGTGATATGCAATTTTGTCATGTACAAGATAGAGTCACTTAGCTACTAGTAACCAAACAGCTGAGAGGGAAAGGTGGTCATATATACAGAGAAGGAGTGAAGTAAACATAGAAACAAAACTATTGAAATAGCAGTCTCAAAAAAAACATGACATGTGGTAGTTGGTGTTGATTGGTGAAATCTGCCAAAGTGTGTTTAACAGGGAATATAATGTGTTCGCAGGTGACCTTATTTGACAAATATCTTCCTGGAAATTTACAGTGAGGCCAGCTTAGACAAACTTTTTTGTTGCAGTATCCCATGATGCTTTGCTAGACCAATGTGACATCACAAATATGTAGCAGCCATGCTCTGAACTTCCATGTATGCATACTGTAAGCTTAGTTCACCTCACATTTTATGTTGCTGCCCGATCTGCTTTGCACATGTGATGTTACTATTCCAGCTGGATTTGCATCCCACATGTGTTGTGCTTTTTTTTTTTTTTTTAACTTGCAGTATTTTCATTTGAGGGGTACATTAGCTGACTATGATGAGAATATTATGAAAATACTTACCTTGTATGTTGTATTTTCACGGCTGGTGTAAGCATTTGATATTCCTCAGATAGTGGCAAGCACAGTCTCTCCCCCCAATATACAAACTGCTAATTCCTCACATCACATGCTCTCTGGGTGTGCAGGTACTCCAGACCTGAAACAGGGAAGTGCTGGTACAGAGTGGCTCATTACACCCTTGGAGTCCCGGTGGCAGAGTGCCAGGTCCGTTTAAGAGAAAGGGGTGTGGGCCGAATGCATATACAATAATTATCAAAGTGACGCCTAGCCAAAACAAAACTTACAGGAACCCTCCACAGTACGAAAACACATGAGACCTTTTGAATGAAAAAGTAAGAAAATGCCTGCATTTTCCCCTTAGCACCTTATTATCAGTGTTTGATGCCACTCCAGGCCACATTAATAAGGTGGCAGTTGCATGATGAGAGGGGAAAACAAATAAGAGAGATCAAGACACTTTTTTCAAGCGTTGTACTTTCTGCCTTTATGAAAGTCTTTTTA
Organism: Erpetoichthys calabaricus; assembly: GCF_900747795.2. Lineage (NCBI taxonomy): Eukaryota > Metazoa > Chordata > Cladistia > Polypteriformes > Polypteridae > Erpetoichthys > Erpetoichthys calabaricus. The sequence continues at coordinate 972,589 of NC_041406.2, forward strand.
GTTTTAGTTTTCTTTTGTTTGTTCTGTTTTTTTTTTTTCTTCAGTTCTGGCCATTTAGCTGCCTATTTTAACAGCTCTTGTGGGTCATGGGTATTATTAATAATCTTAGTGCACCATGTGCACTCCTTCATTTTATAAGCATGACCCATAATGCACCTGACAGTGCACACTTTGGATATTCTACTAGGACTGTAATTGTTTAATTAGCTGTATTTTATGGTTGTATCATACTGTCTTCTGCATATTTAGCATGTGTATATATTCCCTCATGTGATTTGCAAATTTGTTATTTCTAATTCTTAAGTATGAACTTTTTAATACTGTCTCCTTGAAGGATCAAGCAAGTAATCTTCAAATCAAGCTTGATGAGGAAGAGGTGGAAAAACGAAAACTACTTCAAGAAAAAAGCAAATTAGAGGAGCATTCTACACACGTTGATGAGGTTGTATGTTGTTTCACACTCTAACAATTGTGACCATTCTGTATGTTTTGAGAGAAAACACATTTAGACCAAGATAAAGCAATCTAGTGATGCATCAAATCTCACAATTTCTTATATTTCTTTATCCTGTTCATTAAATCTCTAATTTGCCCCAACTGAAAAACCTTCACAAAGAAACCAAACACCACCCTCTGTCATAATGTTATTTTTTACCATAGTCGTTACCAATTAAATACTTTTTAGGAGAAAATAAGACAACTATATAATACTAGTGAACTAATACGTTACACTAATTCAGCAATGAATGAGCTCTGCGGCCTCAAAAGTCTGGAAGGAGTCGCTGTCTATGTGGACTTATTGTGTTCTTGTGTGTACTCCATGTGGCTTTCTTTCACACCCCAAAAACATGAGTGCCAGGACAAATTGGCCCACTGTAAAGAAGCTGTGGATGTGGGTTAATTCCGCATCCATTGTTGGTTGCTGCTGTGGATGGGGTCTGACATCCCGCAGTCCAAAAGTATGGACGAGTGGGATGAAAAAAAGATGTGTGATAATTTAAGGATGGAGAATACTGAGATGCTGACTATAGACTTCAAATGCCTTAGCAGCAATCAAAAATATAAATCATCAGATTTAAAATACAGATACGACAGGTAGTCATTCAGGTGTGATAAGGGAAAGGAGGAATAGAGCTGGTTACAAATGTGGGCTTATTTAAGATGATGCAATGTAAAACTCATCAGGGACATGACTCCCTTGTGTCGAGCAATCCCTGCAGTGTCTGTCATTATTGGTTACCAGGGTTATTTTGAAGTCTTCAATACCATTTGTAAATATGATTGGTGCAATTGGAAAGTTTTACATGTTTTGAGTAAACGTTTTACATTTAAAAAAAAAAAAAAAATCATCATGCTAATAATGGACTTTCTTTCTTCTCTACTGTTCAGCTGTTTTCCACCGAGCGTGCTCTTTGGAGTAAAGAGCAGCAAAGGCTTGGAAGTCAAATTAAATCTCTGGAGAAAGACTTGGTGGAGGGTCAGAGTAAGAACGAAGGTAGGTTAACAGATTTGTGTTTTGCATATAGATAGAATGTGTTGAAGGCAAGTACAAGAAGATCTGAATTTCATACAATTCAACATCTACAGATGACAAAAAATTTCTATAATAAACTACTGCAGGTGAGCAATAAACCGTGAGAGCTGTAAACGGGTGAAAGATTACCTGCTCATTCATGTTCTTCATCTTGTGTCTTTAACTCACAACTCTTGTCAGTTCCATCCTCCTACCTCACTTCATGTATGCCAGCAGGGGTACGGATCTGCCGTGTTTGATCTAGGGGGAATTTGGGAGAGAAGGCATTTTAGCTCACTTTTGTATTTTTAATGTTTCTCAAAGAGGTCCACTTTAACTACGAAACCAAGAAAATATTTGTAGGAATTAAAAAATATACTTCTTTCAGTGTGTCAAATGTAGATTTGAAAACTTTTCTTTACAGGTTTAAATGAATACTTCAAAGCTATTAAAATCTTTTCCACAAATTGTAAAATATAAAAGTAAACTCTTGTTGTAGCCTAAATTACAGCCCGACAAAAAGTCAATTTACATGTTGGAAACATAAAAAAATATTCCCATTAAATGAACAAATATAAACAGTTTCATATAGTTAATCTATACTAATAAAAGGCAAATCCCTCACTGACTCACTCATCACCAATTCTCCAACTTCCTGTGTAGGTAGAAGGCTGAAATTTGTCAGGCTCATTCCTTACAGCTTACTTTCAAAAGTTAAGCAGGTTTCATTTCGAAATTCTACATATAACGTTCATAACGGTCGACAACGTCCGCCATGTTAAACTTTCTTATTTTTGGCCCCATCGTCACGAAATTTGGTAGGTGGCTTCCCTGCGCTAACCGAAACCAATGTACGTACTTATTTCGGTGGTATGACGCCACTGTCAGCCGCCATATTGAACTTTCCAACGGTCTTTGTTACTTATGGGCCCATCTTCAAGAAATTTGGTACGCGGGTTCCCAGCGCTAACTGAATCCTACTTACGTACATATATACGTCCATAGCCTGCAGCTCGGTCGCCGAGTGGGGCGGCGTTGGCTCCCCCTTCCCCACGCCTCCCACGTAGTTGGCTGCCTGTCTATATAAGGCCATCCGTCGCTCTGGTCTCTTCATTCCCTTCCTTGCTTCGCCATGGTATTCACATCTCCCTGCTGATAACTGCAGCCTTCTTATTTAATCCACGGCTTCTCCGCTGTTTTATTGTTCGTTTATTACGATTATAGTTATTGTGTAGGTATTTTAGACTTAGTTTACATTGTTCAGGTACCCATTTCCTTTATCGGTCCAACCGTACCCCCATTAACATGTCTATCGAGGTGATCACCATCGATCAAAGAACTGTCACTTACTGAGTGGTTTCCATGCCGGAGATGCCGCCTGCCTTTTCCATTCTCTGTGTTACATATTGCACGGCCATATCGGGCTCACTCTTGATATCCGGAGGAACATTGTGTCTTATGTATTGAATGACTGGAACAGGTTCAAGGTGTGGACTGATGACAGTACTGGAGATAATTATACTACACAGGAGCACTAGAAGACTGAAATGCTTAAGCCCTTCACCTATGGTTCTGCATGTGAATTGATGGCTGCCGCTGAATTGTTTGGTTGTCGCTTTCAAGTGTACTGAAATGGCCAAATATTTTATACCTTTAGACAACCACCAATGCCTCTTAAACATCTTAGATTCACAGGTGACGATTTGAGTAGTGGACACTTTGATGTTTATGAATGTTTAAACTCTCAAAAACTGGATGCAAAGTTATCGATGAAACCCATTTCAATTCAAACACCTCCGATTTCCAGTAAGGCTCTGCTTCGCAATGACAATAAGTCTCAGGGACAGACCCTACAAATGTTGGCATTGATTTGAGGCAAGATTGCTTTTCACATGGCCAACTATACGTTACATGCTCAGCACACAGCTTGGTCATATTACAACCGGAGGGCCGAACTGACAACGTGGTATACAAAGAGATCCTTAACAAATAATTATTGGTATATTTTCCCTCAGTTTAAAAAGGTTTACTTTTCTTCTTTAATACAAATTTTAAAGCAGTACTTCGCTGCTGCGAACTGCGGGTATTTTGCTAGTAATTCATAAAATCAGATGTGTTAAGGGCCACTAGAATGTTCAATAAGAATGAATTTGTTTTTACATGTCCTTTGAATTGTGCTGCTGAACGTTTTAATTTGTGAAAGGCACTCTGTCTGCTGCCTGGTTTGCAATAAGAGCCAAGCAAAGTCAGGCATGGTGCGCATTTTCAATGAAGGGGGTCTCTTCCTTCGGCCTAGCTGCCAATCCTGGCAATAATCCTTAACTGTTAGCGGTCATCATTAATTTTTAGAAAAATAAAAATTACATTGTAGGGAAAAAATTCAGAGCAGCGTCACTTTATTTGAAATCTATGTTAATCACACTACTGTTTAATCTCCGTGTAGAAAATAACTACATGACTGTTTAATAATTGTAGACTACGAGAGTAAAATATGTATGCAAGCATACATAACATGGGTCTGGATCCTTTTTGTTCACAGCACAGTGAAGGAGCTCTTGCATTACATACAGTATTTGCAAAATAGTATCGCTTAAGTAGACTGTTCACGAAGGTTATGATAGGTGTAGGCTACTTAATGTGATTACAGTCATTTCTATGCTGTAATGAAACTCCCCAATACTCGGTCACCCCTAAGCCCAAATACTTTCCTGGCAGGCTCGTTCTTCTCATGCGTAATGTCCCTTACTGACATGTTTACTCCGTGTATTGCAGGAAGACCATTTTTGCCATCGTTCCTGTTATGAGATGAATGTAGAGAGAGACTGTTTTATTTCTTTTATAGTTCTGTTTTCTAATGATGTTTCACGCTCATTTTTGTTTATATTTACATCATTTCATCTGCTATAGGGCATTATACTTATTTCTTATGGCTGCATCACCTACTGACATTTGAATGTAGTTGCTAAGCATTGTGTAACCTAATTTTTTTTTTATTGTTGCTTTAAAAACTTCATGTAGCCAATTGGACACGCATGCTAATTTTTGAAGGGATTTTTTGAAATTTTTAAAGGTTCAGTGGCATAGCATAAGTTAAACACTGTGTGTGTGTGTGTGCACATTTAATCAGATACCTGACTCCTCCTCATTCATTGGTCAACAGTGTTGTCTTCAATACAGAAGCTCAAATTCGCTTGAACGTGCTTCACTTTTGTGTAGCACTCATTTGACAGACATATTTATTGAACAACATTTTAGCAAAAAATACATGTGTTTTGGATTTTGTGGGCGTGTGGCTGGATAACTGACATGGATTTTAGAACACAAGTAACTTGAGAGTTTTGTCATGAATGTTTTAATACTGTTTGCTGCTGTTCAGTGTTGGGCCCCTAATGGTCCCCAGTGAAGCTCATTGTGTCGAAGTTTCTCCATTTTCCATGAAAACATGACTCAGCATTTTTCTTGGCCTTCTTTACAAACAACATGGAATAAGTAACAGAAAAAAATGGCAGTTCTGTGTGGAATATTCCATGAATGAAGAATTTCTAGCATACTTCAGTGGCACTAAATAAAACACTAAAATGTTTACATAATTTAAATTTTGAGCTTGTTAATGTACAATGTCTGCTGTTTTTGGTATAATATGTAGGCTGTAGTTTAGAAGTTTAAAAAGTGTGTAACAACAAATATTCTGCTGTGGTAGTTTGTAATTCACCATTAAATAACTTCGGATCATAATGGCTTGAAGTCTCATTTCAGTAACCATCAGTCAGGGCCATATTGTAGGATGTTAGCATAGCAGGGGGAGTGCACTGAGTGCTTAAAGGGAGCCGAACTGACAAGTGTGATTTGGTACATTTAATAAGCATTAATGATCTACAATTACTGCAAGTATTAAGAATTTTGGAGACAGTCAATGTTTGTTTGTTTGTTTTTTTTTTTTTGTTTTTTGTTTTTTTTTTTGCATTTTAAATTTGTCTTTTAAAATATGCCATCTTCCAAGAATGATGATTCTTTGTTATGGCTACATCTATTCATATTGGTCTGGTCCCTTTCTCTGCTATAGTGCTGAAGAGTGAAGTGCATGATCTGCGAGTAGTTCTGCAGTCGGCAGATAAAGAGCTTAACGCTGTAAAAGTGGAGTATAGCTCCTATAAAGAGAAACAGGAGCTTGAATGGCGCCAGATTTCCAGCAACATGATTGAGATGCGCCTGCAGTTGGATAATGTCAGGTACTTCAGAAGGTCTATGGATTAGTGCTTGAATAGTGCTTCCCTTTTATCGCCTTATTTTAGAAATATTGCACTACTTTGAGTTAAAGTGTAATAACACAAGAGGTCTCACTCAGGGTGTGCCTAACGCTTCTGTTGCTAACATACTTTTCATAAAACATGGATGCTGCTACTTTTGCATGTGTAGTTCAGTTTGCACCTTTCCATTTTTTCTTCTTAATGTGTTTATGCTTTGACTTTGTATTTTTTATTTTCTACATACTAGCCAGATAAAATATAATGGTTTAAATGTGATCTATTTCACGTTCATACTGAAAACTCTTCGCTCTGGTTTGTTTGTGTGCTCTCATTGACTATTGTATATTTCCAATTAGACTAGAATATGAAAAACTTCTGGAGGAAAAACGGTTTCTGCAGGATTCCCATGATAACCTACAAGAAGTTATGAAGTTTGAATCTGAGGAGTATAAACAAAGCCTGTCCGAGTGCAAGAAGGAGAACACAACTCTACAGTCTGAGCTCACTGTAAAACACTTTTTAATATTCTATACTAGAAACTAATAACAGTTCTGTTTCATACTTGTGCAGTAGAATTAAGGCTGCTCTTCCTGAAAAGACTCTTACATATCCTTAAACCATCTAAAATGTAGAGCTTAATATGCTGTATGTAGTGAAATTGGCATACTGAAGGGACAGGGCTAGCAAAGCTATATAAAACGGGGGAGAGCTCAGTCTCACGTGGAGGAAGTTTGTCATGCCAGGGCCAAAGCAAAGACCCCAAGCTAGTTTCATTTTGGTTTAAGGAAAGGCACAGATTCTCCAGAAGGCAGAAAAAGTGGAACTAAAGGAAACAGAGGGCACTGAGATACAACCGGCTTGGCTTATGCAATGAGAGTGAAGCCATGAAGAGATGGGGAAGGTCAAAAGACTTCCTGGCTGATAGAATACCAGGCTGTGCCATGAAGTGGTGAGACAGAAGGAAGGGTGACCTGGACGCATCGGCCCTCTGAAGGTTAAAGACGGCTCTGAGACGTTCAGGGTATCGGGGTCACTAAACGAAGCCTTAGGCCGGTTCTCTTATAAAACCCTTGAGTTAATTTTAGTGCCAGAAAAGAAGTGTCCCTGGAAGAGGGGTGTACAGTAATATTACCCTGAGTCAACTATCAAGAGGAGGTGCGGCTAGTGATGAAGGAGAGTTGTGAGAGTTACAGGGTTTGCTTTCTGTCAGTTGGATTATTTGCTGTCTCTCTATGTTCATCCATGCCTAGTTATTTAATACATTCACCTATTTGTTTTGTACACCTTGACCTCTTGGTGTTAGTCTGGTTATATAAATTCTATCGTAATACAGGGTGGTTATTGTCACATGTACAGAGTACAGTGAAATTCTTACTTGCATGTGCTAATCAACATGTCTCTGAGGCTCCTTTTTATTTAATACAATTTAGATACAGGTGGTGTTTGCCATATTTTCATATTTTTCACTTTGATTATTAATAAGAGTGAAAACAGTTCATGTGGTCTGACACTGGGAAGGTTTTATCTAGGAAAGCAGGTTTTGTGCAATTTGTATGAGGTTTTTGTAGCTACTTTTTTATAGAAAGTGTAACATAATCTGTATTATCATTCTGCTATGTTATCTCGTATCTTATTCCCCAATGTACTTCATCTATTTTAGAGTCACTATCTTATTAGTAATATATAGAAATTTAATCTTGTTCATCTTGACCTTTTCTTCTCCTGATTAGTAGTTTGGTCTCTGAATTCTGTTGTTTTTTAAGTGACTCCTCTTTATATTAACATCGTAGTTCAGGGTTATGTCATTGAAGTGCAGAGATACTCTCTTGTTGCTTCCCGTTCTCCCTCTTTGTTTGCTCACTTTGCAGATTTCATTATTTTTTTGTTTCCTTCTCCAGTTCCTGAATGAACTAAACATTAGGCTTTTTGATGAACAAAATAATTTGATCAGCTTTCTTTTTTTTATTAATTTAAACAACTTAGTTTTATAGCTTGATTATTAAGAACTTTGACCTTTAATTCTGCATTCATTTTGCTTTCTGTCTCTTTTAACCTTTACAAATAAATAAGAAAATGGTAGACTTTTTAAAATCTGAAAAGGACCTCAATCAAAAACTAACTTCACAACTGGAAGATAAAGAAACCACATCCAAGTAAGTAATTATTTTGACTTTGTATTTCCATTTTATGTCTTGCACCCCATGTATCTTTAATTTTTGCATCATGTTTATGTTCCAGTCTTAGACTTGTGGTTATTGAGTTGAATTTGGACAGAATCCAGACATTTGACATTTTTACAAGTTGTTGTCAATTTCTATTGTCACTATTAAGCACCATGTGCTTTTCCTTTATTATTCGCATGTGGAGCAAGCTTTTGTTGGTGTGGACGTGTGTTTTAGTATCCATGTCTCAGGTTTTCACAGAACTATTAACTATTTCCCTTTTAGAGAGCTATTAAAAACATTGGATGAAAATATAAATTTGAAAAAGCAGATATCTGAATTTTCCATTAAATGTGACAAGCAGGTAAGTATAAAACAAAGAACTTTATTACTATATAGTGTTTGAAAAATCCCTGACCATTTACTCTTTTAATAAGATTCTATACATCACTAGAAATTGCTGAAACCATTATTAATGTAAGTTTCCTTATCACCTGTTTATGTTGAAATGTTTCCTATAATAACCACCTATGGAGTTTTACAGCAAAATGAATAATCTGACCCAAATTATCATTCTTGTCCTAACAGTTGGAGTGGGGAATTTTTAAATATTTAGATCTTCTCAATTTTGCTTGACATCAGTGCAGATTCAGAGCTGTACAAAAATGTTTTTGTGCTATGAAAGATGGGAGTCATTTTTTTATAGATTGGATTATTTTAACATATGACAATTTGGTGTTGGATTTTTCATCTCAATAAATGCAAATTGCAGCTCCTATACAAGATACTTTTTTTTTTTTTCTGTTATATGAAAAAAAAAAAAAAAAACTACTAATGGAAACTAGAATATTCTTTCTTTCCTGGGTAGCTCAGTTCTCTAGGGTGAGGGGTATTAAAACAAAATGCTATACTCCCTGCCTTTATGGTTTGTTCATTTAATAGATTTTTATTTTCTAATTTTCACAAATTGACCTCTTTACTTAAATTAGAACACTCTGCTCGACAGTCCTCTCCGCTTATTTCAAAACTCGACTTGATGTTTTTTGGGAAGAAAGTCCCTAACGTCTTACTGTCTACCACACTACTTGGTCGCTTATTCCAAGTGTCTCTCAATCTTAATGTAAAGAAAAACTTCCTAATGTTTGTGCGAAATTCACCCTTAAGTTTCCAGCTGTGTCCCCGATGAACTCATTTTAAAGTCACCGTCTCGATCCACTGGACTAATTCCCTTCATAATTTTTAAACACTTCAATCATGTCACCTCTTAATCTTCTTTTGCTTAAATTGTAAAGGCTCAGCTCTTTTAATCTTTCCTCATAATTCATCCCCTTTAGCCCTGAATCAGCCTAGTTGCTCTTCTCTGGACCTTTTCTTGTGCTGCTATGTCCTTCTTGTATCCTGGAGACCAAAACTGCACACAGTACTCAAGATGAGTCCTCACCAGTGTGTTATAAAGGTTGAGCAGAACCTCCTGTGACTTGTACTCCACACATCAAGCCGCTATATAACCTGACATTCTGTTAGCCTTCTTAATGGCTTCTGAACACTGTTGGGAAGTTGATAGCTTAGAGTCCACTACAACTCCTAAATCCTTCTCATAAGGTGTACTCTCAATTTTCCGCCCGCCCATTGTGTATTCAAACCTAACATTTTTACTTCCTATGTGTAACTGACATTAAATTTCATCCTTTACAAATCTGCCCAAGCCTGTCTGCTATCCAAGTCCTTCTGTGATGATATAACAGAATCCAAATTATCTGCGAATCAACCTATCTTGGTATCATGTGCAAACTTAATTAGCTTGTTACTTATATTCCTATCTAAATCATTTATTTATATATATAATATACAATATACACAGTATATATTAAAAATGGCAGCGGCCCTAGCACTGCCCCTTCTGGAACACCACTCTTAACATTGGCCAATTCTGATGAGGTTCCTCAACACCATCACTCTCTGCTTCCTGTGTCTGAGCCAATTCTGCACCCATCTAAAAAGATCACCCTGAACTCCCACTTCTTTTAATTTGATGCCGACCCTCTCTTGTGGCACCTTATCAAATGCTTTCTGAAAGTCCAGATAAATAATATCAGCCGCTCCACTTTGATCGTATCCTTTCGTTGCCTCCTCATAGAATTCCAGCATGTTAGTAAAACACGACCTCCCTCTTCTGAGCCCACACTGACTCTTGCTAATAACAACTGTCCTTGCCAGGTTTTGTACAATCATATACTTAATAATTTCTTCCATTAATTTTCCTGTGATGCATGTTAAGCTTACTGGCCTGGATCTGCCCTGTCACCATTTTTATATAATGGGATGATATTTGCTATTATCTAGTCCTTCGGAATCTCTCCAGTGCGCAGTGACTTCCTAAAAATATGTGTGAAGGGTTTATATCTGCACTCACTGGCCTCCTTAAGAACGCAAGGGTAAATATTATCTGGTCCTGGTGATTTGTTTGATTTCAGCTTATTTAATCTACGCTGCTCTTCTCCCTCTACAGTTTCCAAATCCCTCTGTACCTCCTTAGTAGTCACATTTACTTGTGAACTTCTCAGAAAAATGTAAGTTTAAGGCATCTGCTATTTCATTGTTCATCCATCCATCCATTATCCAACCTGCTATATCCTAACTACAGGGCCATGGGGGTCTGCTGGAGCCAATCCCAGCCAACACAGGGCACAAGGCAGGAAACAAACCCCAGGCAGGGCATCAGCCCATCACAGGGCGCGCACACACATCAAGCACACACTAGGGACAATTTAGAATCACTGCATGTCTTTGGACTGTGGGAGGAAACCGGAGTACCCGGAGGAAACCCACGCAGACACGGGGAGAACATGCAAACTCCACACAGGGAGGACCTGTGAAGCAAACCCAGGTCTCCTAACTGCGAGGCAGGATTGGTACCCACTGCGCCACCGTGCCGCCCTATTTCACTGTCTGTATCTTTTAATTCCCCTTTACTATTTCTGATGCACTTGACCTCCTCCTTGACTGTTCTTTTACTACTAAAATACTGAAAGAATCTCTTAGGGTCGTCTTTCACCTTATCTGCTATATTCCTCTCCAACTGTCTTTTAGCCTCCCTGATATCCTTCTTAATGGTTGCCCTCATGTTCTCATACGCTCTACGATTCACTTTGCAGTCATTAGTCTTATATGCCTTTTATAAAGCAGTTTTTTCCTTTGCAACTTTTAAAAAAATTTTATCAATCCACTGTGGATTTTTTTTTACTCTATGAATTCCAAATTTAGTTCTGTATCTGTCCTGCATTACATGTAAAACATTTTTAAACCTGTTCCACTGCTCCTCGACTGTCTCCACACTTAAAAGCTTATCCCAGTGTGGCCTTCTTAGACTTTGTCACATCTGCTCAAAATTAGCTGTACCAAACTTCAACTTAACAATTTTAGTCTTTGCATCTGCACTCTTACAAACTGTGTTACATTATGGTCACATGACCCTAGTGGTTCAATCACCTCTACACCTTTAATTCTATCCTGATTATTACAAAATACTAAATCCAGACAGGCTTCACCCCATGTTGGTGCTTTAACATGCTATGTTAACAAACAGTCACTGATTACTTCTAAAAACTCTTGTGCTCCTCCATCTGCAAGGTTATCCCAGTTAATATTTGGATAAAGTCCCCCATGACTATAATATCTCCCTGTAAACTTGCCTTTTTGATATTACTAAAAAGATGTGTGTTGAAGTTACTGTCTGAATTGGTGGTGTATAACACACTCCTAAAATTAGATCTCTTTCCCTAATATTTTCCAGGCAAAGCCACATGTCCTCACTAAGATGGGGCTTATCATCCAACTGAAGAGGACTTACATTTAAATCCTGTTTGACATAAACACCAACCCCACGTCCTTTTCTGTTCTGTCTATTCTTCCTATAAAATGTGTATCCCTGTATGTTACACTCATAGATAGCTAGATAGATAGATAGATACTTTATTAATCCCAAGGGGAAATCATCCCCATCTTTGTTATTTAGCCAGGTTTCCATTATTGCTATAATATCATAATTATGCTCAGCTACATGCAACTTGCTTACCTTATTTTTGATACTTCTAGCATCAAGGCAAGCTATTTTTAATGTTACTCCTTCTACATTTAAATGTTTGCTTAGAATTGACTTTACTATGCATTTTTATTTCTACACCATTGTTTGTTCCTCCATGTATAGATCTAAACCTGGCCTGTCCTAAACTCCCCGCCCCCCAATCCTCGACTCGCATACACCTCCCCAATACATTGGTGCCCCTCCAGTTCAGATGTAACCCGTCACGGCGGAACAGGTCCTATCTGTTCCAAAAGGAGTCCCAATGCCCCTTCTACCCTGCACCAAGATTTGAGCCACGCGTTAAGCCTTCTACTCTCCTCAATCTTACCTGGACTGGCGCGTGGCACAGGCAGAACATCGGAGAAGACTATCTTGTCAGTTCTCTTCCTCAGCTTGGCCCCTAACTCTTTGAATTTGGATCGCAGAACTGACAGACTACCCTTATGTATGTCATTTGTTCCAACATGGACAGTGACAACTGGATCCACCCCCGCTCTGGCCAAGAGCCTATCCACCCTTCCAGGGAGGTCCCCCACCTGTGCTCCCAGAAGGTAACACACCGTGCGAGACTCTCTCTCTCTCTCTGGAGCACACCTGTGCTTCAATCCCCCTAATGATTGAGTCCCCAGCTATCACTACCTCTCTCACTACCTCTCTGTCTTTTGGGAACTGGTTTTGATGTGGCCCGTTGGGGCTACTCATCCCTGCCTACCACCTCAGAATTATCAGAGACACCGTCCAGCTCCGCAAGGACATAATGGTTTGACTCTTCTAATTCTGGGGTTGATGCCCCCGAACAGTGTGCACCCTTTACCTTACGCCTTGTGACCGTGACCCACCTATTTCTACCTGTTTGGTCTGGAATCTCCTCCCGCGCCACCTTGGGGGGGTTCACACTATCTCTCTAAAGGACACCTGGGCCAAGTCCGTCAATTCTCTATTACAACGTAGGTCAGTTCAGCGACCCTGAGCTCGAGGTGCTGGATGAGCTGGCATCTCCTGCAGATGTAGCCCTCATAGACAACTGGCTCTTCCAAACCATCATCTAAAAAGTCCAACATCCAACAGGACTTGCATTGCACGGGCCTCATTATTCAAATTTGATGTGGGATTAGTAAAACTTTTTTTTTTTTTTTCTAAAATTAAATAATTTAACTTAAATGGTAACACTAAGATCTACTATGGCTATTTTACACCTTTTCCCCTTAAGCTCCTGTGCTGTTCTCCCTCTCAGCTGCCTGCTGTTTGTCTTTCTATGAGGTTTACTTTACTTTTTCTCTGTCTCTTCTCCTAATTTTGCACTCCTCTTACTTATAAGCTCTCTACTCGCACTGTTTGTATTAATGGGCCCTTACGCTGTCGCCTGCTTAACTGTTCTACCTAAAATAAACAAATAAATTAAACTTTACTGCCTTATCTGCTCTTACAGCCCCTTGTGCCTGTTTGGTGTCTTAACGATGGCCGCTTACCTGTGCACTGCAGTCGCAGGTGCGGCCTTTTTCTTTTTTTTCTTTCCTTTCCTTTAAACTAAGGACTCGCTGTTACTACGACGTGGTTATTTGTTACAAATGCCGATATCAGTTACTGCTTCTTTCTACCCTGCATCCTCGATGGTAATTCAAATACAGATAACAAGGACAATCACACGTACAAGTTACTTTTCCAAGCGTACCTCCAAATACCCAGCTACTTTTGCTCTTGTGTGGGCGAAAAAAAAGCAAAAAAAAAATAAAAACCCTTCTAAAGGGAATAAAGCTTAAAAATTCCCTCACGGTTCCTTAGCGGCAACCAAAACCCAAGTTTTTAAGAGCAAAATGTATTTGTTTATTTAAATCTCACACCACAGAATAGACCAAAAACTCTTGATGATCGATAACATGATGAAGATTGTAGTTCTAAAATGCTACTAAAGTTGACTTTACAACCTTCTTCATTCCAGTGTTATTTGATTGAAGTTGTGAATTGCTGCTGTGAGGTCTTTGGACATCTTTGGGTCCACAGTTCTTGAGGCTGATCCTCCAATTAGCTGTGAACCAGCTGAGGTCAGGGAAGCAGCAGGATTTAGGGTGACCTACTCCATGCTGGTGGTAAGGATGTCCTCCTGGCATTGCAAGCAGTCTCCTATTTGGGAGACAGGTGTCAACCCAGCGGACTAGAAAATGGGACTTGTCATCCCTATCTGGAAAGGGAAGGGTGATCACCTGGATTGCAGCAACTACAGGGGGATAACCGTGATCACCTGCTTACCTACCAGTGACCTGAGCAGTCTGGTTTTTACGCCTAAGAAGTCGACCAAGAACTGCATCCTGGCAATGGAGGTTCTCATGGAGTACAAACGTGAATATCGGCAGAGTTTCTTTGCAGCCTTTGTTGATTTTGATAAGGCATTTGACTCTGTTCATCAAGCTCTCCTGTGGGACATCCTGAGACTTCATGGGATCCCCCCAGAGTTGCTGGATATCATGGCTGGCCTGTACACAGGTACTGTGGAGAGTGGAAGCAGAACCTCTGTGTTTTTCCCAGTTGATTCTGGGGTTCGTCAGGGGTGTGTTCTGCTCTTACTGTGTTAAGTGCTTCCATGGACTTGGTGTTGGGCAGGGTCATGGGGTGCAGCAGTTTTGGGACATCTGTTGTTAAAGATTCACTGATCTTGACTTTGCTGACGATGTTGTGATGTTCACAGAGTCAATGGAGGCTCTGATCGGGGCTCTAGAAAGAGTCCGAGTGTCTGGGCTTGTGAGGGTCCTGATAAAAACCAACAGCCAGGCCTTTAATGACCTCTTGGGCACGGCCATCAGCAGTGTGTCTCGTCGAGATGTTTACTTACCTTGGCAGTGACATTCATGTCTCTGATGATTCTTTTTATGAAGTCAGTAGATGAATTGGGAGAACATGAGGGGTTATGAGGTCGCTAGAAAGGGATGTGTGGCACTCCCAGTATCTCTGCAAAAGGACAAAGGTCCAAGTCTTTAGAGTCCCGGTGCTTCCTGTCTTGCTATATGGTTGTGAGACATGGATGCTATCCAGTGACCTGAGACTTTTTCAGTACTGTGTCACTTCGGAGAATACTTGGGTACCGCTGGTTTGACTTTGTGTTGAATGAGCGCTTGCTCATGGAGTCCCGAATGAGGCACATTACCTGAATTGTTGCTGAGCATCGGTTACGGCACTATGGTCATGTGGTTCAATTTCCCTGAGGGTGATCTGGCTCACAGGTTCTCATTGCTGAGGACTCGAGTGGCTGAACTAGGCCAAGGGGATGCCCACATGATACCTGGCAGCAGCAGATAGATGTTCAATTCCGGATGGTGGGACAGGACCACGTTTCTGCCTGGAAGGTTGCCAACCAGGATCCTGAGATGTTTCATTGTGTGGCAGATGCAGCAACATGCTACATCGGTGCATGCTCCCTGACCTGACATGAATAAGAAATAGATAATTAATAAAACATGCAGTATTAAAGAAATATAAGTAACTGATGAGGCTGCCTCAATTTGCCCTCAGCTTTCTGAGATGAAAACTTTATTTTGATGAGGTCTGCAGGACAGACCAAGAAGATTAAAGTGAGAAGTGATGTATTGAAAATGATCAGTTTATGCAGAAAAAGACCCAGAAAGCTCCCCTTTCATCTCGGGGACTTGTAGCCTGTTCAAGAGGTCAATAGATGCAAAAGTTAAACTGAGAGGTGCTGATAGACTGTCTTTTGTTTTTAATTTTAATGTGTTTTTTATATAAACATTTGTCTTTGGAACATTAATATATTGTATTATTGTAACGTACTGATGAAATACTTAATATTCCACACATAGTCTATGACAAGAAACATTCTTTCATGGTAAACAAGTGTAAAATGTACTTTATCTAATGTGTCTTTAACTTTTTGTTTTTCTTCCTAGGCTTCAGATATACAAAATTTAGAAATATGCCTTACAACATCAAAGGCTGAAATTGCAGAGTTGAAGATGA
Source organism: Erpetoichthys calabaricus (assembly GCF_900747795.2). NCBI lineage: Eukaryota > Metazoa > Chordata > Cladistia > Polypteriformes > Polypteridae > Erpetoichthys > Erpetoichthys calabaricus. The sequence continues at coordinate 988,561 of NC_041406.2, forward strand.
CTAATGCAGCAGATAAAGTAAATATTTTATTCTGTTTGCATCCCTTGCCAATGTGCAATTCTATATTCAAATGCAAAGAATTTGTGATTTTTTTTTTTTTTTGTAATTTGTGCAGTACTGATCTGAAACCATTACACTTAGTTAAAAAAAAAAAATAAATTTACAAATTCTGAGGGAAACCGTATACATTTGATCGATTTCATAAATTATAGACCATAGTAAGACGTGTTTTTCTTCCTGGTAAATGCCAGTTTATTGGTATAGCTGACGAGCTCTGTATACTGTACATAGTGTGAAGAGATTTTTGAAAATGTCTTCCTTTTAATTCCCAATCTGTTTAACTTTTTTTTTTTTTTTAATTCCAGGAAGTAATAGCAGACATGATGAACCAAATACAAGAACTAAGGTCAGACCTTAATGAGAAAAATGAAATCTTATCCTTGCTCTCCAGTGAGCTGGAAGATATAAAGGTTTGTGTCTTGTGCACCTGTTTTTACTTTTGTCTCAAAACAAATGATTCTGCAATTTAATATATTTTTTGGAAGTAGACATATTCTAAATTAAATTATTTATGTACTTTGAGTATCATATAGCTACATTCCAAGTAGGATATCTTATATTGTTCCTAACACCCACTGTGCTATATTCTAGTCCATGTGACTTAGAATGATCTCTGCTTTAATTCCAACACACTTACTATAATAAATAAGGATATACTGTAGATATTGTGATATTTTATTGTGCACTGAAATTTTGAGCAAAATCTGTTGTATAATAGATTCCTATACATTTGAGGATTCTTACAGCGAGACCCTCACATTATGTCTATATTCTCTGTCAGCGTTTAATGTTGTGTTGAACAAATGTGATTGTCTAATGAAGAAATAGTAGAATGTGAGGCTGACATCAGGAAACCAAAGTAGGGTTGAAATCAAAGCTGGATGAGCATTCAAGATTTACCACATTTTTGCTTAAATTGGGGCTGGTTCCGTCTTCGAATTTGAATTGAAATGTGGGCAGTTAAGTTTGATTTCTAGTGTTGTGAAGAAAACCATCACATTTAGTAAATTGCTGATTAATTATGGGTTAAGCACGGTTTTGCTAGGCTCACTTATCCTTACTGCAAGCTTGTTAACACTGCACTAGCCCTACTGTAGCAACTGATGTTGGCTGATGGGTAATGTCTAATATGGAGGACATATTAAGCCTTCAAATGACAGATGTTATGCAAATCTGTGCATTTATGTCTGTTACAAGAGAAGAGCATAAACTGTCTTCACCTTGAGACTTGTGGGACTGCGTGGCTTTGTTTGTTTATGGCTTGGCATAAATATATTATAATTGGAATGGGAACGAGACTTGCCTTTAACCTAATAAGTAAGGAGATGCGTTTCTCTGTTTATAGCAAGTAGGAGTTGGTATCCTCCCAGCATCTTCAAACATGCCACAACTAATCAGGAGTATTTATAAATCTTCAAGTCTATTTCTGTTACTACTTGGGAAGGAAATACTTGGTTTGAACATTAAGTTAAATAGATTTCTGTTTTGCAAAAAGATTGCATTTTTTTCAAGAAGTGAGATATTTGCATCATTGTGCTTCTAAAAGGAAGTGAGGAAGGGTGGTATGCCTAATCTCTTCATCCCTACTTGTCCCCATACAGGGTTTCAGGGAGCCAGAGTCTGTTCTGGCAGCAACTGGATTAAGCTGGGATCAGCTTTAAATGCAGGGCACACTCTCCTACCTTCACCAACTGAGATCCTTCATTTAATCTATCATGCAAATGTTTGGGATATTAGATAAAACCAGAGTATCAAATGAATCCTGTACAGAGATAGTACAAATATTCTGTGAACGCACACTACAGTGAGCTCTTTTTAGAGCCGCTATGCCAGTAGAGATACCCGCTATTCCATAGTGACTCCCTGGCATGTCAGTTTATTAAAATTACAGTGCCTGCCCCCAGTGATTAAGTAACAACTTAATTTGGGCTTAATGTAATGAGAATTGTGTAATTTGCCAAATAGTCATTGCTTCCTAATCCTCTTTTTCAATTTCTAAGAGGGTAACTTCAATAAGACTTTTGCTATATTTATGATACATAACAAAACTGAAATTAAAAGGAAATACGGCTGAATGTTTTATCATTTGAACTTATCTTTCATATTATGTCCACTCAGGTATTGCATTTTTATTTAATGTGTTTTTGTTGATTTATCTTTACTTTGATAGGCAAAATATTGTGCTGCCTTAACTTTAAAAGAAGAGAACAGAGCAATCATTGAGAAACACGAGAAGGAACTGCTTGACTTGAAGGATGCCATTGAGCGCAAAGCAATTTCTGACACTATTGAGGTGAGCAGTTCACTTGTTTCTTAAATGTAGTATTTGAAAATTGACTCTAATGGTCAGCTCTGCAATGTGGAATTAGTACATAATGTTATGGCCATCAAGTTCCATGTTGCTGTGGATTGAACTTACTGAGAGCCAGTGATCTTTTTTTGTTTTGGAAATTTCTGCATCGTAGAGAGGCTTGTAGATGGCCAGTTCTCTGCCAGATAAAGCAAATAGAGAGGATGGTGTGTTCTGTTTTGGTGGTGAACTTTGTCCATCTTTACAATAAAGCAGGTACATCATCCTGCAAACAAACTCCTTTTGAAGTATGTGTATCAAGTCCCCATTTCAGAGAGCCTTATTATAGGAGAAGCAGTCAGTGTTTGGGTGATGCCAAAAATGTATTGTGGTCTATCTCTGCATATCTGTACATTTTTGCTTTAATGGTAATTTTGCATTATATATTGCTGCAAAGTCTGTGGATGAATGTACATAGAAAAGCCTGGGAAACAGAGCGGTACTTTTAATAACATGAGCCAGGCAAGCAAAAAAGTTCATTTTTCTATGCTATGTAGAAAACCTGATAAAATGTGTTTTCAAATGCTTACTCAAAGTGTTCTCTTCAATTAGTGAGCAAACTGTTGTTGTTTTTAGTGTGACTTGTCCTGTTGCTTTGTACCTTAATGAAGCTCCTAGTCAATGACGAATTAGGCTAGTTATCTGTGATAAAACTGAGATGAGTGGGCCTATCAATTGACCAAAGACAACAGTCTTTTTTTTTTTTTTTTTATACCTTTTATTGAATTTATTAAAAACATGGTAATGATTACCATTGGCCGAACTGTTCTGGTATAATATTACGGTTTTCTTTTTGCACAAACCAATGAAATACCACATAGCCTGGAATTTAAGTTGGTTCTCCTTTATTAAACCTGCAGAGTTTCAGTAAGATTGACTTAGCATTTTTGGGTCAATGACAATTTTGAAACCCCACATAGCCTACATTTGAAGTTGGACCATTGCATGCAAAATTTCATGAAAACCAGTTCAGCTGTTTTTGTGTGACTGTCGAGCAAGCAGACAAGTTGAGATCTGAGGGTTGAAACGAGGTCCTTAATGTGAAAATGGAGCAGAAAAAAATCAAAAGACATACATAGGGTATTATGATTTTATTGTTTCTTATATTATTAGGCTTTAGCTTGTTTCTCTAGGAGTTTTTCTATGCAAGATCTCCTGCTTGTTTGAATTCATGTTCAGCAATATTCAAACTGTTAACTTCACTTTTTTGTTACCACGCTTATTTTAACTTGACCTGTTTGGTACAAATGTTGTAATCGATATTTAACCCACTTTCTATTGTCCAAATGACTTCTGATGACAATATGACTCACTTCCGATGACAATATATGAATCAATAATCGGTTTCACTAATTAATCTATGTTAATTAAGAAATGAAATTTTCATATGAAGAATAGTTCATATGAAGAAATATAGTCAGCAATAGATGGCGCTAGTAATGGATAGAAATATTAAAGGAAGTGTTAAAATATTGATTACAAAATTATACTAAAACAAACCCAAGACTAAAAAGTTGAAAATAATAAATATATATTTTTTAAAAAAAGATACTTTTTAAAAACCACGCTTATATTAAGTTAAAAAGTGTACTAAAAAGTAAAAAATAAGTCTCTCATACATCACTCATAAAAGAAAAGCGTGGACACTTTTTATCAATCAACATTCAAAAAACACGTATTAAAATCTTAGCAAAAGTGCCCACCTTTTATTTTATAAAAGTAATTATTGTCTTAAAAGGCAGAATAATTAGCAAAGGCATCCATTGTAATATAAAAAGAATGTAGAAAAGGAAGATGATGATAAACTATTTCTTGTTCCTATTTGAATCAACTACAAGAAAATGGCTGATTAAACCAACGTGAGGGACACTTCTACCTTGTTATCTTCCTTGTTTTCCTTACATTCTGATAATGTTAGTTGTCAAAGCACATTTTAAAATTGGTTAATTTCTAATTACTGCTCCAAGCTACTCGTACAATGTTTAAAATATTTTATATTCCAAATAATCTGTTCCTGTTCACCAATATGTTTTCTGTGACTGGCTATTAAATGTTTATTTTTATATTAATGTTTTTTCTTGTTGGCAAAATTCTTAGTTTAAATTATGTCAAAACTGTCTGTCTAAACACACGTGTTTAACAGTAGTTTGCAGTACATTTAGTCTGCAACTTTTTAAATGATTCCAGAAAGAGCTGTTGCAAGATGATTTGACCCACGCCACTGAGGAGATCGGGAAGCTCACAGAAACCCTGGGCAGACAGGAAGCCATTGTTCAGACCGCACTCAGAGAAGCCGCAGCTAATCAGTCCGTCATTGAAAACCTTGAACAGCAGGTGAGGTGTCCTCACTAAGTAATTGCACAGTAATTCATTTTTATTTGAGTTTACGACTTGCTCTTCCAAGTTATATTGTATTGGTTTCTTTGCCAAAAGCACTTCAAAATATCCAGTAGGTAATATGTATTATTCTGGTATCAGTATTTTTGTTTTTATAAATTGCAGCCGTTTTATTTTGTAAATGTTTATGAATTTGCACCTATTTAACACAAACCTGGACATGTCGTATGTATTTTGACTTTTCGTGTTACGATTCCTTTTTAGTCTAGAATGTGGTACAGTTTAAAGCGTTACAAATTTGCACATTCTTTTATTTTGGAGTAGTCATTATTATTACAAATCATGTTAACTGTTTATAATACAATTTAAAATTTTAACAAAATTTGACATTTTTTTTGAATGTTTGCACTTTGCTTATGGTGTTGAGTATTTCATGTTCATATATCTTTTGATCTTTGGTGGTTGTACTGTATGACAATATGTTGGTCAATCTTCATTCCATATGATTTTTATTTATTTATTTTTAATAGCATTATTCAGCTGATATTTTATCATCTCTGGTATTGCTAGCCTAATGCATTGTGAAGTGCAGTGTTTCTCCCTCAAGTGAGGTTTACTGTCTCCTTCTTTGTCTGCCCTCTGACTCTGCTGCCACCGCCAATACCAGTCTTCCACAGCTCCTTCCATTTGTCTCCAATGATCTGCGTGAGGTGGTGCCAGAGGAATCACTGTACAGAGTGCATGGCAGGGAAAAACAATCATTTATGGTCAGAGACGAGTCTAGACTCACTTTCCCCAACTCCATAATTCTATCCAAGCTAAGATATTATGGTCAAGTGAACATAACATAATATAATTCTCAGTATTTTGTAAGAGGATGCAAAGACTAAAGTTGTTAAGTTGATACACTGGGATAAGCTTTAAAGTATGGAGACATTCAAGGAGAAATGGAACAGGTTTAAAAACGTTTTACATGTAATGCAGGACAGATACATACCTAAATTTGGAATTAATAGGAAATTTTTAAAAATTCTACAGTGGGTTAAGTAAAGAGTTAAAAAAAAAAAAAAGCTGCAAAGGAAAAAAATGCTTTATAAGGCATATAAGACTAATGACTCCAGAATGAACTGAAAGGCATATGAGAACATGAGAGCAACCATTAAGAAGGATATCAGGGAGGCTAAAAGACAGTTGGAGAGGAATAGAGCAGATAAGGAGAAAGACGACCCTAAGAGATTCTTTCAGTATTTTAGTAGTAAAAGAACAGACGAGGAGGAGGACATCAAGTGCATCAGGAATAGTAAAGGGGAATTAAAAGATGCAGACACTCAATTTGCATTTTTCTGAGGGATAGGTTCACACATGAGGAAGTGGATTACCTCCCAGCTGTAAACTGGACTACTAAGGGGGTACTGAAAGATTTGGAAATTGTAGAGAGAGATGTTTGACAATGTTAAGTGTGAAAATGAAAGCTGTTCTTGATATGCTTACATTGCCTAATCAGTCAAATATTTAATTTTGCTCGTTTTCCCTCAGAATGACACAACACAAATGACCAATTGGTCCCAATAAACATGCTTTAAATAATGTTTTCTGTATACAAGCTACTAATTGCACAGTTAATTGGTGTGGGAAACGCTTGTGTTCCTACTAACAAGCTCGTTTACTGTATGTATGTGTGTCTCATATGACTATATAACAGTACAATATGGTTTCACTTTTAAAATGAAGAGCATCTTATAATATTACCATAGATGATGTAAGCAAAGCTATGGACAATTCAGCAGTTGTTCACTTTTAACAATACTTGATACTGTGTTTGTTTATGGATGCTCACACTGCTGTGAATTCTTTTTAAAGTTTAAGATTATTGATAACATTGAGATAGAAATATAATTGTGTCTAGCCTGCTTTATACAATGTAGCAGTGACTCCTAGTTTTGTTTGCTCATTTTAGGCAACATCCTAGAAAACCGATTTGTAACATTGTAAATATCATGCCTCGGTACAATATGCTATATTCAGGTAGTATGTTTGCATGTTAATTATTTAAGGCTCTTTTAACAAACAGCTTAAACAAAAAACTGAGGAATTGGCAGAAAAAATGGAACAATCTCTTCTGCAACCTGCTATCCCAGCATCCCTTCCACAGGTAGGTGGGAAACCATTCCTTTAAATTGCACATTTTAGTAATTATCTCTTCTCAAGCCTTTTACCAAAATATATGGCAAGCTTAATATTTTCATGAAATGATTTTATGTCTCATTATTACTCAGTGCCTTGTGCGTGAGTTTTCAGTGCCTTGCTAGCTGTGTGGGTGATTAGGTGACCTGCATGCTTTTTGTTGGATTTTTTCCCCTTGTTTACTCCTTAGAGGATTTTCTAATTTACAGTAGCATATGGATAAATGTAACATGGAGTGTTCTGTGTATAATAAACATATGTCAAAACTAAAAAAGAAAAAATACATGCAAAGTCATTTCAAAACAGCAAAAAATATTAAATAAGACTGGAGACGCAACACTTCATCTATACATAGCCATCATTAGGTGTCCTAGTTTGTTCTTTTTGCAGATGCAGTTATGTAGCCATTCACTGAAAATCAAATTATATTTGTATGTCACAGAACTCACACATACATATTATGACAAATCTAATAGAAACAATGCAGAGATGCTGTCCATGTTAGCCTTCAAACCTAGAAAGGAAATAAAAAGTGCAACACTGCAAAACTATGCCTTCTTTTGAGTGGAGACAAATGAGCATCGCCTTGCATTATCTCAGGTAGCGGTGACTACTATGGATTTTTTTTCAAAAGTGAAGTGTTCATGGGTTTGGCTGAGGTGGATGACAATATTAATAAAAATGAGTTCCCCTTGGATCAGTACATTGAAATATTGTTTGGCTCATGAAGACATCCCATCATTAGTAGCACATCTGCACAATTTAACCAGCCTTGGCCTACAATACATTACAGCAGATATAGCAGAATTTTCCAGAGAAACCTGTGCACAGAGGGATACTTTCAGATGTTTATAGCATCGCCCATCCTTTATATATTTACAGATGGATTCTGCCCCAAAAGTATTTTGTGAAAAAGATTGTGTATTTTTCAAAATATACAGTGAAGTCTCATTAATGAAAAACCAGTTGAGTTGTTTAAGGATTTTGGATTGAACAACACTACTTAAACTGGGTAAAGATTGGCAGTCTATTAGGCAGAAAACAATTCTACTATCTCAGATTACTATATCTCTCTCTATTATAATAAAAAAATCCTGGGATGAGACGTGACTTTTTCAGAGAGATAAAGTCTCGTCTTGCGGGACGCAAAAGTGTGCCAAGAGATTTAGCCACACCTGGGGCCGGAAATAAAAGACAAGGAGTAGATGACAAAGTATAACATCGTAAAGAATTCCAAAACGTTGGCACGGTACACATGCAGAGCAGGTTAGAGATAATGAAAGTACTAAATTAGAAAGTCTCAAAACAAAGATAGTAAAGATCGCATTAGCGCAAACAAATGGAAATTATTACTCTGTGAAATAACGGAACAGCATAAAGAGACCGAATATATTGCTCGGATTTAAACTTTAAGTCGGAGACTTGTAGATCGTCTAATTCGTGTTGCCATCGGGGAAAAGTAGTGTTTCTTCCCAATGAAGAGGCGTATCCACGAGAATTAAAAGATTTGTTGTATGGTGAAAGTGAAATCCACATACGCGAGCGGCAGAGATGCACAGTGGCTGCTGCGTAGCGAAGGCGGGGGGGTGTCATGGGGTGGGATGGCAAGCAAAGGGGGCAAAGCCCACTAGTTGTCACATGCAATGGAGGGAGGTGTAGACTGTATACACCACACCTGTTTATGGGATTTTTGTTGTTAAAGCAAATAATGTTTAAAGTTTTCAGTGTTACAAAAAATGAATTCTGTTCTCTTGTGGCATGCAGACACCTAAAACTCCAGTGAGCTTAAACGCCGATTTATCCAGAGTACTGGAGACTCAGGATGCTGAATTACACAGCTTAAGATCATCAGTAGCAACACTGGAGATGCTTGTGAATGAACTGAATGAAGAGCGTTCTGCGAAAAACGATGAGATTCTGAGACTTAAGGTGTGTATATTTTTGTTAAATTCATGCTGACATTTTATTTCATTCGAGTAAACTGAGCTGTTTTATAAATGAGGAGGTTTAGTGCCTGGATTGAAATTTATATTGATCCCTGTAAGTGAGGAAAAAAAATAGTAAGTTAAAAGTAATACTGAGAACAGCTTGCAGTCTGAAAATGGTGTATACAAAATAGCTTTCAATTATGATAGCTTAAAATGACTGTGCAACCCTTCTAAAAGTGTTTTCTCATTAAAGTAAATTGGGAAGAAATGGTTCTTTAACTGAAAAACATTTCTTTGAATTTGTGGAGGTCATATAAACATTTTTCTCCAGGTTTTGTATAAAATTGTACAATAATCATTACAATCTCGTACAACTATAGAATTTTTGTAATATTTTATTAGACTGATAAAAATTGTAATTGAGTTTTTTTTTTCTTTCCATTTATTTAGTGTCAACTTTGTGAACTGGAGAACATGAAACTTGAAAAACAAAATCTGCTTAATCAAAGTTACTCTTCACAAAAACAGCGCAGTGACGTTCAAAAAGGGAGCAGGTAAAGTGACAAGCACCATTGTACTGTGCTGAGCAGCCCTTGTTTTCTTGTGTTTACTGAAAATCACATTTATTGATATGGTTGCCATTGTATGAAATATTTTTCATCAGCTTACTTAGCTCACAATTTCAGTTCATTGTAGGCAACTGCTACATTCCTACACTGCTGTTTTAGATGTCTCATTGCCGGAGCCCCTGATTCCACTTCCCTACAGACACTGCAGCACCTTAACGCTTTTTCTGTTGTCTGTCAGAAACGAGCTGCTTTTTGTCAACAGTATGTTAATACGCAGGTGATACAATGATATTCCTTTGTAAAATATACGCCTTTTTGGTTTGGAGCTGTTTCACCCAAGTAAACACTAAATGCCCTATTGGAGCAGAATGCATGTTTAGCTGAAAATGGTATAATTAGGGTATTGTTCTGTTCTAGAATTGTTTTATGGTGTAACATGGCTTAAACCAGGGGATAACAGGTTAAAGAAATGGATTGATAGTTTCATTTTTTTTTTTTTTTTTTTTCTGTCAATCTGTATATATATATACATATATAACATGCCGCATTATGTTAATCATTATATTTCTAATGAAGTAATCTCATCAGTAATGAATTTATAAAGAGTAGTCTTTCTGATGAAGTAATGGGAAGATACCTGAACTTTTTGTCTAGTTTTTTTTTTTTTTTTTGTACTTTATTTTGCTTTATATAATTTATTGTATTAGGATTTTGTTTTTTTTCGCATACCCCTTGGGGTCAGAACGCAGGGTCAGCCATTGTACAGCGCCCCTGGAGCAATTACAGGTTAAGGGTCTTGCTCAAGGGCCCAGCAGAGTAGGATCTCTTTTGGCAGTGACGGGAATTCAAACCAGCAACCTTCTGGATACCAGCACAGACCCTTAGCCTCAGAGCCACCACTCCGCCTCTTAGTTTATGACAGAACAGCACTTCCCACTGAACCTTCCCCAAAGAGTCAATAATATTTAAACAAAAGGCACACCTAACATACCCAGTCTATTATTCTCCACAGACCACAGGTTCAGTTACTTGCTGACTTTTTGTGTGTACCCTGATGAAATGAGGAATCCAATGCTATGTTAAATAGGATTGAGTTGTTTTAAACATCCGCAGAATATCACTGTATATTTTATATTGCTTGGTGTTCTATAGGAACACTGTAGTGAATCGAGTAATTTTGATTTTTTTTTTTTTTTTTTTTTTGTGGTTCTTTTTGACATTAAAAAAAAAAAAATAGACGGCATTTTCTGTAGTGAGCCGAGAATACAGCTACCTGTTTATTTTGTATAACTTTAGCTCTCTATGAATACTGAAAACTGCTCAGAATTACCCGATGTTCAGATAGATGACACATATTTAAATACAAAAGAACACAATTTGTTTTTTTGTTTGCTCATTTAGTTGACCAACTTTGCACTAAAGTTCCATATTTAATGTCACACTTTAAAATCAAAGAAGCAGCTAAGAGGACTAATGGAATGGTGATCTGCTGTTACCACGTTGGTGTCAGTTCTGACTTGGCTGATTATGATGTGACAACTCATTGACTAGAAATCTGATTAACATTCTTGTTTATTAGTTAAGTAAGGTACGTTTGTGTTGTAGTGTTCTTATTTTGCCCAATCAAATCATTGGGTATTAGTTTTATAAAGCGGTAAATATTTAACATTAATCACATTTGTTTTTGCTGCACAGTGAGGAAAAAACAAATAAAGATGAACAAAAGATTTGTAAAGAACTGGCTGAGGAAAAAGCAGCTAAGGTACTATGTTAACTCTTGACCTTTTTTCTTTCTAAAATTAATTTTATTGTATTACAGCTGTGTTAGTGTACATATTCACAGTACATTACAATAGCAAAATGTGATGTAAATAATTCAGTAATATATCCAGGTTCACTTACTTTTTATGTAGTTTTCAAAACTGTTTTGTGCTCAAGAGTTATGAACCAATGTAAATTAACAGAATATAAATTCTAATACTTGAACCGTTTAAAACTAAGCAATATTGTATTGCAGCTGTTTTTCTTTTATATTACCCTTAATATTTTAATTAGTTGTTATAGTAAATTTTCTTTTCTTTTTTTTTGTCAGAATGCAGCACTTAAACAACTGAATCTTGTTGAATCTGAGTAAGTGGACTTTTTAAAAAATCTATTTGCAAGCATGGCATAGATCGATATCTAGATTAGGAACGCTGGCAGATCAATTTTTAACACTTGTGTGTTGAGAAATCTGATGGAGCTACAGTGCAACTTCAGATTTACTCCATACTGAAAGAAAATGGAAGCATTTGAATATTAAAATGGCATAGGAAATTTATATAAAAATATATCACAAATTTGAATAAGCAAAATCTAATAACTTTCACAGACATTGGTTAACATCACCGTTAGTGTATATAGGAGTGTTGCTACTCTGTAAAACGAAACTTGCTAAATAAAAGAAAATAAGCACTTTGATCAAAAAATATTGAGAGAGAAATAAAGGTATTTGATTGTTATGGAGCTGGCTGTCTGAAGTGTAGACATTTGTGAACATGTTTGGTCAAATTGGAAACAGGGTCGTTTGAGACTTTGTATGCAAATTATATGTCACAATACTTAATCTTAGACGTATGCACAAAAGAATGACTTCATGGTGAAGCTGTCTGATATCTGCTACTGTAAACCTCTTGAATGCTTAAAAGTGTTGATTTTGCTTTTTCAAATATGTTATTCCCCAATAATGGACTGGTGGGTTAGTTTGGACCTCAGTGCTAATGTTGCCAGGATAGCCTTTGACCGCACCTTTGCAATAACTGAAATAAATATATTTTGTATATTTTTTTTGTACACAAAATGTTGAGCATTTACTTGTAAGAACATGTCTGTCTTGTGTGTGTGTATGTATGTATGTACCACAGTGAAAGTGGGTATACAGCTGAATTAACCTTTTCTTATTAGCAAGGAAATCGCTTTTTCCTTGTGCATATACATATAGAGGTGCTGGTCATAAAATTAGAATATCATGACAAAGTTGATTTATTTCCGTAATTCCATTCAAAAAGTGAAACTTGTATATTAGATTCATTCATTACACACAGACTGATGTATTTCAAATGTTTATTTCTTTTAATGTTGATGATTATAACTGACAACTAATGAAAGTCCCAAATTCAGTATCTCAGAAAATTAGAATATCAATTAAGACCAATGCAAAAAAAGGATTTTTAGAAATGTTGGCCAACTGAAAGGTATGAACATGAACAGTATGAGCATGTACAGCACTCAATATTTAGTTGGGGCTCCTTTGGCCTGGATTACTGCAGCAATGTGGCGTGGCATGGAGTCGATCAGTCTGTGGCACTGCTCAGGTGTTAGGAGAGCCCATGTTGCTCTGATAGTGGCCTTCAGCTCTTCTGAATTGTTGGCTCTGGCGTATTGCATCTTCCTCTTCACAATACCCCATAGATTTTCTATGGGGTTAAGGTCAGGCGAGTTTGCTGGCCAATCAAGAACAGGGATACCATGGTCCTTAAACCAGGTACTGGTAGCTTTGGCACTGTGTGCAGGTGCCAGGTCCTGTTGGAAAATGAAATCTGCATCTCCATAAAGTTCGTCAGCAGCAGGAAGCATGAAGTGCTCTAAAACTTCCTGGTAGACGGCTGTGTTGACCTTGGACCTCAGAAAACACAATGGACTAACACCAGCAGATGACGTGGCACCCCAAACCATCACTGACTGTGGAAACTTTACACTGGACCTCAAGCAACGTGGATTCTGTGCCTCTCCTCTCTTCCTCCAGACTCTGGGACCTTGATTTCCAAAGGAAATGCAAAATTTACTTTCATCAGAGAACTTAACTTTGGACCACTCAGCAGTAGTCCAAAGGCAAGACGCTTCTGACGCTGTCTCTTGTTCAAGAGTGGCTTGACACAAGGAATGCGACAGCTGAAACCCATGTCTTGCATACGTCTGTGCCTGGTGGTTCTTGAAGCACTGACTCCAGCTGCAGTCCACTCTTTGTGAATCTCCCCCACATTTTTGAATGGCTTTTGTTTCACAATCCTCTCCAGGGTGCGGTTATCCCTATTGCTTGTCCACTTTTTTCTACCACATCTTGTCCTTCCCTTCGCCTCTCTATTAATGTGCTTGGACACAGAGCTCTGTGAACAGCCAGCCTCTTTAGCAATGACCTTTTGTGTCTCGCCCTCCTTGTGCGAGGTGTCAATGGTCATCTTTTGGACAACTGTCAAGTCAGCAGTCTTCCCCATGATTGTGTAGCCTACAGAACTCGACTGAGAGACCATTTAAAGGCTTTTGAGTTAATTAGCTGATTAGAGTGTGGCACCAGGTTTCTACAATATTCTAATTTTCCGAGATAGTGAATTTGGGACTTTCATTAGTTGTCAGTTATAATCATCAACATTAAAAGAAATAAACATTTGATTAAACATCAGTCTGTGTGTAATGAATGAATCTAATATACGAGTTTCGCTTTTTGAATGGAATTACTGAAATAAATCAGCTTTGCCATGATATTCTAATTTTATGACCAGCACCTGTATAGCTGTATATAGCTGCTTATACAGCTCTTCACTAACCCCTTTTATATTTAACATGCATATATAATTCTTTGTGCAAATATGTGAATTTACATAATCTGAATTTTTCTAAAATGGATTTCCTTCTTGAATCTCAATTTATTCCTTCTTTAGGCTGAAAGAAACACGTGCAACCTTAGCAAATGCACAAATATGCATACAAGAAATGACAAGTGAGCTAAGGCTTCGATCAATTGAAGTTAAATCTTTCCAGGAAAACTTTACAGAACAGGATAAACTTTTGAAGGTAATTATAATATCTAACTATAAATTATACAATACATACATTTGAAGAAATTGCCTGCAGAGCTTAGAAGACAGAATTGTGTCACAGCACAGATCTCAAGAAGGTTGCAGCATTGAAGATTTCCAAAAGCATAGTGGCCTCTGTAATTCTTAAATGGAAGAATTCTGGAATGATGATTCTTCTGGAGTTGGACAATTAGCCAATTTGAGGAATCATGGGAGAACGGACATGGGAAGAGAAGTGTCCAAGAACCCAATACTCATTCTGGGTGAGCTCCAGAGAACTTGTGTGGAGATTGGAGAAACTTTCAGACAAACAACCATCACTGCAACACTCCACCAATTTGGACTTTATGACATAGTGGCCAGAGAGAAGTCTGATGGTTCTCACTAAATGACACAAGAAAGCCACCTATGGGACTCTCTCTTACTGTGAGAAACAAGATTCCAAGATTGTCTGGAGGAAACCAGGCTGTCCTCATCACCTGCGTAATACCATTCCATTAGTGAAGCATTACAGCAGCTGTGTCATGCTGTGGGGTAGTTTGTCAGTGGCAGTGACTGGGAGAATAGGCAGGGTTGAGGGAAAGCTGAACAAAGTCAAGTACAGAGATATCCTCAATGAAGACCTGCTGCAGATCGCTCTGGACCTCGGCTTCCAACTGGTCAATGACCCTAAGCACGTAACAAAGAACATCACAGGAGGAGTTTAGGAACAACTCTTAGAATGTCCTTGAGTTGCCCAGTCTCTAGAGAGACGTGAAAACAGTGGTCCACTGTCAGTCACCACCCTTCCTGACCGAGTTTGAGTATCTGCAGAGAAGAACTGCAGAAGATCTCCAGATCCATAGGCAGGGTTAGGGAATATGGGGGTACTCTATGAAGCGCATTTAGCAAGTAAGCCTTGCTTAAACTGAGACTCCAGGATTATCTGAAATGGTTTTGGCTCCACCAGATAGGATCATGGCAAACTGCACTTAGTCACCAAGGCAACTAAATGTCATTGCTTAGCCTGTTCCATACTAGGCTAAAGATGAAGCTTAGAAGAGTGTCATGGGTTGAGAATTCATAAAATTCACACAATCAGTGAGAAAAAAAAATCTTGGAGAAAGGTTTCATGGCTTTTTTGGGATATCTGATATTGCTGACGTCTCTTAACTTAATCTCACGTGTTCACCTCAAAATGTTAAAGCAACTATCCATTGAAAATAAGACATTTAAAAGTTGTCATTCATTACCACTTGTTGGGATCAGTGACAGGATTCTTTAGGCATATTTAATGTTGCGGCATTCTTAGTTACACTATCATTAAAATAAATCGTATACAGTCATTATAAAATGGTAAAACATTCAAAGCTATACTGTATGGAAAATGACAAGAATTAAAAATATATGCATTATAGTTTAAAATTGCTGGCTCCATAATGTTAAAATTGTCATTTATAAAAGTACCAGCACATTCAGTAAACCTGTAACACTAAAGTAGTGCAAAGATTTTCATAATAATGTAATAAACAAATAAAAAGTGCCACACTTGAAGACCGTCTTGGATCAACCCTGGTTTGCTACGGAGAACTTTTAAAACGGCAACACGAATAATGAAACCACAGAAAGCCCATTGTCATTTCTGATAAACTTTATGTCATGACAATATCTGGCTGCATATTTTATAATAGGGTACCATATTAAGTAGATTCAGTTGTAAACCTTAATTATTTTTATAATACTCCATATACTGTATATAAGTTATAGTCTATAGTCTATTTCTTTTTTTTTTTAATCTTTTCACTACTAAGATACTTGAAATTCACTTTTTTGAAATTGAGAACTTTTCTTTAAAATAGAAACACTTATAAAAATTGGGCAAGTCTTGTCAGGTACTCATCTTGATGATTTTCACACGGATGTTTCTGGTTACATACAATACCTAAAAATCAGTTTGCTTTCAACAGCTTTGTAGGATCATCCAAGTCATGTCTAATCCTTAAAAACATGATGAATTAAGCAGCTTGGATTGTCCAAGGAAGGAAAGCACAGCCATCTTGGCATTTTTTTTTTTTTTTTTTTATTGATTTTATTGTAATCATTCCATACAAACAGATGTTTTTACAAAAAAAAAAATAGGATTGACAACAAATCAAGCTCCACCCCTGAGAAAGAGAGCATGGCCAACGGACTAAGACTTAAAAATAGTAAAAATAAATAAATTGAGTTTATTAGGCGGATACAGATACATGGAGAAGAAAAAGAAATGGGGAGTTAATCTTCCTCAGTGCTTTAAGAGCTTATTCTAAAATATTATTGATCAGATCCTGCCAGGTTTTGAAAACGTTCTGCACAGATCCTCTAAGTGAGAATTTGATTTTTTCCAATTTCAAATAATATAAAACATCAGTTACCTACTGACTTAAAAGAGGAGAGTTAGGATTCTTCCAGTTTAGCAAAATAAGTCTGCGTGCCAATAGTGTAGTGAAGGCGATCACAGTTTGTGTGTCCTTCTTCACTTTAAGCCCCTCTCTGAGCCCACCAGACACAGCTGTTACTGGGTTAGGAGGGATTGGGACACCAAGGCTGTCTGAAAGGCGCTTAAACATTTTAGTCCAGAATGATGTTAACTTGGTGCAGGCCCAAAACATGTGACCCAGTGAGGCTGGAGTTTGATTGCAGCGTTCACAGGTTGGATCTTGCCCTGGAAACCTTTTGGACAGTTTTAAGCGAGACAGATGTGCCCAATATATAATTTTGAGCTGAATAATTGTATGCTTTGCACATATGGAGCTTGAGTGAATTCTCTGCATTGCTACCTTCCACTCCTTTTCTGATGTTGAGTGAGAGATCCTTTTCCCATTGTCCTCTTGGATCTTTGAAAGAGAGGGACTGTAAAATATTTTTATATATTGCAGAAATGCTGGCTGAGTCCTCGAAAGTGAGCAATATTTTTTCCAGCATAGAGGAAGGTGGGGCAGGTTCTGTTTGACAAAGTTTCTAATTTGAAGATAGTGAAAGAAATGTGTTGCTGGAAAGTTAAATTTGGAATGTAATTGTTCAAATGATGCAAAGATGTTGTCTATATAAAGATCTCTAAGCAATTTACCACCTTGGCATTTTCTGACGGTTAGAGATGTGCACAAAGACAACTTTATATGTATGTTTGTTCAAGCTGTACACTGCATCATTTCACTGCAGCAAATGCCTGACCATTGTGCAAACCATTTGCATCTCTGACTTTTTTTAGGGTAATTGGGTTTATGTAAAATGTATTTCTTGAAGGTTTTGTCAGTGATGCAACAGCAGATAATGTTATTTAGGCTTCTTAAATGTCACAGGTGCAATAGACTGTGCTCATGAGTGAATAACAACATCTCCAAATCATTTGTGGCATCCTTGCACAGGTCAGTCCTTTTAAATGACATTGACAGGTATGACTTGCACAATCTGACATTGTGATGAAGCAGGAGAGACACTGAGGCATCACACAGTGACAGAAGCTGCAGCTTTCTGTGTGGTTGCTAGCTGTGCAGTAAACCTTTGCCTAGAGATGTACTGTATATTCTAGTAATTCTGTATATAATGTTCAGCTGCTGCCAAATGTACTTCATATTGTTCCTAAATACTTAGTGTTTGAATTATGACTTTCACAAACTAGTACTGGACAATTAAAAGGAAACATTTTAAATTTGAATCTAGTATTTAATTATGCAATGCACAATTCAGAACTACAATGGACATAGGTCTAGATTACCATGCTGCCTCTCTCACTTTCTTAAAAGCAGACGCATTTCCTTTTTTGTGTTAATATCATTCAAGTATTATTTCTAGCTCCTCTATCTATGAAAATGAAATAAAACAGTTATTTTCAAAGCTGCCCCATAGTATTCCATACATCACATCAGTTTCCCACCTGTTGCACTCTCCTCTATACTTTTTGAGCTTTGATGCTATCGATACTCCATTCTTGGGGCTGCTTGGGTCTGACCAGGCCTCGTGTTCTAGTCGAGGCTCAATCAGATCTACAAATGCCAATTCTCAATCTCATAAGCATGCTTCGAGGAAATACCCTCAAGGTGTTTGGAGTTTGTTGCCTCATACCCAGATGTAATTGCTCTTCCAACAAATTACGTCTGAGCTAAATTTTTAAATACATTTAGTGGCACCTTGATTCCATTTATATCAAAAACATGAACATTTTGGGTGATTCCTAGTGGTAGTGTAGACCAGGGGTCTCAAACTCCAGTCCTGGAGGGCCGCAGTGGCTGCAGGTTTTCATTCTAACCCTTTTCTTAATGAGTGACCTGTTTTTGCTGCTAATTAACTTCTTTTGAATTAATTTTAATTGACTTGCTCTTGAAGACTCCGACTCAATAATTGTTTTTTTCCTTAATTGCTCTTAGAAAAGTAAAGAAAAAAACAATTTTGAAAATGTCTGCTATTGAACAATGAGAGCAGCAACAATCCATGGAATTAAAGAACGAGTTTAATTAACAACAAGAATCGGTCTAATTAAGCAACTGGTTGGAGTGAAATTGGTTGGAGTTTGAGGCCCTGACTGAGTTGGTCTTCTGTTGGTCACTCACTTCAGTTCATTTCTGTTTGAAGCAATTCAGAGGAATGATGAAGAAATTTCGGGGAACAAATCTTAAAAAAAAACAAGTCATCCATCCATCCATTTTCCAACCCGCTGAATCCAAACACAGGGTCACGCGGGTCTGCTGGAGCCAATCCCAGCCAACACAGGGCACAAGGCAGGAACCAATCCCGGGCAGGGTGCCAACCCACTGCAGGACACACACAAACACCAAGCACACACTAGGGCCAATTTAGGATCACCAATCCACCTAACCTGTATGTCTTTGGACTGTGGGAGGAAACTGGTGCAGGTCAATTAAAATTAATTCAAAAGAAGTTAATTAGCAAAAACAGGTCACTGATTAAGAAAAGGGTGAGAATGGAAACCTGCAGCCACTGCGGTCCACCAGGACTGGAGTTTGAGACCCCTGGTGCAGAAGAATACAATAAAAAAAAGGGAATAGAAAATGATGAGGACCTTATCATAGGAGAAAAGTCTGGGGACAAATATGTGCATTTAATGTGGCATGTCCGCTAAAAAGACCAACATTGTGGCTCCTACATGTTGTTTCTAAAGCTAGACACAGTTTCTTTACTGGTGAATGTGTCCTCTTTTCTTTTCTTTGCTAGCATTACTGTATATGCCTCGTCAGCTGGTTGTGACCTTTACATGGATGCCAAGTGATGTAGTGTATTTTATGAAAGTACAGTTTTTTGATATTTTTAAATACCTTCTCAGAAGTATAAAGCAAGACCGTGATTTCTTTTCAGGAGGTAGATATTCTACGGAAACAAGTTGAGTTATTAACAGAAGAAAACGGGAAGCTGGCTGGGCACCACAATTTACAGCAAAAAATCCAGTACATGGTGAGGCTGAAAAAGGATAATACTAAGCTTGTTGAGGTAAGCTCACCTACTTAGCATCTTTCTAAAAAGACGTCTGTGCTCCTGGCGAAGTAAAATAGAAAAACACCATCTCACCTGACTATTTCTGTTATGCAATCATTTCTGAGCAAAGACATTATGTACAGAATCTAACACCTTGATTGCCAAAAAATAGGCAACTTATAAAAGGCTAATTGTAGAAGTAGGATTTCCAAATAAATGACAGTTAATTATACTGTATTTACATTAGTGCTCCTCACTAGTGACAGCCTGGATACAGCGATGACATTGATAAGGGGATACTAGACCATGATGGTGATCTTTACCAATGATATTTTAAATTAGTGTGTATTCTGATGGTAAAATATTTGTAATAATACAAAGAATGAGTCCGATTATCTGATTTTGGGCAATTAAAAAATAGCTGAGTGTAAGATAACATTTATCCAGATATTAGTCTAATATCAGTTTTGTACAGCAGGTTAAATAGTTTTATGAAGCTGCCATATTCAGGCACTCTGATTTCACCATTAGACCATTTAATCTGATATTTTGTTTTCTAGCTTCTTTGGTGAAAGCAATATGATGATGCATGTGCCTGTTGAATGTGACTATTTAATAGAATATTTAGTTTGCTTTAACGTTTTGTTTTTTTGGTGTTTTTTAGGAAAACGAGTTACTGCGATTAAAACTCCTCAATATGGAAGAGACCTTCAAAAGGACAGAATCTTCCATTTAAAGACTATATTAATCAGAGATTCACGATGCCAGAGGACCCGTTGTTCTTTACTGAGTTGTACTTTTTATAGAGTAAAATGTAGTGTGACTATAGTATCATAATAAATGCTTAATTGTAATATATCTTTTATTAAAAAAAAATTCATAAATGCTAAAATGGTCAGCAGGTTATGTTCCCCTAACACGACTCCTTAGAGGTCTGCTCGTGTAACAAACTCCTTCTTCACGGGTCTCACATCCTGCAGTGTAGCGGTGCTCCATCCATGACTACTTCTTGGTTTGTGCCCTGCTCTCATACATCTAATACTACAGGGTGGGCTTTGTGAAGGGGCTGGAGAAGCTACAGAGGGGTCTGCAGCCAAGACTCTGTTGTAGGCTTTTGCTCTCTGACAGTTTTGGTCAAACTAGACCCGTACAATCATTTTAATGTTAAAACCAGAAATTGCTTTCTAAAGGATTCCCCCCTCACTGCTGCTGATGCAAACATTATTACAGTTAGACTGTTCAGTATTAAATAATACATTTCATTTATTTGTAGGCGCCTTTCTAAACACTCAAGGACACCAAACAATAGAGAAAACAGATTATAAACCAAACTAAAATACAAAAATTTAAATCAGACAGCAATTGTATTCAAAGAGAAAAAGCCGTCTTAAACAAATGAGTTTTAAGTTTAGATTTGAAAAGTGAAAATGATTCAATATTTCTAAGCTCAGATGGCAGTGAGTCCCAGAGCTGGGGAGCAGAGCAACTGAATGCTGTGCCCCCCACAGTGGTAAGACGGGCGAAGGGGACAGTCAAGTGGATGGAGGAAGAGGATCTGAGGGTACGGGAGGGAATGGCAACATGGAGGAGGTCAGACAGATCTGGAGGGGTGAGAGTGTGGAGAGCCTTCAAAGTTAACAGAAGAATTTTGAATTGAGTGTGGAACTGAACTGGAAGCCAATGAAGCTGATGTGGTGACTAGAGGGGGTTCAAGTAATGATGCGGGGGGGCAGATGAGTTCTGCACCAGTTGAAGCTTGTAAAGAGATTTGTGAGAAAGACCAAAGAAAAGGGAATTGCAATAATGGAGACGAGAGGTGACAAGGCTATGAACGAGGATAGCAGTGGGGGGGGGGGGGGGGGGGGGGTGAATACGATTAACGTTACGCAGGTGGAAACATGAAGACAAGGAGATGTTACTGATGTGGGACTGAAAGGATAAAGTCCTGTCAAGGATGACACCTGTGGGGAAGGGGAGACAGAGGAATTATCAATAACAAAGGAAAAATGATCCGTTTTAGATAATGTTGATTTTGTACCAATGAGGAGAACCTCAGTTTTGTCACTATTTAATTTAAGAAAATTTGAAGAAAACCAGGATTTGATTTCTGCTATGCAATCAATAAGTGAGGAGGGTGGAAAGGAAGCAGTAGGTTTGCTAGTGAGACAGAGCTGGGGGTCATCAGCATAACAGTGGAAGCTGATGTTATATTTATGAAAGATGTTTCCATTGGGGGGGGCGGTGGCACAGTGGGTAGCGCTGCTGCCTTGCAGTTAGGAGACCTGGGTTCACTTCCCGGGTCCTCCCTTTTATGGAGTTTGCATGTTCTCTCCGTGTCTGCGTGGGTTTCCTCTGACAGTCCAAAGACATGCAGGTTAGGTACATTGGCAATACTAAATTGTCCATAATGTGTGTGTGTGTGTGTGTGTGCACCCTGAGGTGGGCTGGCACCCTGCCCGGGGTTTGTTTCCTGCCTTGCTCCCTGTGTTGGCTGGGATTGGCTCCAGCAGACCCCCATGACCCTGTAGTTAGGATATACCGGGTTGGATGATGGATGGATGGATTTCCAAGGAGAAGGAGGGGCCCCAGGACAAAGCCCACCTGAAGTAACAGCGGTGGGGTGGGATGTGAAAGTTTTAAGATGAACAAACTGGTTCAGATCCTACCTCTCCGGCCACACTCAATCTACTGGAGTGTGGGTAATGCCAGTCGAAGATCATCTATTGAGAAGAGTTGTGTGACAAATAGTGTCAAAGGCTGCACTCAGATCAAGGAGGATGAGAATAGGAATTACTGTAAAGCCGAATCAGCTGCCATAAGGAGGTCATTAGTCATTTTTAGAAGTGCCCTTTACATTTCACCATTTCACTGCACTGCTGCAATTATATTCTTTAAGTCAACAATGGGGGTTTTATGAAAAAAGCGAAAGAAACTCAAGATTCTGATTTTGCAGGAATGTATTTATGTAATAAACAATTTTGAAATAAATATATCTGAAATAATGTGAACTCTGGATAGTATTTGTAGATTTGCTGTATGGCATACTAATAAAGAAGTTTAGTAAAAAAGTATTATTCTTGACGAGTACAATAATAACTATGTTAATATATACAGTACTTGGGTTCCGCGGCTAACATTACAACAGCATCCCTTCTGTAACCTGCCTATTCCACTCAGGCAGGAAGGCTTCCGCCACTTGACCATAAACTACAATTCCCAGAAGTCATGGCGACGACGCAAACGGGCGTTGGGAGGCGTGTACCGTCTGCTCGTTCCGATAGGCTCTGCCGCGCCGCCCCTTTGATTGGCAGGTCTGACGCAGTAGTTCCTCAGCGGCGGGAAGCATGTAGCGGGTCGAGGGAAGTGGGGGCTCCGTAGTCGGGACGATGTTTCACGGCGTGTTCTACGCAGTGCTGGCGGGTTTTCTTGGTGCAGTCGCCTCATCTTCAGCGAAACTGTCTCTGGGAGCGGATTATCTGAAAGGCGTCTGCGAGAGCGGACTGAGGTCGTGGGTCGGGGACGAGGGACTTGGCAGAGAGGAGGATGAGGATGAAACGACGGCGTGTGACTGGGTAAGTCGTAGTGGCTCGGCCTCGGGCTTGCGGTGAGGTCCTCGCTTGTCACTCTGTTCATTCACTCGGGAACTCTTCGATCGCTTCTCGTGACGCACGTACCTAGTTAATCAAACACGCTGCCGGGCTCCGTGGGTGTGTCGGCGCCGCCCCTCTACGTCCTCAGATTGATTGCTGACGGAAGTTACTCCGCCAGTCCCGCCCACCTGTTTCAGCTGATTTTGCAAAGGAATTGGAAATTCGTACCTTCTCAACAATGTCAAAACGTGGGGGGGGGGGGAGTGAGAATGGAAGTGCGGAAAGTGTGCGACGCTCTCTGCCGCCGGCCAGGTATCAGGTGGAGGATCGGCCCTCCACACGACTTGTGACCACTGCTGTGATCCTTGGACATCCAGGGCCTGACCAGTAGAAGCCTTGGTGTCATTGATAAGAAGTTCTGGAATTTGCAGTATTCTGCAGAAATACTCATTCTTAGTAAAATACTCCAGCAAAGTTACGATTACACCTGGCAGCAAATGGCTGTCACTGGAGAGGAGAGGTGACGTTGGGAGCGGACACTGGTAACTCAGTCGAGGCCTTAAAGGCAGAAACATTTTACATGACAGGTAGACGATGTGAAAGGTGGGCTGTGTGTGACGTTATCCACAGTTAGAGGTCGAGTACCATTAATCTGAGTGATTTTTACATTTCACAGAGTAGGATATTAAGTTGCTACTGCATGCCGTACTCATTTATGCTTAACAGGAAATGATTGTCCGTTTTTTATTATTAAAGTTAAATTGATTATTATTTTCACATTTGGTTTCAGGGAAGTAAGATGGCTCAGTGGTTAGCTCTGCTGCCTCATGAATTTGGAGTCCTGGGCTTCAACCTCACACCTTGTCACTGTTTGTGGCTTGATGGTGATTCGTTCCTGCATTGTGTCCAGTGCTGCTGGGAAGTGCAGCGGCTCCCCTGAGGTCTGAGAGGAGTGTGTTAGGAGTGTGAAGCCTCTGACCCTGCACACATCTAGAGAGAGTGTGTGACACCCGCTGCACTTTATCTGCAGTACATTCACTGAAGACCAGCGTGTGACACAAGTCACTTTGGGGATGCACTGAAAGGTCTGTTTTGTATGCTAATCCTGTTACTGATATCTTTATTTTATTTTTCAAAGTCCAAGCCATAGCGTGTGTTTTACAGCAAATGGAGACATGCAAGGCGTTTTATGAATGATGTGCTTTGCATTTCTACATTCAGAATCTTAACACAGAGGCTGCTAAAGCATATTGGCACCTGGTAAAGTGAAAGTCGAGGCGGTGATGAGCTCTGATATGCTGGACATCATCACAGGTGTGTAACTGTGAACAATGCACGCTGTTGAAAGTGTGCAGACACCACTCGTTTTTAAAACATTCAATTTAACCCATACTTAAATATTAAGATTGCTCGCCACTTATAACTAACTAAGATATAGCCATCTATTATCTGGCTGTCTAAGTCAGTTCCTAGTCTGTCCCAGCAGCACAAACCCAAACCAACTCTCGATGAGACGCCATTTGCACACACACACACACACCCACCTTTAACTTCTACAAACAGATTAGAGTTGCCATTTTTCCTGATATGCATATGTTAGAGGAGTGGGTGGAAAACTGGAAAGAGAAAAATCCATAAGGACCCCGGGAGAAAATGCAGACTCCATGTGACCTGCGCTTGGGCCAGGAGCTGTGAGGCAGCAGGGCTAACTACTGAGCCGCTGTGCTCTCCACTCCTCGTGTAGCCAGATTATAATGGACTGTATTCTGGAAGTGATTGTCGTTGGCGAGTAAGCTCTTGTCTTTTTAACAGTGACAGTGTCACAATCAGTGTCACAATCACAGAAGAAGAGCTGCTGTGTTCAAAGTCTAAGGATAGTAAAGGTGATCAATCCAAAGAGATAAAAGACGACGTTCTTATGTGCCTTAGTGGCCGACACTTCACGTCTGAGGAGTATTTAGATAGATAGATAGATAGATAGATAGATATACTTTCTTAATCCCAAGGGGAAATTCTTTACGCTTTGCCTTAAGATTTTTAATTGTTGTGTCACACTGACGCCGAATTCATGTGTGGCAGCAGAGCAGGTCCCTTCTTCTGGGGCAGATGACACCTGCTTCTTGTCACTATTTATCAACTTAACCGCGATGTTGTTTGGTTTTTTTTCTTTCTTACTAACACTTTGAACTGTAAGTTTAAATGATTTCTGTCTGTGTGTGTTTCATGTCAGGACTGTAATAACTCGCCTACGGCAAGCATGATAAACGCTGGCTAGGAAAACCAATCAGATGGGCTTATTGTTATAAGACGGCGACTAAGCTACTGTACCTTCTTTATTCTGTATTACCGCATACTGGCGTCAGTCGAAAACAGAGTGAGCCGACGTTAAACGTAAAAAGAACAAGTCACCTGAAACTGTTAGCACGCTGCCATAAGGGAGGTCACGCACTTACCTTAGTAATTATTCAACGACTACTCCGCCGAGATTGTGCCATCTTTGGCCAGTTCTGATGCTTCTTCTATTTCTTATATTATTAGACGTGCAAGTAGAGATGCAGAATGCACTCCAGCCATTGCAGACAAACTGACAAGAAGTAGAGTCAGCTGGCAGTGCGTAACTCCTGAACTTTGTGAAAAGGGCCCATGCCAACTACACAGTGTGT
This sequence comes from Erpetoichthys calabaricus, assembly GCF_900747795.2. Taxonomy (NCBI): domain Eukaryota; kingdom Metazoa; phylum Chordata; class Cladistia; order Polypteriformes; family Polypteridae; genus Erpetoichthys; species Erpetoichthys calabaricus. The sequence continues at coordinate 1,014,525 of NC_041406.2, forward strand.
GCCCGCATCTCCATTCTGTCTTCATGCCAGACATGTGGCCTAATCGCTCGACTGTTGGTTTTGTGCCGGCTGAGTCATCTGCTGTGGCCGTGAGAAGGAGATGAGGGGCCACCGTGGGCCAGACGTCCAGATAATGGCTTGTGTTGTGTGTGTCACGCCATAAGCTGTCGATTAAGATGGAGCTTCAAGGACCAGGGGTGCCTGAGATTTTGTGTGGACCCTTACAATGATGTCTGTCTGTCTGTCTCTCTATTACATAACGCCTTTCACACCTGTCTATCTATCGATCTATAAAGGTTAGATATTGTCAAAGTTGGGTCACACAGTTGCCCAGAGTTTCCAAGGAATACAATCTTCCCTGCTGAGCTGGCAGCTACAAACAGCAGACCTTATGCAGCAGGGGTCTGCCAACAGCAGGTTAGCTCACAGGAAGCAGCTGTCGAACGTGGTGGTCCAGCTTTGGTCTCCAGGTCAACAGAACACAAAGGTTCCACGGCTCGGAAGCAGCGACTGGGGCAGAGGCAGGCTGAGGGAGGGTTGGCAGGCCTCGGTCTTTCAAATGTCGTAAACCTCGTGTGAGAAGCGTGGCACACGCTAAGCCTGCCGCTGATCCCACCAAGGGGGCGGCTCAGAGGGTGTTGGTTTCTCTATGAAGTTCTGTTTAAGAGGGGCTTTCTGAAGGGCAGCTGTGTTTCTTTGCCATAGCGGTGACGCCGCCGGTCACAATACGGTAGGTGAGAATTACGTTAAAGCAGAGGGGTGCTATGCTTGTGACAAGTGACAAGTGCTAAAGGAGTCACTGATTTGCTTTTCCTTCATAAAACGACACCAAGCACCCCAAGTTTCCAAGCTGGAGTCTTCTGCTGCTGTCTGGTGGTCCTAAGGAAGTTCTTCCAGGGCTGTGTGTCCACTTGCTCTCTCGTTGTGGGGAACATACAAGTGAGAATGGAGTGACGGTACAAGTGTCTTCAGCGTGTGTTGACTCGCCCCTTGCAGGCATTTATTTAACCACACGAGCACTCGGTGGAGTATTCTGATTACTAGGGTGGCATCTCTTTTAATTTCTTGACCCACCCAAGTTCTTTGCCAGTCTGGTTTCTTAACATTTGACGCTTCTTTCTGAAGGCCATTTTAATTCAAATACCAAAGATGAGAGTCTGATATTCTCTAGTGGTGTCCACCATTGCTGGCTTATCTTGCTCACAATGCCAGTGTCCGTCAGCCCCTTTTATGAAGCGTTCAGTCTTTGTCCGTTTTTCTGTGCCATTCAGGCTGAGGTGGTGGTGGTCAGGACCCCACTTCGTCTCCTCCATCTCCTCATTTTTACGCACTTGGCTCTCAAGACGGCACATGTTTGCTCTTCCCTTGTTTCAGTTGTGAGGGCACAGAGGAGGTGGCAGCCTGGTCTTTTGTGTTTCCCCTGCCCAGCAGAGGTTGGCGTCTCAGAACTAATTCAGGATTGACTTTTCATTGAGCGCCTCGTAAAATGTTTAGTTTTCATGGTCTCTAAAATGTTAAAAAAGTGACCACACTGTTTATGAGGAAAATTTTCAAAAATGAAAGTGACATTTATAGTGACAAATATGAGGTGTGTCCTGCTTTGTTGACACAGTTTGTTTAGTGCGAGTGTTTGCTGGGAGTGAAATCCAAACAGGAGACTTAACTGGTGTATTGAAGCGGAAAAAGAATGGTGTGTGAAACCAGTCCGTCAAGTACGTGCTTATCGGAGCGTCATCTGTGTTTGTTTTGACCCAAATCAAAGTGCCAGGGCAAATATAACAGAAGATTACACAAATACCACAAGGGGCAAGTCCGCAAAATCCAAAACAAATCAAATCAAATGTGATCTTAGTCAACGTCAACTCTGCTGCTCTGCAAGTCCTGAGTCAGGCTGTGAAGGTAGGAGTCGTGTCACACCTGACACCCCACGTCCAGCCAGGCTCTTTGGGGGGTCCACACCAGATTCCAGTCAGCTACTTGATTCCTGTTAGTTTTAATTTATATTAAACACATATAATATATAAAACTGCTCCAAAAATGAAAGGAACACTTAGAAAACACGTCAGATCTCAAAGGGAAACAAACTCCTGCTGGCCATCAATGAAAAGGATCCACCAACAGAGGGACCCCCGAAAATCAAAGGGAACAAATGAGGTGCCAGGCAGGCAGCCAGGTGAGTCCACTTGGGCAAAACTCCAAGTTTGTATGCCAGTGCCTGACAATGTCCTAATGAGACGACGGATGGTGTCCTGGGGGATCTCCTCCCAGGTCTGGACCAGGGCAGCACTGAGCTCCTGGACAGGCTGAGGTGCCGGATGGACCCAAACATAATGTCCTACCCAGAGGGGTCCGGTCAATGGAATGATCGCCACATGAGGCCTGATGGGCATTGTCAGGCACCAGGAGGAACCAGCATAGGGTCTGACAATGGGTCCAAGGAGTTCATCCCGATACCTGATGGCAGTCAAGGTGCCCACCGTTGTCTAGCCTGTAGTAGTCTGTGTGTCCCTCCATGGATATGCCTCCCCAGACTGACCATCACTGACCCCAACCAGACTGGTCATGCTGAACGATGTCACAGGTAGCAGAACGTTTTCCTCGACTTCTCCAGACACTTTCACATCTGTCACATGTGCTCAGGGTGAACCTGCTGTCATCTGTGGAAGGCACAGGGCACCAATTCTGGTACAGTAATCCCTCGCTATATCGCGCTTCGCCTTTCGCGGCTTCACTCTATCGCGGATTTTATATGTAAGCATATTTAAATATATATCGCGGATTTTTTGCGGATTTCTGCGGACAATGGGTCTTTTAATTTCTGGTACATGCTTCCTCAGTTGGGTTGCCCAGTTGATTGGCACTATTGACGCTATTGGCAGATGGCTGAGAAGCTACCCAACTTACTTTTCTCTCTTTCTCTGTCTCTCTTGCGCTGACTTTCTCTAATACTGACGTAGGGGGATTGAGCAGGGGGGCTGTTCGCACACCTAGACGATAGGGACGCTCGTCTAAAAATGCTGAAAGATTATCTTCACGTTGCTACCTTCTGTGCAGCTGCTTCGTGAAGTGACATGCTGCACAGTGCTTCGCATACTTACAAGCCAAACAGTCCTATTGATTTGTTTGCTTGTCTCTCTATCTCTCTGACATTCTCTGCTCCTGACACGCACTCCTTTGAAGAGGAAGATATGTTTGCATTCTTTTAAATGTGAGACGGAACTGTCATCTCTGTCTTGTCATGGAGCACAGTTTAAACTTTTGAAAAAGAGACAAATGTTTGTTTGCAGTGTTTGAATAACGTTCCTGTCTCTCTACAACCTCCTGTGTTTCTGCGCAAATCTGTGACCCAAGCATGACAATATAAAAATAACCATATAAACATATGGTTTCTACTTCGCGGATTTTCTTATGGAACGCAACCCCCGCGATGGAGGAGGGATTACTGTATTCTATGGCAAATGCCAATCGAGCTCCACGGTGCCCACTAGAGGACATTGTCGGGCTCTCAGGCCCCCCTCATGAAGTCTGTTTCTGATTGTTTGCTCAGAGACATTCACACCAGTGGCCTGCCTGCCTACCTGCTGGAGGTCATTTTGTAGGCTCTGCCAGTGCTCATCCTGTTCCTCTGATGGGTTAAGGACATTCTACGAGGGGCCATGTCGTGCTCTCCTCGAGGAACTGCCTATCTGTCTCCTGGAATCTCCTCCATGCCTTTGGGAGACACAGCAAACCTTCTGGCAATGACAGGCATGTGGTATTGATGTGCCATCCTGGAGAAGTTGGACTACCTGTGCCAGCTCTGTAGGGTCCAGGTATCGCCCACCTCATGCTACCAGTAGTGACACTGACCGTAGACAAATACAAAATGAGAGACAAAGCAGATGAGGAGGGACAAATGTCAGTGGGCTCCCTCCAGCTGTTAAACCATTCACTCCTGTTTTGGGGGTCGTCTCCGTGTTGCCCCTCTAGTGCCCCCTGAGACTGCTGAACAAGCCCCTCTGCTCCTTCACTGAGCAGATCGATAGCCCAGAGGTCTCACTGACCTGATGCTGTACTCTCATTGAGAAGTCGTCCTCTCATTTTTTTGAGCACTTGATCAGTTATAATATGTGGTGTGTGACATTACGGCCTTGTCTTTGGTCACTCACCGTAGTTGCAGTCATTGCAGTGTTGACCATCTGCGGTTGGACATTAAAACCCACCAGCACTTTGGCTTACACTCCCCTCCTCTGCCCTGTTGTGCTCTTCTCAGATGCTCATCTTCTTCTCTTCCAGCTTCACATACCTCTGCGGCTCCTCTGCGGTGGGCTGCTCTTCACCTGTAATGCTGTGATGTGGACTTTCTTTGCCAAAGCACTCAGGTACTCCTCGTCTTCTGCAAGAGCCACTGTAACAACGACCGCTTCCAACTTTATATCCTCTGTAAGTACACTTGGGCCGTTTTTTAAAGGGGGTTGTGTCTGAATTGGGGAAGATTTTAAGAGGGGCGAGCGTGTGCAAAATGCTGACCCTGGACAGGAAGTAGGAAATGGAAGGCAGCGCTGATGAGAGACCATTCAGGTATGTGACTGTCACACGTGGAAAGTAAAAATGAGAAATGAAATGTTTTATTTGAATTAGGAGTTTTGATGTCAATTTATTACACGCTTTAGGGCAGGACTGAGTCCAGACAGGTGGGACTGAACCTTCTAAAGTTAGCGAACTAAAAAAAAAAAAAAAGTGTAGATGTCACATTACCTGGATTTTACTAAATATTTCAAAGGTGTGTGAAAATATCTATTTATAAAACGTGACTCATCAAAAAAGAAAAAGCTACCAGGATCTTCGTTTGCTCCAAAGAAATACAAAATGATTGTGGTGAGGACAGCAATGGTGGGTGTGTCGGGTACACTGCTCTGTCTGCACACCTTGTGATTTAAGGTTACACTTTATCATCTTCTTCTTCTTTCAGCTGCTCCCATTCAGGGTCACCACAGCAGATCATCTTGTTCCATATCTTCCTGTCCTCGTCATCTTGTTCTGTCACACCCATCACCTTCATGTCCTCTCTCACCACATCCATAAACCTTCTCTTAGTCCTTCCTCTTCTCCTCTTCCCTGTCAGCTCTATCCTTAGCATCCTTCTCCCAATATACCCCTCATCTCTCCTCTGCACATGTCCAGACCAATGCCATCTTGCCTCTCTGACTTTGTCCCACCTGAGCTGACCCTCTAATGTCCTCATTTCTAATCCTGTCCATCCTCGTCACCCCCAATGCATATCTTAGCATCTTTAACTCTGCCACCTCCAGCTCTGTCTCCTGTGCCACCACCTCCAGCCCATATAACATAGCTGGTCTCACTACCGTCCTGTAGACCTTCTCTGTCACTCTTGCTGATACCCGTCTGTCACCAATCACTCCTGGCACTCTTCTCCACCCATTCCACCCTGCCTGCACTCTCTTCTTCACCTCTCTTCCACAATCCCTGTTACCCTGTTGATCCCAAGTATTTAAACTCCTCCACCTTCGCCAACTCTACTCCCTCATCCTCACCATTCCTCCGACCTCCCTCTCATTCACACACATGTATTCTGTCCTGGAGGTCCTACTGACCTTCATTCCTCTCTTCTCATACAGTATCTCCACCTCTCCAGGGTCTTCTCATCCTGCTCCCTACTCTTGCTACAGATCACAATGTCATCAGCAAACATCACAGTCCACAGTGACTCCTGTCTAATCTCTGTCAGTCTGTCCATCACCACTGCAAATAAGAAAGGCCTCAGAGCCGATCCCTGATGTAATCCCACCTCCGTCACTCCTACTGCAGACCTCACCACTGTCACACTTCCCTCATACATATCCTGTACCACTCTTACGTACTTTTCTGACACTCACGACGTCCTCATACAATATCACAGCTCCTCTCCGTCACCCTGTCATTTGCTTTCTCAGGTCCACAAAGACGCAATGCAACTCCTTCTGGCCTTCTCTCTACTTCTCCATCATCACCCTCGGAGCAAACATCTCATCTCTGGTGGTCTTTCCTGACATGACACCATCCTGCTGCTCACTGATCATCACCTCACTTCTTAACTGAACTTCCACTACTCTTTCCCATAACCTCCTGCTGTGGCCCATCAGTTTTACCCCCTGTAGTTCCTACAGCTCAATCCCCTTTTCTCATAATAATAATAATAATAATGTTGTATCTTATCAATTAGTCAAATCTTTATGGTATTTGCAAATAATAAGCTATCTGTCTATCTCTCAGTGTATATATATATATATATATATATTTATATACACACACAGGGGTGGGCAAAAGTAGGTGTACACTTTGTATGGAAAAAGTCTTGCAGGCTATGATTATTACAATTAGCTTTATTAACATAAAGTAAAATATGACAAAGGCCCCGTGCACTCCCAGTAGGTAGACTCTCATCAGCGTTCAAACTGCTGGCCTTCATTTTTTTATACATTCTTGTAGTCTATGTGCTAAGTAAGGATATAAAATAAGAATAAGAAGACAAATAAAACATTCAATAATAAATAAATGAACAATAATACAGTGCATGTAGGGTTTAGCTGAGTTGGTTATATTGAGAAGATGAGGGTCCATTAAGGCCATTCCAGGTGATTTCTCTCTCTGTCAGTCTAAGCATTAAGATGAGTTGAAGGTTTCTAAGTTACTGCCATCTACCGCACTTAACAGGGAATGAAGAGGAAGAGGTTTTAGGACTGGGAGCAGGAAGCAGAGAGTTGTGGGACTCTGAACTAAACTCCCGAGACGTGGAGATGAAGCAGCGACCTGCCGACCTTTAAACAGAATGTCAAGGTGGACAGCTGAGCTATTAGCTGAACAAACAGCTTGACGGGCTGAATGGTCTTCTCTGTCAACTTTCTTATGTTCTTACCGTTAACAACACCAAATGTTTAAAAAGGAGACGAGTCCATCCCGGGCTGTCCTACTGCTGTGTTGTTCCTGGGGATAAAGATAACTGGTGTCAAGGTTTCTGCTTCAGCCTCACGCTTGTGTAGTTTGTTTCAGATTCCCATGAGTCTGGTTTCTGTCATAGACGTGCCTCCCTTTAACTTTCAGTTGTGTTCTCGACTTTCTAATTGCTAGAATTAATGCTGAGTCAACTCTGTTGGTGCCTTTGAGAGTTTTGAAGACCTACATTTCAATCCCCATGCAGCCTTCTCTCCTCGGGACTAAAGGGTTTTCATTCCATCGGTCTCTTCCAGCCGAATGTGCTCTTTGGTCCCGAGAGGCACTCGGTTGCTCTACTTGGCCGAGGGGCTTCTTTCTCTGTTTTTCTCTGCACACAAGATTTGATTCAAGTCAAATGTCATTTGTCACATCCAGTATGAGACGTAATGAAATGCTCAGTTACTCAACTCCAGTGACTGTGCCTTTAAGAAGATACACAGGACAGTAACATGTGACTTTATACATATCAATAAAAATCATTAGGAGACTTTTAAAGATGTGACACCTCCAAATATAACATCGTCACTTAAGTCATTCATGTCACAGAGAAGGGCATCGTGCAGTTCCAGACTCTTTCTTACTGCTAATGTCCTTCATGATTGTAAACTCTAGTATTGTGTCGCTACTTCAATGAAGCCAAAAAGAGTCCACTCCTTGGATCTGAGCAGTTCTGGAATCCATCAAATGGACTCTCTTTGGACTTAGTAGTTAGACTCTTTCTTTCTTTCTTTCTTTCTTTCTTTCTTTCTTTCTTTCTTTCTTTCTTTCTTTCTTTCTTATATGGAGACCACACTTTCATGCCGTATTCCAGGCCTGTGGACCCCTCCATAGGTCAGTCACACTCTGCACTGTGCCTCATGTAATAAAGTTGTCAGTCCGGTCAGGAGGTGCTGCCATTTTGGTCCCAACTGCTCAGCTGTACAGCTTTTGTCATGGATGGTGGACATTGGATCACTTCCTCCCATGTGCCCTGTTTCTCTCCAGATTGAAAACACGACTGTGCGTTTCCCTTGAATCTTACTTTCTAGCATGGACTTCTTAATATTACACACACACACACGCTGTACCTTTAGGGAACTGATGTGCCAGTCGTCACTATGGTGCCCACTGATGACGGTATTTATAATTGAAGGCCAGCAGAGAGATGCTGTGTCCAGAGACAAAGACAGACCTGACATAAATAACTTATTGTTCAAGTAGAAGTTGGTGGAATTAGTCTGTTGGCTTCAGCACAGGCTGAGAGGAACCAGTCTGGGGCTGACGTTTTCTGCAGATCTCGCTTTAGCTATACTTCTGAACGTTGTCTTAATTCACAGATTTTGTGTACTTGAACTCTAAAGGAAGCCGTTTTACATTTCTAAATCTCTTGCATGGAAAGAATTATAAAACTTTGTGTGTCACCAGAAACACGATGACAAGGTGCACACTGGTGCTGATTGGCTGTTAAATTCCAAGGAGGCTGACTTGATTTGTGTTTGGCGCCCATCAAGTCTCTGGCTGCGTAATCCTCCTTGGCAATAGAAAGATGAACATCCAGCTGAGAACGGGGCACTCATTCAGTGCAGGTACCCACTGCTGGCACATCTATAAGACCTGTGAGAAAATTCAAGGAGATCTTGTGAACTTTGATTTGTTCTCACAAAGGTGTAACCTGGAGCTCTCCTCCCTGTCATCTTTCTAGAGGGGTAGGTGGCAGAGAATGGGACTGCTTGGCACAACACATTCAATCAGGATCATTAAAGGCCTTCCTGTCCCGTCCCGTTGCTTGCTCCTTTCTTGTGGACCTTTGGCACTCGCTTAGTGTGTTTTTATGGTTGCAGATCACATGTGCAGTCAGTGGTGTGAAACAGTTAGGAGGCTTGGCTACCCGTTATTTTGTAATGTTGCACTAGACATGGCCGACAGACACAAACGGTGCCAGCCTGCTCTGCGTTGGTCAAACATGTGGAGAGGAATTTCACTGCACTGTCTTCATGTGGCAGTGACTCTGAAATGAGCCGAGGACACCCCAGTTTTAGCAGGTCAGAAAATTACAACAATATCGTCCACCTGCAGAGTACAACAGAGACGGGCCACACCGGAACAGAATGAACGATAGTCATTGTTCAGAACTTGATAGAAGTGACTGAGGATGGCGTCAGTAACTTTACTGTTTCTTGGTGGCAGACATTTATTTAAAGTCCTGTGACAGTGAGGTGTTTATCATTGTAGGCTTTGATGCCAGTATAGTGTTGGGATTTACAGCAATGTGTAGCCAATGTGTAGTGAACCGTCACTAGAATAACGTGGCACATCACCACTGTGCCGTCTCCTTTCATAAGCCCCAGTCCCCCCAGTCCCGTGTTCTATGCCCTCATAACGCAGATGAACTAAATAAGAAAGAGCCGAGGGAACACTTTGGCTTTCCTTTTTTTATTTGGGTAGTGACATCACTTTAAGAGAAGCCCACCAAATCAATGAACTGATTAAGGAAGCAGACTCCGTTATGGGATGCACTGTGGACTTGCTGGAGGCAGTAATGCCATTATATACTGTACATACAGCGTGAGCCAAACTGAGGGACCCCATTTCTCCAGGTTATTGTGTGAGGTGTTTGGGGGTCTTTTGACAGGCAATCCCTTGTAGTTCCCAGTCGGCCACATGCCTTGGTCCGGTGTGCACCGTGCTGTCGAGATGTTCTTCAGAAACAACGAACCATCATCACAACACAACGCGCCTTCTGAACGCACTTCATTATTCCTCCTGACGGTGATGTCCCAAATCAGACAGACGGGTACAACATTGAACAGAAAATCTGCAGGCCGTCCTCAGACTGTAAGAACGAACACCTGAAAACATCCAAGCTGTAAGGGCGTCCATTCTGCAGTCTCCTAGACGTTCAGCGCACTTCTGCCGTCGGCATTTCCAACACGTCTTTGATTTTTAATTTCCATCCTTACAAAATGTTGGCAGTGTAGGAACTCCCTGAGAGAGACTGGGAGAGCCATAGAGAGTTGTGCGCCAACAAACTACGAACTGTTCATTGAGATGCCATCGTCATGTGAGGTCAGCCACCAGACACATTGTCATTTGAATTGTTGTGTAAATAAGCAAAACTTCTGCTATTGGGCTGAAACAGACCCTCGTGAACTTCAGAGACCCCCGCACAGTGAGCACACGTGTTACAGCTTGGTGCACCGTTACAGAATTGGGCATTGTAGGCCCTTACTTTTACTTCAGAACGTGACATTGAAATGCGAGAGAGTTGTGGTGGATGTCACAGGATGGAGCGTCAGGTCATACGGCCTGCGCGGAGATCCATGCAAGTTTAGTGGGAGATGTTTCTGGGGAAGCTGATCTCCCTGCATGGTGATGTCGGGTGGCCATCACATTCGCCTGATCTCGCTCCGTGTGGGGATATCTCAAGTTGAAGGGATCCACACACCCACCTTAAAACCTTGAAGCCCTCAAGGACGCCACTGAACGAGTCATGCGAGTGTTCAGAAATCATCTCAAAGAGTGTATCACTAATGATGGCCACCACCTTGAAGACATCATTTTTAAAACACAGTGAAAAAAGTCTCTTTTGTGTACCCTGTCTTGAAATGTATTTGATCTTGTAGCGGGTTTGTAGAATAAACGTTTGAAATGTGGTACTTCTTTTTGGCTCACCCTGTGTGTGTGTGTGTGTGTATACAGTATGTACACTAGGGGTCTTACCCCTGCTCACTTCACTCGCCAACCCCCCCGACCTGCGCTATGTGCCAGCCACTTCACGTCTCTGCCACTCAAGTTGTGAAGAGGGGGGCTGAACGCACCCCAAGGAGACGCGGTCGCTCCTCTGAAACCCCCACTTAAACGCTGACACAATGGGAATGAATCCCGTTTTATTTTTTACCTCCTCGATCCCCTGCTGGTTTGCTGCTGCGCCGTGTGATCTGCACCTCGTGCGGTGCTTTGAACATTTAAACGCCTGTACAGCAGCTGTCTTTGTCATTTACTCTTTGTCTTTTATTTCCGGCCCCTGGCCCGGTTAAATCTATTGGCACAAAGTCTCGTCTCGCGGGACGTGACTTCTTGATATTTTTTAGTTTATAAATTAAAAACGAAATAAGAATCTGAAAATCTAACAACATCGGATTAAAGTTCAATAAATTCTGAAAAGAACGGGCGGAGTGGTGGCTCTGAGGCTAAGGGTCTGCACTGGTATCCTGAAGGTTGCCGGTTCGAATCCCCGTCACTGCCAAAAGAGATCCTACTCTGCTGGGCCCTTGAGCAAGACCCTTAACCTGTAATTGCTCCAGGAGTGCTGTACAATGGCTGACCCTGCACTCTGACCCCAAGGGGTATGCGAAAACTAACAAATTTCTAATACGAGAAATTGTATAAGACAAAATAAAGAACAAAAAATATATATATATATATATATATTGTGGAATATGGCTGGCCGTTCATCCCGGCCAATACCCCCAAGCCACCAGGTGGAGCCCTGCCTGCAACATAGAGGTGCCCCAAGTTCCAGCAGGGCATCATGGACAGTGGAGTTTTTCATCACAGCCCTGCTGGATACTATGGGAACCTCCAGGGGACGCTGCAGGAAGGCCCAGAGACTTTTGTTTCACTTATAACCCGGAAGTGCGTCTTAGTCACAGCGACAGAGCAAATGACTCACTTCTGGGTTGAAGAAAAGGAGTTTTTATCTGACCTGGAAGTGTTAACAATCAGAGAGACAGAGAGAAACACTTTCGGGCCAAGGACTATAAAAGAACTATGGGAAATCCCAGACGTCGAGCTGAGCTGGGTGGAAGGGTGGCAACGCGTCTGGGAGTGGAGGATTGATTAGTGATTGATTATTATTTATTTATATGAGTATTGTGGAGTGTAGGGTGCTTTGTGCACTGTTTATTGATAAAATAAAGTCATATTGGACTTTTATCTGGTGTCTGGCATCTCGAACAAGGGTTCAAGGGAGCGATAGCACCCTCTATCTGTTACAATATATATGTAGGTTTTAAAATAAGTGTGACAAAAAAAGTGACATAAAATTGTTGCACAAAATCATTGCACTTTTAGGCTTAGGATTTTATATATATATATATATATATATATATATATATGGAGTAGATGTGTGTGTGTTTGTGTATATATATATATATATATATAGTATATTTAGATATATATTTACAGTATAGTGTGTGTGTGTATATATGTGATAAAGTGAACAAAAAGTATCAAATATGTACTGTGTAATTGTGTATATAAATATATTTAATTATGAGAGTGAGAGCGTTGCATGCTGGGTACAGTATACTTATTATTAGTGTGCGTTTCTATTGTATTGTTGTCAATTATACAAACTTGAACTTGACAATGGACGGCACGGTGGCGCAGTGGTAGCGCTGCTGCCTCACAGTTAGGACACCTGGGTTCGCTTCCCGGGTCCTCCCTGCATGGAGTTTGCATGTTCTCCCCATGTCTGCGTGGGTTTCCTCCCACAGTCCAAAGACATGCAGGTTAGGTGGATTGGCGATTCTAAATTGGCCCTAGTGTGTGCTTAGTGTGTGGGTGTGTTTGTGTGTGTCCTGCGGTGGGTTGGCACCCTGCCTGGGATTGGTTCCTGCCTTGTGCCCTGTGTTGGCTGGCATTGGCTCCAGCAGACCCCCGTGACCCTGTAGTTAGCATATAGCGGGTTTGATAATGGATGGATGAACTTGACGATGATCCACAAGGCCTCCATGCAGACCACTGCTGTGCATGTCGGACACTTGCTTAATAAAGTTCTATTTTAAGTAAATGGTTCCTCAGGATTTCTTTGGAGTTGTGAAGTTTTCCATTGTCTTCTTAACCCCAATTTCCTTTTGGTTTTCCAGGCTTTTCTTGGCCAGCTCATCTTTGGCGAAACGCACGCTGTGCTGTGGTGGGTCGGGATTTCCCTCACTCTGTCTGGACTGTTGGTGCTGCACAGTGCGGTGCCTCGAGCCAAAGATGCGCCTCTTGTGAAGAAGGAGCAATAAGTGACGCCTGAGCTGGACTGGCTGTCACCAACGCTGTGATGTGGGCAGCCAGAAGTGGCACGGCTCACACATTCTCAAGTCACACCTCGACCCAACTCTGTGCTGTACAAGTTAGTGCTAGGAGTCGTGTGTTTGGCTCCCGTTCCTCCCACGTCCCGTGGGGCTGCTGACTGTTTAACGGAGTTTTGATGCCAGCACTGCTCATTCACTGTGATCGATTTCTAAAGCCTGGACGGGTCCCGCTGACCACACATCCCTGTGATTCATTTAGAGTGAAGCCTTGAAAACTTCTTATGCAACTGTAACAGAACGTGCTCGACATTTTCCTTGTTGTCTGTTCTCTGACTGTTTCAGGCCCAAAGGTGACCTGTTTATGTCTGTCGTCTCTTGTGAATTGTCAAGTCTGCAAAAAGGTTTGTGTCCTTCTTTTGAACAGGAATGCATTTCCACCTTAAATGAAGGAAAGGGAAGCCTGTGTCCTCGTCCTTATTCTTCTGTGTGTATCTTTATATATGTGTGTGTGTGTGTGTGTGTGTGTAGTACCCGCTGGGGACACACTCAGGCTGCTAGGAGTTTCAGTTAATGCTGATATCTTTCATAACTTTATTTGACAAAAATAAATCTATGGACCGACTCGGCATGCAGCTCTCTCTTTATGGTAGCTTTCCTCTCAAGGCCGCTCTTGTCCTTCTCCGAGTGTTACGTTAGCTTGGATCAGATCTTAAACTGTGTCCCTAGACTTGGTCAGGATGTCCCTTTGAACAGGACGTTTCTCACAGGAGTACCCTTGGGTTGATCTCTTGAGTTAGAAGAGCTGGGGTGGGACATGAAATCTGCTGAGGCCCCTAACTACTCGCCTTCCACTTTCTTAATTCCTTTCCATTCATGGAATCTCCCTGGAATTTCCTGGATTTGCTATTCACACCTTGCTGGGTGTTTTATCTTCATTGTCTTCTACTTTCTCTTTTTTGTGTTCTTTATTGTGTGGTCAGATCTCTTTATAACGTGTCGTCCTCCAGAACGTCTCCCCACCTTCACTTCTACGTTTATAACCTCAGGCAGTTAAGGTGCAGTAAAAGACGAGCAGGAGTGAAGTTACGACTTTAAATAACGTGTTATTGAGAATATTCATAAAATAACAATTAGCAAAGTATAAGTGAACACTGGCGGCCACACAACCTGACAGATGCTGATGTGGAGGTTCAGGAGGCACACGGACTTGTTAGTTACGTGAAGTGTCTCGAGATTAGACGGGTGTCATTTGGGGTCAGCTTTCTACAGCACAGGCCACATGCCTGTCTCAATATGGCCGCCTCAGTGGGGTCTTCACTTCAGTTCCTGGTGTGTGAGATGCTCCTTCATCAGGTGGTGTGACTGAGGGAGGCTCTCTGTCCACACCCTGCAGCCAGTAGGGCGTCGTGGTACTTAATGGTTTCTGATTTAAAACCAAACCAGTAGAATTGTGCTGTGACACACCAGCACCCCCCAGTGTCATTTGTTGAGCTGATGATTGCCAACTAGGTGGTCTGGTTTTCCTATGGGGGCTCACTGGCCAAGGCGACCCTCTCCTAAAACTCCCTATCCTGACTTCGCCCTAAGGTTAACCCTGAATGCTCCTCAGTAGTGACACACTAGCGTTACAAATGAAGACATACGAAATATTCATCAACTTGTATGTGCAACTTCCCAGCATGGCACTGGGTTTGTGGGGGTGACACTTGACGCTGTCGTCTCGAGCGTTTTACCCCCAAATGACAGTGCAGTGCTTGTTCTGTTTCTGTATTCTGCCAAGTTGGAGTCACGTGACCCACAGCCCTAACCCTAACCTTTTGAAGTTTGACTTTTCCAGAATGCTGGATGACCGCAGTTTGTTCAGGATAACACTGCCTGGTCGCTTCCTTCACCCGCCATTAATGGTGTGGGTCACGCGTGGACTCGCCGATGTGCTTATTGGCTTTCAGCTCCAGACACTTCGAACCGCTGACCTAAAAGAACACAAAGCCGTCCCGCCAGCCGCTAGAGTCTCTTTCTTACGTGTCTCTTTGTTGTCACACCTTGGGCTGGGGTGTCGGTGCTCCGCCATTTGGGGGTCCATTCATTAAATACACAGGAGAAGAAGGTTATGACAGAAACGAAATAATAAATCAAATTGACATGGAATACATAAGCAGACAAAGGAAACCCTGATAACATGAGCGCTAGCAATCTCCGAAAAGCCAAAACAAACTAAGGAGGAATTGAAAGACAAGCCGAGGGAGGAGGCCCAGCGTTTCTTCTGCTCTTGTTGTCGTTTCTTTGTGTGATTTGCTATCCTTGGCTCACCTCTGCAGGCCCCACGCCCTTTCGCCTTCCTTGTTTGCCACTTTTTGTTTCTGTTTTTAAACTTTAATTAAATACTGAGATTCCTTGAGGGGCTTCTGTCATCAGGTCAGTGGTTTTAACTCCTCTTCTTCTTCTTCTTCTTCTTCTCTTTTGTACATTTTGAACTCTTAAAGCAAGCTTCCCGTGGCTGGGCCTGTGTAGGCCTAAACCTGCCTGTGGTAGTTGGGGTCAGGCAGGTCTGTGAAGGCTCAGGTGGGCTTGTCGGTTTTTCTGGGGGCCTCGCGCCCTTTTTTAGTGTTGAGTTTTCCTTTTGCTTTTCTCCCTAAGGACAGAATGCTCTTTCAGTGTCAGAAGTCGGACATAGACGAAGCAGATAACGTATGTCAGCCTCTATAATACAAGCTGATTTCTGGTCCCTCCAGCCAGGTAACTGAAGGGAGACCACTCTGACTGGGGCGCCGGTCCCCACCTGCCATGTCACCACCTTGTCCTGGCCTGAGCTTCTCCTGCTGTGATCCAAATGCCTCAGACCTGAGACCACGTCCACGTTTTCAGTGAGGATGAGCTGAGTGCGAAGGGGGAGTTTGATTTGGGGTCACGAGTGTGGTCAGGGGTGACGGACGCAGTAACAGAAAATCTCCAACCTTAAGGAACACGCGAGCCTCACGGTGTCCGACCGCACTGAGGACACTTTGTGGATTTGTTAAAGGAGGCGCTGCCCTTATGAGTGGCAGTTTCTTCTCGGCCCCCCATGGCAGTGATGCCTGCTGATGTGGGCGTCTGTCCCTGGTTGTGACGTCAACTTTCACCAGCAGGGAGACCAAAAGATGGACTTTGTCCTTATGAGGCAGTTTGGTTTAAGCTGCTGTGATGTTTCAGGTTGTTGGACTCCCTGTTCTTTATTCTAGAAAGCAGGGGGGCTTTGGCTGACCTCAGGGGCTTCATGCCACTCAGCTAAACCTCATCATCTTAGTGCGTGTCACGTAAATAGGTGACACTTGAGTGTGCATACTGCACGCTGTCACCCATTTGTGACGAGACCTCGACAAAGGCTGCTTGGTGGAACATCGGTGGGTCCAGCTGGTTGTTCTTGTCTGTGCAGTGCGGCCTGTGGACGTGAGGGTAACGTGACTTGTTAACATGGAGGGGTCACAGGCCTTCTGACAAACGTGTCACATCGAGTGAGGCCACCTCAGACCTGCATTAGTTGGTCACTTCATCATCACTTCACTGGTGTGTTGCAGGTGTAGACCCCAAAAAGTGTTTGTGGCGGTGACAGTAAGGGACGCATCGTCACAGAAGCTCAGCTAACGTGTCACCCGTAAATAACAACGTGACACATGAGCTCAGAGGCCAAGCAGCCTGTGCTTCACCATAAAAGCTCAACGTGCCTTACGTTTACTGCAGAGCCTAAAGGACTTTCACCGATTGGGGACATTCAGCGTTCATTAGGCGATTAATCCAAAGAGTAATCAATAATTTATTAGCAGCAAACTCCCGATTCTGCAGAGCAAAACAAAGAACTCGAGGAGCGTATGGACGAGTTATTTCTCTTCCCTTTGCTCATCCAAACTTTACGCTTTTATACGTTGAGAGCCGCGAGGAGCGAGAGCTCAACGTGTGGCCATCGAATCTTCAAAATGGCCGCCGCCGTTCCATTTCTAGCCATGAAGCTCACGGCTCAGACACGGCTGAGTCTCCAGATGTCATAAAGCCCACCGCTCGGGGGTCTGCGTCAGTAATACGCATGATGATAGAAAGATGTTACAGGGACAGAAAGAGTCACCGGGACGTTAGCATTCACGCTGTGAAGAGGTGGCAGAGGCCATCGCGATTCTTCAATGGAGTCCGGTGACCTATGAAAGCCTGATGTCCCTCAATGCCCCTCTGGACATTAAGTGCTCCCACACCGACTATGCTGGAGTTTTAACATGAACGCTGATGATCTCTGGAGATCAGGTAAGCTGAGTGGTGCTTTCTGTTCATCATGTCACTAGACGGTGGTGACATGTTGCTGAGTCACACGTGACAACATGGCCACTGCTGTCCAGCACTGCATGTGCTTCTGCCGCCTTGGACGTCACTGCTGAGTGACAACTTGGACGGCAAGAAGAGGAAGCAGGTGGCAGATGAGCTTCCCTTTGCAGAACATCAGCTGAAGGTGACTCGCCTCAGATGGCAGTGCCAGTGAGCAGCCACTCCTGAGGTCAGACAACCCATGGATTTGCTCCCAAGTCGCTCCACAGGGTGGGCCTTTGTGCCCTGAAGCTGCAGGTTGCACTCCATTCATTGTCACCAGTCACCCCTGAATGCACCAGGATGACTTTTGATGCCAATACAACTCTGTGACGTGCTCATTGGTACCTCTGCTCTGGTGTGCCAGCCATGCCATGTGATCAAGAAGCTTGAGGTCCTGCTCCGGCTTTGTTTTAGTGCCCTTTCCTTAAAAAAATCAACGAAAATGAGGAGCGTTGAAGACAGAATGGCGCAGGTCAGTAAAGCTGGAGACGGGCATCTTGCCAGGCTGGCTGTTTCAGGTCATCACAGGGTTCTTTATTTCTTCTTTGGTACAGATTGCTACTCCATACGCATTTCCACAGATGAAACGTTTTCCAGTTTATTGTCTTTGGTCTTAAGGTTTGTTGGCGACTAAGTTAACAATTTGTTTTTTGGGATTGGCATCCCGTAATGCAAACAGTTGTGCAAATAAATTCCCAGATTAGGACCACTCAGGTCCTGACAGGCATTAATGCCCGCCGCCGGGTGGGCCTTTGTGACAAAGCAAACATTCCGGTGAATGCGGGGCGCAGCTTATCATTGGCACGTTTTATGGCACTCAGTGAATCATAAAGTCCACCTGGCAGGGCGATTAGAGAGCCACATGGAAGAGTTGAGGCGGGCGGCAAGCGGGTTCACTGCCAGGCACATGAGTGTCACTGACTTGGGGACAAGCGGGTTCACTGCCAGGCACGCGAGCGTCACCGACTTGGGGACAAGCGGGTTCACTGCCAGGCACACAAGTGTCACCGACTTGGGGAAAGAGCACATTGTGTGGAAGGTGACCCGCCCAGGCCAGCGGGTGTTGAATATGTGGCCTTGTGTGGCCGTCACTGTCCGGTGAACAAGGTGGGAAAACTCAGCAGTTCACATGTGAAGTAAATAATTCAACTGAGACACAAGTGTGGTAGTCTGGGGTCCTGCCTGGTGCCCCCTCTGGGATGGGTAACATGCAGGACATTCTCAGACCAGGGTCACGGGGAGCCAGAGTGGGCCCTGGCAAGACACGGCTGTAGTCGGCCATCGTGGGACTCAGACCCCGATGTTCATTGGTGATGCCAGCCCAGCACTGATGGGGACGTCTCCTGTCCTGAACGTCTTTGGAAATGCGGCAGGAAAGCGGACCTCAGCGGGTGTAGTGCCCGGAATCCCACTTGCCGAGGTTTGCCTTCATTTTTCACGCTGGAGTCTCCTGCGATTTTTCAGGTTAGGAAGGCAGACGTTTCGAAGTCGGCGCTTTGACTCCCCTCTGTAAGTCGTCACCAAGGAGGACATCAGTGGGACTTTCCAGAAACAGTCCCGCCGTTAGTAGGTGAGGCTGCTGCTGAGGTGTGATGTCACTCTGGTGGATTTCATTTTATTATTTATGCTCCACGCTTGATGGGTCACATGACCACAGCTCAGCATGTCAATGACGTCACCTGATGTGTCAGTACGAATATGGCTGTGACGCAAGTAGAAGGCTCTTTCAGTTGTGACCGGACGAGTGCGATAGACCGGTGTCAGTGGCTCATGACGTGGCCATCAGAGTCGAAAGCACAAGCAGCTCCACCGCAGCACCTGAGTGGAGCCTCAAGGTCTGTGTGCCCGGTGGGAGAAGCTCAAACAGACAGACGGCTGCCTGGAGTCCATGCGGGGGCCACAGTGTGTGCTGAGAGTGCCCTCCGGGGCTGAGTGGTGCACCCTGATCCTCCTCTGTGCCCTCGACACCCCCGCCCGCTGCAGCTGTGACGTCACAAACCCGTCTGATACCATTGGAATAGTCTAGCCCCCCCCCCCCCCCGTGGACCACTCTATTGTTACAGAATCATTACGGTCGAGTGAATTATGTTTGTCACTTTGGTGTGTTGGATGAAGCCCATGTCACCGAGGCGAATCTGACAAAGGAGAGCACACAGAAACAGTGGCACCGCTTGGACGCTGGGTGACGCCGTTTACCAAAGTGAGCAGAAGCGCGCGTACGCCTGGCGTGTGACAACGTGCAGCGCATTACGCCAAGTTTCATTTTTAAACACCCTGACACGACGTTTGTGGGTGCGCACCCTTTATACACGAGAGCCCAGGTCTTTATAGCTTGTGTATTTGCCACCCAGTCCTAAAACTGAAAGTGGGGTAGTGCCATGCCACCTTCTGCTTTAGGTCTTTGTAGGGCCGCCCTTTGGATGTTTCGAATTCCAAATAAATGAGGCTGTGATTAACAAATCTTTTCTTAACAAGTTAGATTCAATGAATATGGAGAGAAGAAGCAGCGTTTATACACGAGGACCCAGGAGGTGATGACGTTTGATCTCCAGACTCCGAGTCAGGGCCAGGAAAAAAGTCACAAATAAATCGAGGAAACGGCGCACTGGAGGAAAACCAAAAATCAGTCAAACAAGTCAAGTCAGGTTGGGGAGCCTGCACTGGTACAGCGTGCCACCACACCCACCACACGATGAAACAACTCGGGATCCCGGTTGGCAACCCCCCAGGCAGACACGCGGTCCAGTCCCACCCTCCAGAAATGACCCTCTATCTGCCACAGCCAGGTGTTACGTGGGCGACCCCTTGGCCTGGTCCAGCCACTCGGGTCCCCAACAATGATGATCTTATGAACCGGATCACCCGAAAGGTAATCAGGCCACATGGCCATAGTGCCGTAATGGACGCCCCCTCACAATGCAGGTCATGTCCCTCATTCGGGACTCCATGAGCAACACAAAGTCAAACCAATGGGACCCGAGGATTTTCCAGTGAGACACACATGAAGGAGTCGAGTCTTCATCTCAGGTCACTGGATAGCGTCCATGTCTCACAAGCATATAGGGAGCACCAGGACTCTAAAGACTCGGACCTTCGCCACACACCCCTCTACAGTGACCTCATGACCCCACATGCTCTCCCAATCCATCTACTGACTTCATATGAAGAGTCACCAGAGTCACATGAATGTCACTGCTGAGGTAAGTAAACCCCTCGACGAGGTCAACACTCTCTCCGCAGACAGACACCCTGCTGAAGGCCGTGCCCAACAGGTCATTAAAGGCCTGGCTGTTGGTTTTTATCAGGACCCTCACAAGCCCAGACACTCAGACTCCTCATTCAGTCTCTCGAGACCCCCGATCAGAGCCTCCATTGAAGATCACAGCATCGTCAGCAAAGTCAAGATCTGTGAATCTCTCTTCACCAACAGATGGCCCACAGCCACAGGACCCCACACCCCTGCCCAACACCCAGTCCATGCCAGCACTGAACAGAGTAGGAGCAGAACACACCACTGACAGACCCCAGAATCAATTGGGAAAAACACAGAGGGTCTGCGTCCACTCTGCACAGCACTCACAGTACCAGTGGACAGGCCGGCCATGATGTCCAGCAACCTTGAGGGGATCCCATGAAGTTTCAGGATGTCCCACAGGGCAGTGTGATCAACTAAGTCAAACGCTTTATGAAAATCGATAAAGGCTGCGAAGAAACTCTGCCGATATTCGTGTTTGTGCTCCACGAGACCCTCAGTGCCAGGATGCGGTCGATGGTAGACAACTTAGGCGTAAAACCAGACTGCTCTGGTCGCTGGTAGATGAGGAGGTGATCACGGATCCTATTGCGGACGACTACCATCGACAAAAAAAGAATCCAAAAAACCAAAATGACGTTGGCCGACTAGAAAAGAAAACACAAACAGATCTGCAGCCGTGGTCGTAGTTATACCAGGGCATCTGGTGACGTCATGACCACGGTGAGTCCTGGGCACGTCACCATCACATGCAGCACATTCAAAAAATGAAAACATAAAAACCTCACACATATGACAAGTGACATTCAGCTCCGCTGTGAGCCTCGCAGGCCAATGCCATCATGAGTGCCAGTTTGTGGCACAGGGTGCACTAAAGTCTCAGCCTCACTGGGATACTTCTGCTCCTGTCCTGCTCTGCTCTGAGGTGGCACCAATTCTTATCCTGGTCTGAGTTTTCGTGCCATTGCCTGTGGGGCCATCGTGTGACACTCGATAACGTCGGGCCCTGCACTCTGACGCTGACATTGTCACTCGTGTGGCTTTGCCATGTTGTCTCTTTCCAAGGCACACATCTGACTTCGTCGGGTTTTTCTGCGTTGATTTTACCCCCCTGAGCTTTCCAGGGCCTGCTGCAGAGAGGCATCTCCAGAACGTGATGCTGCCACTGTCACTCTTCATGTTGGGATGGCGCGTCTCAGCAGACCACAGGGCCAGCTGACTTCAGAGTCTGCCATGTACCTTCTGCCCCGATGTCCCTGCCACTCTCCATAAAGCTGTGGCTGGTGAAGCACCTGGGTGGGCACAGTTGTGGTCTGTCCAGTCTCTCCGGTGTCTACCACTGTAGCTTGTGAGCCCTCTTGGTGTCCCCCCTCACTCGTCTTCTTCAGTCTTTGTGGATTTCCAGCTCTGCCACACTCCTGCCACTTCTTCTTGATTGATTGATGGGGTCCTCATCTCTGTCCCTCGACTCGCTCGTTGTGTTCTTTGGTCTTCATTTTGTGGATCAGACCACCATACTGACTCACCACAAGTGGGACGTTCCATTGTGATCCAGACGGGAGACCTCCATTGAGCTAAAGGTGGGCCGTCTAAAGCCGGTGGGCCGCACCAATGACGTGTCTCATTACATGCTTGGGGGTTTCGTTCTTTTGTGTTTTCTGTTGTGGAGATTTGCCGTCAGTGTGACATTTGAGGGTCCTTTTCAATGTGAGGAATACCAAAGTGACCCCACGGGGACTCAGCGTTGTGTAGCACTGAAGGGGGCTGACGACTTCTTATGGGCATCGTGTGTGTGTGTTGGACTTGAAGGATTTCCTTGTGAGGTTTGATTTTGGGTTTTGCCCCTTTGACCGCTCAGCTTCAGACCCCAATCTCGTCACTCCTGACCGTCTTCAGCATGTGATTGGCTGCTGAAGGCGTACATTTGAGATGGGCGATGCGGTGCAGGAGGACATCAGACATGTGACTGAGCAAAGATCAGCGCCAGGCAAGCGGGCACAATGACGCACCACCATCGGGCCGATGTGTTCAGTTGGCTGTAAATAACTGAGAATTTGTCATCGGCCAGCCAGTCAGGTGTGGCTCTTCACCTTGTTGTTGGCACATGCAGCCCAACTTCACCACTCTGGAAAGTGACCCACGCAGCTGAGTAGACTGAGCTGATGGGATCTGCAGGGTCTTAGCGTAAAGACCCCCATTATCAATGCCCTCTAAGCAAATTCTGGGCACACTGATGGAGACGCACAACGGCTTTAGAAACGGAGCCGCAGCTGATCTGCAAAGAGGACCACCCTGATACCGGGGGCCAGGCAGGAGAGCACAGCGGACTGACCGCGCGGTACGCTTTGTCTGAGCCCACCAAGCCGCTTTGGCTTCTGTGGATCTTCAGATTGGAATTCGAATCTTTAATGTTAACCGTCGCCTTTGACATCCCGCTAACCAATAAATCGACTCCTGGCCCGCTTCCTCGTTCTTTAGGTCGTGGATTTCTGTGTTTTGATCTACATTGACAGTGGGGTGGGGCGCGGACGTCACCTGCTGTACTCCCCTCATGTGGTGACACCGATGGCGACTCTGTTGGCCATTTTGTATTCATTTTCATTGGCTAGTTATTGGGTAGCGCCGTGTTCGGTGGCCGTCAAATGTGTTATGTGGAAGAAAACCGCAGACGTCACTCGATGGCGTGTCCTCGTCATCTGAATCGGAATGTGCTGTGTGTGTCACTTGAACAGCAGTGAACGCTGAGCCACCATAAGCCGGGCTGGGATCCGGGAGCCTGGAAGACGCTGCTGAAAAGCGTCGATTTCATGGAGTCTGCGAACACACGGGGAATGTGACAAACACGCGAGCGCAGACTCCAAATCAAAAACGTGAGAGGCTCACACACACAGGCCTGCATGGGACACCACGCCGGCACTTTCGGACTCGTTGGCTTCTTTTTGTGGCGTCTCCTTTCTCGTTTGTTGTTTCTTCGTTTCGTTCTTTTTGTCCAAACTGCTGGCTGTCTGCTGTGTGCCAGCTTGGCTGATTAATGACATTCTCTGCAAAGCTCCTGTTCTGCCTGCGCCTTTATATAAACGTCTTATCTCCTCCGTCTCCCTCACTGAACTACCGCAGGAGCCACGCCAGCGGGTGACATGCCATCAGGTGACGCCCACTCACTCACTGCACACACACCTGGACACCAGCCAACCTGCCAGCTACTTAAACGCCTGACGAGGGGAGAAGGAGAGCGACGACGACGGAGCACAGCTGCAGCCATGAGTGACCCGGGTGAGTGCCCGCTTTATAGCGCCTTTCATCTCCGTCTCCGTGTCTGATATTGTGCTATCGATGTCTGTCTGTCTGTCTGTTATTAAATGCCTTACACTATCTATCTATCTATCTATCTATCTATCTATCTATCTATCTATCTATCTATCTATCTATCTATCTATCATATAGCGCATTTCACTCTATCTATCTATCTATCTATCTATCTATCTATCTATCTATCTATCTATCTATCTATCTATCTTATAGCACCTTACATCTATCTATCTATCTATCTATGTATTATATAGCGCCTTTCACACTTGTCCTGTGGCTCTTTTCACATTCCCTCTCTCTCTCTCTCTCTCTCTCTCTTTCTCAGTTCCAGTTCAAACAGATTTGTGGTCACAACACTGAATTGTGCCACCCAGGTGGCCTCAGTAGGCTACCCTGCCCTGTGCCATGCTGTGCACTGATGCCCTGCAGGTTTCACTTTACGTCACCCAGTCACGTTCTTCTGAAGGTGGGTGTCAAACCAGACTGGCCAGTCTCTCCTATTTAGGAGGGCAAAGAGCTTGGTGAGGAGTTCAGGCTAACGCTCGCTCTGAGTGAACGTCTGCCGTGTCTGATTATTTGTCACTCGTCATGAAGCCGTTGCTGTTTTTCAAGTTACTTCACATTTAAACCCACATTTTTAATTTGATGGCTTTGTAGATGTGACGTCTGCTGCTGGCCTCGTGACTCTGTGACGTTAGACTGCTTAAGATGGCAGCACATGGCTGCTCGATGTCCAAGTGTTGGACTGACTTTGGAGACAAACATTCATTTGTGGTGCCAAACACGCAGCCCGCTTGTCTTTGTGACTTGTGTCCTTTGACACACTCGCCTCTTCTCAGGATTCGCCCATTTAGTTTGCTCAGATTCTGCTGGTGCCAACTGATGCCAGGGTCTCCCACCCTCCCGGTCCCCCACCCTCCCCTAAGGAGCTTTTTTTTTTATTTATTTTTTTTTTGGCTCACCTGGATGGGCTGCAATGTGTTGACTTGGATGCCCCAAGGAGGTGCCAGAGAGTGGCATGATGCCCTCACTGGTGCCACTGTCACTTTCTTTTGGCTCATCTGTCTACATGTGAATGTGTTTTCTGTCCAGCCGATTCGTCTTGACTGGCATTGTCTCTCCATGTGCTGCCCTTTTTATTCCTCTCTTCTTTTCTTTGCTATGCCAGCCTTGAAAGTGGAAAGCCTGAGCGTCTGTGCCAGTGAGAACAGGAAGAGGCACCACAGCGACGACTATGACAACCCGGCCCTGATTGTGAGGCGCGGCCAGGACTTCAAGATCAAGCTGAGGCTGAACCGGCCGTTGAGGAAGAGCGACCCGCTGGGGGTCCAGATAGCTGTGGGTGAGTGTTGTGGCACTGGGGGTCCAGGTGCGGTGAGGTCCAGAGAGCCAGATTGTCATGTAAGTCACATTCGATTAAAGGGTCCACCAAGTGAGTGAATGTCAGCACAGCTGAGTAATGGTGGTCTCCTTTAAGACCACGTCACACTACACGACTTTGTCAGAGATTTCCATCTATCTTAGTGACTTGGTGGCAATCGTAGCACATGCCAGTGACAGACACTCATTTAGTGTGACATCCCCACTGGTCTGTGACCCACCTTGACAAGATCAAACCAGTTTGGGCACCGTCACAAAATGTCAATCCTAGCCTTCATTTTCATGATCTTAGTGAATGGGGGGTTCAGTCCTGTAGTGTGACGTCCCCAGTGTCTCGGTGGTCTGCATGAACATAAATCCTGAGAAGAGAAACTGACTTGACTGGCGCCGCGGCCTGTAAGACCCCTCTGCCAGTTGACGACACACATTTAGAAGAAGTGATCTGGTGACATGGGTGTGGATGGAAGAGAGGTGAGGGTCTCCAGAGGTGTCAGATAAGTGAGGACAACTAGAGAGAAAGTGGGAGCACCAGCCAGGAGTAATTATGGGGGTCCCAGGCAGCCAGAAGACAGTGTGAAAGCTAAAGGGACAAAATCAAAGCCAGAGATAAGCAGTCAAGCACAAGGTGGGTGCCCACCAGGCCTTCAGTGCCACTAAGATGTGAACAGATGGCACATGGATGCTGACAGCTCTAATGGCATCTTCTGTATCCGCAGGCGCACAACCCCTGCAGTCCAAGGAGACCCTGGTGCTGATCCCCCTGCAGCAGACGCAGCTCTCTGGGGCCTGGACAGCCACGCTGGGAGCCCCCCAAGGACTTGAGGTGAGCAGATGGGATGGAGATGTGGCACGAGCCTGGGGCATGTGGCAGTGTAGTTGGCTCGTAAGCTCTAATGGTCACTTCGGGAATGGGAAGCTCAGATTTAAGGTACATGGAGGTCGATTTGATGGCCACAATCCTTATGAAGCTTTAGGTGGGTCGTCTGTGTGTCCCAGTGAGGAGTTGAACCTGCAGCCTTGGCACTTAGCTGCTGTACCACACTGTGTGAGCCAACTGCACGATGGCAGAGGACTGCTTAGGCGCCACACTCAAGTTGAATGCCAGCATGTGCTGCATGCCCATCTTGATCTGAAGCCCTTCGTCCATTACAGAGTCTGAGAAAGGCGGTGCCCAGCCATGGAGGTCCAGCAGGGGCAAAGGGAGGACCCCACCGTGGGCACCGCCACACTCACCAATTGGGAGCAAGCCGAGGCTCTTTTGGCCGAGTTTGTTTTGATGTCTTTGTGTCGTTTTCTGCACCCTTTCATGGCAGACTGGCGTCTGATTTGGGGTTTGCTGGGTGTAAAATGTCGTTTTTATTCTCCGTGTGTTCATCTTGGGTTTGTTTAGCGGCGTTATCGTTTGCCATGCGCGTCCCCGTCTTGTGTGCTTACGGCTGCTGTGTTGTTGCCATCCAAGGGACTGCTGGGAGTTTGTGACGAGTGGTGTCTTCAGAGCGGTGGCTCTCGTGATTGTGTTTGGTTATTCAACGTCTTGTGCTTTCTTCTGATCGTTGGAGTGTTTTGATTTCTGAGATGCCAACTGCAGTGCTGATACCCGTTTTCTGTTTCACTTTCTTATTGGCGTCTTTCTCCGGTGCCTTTTGTCGTGGCGTTGAAATGGCAGTCCAATCGGAAGTCATGAGATGCGATGTCAGCGATGTGACAGTATGAAGGTGACACCGTAACCCCTGTGACACTTTTTCTACTTTCATTTCCTGCTATTCGATTCGCTGGTGACATATTTTGGCTGACTTAGTGTTTTGCGTTGGCTTAATAAAAGATTTGAGTTTGATTTCCTGATTTAAGAACGTTGTGTTCGTTTCCTGACTTACATCCTCAATTCAGATTATCTCCGCCATTTCTCACAAGCATAAAGGTTGATGTTGCCCACTTCCTGGTTATCCGAGATTGCGGATTCAGTCTGCCATCTTTGGCGTGTGTGACTTTGGTCTTCTCATGACTTCAGTTTTTGGCCTCAACGAATGACAGGACTGGCCATCAACATGTTTCCAAACCGCCTGTGGCCTTAACTGTTACCAAAGTGAAGCAGGAGTTGTTAACTCAACCCAAGACTGAGAATCAAATCAGGATGAAGAAAACTACGCGCCGTTACCAGAAAATCAGAACACAGAGCACTAAACTGAAACTTTTTCACAGTTCAAATCCGTAATCTCGGACAAGGGGATGATGTTACTGCACTGCAATGTAAAGCAAGTCGTGGTGCATGCTGGGAGGAGCTCCCTAGTAACCATGCAGTGCTACCTAGCAACCCATTAACTGCTCGCTGAAACCCCATAATGGCAGCTTGACACTCTTTAAAATATGAAAATCCTTTTTGAACAAAGACGTTAAATAAAAACACACGACGTGAAGACGAATCATTTAAATGTGTCTTTTGAGATATTAAAGCCACATAAACGAAACCAATCGGTGCAAGTCGTCACACAAAGCCATACCCTCCGATACACGAATGCCCCACCAGGGGGTCGCACTCCGCGTTCTTTTGCGTCTTCAGGTGTTCACGTTTTCTGCTCTACGTTGAAATTTGTTCTCAGGATTTCCATTCATTTTTAGCGACCCCATAAGATGTTTTTCTTTTTGAAATCCATCGGTAAGAAGACGGTATGGCAGGTCATGTGGTAAATCACTGGCTCACTCGCTCCCACGTTGTCGTTTGACTCGACTCATTGTGCAGCTTTGTTGAACGTTTCAGCAGAAGTTCGTTATTCCGCCTCGTACAACGTCTTGTGTTAGGAATTTGTTGTTTCTCGCGTTCCCCTTAAGGTCAGCGTTCAGGGTCAGCCGTTGGACAGCAGTTGCAGGTTAAGGGCCCAGCAAAGTAGGACCCCCTTTGGCAGCGACGGGATTTGAGCTGGCAAGTGTTAACGATACCAGCGCAGACCCTGAGCCTCAGAGCCGCCTCTGTGACTTGGAATTGTGATTTAACTGAACCATCTAAGTGTGTTCTCTTTGTTTTCTGTTGGTAGTATGAGGTCCTCATTAAAAGTCCTCCCAATGCCGCAGTGGGCAAGTACACCCTCACGGTGACAGACAAGGGCAGCTACACGTATGTGCCACCAGACAAGGACTTCTACCTGCTCTTCAATCCCTGGTGTAAAGGTAACGTCACGTCTCGTCCACGGAGCCGCCGACCTCATGTGACGTGTCAAGTCATTCGTCCAGCCAGCCTGCCCGCCCTGTGAGTGTGCCATTCAGTCCGTGTTAGGGTCACCTCAGGAGTCCACATGCCAATGTGTCTGTGCAGTGGGAACACCAAGAGGATGCCATCTGCCTCCTTCACATGGGCTCACACTGCTGGGGAAGCCTGGCGCATGTGCCACATGAACTGGTGAACGAGGGCACCGGGACCCTCTTGGCTGTGCTAGTGTCGTGTTTTTCTCATCCTTCTTGTTACGGGTTTTGTGCCAGGACAGGCTCAGTTATTTGTCACGTTGATAGAAAACGCTTAGCGTAGGCACACAGTTTCACGTGGCAGAGGCCCACGTGGCCTGACTGGGAAGAGACAGCTGTGACCTGAGAAATGCTGAACTTACCATCTAAGGGGGTTTCAGAGTGAATTTCGTGTTCTGTATCTCGAAAATGACCTGCCTGAAGGGGTTTGGGGGTCTCAGTTCCCTTGAAAGCTTGCACATTGTAATCGGTTCAGTTAGCCAATGAAAGGTGTCATTTAACTCGACTTCTCATTGTATCCATAATGGCTAACATGGCACGGCACCCTACTACTATTGGCAGGAGGGCAGTGGCACTGAGTGCCACATCAGGATACCGAGAAGAGGGCTTGTAACGGTTTATAAATATTTGATTACTTCTACTTCTGTACAAATGACAAACAGACAGAGAAGCCGTGGGCACAGCTGATCCGCAGCTCTAGTCAGGGTATGCCAGACTGAAGGGGGCACCTCTTATATTAGCAGGCAGGTCAGTCCACAGTGTTGGGGTCCTGTAAGTAAAAGCTCGACCTCCTCCTGTTATTTGATTAATCCTTGGCATCTTAATTAGGCCGCCATCTTGAGACCTCAATGTGCACTCAGGTTTGTAAGTAACGACAAGCCTCGGCCATTTCAGGCTTTCTGTGTTAAAAGCCAAGCTGTTAGCCAGTGTAGCAACCTGAGGACTGGCGTTACGAGTTCATACTTTGTAGTTCTTGTATGGATTCTGTCTGCGTCAACCTGAATGAAGTGAAAGCTGCGTAAAGGACGATCTCGGCACATTCTGGACGCCATGCTCTCTGTGTTGCTGTCCTGACGACTTTTGTGTTTCGTTACTCAGAGGACACGGTTTACCTGGAGGAAGAGGACAAAAGGCAGGAGTACGTGCTCAGTGACACCGGCTACCTGTACTTGGGCTCCTTCAATCGCATAGACGGCATTCCGTGGAACTTTGGCCAGGTAAGGACACTTGCAGCCATGTAGGGAGAAACCTCAGAAATGGCAGCTTGGCTCTTCTCTTTTAGCAGCGTATTGTTAACGCGGTTTTTAATGCTCCATTGTCGGTGCTCCATTGCTGTGACGCAGCGGCCCATTCGTTAGGGGAATGTGACCCCAGATATTGTGAAATGTGACGTCCTTAAGCAACAATTCAAAAGCCAGTGCCACATTGACTGGCATCCTAGTGAAGCTCGTCTGTGGTCAGCATGGTGGACATTTCTAAGTGAAACGAGGCCTGTGGTCTCCCCAGTGCCAGTGACGAGTCTGTGCTGGTGAGTTGTGTGGAATTGTATACTGGACACACACGGAAACACACCTTTAGCTTTATGTATGGAAGTAAATATCAGCAGGCCGCTTACTGGACACACAGACCACAGCGACTCACGACATATCACGATCTTCACCGTTGCCGAAAACGACATTTAGAACTTGTAATATTATGTTGGATTTGTCTTGAATCTAAAATGGTGGAGCAGAGTAAGACCACCGACTTAGAGGCCTACCAATGCTGTTGTACCCCAGTGGAGCCGCAGGATTTAGCGAATTTGTGGAAATCAGAGAGCCGCCGTAGTTACTGTCCACCAGGAGGCAGTAAGATCAATGGCAGAGATGACTTAGGAGAAGATTGTGCAACGCGTAGCAAGCCGTCCTAAGAACATAAGAACTGGGCAGTCGAGAGGAGACCACTCAGTCCACTTGACAGCTCAGCTCGCTCCACTTCTCCTCCACGTACTTCCTGCTCCAACTCCACCCTTCGGTAGTTTATTTTAGTTTCCTACAACACTTCCTTGTAATTTCCACTGGTGTCCACCATTAAGTTGAAAGAATTCTGCTGGATGTCCTTTATCAGTCTTTGAGGATTTTGAAGGCCTGAATGAGGTTCTCCACTGCTTAGACTAAACACTTGAATTCTCCAAGTCCGTCCCAGTAGGATGTGTCCTTCAGTCCCATGATGCACCTGGCTGCTCTCCTCTCCACGGCCTCAAGTGCTGCTCTGTCTTTCTTGTAGCGTATTGAGCAGACCTGCACACAGGACCCCAGACGTGGCCTTCTGTAGCCCGAGCTCGGCGTCCTTCAATATCAACAAACATTTTATTTGCCTTTTTATTTCGCTTCTCCACGTTGCTTAGATGATGAAAATGTTGCTGTCATGACTTCAAAAAGCACAGCTGCAGGCGCACTTCCAATGTTGCCCACTAGAGGGGGAAAACGCCACTGAAATACCCTGACTAGAATCCCAAAGGGCCGAGACAAATCCTGAGAAAACTAAAAGGTTTACTTTCACAAAAATCTGTGCAGGCGCAAAGTAAAGTAAACACAGAAATCAAAGTCCCAGTACAGCGTCTAAAAAATGAAAGTCAAGACGGAGCAGAAGCTCAGAAAATCAGCTACGCAGTCCCAATACGCAAATCCAAAGACAAAGTCGAGAAACACGGCGCAGGTTCAACATCCATCCGCAAAAAAATAGAAACTCACAAGAGCTCTCTGCTCCAACCTGTTCAATGAACCGCCAGGAATCATGGGAGGTCCCCCCTTAAATAGGGCAGAGGGCCACTCCTGGCAATGATGGGCAGGTCGCCCCACCCCCTATGGAACCACCCACAAGGGACAAGGACAAATAAACACAAAGAAAAATCTACATAATAAACCAAAGAAATGGCATAAAAATAACACGAAACAAACCAGAAACCCAACTTTGAGCTCCAGCCAGGGGGATATGCTGGGTGAGCCATGACAGTTGTGTCAACACCATTGTTGACTTAAGTCTGGATGGATGACAGGCCGCATCACTAATAACCCTCAGAATAAATAAAACATAAGTCACAGGAGGTGACACTGAGGCTTCACCTGGAGTGCTGTGTGCACTTTGGGTCTCCATATTACAATAAAGACCCCCGCGGTGGAGCTGGAGAAGGTCCAGGAGAGCAGCCAGGCTGATCAGAGGACTGTGAGGTTGAAGGTGCTGAATCTCCTCGGTTTATGCAAACGGAGGTTGAGATGTGACCTCATCAAAGTGTTTAACATTAAGAGCTCCTCACCAAGAAGACGGCACATTTCACACCAACACTGAAACTTTTCTTCACATGTAAGTAGTGTGATGGTCAATAGGACTTCAAGTGACCTTCAAATCTCGGCCCACTTTTATTTTGGAGGACCTCGCTGTACAGAATGGACGAGCTTGTTGGGCCGCATGATCTGCACTCGTCAAAGTTGTTCTGAT
Source organism: Erpetoichthys calabaricus (assembly GCF_900747795.2). Taxonomy (NCBI): domain Eukaryota; kingdom Metazoa; phylum Chordata; class Cladistia; order Polypteriformes; family Polypteridae; genus Erpetoichthys; species Erpetoichthys calabaricus. Next base: position 1,046,484 of record NC_041406.2, read on the forward strand.
TTGTTGAAATGTGAGAACAGTTGGGCTCAGCCAGGACAAATGCCATGAAAGTTCTTGTCTTCCAGAGGTTTCTATTCTGGCCTTATAGCTATGTGGTGGGACCTTCTGGTCTTATGTGTTCTCCTTCTCTGTCTCTGTCTCTGTCTCTGTGGATTCATGTGCTCCCTGCTGTCTTTCCTGTCCTCAGTTTGAAGAAGGTGTACTGGACTGCTGCTTTTATCTCTTGGACAAGATTGGCATGAAGCAGACAACCAGGAAGGATGCCGCCAAGATTGCCAGGGCCATGTCAGCTGCTGTGAGTCCAAAAGGGGTCGCCATGCGGCTTGTGCTGCAACTTCCTGATGGGTCACTGGCTTTATATGCATGCAATTCAGAAGGAGGTCTTCATGATTTTTAGTAACCTGGACAGACAAGGGGGGCACAGGAAAGAAATGTGCTGCCATATGCCAACAGCTGGCACTTGTTGATTCCCTTGTTGTTGACTCCAAGATTGCTAACGTCAGCTGTTTTTTGGTTCTCCAGGTGAACATTCAGGATGACGGTGGAGTTCTTATTGGTAACTGGTCAGGAGAATACTCTGATGGCACCCCGCCATCCTACTGGACGGGCAGCTCGGCCATCCTGCAGAAGTACTACAAAACCAAGAGGCCCGTGCGTTACGGCCAGTGCTGGGTCTTCTCGGGCGTTCTCACTACAGGTGGGCCACCTACTTTATAGTCTCATGCGGCACTTCTCATGGCGTTCAGGCGGGTGTGGCAACAATAAAGAACAACACACTTACTGTGGCAAAGTAACGTTAGGAATTCCAGGCCACCCTGGGGGGTTTCATTCCAGTATCCCCCGCACCCCTGCATTCTGAAGCAGGACACCTCAGGGTGACTCGGTAAGTTAAGAAACACAGAGTGAGTCTGAGGGAAAATGACCAGAAGAAGGCTGGCCAAAGGAATGAGGTGATGGACAAAACCCTAAAGGCCTCAACCTCAGTGAGGAGTCAGGAGCAAAGCAAACCAGAGAAACTGCCCACCACTGTGGGTGAAAAGGGCCGATTTACCAGAGGGTTACAATGGATGGCGAGCTACTGATGCCACTCGGGCAGGAGAGAGAGAGAGAGAGAGAGAGAGAGAGAGAGAGAGAGAGTCTGCCATAACTGAGGAAAAACCCGTGAAGTGACCGTCACATTTAAATATCGCACTTCAGCAACGCAATCCACGCCTCGAAAGAGCATCGCAAAAAAATAAACCAAATAAAACGATAAAAAATAAACTACAGAAAGCGAATCGTTGTGATTAAAAGGAGAGGCAGGAAAACGACGAGTCAAAAACGTCACGCAGATTCAAAGTCAAGAACAATGTGAGGGTCCAAAGCCAGAAAGGCACAGCAGCAAGTGGTGAAGGTTTGTGTCCATCGCAGTACCAGATAAAGTGCCAGTCGCTGCCATGATGTCACCTGTAATCAAATGTAGGCCACACCCCCTAGCAACCACCGTGACAACGGTAGACAGAAAAAAACCAAAATGGTGGCACTCCTAGAATTCCAAAGTTAGTCACATAAAAGGCGACCCTGACTCTCTCCGTGTTACAGACACGCGTGTTCACTCGATCCGCCAGCTTCCTTTGCTCCAGTTGAGCCGCAGTCTTGATGTTCAGCACACCTCAGCATTTCTTGACGCCCTCTGCTCCCTCCCTGTCTCCATCTCTCTGCAGTGATGAGGTGTCTGGGAGTCCCAGCCAGGAGCATCACCAATTTTGATTCGGCCCACGACACCGAAGACAACCTCACCATCGACGTGTTCTTCAACCGTGCGGGTGAAATGCTCAACGACATTTCTACCGACTCCATCTGGTGAGTGCGCTGGACAATCCCTTTTGGTGTCTTTTGTCTCTTCATCATCAGCGCTGAATTTTGTTTCTTTTGCAGGAACTTCCACGTGTGGAATGACGTTTGGATGAAAAGGCCTGACTTACCAGAGGGTTACAATGGATGGCAAGCTATTGACGCCACTCCACAGGAGCTCAGTGAAGGTGAGGCAGGACACTTTGGACAGCAGAGGGCACAGGCCTTAAATGTCACCTGCTGTTTCCTGCACGCCTTCTGGTCACTCCACTCAGTGTGTCCCACAGTGTGTTTGACTCACAGCGTTGATCACAAGTAGTGACGAGCGAGTCCTGTGAATTGTCAGGGAAATATTTGTGGCCGGTGAACATTCACTGCAAAAAGCACTTTGGCCAAATTCACCGATCAACACTCATTAAAAGTAAACGTGCAGGTTTGTGTGAGACGTGTCATCTTAGTCCTCTGTCCATTTTCAAAGGTCACCACGTCCTGTTGGCAGTCCCCGCTGCTCACTAACCTGTCCTGACAGCCCACCCGCTTATTTCACCTCACGCATTGACACTTTAGAGCCCCTCAGAGCCGACAGACCCCCAAGCCGCACATCCTAACTGTAGGGGTCTGCTGGAGACCCTAAGGTAGTAGAAGCACAAACGCTGACAACACTGAGATATTTGATAAGCTGAGCTATGAGCAAAAGCACTGAGCTCGATGGCCTCCTGTCTTGTCCAGTTTGTCATCGTCTGTAAATTTGGATTTTCTGGGGGGCTCGCCAGGTCTGCCGCTCCAGTTGGACTCCCTGACGGTTCATGTCTTGTGTACTTTGACGATCTTTTTGACTTTTTTAACTGTGATAATCGACTCAGCGAGAACTCCACACATTAACCTCAGGGCAGGCTGAGATGTTCGGTGACCGACTCTGCAGGATCTCGACCTTCTGCTTTCAGAGTCAAATGAGTGCTGCTAATGAAGGTTGAGGCTGACGAGACCTCACATTGTGGGACCCCTGTAGTTAAACCAGTAAAGCTGGACCCATCTTCTCCTTTTCCAGGCTCCTACCAGTGTGGACCTGCCCCTCTGAAGGCCATCAAGAATGGAGATGTCCATTTAGTCTATGACACCAAGTTTGTGCTTTCGGAGGTCAACGCAGACCGCATCTTCTGGAGGGTAGACAACCCCAACAGTCCACAGCAGAATATGGTGAAGCTACGTGTGGACACCATGGCGGTGGGCAAGCGCATCAGCACTAAAGCTGTGGGCAAGAACCTCCGAGAGGACATAACCAGTCAGTACAAGCACCCCGAAGGTGAGTCATGGCTGCTTGCTGCTGCTTCATTCATTATCTGGGGCAGATCAGCAGGGGGGCTAAGGACTCCTTAGAGGGAGGAATATAAAAGCTGTGTCATACCCCAAATGTGACAAAGGGTGGTTTGTGTGACATTTCTGTCAGATTCCTTTGCTCTTTGTATTCTGTCTCTTTTAATGTGCTGCCGTTTAATGTGCTTTGGGGGGGTGGAGCCCCAGGAGGCGGGTCACCCTGGCATCACTGCTATTGGCTGCTGCTGTTGGCTTTAAATCTCCAGCAGAAGGAGAAACCCAGCGGTGGAGCCCTGAGTGTCTGGTGGCGTCTGTAAGGTTTGTTTCTTCTTTGGATTTTCTGCTTTCGGGTTGTGGATTGGACTTGTTTGCCTTGGGTTGCCCTATGAGGCTCATCCTTTTTGCTCTTTTGAACACTTTTGCTACAGCGTATCTCTCTCTTTTTGTAAAGATTTCTCAGTTCCACTTTGTTTACAAGCTGGAGTTTTAACAGTTTCTCTTCCCCTTGCTGGTCATTTTGTAATATTTTGAACTATAAAAGCAAGCTCCCCGTTTTTAGGCCTGGGTAGGCCGTAGCCTGCAGGTAAGAGTTTGGGCGAGCCTCTACTGGACAGGCCAGTGAAGGTCCTGTCCTGCTTTGGTGGTTCATCTTGGAGGCCTCACACCTTTCGCCAGGTCTGGAGCTCCGTCTTATAACACAGTGATGTGCGCACAAACAAGACGGGGCTTTTGGACTGAAGTCCTGCCTCCATGTCATTGACTGGCCCTTTGTCTTCATTGTGCTCCATCACAACGGCAGCACTTTAGGGATATTCAGCAGCAGATTGTCAAACTGGACCAGTGAATTGGCTGAGGCCGACTCTGCGCCTTTCTTTAACTTCTACTCTCTAACAGTTCACCTCTCTCAGGCCTCACTTTGCCCTGTTGGCATCACGTGGAGCGCCAATAAGTGTGCTGCTCTTATGACGACACGTCTCTGTTTGTAGTTTTATGTGTTTATTTCAACCAACTTGTATGATCTGACACTTGCTCTGGGGGATTTCAAAGTCATACATTTCTGACATTCATTTTTCATTCTGTTGTTTCCTTTAATTCTTTTGATGCGTTTGACCGCCATCTTGTATTATAACACTTGCCACTATTTTAGACAACTGCAGCGTTTCCAGTGGCATATTGTCAGAAGCTGTGACCAGCGGGTGATCGACGTGATGGGTTCAAAAGTTGGCTGAAGTCCCCTCCTTGTCCGAGGTTGTGGATTCCAAACCGTGTTTTATGTCCTTTACTTTAAACTTTTCACATTTTTCATTTTTTTTGTGGGTTTGACTCTTTTGCTAGTGTTTTTGTTTTTTGTCTCACATCTTGGCTTGATGATCGCCTCGTTTGATCTTCTTGTTTTCACCTTTTTCTGTCCCATGGTCATCTTCTGCTCAGAGACGGCTGGGTGGTCTCATGGCCTTGGACCCCCTGCAGATTTTGTTTTTTTTCTCCAGCCCTCTGGAGTTTTTGTTTTGTTTTTTCTGTCCTCCCAACCATCGGACGTCACTGTAATCTTTGTTACTTAGTATGGCCTAATCTTATTTTTATTTTCTTATAAACTTCATCTTGTAAAGAGCTACACCACTTGTATGAAATGTGCTACAGAACTAAACGTGGTTGTGGTTGTTGTTGTCGTTCTGGTGCTCACAAAACTGACCTGTAAGCCTGCTACCATAACAGTGTGACCGGACAACACTGATGGGCCTCTAATCTCGATCTCGACCTCGCGCTCTCCCCGTAATTCATGAGAGGATTTTCAGGAACTGGTTTATTCCAGAATATTTTAGACAACATTCTTGGGTTTGGGACATTGTGAGTGTCTGATGGGATGCCTGACACGTGACACCAGTAAATTATTTCATGGACATTTTGATGTCATTTGCTCTTGTTCAAGCTGGGGTCTCCATTCAAGCCCACCCTATGACGTCCATTCTTGATAAAAACATGAAGTAAATGATTTTTCTTGGCCATTATTAGAAACAACGTGAGGTAATAAACAGGTTATCAGTTTTGGGGTGAAGTAGTACTACAAAGAGCGTGATCAAGCTAATAAGAGCCAACGATGACGACTGTGACACAAGCAGATTCAATGTGCATCTAACGTGATGGCTCTGGACGCTCAGTAACTTCCGCTGGGCCTTCTCTAACCCAAACTGCGCCAGCCCTGAGCACTTTCTGCCTTCATCCATGCTGTTTAGCGTCACTCAGACTGGCCACAGTAACTCCGAGCCGTCTGTGAGCCCCCTGTGAGCCCCCTGCTCCTCAGCCCTAGCCTCTGTTTTCCATTAGCTGCTGCCAGACCTCTATGAAGGGGATGGTCTGCGTCTGTGGCCCCCATCACCTAACTCTAATTTGTTTTTCAGGCTCGCCGGAGGAGAGAAGATCCTTAGAGAATGCCTTAAAGATGTGCCTGAAACCTGTGGAGGAGGTCTACAGCATGGTGAGGCCTCCTATGAAGGTGGACTTTGAATCCAAGGAAGTCCATCTTGGGTCTCCTGTGACTCTGAACATCACCTTCAGCAACAACACCACCTCCGTCAAGACTGTGACCTTCAGTGCCAGCTACCAGCTGCAGACCTATGATGGCAACACCATGGAGAGCATTGGCTCCATGTCAAGTGAGATAACTGTGCAAGCAGAAAGCAGTGAGTCTTCTTCTTTCAGCTCGCTCCCCAGATGAGGCCATGAACCCCGCCATTGTATGATGAGCTTCTTGTCAGTGGCAAACAGTAAAACAGTGGCAGCGACTTTGCCTTCTTAACAATCTGTGTGTGGCTCCTCAGCACCGTCACCTTCATTCTGACGCTCTACTTCTCTTCTAGGTGCCGCTGTTCCTGTGGAGATCCCCGCTGACAGTTACTTCAAATTCCTCTCTAAATACAACGACGAGCTCCAAGTGCAGGTCAACGTCCTGGGAGAAACCAAAGAGGGGAAAGAGCCGTTGGCTGACTATGTCGTCGTGCATTTCACATACCCGGCCATTAAAGTTGAAGTAAGTTCACCGATGGATCAAACTGGGTGGCACTGTGGGGCAGTGAGAACAGACCATCAAGAAAACCAGTGTGCTGCTGGAGAGGCGAGTTTTAAAAAAGAACGAAACTAACCTGAAGACGGGGTGCTGCAGGTGACAACGAAATTTGGAAAATTCCAAAGAGTGACATAGACAACAGCAAGTGGGCCGTCGCAGAAGAGAGGAGTTGAAGGAATAGCAGGGTGGGACGCAGATGAGCGACTTTCACAAACCACGGGGCCCGTGCTAGATGTGAATGAGCGACGGGGGGTTTGTAAGCGATTTGATTCTTTCTGAATGAGTCCGACGGCCTGATTTGCAAACATGCGTGAGTCGCTGTGGCGGAGCTCACCGGGAGTGTTAGAGCGCATGTAAGATGTATGATACCTTTATTGTCACCGTACAGTACAATGAAGTACCAAGCCTGTAGACAGATGGCTTAGCTAAAACAGTAGACGATAACCTAAGGAAACATCAAACTAGGAGGAGCACAGTAGTTACTATAATCCGAGTAAACGTAAAGGTCAACATCTACATAGAGAGAGAAATAATAAACGTGTGACATCGTCAGCGTCTTCAGAATCACAGGTAGACGCAGCGTCTTAGGACGGAGTCAGGCTGGCACCAAAGATTGTCGCTGATCTTGTATTTAACTGAAGGATCATCTCAACTCAAACTGACATCACAAGTGCGACGACTGCAGTCACATGACTTGTAATTTGTGCTGCGTCAACAGTAAACAGGAAAAATAAATTCCAGTTGTTCCCAAACGAGTGTGTTACGACAGCGAATAGTCCTCGTCTTCAGACCCCCTGAATAAAACCGTTTGCACTTCGCATTGCAAGATCGCTGCTGAAGTGAATTGTGGCGCGAGTTTCACTAAAGTGCATGCGAATCGACACTCGTCTGTATGGCTCATCGCTAACCGGGGCTGAGACCACCGTAGGGGGGACTAGCTGTGACTTTTGTGATTTTTGCCCACTTGACCCACCGATTCCTAACTTAATGTCTCCTGTTTCTGTCCAATCCACAGATGCCCGACTCGGTCCGCGTTGGCGAGAAGTTCACTTGTACCTTCATATTTAAAAACGACACCGGCGTTCCTATGGAGAACACCAAGCTGCACGTGGAAGGCCTGGGCCTCTTCAAGCTCGAGACTTTTGACGAAGGGTACGTCCGTCTCGCTTCTCCATTTTTATATTCCAGGCAGTCCGAGTTTGTTCACCCCTCTTCAGTTTTAACAGATCATTTTGATTTGTTTCTATTCCAGGAACATTAAAGCCGGTGGGATCTTTGCCTCCAGGGTCGTCTGCACGGCCAGTAAACTGGGGGAGCGCAAGATCATCGCTAAGATCACGTCTGACCAGATCAGCGGCATCACGGTGGAAAGATCCATTACCATCACATAAGCTGCATCAGGCGCTGTTGTTCTGATTCATTCAATGTCTATATAGTGCCTTACATACTCTTAAGGGGGCTCAGGGTGCTTTTATATCAAGATTGTCCATTGGGGGCTACACTGATTTGAAGAGGAGAACGTTGGGACTTGGTGGGCTGCTTCTTCTGAATGTTTTCCTCCCAGCCGTTTGCCGTGTGACGTCAAGGGGGGCTTTGGGGTTTTGGGGTGAGCAATGCATTGCATGTTGACGTGCAGGTGGCCATTTTAGTGATGTGCATTCAGGTCGGCACTGTGAGAAAATGGGAATCATTAATAAAATGGAGAGTTTGGCCAAGTGTACTGAATATTGTTGTGTAAAGCAATGCCTTAGTCCAGGATTTAGAAGTAAAGAGCGGCTACAGTCACGAGTGGTCATGGGGCGATATCTGAGGACTAGTGAGCGGCATTCACAATGCACCTTTGATCCATTTATCATTTGTTAAATATACCGAAGGAGGGCTAAATGTGTGGCCTTATGGTAAGTGAGCTCAGTGCACAGGGCAGACGTTGCTTGGAACTGAGTTGGAATCCAAAGATGAATTGTGAAAAAGAACCACAAATGGTGAGAGCGTCAGAAACTAAAAATGGTCCGTAGAGCCAAAGCCAAAATGTTAGGCGGAAATCAGAAAAGAGTCCAGAAGCAGAGCTACTTTGAAACGCCAGCTCTGGGGTTGGATCCACAAACTTGGACGACTTACGAATTGTCATGTTGATGATGTTACTCGATGTAACTTCCTGGAGACGATGCATGCCAACTGTGATGGTGTCCCTAACTACAGGTACTCGAGGCAGCGGCACCTCTAATGAAAACAAGATGGCGCTGTGAGAGAATCTCTTTACGTTTATACACCCTTAACACGCGTTGACAGGTAAATATAAAATCAGGGTGGTGTTATAATGTATTCATTTAATCCTTTCTCTTTTTAAGCTAAACTCACAATACAAATTGATTTCCGTTTGAGTCACCTCATAGTTGGCACATGGAACAGAGAATTCTTTGTGCGCGCCAGCTGTGTGATACCTCGCCCGGGTTCAACACCTGAGACCTTCCACAGTTTGTTTCAATCAAATGTCGCAGTTTCTATTTGAACTCCTTAGCAGGTGAGAAATACCCAGAGGACTGTAGTTGTACGATATGTAAAAGTTGTCTAAAATATGACAAGTAAGAAAACACGAAGTGAACATGAAGTTTTCAGCTCTGTGTGCCACACTGGTTATTAATTCTTCTCTGCGTCACCCTACAGCCCTAAAGAAGGGTAACGCGGTAACTCATAGGTGGCGTCCATCTTTACATCTCCTACCGCGGGTGAACTGATATTTAGCAGCCAACGAGTGCGTCAGATACAAAGAACATGATTGGCCAGAATATAAAGGTGGAGGGGCAGGGCTATAGAGGTGATGTCATGATTGACCCGCCATAAAGATGGCCGTTGAAGTCGAGAACAACCTCAATGAAGTGGCATCCAAAAGGCCAACACAAAATGATGAAAATTAAGAAAAGGTAAAGTTGAGAATTATGACTAAATATGGATAAAGGGAACGGCCAAAAACCCAGAGCTAGATGTACAGTTTATTAAGTGACAGCACTGACTCTGTAAATAAGTAAAAGTTCAAAAATCGTCAAAAACAAAAGACTTAAAGAACAACAACATGGCAAAACAAAAGATTCAGTTATTAAAAAACAGAAAATAAAAATTGAAAGGTAATGAGCATTAATGGAGGGGAACAAACCAGATATTCATAAGTGAAAGTCAATCCTGAAAAATTGTACATTTAATTAGAGACATGAAACTCCGAAAGATGGGGAACTGTAAAGAGTGCAAAACGTCAGACGTGCACAGAGACCTTCCTTGATATATCCACAAATGGAGGAATCTGAAGGTGGCTGGTGACATCAAACTTTGGGCACCATGCACCTCCAAATGGGGGCATCCTAGAAAAAACAGAACGGCAACGGAAAAAATCAACTTCTCTACCCAAAAAGCAACTTCCAAGAGGAACATAAATTCAAAAATGACATTCAGCACCCCCAGTTCAGGTCAAGTTGGGGTGCATGCACTGGTACAACACGTCACCACACCCACCACACGATGAAACAGCTCAGGGTCCTGGTTGGCAACCCCCCAGGCAGACACCTGGTCCAGTCCAACCCTCTGTCTGGCACTGCCAGGTGTTACATGGGCATTCCCTTGGCCTGGTCCTCAACAATGAGGGTCCTGTGAGCTGATCACCCTCTGAGAATTGTGCCACGTGGCCGTAGTGCCGTATTGACGCTCCCTCACAATGCAGGTCATGTGCCTCATTTGGGACTCTGTGAGCAACACAAAGTCAAGCCAGCGGGACACAAGGACCCTCTGAAGAGACACACATGAAGGAGTCCGGTCTTCATCTCAGGTCACTGGAGAGCGTCCATAACTCGCAGAGGACTCTAAAGACTTGGACCTTCGCCGTTTTGCGCCACACACCCCTTACCAGTGACCTCATGACCCCCCAGGCTCGCCCGATCTGTCTACTGACTTCATAGGAAGAGTCACCAGACACATGAATGTCACTGCCAAGGTAAGTATGGCATGACATTAAACTGCAAACGGTCCTCCAACTTGCAGGGAAATCTTGGGGGTTGGTGGCGGGACTGGCACTCCAGCGACAATGAAAACCTCATGCCACTCCGAAACGGCAGACAGGACTTCTTTCTGCTCTCCGCAGGAGTCGCTCTGCTGCAGCCCCCCATAGGAAGGCTCCTTCGCATTATGAAGGGGATGCGGGAAAGTCCTTGGGAATCTCATCCCTGGAAGAGTGAGAGCCAATGGAGTCAGGCCTGTTGAGGATCAGAACTGGTGTGGTGGTGAGGCGTCACCCGCTGCATGGCAGCACTTGGGTAGTTAGGCAAGCAGAAGGTATAATAAGATTAATAGAGGAGGAATACGGGGAGGAGTGGAGATATAAAGAAGAGCAGAGAGAGTCTGTGAACATTTGTGTGTCACATCAGGAGATTCACATGAATTTTTGACATGAAGAAGGGCTGATCATCTGCTGGACTGGGAGAGTAGCATCAGAGAAGGAGACGTCAGCCCACCTGCCCACTCTAAGGGGCCGCCTTGTCTTTTGATGCTGCTGCTCCTCCGACCCTCTGCCTCCGGACTTTCCTGTCTGTTTATATCTTCTGTCGCTTTTTCTTCTAGTGATGTTATTCTGTTTTAAGAAATGCCACATTCAGATTGTAATGGTTTGTCTTTATATGTAGAGAGACTGACGTAATGAAGTAAATGCTTGTCACCTGGTGTAGGGGGGATTGTCACTTTCTCTGTTCCTACAACGACCCAATATGGCTGACATCCCAGTGTGAGTACTGTGTCGTTGGTTGGCGTGTACTTTTAACTGAGGTACATTAGCACCCACATGTCCAGGACATTATCTGGTGTGTCAGGGTTATATCTGGGGACAACTGTGTGACGTTCACTCCAAAGCAGGGGAGCCCATGTGTGGTGTACGGTGGAGTGCCAGGCTGTGTGAGCCTCACCCATAGTCAGTGCTCGTGTGGCTTGAGTCCATGTGTGTGTTACGTTTAGGGTGCGTTGGAGGAGATCCATCCAAAAACTCACTTGGTGACTTCCACTCATCCCGTCATCGCACATTTACAACATAGAACAGAGAATTTTAACAACAACCCACTGGACACAAGCCACCTGAAGCACGAGTTTCATTTTCGGCTCTAAGTGACTCGAGGATGAGATCAGAATCAGCGACTTGATGGCACACCTGTCCTTGGTTTCTTTAATCGTTTTGGCCTCGACTTGATGCTGATGGCCCTGAAGGAGGAGACGCTTCAGTGACGTTCAGCCTGCCTCGAAAAGTTCAACGTGAGTCCGTCTAGAGTCGAGTTTACTGATAAAACACAAAGTCAAACGAGCTTGTAATTGGATTGTCTTTAACTGAAGACTTGATGAGAGCTGATCCTCCATCGTGAAGAGCCGTCCCAGTGCTGTAAACCTTAGAATGTCAGCTTCTGGTCGTTCAGCAAATGGCGAGCGCGTCACGCGTTACGATTTCTCTCCTTTTTAAGTTCCCCTTGAGTTGTACTCTGCGCACTTTTCTTCACGAGTGTCCTCGAGTGTTTTCTTGTGGAGCGTCTTCAATTGGCGGCTAACATTTAACTTTTGCTGGTGTTGAGCCTGTGGACGCTGAAGTCGAAAACAACGGAAGACAAACACCAATTTAACATAAAAAGCAATTTCTTTATTCTTGGTGAGTTAAAGAGACTGGACAGTCTGCGGTCTAACATGGGGCTTGTTCCGAACGTTACGCTGTGTCACGTCACCCACCAGCCAGTCGTCTGTGATTGCGGATATCGCCTTCACCTCTTTGTGCTCTCTACAGAAGTCCAGTGTAGGAAAATCACAATCGTGTTTGGACTTTGCCTCCAGTTTAGCGATTCGACGCTCCTTGTAATTGTTTTCTGGGTTTCGACCCTCACTTCGTTATTTGCATTCGTTGTTCATCTTCTGGTCGGCCTCTGTGTCCGATGATCTATTCTGTCAAGCTGTATGCACAGCTGGGAATCACAATAATTAACAAACTTACAAATCGATAATTAGTTTGGACAAAGAATGCAAAAGCAAACGCGATACAAGAATTCATAGAAAACAAAACCACAAACGTAAAACAAAAGGCAGCACCTGCAAACTGGACCAGGACAGCCAGACCGATGGACCTTCTGCCCCCTGGACCGCCCTCTGGTTTACCCGCTGACTGCCTCAAACGACTGCGGGAAACCGAGAGCCAAAACAAAACACAAGAATCAAAATGAAAGTCGAAGCTGAAAAGAAGTGTGGGAAGAACAACAAATCAAGAGAATCACAAGAAGGTCTGTTTGGGGTTCATCCATCAAAATGGCCACCTGACCCACCCTCATAAGTCTCTCCCATAACTGATGGCAAAGTCGTGACAGCCTGGCCTACGTTATAATGACAGGAATGCCAAATGTTTTGGCAAAATGGGGTCAGAAACAGCACAAAGTCATTTCTCCCTGAATAATTACATTTCTGTCCTTAAAATAAATGTGAGAAACCCCTCAAACCCCCAAATCACTGTTTAAAACTGGTCAAGTGGCCGTCCTTAAAAACAAACGGCACAACAGAATCATAAGAGTCACGTCACCCTGCGCTGCTCAAGGTCACGTGCCCCGCTGTGTGTCCTTTCCTGTCACCTGTGGGCTGACTGACCATGCGCTGACATCAGAAATGTGACCAGTGAGTGGAGACCATCCAGTCCATCAGGCCTGCTTGTCTGGCTGGTAGCCCGGCTCGTACCCGCGCTGCCTGTAGCTTTCCATGTTCCTGCCTTTGTTGACTGTCATTTTCTTTTATTATTTTTCAGGCTATTTATAAAAATTAATTAAAGATGAGAACTGGGACACCAGACCTGAAAAACCTGAAGAATCAGGCTTCTAAAAAAAAGAGAAAGAGGTGAGTCAGCCGAGCAGAGCGAGAGCCGCGTCTCCTCCAGACGAGCACACATTTCACGCCTTTGGGCTCAAGCCCACCATGACACAGACCTGAACAGTGGTGGGCCTTTCAGTGGGACCAGCAAACAAACTCCATGGAGTTCCATCTCTTCAGGTGACATTTAGGAATCCCTCGAGGTCAGCACTCCTACTCTCCATCCCTCGAGTGTCCACCACGAGATTGGAGCAGGGGGTTTGGGGATGGAAATTCATGACGGTGGGCTTACAAGTCGCCCCGTTTGTCTTTCTGCACCAGCAGACATCTCCCTCAGGCAGACATGGACTGAAAATATCCATTAATGGAAATAAGAGCAAAAAAGTGTCCTGCTTTAGTACTCACTCCACAGAACGACATTCCTGCCTTATTAATGAAATGACGGCGAGGCGAGAGGGCTGTGCACTGAATCACAGAACACAAAGACCCCCGGTAGGTCAGCTTAAACACCCTACAGCTTGTCACAAAGACACAGGACCGGTGGTCTGACTTCTCCCAGCTGCTGTCCTTCCGCACTGTTGGCCACAGTGCCCCCTCTTGACTCAGAATGGCATCACTCACCCAGTGAGAGCCCCAAACTGGCCACGCGTGACGATCATTTTTTCTATTTCCAACTGGGTACTGGCATTCGCCACATCATAAGATGAGCTCCTCATTATATTAGATGTGACCCTCAGGTGTATTTTAGATTCGTTTTTGTTTTCCTACGCTCATCTTCCAGTTGTACTCAACAGTTTATCTGCTGGTGAGAAGAATGAAGACCACATTTCATGAGAGGCAGTTGGCACAAGCCATTCAGCTCTTAAACAATGACCAACCCGTTAATAGAGCGCAGTACGTCACTTACTGTATGTGTGGAGTTCATTTTATGTCGTGGTGGGAGTCCATATGGATGTATGTGAGCACCTTGGTGACTCTCCGCTCTTTCCATTGAGAAGCATCAAGAAAAACAGAAAGGGTTAATCTGTGGTGGTCACTGCTTTGGAGAAAGGCCTGAAGGTGAATGAGGAGGACCAGAGAAGTGTGTGAGGATTATCTGGGATAAGCATGAGGGTGGGAGGACTTGGCTTGGGGGTCACAGACAAAATCCCAGTTAGAGAGGTCTGCACTGGGTTGGGAGGTGCTTACCTCTTTGATGTGCTTATGGGTGTGTTGAGTCATGAGATTAAAGTCCAATCCCCCCTTGTTGGGCTTTGTGCTGATGACACTGAGTTGTGCTGCACCAGAAGTAGAGGACGTAGGAAGAATGGAGAAGGGCTTTAGAAGGCAGAGGACTGAAGATAATTAGAAATAAGAAAACTGAATATCTGAGGTGTAATGATGACCAGGATTCAGAGGTCGGTCTGCAGAGAGCGGAGACATTTAAAGATCGAGGATCAGTGGTAGCCCAAGATGGACAATTACACACAGAGATAACAAACACACAGATTGTGATGTGGACGGAATCATTGGAGGAAGGTCTCAGGTAAGAGTGTGGTGTGACCACCCATGACGTATGGAGCTGAGACACGGACAGTGAAGAGAGCACAGCAAGAGAAGAAGGCGGACGTGTGTAGTTACAAGAAAGGGCCGAACAAGAAGTGAGACAATCAGAGGGACAACAAAAGTGTGCGAGAAACATCTAAGAAAGTCCAGGAAGGTGGGCTGAAGTGGTGTGGACCTGTGATTAGGGGACACCATGAAGATGTGGGCAAAAGACTTGGGGACAAGAAAGCAAAGGAGGCCAAAGCAGAGGTGGATGGGTGAAGTTAAAGAAGATCTTAAGGATGATGGCCTGACTGAGGAGGAGGAGGAGGCGCAGGTCTGAACGATTTGAAGAAGGCTGGTCAGGCACATCGACCTCACATAGAAGTGGGAAAAGATGATGAAGAAGAAGAACAACAAGAAGATCCTCATTTTTATTCCTGAGTTTTTTTTTGGAGGCTATTCCAGAGTGATAGTTTCATTCTGCTGTGACCTTCAGTGAGGGGCACCAAATGAACCAATGAGGTGAGGCAGTGATGGGGCTGCGGTGTGCCGACTGGCCGCACGGCGTGAATCTCTCGGTGCTGAGCACACACGCTGATTCTGCATGAACGGCCAGCTGTCTTCTGTCATTGCACTTGTCATTAAAATGTTTTTCTCGCCCCTCGGTTTTGTCTTCCAGTTTTCCCTCCTCTGCTCTTTGTAGTCTTCCTGCCAGGGGCTGCAGGCCTGATCCCAGCGCAGGGGAGGACCAATTGGCCCTGCAGTGTCCTCTGTCCCCTTTGGTGCACACGAGTGACCTGAACGTTACAGTTTAGCGACGGAGCCTGATGGTCATCGTCCACATTAAAGCAAGGACTGTCTGTTGTCATCGTTGTTCTCATTTCCAGTTCACGCTTCTCCCAGTTGATGCCATGCAGCACATGCCAACAGTGGATGAGAAGCTCAGCCCCATTTAAAGATGGCTCACTCACAAGACATTTCCATCCAACACCGAGGAGGGCTGAGTTCAATTTGAACAAGGAAGCCACCGTGTGCTCCGTGCACTTCATGGAAAAGATGGCGACACTCTGGTGCTCCCATTTAAAAAAGTGCGGCGCAAATCGACAAAAGTGAGGGGGAAGGTGGGGACTTCAGGCTCCAGGGTAGTCAGCGTTGCCTCTGGACGTGTCATCTACGTGTTTGGTGGTTTGTCCTTTGTCACTTCACAGCCATTCGATTCTAAACTTGAAGGGCTGCCCTATCAGTTTAGGGGCTTCAGAGCCAGGAGGTTGTCCTGGGCAGCGGGGGGTTGGCATTTTAATCTTTATGGCTGAGTTTTGTCTGCTGAGGTCAGAGGGCACCGCGATGATCTGATTGATGATCTGATCCCATTGTTTGATTTGCGTGAACACACGTCTCACCAAAGGGGGACAGTTACGGTTTGTGAGGTAAGTTCATGCAAACATTAGAGGGGTCTTCAAATTCTAGGATAGCTGCACCCCACTTCTCATGCCAAGAATGCCGCTGCTCCGTACACGTGACAGTCGTGACCCAATAAACCTAGAAATTCCAGGCCGACACCCCCCAATGTCTGCTTGGAGCCTCTGCGCCCTTTGAGGGGCTGAGAATTGAAGGTCGCCATCTTCCAGAGGTGCAGCTCCCATGTTTAGGAGACCGGGGGGCTGCAGGCCCCTTTTGGTCCCTCTGAGGCTCGCTAGCTGTGGTGTCGTGGCGGCCGATGACGTCTGGACACTCGCTGTGATGACAGGAGGCTTCTGACCAAACCTGTCGTAAGTCGGCGTCTGGCTGTTTAATGTTTAGTTGTAAATTCATTTGACACAAACTTTGGCGTCTCCTGGAATGTCGTCTGACATGCTGGGCTGATTTTTGCTCCAGCTGGGATGGATCCACATGAAGGTTCAAGAGAAGAATGTAATTAATAAGCGACATCACAGCCTGCTGTCCATGCAGTACAAGCATCACAGACAGAGCTGGGAACTAAAGAATATGGACGGCAAAGTAGGACTGGGACGAGGGGGGCTCATGAGACCCCCTGGTGTGGACCTGCAAAGGTGACTGGGAATTGACCAGCTCTCCTTCACTCACCACACTGCCACTGCGTCTCACGGTCAGACCACTCCCAACGGAGAACCTGGCATGGCTCCCGGTCCAGGGTTTGGTCCTGTCATGTCTGTACCAGGACCACTCCCATTTAAAGAAGTGCGGCATGAACCGGGCCTGTATGGGGACTTCAGGTCCCTAGCCACTGGGTGGTCTGTGCTGCCTCTGGACATGAAGTGGACCACTGATTCTTGATGCCTACCTGCAGAGAAGTCAGTGTAGTCCCCTCTGTATATGGAGGCATTCATGGGGATCCATGGCTCCTTCTCACCCACTCAGGTGTGTTAGTGAATGGCACCTGGTGATGCCAACTCTGTGGGCCATCAAATAGCAGTCCAGCTTCTTTTTGTGTAGCTCCTCACTGCCCACCTCCATCTCAACTGCTGACTCCCTCAGTGTGTTAAAAATGTATCTGAAGACCCTCGTGTTCTTGAACATCTTTCTAATGGTTTTGGTGTGAGGTTCTTGTATTTAAGGAAAGATTCAAATGTGGTGGTGATCTTATCCCAAAATGTTACTCAATCATGTTTGATCGCCTTTCACAGAGACCATTGGATTGCATTTGCTGGCATAGCTATGACTGGCACTGAATGAGTGGCACAAATCTTTTGATCTTACAACAGACCATTCAGTCATCTCCTAAAACTTCATCGATCCAATAATCTAATTTCAAAGTCACCATGGCCAATGCAGGCACAAGGCACAAACCAACACTGGGGAGGGTGCCAGTCCACTTCAGGGCACACTCATTCATACCAGCTCAGGGCCTAATCATGCATCTACCAGAAGGTAGCACCCTGAAAGCACATGAGATGTGTCCCACCACTGTTGGACCCCAGTGACCACAGCTCCTTGTCATGTCTGAGTCGATTTCTTGCTGTCCAGCCTGCTGTGTGTTTGCTTTGTGGCACATCTGCTGATTAATTGACATTTTCTCAAACACTCTGGAGAGGTGTGCGTGTCTTTTCATGTTTAGCAATTACAATCCTTCACATGTGCCCGAGGAGACGCGCCAACAGTTGACACCCCATCAGGGCACACACCTGAACGGCGGCCACACCTGCCCAGGTACTTAAACACCTGAAGAGAAAAAAGAGCATCAGAAAGAAAACAACAACACGGAGAACGAAGCTGCAGCTGCCAGTCAGCAGAGAGAAGAGCCATGAGTGACCTGGGTGAGCATCTGCTGGAGTGTTTGGTCTGCCTGTCGTTAGTATAGCGCCTTTCACATGCATCTGTCTAGCTGTTATATAGTGTCTATCTATCTATCTATCTATCTATCTATCTATCTATCTATCTATCTATCTGTCTGTCTGTCTGTCTGTCTGTCCGTCATTTATATAGTGCCTTTCATCTATCTATCTATCTATCTATCTATCTATCTATCTATCTATCTATCTATCTATCTATCTATCTATCTATCTATCTGTCTGTCATTTATATAGTGCCTTTCATCTATCTATCTATCTATCTATCTATCTATCTATCTATCTATCTATCTATCTATCTATCTATCTATCTATCTATCTATCTATCTATCTGTCTGTCTGTCATTTATATAGTGCCTTTCATCTATCTATCTATCTATCTATCTATCTATCTATCTATCTATCTATCTATCTATCTATCTATCTGTCTGTCTGTCTGTCTGTCTGTCTGTCTGTCTGTCTGTCTGTCATTTATATAGTGCCTTTCATCTATCTATCTATCTATCTATCTATCTATCTATCTATCTATCTATCTATCTATCTATCTATCTATCTATCTATCTATCTATCTATCTATTGTGCCTTTCATCTATCTGTCTGTCTGACTATCTATTTATTATATAGTGACTTTCACCTTCTCTATCTCTTCATCTTCATCAGTCCCATCTTTCGAGTCTATTGCTGTGCTGCTGCTGTTAGCTTATCGCCCTCCCAAATCTGTGGTGAACTTTCTGTCTGAATTGAATGAACGTCTCACTGTAATCTCATGTCTCTGGCCTGCTGTAGTTGTACTTGGTGACTTTAATATCCATGTTGCTATCAACTGCTCCCTCACAGCTGAGTTCATCTCAACTTTGGAAGGTTTGACTTGACACAGCCTGTCGATTCTCCCACTCATCCTCACGGTCATATTCTTCATTTGCTGATTTGCTTTGTTCAAATGGCCTGAGTAATGTGTTTGTCTCCGGTTCACTCTCTGGTATTTCTGATCATCGAATGTGGTGAGAAGTCAAACAAAGTGACCCCTTTTATTGGCTAACTAAAGAGATTACAATATGCCAGCTTTCATGGCAGCTCAGGCCCCTTTGTTTTGCTTGACTTCTCACTACATACATAATGGCTGACACCCTAGTACTATGATCATCGAATGTAACTGTAGCATTATTACCGGCACTTCTGTCGAGAAGAAGTCTGTCACCTGTCACAACATCAGGTCTGTTAATTCTGATTTGTTTTCTTCTCCCCTTCTGTCTTCGTGTCTTTTTGAACTGCACAACTCCATGCCTTTCCTGTAGATGACACACTCCATGAGCCTTCACAGCCCGGCACTGCGTGAAGTTAATGATCTCCTCCTCACTTCATCTTCTCCTCCTTCTTGACTAAAGTGCAGCCTTTGACACTGTTAAGTCCTCCTGTCACGTCTCTCCGCTGTAGGCATCTTCAATGGCTCACGTCATAGTCTGTCACACTCGGCCAATATACAGTAGAAATCCTTCATGTCACCTGTGTCACGTGGTGTCCCTCAGGGCCGTTACTCTTTCTACTTTATATCCTTCCTTTGGCTCAGATTATTCACAGACGTGGCCTGAACTTCCACTGCTATGCAGACGATACATTCAGTTATATCTGAGGACGACTCGCCTCCCAGCACTCTCACCGACTGCATCACTGATCTTAAGCTATGGATGGTGTGGCATATGGCGGGGGCCATCGCCCGGCTGGGACACCTCTACATCAGAAGGAGCATTGTCTCCCCCGAAGCGCTAGAGGGCAGCCCCCCTGGAGTGTGGTGGTACCATGGGTTTGGAGCATGGAAGCTCAACTCTGTTGAGGCCCGTGGACACCACCAGGGGGCGCATGGAGAGCTGCTGAGCTCTTAATTGCTGCACTTCTGCCACACCTGGAAGTGGATCAATGAGGACCTGAGGAACTTCCTGAGGCCAGCAGCCTCTACTCTGGGAGCCAGAGTCGGGTGGGAGAAGACGAAGTTTACTGGAGGAGTGGAGGAAAAGGGAGAAGAAGAAGAAGAAGAAGAAAGGAGTGTGCTTTATGTACCGTGCTGTGGTGAACAAGCTAAAGTGCTCCCCAACTGCAAATAAACGTGTGTGCTGTGCGACAGTTTGTGTCTGCATGCCTATGTCACCTCGGGTGGCTGCTACGCCCCCTGGTGGTCCACAATGGAAAGTCACTTTCTCAAACTTCATGAAGTGTTCCTGGTCGGCCCAAACTGTCTGCTCTCTAAGGCCTCCAACTTCTCTGATGTCAAATCTGCTCCTGTTGTCAGAAACCTCGGTGTTTTGTTTGATTCATCACTTAACTTTGAGCTTCACATTAGGTCTCTGTCCAACATGTCATTCTGTCATCTCTGTCATGTTGCCCATTTCTGTCCTTTAATGAAGCTCAGACTCTCGTAATCATCTCATATCGATGGCTGCAATTCCCTCTTCATCAGCCTCCCTGCACAATCTACACAGGAGGCTCCAGCACATTGAGAACTCAGCAGCCACACCAAGCGTTCTGCTCACATCTCCCCTGTTCTCTCCCAGTGCCATCAAAGCCCTCCATTACCTCACCCCCCCCCCCCCCACCTCACTCAGCTCCATACACTCCTCGTCGCTCTCTCAGGTCCTCACACAGTCCTCCTCTCCCTGCTGTCCCACACACCAGACTCTCAGCTCCTTCAGTGTGATGGCTCCTCTTCCTCAGTCTCTCTGAGTTTGCTCCTCTTTCTCCTCCTTTAAATCTCAAACGTTCTTCTTCTACGACCTTTTGTCTTCTGTGTGATTTTTCCCCCTCTCTGGGTTTGTGAAAGGCGCTCTGAACAGTAAATGCAACTCCTGATTCTTATTAACTGGCTTGAACTGAAGTGGCAGTCCATGTGCTTGTCCTGACCTCACTGGGCTGCTGCTCTCTGGGGGTCCCTTAATATTGCTGTATGATCTCCACACTGGTGGACCATGACAAGACGTACCGTAAATGTCATTTTTTAAAATATTTGCACATTATAACATTTTGGCTTCCATTGCTCCACACCTCCTCCCACTTGCAGTGCTAATCCGTTCCTGAACTGCCCCTTGATGGGTTCCCTGCAGTTCATTCTTTGTGTGCCCTCATGATATTACGAAGCCCGTGTCACTGTCACCATGCTGACAGGATTCATTTAACACCAGGATGCTGGGTAAAGTCGTTCTGTCCGGAGGTCTCCTGTAATGTTAGCCCCGTCCAACTCACTCAGGTCACTAACTTTTTCAGACGGCACGTTGGGATCTCAGAGCCTTTTACCTTCAATGAAAAGTCCATAAACGAGAACCCCAGTAGATAATGAAGACCTGAGTCGCGAGCGAAGTGACGCGTCAGTAAAGTCCTGTCATCAGAAGGTCCTCCAGTAACAGTCCCGTTAGCCCACATCCTGGTGTACCCCTAAAGGGCTTCAGTGAGGTATTTGACACCTTTGTATGTGTGGTGTGGGCTTTAGATATCTGAAGATTATAATTCTGAGCTGCAATTTGTGTTTGAAACTGAGTTGACAAAGTTCCGATTTGTCATCACTCTCTTTTGCTTTATTTGTTTGTCCCTGTCTTGAATCCTCACGTGACCTGATCATCAAGCAGGTGACGTCACACAAATGATGATCTAAATGTGGCGGTGATCGCACTCCCTGGTGGACGTGACAACTTCTCTCGTTGATAGTTTGTGTTTTTCTCAAGTAGACCCCATGGTAGGGTTACGTGTTTTAGTTGCGACTTCGCCCCACCTTTGACTTTCTCGTAGTGCCACGTCCCTTTGGTTCCAGGTTGCCTGGTTTAGTTTGATGTCCTGGTTTTGGCCTCGTCAGTGTACTCCTCGGGCACTCCAGCGTGTCACACTAAGACTGAGATTCTTGAGATTCCTTTCGGTTTTGCTGTCTTGGCGTCTGTCCTATCGCTATTGATTTGGTTCGGCTTTTGACTTCTTCGATGCGTTCCTCTCCCGCTCCTTCACGTAAACTTGTGCTGAACAGTCAGAGTCCTGCTGGTGCAGAGGAGAGCTACTGACTGTGACAGACGAGTGACAAGCAGTGGCAGACCAGGGACGAGCAGCGGCAAGGCGCTTTAGCAGCTCGTCTCCTCTGAACGTCTGCTAATGAGTGTCGGCGCCCCCTAAAGGCGTCCCCTCGCCCTTCTCGTAAGGCCCCTCCTCATGCCGTCCACATCACAAGTCTAATCTAAGGAACGAGTCAACGTTTGTTTCTGTCCTTTTTGTCACAGCCTTGACAGTTGAAAGCCTGGACTTCCGTGCCTCTGAGAACAAGAAAAGCCACCAGACCCACGAGTATGACCACTCTGCCCTCGTTGTGAGAAGAGGCCAGAACTTTCACATCAAGATGAAGATGAACAGACCGTTGAAGGCGGCTGACCAGCTGTACATCCAGTTAGCTGTGGGTGAGTTTTGTCAGTGGAGGGGCTCAAGGAGAGGGGTTGGGGGGGTCTCAGGATGCGAGTCCGCTTATGGGGGTCACAGTCAACTGGCCATTTTAGAGCACCTTGGTCCCAGACTGGGCCTTCATGTCTGACTTGAGTAGCCTATTTCAGCAAAACTATGAGCCTTCTTGTTATAAGGGGACAGGACGCCCTAGAGGTTTAGCTTCTGCTGGGCCACCGCTGACACTTCACAGATCAGCGTTGTGATGCCCGCCTCCATGGTGTCCTCTGTATCTGCAGGTAGACAACCCCTGCAATCGAAGGAGACACTGGTGCTGATCTCTCTACAGCAAACCGAAGGCTCTGAGGCCTGGAGAGCCACTCTGGGTGCGGCCCACGGGCATGAGGTGAGTGGACGGGGACTCAGGTATCTGCTCAGGGAGTAGAGGAAAAAGGGCATCAGATAACAAGCCACCACGGGCACATACATGACCGCTGTTGGTGCTCTGTACTGGGCCATGTAGCTAACCATGAGGTGTGAGACCTTTAAAGTGGGCGGGGCTGGATGGCCTGTTCTCGTCTGGATTGTTCTTTAATTGACAGCAGAACAAGTAACACTGCATATTATGGGATGTGGTAGGGTGGGCCGTAAGGGCAAAAAAAAAAAACAGAAGTCAATGAACCTATCTGGGGGATTTATGTTGTACGCAATGTGCGTTAGGAGGATTGTTTTCGTTGGCTTGCTGGATGTGATGTGCCTGGAGGCTTCATGGGAAATGGAACAGGAAATGTCAACGTGCAGGGCACAGATTAGTCATTGGAGACCCAAGAGAGCTGAGATCCCTTGTCATATGTCTGTTATGATTTGCAAATCCTTCAGGATTTTGTACTCATTTAACCTGACTTTTAAAACCCTAACCTGTAACTTAATGGATGGATGGATAGATAGATAGATAGATAGAGTGAAAGGCACTATATAATCGATAGATAGATAGATAGATAGATAGATAGATAGATAGATAGATAGATAGATAGATAGATAGATAGATAGATAGATAGATGTGAAAGGTGCTATATAATAGATAGATAGATAGATAGATAGATAGATAGATAGATAGATAGATAGATAGATAGATAGATAGATAGAGTGAAAGGCACTATATAATTGATAGATAGATAGATAGATAGATAGATAGATAGATAGATAGATAGATAGATAGATAGATAGATAGATGTGAAAGGTGCTATATAATAGATAGATAGATGTGAAAGGCGCTAAATAATAGATAGATAGATAGATAGATAGATAGATAGATAGATAGATAGATAGATAGATAGATAGATAGATACTTTATTAATCCCAAGGGTAAATTCACATACTCCAGCAGCAGCAGCATATTGATAAAAAACAATATTAAATTAAAGAGTAACTTAATGGACTCCATTTCCCAGCTGCCCCGAGGGCATTGCCCTGATTGGACATCTGCAACGGGCACAGGGGCTGCTGGGGACAAGAGGGGCCAGCAGGAATCTTAAAGAGGAGGGTGGTCTGTGTTTCTGTTCGCTCGTTTGTCTCGTCTACTGTAACCCCTGTGGAATATCGTGAACCCGTAAGGATGTACGGATGGTCTCGTGCCTGCCTGCCTGCCTATCATGTGAATAGTGGTCTTCAGAGGGAGCGCTCCCACCGATCTCACCCCTCGCCTCATCAGGACGTTTCTTACACAAAGCTGTTCCCAGGATTGTTCTCTTTCACTCCTTACCGCTTCTTCTGTTACTGCTGCACTGGCACTGATTCATGGACGTTGTCGTGGGGGTCTGTCGTTGGGTGTTGTATTTGTTATCACCGAAGGGGTATACTGATCTGATTTTTTTGTTGTTTATATTTCATTTCCAGCCATCCATCCATTATCCAACCCTCTATATCCTAACTACAGGGTCACGGGGGTCTGCTGGAGCCAATCGCAGCCAACACAGGGCGCAAGGCAGGAAACAAACCCCAGGATGGATGGATGGATGGATATTTCATTTCCATGTAACTTATTATTCAGTTATTTATTTGAGTTATTGGATTTCGTGTCTCTGTCTGTGAGTGTCAGGCCAAGGCTGGAATCCCCACCCAGAAAAATAACGAAATTACTGCCCCCTTGATGGTGTGAATCTGAGGGCCACCGGACCGCCGCTGCACACTCGACACTCAACCCCAATGACACCTCTGAATGCTAAGGAAGAGCAGTGACGCTCGAGGAAAGTCGCGTTCTTCAACTCGGCACACAAGCGTACTTTATAAGCTGAGACAGACGTGGGTCATGTGGGAGGATGAGGAAGACGTCGACACGCAGTGGCACACACATTCCCAAAAGGAGGGGCTGGCAGATGGCACGGCAGGACGACTCGTCTGCTCAGCACCTTCACTGATTAAACTGGAAGTGAAGTCAACTCTGCTGAGCGGCTGATCTGAACTGAAAGCGCGTGAGGCTCGTTACTTCAGCGCTGATTTTATTGGATTCTCTCTGATCAGACAAAAGAGAAAGAGCGCCGTCGCCATTGGAAGGGTGAGTAACCTCAGCGACGGCAACTTCCTTGGACTGCCGTTGTCTTATTTTTGGGAGCAAACAGAGCACCTGACCTCCTGTACGCTACGATGACTCAAGTAGAAGGTCACTTCTGCGGACATTTATTTTATGACCATCAGGAACTTTCCATGAAGTCTTCCCAGACAGAATTTTAAGCAGGGTGGCAGACATCTTGTCATCGGCGGAAAAGGGTTTATCAGAAGGCTCGTCGGAAGAAGCAGAGGTTGGTACACCAAACAAAAAAACGGAAACGGGGCGACACCAAACCCTGATCCAGAGTTGAACTGATTTGCTCTGAGGTGGTCCGGAAGTTCTTACAACTTTGAGACGATCCTCGTATGTAAGATGGCGTCATGACGTCCTACCACGTGCAACCAGGAACATCCGTGACACTTTAAAACAAACGCACAAGATGACAGCAGTGACGATTCCACATTCGTCGTCTTCTTCTTCCTCCTCATCTTTTCGCACTATGTGGGGCCAATGGGTCACAAAAATGAAGGAGGATCTGTGCGACCCTGATGGTCACCAAATGAAGGTGCAGACTCGCTAGGAATGTGGAGTGGTGGTCTTGTGGATCTGCGCTGCTATCTGGTAGGCCACCGGTTCAAATCCCATTACTGCCAGAAGGGATCCTACTCTGTTGGGCTCCTGAGCAAGTCCTTTAACCTCTAAACTGCTCCAGAGGTGCTCGCTGTACAACGGCTGACCCCCAAAGCTCACTTGAAAAGACCCCTTGGCCACTTGGGGTTAACAAAGTATATTAAAAATAGGAACACATGATGAAGAGCACCGTGTGCTGGACCCCCCTGTCTGTATTGTGCTGCTGCTGTCCACTCTTTTAATTTTTAATTTTCTTTTTCAGTATGACGTCCGCATCAAAACCCCGTCCAATGCCACGGTGGGCAAGTACACGCTAACAGTGACAGACAAGGGCAGCTACAGCTACAAACCCCCAGAGAGCGACTTCTACCTGCTGTTTAACCCTTGGTGTAAAGGTAAGCGTGGCGTCCACCCACATTCAGGCCTCGGATCTGCGGGTGCCAGCACGGTGGTCTGTACAGAGTGGCCAATGATACGTTTATTATGCATTTCCAATTACTGTATTATCAGCTCTAATTTAGAGTTATAAGTCTCAGACTAAACTTGTGACTGTTTGACCACCCTATCGGGCATCACTAGGACAGTAGCACCAGGTATGCGCACTCCAAAGCTTCAGTCGGCTCTGTCTCGCCTTCCACTTCAGTGGTCCCGTGGACCCCGAGGTGTTCCTCCAGCGAGGTGGGTCTGACTGCAGGACAGGTGATGCCTGTGATGCCAGTCACAAAATGCCCCTTGCATCAGAGAACCCTAATCATAGCCGCAGTGTGAGTGGACGTGCGATGGCCGCTTTGTGACTGATGGTGTGGGCATTTTGTGATGTCGGGGTGTGACGTGACTGACCTCACAGGCAATGTGGGCTGCAATGACAATCTGTTGTTCCCAGCAGCCATCTTTCACTCTGTTCTGTGCCAGCAGAGTGCCTGCCACCACACCTCGCCAAGCTCTGCCAACAAAGGCTATTCCTGGCAGCAGTCCCTTCCACCGACATTAGCCCTCGGTGAGCAGACCCGCCTCCCGTCCTGCTGTGCTCACCCTCCTCGCGACCCCTCTGACGTACTCCAAGAGGGTCTTGGCCGCCTCACCCTCGCTTGCTCTCCTGCACTCACTAAAGTCAAGTGAACGTTCCCTCTTTCCTTGTCTTTGGTTCGCCGTCATTCCAAACCAGGATCCCAATCCCAATCCCAATCACGATCACACCTGCCTCTCTTCATTCTTCATGCTCACTAAAAAGCTGACCCCAAACTCCCCCTCCACTCTCTTTAACATAACTGATAACACAAAGAAAGAAAAGATTCAAAACGTCGATGCCATGGGGCACCTCGCCACACACAGCATTACCCAGTTTACCAATGCATTGCCATGAAAGGCGCCATATTGACAGATTGATGGACTGTAAAGCTAAATGGCTCTAAGGTTTGATTTTCCTGTGAATAATCCCATGTGGCGAATGTCACTAAGGTGGCACATTAAACAGATGGGCACCCACAGCTCATTCCTCGGGCACTTATTTTGGGTGGGGCCACATGGCAGAGGGAGGGGGTGGGTTGGGAATGAGGGGTTTCTGTTGATCTCTCGGGCATTTTGCTGTGATCATCGAGCAGTGCCAGCTGCACTCCAACATGTTCTCCCTTTTGTTACTCAGAGGACAATGTCTACCTGGCAGAACAGCATAAAAGGCAGGAGTACGTGCTCAAGGACACCGGCTATCTGTACAGGGGGTCATCCCAGCGTGTGGAGGGCATCCCATGGAACTTCGGCCAGGTAAGGACAGGCCACCCTGGAGTGATGGGTGCTGGAAATTGGTTTGACGGTGGGCATGGTGTGTGTGTGTGTGTGGTGGGGTGGTACTGATACTGCTGGCTTTATGCATGTAGCCATGACCCATGACCCTTTAGGAAGTGGACTGTAAAATAGAGGAGAGGAATCAGATTGAAATTATTAAATAAGGAGACCATTAACAGACCTTTTGGGTGGTCTCCTTGCTGTCTTCCTCTTATCACCCTGCTTTGACTCCAGGGGTCCGTCTTTGTGTACTTTGCATGTTCTCCATACTTCACACTAAGGACAAGTTCTCCAGTGATTGCTGACCCCAAATAGACCTGACATTTGGGCTGGATGTGAGGGTCCGGTGATGGACCGTCCACCTTCACGGGGTTGATTGGCTTTGCCATAAAAGGAAACAGGCTGGCGTTTCTGTCTTTTAATTTCCAGAAGGTCCATGTGGGCAGCTCTTGTTGTAGGAATCGCTAGAAAGCAGCGGACTGGTGATGTCACAGGGCTAATATTAGCAGAAGATTCTTGGGATTTTGAGTTCTTCTCCATTTTGACACAACACTTGTGATGTCACTGGTCTGAAAAGGAGCCCATCGGTCCACACCGGCGGTACCCCTGAACAAGAGCGCTGCTCTATTTAAAGATATAAAAACGAGACTCTCCTCCTTTAAACGTCATGGTGGTGGGAAAGGAGTGAGTGGGCTCAGAAAATGGACGCAAGACCAGACAGATAATAACGTCGATGTATTACCTGAGTTTGGGCGCAGCGCCTCCTAGTGGCTGAGATATGGGAAGTCATACCTGTCACCATTTGTGACTCTGAGTGTAGCGAGTGGTCCCCCATCGTGTTTGTGAGCACGGGGGGCCGCTTAGACACCCAGGTCCGGTTTCTTTTTCTGGAGAACCCATCAAACAAACAGTCATTGTAGTCTTTTGGGGGGTCAAGTCCTACAAATCTGACACTTTCTAAACAGGTGGAGCTCCTGGTCAGTTGGCAGTCAAACAGGCCTGGCTGGCCTTCCTCCGCTCTGCTCCTTTATGTCCAGTACAGAATGGTGGGCTGCTTCCTTTCTGGACCTCACTGGGTGTGTCTGGACTGAGGAGTCCTGGCGACCTTTTTGGTCTTCTGGTCTTTACTTGGGAAGAGGAATGAGGAAGAGGAGTGCCCCCATGTTGGAGTCGTGACCTGTAATGGTGTGTACTCGTATAGTGCCTTGCAGTGGCGTTCCCTCTTCAGAGGTCATTGCTCTTACAATGTCAGCTGCTCCAGGTCTAAAACGAGTAGGTGGTCCGAGGCCCATGTCCTCCAAATGTCGCGTGGCATCTGCTCTGTAATTTGGCCTCATGACTTTGGTTTTGTGTCACTCTGCAGCTCGTCTCTGGGCCAGTAAGAGGCGATGTTGAGCAGCTCCGAGGGGATTTGCCGCCCCTGAGAGACAGAATGGGACGCCCTCTGTCCTCGTTCTCGTCTTTCTCATCTTCCATCTGAGCCTCGGTGTCTTTCTATTCTCAGTTTGAGACAGACGTGCTGGACTGCTGCCTCTACCTCCTGGACCAAGTGGGCATGAAGCAGTCGACCAGGAGGGATCCCGTCAAGATCGCCAGAGCCATGTCTGCGGCGGTGAGTCATAAAACGGCGCCCACCTCGATCAAGGGAGTTGTGTCGCCTGTTTGTCAAGTGAGTGCCCACTGTGAGCGTCCATCTGACTGCTCCATGCGCCAGCGTCCTCAGGGTGATGTCTGCCTTGTCTTCTTGTGCCACTGACAGCAGTGACGTCTTCACCCCTTTGGCACTGGCAGCAGTCATTCAAGTCTCCATCTAGAATTCTGCAGACGTCACTGCTGCCTCCACCTGTCACCATTGTCACATACAGCTGGATGTCCCTGCCAGGTGGGCACCTCAAAACGCAGCCACTGCCTCACATGCCTGAACAAAGCACCTTACAGCCAGAAGACAGACGGACAGTCAAGTAGATGGAGTGGCAGACAGGCAGGCAGACCGCAGTGATGGCTAGCAGGCCACGGAGCAAACACCCTGAGGGCTCCACCTGGCAGGTGCCCAGATAACAGGCTGGCAGAGTGATGGTGAGCCAGGCAGACAGACAGACTGCTGATGGGTTTGTCGGGCACCCTGAGGACCCCGTCTAGTATGTGCCAATGGGCATTTCTCACTGCGCCTTCCCATGTGGTTGGATATTGTCCCAAAGGCTGGACAGTGTTAATGTCACCTGTATCCTCAGGTCAATGTACAAGATGACAACGGAGTTCTTTGTGGCAACTGGTCGGGAGACTATTCTGACGGGACGCCCCCATCTCACTGGACGGGCAGCTCTGCCATTCTCCAACAGTACTACAAGAGTAAGGAGCCCGTGCGCTACGGCCAGTGCTGGGTGTTCTCAGGTGTGCTCACCACAGGTAAGTCGCTCTCACTTGTGTTCCCTCACAGTAACATCCCAGCTCTTCTGGTGACTTTGGGGTGACGCGTCTCCTTCATTTTCTGAGACTGAACTGCCATTTATTTACACACCCCTGTCTTCATGGGGCACTTGTCTGACCTTGGGGGGCTCCAGGCCTTCTTGTCCTTGCTGGCACCAGATAATTGCAGTATACATAGGCCATGTATTTTGGTCAGAGATGACATGAAAGCCTGACTAGAGTGCCACCATGGACTCGACGGCCATTTGATGCAGCAGTCTGGGGTAGGATGGACTCCGTCTGCCAGCTTGAGAGGGGAGTGTAAAGCGTCCCTTTGTCACAAAGCACCAGATGTCTAATTGTGGGCACATGCAGTTTCTCTAACCCGCTGGTGCCATCTAGTGGCCGTCCAGTTCTGGAGTGTTTTTTAACCTGTTCTCATACTCGGACCACCCAGACTGTTGGAGCCTTGGTGACACCCGCCGATTCGCTCGGGGTCACTGAGTCATGCCCCATGTCTGGCTGTCCATAGGCCTGTGTGTTTATTTCCTGACTCTCCATGTTATGGACACACACGCGTTTCTTCTCTCTGCCCGTTTCCTGAGCCCCCCATCTTCCCTGCATTAGACAGAATGGTCTGCCATCTTGACGTCCATCTTTTCATTTCATTGTACAGTCATGAGGTGTCTGGGTATCCCGGCCAGGAGCATCACCAATTTTGATTCGGCCCACGACACCGAAGACAACCTCACCATCGACGTGTTCTTCAACGCTGCGGGTGAAATGCTGAGCGACATTTCTACCGACTCCATCTGGTGGGTGGGCTCCACGTTTCTGCATCCTGAAGTGACGTTTGGTCGCCTCCTGACACCTTTTTGTTAGTTTTGGATTTTTTTTTCTCTTCCAGGAATTTCCACGTGTGGAATGATGTCTGGATGAAGAGGCCCGATTTACCGGAAGGATACGACGGCTGGCAAGCTATTGATGCCACGCCACAGGAGCTCAGTGAAGGTAGGCCAGCAGAGTGGCAGGTGACGGTGCTAATGTTGGGCTTTTCATCTTTATTTTAATTGTCGTCATTATTATTGACTGCCGTCTCACTTGGTTTGTGGCCATCCTGCTGCCCGTCACGTCTCGGTGTGTGAAGTGTTCATGAAGGGCACGTCAACCTCTGAGGGTCTTTTATATTGGTGGGTCACTCAATACTGGAAATGTCAAAATTATTAGCCAAGGTTCACATGGACAACCTGCAATGCGCACCTTAGTGACATTCAGTGCTCACCCATTCTCATCACTGGGTGAGGTTGGCTACCTCAGTGCCCACACTTTATTTGGCCCCCAGGGAGGAATTTGGCTTTTTACAGAAGCTCCTTAAATGAAGGGGGCACTTAATCATGCCAGTCTAACGCCATGTCAATGAATCTTCAGGGATTTCAGTCTGTCCAGGTAGGAAGCACAAGCAGCTTAGTCAACGTCACCTGATTTGGTGCAAATGAAAGTGACAACAGGTGACCTGGAAAGGACACAGCAAGACAAACCCCCCAAAAGGGAATGGTGGCCACTGACATTTGCTCTCTCCTTCTCCTTCCTGACTGATTCTTCTCTAGTTGTGTCTTTTGCTGGTGTCCTTGTCACTAATGAGGTGGCACCTGCAGCCCATTCAGCTGGCACAGGTAGTCCAGCTCCTCCATAAGTGATGTCACAAGCCTCTCAGCACAGTCTCAGGAGCATGGAGGAGATACCAAGAGATGTGCAGTTACACAAGGAGAGCTGGACAGGGCAGTAGAAGGGCATCAACCCAGCAGCAGGACTGGCATCTGCTCCTTTGTGTAAGGAGGAACAGGAGGATGTGCCAGAGCCAGAGCCAACAAAATGACCTCCAGCTGGTGACTGGTGTGCATGTCTCTGTCCAAACTGTCACAAACAGGCTCCAATGGGGTGGCATGAGGGCCATAATGTCTACTAGTGGGGCCTGTGCTCACAGCCCATCACCAGCAGCTTGACTGGCGTTTGCCAGAGAATACGTCATCCAGCATGACTGGTTTGGCGGTTTGTCAGTGATAGTCGAGGGATGGCATAGCCTTGGAGGGTTCCATGTCCTTGGCAACAGTACCCTGACTGCTGTTAGGTACCAGGATGGAATCCTCAGAGCCATTGTCAGACCGGACACTGGTGCAGTGGGTCGTGGGTTCCTCCCAGTGCAGGACGATGCCCGGCCTCATGTGGCCAGAGTGTGTAGGCCGTTCCTAGATGACAAAGGCATTGATGCCACTGACTGGCCTGCATGTTCTCCAGACCCTCTGGGACGTTCTGAGGTGTATCGGTGCACCTGATGCTGCCAAGTAGCCGTTCCAGGAGCTCACTGATGTCCTGATGCAGATCTGCCATCTCATCAGGAGCAGGCCCAGATGTTGTCGAGGGTCCATGCAGGTATGTTGGGGGGTCCATACACACACCACAGAGTCACATTACGAGTTGCTGTGATGAAATTTGCACGAGATGGATCAGCCTGGGATTTCTGTTTTTGACGTTTGATTTTGGGTGTGATGTCCGATCAGCCCCTCATTGTGTTGGTGATTTTGGTTTCCATTCACCGTTGGCACCTCATTTTGTTCTTGATGAATTTCACAGAATTACTCAGTCAAGGTTTTCCACTTGAATATTTCGTCCATCGAGACCTGATGTGTGATTTCAGTGTCCCCTTCACTGTTCTGAGCAGTTTGTATAAAGAGACGCTCACAGTGGGCTCAACACACACCTGAATGACGAAAAAGGAAGAAACGCAAAAGAGAGAAAACTCCTGGCCTGGCAGTCATGGTGAGCCGAACACCAAATGCGACTTTTTGTAAGAATTTCCTCTTTGCTCGTCCGTGTCGGCTTAGCGTCGTGCGCCACTGAAGTGGCCAGTTTTAAGAGGCTGATTTTGGTAAATGTGACCTTACAAGGGTCTCGCTCTCAGCCCCCCCCCACCCCCACCAGCTCGAGCGGTGTGATATTTCTATCTATCTATCTATCTATCTATCTATCTATCTATCTATCTATCTATCTATCTATCTATCTATCTATATTTATATGCGCTCATCGCCGGGGAGGGGGTTGTCCAACCTACAGATTTCCCATCATGCTCTGTAAACTCCATTTTGATTCGTGACGTGGGACCAGAAGAGCAATTCAGTTATGACAGACGTCAGGGAGGAAGAGACGGGGAAAGTAAACTTTATTACATCGGGGATATCGGGTGAAGGTGGCACTCTGGTGGTCGTTGACATAGTGGTGTAAGGATAATAAACGTGGATTCACTGAGTGCATAGTGGCCTACGTGCCACAGGGTCCTCCATGCATGTCTAGACCCCTTTCTGGTCCTTGATTGCAGTTTACACTTTTACAGCCAGGAAGATCTTTTAGCTGACCTGGCATCTGGGGGACGGAGGTGCCGATGCATTGCTTCTCTTCCATTTGCAATGAAGCAGCTGGGAAGACGTCCTAAAGCAGAAACCATTTGCTGATGCAGAGGTCACCGTGTGCGGCCAGTCGGGGACTGCCACCCACGCATGTGACAAGTAGCCAGAGA
Source organism: Erpetoichthys calabaricus (assembly GCF_900747795.2). Classification (NCBI taxonomy): domain Eukaryota; kingdom Metazoa; phylum Chordata; class Cladistia; order Polypteriformes; family Polypteridae; genus Erpetoichthys; species Erpetoichthys calabaricus. Next base: position 1,079,726 of record NC_041406.2, read on the forward strand.
CTGTGACTTTCTGCCCATACACATGCAGTCTGCTGACATTTCATTAACTTGTACTGGGGATCTGTTTGCCGTCAGTAGCGGCTATCAGAAGTGAAAAGGAGGAAAACATACAAGCTGGTGTAACGGCTGTCAACGTAAGATGGAAACCGTGAAGTCGTTGGTGAACTGAAGCTCTCTGTTTGAAGAGGGACGAGTTCACAGATACACCAATGGGGTCAACGGGAGACTTTGAAATGTCATAACTCTGCAGAGCGCACTGTAGTCGAGATCTCCCTGTGAAAATTGAACAAACTTCAAATAAGCGTGTCAGACTTGAACAGAATTGGTTGTTTCATGCAGGCAGACAGTCAGACAGACCGACATGGCTATTGCAGTTGGCACTTAATCCATTATATGCAAACACACCTAAAAAGGACGAGGCAACGCATCAGTGACCTGAACTTCACTGTGGGCGCGGGCAGCCAGCGTGTGGCAGTTTGGTCTTCTTGTCAGAATGATCAGCACAAACTTACACAGCACTGTAGAGTGACGATGACGAGTCAGCGGGGGGAAGTCACCTGAGGTCCTCACAACTGTCGCTGCGCCTGACTTCTCATTGTGAACAACTGTACACCCCCAACAAGTTTATTTTCCCCCTTCATGCTGTTGACTGAGTTTTTGTTTCCCTTCCCTCCAATGCCAGCTGGCCTAAACTCCACAGTTCATTAACGGTTTCCATTTATTGTCCGTCAATTGCAGACTACACTGAGTTCCTGTGTGTGCCCAGGATGTCATCTGTGAAGCTTTTCATTGTACTGCCAGACTTGTTACAGACCTCCGATGCCACACTCAGTGAAGGACACCCTGAGCTGAAAACGTCACTAGAATGAGGGCAGCCAGTGGCACCTCACATTGTGAGACCCTGCCGCTGTACCTGTACCAGTAAAGCTGAACACGTCTTCTCCTTTTCCAGGCAACTACCAGTGTGGACCTGCCCCTCTGAAGGCCATCAAGAATGGAGACATCCATTTAGTCTACGACACCAAGTTTGTGCTTTCGGAGGTCAATGCGGACCGCATCTTCTGGAGGGTGGACAACCCCAAAACTCCACAGCAGAGTATGGTCAAGCTGAGTGTGGACACCAAGGTGGTGGGCAAGCGCATCAGCACTAAAACTGTGGGCAAGAACCTCCGAGAGGACATAACCAGTCAGTACAAGTACCCTGAAGGTGAGTCGGGGCTCCATTCATTACCTGCAGGGGGCAGCTCTGAGACGAGGGGCACCTTGTGAATGCGTACTTTTCTGGTTAATATTTCCACAAAAAAATTTTTAAAAAATTAAAATAGTAATCTTCAGAAATAGAGGAGCCATTGTAAAGTAACAAGACTGATATTTACTGCACATGTGACTGAGGAATGTAGATCAGCACTTGTATAAATGTCTGGAGTAAGTAGGCAGATAGATGTGAAAGGTGCTATATAATAAATAGATAGTATAGTAGGCAGGATTAGATACATAGACAGATAGAGAGGTGCGAAAGGCGCTACATAATAGATAGATAGAATTTAATTTTAGTATAGTAGGCAGGGTACGATAAGAGAGATAGATAGATAGATGGATGAAAGGCACTGTATAATAGGTATGCATCCTACCATTTTTCAAACCCATTTTTCACATCAGGGTTGTAGGGTATCAGGAACCTGACCTTTCTGTCTTTGGACCTTGGGAGGACACTGGAGCACCCAGAAGAGATCTATGTGAACACAGGAAGAACATACAACATGCAAACTCCATGTAGGGAGCACCTGGAATGCAAATTCTGGTTTCCTTGTTGCAAGGCATCAGCGCTACGACAGCTGCCATGCTGTTCATAGACAGACAGACAGACAGATATATGCATATGAAAGGCACTACATAATAGATAGATAGATAGATAGATAGATAGATAGATAGATAGATAGATAGATAGATAGATAGATAGATAGATAGATAGATAGATAGATAGATAGATAGGCACTATATAATAAATAGATAGATAGATAGATGGGAAAGAATCTATCTATCTATCTATCTATCTATCTATCTATCTATCTATCTATCTATCTATCTATCTATCTATCTATCTATCTATCTATCTATCTATCTATCTATCTATCTATCTATCTATCTATCTATACATCCCCGTGCTTTGCAGCGGTGAAGTACTGCTTTTAAATTTTTATTAAGAAGAAAACCTTTTTAAATTGAGTGAAAATATACCAATAACAGTTTGTTAAGGATCTGTTTTTTTTGTGAAGCTGCCTTCACTCGAGTGATCACTTCGAGCTTTAACCCTGAGAAATCACCCCGTAAATGCACACGTTTAATTGCACATCTGTTAATATGTATGCTTACAAAGTATTAAAAGACACTCAACAATTAATGTCATTTACCTTCGTTCCTGCATTTGACTCGTGCTTTAAATCTCTTCCTTGTTTTCACTTCACGTGATTACATAGGAGGCGTAATACGTGATGATGAGATACGTGACTACGCCTCCTCCATTAGAGTATATGGACAAAAAACAGGTTCCAGTTATGACCATTACGCGTAGAATTTCGAAATGAAACCTGCCTAACTTTTGTAAGTAAGCTGTAAGGAATGAGCCTGCCAAATTTCAGCCTTCCACCTACATGGGAAGTTGGAGAATTAGTGAGTCAGTCAGTCAGTGAGTCAGTCAGTCAGTGAGTCAGTCAGTCAGTGAGTCAGTGAGGGCTTTGCCTTTTATTAGTATAGATCTATCTATCTATCTATCTATCTATCTATCTATCTATCTATCTATCTATCTATCTATCTATCTATCTATCTATCTATCATATAGTGCCTTTCACTCTATCTATCTATCTATCTATCTATCTATCTATCTATCTATCTATCTATCTATCTATCTATCTATCTATCTATCTATCTATCTATCTATCTATCTATCTATCGCTTTTACAATTTCTATATTATATAGTGCCTCTCACATCAGTCTAACTAGATAGATGCCTTATCGATAGATAGAGAGATAGACAGATAGATGTAAAAAGCACAATATAAATTGATTGCCTATTGGAAGATGGTGGCTGTGGGAGGACAAATCAATTCAAACTGCGTTCAGGGTGCCATCTTTGTCTGCATGCCCCTCTGGCATGTGAGCCCCTTCATTGCTTGATTCGTCGATCTTTAGACAGATGGATGTGGTTGCTATGATGCGAGTATTTGTTTTTTTGGGGGCGTGTCCCAGAGGTCCTGTCACGTGACCTCCCCAGTGCCATGTAACTGGAGCTGCAGTCACATGGCCCCCTTCTCCCAGTTTTTCGGTGGCCCCTGTCAACACATCGTTTCCTTTCCAGTTTGATCTTCAGGTAGTTTGCTTATTCGACGATGAGCTCTGGTTTACGTTGCCCGTGGCCAAGATGGATTAGATGCCAGACACCAAGAGCAGCTAATGATGGGTCAGAAGAAAGAAACAAAGGCGAGAGCAGGTTAAAGTGAACAGGCGGAGAGCTCCGAGGTGTCTCTTGTGTGAAGCTGAGCACAAACCAAAAGCGGAGTTGGAAAGCGCGGTCGCTAAATGGCAGCTTTAATTTGAAGCCTGAATCACTTGTTAAACTGGTCAATGCAGGTCCCCACTTGGACGATGATGGCCTCCTGCTGCTGGTTTATAAACCATCACACTACTGATGCAGCTCTCGAGGACACATCCTCTGCTATTGTGCCACACGCAGTGCCAACAAGAACCCAAAATGACAGCAAACTTTCCCAAAATAAATGTAACTAATTTTCATTAAGACAGAGCGATAATTGATAACAAAATGAAACACAAAGATTAGGAATCTGCATATTCATTAATGCAGGAAGCTGCCCAGAATAACATAATAATTAAAGTAGAGATCTCTAAAAGTATTGGCGAGGCTCCCACTTTGTGTTTCATCCTTCATCTCCTGGTCCTAAACTGCCCACCATAGAAGGTGGTGAAGAGCGTGAGATGAGATCTGCCAAGGTCTAATAAAACACTTGAACTTTGTATTAAATCTTCACTCGTGTGCAGGCCATGTCATTGTGTTTATGTCACACAGAAGGGACATGTTCTGTGACACACATCCACAGCACGTGGGCAGTATGTCGGTCGGCTCAATTTGATGACAATAACTAAAGATGCCACAGCAGCATATTGGCATTGTTATGAAGCAGAGTCCTCCAGAAGCTCCACAAACGCCGGGCCAGGATCTTCAGTAACTGCCCTGCCCAGATGAGGGACACCTTAACCCAGCCGGACCCCAAATACGACTTGCTGGTGCCAGGCTGCAAAAACAGGGAGCTGGCAAAACAACTCAAAAACGTTCAAAAATACAAGAAAAGCCCCATATGAGGAGGGACGACCGTAAACCCTCAGCTTATATTAGGAGTAAAGAAAGCGTCTTTATAAACTGAAGAATTCATTATCAAAAATAGAAAAATACACAACGGTGCTCTAATAAGCCAACAGGGACAAAGGATTTGTGTAAAAAGGCCACGTCTAGTGACACAATCTGGAATCTTTAATTTAGAGGAAGAAAATAACAAAAAAAGTAAAGACATCAATTCTGAGATCTCCCAGAGCGCCACCTTAAATGAATGACCCCCCACTCCTGAGCCGTCTCGGGGTCCAAAGTGGTGATGTCAGGGTGACTCCGCCTCCTGGGGCTCCACCCACAAAGCACAAGGCACATACGGACACTCATGGGAAAGAACACAAGTGCAGAATTACAATTAAAAAGAGATAAAAAGTCAAAATGAACAAAAACAACAAAATCTCAAATTCACTTCCATTCACCTGCGGTGGGCTGGCACCCTGCCCGGGGTCTGTGTCCTGCCTTGCGCCCTGTGTTGGCTGGGATTGGCTCCAGCAGACCCTCGTGACCCTGTAGTTAGGATATAGCGGGTTGGATGATGGATGGACATTAGCACACTGATACTTCACAATCGCCACACTTAAGCTGGTCACCTCGTCTCTGGCGGGCTGTCATCTATGGACCCCCGTCTGGCCTCGCTTGACCTGCGCTTGTCAGCTGACTGCGATTTGTTTTTTTGTTTTTTTATTTCCAGGCTCCCCTGAGGAAAGAAAGTCCATTGAGAGCGCCTTGAAAATGTGCGTCAAGCCACCTGGGATGCCCTACGGTGAAGCAGCACCTTCCATCAAGGTGGGCTTTGAGTCCAAGGAGGTCCACCTTGGCTCCCCAGTGACTCTGAAGATCATCTTCACCAACAGCTCCACCGAGGACAGAAACGTGACCTTCAGTGCCAGCTACCAGCTGCAGATCTACCATGGCAACACCGTGGAGAACATCGGCTCCATGTCAAACGAGATCACGGTGAAAGGAGAAAGCTGTAAGACATCGCCTGTCACTCGCACCCCCAAAATGCAAATGCTGGCACAGCGAGGTCGCCATTGTGTGAGGCGCTGCCAATGCGTGGCCTTCCAGCTTTGTGCACAGCTCCTCTGCCCCTTCACGTTCATGCCGATGCCCTCATCCTCTTCCAGGTGCCGACGTTCCTGTCGAAATCCCTGCTGAGAGTTACTTGAAATTCCTGCCCAAGTATGACGATGAGCTCCAAGTGCAGGTGAACGTCCTGGGAGAGGCCAAAGAAACGAAAGAGTCGCTGGCCGACTACACCCTTGTGCATTTCATTTACCCACCCATCAAGATTGAGGTAAGTTCACCCGCGTCTTACTTTCAGTAAGAATCCCTCGCAAATCCAACTGAAGACTCAAAGCCAGGAGGACCCTCACGAAGTGTCCTGCCGCTACAATCAGGTGGACCCCCAAAACTCCAAATTGCAGGCTTTGCTTCTACAGTAGGAGAAGACCTCAAAGTTTAACCAAGGGCATGCATTGAATTGTGAGGTGCCACGTGGCTGCCACCCTTATTCAAATCACAGACTTTGTAAGGGGGTCCACACATGCAGTGGTCAGCACAGGTGGCTGCTGAGTAGTCTCATGGTCTGGGGGTAATAACGGTCCTCACCCTGAAGCTGTCCTAACAGGCCTGAAAATGACCTACAGGATGGCCAAGGTCTTTAATGTCTTCTTCAGGTAGCAGGAGCGACGTATGCGCTGTGAACTGACACCACAGTGGAGACATGCGGGCATCCTTATGGGCAAGTTAGCTTGTTTTCAGAAGAGGCACCTGAGTGACCCACATGTCTGCTTGTTGTTATAGTGTCTTTTATGGTGTTTTACATTATATGTTTATATAATCTGCTGGACCCCTAGAGAGTGAGGTGGTCCTCAAGAATAAAGCAACCTCCTTGTCATTTCCTGTCTGCACTGCCCATGCTCTTTGTAACGCTGCGTCTCTTTCTGTGCCCTCCACAGATGCCCGAGTCCGCAAACATAGGTGAGACGTTCTCCTGCACTTTCTCCTTCAAGAACGACACTGGCATTCCTTTGGACAACACCAAGCTGCACGTGGAGGGCATCGGCCTGTTCCAGCTGGAGACTTTTGATCAGGGGTACGTCCAGCTAGACTGGAATTTATTATTATTAGTTTGGGTACTTTATTATTTCATGACAGAATATCCTTATCAGGGCAGAAATACACATACATCCAAAGAGTTAGAAATGACTTTAATGGACTGGGCATCAATACTGGACTCGAGCAACAAAGGGGCGCACGTGCCAGAGGGGCAAGTGGGCAAAGCTGAGGCCCTGAACCCATTTTTAAATTGAGTTTCAAACCCGATGCCAACACTTTCCAGTGACCAGTCTATCTATTATATAGCGCCTTTCACATCTATCTATCTATCTATCTATCTATCTATCTATCTATCTATCTATCTATCTATCTATCTATCTATCTATCTATCTATCTATCTATCTATCTATCTATCTATCTATCTATCTATCTAGCGATGTGCTCCTGATGTTTAAAGTACTGGTGAAGTGCAGATTGAAGTTGGAATTCACTTACCACCTCCTCATTGGAGACATGCAGACCTTCTGCGATTTATGGGGGCTTAGGGGTGTTTTGTGTTCTGTTGAGAGGGACAAGTTGGTGACTGGGTGGTGACTTCTCCAAATGTCCTTCACAATATTTAAATACTGGATGGTTGTAAGCATAGCACAGGAGACGTCCTGAGGAATACAGTACTGTGTGTATAATGGAGTGTGATGTACAGAGTAGGAGACGAGTACAGGGGGAGTAAACTGATTATGAAATGTGTACTTATTAGGGACAATTATTTATATTTATGTGTGGATTAGGAGGCATATACAGGGAGTAGTGGTATAATGAACAAATGATGAATTACTTATGTATTATGGAAATTCTGTAATATTATGTGTGGAGTAGAAGGCGTGTACGGGGCAATAGTAGTGGAGTAATGCAACATGTCTATTAACTGCATATTACTGCTGTGTTCATGTTTTTGTTATTGTGCTAAATAAAGTTTATTTTTAAAAATTAAAAAATATCTATCTATCTATCTATCTATCTATCTATCTATCTATCTATCTATCTATCTATCTATCTATCTATCTATCTATCTATCTATCTATTATATAGTGCCTTTCACATCTATCTATCTATCTATCTATCTATCTATCTATCTATCTATCTATCTATCTATCTATCTATCTATCAATTGTGCCTTTCACATCTATCTATCTATCTATCTATCTATCTATCTATCTATCTATCTATCTATCTATCTATCTATCTATCTATCTATCTATTATATAGCGCCTTTCACATCTATCTATCTATCTATCTATCTATCTATCTATCTATCTATCTATCTATCTATCTATCTATCTATCTATCAATTGTGCCTTTCACATCTATCTATCTATCTATCTATCTATCTATCTATCTATCTATCTATCTATTATATAGCACCTTTCACATCTATCTATCTATCTATCTATCTATCTATCTATCTATCTATCTATCTATCTATCTATCTATCTATCTATCTATCTATCTATCTATCTATTATATAGCACCTTTCACATCTATCTATCTATCTATCTATCTATCTATCTATATATCTATCTATCTATCTATCTATCTATCTATTATATAGCACCTTTCACATCTATCTATCTATCTATCTATCTATCTATCTATCTATCAATTGTGCCTTTCACATCTATCTATCTATCTATCTATCTATCTATCTATCTATCTATCTATCTATCTATCTATCTATCTATCTATCTATCTATTATATAGCACCTTTCACATCTATCTATCTATCTATCTATCTATCTATCTATCTATCTATCTATCTATCTATCTATCTATCTATTATATAGCGCCTTTCACATCTATCTATCTATCTATCTATCTATCTATCTATCTATCTATCTATCTATCTATCTATCTATTATATAGCACCTTTCACATCTATCTATCTATCTATCTATCTATCTATCTATCTATCTATCTATCTATCTATCTATCTATCTATCTATCTATCTATCTATCTATCAATTGTGCCTTTCACATCTATCTATCTATCTATCTATCTATCTATCTATCTATCTATCTATCTATCTATCTATCTATCTATCTATCTATCTATCTATTATATAGCACCTTTCACATCTATCTATCTATCTATCTATCTATCTATCTATCTATCTATCTATCTATCTATCTATCTATCTATCTATCTATCTATTATATAGCACCTTTCACATCTATCTATCTATCTATCTATCTATCTATCTATCTATCTATCTATCTATCTATCTATCTATCTATCTATCTATCTATCTATCTATCTATCTATCAATTGTGCCTTTCACATCTATCTATCTATCTATCTATCTATCTATCTATCTATCTATCTATCTATCTATCTATCTATCTATCTATCTATCTATTATATAGCGCCTTTCACATCTATCTATCTATCTATCTATCTATCTATCTATCTATCTATCTATCTATCTATCTATCTATCTTATAGCACCTTTCACATCTATCTATCTATCTATCTATCTATCTATCTATCTATCTATCTATCTATCTATCTATCTATCTATCTATCTATCTATCTATCTATCTATCTATCTATCTATCGTTTGTCTAGCTCTTTGTCTTTGGTTGCAGTTTCGCAGTGTTGGTGGTCCACACCCCACCACTTGACTTACGTATTTGTTTCTGTTCCAGGACCATTAAAGCCGATGGGGTCTTTATGTCCAGGGTCATCTGCACTGCCAGTAAACCCGGGGAGCGCAAGATCATCGCCAAGATCACATCTGACCAGATCTGTGGCATCACAGAGGAGAAGCACATTACCATCAAATGAGCCTCTTGTCAGCAGTGGTCAGCAGTCAGATCTGTTACCTGTCTCCATTCATATAGCGCCTTACACACACACTCACACACGCACGCACACACACCTTAGCTCACTGTTATAACCTCATTTGTGGACTCCACTTTAATAAAAGTGTCTTTGCACCTGTGTGTCCATTGGGTTGCTATGTCTCTGTTGTATGCCATTTGGTATGGGACTTGTAAAAGCAGTGCTAATGTTTATGATGCGCCACCTGTTGGAATGACAAATGCGATGCATTTTATTACTGCATGTGATATAAATTCCAATACATGGTGTACTGCAAACATCACCTATGAACATGTGGAGGTCTGCATTGATTACTTAGATTTCAGCCCGACTTTGACAGGTAGGACAGCAAGTCCACCTTAATAAAACGACAAGTGTCTGTGTGTCCGTCCAGTTGTTAAAATAGGCAAAATACAGTACAAGGGTGAAGAAATCAAAAATGATGATAAAAACACTAAATAAGGGTCTAAAAATAAGAAAATTAGACTTCTATGCCAGCAACAGCAGCGTGGCAGCAACCCGCTCAGGCCACGTGAAGGAGGTTTATAAGATAACTTTGTGTGGTGGGCAGTGGATGAGTGAAAACGACGATAAATCAATGAGCACATCAGGCAAGCAAAGCCACCTAGAGCCGTTAAAGCAGACCAGTACGGGAAGACCAGCAGCACAAAACACTTTGACTGTAAGAGTGTTCAGCTGAACGAGTGAAGAGGGTACGGCCGCCACTACCAGCTCGACCTTTCGCTATAATCGTTCTCGGTGCTGAGCTTAGTGCTTCAACTTTTCCAGTTCACTTTTGCCTTGCACTCTCTTTTCGTTTCTCCCATCTTTGGCCTCGTTCTGTTTGTTCTCCTGTCACAACAACTTCCAATGAATGTCAACAAGCAGGTTACAATTGTCACCTCGTTTGTGTAGATTTCAAAGAGTCCATGTGTGATAAAAATGAATTCTTTCGAGATCTAAACCTGTGTGAGGTGTCCTATCAGCCCCCAACCTTCAGTTCTGCCACTAATGTGAGATCAAAGACGGAATTGGAGACAAACGACCTGTAACACACTGATCAGCAATCCCATAATTCTTCTTTTTATGCTTTGCCCTGGGCACCAGTTACCATTCATTAGTGATGTGTGAAACAGCGGAGTTTTGTTCCATCAAATGGCTCCAACAATCCAACGACTACTAAACTCACTCCAATGAGCCTCTGTGGTGGAAGGCGTTGAATTTTGCTCTCTAAGGGTTGTCTCCTTCCTCGGCCTCTCCACTGCCTGCACGCTCACATCATGGGCTCACTCGACGCCATTGGCACTCTCTGTCAGCTGATCCAAGCCAGGCCCCTCCCACTGTGGGCGTCACGATCCTCCCGTGTCAGCCGTCAGTTTAACTAGTTATGTGACTTGATGATCTCAAGATGGCTGTGCCCACCTCTCAGTGCCTCACTTTTTTTCCAGGGTGTCCTCTCGTGATTACGGGTCACGTTGTTTGTTTCCAGGTGACTTGTCACTTTTTTTGCCACTCGGTATCCTGCTGCCTCTTTTCCCCAAACCCGTTCAGTAAGCGGCGTCATTATTGTTTCCTCACGGCGGCTCGTTTGCTCTTTTAACAAAGCCTTTCGGTGTCCATAACACCCGCAACGCTCACCCCAAACAGTCTGACCGAATGTGACAAGTGGGCAGACGTTATTCATTTTTGTGTCTTAGATTCATTTTTTCTACTTTGTGTCAAATATCCTGTGTGTGTGTGTGTAGTAAGTAGTGAAAGCAAACAAAGAATAACATAACAAGCGTCGGGGTCCTGGCGGATTCCCCATTTGACGTCCAGACAGTCAGGAGACCCTCGTTGTCTCAGCAGTAACTCAAGGCCTTAAAAGGTCTGGAGCTCCGTGTCACTCTGAGGACGGTCCAAGAATGACCCCCACTTCCAGTGGCTACGTCACTTAAATACCAGTGGGAGAGGAAGGGGCGGGGTTTTGTGGCTCCAGGAAATGACCTCAGTGGTCGTCCAGCAGCTTCTCTTCCTCCATTCTAGGGACACAGGAGACAAAGTGAGGGGTCCAACGGGAGGTCTGTGGCTCCCACTCTGGTCCGTTTGTTTGTCCCTTCAGTTGTGTGGCTCAGCACACCCACCTTCTCGGCGTCACTTGGAGGGACGGCCACAAGAGTGTCAAATAAACAAGGAACTCACCTGACAAGCAAAGTTACACAACACTCCAACTTTAATGTTTTTATAGCACCTTTCAAATGAAGCGGACGTCAAGCGGCTTTGCAGAATGACCGGTCAGCTTTTCTTTTGGCCTCCAGCTTTGTTAATGCACGCTGTTAGAAAAAGGTCACCACACAGTCAGCAGAGGTTTACTTCATATAGCGCCTTTCTTCAGAAGAATAATTACAAAGCACTCATTCAGCTGTTATTTGTAAAGTGGCCACTTTGTACGGTGTGGGCAAACACTTCACACAGCCATTGGTCAGACTTTATTTAGTATAGCGCCTTTCATAGTGGACCCCCCCCCAAGGCACAGCAGTTCAGTTGTGTTCGTATTGCCACTCAGGGTCAGTGCTGGGGATCTGCACATTTTATAGCGCCTTTCACAGCGCCCCCCCCCAAGGCACTTGACAGTTGATTGACGACACGAGGACTGACAGGACTGGTTTAAGAGGTGACGTCTGTCCTACAGGGTGACATCAGTCAAACCAACTCCTTGGTATTTAACAGAAGAGAAACAGCTGGCCAGGCCACCAGCTTATGATGACAATAACACATGTCACCACGATGGGGACACGGGTGGGTGTACAGACTCACATTGAGTCACTGGGGTGTCTGCTTTGATATAGCGCCTTTTCAGAGTGAACACCAGCCAACTAGCAGGAGCAGTACAGTGGTCTCTGCAACGTGGGACGTGGCACATGAAGTGACTTACTTGGGGACAACCATGGAGTCAGCAGGGTTGGGGTCTTGTGGGTTTATATAGCGCCTTTCCATAGTGACCCTCATCACTACATAAGACTCATCAGTGGTGCAGCACGTGCGCTTGTGTCTGCTAAATGAGGGGTGACACGGAGTCAGCAAAGACCTGAATGTGTGCCTTTGTAGTTTTATATAGCGCCTTTTAATTGTGTGATTCCGTACCTCTGCTATGTGGGATCAGCCAGGAGCAGTGGCATGGAGGTTGGATTGGTGTCCTTATGGGTCCTTCTTAGAGTGCCCCCCGTCACTACAAAAGGCTCATGAGTGGTCCGGTATGCTCCTACTGCATAGGATGTGACAGGTGGGGTGACACAGAGGTGGCAGTGCAGTTGAATGTGTCCTTGTAGCTTTATATAGCGCCTTTCTATAATGACTGTCCTCACGTCAAGATGGAGTCAGGTGGGAAGGTTGGGGTTATGTAGCACCTTCTTATGCGCCCCTCTTCACTATAAAAGGATCGTCCTATTCCCGTTATTTCCACTATGGGGGGGCTGGCAGGTTTTCTGGGATATCCAAGGAGTCGACCAGAGGACTAAATCTGCCCCTTTTTATAGCCCCTTTCTACAAGGTGGTTTCTTTTTATTTTATTTTATTAGATGCAGTGGTTTCTAATTTTGTTTCTCTCAGTGACAGTCCTGGTATGTAAAGTGACCAACTTAGGGACACACTGGGACTCGGTGCTGGCAGCTGAAACGCTGCCTTCCTATAAAGCGACAGCAGAAGACACAAGTGGAATACGTGAAGGGGCTTTGATGAAAGGCGCTAGATAATGTCTACTGACTAACCACCCCCCCACTAGTCACTGCTACCCATTGGTTACTGTGCCATTCAGTCCAGCGGGCACCCTGCTGTTCTTGTTGTAATGAGGGGCCGCCTTTTCAGGTGACATAAGAGTGGAGGACACTAGTGGGGTCACTCGGCTCTCGGCCGGTCAGCGGGTGAAACCCAACATTTAAACTCAAAGCACCTGATGTTGGAGTTCAGCCATTTGCATAGAGGTGACAAGAAGCACACTGGGGACAATCCTTAGGGATGAAAGCACAATGGTCCCACTGGTTGGGGGGGGGTAGAGGGGGTCCGTTACAACACCCCATCCTCCTCGGTCACCGCTGCCTGTGCCACGCAGATCCAAGTGGACTTCTCTCTCCGGCACGTCAAACCGGAAAACGGATTGAACCAAGCGATGGAAAACGGACCTCCGAATGCCTCCTTCATGCCCGCCCAGTACATCGTCTTCTCCCAGGTGGCCGTCTCCTGCTTAAGGCGCTCGATGCCCTGCAACACAAATGACCGGGTCAGTTCACTTCAGATGCCAGGTGTGGACAGTGGATCTGTCACCATCTGAGCTGAAACAGCAAAACAAAACCTTCACGACGTTGGCTTTGTGCCACTCGCGCCAAGTGTGCCTGGCCTGTCGACCCCAAGGGCCACCATTTACATTCATTTATTTATCTTCAACCTGATTATCCAAAGCTGTGGCGTGAGGGCAACAGGCTTAGCAATGACAAGGTGCAGTAGGAAACCACCATGGGAAAAAGAAAGTGCCCCCCCCCATATCACTTGTTCATAAACCTCAGGTGACAAGGCAAACAGAAGAGACAGGTGTGAAAAGGTAAGTGCACCCTAGAATTTAGGAACAAGTAATTGTGGTGAAAAACTTCCATCTGCTCTGACAACTTGAGGGCAGTGCCAGGCCTTCAGCCATTTCTACGCCTGCCTCTGAAGCCACCGCAGGGTCAAAATCAGCCATCCAGCTACTTCAGTGATTAACGAAGCGGCACTGAAGGGTCCGTCTCGTGTTTGGACTTGAGGCCTCTTAACAGATGTCTTATTTCTTCTAATTTGCCACATTTAATTACGTTCTAAAGTGAATTGTTCCTTTAATCCTTTTAAAAACCCCTTGGCTGTTTATTCCCCTTACAGCAGGGCGTACAGTTACCCGGGTCCAAGAATGACAAAAAAAAAGGTTTAAATTTGGAAAATACGAGCAGGCTGAGGCAGCAGAGGTTTCAATTTAAGAAAAGGTATCTTCTGCGTTTAGGAGGCGTCCACATGTTGACGAAGCTCAATGGCGGATTCTTGATCCTGTTTTCTCGAAGTAACAATACGTTTTGTGTTTACCCGTCTGCTCACAGCCGCCATTGTGGGCGGAGTTTGGATGTAAATAAGGAGGCGGATCAGCGCGGAACCAAAGCCGTGTCTGAAACAGCTTACAGTGATTGTGTCTTCCCAGGAAAATGGTTTGAAAACGTAATAAATATAGAAAACCAAGCATTGACTTCCTTATGATAACCACAATATGGCAGCCTCCTTAGCGTCATGTCCACCCCTGGAAAAACAATGAAAGATTATTACGTGTACCGGCAGCAAGTAAATGCAGCATAAACAGTCAGAAAGGCCAGCCGAGTGTCTACTGCTGTAGCGCTCCCGTCCTTCATGTGACATGTTTTATGTCACCCACACACAGCTTGATGTCACCATCAGGCCAGTTGACGTAGTTCTTTGCATGCGTTTCTTATATTTTTTCCGTCGCCTGCTCCCGAGGGTGTTGAATGTCGCTGCCTGATCGACGCGCCCCTTGTGTCATCGCAGGCTACCACAGCACACGGCTTACTGACTTCTACGTTTCCCCGACATGGACACTGACAGATCAGTGATCAGAGCAACACGTTTTCCTTTTACCGTTGCACAATCATGTCACCTTTTTGTCACACAGCTACTGTCACACCACGCTGAAGCTTCATATCACAGCAGTATAGTCGTACAGCTCCACATCACTTGTCAGGTTCACTTTTCATGTTACCATCGGATGACCATTTCACATCATCATCATCATCATCATCACTATCACCCGATTTGAGCAATGGTTCACTTTCACTTTCAGTTCGGTCCACAACTGCCTTTATGGCTTTTTGTTGGCCACTGTGTTTATCATTGGAGGCTCCGCCCCACTCATGAATATTGATGAGTTACCTTAGAGTGGCATAATGCATAGAAATATTCCTGATTATTTGCAGCTTGATGTTGATGTTATTTCTTCCACTAGATGGCAGCAGAATCTCTCCTGAGTGTTATTGGGGCTTAACAATGTAAAGCAGATCATTAAACGTCACCCCAGGTCAGACTCGGGTTAACCGTATTTATTAGAATTCCTAGCTGAGTTTGCACCAAGGATGTTAAAGTGTAGGCTGGATGTGAGGCCTCAACTGGAACATCTAGTGAAAGTGGGCCTGCGAGTTTGTAGCACTCAACTTCATGGACGACTACTTGTTATGGTGTTGAAATATGCTGAGAATTAGGGTCACACAAAAGCAGACGTTTCCCAAAGTGCTGAGCTGTTGTGTTTCCTTTCACTGTGTACTGTGATACACCACATGGCCAACAGTGTTGGGACGCCTGCCTTTACACACACACACATATGAACATTAATGACATCCCATGGGCTTTAATGTGAAGTTGGCTCACCCTTTGCAGCTCTAACAGCTTCAGCTCTTCTGGGAAGGCTTTCCACGAGGTGTACAAGTGTGTTTATGGGAATTTGTGACCAGGAGAGCATTTGTGAGGACAGGCACTGATGTTGGACGAGAAGGCCTGGCTCGCTCGCAGTCTCCACTCAAACTCATCCCAAAGGTGTTCTGTCGGGTTGAGGTCAGGGCTCTGCGTAGTCCAGTCCAGTTCCTCCACGCCAAACTCACTCCTCCATTCCTTTACAGACCTTGCTTTGTGCACTGGTGTGTGTGCACTGGTGTGTGTGCAGTCATGTTGGAACAGGAAGGGCCATCCCCAAACTGAAAATGAAAACGGCTTCGTATGCTGAAGCATTAAGAGTTCCTTTCACCAGAACCCCACACCATAATCCCCCTTCCAGCAGACTTTGCACAATGCAGTCCGGCGAGTCCTGTTCTCCTGGCCAGACTCGTCCATTGGATTGCGTGATTCGTCACTCCAGAGGACACGTTTGCACGGCTCTCGAGTCCAGTGGTGTTATGGTGGGCTTTACACCGCTGCATCTGATGCTTTGCATTGCACTTGGTGATGTCAGGCTTGGCTCGGCCATGGAGACCCCCTTCATTCTATGAAGCTCACTCCATCTCTATGCTGCACTGTTCTTGAGCTTATTGGTGGTCTGTAGCTATGGACTCTGCAGAAGGTTGGCGACTTCTGAATGTCTCACCGCTCTGTGATTTGGCCTACCACTTTGTGGCTGAGTTGCTGTTGTTCCCATTTGTTTCCACTTTATTACAATACCACCAACGGTTCACCATAGCGAGGAAGTTTCACGAATGGACTTATTGCACAGGTGGCATCATCTCACGGTGACCTGCTTGAATTCACTGAGCTCCTGAGAGCGGCCCATTCTTTCACAAGTGTTTGTAGAAGCCGTCTGCGTGCCGAGGGGCTCGAGTTTATACACCTGAGGCCATGGAAGTGATTGGAACACCTGAACTCAATCATTTGGAGGATACTTTGGACAATACAGTGTATCCAGCATGGTGATAATTGAGTGATATCACATCTATTAAGCAGATGTAAGGGAATAAACAGCCATTAGGGGGTGCTGTGCAGACATGTCAGAAGCTTGAGTTCCAAATATCCGAGAGGTGACCAGACTGGACTTTATAGTCCAACAAGAAGAAAGAATCTTTTTTTTGTAAAACTTGAGTTATTTGTATGGAATGTTATTTGATTTTAATAAAATCAATTTTAAAAAAAAGGAAGAAGAAAGACTGGAGAGGAAGGTGGCACGGTGGCGCAGTGGGTTTGCTTCCCGGCTCTTCCCTGCGTGGAGTTTGCATGTTCTCCCCGTGTCTGCGTGGGTTTCCTCCCACAGTCCAAAGACATGCAGGTTAGGTGCATTGGTGATCCTAAAATGTCCCTAGTGTGTGCTTGGTGTGTGGGTGCGTTTGTGTGTGTCCTGCAGTGGGTTGGTGCCCTGCACAGGATTGGTTCCTGCCTTGTGCCCTGTGTTGGCTGGGATTGGCTCCAGCAGACCCCCGTGACCCTGTGTTCAGATTCAGCGGGTTGGAAAATGGATGGATGGACTGGAGAGGACAAGTACGGACTTTGAAGTTTGGAGGACCGGCAGGTTTATCATCCTTTTCCCATTTAGAAAGCATGGAGGATGTGAGACAACAAAGAGAAACTTCCTGATGGAGGACTGGGGTTTGGCTAAGCAGGGTTGGGCATGAAATGTGACTACAGTGGCGGATTGGATTGGATGAACCAAGGGAGTTGCCGCCACCCATTGGTCCAGGAGTTGTGATAAGAATGGTAGAAGTTGGTCTCTCTCTCATCGAAGACCACCTACCTCTCTTGACATTTTTTCCATGATGAAGACAATTCTATCTCAGCAGCCATACTGAGACGTGCTTTTGGGCTCTTTCAATGTTCCACTCGAAGGACATGCAGCACTGAAGACCAAGCCAGGCACAACATGTGCCAGAAGATGCACTGCTACTTAGGCTGTAATGGCATTTCTGTCACACTCATTTTATGTTGCTTATAATTTGGACAAATGACCTACAATACAAGATTAACAAACAGTGTAACTCCTCCTCATGTCTGTTCATCCTCTGTCATAGGGGTAATGAAGGGAAGGCGTTGCTGAAGTACAGTGACTGACCACACAGTGTATGGGATTTGACGCATTACACAATACAGAGGGTGACCACAGAATAAAGCGTCTTGAGCATGGGAATGGCGCTATACAAATACAATGTATTACTGCCACAGGGGATGCACAAACCAGGGTGTTTCTTCATGCCAGTCCCAAGCCTGGATAAATGGGGAGGGTTACGCCAGGAAGGGCATCTGGTGTAAAATTTTGCCAAATCAATATGCGGACAAAGATAATCTGCTGTGGCAACCCCTAACGGGAGCAGCCAAAAGAAGAAGACGACAATTATTATTAATGTACGACAAAACACAGCTAAAGAGGAGAAAAGCGGGTACCTGACCACCCATCACTGAAGACAACTGATGTTCCAAATGCATTTCAGGGGAGTCACTTCACTGGAGCTGCAGCTGCAGCGGGCGAGACGTGGAGCCGTAGAGAATGAACCCTGGCCATGTCTTTCACTAGCAGCTCTTATGTAGGGTGGCGAGGTGAAGCAGTCGCTCCTGGAGCTGCTTCAGAGATCTAGAATCATCTGTTTGAACCACAAGTAAAAAATAATAACAGGAACCTCCATACGGTCACTCAAATCTCTCACACCTCAATGCAAATAAACGTTTAACACGGCCAAACAAATAACATCAATTAGCAAACTTACTGTAATGAAAGCGGCATGATGACCACTGACATCACTTCCACTTTAGCCCAGGAAGTCCCACCTCTCCCACCCCACGGGCCACAAGTTAAGGCTCACTACTCGAGATGAGACCGGAGCTCCGCTATGGAAGGCCCTCTCAACTGCATGTCCTGAGAGAGGCTCTGACGGATGAGAACGTTGTTTTTTTTTATTTACCCAACGTCACACGGGGTCCCGGCTGGTCCCCATCACTTTCTCTATCTTCCTGTTCTATCTTATTTACACTCCTTTCGAGGCTTCTTAACAGTCTTATCCAGAATTTGCATTGTTCCTCTCTCTTTGTGCTGTACTAAGAGGCCGAGATCAGCGCCTTGAAGCCACCGTGGGGCCTGTAAAGAAGACTCCTTGACTAAAGCCCCCTGCCGTGGGTTATGGCTGAGGGGTGAATACTCACAGAACGAGTTCTTTACGTTTTCAAATATGTCCTCACAGTGTTTAGGGTTGACCAGTGAGAGTGAACCAAACTGAGCAACACAAAGAAACATGGACATGCCCAAGGGGTAAACCGTTGATGGATGATTATCACTTATGGCAACGCACATCAGCCAGAAGGTGTGCTTTGTGAAGCTCCTGCTCAATAGAAGTTGTCAGACTTACAAGGCGGGGATGCCAAGTGAAGAGCCTAATTATCAGGAAGGTGACAGACAAGGTTAACAATTGAGGACTTTGAGCCTGGCATGGCTGCTCTGTAACACAACATGCCAGCCCCTTGGCTGCTACAGTCCGGACAAGTCTTTACTGTTTAGTCTTCTTCACTCCCTACATATTTTCATTTCTGACCATATTTCAACACCATAACAAGTAGTCATCCATGGAAAAGTGAAACACTGTTTTAAGTGGATCTTCCAATCGAGTGCTCCCATCCAAGCCATAACTTTAACCTCCTTGGCATTATCCTTGAGCGTGAATCAACTCAGAATTCTATGTAAATGCAATTAAACCCGAGTCAGATTTGAGGACATTATAACATTTGGGACAGCACTCTGCTGCCATCTACAGGAAGAAATAACATGCTGCAAAAAATCAGGAATATTTCTATGTGTTTTGCCACTCTAAAGTAACTCATCAATATTCATGAGTGGGGTGGAGCCTCCAAAGGAAAACACAAAGGCAGTTGTAGAATGAGCTGAAAGTGAAGCATTGCTTGTCTTTTGGTTTTCAGCAAATGTGTGGCCAAATGCCTTTCTGTTTGCCTCATCTGTCCACATTGTCCCAGAAGTCCTGGTCTTTGTTTAGGCATTCATGGCGAAACTTAGGCCTTGCCCAGATGTTCTTTCTGTTTCCTCCTGGCACAAAACCCACATCCTGCAACCCGATCTCAGATAAGCGGAAGAGGATGGATGGATGGACACAACCCATGTAGATCTAATTTGTGCAGCGTCTCTTTAATGGTGGACTCCTGCACTTTGTCATTAACAGAGACAAGAGCTACCTGAGGGGCTCACAGTGAAATTCTGGGCTTTTTGGGGAGTTCTGCCCTTAGGCTGACCTTACCAAGGGCCTGGCCTGGGCAAGTTGGCGATCTTCTGAAATCCCTTCAAAGACTCATAGAACCTTTCTAAAGACCTCATAGAGCTCACTCTCAGTATGGTGATCACACTTCAACAATTACAGGTCTGTTTCTCTCATCTCCTTTCTTTCTAAAACACTTGAACGCGTGGCTTCTAACCAGGTCTCATCCTACCTTGTACAGAATGGAGTGTTCAATGCCAGCCAGTCCAGTTTCAAGACTACTAAAGGTGGCCGACTAGCTACGACTTGCTAGAGCTACCAACATGTCCTTGGTCCTGATTCTTCTAGATCTCTCCACTGCCTTTGGAACAGTCAACCCCAACAACCTTGATGCCCCCCTCTCTGACCTTGGCATCACTGGAACTGCTCTCAGATGGTTTGAGTCCTACATTTCGGCCAGATCCTACAGTGTTTCCGGGCAAGGAGAGTTGTCAAAGGCACATCAGACGTGCACAGGGGTGTCCCAAGGACCAGTGCTAGGTCCTCTGCTCTTCTCTCTGTACACCACATGACTGGGTCCTATCATCCAGTCCCATGGGTTCTCTCATCAGTGCTATGAAAATGAAACACAGCTGTACCTGTCATTCCCTCCAGAGAACAATATGGTGTCAGCCAGAGTCTCTGCATGTCTTACTGATATCTCAACCTGGATGAAGGACCACCACCTACAGCTCAACCTGGCAAACACTGAAATTCTTCTGATCTCGGCTTGCCAGTCTGCTCGGCTCCCCTTCTCTGTCCAGCTTGGCTCACTGCCACTAACCCTTGCCAGGTCAGTACACAACCTTGGGGTGGTGACTGATGAGTAGCTACATATCTTCTTCTGACCAGACTTCTACTGTTTCTCGTCCATGCAGGTACAGCATGCACAAGATCAGACCTTATCTGACGAAGTACGCAGCACAGCTTCTGGTCCAGGCTTTGGTCTTGTCATGTCTGGGCCACTGCAACTCACTCCTGGCAGGAGGACTCACATGTGCTATCAAGCCGCTGCAGATGGTACAGAATGTCATGGCCTGTCTTGTATTTAACCAGCTGAGACGGGCACATGTCACTCCACTGGCTCCCTGTAGCAGCACCCATTCAGTTAAATCCCGGATGCTTGTCTACTGAGTAATCAGGGGGTCAGCACTGGAGTGTATGGAGACACTGGGGAGGTGCTGTGCTCCTTCTCACCCACTCAGGTCTGCTACTGAACAGCATCTGGTGATGCCACCTCTACGTGGTGTCAAGTCTAATCCAGACCCTTATGTGTACTTCCAAGTTGGTGGAATGAGCTGCCCACCATCATCTGAACTGCTGACTCCCTCAATGTATTTAAGAACCATCTGTCTAAATAATCTTTTATGTTGTTGGATAATTTGTTGGCGGGCGGCACGGTGGCGCAGTGGGTAGCGCTGCTGCCTCGCAATTGGGAGACCTGGGGACCTGGGTTCGCTTCCCGGGTCCCCCCTGCGTGGAGTTTGCATGTTCTCCCCGTGTCTGCGTGGCTTTCCTTCGGGCGCTCCGGTTTCCTCCCACAGTCCAAAGACATGCAGGTTAGGTGGATTGGCGATTCTAAATTGGCCCTGGTGTGTGCTTGGTGTGTGGGTGCGTTTGTGTGTGTCCTGCAGTGGGTTGGCACCCTGCCCGGGATTGGTTCCTGCCTTGTGCCCTGTGTTGGCTGGGATTGGCTCCGGCAGACCCCCATGACCCTGTGTTCGGATTCAGCGGGTTGGAAAATGGATGGATGGATAACTTGTTGTTTCAAGTTTGTTTTATCGATTAGAATCTATGATTGTATATTTATCATTTATTACATCTTTTCACTTGTGCCAATCGACTTCTGTTACCTGTCCTACTGCACTTGCTGAACAAACAGGGCCCAGACTGCTGTTACTCGATTATGTTTACCTCTTTTTGTAAGTCGCTTTGGGTAAAAGAACCTGCCAGGCAAAGAAATGTAAATGTAAAGGACAAACGAACGTGGCGGAGGTTTAAATAGGAGGAGCGGCTCAGAGGAGATCCCCTCCAGTGACATTCTAAACATTTGCCCCCGATTCTAATCTGAGGTAGTGACAAATGGAGGATGCTCTTACTTCTTCCACATGTGAAATTTGCATTGATGTTTATTTAAATTAAACAACAGACTGCACAATATCCATATGAGGGAGTAGGGCTGCATGATTAACTTTTTTTTTCTCATGATAACGATATTTATGATCCACGATCAGTTAATAAATATCGTCGCGATTTTACAGTATAAAGACCAAACTGTTTTTTATGGGCTGCGTTTACGGATTGGACTGCGTCACTATGACGTTACTGTGTCTAGATTGCAAGCGCTTTCTGAAGCAGTAGAAGTTAATAGCAGCAATAACAGTCAGTCAGAATAAATATAAGATGGCGGAGCAACGTGAGGAAGGTGCAGAAGTGCGATCGTTAGTTCCTAAAAAGGGGTCATACTCAGTTGTCTGGAACTATTTCGGTTTCGAGGAATGTGATGTTGATCAGGTACGAGTCTTGTGCAAACTTTGCTCCTATTCCGTCCAAACGTCCCAAGGTAACACAACAAACCTCATCAACCACCTTAAAAGCCACCACAAAGTACACTATCAAGAATTTCAACGACTGAAGGCACAAACAGCAACAACAAAAAATTACCAGCCATCCACAACACAGACAACAATATCAGGGACATTGTTCAACGTAATACCATATCTGCCGAGCTCGCAAAGACACCGGGAAATAACAGAGGTGATCACGTACCATATAGCCAAGGATATGTGTCCAATAACCACCGTGAGCAGTGAGGGGTTTAAAAAAATGATCGCAACACTTGATAAAAGATATAGCATTCCCTCACGCAACCATTTTTCCAATGTTGCGCTGCCCTCGCTGTATGCGAAATGCCGAAAAGAAATAGAAAGAGAAATTCTCAGGCGTTTGCATGTTCTCCCCGTGTCTGCGTGGGTTTCCTCCGGGCGCTCTGGTTTCCTCCCACAGTCCAAAGACATGCAGGTTAGGTGGATTGGCGATTCTAAATTGGCCCTAGTGTGTGCTTGGTGTGTGGGTGTGTTTGTGTGTGTCCTGTGGTGGGTTGGCACCCTGCCCGGGATTGGTTCCTGCCTTGTGCCCTGTGTTGGCTGGGATTGGCTCCGGCAGACCCCCGTGACCCTGTGTTCGGATTCAGCGGGTTGGAAAATGGATGGATGGAATTCTCAGGCTCAGCCTTGAATATTTTGCTGCCACGACCGACTTATGGTCAAGCAGAACTGCGGAACCGTATTTGAGCTTGACAGTTCATTTTATTGACAGCGAGTTTGAGATGAAAAGCAAGCTTTTGCAAACTTCGTTTTTCCCACAAGACCATACAGCAGAGTTTATTGCAGTGGGCCTCAAAGAAGCGATGTCCGCTTGGGGCTTTGTGGAAGAAAGACTTGTGTGCATCACAACGGACAATGCAGCTAATATGATTAGGGCAGCATCTGTGAATAACTGGCCGAGGCTACACTGCTTTGGTCACAGACTTCATTTACCAAAGGAATAATCGTCATTATTAATCGTGATAAAAATTTTGAGCAAAATAATCGTGATAGTCATTTTTTCTGTTATCGTGCAGCCCTATGAGGGAGAATCAAAGAGTAAAGGCAATTTACCTTTTAACAGCGGTAACTGTGAGCAGATGAACGTGACAGTTTCTCCACGTCGTACCCCTGAGGGTCGATGCTCTTCTTGTGTTGTTCCACTGACTTCCTCATTCCATAGGGTTAGCAGATTTTCGGCTGCCCCCAATTCCAGGTCTGCTCCACTTCCTTAATCTTGTCATCAGAGGTGAACCTGTGACAGTACAGTACACCTTTTAAAGTGGCCCAATGATGGGACGGTGACGGAGCAGCACATTTCTGACCGCATTCCTCCTCTGTTGTTATCCACTGCCAGGTCTCAGTTTCTCTCTTAAGAGTAGCACAAGGTTTCCAAAAAAAGCACCAGAGTAGGACCCCCTGCATGTGCCAAAACAAGGTCACCATGATATTCTTGGCAGAGGGCGGTTGTTTGAATTTCTTTGTTACTGGAGAAGACTGGTGTCCAGTCCTGCGTGATGTTGTCATCATGTTTCGTTTTGTTAACACTGGTAGAGGTGTAAGAACCTCCTGACTCGTGAGACTCGACTCCTCTGATTCATAAATGAGTTGCTAACCCGGACTCCAATTCATCTGACTAGAAGTCGCCCAGCTCTCTCTGTCACTCACAGTGATGGACCCGCGTCTCAATCCACTCCAAAGCACTCGGATCTTCTTCCAGAAAATGTTTTGCACTACGTCAGCTTCTATTCATTGCAGTTATTGCGCCATTTTAAAATTTCCTTTACTTTTTGTGAATTGAGGTTTGTTATATCCCCTTTATCTAAAGATACGGTGTATATGAAGGTCAAATCTTGATATGTACATAGTTTCTCCCAAAAAAAGAAAAAAAAAAAGGTACGTGATGGGTGCACTTACTTTTTCACACGACTGCACGTAGTGGGCTCCTGCTAGGTTGCTCTTTTCCCAGGGCCACAATATCCAGTGAGGTTCCTTTTGCTACTGTCACTGTTCAGTTTGTCAATGTGACACATTACTGTACTGTGACAACTAAGTGACACAAAACCAATAAACATCAGGAAAAAACATTCTGGCCAGCTTAATTTCACCCTCACTTTAGCATTCAAAACTGGGACTGACATGTTAAAAATTCTTTTTTGTTAAATTAAAGCAGATAATTCAGTGCGACACGTCTTTAGTTGTAAGACAGGACCTCGCATGGCTTCACATCAGAAGCAGCTCTGAATTTGATCTCCAAGCCTCCCCACAATTCCTGCCCTGAGGGATTCCATGTGGACGTTGCATATTCTCCCCTCATGTTTCATCCCAAAGACACTCAGGCTTACTGACACCCCTGAATTTTGGCTCTCCTGTCGTGTGCCCAGTGCTGCCATGACAGACTCTCATGTCCCCAGTCCTCTCCACTTCTCCATTGCGCAGTTTTTCTGTAACTACAGAAGGAAATCAAAGGCAGCGGTGGCCGCAGCAGGGATGAAGAGCTGGAGGACATGGCCCAGAGTGCAGAATGACTTCAAACACACCGAAGGGCATGACAGGGCCCTTGGCCTTCTCTTAAAGTTTAAAAAAAAAAAAAGTGTCTCTCAAAAAATAAGTCGCTTCTGGTTTGTGTTTCTTAGGGTGCTACATTTATTAAAATGGGCCGTAGCTTCAGTTTTTTAATATACAAATTTCTTGTTTCTTTATGAGGAAAACAAGTTGATAAAACACTCAAACATCAGCTTAATTATCCCGAGACTGATCAGTCATATGAAATATACTAAGTAAGGACTGACTGCTGAAAAACTTTACAGAAATGAATATTTTACACCCCAGAAGACAGACGTGTCCCACGTGTACAACATTGTCAAGGCAGCATACCTAACCGTCAATCATATTGCTTGTTTGTTACTTCATGCAGTGAAAAGCAAAAGTTCTGGGACAGTACAGAGTGGGCATCTCCATCTACGTTTGTTTTCTAACTTGAGAAGGAAGGTGAGAAGGCTTCAGCGAACACTAGATGATAGCCGTCCTATGTATAGCGCCTCCAGAAAGTCTTCAGGCCCCTGCACTCTGTACTCCAATGTGGTAGCCTTGTGCTAAAAACATTTAAGTTCATGTTTCTCCTCCTCAAGCAACACTCAATACCCCAGAAAGGTAAAGTGAAAAATTCAAATCTCTCATTGACACGAGCATTCAGACCCTTTGCTTTGGCTCAGGTGCAATCTATTCTATTGATCACCCTTGAGATGTTTGGACTCCACCTGTGGCCAGTTCAGTTAACTGGATAGGATTAGAAAAGATGGGACAAATGTCAAAAGAAGGTCCACCAGGTGGACAAAAACTAAGCCAGGAGGTCAAAGGAACGGCCTGCAGAGCTCAGAGACAGGATTGTGTGGAGGTCGAGGCACAGATCAGGCAAAGGTTACAAAAACATTCTGCAACGCTGATGGTTCCCAAGAGTAAAGTGGTCTCCATATTTCTTAAACAGAACCCTAAATCTAACCTTAACCCTAATTTGGGACTACGCACTGCTGAGGCCTCATCTGGAGTTGTGTGTGCAGTTTTGGTGTCCAGGGTACAAAAATGACAAAGCAGTGCTAGAAAAAGTCCAGAGAAGTGTGACTAGGCCGATTATGGGGGGGGGCTACAGGGGATGAGTTATGAAGAAAGATTAACAGAGCTGAGCCGTTACATTTTTAGCAAAGGGTGGAGAGTGAAGTGCCAAAAATTATGAAAGGAATCAGCTCAGTGGATCGAGACGGTGACTTTAAAATGTGGTCTTCCAGATTTGGAAACTTGTTAGGGAGTAAATTTCACAAACATTAGGAAGAGAACCACAGACAGATGAAATAAGAGACCAAGTAGTCTGCTGGACAGTAGGACTTTAAGGACCTTTAAAACTCGACTTGATGTTATTTTAGAAGAATTAAGTGGCTGACAAGCTTTGTTGGGCTGAATGGTCTGTTCTCGTCCAGATTGATCTAATGTTCTAACCACAGCTGTGTCCAGAGCTGGCAGCACGGCCAACCTGAGCTACTGGGGGATGACAGCCTTGGTTAATACAGGTGACCAAAAATCTGATGGTCACTCTGGTTGAGTTCCAGAGAACCTGTGTACAGAAGAGAGACACTTCCAGAGTGACAACCATTAGTACAAGTCTCCACTAATCAGACGCCTCTCCTCCAGAAAAGAAACATGGAACCCATTTGGAGTTTACATAAAGTCACTTAAAGGTCTCTCCGACTGCAAGTAACAAAGAATCTCTGCTCCCATGAAGCCAGGATTGAACTGTTTGGCACCGCTCATCACCATGAGAACCAACAGAATCAACAGAGAAGCATGGTGGTGCCAGCATCAGGGACTGGGAGAGTAGTCGGGATCGAGGAAAATTTGAACAAAGTTGAGAGATATCCTTATTGAACACCCGACTGGGCTGAAGGTTTGTGCAACAGAGGGATGGCTTAGTGACATTCCTGTGGATGTCCTCGAGTGACCCAATCAGACACTCTCTGGAGAGACCTGACAACAGCTGACCACAGATGGTATCCATCGATGCTCACAGAACCTGAGAGGGCCTGCAGAGAACAGCAGACAATCTCAAAGTCCAGGTGTGCAAACCTTATTATGAAGAAGACTACAGGCTGAAATGGCTACCAAAGGGTCTGAATAATTGTTTCGACATTTTTAAATTATTTTTTTTATAAATTAGCAAAGAATTCCAAGATCCTGTTTTTCACTTTGTCATTCTGCAGTGAGGGAAAACAAATTTAAATGACTTTAGCACAAGGCTGCAACAGAACAAAACGTGAAAAAGTGAAGGGGTCTGCAAACCGTCTGAAGCTGCTACATATGTACACAATGAATTTAACAGGGACCACCCAAGCTATCTGTTCAAATTCTTGTGTCCACCATAAATGATTTATTACATCACATATGCAAAATATTCAGCCATGAAAGCCAACGGTGTGCAATTTTTTTTTTATTTCTTATCAAAAATCCTGTCTAGAGAAAACATTACACATTTAACAGAATTGTCCCAATACTTGTACTTTTCATTTTATATAAAATGCTAAATCTCTAGTTTAAAAGCACTGAATTATTGCTAAATGAGTCACATTCTTTTTGTTTGTCCAATGTACAATTTCTCGTTTGTACTTACTGTTCATAATTTCAATGAAACTAAAAGGTGTACAAGTATCACGTTAAAAAATGCAAATATTTCAATATTTTATTGTATTGTGTGATTACAGCCATATTATGTATGTGGAATTTCAGTTGCAAACATGTCGAAACAATGTAAGTAAAGCCACTGAGTAAACTGAAATGTGTAGTAATAAAATATCACAGTTCTAAGGTGGGCTTTGATCAAATATGCCTGCCTGGTTTAATTAATCCCAAAGCGAAAGAAAGAAAGAAAACGAACGAACAGGCCCCGCTGTGACAGCACTTTGGTGTGCAACAGAACAATACTGGAGGACGGCATTTAGCCACATTGCTTTTGGCTTTCCATAGCGCCACGTTGCTGGACCAGGTCTTGGGTTAGAAAACTGAAAAGCAAACTGTTCAAAATGAGAGATGAGCTGTGAAGAAGAGTGACATAGATGAAGTGTTGGGGACTTGAGGAAGAAGGTGATGGGAGGGGAACAACTTTTTAAGCCAAAGCAAGTCCCTATTGGAATACAAAAGTCCAATTCTGTATGTCACATCACTGTACATATGCTGGAAATGTTAGGCTAAAGCAAGGATAGCTGCACACCCCCCTCTCCCTCACTACGACTGCCAAGTCATATAATGAACATCAGTGACGAGAGCTGGATGAGGCTCTGTAGGCCTGTTTACTGAAGGTCACTGTCGTGAACATTCTGTCATCAATCAGCTGTTCAAAATGCTGTCCATATCACAGAAAATCTGTCTATTAACTTTTTAAAAAATAGACAGCAATGTGAGCTGAAACTAAAACTGAACAAATCAAGACTTTAACACCATTGGAGCTCAATACATGACAATCTTTTAGTGTTTGCATCTGCACTCGGCATTTCCAGTGTTACAGCCTTCCGTGTGGCACTGTTAGTTAGGAAATTCAAACTTGACGCTGGTCTCATACACATGTCAGGCACGGACACTTTGAGAATATTCAAACCCACAGGTAAGAAGGTCAGCTGTCCTTGTTAAAAGATAGTTTAAAGTAAGGCATGATAAAGTGGCAAAAGGTTGTTTTTTGTTTCATCCAAAGCAAGCAGAATTAAACAGTACGGACACCTCAATTAATCTTTGATGCAGTGGAAGAGAACCACAGCTTAGAAATGACTTCTAGACACAGATTAACAAGTCCCTGGATTCACCAAGAAGTGAAGTTACAAAGTTTAGTTGTCATTCCCAGCCAAATGTCCTCCTACAGGTGTTAACAATTAATTCAAACAGAAAGGAAGCAATCAGTTAATTAACAATGAGCAGCAGGCAAAGAACATGTCAAGAACAGAGACAGGTGAGGCCATTCATTCTTTTTCTCTGCAACTGCTTGGTGTCATTTTATAGAAACCTGCCCTCCCCATCACTCACCCACAGCCCAATAAAACATGAGAAACAAGAGTCAACAAAGTTCTCCAGTTTCGGATTACAATCATATTAAATGCAGATAATGCTTTAAGTGGTAGTCCTGGCTCATTGCTGCCCTCTACTTCAAACCACGTACTGATAAGGGTCCGCCTTCCCATGGTCGGGTGTTGCAAACGGGCTAAGCCATGCTATAGAAAACGGGTGTCCAAACACTGCTTTCATGTTCATCCATTTAGTTTTTTTTGCCCATCTTCTCTCTTCCTTTTTCAACTGTTCTATGCCCTGAAAATAAGAAACAACCAAGACTTGAGTTCAATCATCTTTTTGTTTTTTTATACTCATTGCTTCTTTTCTTTAAGGTTTGTGTTTGAGGAGAGGGTGATTACTAGCTACTTAGTGTGGGAGTGGAGAAATGTGTCACTATCTTCAGCTCACATGAAGAGAGTAAACGGTTGGCCAGTGCAAAGGTCAAATAAGTGCTAACATGATGAACAAATAAATGAAAGATGTCAGACTAATTATTAAGAGTCTTAAGTGATCAAGGGCAGGCAGATTCTCAATCAGAAGTGGCACACTAAATACCAGTCAGTAAGATGCCAGGTAAAAGGTGACCTTTACAAATCCAGCTCTATATAAACTGCCAGCTACAGCAGCATTCTTGTGCAGCATACTACTGGATGATGGAAAACTCTTAACATGTAATAACTGTTGCATTTGCCTTTATGGAAACTCCCTCTAAATATGCAGTACTACAGCAGCTGGTCCTACGTTTGGTACAGTATACATGTCATCACTGTAATGAGGTTTGCTAGCAATTTACTAAAGTCTGTCTCATAATACAAAAGAAAACAATGTCTTACTTTAATATTTTCTGAATATTACCATATTTTTTATATTGAATTTTGTCAGATCTGAATGCAAGACATAAAAGAGAAACGGTGTCTTAAATCTTTTTTGTTTGTATTCATGGTTATCTATTGTGCAATGCACTTATCTACCAAATATCAACCAGACTTTTTTGTTTTGTAATTCATTTTGGTTAAAGGAATCTGTTCGGTAAAAAGTGTTAATCATAATAATGTATGGAAGTTTAAAAAAGAAAAAACCTTTATTATCACTTGCTGGATTGGAGAAACAGAAGCTGTGTGTTTAACGGTGGGCTCTTTAGACTTTGTCAGTACATTTCACATTATCGAGTATAATATTTATTGCCAGGTCATTACACTTTAATTAGTTTTACATATTATAAAGAATCTCTCCATCAGTTATCGCCATGTTGTAGTAGCTTCTTTCAAACTCAGCACAAACATGACCCAGAATGCCACATTCTCAGCATTTCTCCATTATAAACAAATGGTGACCACTGTCAACATTTTCCTTCTGCCTTCACCACACTCTTCAGTTTTTTAAAATCTTGGGCTCTATTTGTGCTTCATCAGAGGAGGAAAGTCATTGTACAAAGAGTCCCATGAAAAAGTACTGGCCCATTTCCCAATTTCCTCTGTGTTTCAAAGTTTTGACACTTAATGAATGAACGTTTCTAACCCAAAATATCTAGTATTGGATAAGGGTCCCCTGAGCAAACTTGTAACACATTTTTTAAAACTTATTTATCTAATGATCCAAAGTATCCAACACCAACTGCCACTGTCTGAAAAAAGTAATTACTCTTTACATTTAACAACTGGTTATGCCACTTGTAGCTGCAATGACTGAAACTAAAAAAACATTCTGTAATTCAGCGTCAAGTCTTTCATGTCACTATGGAGGAATGTCAGCCCCCATTTCAGAATTACTTTAATTCACAAATGCTGGTAAGTTTTTCAGAAAGACCTGACAATTCAATTCATGCCCCAGCATCTCTAAAGGGTTTTAGTCAGGACCTTTGACTAAGCTAATCTAAAATTTTAATTTTCAATCCTTTCTCGCACTGTGATGTAGTCGTGCCTTTTTGCATTGGATCATTGTCTTGCTGCATTACCCAGCCACACTTCAGTTTACTGATGGATAACCAAACATTCTCCTTAGGAATTTTCCAAAAGAGAGCAAAATTCATTCTTCCTTCCATTATGGCAAATTATCTTGAGGCAGTTAATCACCCCCATGGCATCGCACACTAACACCATTATTTATGACCTTTAGGTATCATTCAGATGCTTCTTTGCAAATGACAGGTGAGTGTTTATGTTGTTCTCTTTTTTAGCGGTGGTTTCTGATTTGACACTCTCCAACTAAGCCCATTTCTGTCCAGTGTCGTCCTAATTCTGGAGTCATGAAAACTGATCCTGGCTTAAGCAAAAGAAGCTTCTCTTTCGTTGGATTTATTTCAGATCTTTTGTGATTTCCCAGATGAATCTACATTGTCAGTAATTTTGGGGTCACCCACTCCAAGGAAGGCTTCCTACTGTTCCAAGTATTCTTTGATTGGGGACGATGTGTCTTACTGTGGTTCAGTGGGGTCCCAGTGCATCAGAAATGGTTCTGCAGAGCTTTTTAGATTGATATACATATATTTTTTTTAATTGATTTTAATTAGAGACAGATAAATTTGTCTTGACTAAGGAATGTTAACAAATCAAAGCAAAATTTGGCCCCCATCCAAGAGAAAGAGAGAGGAGCCAACAACTGAAGCTACTCGATAAATTAGCAAGAAAAGAGGGGAATCCTATTCCCTGAAATGGAAGCATATTCTAGAATGTTATCGATGAATTCCTGTCATAATTTTAAGAAAGTTCTGAACAGATCCTCCAAGTGAGAATATGATTTTTTCCAATTTCATGTAGTAAAGAACATCACTGACTTAGGAGTGGTGGGGTGGGATTCTTCCTGATAACTGTTTTCTGGTTTGATTGAGGCATTATGTACCTGTTGAATGATTCTGATGGTAAGGGTCCAAATAAGCAAAGTGCTGGTTCCTTCAAGCCTGGCTGTGTTCAATCAGTCAACTCTAATTATCCATTTAAGGGGGAGGATTTAACTAGGGGATAATTACTACTACAGAAAATATCAGTTGGTGCTGAAAAACTTTAGGTAAATTATAAACTTTATTAAAAAAAAAAAAACACGGGTGTAAATGACATTTGGTAATTTATACA
Source organism: Erpetoichthys calabaricus (assembly GCF_900747795.2). Lineage (NCBI taxonomy): Eukaryota > Metazoa > Chordata > Cladistia > Polypteriformes > Polypteridae > Erpetoichthys > Erpetoichthys calabaricus. The sequence goes on from NC_041406.2 coordinate 1,112,063, forward strand.
AAATGTTTCTGCACTGGCGTTATAAGAATATTTAACAAAATGTAAAACAACAAGCAGCCCCATATCATAAATAAAATTAAAAATCTGTGGCAACATATTCTACAGGCCCCCATAAAAGTACACTATTAATTTCTGTTTAAGAATAGAAAACAAGAAGTTATATTTGTTTTATATTATTCAGTATACACTAAAATACACTAAAACAAAGACAAAATCAATTATTACTTGAATTTACAAAGTCATTTTTAATTATGTGATCCCAAGCTACATTGTGACTGCTTTTACTTGTCTGGTGTTGCAGAAAAAAAGAATTAACATGAGGAAAATATTTAAAGTTAGTAAAAGTTATAAAGATACTGTGAAAACAGAGCAGTAAGAATAAAACAGAATTAAAGGTAAACAAGAGATTAAGACAAATGCATCATACCTTAAAGATATTAATGTGAAGAAAGCAGCAAGAAAGTCAGTCTCTTGAAAATATGAAAACTCTCAAAACTACAAATGCTTTTTATATGATACTACACAGGGGATTAGAAAATAAATAGATGAATATAAACATTACCATGAAATCTTTAATACACAGGATGGATGTTTTGATGGCAGAGATTAAAATTATGAATACTCACTGTACAAATTCTGTTAATATTAATCAGAGAAGAGTCTTAGTTTATATTAAGCATTCGTCTGTAAAAAGGAATTGACCATCTCACCCTGTACTTCTCGTGTACTGCTGCGCTGATACACATTATCTATATAAGCTGTGATTTCACGGTCTAGAAATATGCACATGAGGTTGACTACTTCCCATCTATACAAGGCCTTGCCATGCCAACACTAAACATATAATTATAAAATCTATAAAACTGGACAAATATCCATTCAAACTATGTGTAGGTAGCTACTGTGATAATGTAAATATATAAAACAACATGTACCATAATGGAAGAAATTAGCCACAGATTTTGTATTGTTCTCCACACCCAGAAATACAGAAAGCTGTTTGAGTTTTCAACTTCATTCCTTTGTAGATGAGGGGCAGTGGCGGCCCACCTACCAAGGTGACTTGTTCCCCCAATACACAGGACGGCAGCATGCCTCTGGCACTGCTATGTAGTAGACTCCTGTAGGCTGTGCAGGAAGAGTAGTTTGAATAAGGGCAATATGAAGAAACTTTTGGTGAAAGCTTTTTCTCTGCCCTAACCCACCTGAGCATAACATATGCACAGATCTAACTTTAAAAGAGAGGCCTCTCCTCCTCAGGCAGGTGAGTTTAAAATAAAGAGTGCAGTAGGACAACAGTCAGCTGGTGTGAAAGAAGAGACGGACTAACAGTTGTATTGTGTGGCATTACTTTCTTTGTGTTGTGAAGAGAAAGAAGGCTGTGAAAATGATTTTGGGGGGAGGGGGGTTGGGGGGTTTCTGACGGAAAAAACCCCAAAAAACCCAAAGCATTCTTCTTTGAATCCAAGATTTATCAAAGTATAGTTGTGGTCTTGGTTTGGGGTGCAGGATGCCCTCGAGCGACCACACTTTGCAACACTCCTTCCCATCACTAAATAAGCGAGTCTCGCTTTCATCCAATTATGCATTCTTCATTTGTAAACAATATCTGCAGGGGTTTAAAAAAAAAAAAAAACAACAACAACAAATGAGATACTTACTGTTTCATCAGTACAGATAGAGTGGATCTGTGTCCCAAACATTACTGCTGTAAAGATGAGGAAAAGAAGTCCCTCAAAGCACAAAAGGATAAGCAGGATCACAGTCACTGGCGGAGAAAAAGTGCTGCACTCTGTAGCAAAAACAAACAGACACATGACGCACATAATGTACGTTAGTCTCAAGTAGGTACAGTGTTATCATAAGCTCAAAGTTTCGTTATTTTACTCAAAACCATTTCAAGAAATACATTAGGTGCAGATATCACTTACAGTAAAAGCAAACTGTTTCAAGGCCTTTCCTTAAAAGGTGTGCAGCACTGAACTAAATAAGAATGATTCTAGGATTGCAAATGCAGATTATTTAACTTATGCTATTAAATAAGGAGAAAATCACACAAGTGTTCAAGAAAGATTTATTATGATTAAGAAATGTTTATTAGGGAAAGTGTGAATTACTACTGCAATGCACAGAACTAGACTACATGCCATTGTCAAACAGCCTCACCATACTTTGGAGCATATTTTACATGACAATACAAACACATAGGTGTTGAAGAGTATTGAAAATGTAGCAAAAAATGAAGACTAAATGAGGTGGACGTGTTTAATGAAACTCACAATTGTTATTGTTGCCTCTGTTAAACTTAAAGGGAAGAAAGTCGTATTAACTTACTCGTCCAGTCTTCCTCAAAGCAGTACAGGAAATGAAATGCTACCATCACTAGAGCATGCAAGGATATGAGTGCTATGTACATCTGGAAAGCAAAGAAAATCTTTACATTAGCAACCTCAATGACAAAATTCACAATAATATTGTCTATGTACATAAAGTATGTTCTTTTAAAAACACAAAAAGGAAAGCATATAAACAGCAACAGGATTCTATTTATTCATTAGTCTGAATTTCCCCTTGGGATTAGACTAGACAAACTTTATTAATCAAATTATTATTCTTATCTAATTTGAATTTATGTTTTTCTTTGCTTGTAACCATTTCTTTGAGATCCTGTAAAGCACTTTCAGCTCCATCCTATGCATTACAGAATTAAATGTGCTTGTTGTTGATTGGGCAGGCAGTTCTGTTTTGACAGATTCACTTGTTCAGTCTCCAAGACCAATTCATGCTTTGCAGTTCAATGAAATTTTGCTTCTCTCACCCATTGCATTTTTGCCTCCATCTACACAAACCATTTGAGATGGAATATACTGAATTACAGTATATGTTGAGGTTACACTATTTACTTAATATATTCTATCTGTCAATATGTCTGTGGTGCTTTTTATAACTCAAGCCCTGAACACCGAGGAGTCAAAAGCACAGGAAATATCAAATATAAAAAGATTTCCTCCTGGGTCAGTGATGTGCCAATCAGCCATTTATCTGATTTGAATAGCTACCAAATAAAAATACTGACGAGAGAAAGTTACGCCAACATTGTTGGTTGGGGGTGGATGTGGGTAGTGAGGCATATTAGGTACTTTTACAGTCGATTTCTTTATATTTAAACAGTTTAAAAACAGTGTGATTTGTTTATTGAAGGAAACAGTGGATTTTGTTTTATATAAATGGTACAAATCACATCCCTACAAATAATAGCCCATAGAATATACAGATGCACAAGCTACTATTTACCCACTAAAATAAACTGATTTTTTTAAACAATGCAAATGTCTATTTAAGGAAACAAAACAATGAACAAAAGGCCATAGGTTATAAAAATGAATCATAAAAGTAAAAATCAGACATTTGATATAAAAATAATCTTATTGTGAGGTTATGTAGTGGTGGCAACCAATGATGAGACAGAAGGCTGTGACTGTAATTTAAGTATGTCCAGAAATTGTACTTATTTGACAACTTAATAAGGACCGCTGTGAAGCAATGTCCTAGCAAACAGTCTCCAATAAGCTTTCTAGCTCTATTTTATCGTGTTTGAAACCAAACTGAAGATGTTATGGTTGGCTTCAAAATAACATCCGTCTTCATTAACACTCCTTTTTATTATTCTTAGCTAAGGTCACTGATGAGACATCTATTTACCTGTGGCAAAAGCACTAGCATTAACTAAGGGCAGGAACTGCCTAATCAAGAGCTCAAACGAGCATTGTACAGTTAAACTGATGTTAGAGCTTTGGACAGCTTGTGCTGGCACAGCTTTGTTGGTTCTGACAGGTCCATCCAGGTATTGTCAGTGTTTAGTGTTTTTTATATTTTTCATACCCAGTTTTTAAATTAACATTTTAATAGCTTCCTGCTTAATTTAATTTTACTAATGTAGGATGCTCTGATTCACTGTTCAATTTTTGCCATCCAAAAAAGGGTTTTACACTTTGACACAATTAAGGGGCATATCACAGCAGTGAGACAGTAAACAATCTATGAGCACAGGCCTGCCTAGCCTATGTGACATTTGTCCACAGATATGTAGTTTATGATAGCTTTTTATTATGCAGGCTATGGCTTTATAAGAATATAGGAGGTCACAAAGCTGGTGGAACACATTGACCTATATCTGAGGAAATAGGTTTGATCACAGTGCATTACGGTAAGAAATCTGTCCAAATAGCTTGCCTACGGATTAACAGCGTTCAGGCTCTCTGCTTGCAGACTTTGAAGGTTGCTCCACATTCTTAAAAACTAAAAAGCAGCTCCATGGTTTCAGTCTTAAACACAGTTCTCTTTTAATTTCCAAGGTTATTCTTCGCTAGGTAGTTCACAATTTAAATAAAAGAAAACCAGTGAATCACATTCCATCCTTATGCATTTAGTTGCTTGTCTCTGCACAATGCTTTGTGCTACACTTGTCTTTCTTTTCCATTTTGTGCTGAACAGAGCCTCATGTAGGATGACATATGTGGTCTTACTAGCAGAACTCTAATTACACTTTGAACATAATTGTGTCTTGATTTGTATTCAATAGTTTTTACAATATAGTTGAACATTTTATCATCTTATTCAATTTTTTCTACATTTTTTCTTAAGAATGCTAAATTAGCACAATAATCTAAATTATTTTCAAATATTTGCTGCCTGCAAGTCAATGTTACCCCTCTTGTATTTATGAATGTTCCTTCCTGTATACACGGGACAGCTTAGCTATTAGCTAAACAAACGAACCTGGCTGACTGAATGGTCTCCTTTCATTTGTTAAATTTCTTATGTACACTGAACTACATTTTTGTGTCTGTCTCCCAATTCTGAAGAATCCGCAGGACTTTCCCGAAATGTTTTGCTACTTCCTTGGACTGCTATCCCACCAGTCATCTGCAAGGTTTTTTTTTTTTTTTTTTTTTTTTACAATATCTGTGCTCATGTCTTACAGTAAATTAGCTGCAGTATTGACCCAATCCCACAAAGAAAATCTCCTCACATCTGTACTGTTCAAGCCCAGTAATCTGTTTGTCTAATTTCATAACTTGAAGTAAAAGCAAATAGCATTGAGCTTGAAATGAAACCTTTAAGAAAATGTATCAAAGACTTTTAAGAAGTAGAAGTAAACTATACTGTGTGCTTTACCTCTGTCCCCTTTGCTGATTCACAAACATCTAAACACATTTGTTTATTTGGATTTTACCCATGTAATCCCATGATATTACTCTCTTAGTGTTTTGGGTATAGTGTCCATTATTTAAAGAAATATGACCTGCGAGTTCTTAAGCACTGGGGCCCATTTCTTTAGTCCTGTGCAGTAGAGTCACATTTACAATTTTCCAAACACTCTCTAATCTAAAGCCTTTGTTGTATGTTTGCCAATGACTTTTACAGCTGATAATGTTTTTCATTTATTTCAGTCCTACAGGTCAAATTCCACCATGCCCTCCTGCTGGTCTTTAATGCCCTTGGGTGTCTGACTGTTCTACTTTAAAATCCTTACATACTGAGCTTGTTTTTCCCTATTGGAGGCATTCTTTTGTTCAAAACAATGGCATATTATTACTTTAGTTTATTTGTTATTTCTGTCTAATGTTCACTGTACATATTGCAATAATGTTAAAGGATCTTCTGTTTTTATTATAGTACTGGAAGATTTACTGGCACACCTCTTAGCTTTCATTACAGTCCTTGCTTCAGTTTCTCGTTTTTCTCACTGCAAGCATTCTGGTAGTCAGTTATTTGTGCTGTCCCCGTGATTATGTACCCCACAACCTCAGACCAGCTTGGACGACTATAAAAAAAAAAAAAAGTGCAGCTATCTTCTTGACAGGGGAAAGGTGGTTACAAGAAAGTAATAACTCGTGTATGTGTGTGCGTCTATACAACCTGTTTACAAATATTCAGCATCTTACAAATCAATATTTTTTTTACAGCTCATATTTTGATTGGGGCAGTGTGGTGGCGCACAGTAAGGAGACCAGGGTTCACATCTTGGGTCCTTCCTGTGTGGCCTGCATGCTCTTCTTGTGTCTGCGTGGGTTTCCTCCTGCTGTCCAAAGACATGCTGGTTATGTCAACTGGCGACGCTAAATTGGCCCTGCAATGGGCTCGCATCCTGCCTGGAGTTTGTTCCTGCCTTACTCCCTGTGTTAGCCAGGAAAGGCCTTATCCATCAATCCCACCCCCCACCACTTGACTTAAACACGGTCTGGTTTAAGCAGTTTAGAAAATGACATGACATATTTTCATGGGAATATAACTAATACTACAAAATAAAAGGGCTCGAGTTGACAGCATAGGAAACAAATCGTTACCTCTGAACTCAGTGTCATTTCACCAATAATTACAAAAACATCTTCCAAATACAACTAAACTTTTTCCTTCTTAACTTGAGAGGTAAGTTGATTTTATCTTTCAAGAATATTTTATGTGAAACCGATGGTACGAAAAAAAGACAAAAACCTGGGCCTCCTGAAACTGAGCCACCAGCATTCAGTAAAGCTGGAAATGTCACCATCCTTGCAGCCATTCTCAGCCAAGCAATTTAGAATGCAATGTGCAGGTACGTTTTTCATTTCATGCTGGTTCCTATCTTGGGCTTATGGTTGCCATGAAAGTTTCTAAGCTTCCTGTTACCCGTGCTTTTCAAGTTAGGCTAGGATGGATGTCAGGGTAGTTCATATTGATTTAAGTCTGAATAAGTTAATTATTAAAAGACTTCAAAAATACCGTTTAAAAAAAAAAAAAACAAAAAAAAAAAAAATCCAAAGAAAACTAGAAAGCAGATTTTAGGATGAGTTATTACTTACTATACTGGAAAAAACAACAACATGATTAAACTAAAACATCAGATTAGGAAGTATGAAAAGGAAAGTACGATGAAAAGTCATTACGGTTAAAAGACATTGGTTAACAACTTGTGTTGCCTTCACAGAAATTTGGGTGTTGGGGGGGGGGGGGAGTTAGGGAATGTACTATGATGGCCAAAGTAGCACTGAATTATTAGTAAACTCACTGAAGAAATTACAAGGTCTATAGTCCCAACCAAGGAAACTTACAGTAAACAGTACAAAGTACTTTTGGTTGTTTTCTCCTACACAGTTATTAACCCAGGGACAGTGGTGGTCCATTTTCCTTATACACCTCTTGCAAACACTAAAACAAAAGAAAAACATATTATTAAAGGAAATAAAACACCCTCATATTATCAGAAAGAAAATATAAGCCTGTTTCAATAACATATGTTCAAAAATGAGTTACATTGGTCTAAAGTTTTACGAAGGACTATAATATTAAAAAGATGACAGATACATTTTGACTTTTGTTCATGAATTTTGTACAGTTCATCTGGTACTGCAAAATAATAATAAAATAAAACCATCTTCAACAGCAACAACCTGGTGCAAGGTCTGGTTCACATGTGTGTGTGAGTCTACGTAGAAATGTGTTAAGATGAGTACGGTTTCCATGTGTTTTGTGGGTACTGATGTAAACTTTAATGTGTGTCAATGCACCTAGGTTCATACATTTTTAATGTACCAATTCTGCAAGTGTAAGCATGACAAACTGTGTTTAAATAAAGTTCTGTTGTAAGGAAAAAAATGTCACCACAGACTTTTTCTGTTACATGCAGAAATTTTGTTGAGCCTTGAAATGTGTGTTGAGGTGGGAGTATACTGCCAACTAGAATGGAAGTCATAGTGATAGCAACCCTAAAAATGCATCATCCACAGAAACAATGTGCTCAGCTTCAACTGCCGTTGTTAAGAAGAAGCAAGGGATGGTCTTCCTATTATATTTGTGTGCCATTGCATGTTTTTTTGTATTTTATATATTGCTCTCGGCTTATAAATGGAAAACAAATAATAAAACATTGAGTTTTGTCATTAGTTTAATGATACACACAAGCAGCCGTTATTTAAAACACTGCAGAGTCAGGTCTCAAGTTCAAAGTTGCCGTGTGGAAAATCATCATTAAGCTGCGGAATTGTAGAGTGAGAGCCAGGCAATTAACTTGAACCGATAACCACATGCTCACAAAATGTAACCTTACAAGAGATAATGTTTAGAAATTGCCTAAAATGCGACAAAAATGGGTTCATTACATTTACAGTACTGTAATTAAGTCATTTTGTTGCATAAAGTTGCAATTGCTACTGATTTGGTAAAGAAAAAATCTATTTGTCTACAATTTATATCTTTTTTTAAATTCATTGTCTATTTCCCAAATAAAAATATCTGAAATTTGAGAGGAGTGAATAAGAATGATTTTTTTTTTAAATAACTACACCTAAATTGTTTAAGAAAACAAAAACTGTGATAGACATATTTAAATATTAGGAAAGTGGATATATACTATTATGAGTTACTTTATCTCGGGACATAACGTGAGCTACCACAGCTATGCTGATGACACACAGCTGTATTTATCAATAGCACCTGATGACCCCAAATCTCTTGATTCGCTAACACAATGTCTAACCTGCATCTCAGAATGGATGAATAGTAACTTTCTCAAATTAAATAAAGAAAAAACCGAAATCTTAGTGATTGGCAATAATGGATACAATGAGGCTATTAGAAATAAACTGGATGCATTAGGATTAAAAGTCAAATCGGAGGTAAAAAAGCTTAGGGGTAACCGTTGATTGTAATCTGAATTTTAAATCGCATATTAATAAAATCACTAGGACAGCATTTTTTCACCTAAGGAACATAGCAAAAGTTAGACCTCTTATATCATTGAAAGATGCAGAGAAATTAGTTCATGCGTTTGTCTTTAGTCGGCTAGATTACTGTAATGCACTCCTCTCAGGACTCCCAAAAAAGACATCAATCGTTTGCAGTTAGTGCAGAATGCAGCTGCTAGAATCTTTACCAGGAAAAGAATATCCGAACACATTTCTCCAGTTTTGATGTCACTACACTGGTTACCTGTGTCATTCAGAATTGACTTTAAAATTCTGCTTATGGTTTATAAAGCTTTAAATAATCTCGCCCCGTCTTATATATCGGAATGTCTGACACCTTATATTCCAAATCGCAACCTCAGATCCTCAACTGAGTGTCTCCTTAGAATTCCAAGAGCAAAACTTAAAAGAAGTGGTGAGGCGGCCTTCTGCTGTTATGCACCTAAAATCTGGAATAGCCTGCCAGTAGGAATTCGCCAGGCTAATACAGTGGAGCACTTTAAAAAACTACTGAAAACACATTACTTTAACATGGCCTTCTCATAACTTCACTGTAATTTAATCCTGACACTCTGTATATCCAATTCATTATAATAACTATTCATTCAAAATTTGTACTAACCCCTACTCTCTCTTCTGTTTCCTTTTCCGGTGTCCTATTGGTGGTGGCTTGTGCCACCACCATCTACCCAAAGCACCATGATGTTCCAACAATGATGGATGGATTAAAAGCCAGAAGTCTGTATAACCATCAGCATCAAGTGACTCCGTGAGAACCCTAACTACAAAGAGGACTATTTCATTTATGTTAGGTAGAATGCCCAAAGGGGACTGGGCGGTCTCGTGGCCTGGAACCCCTACAGATTTTATTTTTTTCTCCAGCTTTCTGGAGTTTTTTTTTGTTTTTCTGTCCACCCTGGCCATCGGACCTTACTCCTTATTATGTTAACTAAGGTTGTCTTATTTTAATTTCTTTTTTGTCTTTTATTCTTCTTTTCTTCATTATGTAAAGCACTTTGAGCTACTTTTTGTATGAAAATGTGCTATATAAATAAATGTTGTTGTTGTTGTTGTATTCAGGATAAGAGTAATTTTGTAATACAGACAAAAATAACGCAGTTTGATGTAAACATCTACCCTCCAACAGTATGCTTCACCATACAGGGATTTAATACTATGGCTAATTTCTCAGCAAAGATGGCATGATGTTTCCTTATGAATTATATTATTTACTACACTGAACAATACCTTGCATTTAGATCATCTATGGATTCACCGTAAAGTAAGGAATGCCAACACATCGTGAGTGTCAAAGTGTACCTGCAGTGATGGGCTCGGTCAGGCTTGATACTGCAACATTTGGGACACTTGTACACGACCTGGCCCGGCTTCAGCTGTAAACTCTCAATGAACTCCTTTGTTGCATTTCCCTTTGGCACGGCACCCTGGACGTGAACAGCATGAAACAACAACACTTTTACACAGTTAATTAAATCTTGAAATAACCATAATAATAGCAATAGCAATAAACTTGTTTATTACTTTTGTTTTAAATCTAAACATTGTGTGGCATTTTCTCATCAAGCAGAAGAATCTACTGAAGGTTTTCTCCGTTTATCTAAAAATGTAACATCCATTCAAGTGGATTTCATCAGTGCAGCCTTTACTTACAACCTTTTAAATACCAGATGTTGAATGATGCTTATTAATAAGAAGGTCAGAGAGTATTTACAAATAGATGTAAATGAAATCTGCTGACAGCTGTAAGGATCATTCCACCACAGTGTGCTAAGAAGTGCCTCTGGGGGTCTTTTCTACCCACCGCTATTAGGCAATTGAATGGTTCCTTCCAATGTACTCACTAAGTTGATTGTGAATTATTTGCACAACATACATTTGTTATTTATTTATATTTATAGATTGAATAATTGTCTGCATTATCTGCCCATGTATCTGTAGTCTTGCTTTTTTTATGTTTCTGCTGCTGTATCCATCTGAATTTCCCCTTGCGATTAATAAAGTTTTATCTACTCCAAGTCCTGTGAAATATAGATGCTTGAGCCTAATAATAAATTAATCATTTCAGTATTGAAAAGGCAGGTTTATTTTAGAAGAAAAACACTTACCGGGTCAGTCAGCATGGCTCTGCCATGTGAAGCCAAAGCAAGGAAGGCCAATGTATTGAAGAGGAAGCCATTGATAAAGCTGTATACCAAACTTTTTGCAGGAACAAGCATGACAAAGAGCACCACAAACTCGGCATAAAAGACCAATAGCCAAGTGATGACGCCGCAGACTATACCGCAGCCATCCCGGATGAACCACATACCGTCCACGGCCCCTCGTGGTGGTGGAGGCGCACAGTGTTCAGGCTGCAGATAGCCTGCTTGCCTCTCAATATCCCTGCACCGGTGAGCCGGGCTGTGCATTCTAGGACACGTGGTCCATCATTACTCTGTAAAAGAAGCAAAAACAGAAACACAGTTAGGAGAACATATGGAGTCAATGGGACCAAATCAGGATGTAAACAATTTTAAACTGAATAAAACTAATCATAGCAAATTAAGCAATGCAAAAATGTAAGACAGAGTGAAAAATGCCTTTACTTAGATTAGGTTATACTTTATTTGATAAAAAAAAATAACCAAACACAGCCAACACCCCTGAAATCACACACAAAACCATCTGTCTCGGCTAACAGTGCTCTGCTGCTGTCAATACCAGGCTGGTAGGTGGCACTAAGAGGCGGTAGACCTGCTCAGATTATCCCACAAGTTCAGTTTGTAGTGTCCATGAATGGAACATGCCTAATAGACGCCAGACTCTTGTTCGAGGTCCCCAGAATTCAGAATGATTCATCACTAAGATACTGCTAACAGAATGAATTGTTTCTGTTGCCGAGTCTCCCAGAATGATGTAACTTCCTTTCCTGGGCAGTGATGTGGACGAATTCAGTCTGCAATTCAACGTCTTCATCGCACATTCAGTTTAATTGTCCTGTGCTACCATTTTCACCACACTGCACGTTCACAAAAGTACCCCCTCCTGTTTTACACACTTTGTCTGATGAAAATATCATCTGAGATAAGGGGTGTAAGCTGGTTCTCTGCAGTACCCAAAATATCACAGGATGTAAACTTGCCATGAGATATGTACGAAAGCAACAGAACATTTCTCATTATAAGAAGTCAGTCCAAGTCAGAATCCTTTCCATTTTACTTTTTATCTTCACTTCTTCCGTCTCTAAACAAGTCTGTAACTTTTATCCTTGCTTCAGATATTCACCCTTTTCATTTTCACACAAGCGGCTCTTCTGAAAAGGCGTAACGGGGCTCTTTAGGTGGCGGTGATCACAGTGCTACCACATGAATATGAGAATGTTTAACAGATCCCACTTTAATTTTATTTCATTAGAAAACCTTATCACTAATTCCATTGTCCAGGTGTGTAGTCAAAGGTTTAAAGTGTACCTATGTGATCTGCGAGTTTTATTCCAGCTTACACCATTTTACTTAAGATGGGTGACTGAGGCCATTAAAGCTGAGACAAGCTGACAGGGCGAAAGCAATACTGCCATGTGACCAAGTCGAAGAGGCACGTGGAGAGAACTCAGGCTGACTATTTAAAGAGAGGAGGTGTACCCCGTGGTCTGACGGTCAGATAATTCTCAACAATGAATATGTGCTATTTCCATTGAATGTATGCCAGCTAAAGAGTGTAGCCCATGTTTGGCAAGTGTATGTTCTTATTTTAGAAACAAAGACTAAGAAAAATATAAAGCTCTGGCAACTGCACTGACAGTAGACCTCACCTACGAAAAGGACGGAAGACATCACTCTTGTCTGTATCTAGGAGCCATGACTCCTGCATTCTCAAAGTGGCCATAGAGAAAAGTACCACAAGGACTCCACGACGGCCATGCTTTGCCAGGAGCTTTCCTTGAAAGATTGCACAGATTATTGTGTGTCCAGTCGATATTAAAAGTAGCTAAGTGAATCCTTCCATTAGTGTGATTTTTACTTTCTTCATCTTAGTATCACTAACGTACCACTGGGGATAGATATTAATATTTTTTGGTTTAGTAATCGCTGCAATCTCTAAGATATTCCCAGGGAGCATGTGCCCCCTTCTGGATACAAGGAGAGTGTGCGTTTCTCATGAAATGAAAATTATTGTTACACAAAATTGTAAAGAATGTATAGTGGCACACCTCCTTCAGTATTACAGACTTGGGGTGTACTTTTGTTTGTGTAATTACTAATTATCAGCTATAATTTCACAGTACCTTTTAACATGTGTTGTGTATTACGGCACGTATATTGTGTAAATATATGGAATTTGGCATTTAACACTTAGAAAAAAAAATAATCCTACATATCTAGTTTAAATATATTTTGAAAGTATGGCTGTGGAAATTTAATTATACAAGTCAAATATGATGGGAACTAGATTTTTGCTTTACACTTGTAGTCTAAAAGACACACAAGTTTAAAAGATACTATAAAAATAGGCCATAATTTCCTTATGCTAGTGACTGCAAATTGTCACCCAGTTGCTATATTGGCTGTACAAAATCAAATTTTAAAAAAGGATTCATCTGGGAGAAGGCTACAGTGAGCAAGGAGTGCATGCATGTCGGCCTGACCCACATTCATCTAACACTCCGTATTTTTAAGAAAGCGGCTTCCATGAAAACGCTCCGCTCATGGAGTTCTGCTAAATTCACAAGGCATGTTATGTTGTTAAGCCTCCAGCTACAGCTCGACGTTCACCAATACATTATTCATCAGGTTCAGGCAACAGATTACATTTAAAATTAAAAAGAAAAACACAGCCTGTCTATAACAAGTTCCACACTCACTTTAAAAATGTATCTTTAGCCAAACTCTTGGGCTTTTCATGAACGGTGTACTGAAAGAAAAAACAGAAGAATACTGGACAGATTTAAAGGTGTTATTTTTAATACACCTGCTAGCTAAATAGACAATTTCAAGAAATATTCCTTTAAAATCAATGCAGATAACACTACAATACTGACATTACATATTCTGATAAGCCAAAAAAAAAAAACACTTTCTCCATATTTTTGCCAATTTAAAATTCCACGATGCTTATATTTGTGCTACTTATTACAAACAATCCATATGACCAAATTTTAAGCTACGTCTATTTAATAAAGCATAATGTAAAAACAAAATGGCAGCCACAAATTCACAAAGATAGATATTATTAAAAAACACCAGCAAATAATTGATTTGAAGACAGTTTTCTGGATTGGGGGGAAAAAAAACAAACAAAAAAACTATTCTTCGCCTTCTGGAAGTATTAATTACATTTTAATTTGTAATCATTTAGCAAAAAAATGAAGGACACTGGAGTGGGGAGGTAACTCATTTAGGCTCTTATAAAAAAAAAATCAACTCCCTGAACCCATAAGTTTAGGATTTCTGGTGATGATGACAAGATTATGTGACAAACGCCAACATGTGTAATGTTAGGCTTTCAAATTGTAGGAACAAGTAGTAAAATGAAGGGGACCAACAAACACACTTTGTGCCCCCACTGTGTGACCAACACTCACCGACTAGATGATGGATGTGTTAGGGCGGCCTTCTTTTATTATTTCCTGCAATGTCTGAGGTCCTCAGAACTCTCCTATAACAAAACATAAAATCCACTAAGAGGATTTGCCCAACATGTTTCTCATTCAAAACACAAATTCCACGGCCTGACTGTGTATACAGAAGGACAGCATACAGTGTAGTTTTGACATTTATGGCTCTGAGGCTAAGGATCTGCGTTGGTATCCCGAAGGTTGCCCGTTCGAATCCCCGTCACTGCCATAAGAAATGCTACTCTGCTGGGCCCTTCAGCAAGGCCCTTAACCTTCAATTGCTCCAGGGGTGCTGTACAATGGCTGACCCTGCGCTCTGACCACAAGGGGTATGCGAAAAAACCAAGTAATTTCCTTCGGGATTAATAAAGTATAATAAAATTTTTAAAAAAATTTAAAAATCTGCTGTTAAATCTTCAGTTTTCCATTTATTTTCAAAGCAGCTTGGCTACCAAAATTACAATTTCAGGTGGCTCTGAAAAAGTATTCAAGTAAGCGACAAGGGGCATTATTGCCATAAGGCATTCTAGAAGTGTCAGATGGCTTTGGGGCAGGCTAACAATTCTTTTCCATAACGGCTGGCAGCTCAGGTTTACCTCTCCACTTATCATGGCTATCAGATCACTAACACATGGCTAGCGCTGTAATCACATTACTTTGTAGAGCTGGCCCGGCTACAAACTAATCTTTCTTACGGTTGAATGTCATCTACAACAGGTTACTGCTATCCAAAAAGTGACTTTAAAATTTACCCTGCCGTTTCAGTGCAAGTAGTTGTAGTACTAGGGTGTTGTACCGTGTTAGCCATTATGAATGCAGAGGAAAGCCAAGTAAAATGACACCTTTTATTGGCTAACTAAAAAGATTACAATATGCAAGCTTTCGAGGCAACTCGGGCCCCTTCTTCAGGCAAAGATGTAGTGCAAGTAGTTAAAAGCATCCATGATTAAGGAGCAAACTGTGATATTCTCTTCAAGAAGCCTTTCCACGCCATTGTCACAGTTCTTTACGTCTTACTAGAGTTACACATCCACAGTTGGCCAGAACTGTGAGTGCTGAGAACATTGAAAGAAGCAGTAAACAATCCTAGTCAGAAAACGGCTCTCTTAAAGACATTAAAGAAATTTGTTAGTCACCTTCATGAAGCTTTTAGTTTATTCACACACAAAAAAATTGAATTCTGTGTTAAAGCAAAGTTAAAAAGAAGTGATTAAATGGACACACACACACAGCCACACACACAGAGCAATTCTTGAGACCTGAACTGCTGTGAATTGAGCTTCACAACCTAATATTAATTACTTTACCAAGTCTCATACCAGAATCAAATTCTAAACTCAATAACTTCAGTGCAGAAACAATCAAATAACTAAATTAAGAAGATTACAATGGACCAAACATGGGCCTCTAATTAAACACATAAATGCAGAAAAACGCAATTGTGTCACATAAAACACTCGGCCTGCACAAAACCTGATTCTGCCTTTGGAAGTCAACACACGCAAAAGACGTCATTCAGATGGTAACTGCAGAGAGTAGGACTTTACAGGGTAGCAAACGTGTTACAAGCAGGGTGCTTTGTTGAGCAATAGTTAACAAACATCGTATCAACTCAACACAAATCCATTCAGAAATTAAATATGAAATGAAAATGGCACTGTCCTCTTCTATGGATACACTTAGCTACAGTGAAAATTCAAATGCATCTGACCCAAACAATGGCGGCCCTGAAGAGAAAGAAGAGCTCAACACATAAAGACAGCATTCAGAACACAAAAGCGCGTGTACAGTACGTTCTCTGAGTAAACATATGACTGAATTGTTTCTTGTCCTACTGGCTTACTGTGCTTTAACTACTCAGCCTCCACTTCTTGCAACTGAGCACTTTTTAAAACTGATTTAAGCACGATTGTACAAATTCTCGCTTACTGTGTACTTTTTACATATCCAGTTAATTCCTTATAAAAGGGTAAGGGCCCTTCTGCTTTGGTAGGGCCTTTTATGTTTATGTTTGCATCTCCTGTTTTTCCATTGTCTTTAAATTGACAAAAGAAATTCAGAGGACAAAATGAGAAAAAGCTTAGTTGTAAGGCCTTTTATTTACAGTTGGAATCTCCATGTGAGAGTCTGCAGTTCTGCTGTCGAAATACCTGCAGACTTCATGTTCATACGGCATACGTACCTGCAGATCATCAGTAAGCAAAAGAAAACACAAAGACTAGAGCCTGTGCTTTCAACCTCAGGCTCTGTAAATGAATGTTTTTCTTGAACCTTGCTGACTAACCATACTAGGACAAAAATGCAGAAATTAAACGCATTTACAAACATCAAAAATGGTCAAATTAACTTTCTTCTTCTTCTTCTTTCGGCTGCTCCCCATTAGGGGTTGCCACAGTGGATCATCTTCTTCCATATCTTTCTGTCCTCATCATCTTGTTCTGTCACACTCATCACCTGCATGTCCTCTCTCAGCACATCCATAAACCTTCCCTTAGGCCTTCCTTTTTTCCTTTTCCCTGGCAGATCTATCCTTAGCATCCTTCTCCCAATATACCCAGCATTTCTCCTCTGCACATGACCAAACCAACATAATCTCACCTCTCTAACTTTGTCTCCCAACTGTCCAACTTGAGCTGACCCTCTAATGTTCTCATTTCTAATCCTATCCATCCTCATCACACCCAACAAATCTTAGCATCTTTAACTCTGCCACCTCCAGCTCTGTCTCCTGTGCCACCGTCTCCAACCCATATAACATAGCTGGTCTCACTACCGTCATGTAGACCTTCCCTTTCACTCTTGCTGATACCCGGCTGTCACAAATCACTCCTAACACTCTTCTCCACCCATTCCACCCTGCCTGCACTCTCTTCTTCAACTCTCTCCCATAATCCCCATTACTCTGTACTGTTGATCCCATGTATTTAAACTCATCCACCTTCGCCAACTCTACTCCTCTCATCCTTACCATTCCACTGACCTCCCTCTCATTTACACACATGTAACAGTTGCATGATATATTAGAAGCAAATATGAAGCAGAATATCAAGTCACCACATGATATAATGACAATGCCACATGCTTTAAAAAAGGTGTAATTCAGGTTCAAAATCCCAACATTTAAAAAGCTCCAAAAATTGTTTTTTTGTTTTCCCCCAGAAAGTTTTCTTTTGCCCCCAAATGCAGTGAATGTCACCTGCAGTTCATGCCACATGAACCACAGTGTGTGTGAGCGTGATTTTGAAAGGATACATGCGAATGGCACACTCTGTAGGTCAACTCAATTCAATCTGTTGTTGCAGAATAGACTTTACTGTACAGAGGCTCAGAGCGCTGCAAGATGTTCTCAGGTAAACAAATTACATAATGTGCACAAACACAAACACACATTACTTTAAATGCACAGCAAAACAAAGCAATTTCAAAGAGATGTATGTAAAACAATCCTAACAATTCAAGTATGTCAGTATTACTGTTGAGGTATGGCCAGCTGACATCGGAAGAGCAGGCGTCAAAATCCCTGGAGGAAATGAACCTCTGGGGGTCCGCAGTCAGTTAAAATGCAAAGCTCTAAACAAAGTCAGACTCAGTTCTAAAGACTTAGGCCAATTGGCCCCCACACCCAAGGCATCCTGGGGAATGTAAAATTGAAGTTTGTGTTAAGCAGTCACTTTCAGAAACAAGTCACTGTCCAACTAAACCCACCTGACTTAACACAACTGCATGTTTCAGGTAAACACTTTGAGGATGAAATCTTTATACACATAAAGCACGATGACAACGGACCTGCATGATAAATGTGCTCTGAAATTTGAATCCCAGCTTTATTCTTCTTTACGAGACACACAGCATATCTTCGTATTGCAATCTCAGCAAGTGTCATGTGAAGCTGTGGCCTGTCAACTGTAGGATGTACTTTTTAAAATGAATCCCATCAAGCGTGACTGCACAGGTGTAGTTCAAAACTATCTCTGGGGGGGAAATGGTGTGTCATCTCAAGGCCTCCAGCACTTGTAAGTAATATATATTTATTATACACACACATATACACACATATACATTATATATATATATATATATATATATATATATATATATATATATATATACACACACATACATATACATATATACATACATACATATATACATACATACATATACATATACACATATACATATACACATATACACACACACACATATAAGTTTATACATGCAGGCCACTTTCCAGTAAAGACGAGTGTGCAGGTAGAAAAGAACTGAAAATCTCATACCGACCTTTAAGGATTTTGACACTCTTGATATCCTTCTGTTGTGAAACATTCTGACCTGTCATTGTCTACACATGTCTTAAACAACTATTATCATACACTGATAATATAGATAATACAGAATTTATTTATATTACATATCTATTGACTATATTTATGTATCAAGATTGCAAATACCATACATTGCATCAATGTTCATATTGCATACTACACGTCAATATTGCTGCTACTTCTTTGTCTTGTCTTTGCACAATGTCTTGTCTTGTGTTTTAATTTTAAATTTAAATTCTATTTTTATTTTTAATTTATTATTTGCACTTCATGTTGTTACACTGTGGACCCTGAGCTTTGCAATTTCGTCTATCTGTATACTTGTATATGGTTGAGATGACAATCACGTACGCTTTGACTTTGACTTGACTGAGTATCTCAGTTACAACTAACTCCCTTTTTAAATAATGTTAAGAGCCCGACATAAGGATTAAGCTCTGAGATGTGCTTTGTGTATCATGTTAGGACACCTGAATACCAATTTATCTGAAATGTCACTCCTAAATATTAAATTTGTTCACTGCTCTGGTATAAAACCTAATTCTTAGATCTACATGTACAGGGTCAATGGTGGTATAATCCAACACTGAGTGGGGTCATGTCATTACTTCTCCTTGCAGGGCTCTGCCCATTTTCTTATTCATACTTACAGGATGTATATGCATGACCACATCTGTGCAAAATTCAACCCTTGTACTGTTGTGGAACCCCAAATTATATCAGATTTCTGAAATATATCTGGCAAGGTATTGGAAACCAACGAAGATAATATAAAATTCTGATCACAAAAGGAAGCGTAATTATGAGAATAAGCAAATCTACACGCAGATAGGCCATCCACAAACTCATGGACAAAAACATCTGGTATTTGGGAGATGGCTGATATTATCGTATCATTCTCAGACCTGCTCAGCGTAATTAAGGTGGTGGCAGAACCTATCCTGGAGGGATCCATACTTCATTCTTATTAAGTGCATGATAATGAAAAGTCAGGCTTGAGTCAGTTACAGACTTACAATTAAAAAGAGTGACACTGAAGCGACCCACGCAGGAACACAAAAAGAGCGTCGACCAAAGAGCACAGCGGCAAATGAAGGCAGGAAAAATGTCAGCAGCAACACACAAGAGCAAATAATGGGCAGCGCTTTTCATCTCAGATTGTTACTGTGGAGAAAAATGCTGGAATTGAATTTAACGCACACTTAACAAACATGACGAATGCTTTACGTATTAAAATGTTTTTAACTTTACATTTTGTGCCCTGTGATGACATTCCTGATGCCTCTGAAAAGCCTGTGAATACAGTGAAGCGTAAAGCATATTACACGACACAACGAAATGAGAAATATGAGTATCTACTGGTGTATTAACGTCTTCATGTTTGTCATCCGTGTGTACAGATAATAAATACGTCAAACCTTTAATACTGCAAAAGTACATGCAAAAGGAAACATGCTTGATGTCAGCATATTGACATATCTTAAAGGGAACGTCTTTGAGTATGGGCTCGTATCTGAAGTGTGTGCAATACGTGAGCAGACCCCTTTAAAGCTACTGTCTAGAGTGCTGTGTGATTTGAAGCAGGGGGAGTGAAAATACCTGCTGCTATCAAACTCATTTGAGTAGCACAGCGTTAACAAGAATTTTGAAGAATACAGCGGTGCGTCGTTTCATTTACAAATACAGTCATGGGCCGATGTAAGGCTCCACTTGGGACAGCCTATTTGCCTGTACGCTGGTCACAAAGCTTGAGACTCTGTGGGCCTGGTGTGGGTCAATGGCACACGTACTTTAACTGCTAGCACAAACTGATATCCGAGTCTTGGTGGCCTCTTTTGAGGGTGCCGCACAGCACTTTGGAACTGCTGCTCACTCCCTCATCCGCACAGCAGTTTGGAAACTGTGCTTGTCATTCATGTGTCGATACTACATGGGGACCACTCGATGTTCAAATGTTGGTGCATCATGGGGAGAACCTAACGTTCACTTGTTGGTGCTTCACGATAATCAACTGATACATCACAGGGGAAAACATGTTTAAAACTTCCAGTCTTCTTGTTTTCAGACATGCATTAATGAAGCAAACTCTTTCCCTCTGCAGAAGTGCATGTCATTATTATTAGCAAAAACAGGAAGTTGAAGATTTTTGGATTTGATAGCTTAAGGGAGGCTCCTAGGTTGTATGATTAAATATTTTTCTGCATCATACTGACACATTATTGTATTAAGCTGTGGCAGAAGGGAATTTTAAATAAGGCAGACTAGGAATTTGTTAAACATCCAATCATGCTCTACTAAATTCATAGATTATGTCCAAAAAACAGAGGAAATTGAAGCAATGGCACAGGTGACAAAGTCATCAACACCACAGTCTTTGCTAGAACTTCATGGCAGCGCTCAATCATTTCACAGATGTGCCTCTCCTCTCCTCTGTGACAAAAGCAACATTCGTCACCACTCACCATCTGGATATCTAAGCAACTACGCTTTATTTTCAAGCTTAAGCATTGTACAGTCCTACTGCAGCAGTGTAACACGGACCAAAGGGGAAGAAGGAAACGTCTCCAGTGAGCTCCCTTTTCAGCAATGCCAATGATAAAATCAGGGACAGGATTAAAACAAAAGTGACTGGCATGGAGTACTAATCAAGTATGAGTGCTTGGAGACATAAGCAGTTAAAAGCTTAAGGACCAACAGATAAACCGAGACCACTGTATTGATACCCAAGGGGAATTTCATTTTCTCCTACAGCAACATATGGCAGAGAGTCAAAGTGCAAAACTGGAAATAAAAATTTTTAAAAAAAGTTAAAGTTTGTGCTTCTTTTCTTTCATATCATACAACACATAATGAGCTCAGACAGACACCCTGAACAAATACTCCATATTTAAATCCTATTTTTTTGTCTTTGATATTCCCTGCTAAATAGGTGGCACCAAAGAAACATAACATTGTGTTACACGATTCAATGGCTCTCTACAAATCATCAGGCTGCCAATGGCATGGAGCGTCCTTTTCACATCAGGAAGCTGCACAGATTTGTTACTCAAATACTACAATAATTATGAAGGGCCAAGGGCAGGTCTGGATCTCAGTTCTTACACCCAAAATATAAATACGTTTTGGGTATTAAGGGAATTATTGAGCATTTTTGTGAGACAAATAGATAGATAGATAGATAGATACTTTATCTATCTATCTATCTATCTATTTGGACAAATGTCACCTAACCACAAACACAGCCAAAACAGTCACATCTGTGGCATATTGAATAAAAAAGTCATGCAGCTTCAGAAACTGCTCATGACATTAGAGGAGCCACAACACACTGAATACAGTAGAGCACATTCAGATACGTAGGAGAGTGAAGCATGTCCTCTTGAGCAGTCAGACTGACAGGGAAAAAGAAAATATCCCTCATGTCACAAACATGTCACTCTCAGATGATATTTCTCTGTATCTCAAAAACTTGAGCTAAAAAAAAAAAAAAAATCTAATTTTCACAGTCATGCTCAGGAGCTACTTTGGTCCAGGAAATATTTTTTCCGTTGTCCAGTGTAGTAGTAGTAGTAGTAGTAATAATAATGTAAAAAATATTATCTTGATGACAATATGTCAATTATTAATGTCAAGTGTGAAGATAGGCACAATGGGAAACGGCGGAAAATATGATGGCAGTGGAGCTTCAGTAGCACCTCCTGGCACACGGTGGGAGAACGGCTAATGGTGCTCAACAACTGCGTTCCATGAAGATGATCAGATTGGTCAAGATGATGATTTAGAACAGGGGTTCCCAAACTTTTAAGCTAAGGACCACCAAAATGTTGTAGCATCTGGTCAGGGTCCCCTGCTCATATAAAGTCGATGCTGGATGATCTTAGTTGCTGCTACATTAGAAGCAGTTACACAGCATGATGCTGGATAATAGTAAATCTGTTCATCAAGAAATGTCTCTCTTTTTAACTTATTACCTGTGAAATTTTTACCTGTCCCCTTATGGTTTTATCTTCCCACAAAACAAAATCATTTTCAAAAGCTTTCCAAAAATTTAGGGTTAGATTACCCTCACCAGTCACTTTATTAGGTGCACATTGCTAGTACCTCGTTGGACTCCCTTCCGCCTTCACAACTGTCATTAATTCTTGGTGGCATTGATTCAACAAGGTGCTGGAAAACATTCCTCAGGGATTTTGGTCCATTGTGACATGACAGCATCACACAGTTCCTGCAGATTTGTTGGCTGCACATCCATGATGCAAATCTCCTGTCCCACCACATCCCAAGGGTGCTCTGTTGGATTGAGATGTGATTACTGTGGAGGCCATTTGAGGACAGAGAATTCATCGACATGTTCAAGAAACCAGTCTGAGATGATTTGGGCTTTGTGACATGGCACGTTTTCCTGCTGAAAGGAGCCATCAGAAGATGGGTACACTGCACTCATAAAGGGGTGGACGTGGTCAGCAACAATACTGAGGTAGGCTGTGGAGTTTAAACGATGTTCAGTTGGTACTAAGGGGTCCAAAATGTGCCATGAAAATATCCTCCACACCATTAAACCAGCAGCCTGAACTGCTAATATTAGTCAGATGGATCCATGCTTTCAGGTTATTAATGACAAATTCTGACCCTACCATACGAATGTCACAGCAGAAATCGAGACTCATCAGACCAGGCAATGTTTTTCCAGTCTTTTATTATCCAACTAGGGGGCTCCGCCCCCTGCTCGCTTCGCTCGCCAACCCCTGGCGTTGGGACATGACAAAGAGTCAGATGTATGAATTAGATATAGAATAGTGTGCAGCTTTGGATGATGCCCATAGAAATAACAAATAGAGTGTTTGTCATATATTAATGTTTTATTGGAATATTTCTTTGTATACAACATTAGCAGTAAAGATGGTGTCTTGTCCTTGAATGAGTCTTCCTTGGCATGGATTATTTATAATTTTAACTTTAACGTCAGATGAACGGCGAACACGTGAGAAGGCAACATAAAGTTGTCCATGTCCAAAAACGGGTTCAGAGAGGTAGATGCCAACCTTGTCCATGGTTTGTCCTTGTGATTTGTTGATGGTCATGGCAAATGCAGGTTTAATGGGGAACTGTCGGCGTTTCAATGTAAAAGGTAATTCTAGGTCAGAACTCGTAAGGTCAATTCTAGGAATGAGAACAGTATTGTTAGCATGTGATCCTGTAAGAACTGTCGCTTGAATAACATTGCGTGTCATGGTGTTGACGACTAACCGTCTGCCATTGCATAAACCCTGTTTTGTGTTAAGGTTTCTTAATAGCATGATTATTGTTCCGTTTTTAAGGGCAAGGTCGTGTTGTGGTAATCCGGCAGGGTTAATAGTGTTCAAATATTCTAAGGGGAAATTTATATGTTCATTGTCGTCATCAGAGTCAACTTTGTCTGAGCTTAGAAAGATCTGTGTCTCTCCAGGAAGTAATGAAATGACTTGGTTATTAATGTGATTAACATTAATATTTTTTGGACATAATATAGTGCGTTGTGTTAACAGGGGTATTTGGTCTAATGTGATTGCTGTTCCAAATATCTCTTTTACTAAGTCGTCTGAGATAAAGGATTGTGGAATGGAAATAATATCTGGGTGAAGTCCATCTGTATTTGTGAGTGTACCATTTCCCAGTTGTATTAGCCAACTGTTATATTCTGGATCTGGACATCGCATGTTTTGTACCAACTGTATTGTTTTAAAGCAATGCCAATTGTCTGCGTATTTTAAGGTGGACTGAACAATAGCTGAGCGCATGGCATGTGGAACAATAGCTAAGCATTGTCTAAAATCTCCTCCTAATAAAAGAACTTTTCCTCCAAAGGGAATATTATTATTCATCAACGTTTGTAGAAGTTTATCAATGGTGTTGAGTAAGTGACTGGATGCCATTGTACATTCATCAATAATTATCAGTTTTGCAAGACGGATGTCTCGGGCATTGCTACTGTGAATGTTCATAGTGGATACTGATGTCTCTGTGATTGGGACCGGTATTTTGAATATTGAGTGACATGTACGACCATTTATTAACAGATTTGCTGCCACTCCGGAGGATCGCAGTCACTGTTAATATGTTTCCTTTTCTGCAGTTGAACGGTTAATAGTGCTTTATTGTAAGGAGATCCACCTATGCTGACACCTATGCTGTCTAGTGTGAAGGTGTTGACGTTCACTTTAGAATATGTGGCTTTGGGTGTCACTTCTTATGGATGTGTGTGTGTGTGTGGGGTGGGGGGTGGTGAGGATTGTTGTTGCGCGAGCGTCTTCTTTCTTTTTGTGTTCCTGTGTCTTGTTTGAATCCCCCTCTTTGTGTGTGTCCCGTCCGTTGCTTGTAGGGTCTGTGGGGTGGGCTTCGCTCGCCAACCCCTGGTGTTGGGAATGACAAAGAGCGTGATGTATGAATGAGATATAGAATAGTGTGACAGTGTAGATGATGCAAATAGAAAGCAAACAATAAAGTGTGTGGCACAGTGTAAAGGTTTATTTGAAAATTTCTTTGTACACGCCGTTTAAGTGTAAAAGGTAATTCCAGCTCAGAACTTGTAAGGTCATTTAAGATGGTTATTGTTGTGATCAGAGTCAAGTTTGTCAGAGCTTAGAAAGAGTTGTGTCTCTCCAGGAAGTAATGCAATGACTTGGGTATTTATGTTTTCCACATTAATATTTTTTGGACATAATATAGTGCGTTGTGTTAAAAGGGGCATTTGGTCTAATGAGATTGCTGTTCCAAATGTCTCTGTAACTAAGTCGTCGCAGATAAAGGCTTGAGGAATTGTAATAATATGTGCCTGAAGTCCATCTGTATTGGTGAGTGTACCATCTCCCAGTTGTAATAAGTAATTGTTATGATCTGTTTCTGGACATCGTATCTTTTTTACTAACTGTATCTTTTGAAAGCAATGCCAATTGTCTGCGTATTTTAAGGTGCACTGAACAATAGCTGAGTGCATGGCATCTGGAAGAATAGCTAATCACTGTCTAAAATCTCCTCCTCATAAAAGTACCTTTCCTCCAAATCGAATATTATTATTCATAAACGTTTGTAGAAGTTTATGAATGGTGTTGAGTAAGTGACTTCATGTCATTGAACATTCATCAATAAACAACATTTTTTCAAGACGGATGTCACGTGCAGTGCCACCGTTAATGTTCATAGTGGATACCGATTTGTAGGATCTAATGCAGTTGATAAAGATTTAACTTTCAGGTACATCGTCAGTTATAAGCTTCTGTAGATATTCAGTATATGAATGTAAAGAAGGCAGTCTAATTTGACCCTTTTGACAAGAACGTGTAAATGTATAACTTGTATTGCCAGTTGTTTCTTCAGGGAAGTGAACTGAATGACAATGATTGCAAATGACATTCATTAATCCGAATGAATTTTTCCGGGGTATGTTTTGCTTGTGCCGTTTGAGAGGCGCGTTGTTGCATGTGTAGTATTTGGGACGTGTTGTTTTGGAGCTGTAATCGATTTGCCTGTGCTGTGTGAGACGCCCGTTGTAGCCTTCGCTGCCATTAACGTATGTCTGAGACGGGAGGTGTTTCGTTTTGAATCCGTGCCTGTTGCGATGCAGCACTTTGATTGATAGTTTGCGTCATGTGGATCTAGGATGTAGATTTGTGCATATTTGCGTTGTTGATTTGTTTCAGGGTGCACTGTTCCAATGCGATGCAGTATTTGTGCACATATGCGAAAGCAGTATGGGCCATTGCCTTTTGGTGGCCTGATATTTACTCCGGTATATGCAAAAGCAAATGAACTATTGTAGGATCTAATGCAGTTCATAAAGTTTTTACTTTTAGGTACATCGTTAGTTAGAAGCTTTAGTTGAGCTTTGCGTTTTTGGAGTCGAGACATTTTTTCTTATGGATGTGTGGGGGGGGATCGTTGTTGCGCGAGCGTTTTGTTTCTTTTTGTGTTCCTGTGTCTTGTTTGAATCCCCCTCTTTGTGTGTGTCCCGTCCCTTGCTTGTAGGGTCTGTGGGGTGGTTTTGTGTTCTTTTTTTTGGTCTTCCATGGGCTTGTTGAATCCCCCTCTTGGTGTGTGTCCTGTCCCGTGCCTGTAGGGTGGCGGGGGTATGGTCGTGCCTTGCTATTGTGCGCTCGTCTGTTCTTTTTTTTTGGTGTGTTTAGTTTCGTGTGCAATGTGTTTCGTGCTTTCCCCTCGTTTGAGTACTCTGTAATGTTTTTTTTCCTTATTTTGGTGCTTGTTGAGCCTCATTTTTGTGACTCCTTTCTGTATGTGCTCACTCCTGTTTTCTGTGCTCTTGTCGGACTCTTTTTGCGCCTGCATCTCTCGCGGACCCTCATCCGCCTCTCTCGCCCTCTTTTGTCCGCCTTTCTCGGGTCCTCAGCCGACTCTCGCGGACTGTTTGTTGCGCCGGCGCAGTACGTCTTTTTGCAGCTACGGCCGGATGTGCCTGCGTCCATCATCCGGTTTAGCATTCTCGGTTAGTAATATGGATGTTTTTTTAGCCTCTGTGAATTGTAGCCCAAGTTGTCTGTTCTTAGTTGACAGGAGTGGCACCCGGTGTCGCCTGCTGCTGCTGTAGCCATCTGCTTGAAGGTTCAACCTGTTGTGCATTCAGAGGTACTCTTCTGCACGCCTCAAACCAGTCTGGCCATTCTCCTCTGACCTCAGCCTTCAACAAGACATTTTCGCCCACAGAAGTCCTGTTCACTGGATATTTTTTCTTTTTCAGACCACTCTCTGTAAACCCTTGAGATGGTCATGAGTGAAATTCCCAGAATTCCCCGCCTAGCGCCAACACCCATGCCATGTTCAAAGTCACTCAAATCACCTTTCGGTCATCTTGACAATGCCTACATGCACTAAGTTGCTGCCATGCGATTGGCTGATAAGATATTTGCGCTGACAAGCTGGTGGACATGTGTACCTAATAACGTGGCCAGTGAGTATAACTATTGACTTGATTCAGAATCTGTCTATACAGGTGTATGTATGTATATATGTATACACACACACACACACACTCACTCAAAACTTTTGAATACCCCAGAATTGTTCCTGTTTTGGATAGAAATTGATTCTTTGATATCAATATGCCACTAAAATGATTTAAAAATATAGCAGAGACATTACTAAAGTTGCTAATGGCTATTACTACTTGAAATTAATTATTCATCGTTTATTATTTAAATATTTGATATATGTATGTGTGTGGATGTACAGTATATACTGTACACGCGCACACACACACATTATATCAATGATGCAAAGCATTCTGGATTTTTACATTACACAGAATCCAAATTGAATCATGCATCAATTGAAACAACATAATGCTGTTTTTCCTCATGAGATGGCTCTAAAAAACCACTGCAAAGCAAAAACAGAGGTGGCTTTTTTCCAAGCTCAGCAAATTGCCCGGCAGCATTCATTTCACACAGCTGCAATGAAATAGCAAATTCAGTGATGAAATGCCAAGGCAAGTGTGCAGAACCATCTTCTGAGTTGTACATCTTTATTTATTTATGCACACACAGAATGACAAACAGCAGCCTTATGAGCCTCTAAAGTAGGCCAGCCATAAGGCAGAGGGTGAAACCTTTAGAAAGAGTCAAGAAAAAATAACAATTTTATCAGGACACCTTTTTCAAACGTTTTAATCCTGGGACTTACCATCTACAATACATGCCCAGCTATATTAAAATCTTAAAAGGTTTAGACGCCCTGATGCCAATCCCTCTTTTATACTAGAAATCTTCTTTACACGGCTCCTAGTGAATTATCAGCCGGCTTGCTGCCAGCCACTCTGTGACACTCACTAAAGTGCTACAACTTTGAAGAAAGTGTCTGTCACTACTACTGTCGCACCACAACAGTCTCCTTTGTAACCGGCTTCATTTATCTGCTGGAGGTCCACCTTTTATTCAAGGCAATTCAACACAAGCATCAACTCGGGGTACTCTGAATGTGGTGAATGAAACAGCTGTAACTCGACCAAAAGCAGAGAATGCAAGTTCAACCAGTGGCTCTGAGGCTACTTTGAATGAGGACTTGAGTCACTGAATAGACCAACACCTCCAGCTGCTGTCAAATAAGAATAAACTAGGGATGCACCGATACCACTTTTTTGGAAAACGAGTACGAGTACTTGCATTTCAGTACTCGTCGATACCGAGTACTCGTCGATACCGAGTACTTAATAAAAACATGATTTAAATTTACAGGTAACAGCTTTAGTCATATAACTTAACAAAAAAAAACAAGAAACTCTCGTCTATCCACTGGGAGGTTAGGCTAATTAGCGACACGGGGCTAACACTGCTTGTCCAAATATCCGTGGTGAAACTAAACGCAGAGGAGGCTTGCAGTAGGCTGTGGATATGTTTTTTCATGGAGTCGTGTAGTTTAGGCAGCTCCGTGTCAGTCATGTAGCGGCGGCTTGGGATATCATATCTGGGCTCCAGAACATGGAGGAGATGCAGGAATCCCACATTTTCTACCTCCGAGAGTGGCTGGTCACTCAATGCAATGTACTCGATAATTGCCTGTGTTATTTTCACAGCACGTGGATTGTCTCTGGACATTTTCTCTCGTCTTGCAAGAGTTTGCTGCAGCGTGGGTTGTGTTGGTTTAGAAGCGTGGGTAAACTCTTTATACTCATTGTCGTGTTGGGATTTGAGGTGCTTGATTAAATTACTTGTGTTAAATGCGCTACCTTTTGAGCCTCCTCTGGACAATTTCGCTGAGCACAATTTGCAGTCCACCTTTGTTTTGTCGTCTTCATTCACTTTGAAATAGTTCCACATGGCTGACATGTCTCGCCTCACCTTCTCCCCGCTCTGAGCTGCAGCCGGGGCCTGGGGGCGGGCACTCGGCGCCTGTGATTAACCCCTTACACGCCGCTCAAACATAGACATTTCTCAGACCGTCGTATCGGTCCCCGGTATCGGGGGACTTTTAACGAGTACGAGTACTTTAGAAAATGTGGTATCGAGGCCGATACCAGATACCCGTTTCGGTATCGGTGCATCCCTAGAATAAACTATTACCTATTCAACTCTTTGGAAAGGCTATCATCAAAAATATTAACACAACAAGACAAATTCATACTAGAAGAGCTGATATGAGCTATACACTTGCAAAAATAATCACTTTCAAGTCACACTGTAAATTGGACTTTTACCATCTCCTCAACCCTTAATTACAGTACCCTGATTTGGACAAATAAAGGATAAACACATTTCCTGAACCAATGTAGCGGCCCTAATAAGTGTCCTGTTTGACTATTTATGCCATTTACATTGACTTATTTGGCTGACGCCTTTATCCGAGGTTAGTTACAACATTTATGATACAGATGGTTCCACTTCATTTGTGTTTCCAGTTGGAGCCCAGGCGGGTGAAGTGATTTGCTC
The DNA here is from genome assembly GCF_900747795.2 of Erpetoichthys calabaricus. Classification (NCBI taxonomy): domain Eukaryota; kingdom Metazoa; phylum Chordata; class Cladistia; order Polypteriformes; family Polypteridae; genus Erpetoichthys; species Erpetoichthys calabaricus. The sequence goes on from NC_041406.2 coordinate 1,142,139, forward strand.
AGGGTCACACAGTGTCAGTGGTGGGATTTCAACTCACAAGCTCAGGATTTGAAGTCCAAAGCCTTAACCACTACACCACACTGTTTGCCACTGCTTTAAAAATTTCTTAGGCCATCTACAGCATGCACCTCCCCATGCACTCATTTGTTTTCTTATATAAATTAATAAAATTTAACAGCTATTGATTAAAAGGTACAGTGACAAATAACGACTGATACAGAATTCAAACTGAGATCTAATGGGTTAAAAAAATGATTCTTTAATCACTGCAAAAGAAAGACGCTCATGGAAATGGGAGGAGCAACACGGATGTCAATGATGGCATCAACAAACCACCATACTGTGGAGCAGGAACTGTTTACTTCAAGATCAGAAGGTATGAAGAATTAGGTGGATTGTGGGCTTTCCTTACTCCAGCTATGTGACAGGATGACAATAATGTGACGATGGTCCAAACAGTCACACTGAGCTCTTGCTCCATCAATTAGGAAGTGATTCATTCACTTCAGCTTCTGAGAAATGAGGCACATGTGCACAATCTGATATCAGCACAAAATCCAGGCGCTCACTGTAAAAGAAAAGGGCCAGTCACGGAATAAGATGTTGCTACACAGTTGATTTTCCACTTAAGCTAATCATAAATTACACAATGATGTGTTGTCTTCAGGAGTGGTTTATTTTCTTTTTTTGTTATATCTATTTCCTGAACTCCTGTAAGAGCTGAATTTCCCCTTGGGACAAATAAAGTACTATTTACGTATCCAAACTAACATCTGACAAAAAGAGGTGAATGATTGAAACAAAGACTGCTCCAGCGCTCTTCATAATGAACACTGTGAATGGTTTCTTAGCACAAATGCAGATTTAGAAAATGAGGACCAATTATGTCATTTTACTATACCAGAAAAAAGAACACCAAATAATAACAGCACACATCACTCAGTTCTCAAGACAGTAAACACACATCCTAACAAACGCATGCAAACAAACAATGGTAATCAGAAAAATTAAGGTTACAAAACAGTAACAATTCCTTTGTGCAGACAAGGATGCTACTGTAAAAGACAAACAGGAGACCACTGACTGCTGTGAGGGACGGATGGCTAAATATTCCAGTCCACACCTCCAGGCCGCCAGATGCCCTCCCAGCAGCAGGGATGGTCCCCAAATTCCAGCAGGGCATGATGGACATTGGAGTTTTTATAAACAACCCTGCTGGATACCATGGGGACCACCAGGAGCCGCTGTAGGGAGGCTCACAGAGTGCTACGTACCCTATAACCCGGAAGTGCGTCATGATCACATGATCGGAAGGAATGACGTGCTTCCGGGTTGAAGAAAAGGACTTTTAATCTGACCCGGAAGTGATGAGGACTTATGGATTGTTGGGATGGAACTACTTCCGTGTCAGGGACTGTAAGACGAGTGAGCTGAGCTGGGTGGAAGGGTGGCAACGTGTCTGGGAGAGGAGGATTGGTTTATTGTATTGGTTATTGATTTGTATGAGTAGTGTGGAGTGGAGGGTGCCTTGTGCACATTATAATTATAAAATAAATAAGTATTGGAGTTTTACCCAGTGTTTGGAGTGGTATCTGAGGGTTCAAGGGAGCACTAGCGCCCCCTACTGCTACATTGCTTTCCACTTTGTTAAAAAGCTGCAGCACTTTGATAATCCAAAACTACTGGAATAGAAAGAGGAACATTCATGTTATCAGTATGTGAAACTTCCCCATAAAATTCTCATCCCGGATAATTGTACACAATATGGGGCTATACAAACAATTCCATAGAGAACTCATCCTACAGTACCATACTGGCATGCTGGTTTTCATTATCATCAATTAATTAGACTACATCAGATAAATGTTATGAATCCCACGGGGAAAATTAGATGCCTACAGCAGTAAAAACACACAAAGCAAAAACACAGACTCACAGGACAAACAATGCCACTGATCGACAGGGTGGGAGGGATATAGAGCTAGAGTGAAAGGCACTATATAACAGGCTGAGGTATACTGATTTGAGCCAAAATCGCCAAATAAACATTTATTACTGTAAATTATCATCACTTTCCTTAAAATATGCTGATGCTGTTAAAGCAGATATCTTGCTATATATTTTAGTCAATGACTTTTGGAATACATATCACTGTGGACATGAAAGTTTTGATCACATTTTTCCAAATCAATCAATTTATGACTCACTTTGATCAATGAATAGCTATTTCATTTTAAAATAACAGAGACAATAAGGATTTTTCTCACAGAAAAGATTTTATTTATGTATTACGTGTGTAAGGGCTTATTTCACATTTCAGTTTATGAGTACGAATAGAACTTACATACTCACAGGGGTGGCTAAATTACTGGACACAAAGTTTTGGATGACATTTTCAATTCAAACAAACCCCTGCTTCACCTGCGACTCCTCATTTCCACGTGCATATAGCTGGCTATTGGCAGGACTTTAAGCAGCATGTCCTGTTAAAGGATTTTGTGTGTGCCAGTCATCAGCAACCCAATGGCACATTTTCAGATTATTAGTGCAGTCCAAAGGGCTTACAGCTGTGGCGAGCCAGGTGTCCAAGGCTTGCACCGTTCCTGTTAAATCGTTTTCTTTTTATATATTTCTGATGATGATGATGATGCCTCTAGTTGGAGTGTGGCACCCTGGCTTAAATGCAGCAGTGTATTAAATGCACCCTGCAGAATGCAGCTGCTAGAATCCTAACTAGGAAAAGAAAATCTGAGCACCTCTCTCCAGTTTTGATGTCATTACACTGGTTACCTGTGTCATTCAAAATTGACTTTAAAATACTGCTTATGGTTTATAAAGCCTTCAATAATCTCGCTCCATCTTATATTTCGGAATGTCTGACACCTTACACTCCAAATCGTAACCTTAGACCTTCAAATGAGTGTCTGCTTAGAATTCCAAGAGCTAAACTTAAAAGAAGTGGTGAGGCGGCCTTGTGCTGTTATGCACCTCAAATCTGGAACAGTTTAGTATGTGCCTCTAAATTTTTAGTATGTGCCTCTGCGTCAGTCTGTGCTGGGTTGGGCACTATATAGCGTTTATCACACCATGAAAGCGCCTTTTAGTCAATTGTCCAATTACTTTTGAGCCCCTGAAATGAAGGGATTGTGTGGGAAAAAAAATGCTTTAGTTGCCTCACATTTTTATGCAATCGTTTTGTTCACCCACTGAATTAAAGCTGAACGTCTGCACTTCAACTGCATCGGAGTTGTTTCATTTCAAATTCATTGTGGTCATGTACAGAACCAAAATGAGAAAAAAGTTGTCTCTGTCCAAATATTTATGGACCTAACTGCATATAATATTTGAAAATTAAAATCAAATGACCAAAAGGTATATACACTTTGAGTAAGAAATGTCCTCTTATAAACACTGAGGGCTATCAATATTTTAGGTTAAAGATGTTCATAAAACAATTATATATTTTATTAACTTTTCTCTGTAGGTAGAATGTAATAGCTGAATTATTTACAAGAATTATTTTTAAAAAATCAGCTACTACTGTCTAAATAGATCCAGTACCAAGTTCTTTGAGAAGCTAAATTCTTTGAGAAAGTTGTGCTTATGCTATTTTAGAATTGTAAGTGACTAATGTGTTACTTAATGTGCTAACACAGGTGAGGCGCTGTGCAGAGTTTAATCTTTGTAGCTTATTTAACAGCATGAAGAAGGTTACTGGTACACCATACGCTGCAAATAAAACGAGGGTCTGATGGTATGTTATACTTTAATCTGATGATAAGTAGTCTAAGAAAATGTGAAATTTCAGTTCATCTTAATGTGACTTTTACTAATGCAACACAACACCCTCCATAAGGTGGGGGCCACATAGTGCTGCAGAGAGAATGTCGAATGCAATGCCCGATGAAAAGCCAAATGTTTAAATATATAACATGGCCTAATCCGATCCTACACTGTTGTTTCACTGAACGTGTTTTTGATCATTACAAAGAAAAACACAACATAACAGTCTGAAAAAGAAAAAACACAAACACATTTACTCTCACACATTTCTCTGTAAAAATGCTCAACACTCATTACTGTATGCTGATTAGTTTCTGTAATTGAGTAGGTTAACATTTTAGCTTTGGGGTAGGATCTGCTTGTTCACTGCCATGTGGTCACTTTCCATGATTAAACTCATTGTCCAAAGTGAATCTGCAGGGGTATTGTATATCCAAGTCTCAAATGACTCCATTCAGAGAATAAGCAAACCCGGCCTGGAACCAGCTGGATTTCAGGTATGGCTTGGTCTTCAAGAGGACTACAATTTCTATTCCTTTTTCAGTCCTGACTTGGTTTCATGATCATCTTGACTTGCTCTCAACTAGTTGTGGTCTTGGAATGGCCAAATGTGGTCTTGAATAAATGACTGACCTGGAGCAACTTTGCCTGGAAAAAGGGGCCACAAATCACACACAGACAGTGTGCAAAGCTGGGACATTCTTACCTGTGACAATTTAATGTTTTTACTGCCGCAAAAGGTAACTCTAGAAAGCAGCACCCAACCACAACCTCTTTAGTTTTTTTTCTGACATAAAAATATTAAATTAACAATTTTGAAATAATATTACAGAAAACGATTGGCTATTGGGTAAAATTAGAACATTTGACAATGAACTGAATAACTGCAAAGTTTTTTCTTAAGAAGTTCAGCAATCTGAAAAGAGAGAACCTGCCTTACTACAACATACAGTATACTGTACATAAGACACAGGAACAGTAGATAGAAGAGAAGGAGGGCATCTGTGGTACAAGAAACAGAAGGTCTGCCTTCACCATTACTACGCCTGATAAACTTTGAAATAGTGGCGCATCAGGCGACAAGTGATTATGAGGATGGAGAGGAAAAAAGAAAGAAGAGATGAGCTACAGATGGATGCACATTTAGAGAACAGCCAAAGCAGAACAGAATCAGAAGAAACGCAAACAGGTCAGGAACAGAAGTGTCAAACTGAAGTCTTTAAGGTAAACAAAAAATTAGTACCACTTCAGTTTAGTTACTGTAAGAAAGCATCCATTCTTCATTTACTCTTATGCAACAAGACCTTAACAAACACTTCTCAGGGTCTTCATAACACCATAGCAGCAGTGAAGTGTTTATTCGTCTCTGCAGCTTCACTTTGGAGTGGTCTGAGGTGGCTTAACTGAGACTCGTTTCTCTTGACAGGATATATTTAGTATAAGACCTGTGAATCCTTCTTATTAACGAGTCACGTTGCCATCATGTCAATACGCCACACTGCAGAGAGATGAATAACTAATTCATCTACCGACATTTCAGAAGTGTTATGAAGACCAAAAGAAGTCTTTGTGAAGGTCTTGTTACATAAGAGTAAATGAATAATAAGTGACATACAAAAGTGTGGGCACCCTTGTTTAAAATGTCTGTTACTGTGAATAGTTAAGTAAGCAGTACAAAATTCAATATGCATGTACAGTGTAGACCCTGTACAAATAATTAGGTGCCAAGTTTAACACAAAACAATCTACCATATAATAAACCACTAAGGTCTGTGTGCCCAGTTCCTCTGAGCAATCTGATTGGTCAGTTTGGCTTTGTTGACATGACGCTCGGGGAAGGAATAAAGGAATGAGACATGCCGAGGGAGTCACTTTCCAAGATGGCCAGTATAAAACTGGACAGAAGGTGAGAAAGAAACCACAAAAACGATGAGGGTGTCTGAGAAGCAGACTTTACAGGAATGCGCTCACGAGAGAGGGTGCGCCAGTGAAGAGACGTTTACACATGATTAAACAGAGAAAAGGTGCTGACAGCACATGTAGGGCAACAGGGAGCAGATATTCTTAAATTACAAAGGGGCCACAAAGTGAAAGTGTTGCTACTTAACAAAACAAAAGAATATGAATCCGTGTTTGTCAGCTACTGTGCCCCCAGTAACAGTTTGGTCCACACAATCCTGGATAGTCAGGAGAGTTTGATTTGAAGGGCTGTGGCTCTGTCTGTTTGAAAGGGCAATGGGTTGTGTCTTTTAATTAGACATTCTGCTCTTTGGACTTGTTGCAGGGTTTTAGAGGCGCCTTCCAGTCCAATCTTACATTTGTGTTATAGTGAACCAGTTTATTTAATAGCTTTTTGCTCCTAACCTCTACCCCTTCCAATAGCCAGTCACTCCACACCACCTCTACTACGTCAACAATTCCTTGTTCATATTTCATTTCTGCCATTTCAACGGGTATGGCCAGTGATAAGATCATCTCTGTCCATCAATATAGAATGTTCATAACTGACGACCAAGGGAGGAGACAGCTGAAAAGACATGGGACCACATGGAGTTTGTCTGGGTACTTAAGGCCTGTGAGGACCAACTTTGTGGTAACCTCTGTTACCTGCTTGGTCTGTCACTAAGGCACCAGGTGGTACTGCTGCTGGGGAAACCATCTGTACTCCTCCAGTTTCAAAGAAGTCTGGTGAGTGTTCAAATAATGACAATAGAGCAGTGGGCCTTACGGCCCAGATTATGAAGACCTTCAAGAGTACGGTCCTGGGCTATACGGGTTCTCTTATGAAAGACCACTTGGAATCACTGCGGTCTGACTACTGGATAGAGACTGGAGTGGAAGATGTAATTATTCATTTGTTCCACAAGGCTGGACAAAGCAGGTATTTGCCGTTCTTTTAACTTTCCTATTGCCTTAAGCACCATACAGCCATCATTGTTAAGGAGCAAGCACAGGGATACACAGATGGATGAGCCTATGGAGTCCTCAATAATGGATTATCTGTCTGACACTACAGTTTGTGAAGCTCCAGGACTGTGTCTCTAAGGTGGACAGGAGCAACATGGGGGCATCACAAGAAACAGTCCTGTCTCCTTTTCTCCTCACCCTGTACTATAAATGTAACACCTGGCCATGTCATCTGTATTAATTGTCCATGGGTTGTACTGATGAGTGGGATGAGACAGAGTACAGGACTCAAGTGGAGAACACTGTCTGCAACTCAACACCAGAAGAACAATGGAACTGATGACTGACTACCACTGCCCCAAAGAGCCTTTTCACTATTCAGGTAAGTGCATGTAGAGATGGTGCACTGTTACAGACACTTCACTGACAAGATGGACTCATTTAGTAACACTGAGGAACCAGTGAAGATAGGGCACAGAAGACTTTTTCCTTTATCTCTGGGACTGCATTCCTTTAAGGTGGGAAATGACATCCTTTAAAGCCAGTGTGATTTAGTGTGGTGGGCTAGTAACATCCCTTCAAAGAGAGGCCCACCAAATCAATGAACTTATTATGAAGGAAGGCTTGATTATGAAAGAGAGGAGCAGATGAAAGAATAAAGACAAAACTGATGGCTGTTATGAACAATGCCAAACATTCCTCTATGACACACAAGCAATTAAGTCCTTTTAGACAATGAATTATTCAGCAGATGTCTGTCAACAAACTCAACTGAGGCTCCTCTGTAACTAAGGGAACGTCATGGCATCATGGCGACTGCTCTTTTATCTTTAGCCAATTAACAAGTGTTTTTCCCCTCTGTTTAAATGTAATTCTTGGATGTGTTTGAGGGGAGTCTGTTGTTGTTTGCTATTATATTTCTAGAAGAAGCTTCTCTAAGTGCTGAATTTCTCTTTGGAACAAATAAAACACTAAATTAATTAAGTACAGTATATCATCACCTATCTTGGTGCCAGAGAGTAGTGATGTGTTGCACGTTGTTGGTTGGACATTCACTGTACTCTGCTGCTGCTATTACTGGCGTTAATGCTGGCATGACATTTGTGGTGAAATGAACAAAAAGGGCTGGGGAGGAATCCTGGCATACATTAAGAATTCAATCTACACTGGAGAATGTTTTTTTAAATTAAACAAAACTGTTGTGACTTGTGGTTTAAAACAGGGTCTATGGGACATTGGTGCAAATGTTGAGGAAAAAAATTGCTTGAAAGTCACTGAAAAAATGCACTTTGAAGTGGCAAATGTTTTGATTTTGGAAATCATGCTTTCTGCATTTCAGAGGTATGCTTGAAATAATAAATGTTATTAATCCCAGGCATTAGTTGCTCTGGTTATGAGCACATTCCTGTTTAGGTGACTGCCTGCTGCCAGTAAAGGGTGGCATTTCATGCAAATAAGGAAGTTAACAAAAAAACCACACATGGTGAAGCTGTGCAACACTGTGACAAAACCAGCAATGCGCAATTTGCAATGGAAACATAATTATCAGCCAGCTAAATACAGTTTAAACGAGGAGCTCTTGTGCAGGGAGGCAGAGTTGTGCTGCTGTCTCATGGACCCAGCATCCTGGGTTTGGATACCATGCCTGGTCCTTGTTTCTGTGGAGTTTGCATGTTGGTTTCCTCCCACATCCCCAGCCACATGCAGGTTAGGTGAATTGGTGAGTTCAAATCACTGGGAGAGGGAGTACGGATGGATGGGGCTGTGCGAGTGAATGGATGCAGAATGACAACAACAACATTTACTTGTAGAGCACATTTTGATACAAATGATGTAGCTCAAAGTGCGATGGATGGATGGATACTTTATTAATCCCAAGGGGAAATCAAGGATGAAGAAAGAAAAAATATAAAAATACAATTAGGCAATACTAATTAACAAAGAATAAAGTAAGGTCTGATGGCCAGGGAGGACAGAAAAACCAACTCCAGGGGGCTGGAAAAAAAACAAACCAAATCTGCCCAAGAAAGTCCCAAGAAAATTCTTAGCTTAAGCCAGGGCTCAACGAGGACAAAACAAAGCACAGGTTGCATCTAACAAACACGTGTAAGGTGACACCCTTAGGTGCAGCACTGAATATACCATTTTGTACAATGGAAGATCATAAAACTAAACTAAAAAATAAACGTCGGCACATCAAAGTCAACAATGACTCTTCAAAAGCTTAGCCTACCACTGCATGCAGTTAACACATCTACTAAAATAAGGCCATTAATGCACTGTCTTCGTAGTTTTTAATCTATCAAAGGACTTAACCATGGATACACTAAAAGTGTGCCATGGCCTAGATATGATATTCATAGGTTAAACACACACATTTACAAGAGCAGATGACAAACCACTGAACTCACCAGTAGCAGGGTTGAGCTTACCAAGTCTGACAAATGAAGCTCTACAGCAGTCATCACCAAATCTGCCGTCCACTGCTCTCCAACAAAGTGGCTTCATTTTGTATCTTCTGACACTTTTTTGTATTTTGTAAATGCTTACTGTGTAAAACACATATATAAAAAATGAAGTAGTTAATAAAGTTTGCTGTGTCTGATAGGTGGTTGGTCCCTGCAGGGCTGTGTCCCAAGTGCTCAAATACATCTCAGCACCAACAACAACTGCAGCAGAAAGGAAATGAGCTGCAGGACACCATGCCATGGAGAGAAGGGCTGCTGCAACGGGACAGGTGAACACACAGCTGGACTTCTTCTCAGAAAGCACAAGCTCACCAAGAACAAAACAAACATACAACAAGAAAACTGGTATGAAATGGTCCATACTGTACTTCCATTAAGTTTCACTTTAGTGTGTTGGCCCATACTACAGGAAATTACTTAACGGAATGTTTTACAATACAACCGATTGTTCTATGTAATAATATACAAGTACATTAACCCACTGTATGTAATATTTTTAACAGTAGATATACAATATATAAAAAATAGCAAAATGAACAGGAAATGTAATCAAGTGAACAGCTTCAATAGAAAATTTCACTTGAAGTGAAGCACATTGGGTGAAATGAAGTAAACAAGCTGCACAAATAGACGGATTGGCCTCTTTGCACGTCGACCTTTACAGATTTGTTTTATGCTCATTTCTTTCCCTTCATCACCAGGCTTGTGCTCCTATATGGCACACAAGCTGTTCACTCTTTTCATTTACACCTTTCTTTGTGTACGTGCCTGTGTGCGTACATGTACTGTATATCTAAATAAATCACGCATCTCAAAACCTACTTGCAAATCAATAGGCCTGGCCCCAAGACAAAATAAACAGACTGCAAATATGCTAGTTACGTTAAGCAATTTCTACCCAGTTATTGTTGGACATGCATCAAACTGTATTAGAAGGACATGGGGAGAAGCACTGGACCAAATGTGACTGTCACAAGGCAAACACGAAGCAACTTGTTTGAAAGAAGACAGGCCACGGACCTCGGAAAGTGCTTGTCCAAGAATATTCTCTCTTTGCTGGCATGTGGTCATCCAGGAGCTCTACACAGCTCAAAACAAAAACACGCACAACTTTCTGTGGAAGCCTGTCATTTTAGAACGTGAAAATCAATTTTAAGTTTCCGCAGACACCATACTAAAGTCAACTTCTCTTGACATTGTGGACTTCATCGAATCAGAACCTGAACAAATTTTTGATGCCATCACCAAAATATCTATTGACATGAAATCTCAAGACATGGAACAATAATCGAGGACATCCTGAAAATGGATGCATTTCAGACATTAAGAATGTTGACATCTGTGCCGATTCCCAGTAAGAAATGCAAATGAAAAGGAAAAAAAAAAAAGTGTCACTAGACAACCCAATTTCCTGTGGCAAATGATAAGAACTGACTTGAAAAATACCTAATTGATCCTTGTATCTTTAATTATACCTGATTAGTGTGACCTCGTGTGTTATTTGTGGCGCAAGTTTAATTATACGCATCCATTTTCTTAACCCAATATGCAGGGCAGGGCAGTGTGGAACCTGGAGCCTATCCCAGTAAGCATGGACATAAGACAGGAACATCTCCAGGACAGGGCACCAGTCCACTGCAGGGTGAGAACACACACACACACTCACTAGGGCCAATTTAACAATGCCACTTCAACTAACCTACATGTCTTTGGACTGTGGGAGAAACTGCAGCACCCAGGGAAAGCCCAGGCAGACAAGGGAAGAACATGCAAACTCCATGCTGGGAGCCTGTAGGATATCAACAACTCCATACTGTATAATAAAGTAAAAAACTTAAAATGATTACCTAATTAAATAAAAAATGGGAGCAGTAGATACACAAAAGACAATGAAATTTGTGAGCATGAAAAGTCATGAGAGTGGTAAGCATCTTCTGAATTTCAGCCATCCTTCCATCTCAATTCCCTTGCCAAGTTCAGAATCACCCCGGCAGTTTCTATCCCAACCGCATTAGACAGCCGACTGATGGAATGAAGGTTTCAGCTAACATTAAATAAACGAGAACGAACAAAACTCCACGGCCACTGCCACCCTCGAGGAAAGGAAATGTGCACCCCCACTGATGATGCTGTAACTGATCCCCCCAATGAGAGCTCGCTGAAGACTACGGAGTGGCTGAAGCACCGCTAGCAGTTGCTGTTTTAAGCCCAACCAGACTTTCTTCATTATTTTGTACAGTGAGAAACGTCACCTCTGATGGACTGCTTTGTTTAGGAGGAAAGCCATTTGTCTCTCTCTGTGCAAGTGAAAACATAAGCATAACTGAGCCAAGTTGATGTCCACTTTCAGGAAAAGTTCTGAATGTATATAAAGCAAACTAAAAAACACAAAAAGAAGAGTTCATTCTGAGAATTACAACACTAAAATGTTTAACGTGACAGTTTTTCAGGGAAGAATTATTCAATACTAGCAAACTGTGCTTGTAAACATTTTGCCATAATAAAAGCATTAATAAAATGATGATGAGGGAGGGAAGAACATCACAGTACAGTAAGAAAGCATATTATTTTAATAAGTAGTGACTTGTGAGGGGACTCAATATTACAATTGTCACATGATTAGTATGGGATGTTATCAGAGTCACTTACTTACAATACAAAGTGTAACACAAACAGGATAACAGAACATTTTGGATAAGAAGGGAAATGCAGGGCACATGTAAGTTGGTAGGTTTGTGAAGTGTGGCCATCAGGTAATGCAACGTCTGTAATAATTGTTGGAAAACACAATTTGTTGCATAAACCTTATTGTCAGCAATAATATTCCCAGAAGTACTTGTATGTTTAACCTGCATTTCAATGTAACTCAGAAAAATGTAGTGTACAACTGGCCATGGGTAAAAACAGGGCCTGGCAAATAAACAGGAACATGGATTCCACGCTACTGTTGTGGATATAGTAGTTGTGGTTACTGTTTTTTTATATCGTGCACAGATGGACACAAGCGAATTAATATAAAGATTTACGGAACTTTTCCATTACCGTGAAGCAAATCGTATTATCGTGACACACGACAGAAAACTTACAATTGAAGATGTGACTTCCAAAATCTGCTAATTACACCTTTTGGTAAAATTTAGTGAACACGTGATTCTGACTTTTCATGCAGTTGGTCACGCGCCGAAAATATGTTTGAGCTTCAAACCCTGCTAATTGCAACAGTGTAGCGCTGTAGTTTTAGGGATTTAGTTTCAAAATCTGCTAAGTACGGACCCAGATTTTCCTATTTACCTCCAAAATTTTATCTTTTGTACTTAGCTGATTTTGGAACTGAGCTCTTCAATTAGGCACCCAACAGGAATTTTAACATTAGGCACCCAAAGGGGACATTAACATTAGGGACCTATAGGTAACTATGCCCCCCCCCAACATTAAGGTTAGTATTTGTATTTGGGGTAGGCCTGACTTTGTGTCATGATAATAGACAAGTGCCGATTTACTGCATACATACAGGGGCAGCACAGTTGCCTTGCACAACATCTATGAAACCCTCTTTTGCTCACAGGTTTAGAAGTTGTGCCTCTTGCATGTAAATTTCTTTTTTAATGTGTATATACTTTGTTAACAGATAAATTCTATTACTAATGTAGTTTGAGACTGATAGAACACAAAAAATACAGAAACGACTGGAAACCGGAATAAAGCCCATGATGTTTGCTGTGTGAGGCAATGGTGCTAAACACTGCACCACTGTGCTGCTAATCCATAGGAGCTTTAAATCATGAAACATTCTCTTTTTGATGAAAAAACAAAACATTAAACATTATCAGTCTGGACTGAAGAGGGGCGAGGTCTACCTGCAGGCCTTGGCTCATTTTTTTGGGTTGCTTTCCCAAATTCACATGTTTCTCTGAAAATTGGGCAGAACTTCGCTCCATTCTGCTTATGTTTGAAGTTGCAGGTCCAATTCCCACCACTGACACTGTGTGACCCTGCGCTGGTCACTTCACCCGCCTGGGCTCCAAATGGAAAAACAAAAGAAAAGGAGCCATCTACATCTCAAATGTTGGAAATGACACCTTGGAGAAAAGTGTCAGCCAAATAAGCAAATAAACAAAAACATATCCTCTGATGTATTCGATTCTTTATCCTCACATTTCATGGTGCTATTATTTACTTAATAAATACACAAGTAAGGTACAGGGTAATGCGATATCATAATTTATTTTGTATGAGACATTCCTCCATGCAATGGAAGGTCTAACATTCTGAACTTTAGACTGCTGTATGTGACATTCCCCGAGTCAATGACTTCATTTCCTCTCAACTTTATCTTCAGGTTCACAAACAAACAAAGACCTGCGTTTAAACGGACTGGGATTGATTTGTGGTCACTCCATAAATGAACACAAAGTCAGAACTTCAAAATATTTTAAAATAGTAAGGAGAGACCGAGATGCCGCCGTCTTCGGTACAGAAGGGCCACTTTGGGGGTACAGCAATATTAACCCTTTTCTTTCTCTCTCTCTTTTTTTTTTAACACTCCAGTTTTCCCGTAACGTCTGCTCGGTTAGCCTTCGATTCTAACGCGGCCCAGTGAGGCCCGCTCCTGCCTTGCACACAGCGCTGCTCAGTTCGGCTCCAGCCTCGCCCACCATTCGGGGTGGCTTTGTGCGGCTTTCACATGGTAACGCGACCTACAGCGCAAGTGAAGGCCCTGTTCGACTCGTAAGGTGTGAAGCGCCTCCTTTATCGTCTTTTCTGATCGTTTCGGCCGCTTACTGAGCACAACCACCGCGTCCCGTCGATTCTGGTTGTTGCCTTTCGCCTTGTGTCTTTCTGCGGGGTCTTTTCTTCATGAGACGTCCCTGCATCCGAGTGTGCGGCTTTGTCAGGTGCGCCTCACCTGCGGTCCGCGGAGCTCAAATTACCGCTCGGTCTTGGTATCCGCACGCAGCCCCCTCGCAGCTGATGTCCACACAGACCCTTTTCCACTTCCCAAATAAAGATCCATTTATGTAAAATGAACGTGTCCCGAACAAAGCCCCGAGCCCAAGGCTAAGACGGTAGCGGTGGCAGCCACTCACCTCGTCTCTCCTCCGACGCCTTCTCCTCCTCCGCGGTCGCCCGTTTCTCTCGCTCGGTTTCTGTTCTTCTGCGGGCGGCTCAGCCGGTTGGCCCTCCGAAGCGTATCGGTGCGCTCTCGTGCTGTTGCAGCCCTGCGCTCCCCACACCCAGCGCAGGCTAGCGGGCGAGTCTCCTCCGCGAAGACGCGCACGCCGGGCTCTCGTCCGTTTGGGCTGCCGCGCGGCACTACACTCGCCCACTTGTCTTCCCGCTCGCCGCTGTCGTTCGCCCGCGCGAGCGGCTCCCACCCAGGCGATCCGCCACAAAACAAGCACGCAGCAGCAGACACCCACACCAGGAAGTCCGCTCAGGACAGGCAGGCAAGACTTCCTGCCGCCGCTTTCGCCAGTTTTGTGAACATCCAACTTCCTTATTAGCCACAAAAAAAAAAAATGTCTCCGGAGAGGCTCGCCCCTCAGTAACACGGCGAGAAAACACGCAGCGGACGGACGAGGGAGCGCGGCAGTTCCGGTTCCTTCGTTGGCTTCACGTATGCCGAGAAAGAAACAACGCGAGCGCCCCACGGTGAGGCCAGCCGAGCTTTGGGAGGAGCGGCGGACGGGGTGCCACAGAAAGTGGCCTGTTTCGAGTCGCATGTAGGGGACTGTGTTACTTCACTTAAATCCTAATTGTGTTCCGTGGTGGCCTCGTAAGCCATTTACATTATGCGTACGTTTGAAAACGCAGCGCTGTGCCCGGCTGCTGGATGCCGACACTTGGAGCAGAGACACGGGGGCGTTCTTGTATGGCTGCACTTCACCGAACCATAGAGCTACGAATCGGCTAATTTGCGCTTAAAATAACGTTTACTTACACATCAGACTAGTCCAGTGAAACCATAAACGTGTTATGTGATGACTTGGTATGTAGTTTAAATGATGCATACGTTTGAAAATGCAGCACAATGTCTCATTGCGCAGCTGGCTGCCAGTTCTGATTACAAAGAAAACGAGAAGCTGCGCAGCGCTTCAGTGACCCCCACAGACATGCGCGTCGGCAAATTTACACTTAAAAGCTGACACTTCGTTACGCGAAAACCGAGTACTCCATTCATCACAGTGGGACAGCGTTTAACAACTCGACGGAATATGTGGCGCATTTTACGGTGTGTTTTTAATACGGAAGCGTGCACGCGCTTGACGGCGGCTGCGCAGATAGTTGTGAGGCTGCCAACAGTCGGACTGCAGTGCGTTCGTGCGAAGAAGAAGATGCGCAGAACTGCGCGTACTCGCCGAGTTTCGCTTAAGCACAATTGCCTAATGGTGCAATTTAGGATTGAAAATGTCATCAGTATAACATGGCCTGTAGCCAGTGAATACATTTGTCAGTGTAACACCGCAGTTAGGTTGAGCTGCACTTTTAATATGGTGTAAATTACCCTGGCAGCCAGCCAATTAATCTGTTAGGTGACCTAGGCGGTGTCATCTGAGGGGCATCATTTATGAAAGTTAAGGGGCGTGTACTCTGGACACCTATGGTGACCCCCATCCCAGATCATCAAATTCTAATAATACTGACTACCTGCTATGGACAACAAGAGGCAATGTCTGTCCACCCCACCTAGGGCTCCACATTGGTTTTGCACGGATTACCCCGAAATTTGAAAGGATACACACATAATAGCAGGTAATGGTAGTCTGCGCAGCACACTAACACCATTGAAATAACGACAACATTTACTTCTATACACATTTTCATACAAATGATGGAGCTCAAAGTACTTTACTAGATGAAGAAAGAAAAAAAGAATATAAAAATAAGATTAGGCAATACTAAGTAACAAAGAATAAAGTAAGGACCAATGGCCAGGAGGACAGAAAAAAACAAAATCTGCAGGGGTTCCAAGGCCATGAGACCACCCAGTCCCCACTTGGCATTCTAGCTAACATCAATGATCTCAATCAGTTCACAGAAGAATTAGATGATGCTGGTCATGTGGACATCTGGCCTTCAGTCCATCAATGTAGGGCCTGCATGGTGCCCTTTTTGGGTGGTGGCGACGCAGATGCCACCACAGAAAACCAGAAAAAGAACAGCAGAGAAAGTAGGGGTTAGTAGGATTGCAGAGATAAGATAAAAATGATAATTCAATGCATATACAGAATATCAGGGTTACACTAAAATGAAGCTCTGAGAACGCCATGTTAACATAATGGGTTTTTAGCAGTGTTTTTAAAGTGCTCCACCATATTAGCCTGGCGACTTTCTATTGGTAAACTCGTATTCCAGATTTGAGGTGCATAACGGCAGAAGGCTGCCCGCCTCACCACTTCTTTTAAGTTTAGCTCTTGGGATTCAAAGCAGACCCTCATTTGAAGATCTGAGGTTACGATTTGGAGTGTAAGGTGAGAGACCTTCTGAGATGTAGGACGGAGCAGATGATTGAAGGCTTTGTAAACCATTGGCAGGATTTTAACGTCAATTCTAAATGGCACAGGTAACCAGTGTAGTGACGCTCAGACTGGGGTGATGTGCTTGGATTTTCTTTTCCTAGTTAAGATTCCCCATTCTGCACTCCTTGTAATCGATTGTTGTCTTTTTTGGGTGGTCCTGAGAGGAGTGTGTTACAGTAATCTAGTCGACTGAAAACAAAGGTGTAAACTCATTTCTCATCATCTTGCAAAATTGTAAGGGGTCTAACGTTTGCTATATTTCATCCATCCATTTTCCAACCCACTGAATCCGAACACAGGGTCACAAGGGTCTGCTGGAGCCAATCCCAGCCAACACAGGGCACAAGGCAGGAACCAATCCCGGGCAGGGTGCCAACCCACCACAGACGTTTGCTATATTTCCTAAGTGAAAACATGCTGTCCTAGTGATCTGGTTAATATGTGATTTAAAATTTAGATCCAAGTCAATAGTTACCCCTAAATTCTTTACCTCTGTCTTGACTTTTAAACCTAATTGATCAAGTTTATTTCTAATATCCTCATTATATCCACTTTTGCCAATCACTAAGATTTCTGTTTTCTCCTTATTTAATTTGAAGGGCATTTTAGTAAAGGAAAATGCTGCAGCAGCTGATGGGACGACTGTATGGCAGCTTTCAGTGTAGTTTTTTAGTGACGGTTTCGTTGAGGTGGCTTCTAAAGCAGGTTTTAATTGACGCGTTTTAAAACATCACAACAGTGGGCAGCGTGCACCGTTAGTCTGCACTTCTCCCTATGTGACAAATGCACTCTGTGATTTTTCGGGTAAGGAAGACGGACGTTTTGAGATGAGATTGCTGTGCGCACTTATCATGGCAGCAGATGACTTGTTGCATGTGTGCTAGCAAATGCTGGTACGGCTACAGTATGTCCACACGACTGCGCTTTCATTTAAAAATGCAGATGTTCATTTTCAGAAGTTTTCGCCTTTCCTCCACACTATGCTGGAGTTTTTAATCCCTGAACGTGGAGACTTTTGAAAACTTACTCCAGAGCCGTGGACGTTTGAAAACGGCAGCTTATTGTGAAAACGGAGTGTTTTGAAACGGCATGCTCTGATTGGCTTGTGCTTACTACACGGCCCTTCCCTGATTGGATTCTGCTCACTACATTTTCTCAGCCACTTTGCTCCGACTTCTACTCGTCTGTTTTTCTCAATAAAAGTTCCACCTCATGGAATTCTTTTTTGTTTTTCATATTGCTGCCTTCTGTGTGGAAATGCAAGCTGCGAGTGGATGTCTGGCGTGGAAGACCCTTCCTCTTCCTGTTTCTGCTGAGGTGCACATGCTCAGTGGAGGTGAACGTCCGTGTCCTGTGTGTTTTTGGTTACTTTAGTGTGAGTGGAGATTGTCAATGAAGACATACTAGAGTGGAAGTTCTCGAAGAATGTCACTGTCCTCTGTGTAGCCCACAGTAAAGACCCTATAGGCCTGATACTGCAGGATGCCAGGAGGGTTGGACAGCCAGTTGGCAGAGGTCTCCAGAACTGTGACAGTGCCTGAGCGTTACATCTGGCTGTGGACCCCCTTAGATTTCTTTTCTTCTGCCATCTGGAGTTGGTGTTTTCCTCTCCTTCATTGTTGACTGGCTGAATCCTAACTACAGTAATCCCTCCTCCATCGCGGGGGTTGCGTTCCAGAGCCACCCGCGAAATAAGAAAATCCGCGAAGTAGAAACCAGATGTTTATATGGTTATTTTTATATTGTCATGCTTGGGTCACAGATTTGCGCAGAAACACAGGAGGTTGTAGAGAGACAGGAACATTATTCAAACACTGCAAACAAACATTTGTCTCTTTTTCAAAAGTTTAAACTGTGCTCCATGACAAGACAGAGATGACAGTTCTGTCTCACAATTAAAAGAATGCAAACATATCTTCCTCTTCAAAGGAGTGCGCGTCAGGAGCAGAGAATGTCATAAAGACCGAGGAAAGCAAACAAATCAATAGGACTGTTTGCTTGTAAGTATGCGAAGCACCGCGGCACAAAGCTGTTGAAGGCGGCAGCTCACACCCCCTCCGTCAGGAGCAGAGAGAGAGAGAGAGAGACAAAGTCAAAAATCAATACGTGCCCTTTGAGCTTTTAAGTATGCGAAGCACTGTGCAGCATGTCGCTTCACGAAGCAGCTGCACAGAAGGTAGCCACGTGAAGATAATCTTTCAGCATTTTTAGACGAGCGTCCGTATCGTCTAGGTGTGCGAACAGCCCCCCTGCTCAATCCCCCTACGTCAGGATCAGAGAAAGTCAGCGCAAGAGAGAGAGAAAGGGAGAGAAGTAAGTTGGGTAGCTTCTCAGCCATCTGCCAATAGTGTCCCTTGTATGAAATCAACTGGGCAAACCAACTGAGGAAGCATGTACCAGAAATTAAAAGACCCATTGTCCTCAGAAATCCGCGAACCAGCAAAAAAATCCGCGATATATATTTAAATATGCTTACATATAAAATCCGCGATAGAGTGAAGCCGCGAAAGGCGAAGCGCGATATAGCGAGGGATCACTGTACAATGTTAATGGGCTTACATTGTTGGGGTCTGTTTAACGATATCCATCCATCCATCCATCCATCCATTGTCTCCCGCTTATCCGAGGTCGGGTCGCGGGGGCAGCAGCTTGAGCAGAGATGCCCAGACTTCCCTCTCCCCGGCCACTTCTTCTAGCTCTTCCGGGAGAATCCCAAGGTGTTCCCAGGCCAGTCGAGAGACATAGTCCCTCCAGCGTGTCCTGGGTCTTCCCCGGGGCCTCCTCCCGGTTGGACGTGCCCGGAACAACTCACCAGGGAGGCGTCCAGGAGGCATCCTGATCAGATGCCCGAGCCACCTCATCTGACTCCTCTCGATGCGGAGGAGCAGCGGCTCTACTCTGAGCCCCTCCCGGATGACTGAGCTTCTCACCCTATCTTTAAGGGAGAGCCCAGACACCCTGCGGAGGAAACTCATTTCAGCCGCTTGTTTAACGATATCCATATTACTAAACGAGAATGGTAAACCGGATATGGACGCAGGGACCTGCCCGTGGACGCAAAAGACATAGTGCGCAGGCGCAACACAAAGCCCCCCTCCACTAACAGAAATAAGAAATGAGGCAACTCGCCCATAGAACACAAAAAAAAAAGGAGTGAGACGCAGGCGCCACACAAAGCCCATAGCACACAAAAAAGAGGAGTCAGACCCACACCCCCGAGTAAAACGGGACAGACTACGGAGTCCACAAAGGGTCACACATCAACCCCGATATATTATGGAAAGCGAATTGTGGTACGGAAAACGGCAGATACTACGATAGGAGCATTCGCCTACAACGTGCATCTGAAATCAACGTACACACTACACAGCAGAATCCACGCACTTCTAAAAAACCGCACGCGGACACCTGACGTCATACATAAACAACAAGAAACCGGACTACACTACATATTGGAATCACATTACAGTGATGCAATATTAACAGGACAACCACAGATAACACAGGCGCAACACCTGATGGGTAATAATAAGAAGAAACGAATGCTCCGTATTAAACATACGTCATCTGAACACGTACGAACTATACAGCAGAGGTGAATCTTATTACAGAGATGCACTATTAACCGTTCAACCACAGAAAACGCTCCATATTAACAGTAAGTGCGATCCTCCTTATTACTTCTCCATATTAGTAACGATAAAGACAGACAAGTCATGAATTCACGATCACGGGTGCAAAACGATACGGCTCGAGTAATGGGACCACAAAGACGCGCCTGCATGAAAAAAAACAATAAACATAGGCGCCTACAATGCGCTTCTGAAACCGCGGAAGAAAAACTGTCTCGGCTCCAAAAATGAAAAGCTCAACTAACACAGGTACAGAAACGAGCCCAAATGGACAGATACAATGAACGTAGACGCATGCAGTGCGCATCTCAAACTGCGGAAGCGTAGCAGGCACGGATTCAAAAGGAAAGAGCTCGAGTGACAGACATACAAAAACGGGACCGACGGGAAAAAATCAATGAACGCAGACGTCTACAACGTGCGTCTGAAATGCCGGAAAACAAGCAGGCATGGCTCCAAAAAAGAGAGAGCTCGACTGACCAAGATACAAAAACGGGCCCGGCTCAATAAAAACAATGAACGCCGGCGACTACAACACGCTTCTCACACAACACAAGCAAAGCAGTTACAGCTCCAAAACAACACATCCCAAATACTGGACATACAACAACGCGCTTCTCAAACGGCACAAGCAAAAGATAAACGTCAAAGACAGTAACGACAAACACCTGCTAAACAATTCCACCAATTGACTGACAACGCGTTCAATAATGAGTCCACTATTAATGAAAATTCATTGGGATTAATGAATGTCATTTGCAATCATTGTCATTCACTTAACTTCCCTGAAGAAACAACTGGCAATACAAGTAATGAGTTTACACGTTGATGTCAAAAGGGGCAGAGTAGACTGCCTCCTTTACATTCATATCCTGAATATCTACAGAAGCTTCTAACTAACGATGTACCTGAAAGTGAAATCTTTATCAACTGCATTAGATCCTACAATAGTTAATTTGCTTTTGCATATACCGGAGTACATATCAGGCCACCAGCTGGCAATGGCCCATACTGCTGTCGCGTATGTGGACAAATATTGCATCGCATTGGAACAGTGCACCCTGAAACAAATCACGAACGCAAATTTGCAGAAATATACATCTTAGATCCAGATGACGCAATCTATCAACGAGTGAACCTTCCTGAAAACAAACAATGCACGGAGCTTATAATGAGAAACGTCACTAAGGTCATAAACAGTCACCCATTAGCTAAGTCTATAAAAATGCTACATGAGGTTGAAAGAGAGGCCAATAAAAAAGCAACCTACGGCTGCCCGGCGGGCATGGGTTCAAAACGCCGGGGGTAGGTGAGCGAAGCGAGCAGGGGGCGGAGCCCCCTTGTATTTGACCTAATCTGTATTTCTGTGTGTGAATGTCATGTAACTTGTAGAACGTGTACTTTGAGCAGTTGAGCCGCCATCTCTCATTGAACAGCTGGAAGCTGGCAGTGCAAATGACGATTTCATTCTCATTGGGAGTTGACTGTTCAATAGAAAGTCTAAGAGAAGCAGCAACAGGAGAATTTCCACCTGCTGCAGTAACGT
Organism: Erpetoichthys calabaricus; assembly: GCF_900747795.2. Lineage (NCBI taxonomy): Eukaryota > Metazoa > Chordata > Cladistia > Polypteriformes > Polypteridae > Erpetoichthys > Erpetoichthys calabaricus. Next base: position 1,163,995 of record NC_041406.2, read on the forward strand.
CCTTCGAGCTGATGTTGTAAAGAGCTGCTGCATATAATTCTGGAGATCATCAACCCTGTCTGCACCCTGATACTCACCTAACTGCTATTTGTAAATACCCAGAGATGGGGATGACTGCTAAACGTCTTGACGTAACGGTCAGGACTATCAGAAGAAGAGTGTAACAACTGGCTATAAGGCAAGCACAACACGTTATTTAGACAACTTGACAGAAGGACGAGACCTAATACTAACTTCTCACCATTTCGGTTAATCTCTCCATATTCAGGGCCACCTTAATGTATGGACATAATGGACACTGGCTGGGGGCCCCTAATGTTTCTAACGCCTCTGTATCTTTCCGTTTTGCTATCAAAACCTATGATGTTGTTAAGATGGGTCCTGTGCATTGATGAAATGTATGTTTGCTACCAGAACGCAGAAATGTTTAAAAGTGGAAGGCCTCATTTGAGGCTGATTTGTCATTTGATTACATTCAGGTTTGACTGATTAATGCGTGGTCTTCAATCAAAATGCAATGCACTTGGAGCAGCTGCTAAATGACATGGAATATGTTTGCTTGCCATTTATGATGCATTACATCTGGACTGAAAAGTCCGAATTTCCAAGTTCTCCTACTTGAAACTTCAACTGGAATGCCCCCACAAGTCAGATTTTCTATTCAGAAACTTTGGACTGCACTGTCAGGTCTACGTTTGTTCAAGTTCAGACTATGACAGTAATCCAAAATATCGATGTACACGGTGAACTTTAGTGAAGGATGTAGTAAGTTAAATAACTCTACTAGCACTTCTGTCTATTCGACTCATTAAATACATGCAGTACTGCATTTTTAGTACTCTTTAATATTATTTTTGTATCAGTATGCTGCTGCTGGAGTATTTGAATTTCCCCTTGGGATTAATAAAGTATCTATCTATCTTATATAGTGCCTTTTATATCTATCTATCTACTGGCCAACCTTTTTCAACCACTGTCTGCAGACACGTTGCTATGGTGTTTGGGTGCGCACAATACCGCGTAATGCGTTGTTACCAACTGGTATTCATTCCAAAAAGCCAAGCACGACAAAGGTTTTCCTGGTGGCGTCCGTGTTGTTTTTCCAATTGACGTCATTCCCAGCGCCGACAATTGACGTAAATTCGAGCAGCATTAGTTATGACGCACGATGTATGGGCGTGAAATAAAATGCGATCCACTTTTGAATTCCATGTTAAATTGCGTGCCGTAATAAAAACCAATCGATCACTTGTTCGGTATGTTTTTAATCAGGATACGGTAAAACCGCTGAGAAATGCATAAGCGTCTATACAGCTCCTGGCGAGCGCGCATTGACAGGCTGTGCAAGCAGAGCGGTGCGTGTGGGCGTGTCTAGGGGGCGGGGCCAGTGTCCTCGAACAGTCTTACCCGTCTGCGAGTGTCCAGAACGTCACTATAATTAATTAAATAAATAGCATAGACTTCTGGCTCCACAATAAACAGAAAGAGTCGTTCGCTACCCGGTCTGTGTCAATGGTCTGGGTCCTTGTGAATTCCCTGGCTTGTAAAGCGCGAAAGCAGCACTTCCGTCCCACTCTGATGACGTTATCGAACCTGCGACTAATTATGAGAGCCCGGCGGAGGAGATGGCGACTGTGCGAGTCAGCGAGGCAGAGAAGATCTTCATCATGCACGGCGTGCAGGTAGATGTTCAGAATTAGAGTGGACACCTCGTCCAGTGAGTTAGAGCAGTCAGAAGCGGGTGTGCGAATGGAAGGGCGTAGAGACTCCGCGAGGCGTCAGTAAGGTTAAAACCAGCAACTCGTGCTTTACCGAGTTCACGTCGTGCCCACCTATCATGTGGAGCAGCGAGCAGTGGCGTCGAGAAATGAACTGGCGAGAAGTGTCGAGTATTGAACACTGGAGCGGGGTGGGCTGCTGTGGCGGGCTGCGTTTTTAATTAGCAGCAGGACTGGCTTGCGAGCAGCTCGCGTGTCCTTACGGTGGTCCTAATGGCGATCAGTCCCTCAGAAACTAATCGGCTACATGAAGACAGTTTACCGGTTAACCCGAGGCGATGCTGTGTTCGCTTAACGGCGGTGGGAGATGCGAACACGGTTTGTTTGTTAAGCTATCAATCGATTATACATACAAAGGAGAAATAAATCTTCAAAAGATAAGCAGTGTCGAATACGCCATAGGTCCTTACGAGTCATCAGATGGGCAGATTGTACAAATCTCACTTGTCCATCAGTCCATCCATCTTCGTTATTTTTTTAACTGCAGTAAGGAATTCAAATAAAATTGAAACCCATTTTTAAAAACTGTAAAACAAGACTTCTTATTGGATTATTGGGCTTTGTGAATGTAGTATCGACCCATTACAGTATTTTAAATAGATGAAGACAATTTTTTGTATTCGCCATCTGGAATCTTATGAAAGCTAAGTTAACATCCGTGTCCTTAAAGTCAGTACTAACAGGTTTTTAGAATTCTTTTTTACTAAAACCTTAAATATGCATATGGCATTCACACCTGCCATCATGAAGTGCTTCCAGAGGCTAATTATGAGGCACGTGAGAAGTGGTCTCCCAGCCTGGCACAGCCCACTCCAGTTTGCTTATCACTCCAGAGGATGCCATGTCCTGTGCCCTTCATCTGAGTAAAGGGAGTGTCTATTGATTTCAGTTCAGCATTCAACAACATCATCATCATCCTCCTCCTCCCTCAGAAGCTGACACTGGTGGGCTTCAGCAAGTCTGTCTGCAGTTGGACAGTCCGTCCTCAGTCAGTCTGCATCAGTAATATTCTCTCCAGCAACACCACACTGAGCACCAGCGTCCCCCCCACAGGGTTGTGTGCTCAGCCCATTTCTTTTCACTGCACTGCAAGCTCAAACGGCATCACCAGGTTTACCGATGGCACAACCATGTTGGGTCTCATCAGAAATGGAGATGAATTAGCATCTCAACATGGAGTGTAACAGCACGTGAATGTGGACAAGAAAAATCATCTTACTGTGTATGGAAAAGACAAAAGAAGTGATTGCTGCTTTAAGCTGATGGCACGTTACGTAACTTCTAGTCATGGGGTACATCAGACTTGCTGACTAAAGTTGCAGGTCTCGTCAGACGACCATGTCAGTTTAAACCACTGAAAATCACTGGACGTGTCCGATTATGTGACCACATGACATTCCCTCTTTGTCCAGTAACCAAAAGCATGCTGGGTAAACTGTGTCTTCAGCTGCGGTCTTGTTCTTTTTGGGTTTTTTTTTCTCCATTTTGTGGTGGTACTTAAAACACAAGATATCTTGTCTTCTGTTTGTGAGGTCCAAAACGCCCATCTTCTTCATTCCTTGTTACTGCATTATTAGCACTATATTTCTGGACGAGCATTCATGGGCTGTCATCTAACACACACACACATAGATCCCACCTCTGTGGCTGAAGGTATTTGTTTTTGTCGCAGTGAGTGGCTAAATATGACCGGCCTTCATTGGAGCCCACCGCCGACTGCCTGTGACTCACTAAAGTCATACAAATGAAGGCCGTGTGTGACGTGGCCTTTATTATGAGCCGTGCTCTTCACCACCCACTGCATATTGAGGAGCACTCGGTTCCAAGGTGTGCACTTGGAGGATGACCTCGCCTGGTCCATCAGCTCCATCTCTTTATCTAAGAAAAGGCACAGCAGCAGCTCCACTTCCGAAGACAGGCTGAGGAGACCCCCTGACCACATTCTATAGGCGTCCCATATTGGCGAGGAGCATCACGGCCCGCTGTGAGGAACTGCCACTCGTTGGAACCCTGCAGCTGGCGGTCCACACTGATGAATAATACAAATCAGTGGGTCCCTCTTGTCCATTCAAGTATCTGCAGAATTGTGAAAGACCCCTTGGTAGGCTTACTGCCCGTCTGGTTGAAGGTGCCAGAGTACGTGAGCCAGTCTTGCCAGCCTGGGCTTCAGTTTCTTTCCAAAAGCCCATAAGGCTTCTCGGCACTAGAAGGTTTAGTTGCACTAAGCTTTGTGTTCACTTGTGAGGTGTGACCCCCGTGCACTTGTGGACATACGTAGTGTGTGTGTGTGTGTGTGTGTAGGACCTCGTACTGCTTACCTGCATGTTGCACTGTTGTTCTGGCAGCAGGTTATTTTGTGCCACTGTACGCTCGTGTATGTATGGTGTGATGATGAAGGCCGACCACACCACCCGCACCAAAGAGACGTGTTAAAGGCTCCTGATAATCTTCACCACACACACACACAGTACAGGATGTTTCTCTTTTAGGAGGCACAGCTGTTCTTTTTTTTTTTCCCCCCCCACACGAGCCCCCTTTTGTGCCACTTGGTTTGTTAACACAACATTTTTGTTTTCTTCCTTGTAGGATGACCTGAGGGTGGACGGCCGCTCGTGTGAAGATTATCGGTACATTGAGGTGGAAACTGATGTGGTGTCAAATACCAGCGGGTCTGCCCGAGTCAAACTCGTAAGTCAGGAAAGTGTTAATGTTTAATTAGTGAATGCAGAAATTGTTGAATGTTCATATCGTAATAAAGAGTGGCACCGTGGTTGGCATCAAGTATTTGTCTGATCCGTTTAGGTCCTTCCAGCCTTTGTCACACCTGACCCTCGCCCTTCACCTTGCCGGTGGTGAGCTCATAAGATGGCACCACATTGCCATTCTGAGCTGAGCCCAGGCTGGTTACAAGTGTGGACTTATAGTCACCCCCAGGCCAGGCTCCAGGAGGGGGTCCCAGTAATCCTGTCACAGGCAGGGTACATGGAGGTCTTGAGTTGTGGGCAGCGGCACTTGTAATATCAATCTTGGGGCAAGTGTCAGAAATGAGGTGTCTTCACAGGATGGCCTGGCTGACACCCCATGGCAGGGTGAGGAGCTCGGTGATTTTTGGGGGAGCCTCTTGAGTAGAGTCGCTGCTCCTCCAGCCAGAGAGGTGCCAGTTCAGGTGGCGTGGGCACATCATAAGGATGCCTGCTGGGTGGCTCTCCTAGAGCTGCTCCTGGCACATCCCACCCAGAACAAGCATGGAGGGATTCGATCTCTGGGCTGACTTGGGAACGCCTGGGAATTCCTCAGGAAGAACTGGAATCGTTGATGAGAACAGGGAAGTCTGGGCTGACCTACTTGGACTGCTGGCACTGCAACCGTCACGAGGAAAAGCAGTTTGAGAAGACGAGGCAAATGTCAAACGTTTAAAGCCATTCTGAATGTTGTCGTTTTTAGATTAAAGAGAAGGGTCTGACGTGGGAGCTTCTCGAAAACCAGTCAGGTGAAAAGGGGAGAAGTGGGGTCTGTGTTGGCCCCTAATGATGCCTGGCCAGGCCGCCAGACTCCCCTGGGCACACCCACTCACCAGCTAATGTAACGGCACATCTTTGGATTGCATTAAATCACCACACACCCCCTGAAGAACTGACGCTCGGTGCTGCGGCATGCTGGGGGCGCTTTGGCGACTGTTAGATGCCACACAAGTCTTACCCGCTGCTGACGGGTCTCTGTCACTGTGTGTCATTCACATTTTCACTGGTTGTGTTTCTTTAATTTCTTTTAGGGCCACACTGATATTCTTGTTGGTATTAAGGCGGAGATCGGAAGGCCCAAACTAGACAGGCCAAATAAGGGGTGCCTGGAGTTCTTTGTTGACTGGTGAGTAGAAGCAAATCGGACCCCCCTCGGGTGGTTCAAGGGTGCGTTCTGTGCAGTGTTACTCAATTTCAGGTAATTCGCTTCTAGAAGATTCTTCGTCTTCCTTTTTTTGATCTTGGTCAGCATGCTTTGGGGCACAGGATTAGTTAACTTGGACTTGAGCTCCAAATTCTGGGTGTAGCTCTGCCTTTAGTAGTCAAAGTAGGGGTGGGCACAGACTGCCACGTGTTTGAAACTGTCCTTTAACTACACAATGTGGTAGATGACCTGAAACCAAGGCCGCCCACCAGGGCAGTGGGTAACGCTGCTGCTGGGTCACTTCTCATGGCCAGTTGACGTCTCTGTGGAGTTTGTGTGGGACCTCCGCCCTTTCATTTCTTCCTCTGTGTGTGTGGCGCTTGTGATGGAGTGGCACCCTGCCCAGGGCTGCAGCATGGCCTTGAGTGGAAAAGTCTGGAAGTCAATTAATGCAATTTAAAAAAAAAACAAAAAAAAAAGATGGCCCCCATTTTAAAACAGGCAATGAGCGTTAAGTCCCATCAGTAAACTTGAACAGTTCAGGTTGAACATGCACTCACCTATGTCCTCCAACATAAAAGACCCCAGATATCCCACAAATGTCCACTAGAGGGCGACATGCTGGCAAAGCCCTGGCTAGCAGTAAAGGACCATGAAATCCTATTTCTGCAAAAGTGCCCAGTAACACTAAAATAGGCTTTAAGGAGCAAAAGGCACATCAAAAATAAGAAATCCCAAAAGCAAACGCAGTCCCAATACTCGAAATGCAAAGAGCGGTCAATAGGAAGAACAAAAGGTCAGAAAAATCCAGTAAACCACAAAAACACAGGAGAGCTCATCAACACCATAGCACTTCCACAATGAACCACAAGGGACTGTGCGTTGTCCTTGACAGTGATGGACAAGTGGCCCTGTGTCTTGAGGGACCATCCACAGGACATACGGAACATAAAGGAAGATTTGTAGAAACCGTCTGAGCGACAAACAAAGGACTAAAAAGATATGAGAAGGACATAAACAGCTTTTGAAATCCAGTCAGGGTAGGAACTGAAATACAGCGGCCCAGGGTACAGAGACCACTGCAGGGCCAATTGGTCCACTCAGAATGAAGACCATTTCATAGACTTCAAAAAGCGTTTTTCTGGATAATTGAGCACATGATCATTTTTTAATATTCACGTTGCTCTGATCATCTTTTAAATAATTAAGTCGCAAGCTTTCCTCAATAGTTTATTTCTGTCTTGTGCACAACATGCTAAAAGCCACTGGTTGTGCCATTGAGACTTGACATGGCAGCAGTGCGGCCCCCCCGCTCGTCCACATGACTGAGTATGCTTTTAGATCAAGTGGGTGAATCTAACGTATTGGAGGGAAGTGGAATTGTGCCGACATCCCCAAGTTTAACTGAGGCCTTCACAGTCCCAGAGTCCTGTGTGGCTGTGAGTGTGATGTGCCTCATGAGGGGACACGCCGTCTCTGAGCCTGGTGTCGGTGTGTAAATTAATGACAAAGAAACCTCAATGATGGTGACGGGTGACACTTTGGGTGTTGGGTATAGGCAGCAAGTAGACCGCTGTGAATTTCTCACATGCTCGTTTCTTCCTGCAGTTGCATAGCCACTGGTACTTCATTATTAGTTATACTTTTAACTTGCGACTGATTGATTTATTTAGCTCTGCAAATGCCACTCCAGAATTTGAAGGACGGGGAGGAGAAGAACTCGGCACGGAGATCGCCAACGCGCTCTACAGGGTGTATGACAACGAGCGCAGTGTGGACCTGAAGAGTCTGTGCATCACGCCCATGGAGCACTGCTGGATTCTCTACACCGATGTGCTGGTCAGTAGCCGCCGACGGATGGGCACTGGTGGCCCAGCAGCTCCTTACTGAGAGGAGTCCACCTGTGCAGATGAAGAGTTGGCTGATGAGGAAGTCGTTTTATTCCTTTCAAACTGGCCCTGTCCACAATAACCCGTGGACTGTTGGCCTAGTGTTTTAAAGTGTCCGCTAATTCAAATTTCATTTAATTATAGCAAAACCGCTTCATCTGGCAGCGAACCTCCTTTATCTGTACAGGACAAAAACAATTGTCTTCTTGTATGGCTTAGTGCAGAAACGTCATCTGATTAAACTGAACAGAATGGAACTGCAGCCCGCCATACCTGTGAAGTCACTCACGACACACCCTCGACACACTCATTCCAAGGCCCCATTTGTCACATTTTTCGTTCCAACAGGTGGTGCGGACACCCAACACTGTAAATGAATGAAGGGCATTTTAAATTGAAACATGACTGTCAGAGGAAGTGCAAATCCCATTGACTGTCACTCCGATGGTCCGAGTGCTGGGGTCTCCATCTTATGTGCCCACTTTATACAGCAGCTCTTAATGGAATTCATTGATTTGCCTGATTTGTATCTCCTGTCATGCTGCAGCATCAATGAAGGAGCAGCACCTGAACGTTTAGCGGACTTGAATGAGATTAGCACTCCCTCGATGTGAATTTCCCTTTATTAATTTGCAGTGCCAGTTTGTCTGTTACCAGAGTCATACGCCGTTTCTAACAGGATTCTGAAAAGTCCTTCATGAAATAAAACCCACCCAACAGAGGCTCCCAAAGGATCGCAGCTCGGCCTGCATATAAAATGAAGAAAACGCGCCCGCGTCCACGTGGACTTTAGTATATCGTGGGGGACGTGAGCTTCAGATTGGCCAGCTGGTCTGCTCACATGTGACACGCGCACACGGAGCGTCCTGCATGGACGTGTGGCATTGATGCCAGTTGTATCGGGAGCTTTGTTTTCTCCATTTTTTGCATATAAAAACATTGTTCTTGTTCTTAACATTTTTGTCTTTGCTGATGTATTCCATCAGTAGTTCGGGATATCAGTTTTTTGTATTTCCACCTTTTATCTGTCTATCTGTGAGTCAGTCCATTGGCCTTAGTCATTCCAACAGGTGGCGCATCACAAACCTTTGCAGTGATGCGTTTTATTAGCACAGATGTTGGAGTGACAGATGCACTTCCTTTTATTACTCCGTGCGCATTCCAAGTAGACGGTGCAGCGGCGACGTTCGTGATGGGGTCCACGATGTGAACTACTACTCACAGGTGGCATCGCACTGGTGGTGCTGCTGCTGCGTTGCAGTGAGGAGATTGTGGGTTCACTTCCCGGGTCCTCCCTGTGTGGAGAGCGCTTTGAGTAGTGAGAAAGGCGCTATATTAATGTAAAGATTATTATTATATCAATTCGCCTTCGACACGTCACACTCCTTGTACTTCAGGTAATGCCAAGTTATTTGTTAACTCTTTTTAATAATTCTCGGCACCTTTGTGATCATTTTGTTGGGGTTGCTGGACAGCAGTTCCCTGATGTGCTCACGGTGGTCACATTTTGACCTGACCGGTGAGTTTCTCTTGTCATTTTCTAGCCACTCTGCTCTCCTGTCCGCATTAAAGAGGGGCTGAAGGCGTTCTGGGGGGGCAAAAATCCTCCTCAGTTTGTCAGAATCCTGGCATGGACCTGTAGTGGTCCTGGGTGGGCATCCTGCTGCTTCTTCGTGCTGAACTCCTCTCAGTCCAGTAGTACACAGTCTGCCGTGGTGGACTTCGGCCCATAAAAAGCAGATGGCTGCTCTGTGATGCAAACGGGGAGCAGAGCGGCCAGAAAACGACACGAGAAGCTGACTGATGAAGGTCGGAGTTTCACTGCTGACATCCACGTGAGCCCACCCAAACACGACGATGACCGCAGTGCAGAGAATTGTGGCCGTACCCTCGTACTCGTTTTTTTACTGGTTTAGTGTTAAATAAATGAATTTAGTGAAGAAGAGAATTGAAAAGAACTGTGAGGCCACTTAGAAGTCCGAATGATGCGCCGAGTGTGAAATCTGCTGGACTGAGAGCTCCGGGGGTCCCGAGATCTGCGTTATTCCATTCTTTTCTTTTTCTTGGTGACGGTCACGCCATCTAAAGTGCATTTAGCTTTGATCCGTTTTCACGTTGAAGTATTAAATTCTCTCTTCCTTTCTCCCCTCAGCTGCTGCAGTGCGATGGCAACTTGTTTGATGCGATTTCTCTGGCGATCAAAGCTGCACTTTTTAACACCAAGTAAGCCCCCTTGTTCATGCTGATCTTCTGGTCCAAACTCCCGGGGTCCGTCAGCTCAGAAGTTGAAGCGGCGACTGCAGAGCGCGACGTGAGGTGCCGCTGGGCTGTTAGTTGGGCGCCTCCATTGGTGGTCTTGGTTTTGTTAGCCGCTCCCTTATCTGAAGGGTCCGTTCGCTGTGCGCGTCTCGCCTTTTAGAATGGAGGAGTGTGGAGCTGCTGGTGGTCTGCAGAGGTGGTCGTGTTTGTAGCCGACTCGGGGCATTCAGAGGTAAGAACTGCAGCTGAGCAGCGGCCCCCAGTTTGCCGATTTATGTTCATGTGAAGCGCTGGCCCACCTTGACACGATGGCTTTGGTCTGCTTGAATACGTGATTTGAAATCACTCCCCTAAAATAAAGGAATACAATTAAGAGGGGACAGCAAGGGCTGAGAATAAGCTGAGGGGCCGGGGGGCTGCAGTTCAAAATTACTGAGAGGAGCCACGTGGCAGGGCAGTCGGCCGCGAGTTTCATGTAATTGCGGTGTGGGGTCTTTGACTGTTGACTCATCAGTGCAGTGGGTCAGTGCTGACCTCCATCTCCCGCTTTTTTTTCTCTCAAGTGACACAGTGTTGTCTGTCAGCTATCTGTGACGTCACAAAATTCAAGGTAAAAGAGAACAGCCAGCACTGTGCCCCCAGAAAAGGGCATTTAAAGAATTGAGAGTATGGTGGGCATTTCAGTCCTGTGAACTTTCAGCCCTTTGAACCCAGCAGGCCGGACACCTGAAAGGCTGGCGTAACGGCCCACCTACAGTATCTGCCGTCATACCCCTACTGGACTGAATGTCAGCCCATGAAGATTGTATCTTGCAGTCTCCTGCCATGGAGGCCACCATAACCCAGCTAGCTGGTTGGCATCCCACCCTCCGTTCATTTACCGCCATCTAGTTACGCTACTCATACAAGCAACGCTGCAGGTCACCTTTGTGTTTTCTGATTGGTGTCCAGCAGAGCTTTACACTGGCATGAGAGTAGCAGCCATGGCACCTGCACTTCAGAGCAGGTCATCCACCTGAAGATCAGCAGGGTCAGGCCTGGCCAGGGCTTGGATGGGAGATCAGGCAGGAAAAGCTGCCAGAGGAGGCGTTGGTGAGGCTAGCAGGGGGCGGCTACCCTGTGGACTGAGTGTGGGGATCCCAGTGCAGTGACAGGGACACGGGGCTGTACAAATGGCGCTGTCCTTCACATGAGACATAAAACAGAGGCTCTCTGTGGTCATTAAAGACTCCTGGGCATCCTTCTGTATCCCGATGCCCACTACGCCCTGGTCCTTCTGTCTCTAACTGGCTGTCTCTCGCCACTTGACCACCTAACAGCATGTGTGTGGTGAGCATCCTGGAACAAAAATGGCTGCCATCTCATCATGCAGGTGGGTGTCGCACATTGCTGGTGTTTGAAGTGGCTCTACACTGACAGTGACGGGCGCTATATAAATGTGAAGAACTCCTATAATTAAGTGCAAGCAGGCAGAGAGAGAGCTTCTGACCTTGTGCTCCATTGTGACGTGAGCTCATCTTAGGACCTCTGGGTCACTGTGTGACAGGTGTATGACCCCCACACACCTTCAACTGTCCCCAGAGTGGACTGCGCCGCTCCTGAGGGTCTTTGGGCGCCAGACTTGAGAGCCCCACAGGGAAGGGGAGACGGTGAAGGTCCTGTGAAGTGTTCTTGTTCTTTACTTCGGCCACCTAAACCCGTTTTGGTGTCGGGCCTGGACGGTGGGTGGTGGTGAAAACCCGGCTTGTTCTCAGCCTGTTAGAACGTTGTGGCTTATTGTATCATCATCATCACCACTTTACAAAGCAAAGGTTTTCATTTTCAGAGGTGTTGAAACTTGCTGGGCTTCTGGTGCCAAAATGCTGGGAAGGGCAGGGCTCAAAAGCTGAGAGACCACCGTGTGCCAACAACTTGACGTCCACCTTCAGCCTCATCGTCTCCCGCCCGGATTGCACTTATCTTTGGGCACAATTAACGGCACACCTTGGGGGGCCCCGTCTTCACACTTTCTGGTTTATTAAATAATGCGGTCAGTTACTGTGTCTCTTTTACTTTTGTCGTGTACGACTTTAAAGGAGGATTTTCAGATCTCCTCTAAATTATGAGGGAGTTGAACCGGACGGGACATGGTGGCACTCGTGAGCCCCCTTTTTACAGCTAACCCTTTTATGTATTTTGAATTCCTCAGGATCCCCAAGGTCCAGATGATGGAGGATGAAGAAGGCACCACTGAAATTGAGCTCTCAGATGATCCATTTGACTGCGTGCGACTCAACACTGAAAACGTCCCGTGTATTGTGACGCTCTGCAAGGTATTTGGTGGTCTTGGCTTGAAATATCTGAAAAAGAAAATCACCTCACAAAAAGGGCAGGAATTGTAGAGCAGCCGTCATGTAAAAGTCAGCCAGAAATGTGTTGGGATTTGGGCCCCCGATAACATTTCATGCACAAACACACTGCAGTAACGTCAGTCAGGAGGAACATCGCCTGCTAACCCAAATGCAGTTCCTCCAATCCACTCGGGGGCCTTTGAGGTTGTCCAGCAGGGAGCGCTAGCGGGCCAGGGTCAGTGCTGGGAACCGCTTTAAAGCCACAACAGCGAGACCGAGTCACGACGCCAGCGCCCAGTTTAGACCTGGCTTGTTGAAAGGGGGCAGTGGAGGTCTGGCATGGTGAATGGGCCCATCGTGGTCAGGTGGGCCGCTCTCGCTCTTCCAGTTGGCTGAGGCCTTCTGGGTCTGTGGGCCGTCGTCTTGTGCAGGTGCTGTTAGAGCTTGCAGAGAAGCCTGGTGGGCAGAGGTTCAGCACGTGTGGGGTCCGGTGGTGGTGGTGAGGTGCACAATGTGCTATCACTTGTTACTTTAGGATCATATTGTCTTTGTATAATAAACCAATCCGTGGCAGGAGCGTCATTGGCCCACTGCTAGAAGATTAAGGAAAACAAGGAACCTTCTTGATGTTTCTCCTGGCAAAGCCCAAGAAGTGTTTTCTCCCAGAATTACGCAACATAAAAATAAAAAACCGAAGCAATGTGTAAAAAATGAGTGATTGTTGTAACAAAGAGTCTCCATGATGGCACAATTGGCGTGAGGCCTTCAAAAATAAGCAAGGGAGCAGGCCAGACCTTTAACTGGAGGCTCACCTGAACTTGTCCAGGCCCTTAAGACCACCTGCTGGCCCACAAATGGGAAGCTGGCAAAACAACCAGAAAGATACTAAGAAAAGCACTACAAGAGCGGGGATGACCATAAACCCGTGGCTTGGATGAAAAGGGCAATCTTTATAAATCAAGGATTTATTCACAGAAGACTAGATAATACAAAGAAAAATAAAACTCAAAAGAGCAAGAGGAGGCACAAAGGAATTGCTTAAACGATACGCCTGAGCAAACGAGAGCCAAAACCTAATCCAGAGATCGGAATTTTTGAAAGAGAGCACAATAAATTGAGAAAACACAATACTCACTTGACTCCACAATAAATGAATGATCTCCAACTCCTGAGCCTTCCCAGCTCACTTATATAACCAGAGGGAGGGCTCAGGCACCGTGATGTCAGGGTGGCCCCGTCTCCTGGGGCTCCACCCACAAAGAACAGCCGAACATTTAAAGAGACAGAACAATCAGCTATACACATAAAGGAAAATATTCCCTCTTTGATGGGCCGTATTCAGCGTCCAGCGCTTCATGCCCACTAGAAGTCGGTGCCAGCCCCAGAGCTGCCACGGCTGGTGACACCAACAGGCTGCCATCTCGTAGTCGCTGATCTTGTCATATTACAGGATTGAAAATCACAGCCCACGTCACACTTGCCGACCCTCCAGCACAGTCGCGCTCCTCTCCTATTCTGACAGCCAATGGCGTGCTGCCTGGCGGAGCTGGTGAAGTGCCAAGTGTTTACAGCAGCAGCCTCTGCCCTTAATTTCTCTTTTCCATTCTGTTAGGGGATGTAAAGTGTGTGACGCACTTCTCTTGTGTTGGCGAGGTCTACAGCCCCCCAAGCTGCCTGACGGCGGTGCCGCTGTGCGAAGGCTTGGTGGTTGTGGGGCATTGGGCCCGAGAGTCTCTTCTGTTTGTGAAGTTCCTTATTCCTGCTCACTTATTGGTTGTCGCCGACTGACGAGACCATCAGATGTCTTTGATTTGCTGCTCACACTTGAGGACCGTCTCTTTGTCTTCGCAGGAGCCCACCGCTAAAGTCACACCCTGGCACACTCTCGGGGAGTGCGTTGTTGCCAGATAACAAAATGACAGGTGGTTGTGACACGACGCCGCTCTCAGTTAAAGCTGCCATGTCGTGTGCAGCTTTAAGTGTTAAACGAGGTGATGGACGCTGATTTCATCTCCACTGGGTCGGCTCCAGCTGCCGTCGTCCGTTTCCACTGAAGTCGCATTCCTGCTGGCCCGGTCTGGAGACCCCCAAGGCCTCCTAAAATTCCAATGTGCTCAGAGGATCGGAATTCCATCTGCTGGCAGCTCGGGGTGTTGTTACAAACATCTGGCCGGTCAGCCTGCTCTCCCCAAGACGTTCATCTGGTGAATGAGTCCGCTCAGCCACATTTGTTATCTTGATCCTAACGGACCCTTAGCAGCCCCCCCACCCCGTCATGGGCCAGTCACACCAAAGGAAAATAGAAAAGCAGTAAAGTATGAAAACTGGGAGGCCTTGGACCTGAGCTGGTCAACGAGGGTTAGGCGCGGGGTGGAGACCTGCAGCGCCACAACTTGTTTGTGTTGGACTAAGGCCGGACCACCCGTACGTCGTGTCCACTTTTAAAATGTCTTTTCTCTCTCCACTGCTGCAGATCGGTCAGAGACATGTTGTGGACGCCACGCTTCAAGAGAAAGCCTGTTCAGTGGCGAGCCTGCTGGTGTCTGTGACGAGCAAGGGGACGATCACGTGTGTCCGGAAGATTGGAGGAGGCAGCTTAGACCCCGAGAGCATCTATGAGATGATTGAGGTGAGACCACCACCTTTGAATTGGATAAATCTGCTTTACTTTGGCACAGATGTTCGCCTCCGCTGACCACGCCACAGGCTTGGTGGATTTGAGGAGGTGTGGTGGCACAGCGGGCATCGCTGCCACCTCACACAGCCAGTGGTCCTGGTTATGGTCTTCTCTGGATTCTGCATGTTAGATGAGTTGCCTTTCCCCCTATTAGAGAGACCCTTGAGCTTGGAGTAAAGGAAAACTCTGCTCAGAGATGTTTTCTCCCCCCATATGTCATTTACCTCGTGTCGTTTGGAGTGATGGCCGAGAACGTTTGACCTTTGACCTTCACTTTTAACCTGCGTCTTCCTACCTACGTTTTATTTGCATTTCTTCTCCCAGTCTACTTCATCAAATCTTCCTGTGTGTCCCTCAGCACAATAACGTTACTTCAGTGTCACCGATGCGGTCCATCGCGGTGCAGGGGCCTCAGGCGTAGGTCAGGGCCATCCTGTGATCAGCGGCCTGAACTGCTCTTTCCTTCCTCGGCTGCCCTCCCGTATCGACACCCTGACCGTTCACAGCGCCTTCTGCACGCACTCATCTGCCTCGTCCACTGGCTGGCACAGGTGCCATCTGCACTCGCATTTCCTCAACTCCTTGAGCAGAATCTGGCGGCCCACCTGGGTCAGTGGACTTTAGAAGGGGAGATGTGCCTCCTAAATGCTGGCGGGTCAGGCCTGAGCACCTGTGTCAGATCCTCCTGTCATGACCGGGTTCTGCTATGTGGCGTTTCTTATCTGCAGCTTTAGACACTCCTTTACGTACTCGGTCAGTTACATTTATTACTTTCTAAAAATATTCTAACAAGTGCAGCATGCGTGACGTTCCTAAGCACGATGTCAACGACTGTTCTGCATAGGCAGGTGGCACCTGAACCACAGCACATTTTATGCCAACTTCAGGAGTATTTTGTCTTGGTAGAGTAATGTATTCCTCGACTTTCCCCTTTTGTATTATTAATGTGTAGCCTTTGTCAGAATTCCTCAGATCTCCCAGACTTGCTACTGTTGATCAGGTGTTATAGTATAGAACTTCTCATCTACATTTATAACCAAAGTCCATTTGAATGTTGGCAACCATACAACCTGATAAATGGTGAAGTGTAGTCTCAGGTGGCACACAGACTTGTAGTTACTTCAAACGTCTCCAGTTAAGGCCTCGTTGGTGCTCAGCTCTCTCCAGCACGGGCCGCATGCCTGTCTCAATATGGCTGCCGAGCTGTGCTCTTCATTGTGTTGTCCTTCTCAGTTCATGGTGTGTGAGCTGCTCCTTCATCATTTGTTAGTAACAGAGAGAGAGTGTCAAGGACTGAGCACATTTATAGGTTTTCTGTCCAACCCTTACAGCCAATAGGGCGTCGTGGTACTTAAAGGCTTCTGATACAAGCCACACTTCAGACCAATGGGGCGTTAGAACACCGTCACACCTGCCACCCTCCAAACCAGGTGTTAAGGTAAAGCTTGGCAGTTGGGCAGCCTGGCTTTGTGTGAGAGTCGACTGAGAGACGTTAGCCAGACTTGTTTCAGGCACATTACCCAAATCCTGCCCATTGCTTTTGGGCTTGTAAACCTGAATGCTTCTTCTCACTAACGTAACACTGATATTCCATTTGCTTTGCCTAAATTACAAATAAAGGCATACAAAATATTTATCAACGTGTATACAAAATGTCACATCACAACCCGGAGGAGTCGTTAACTGGGGGTCTTACTGCATATGCTGTATGTTGCTGAATGGGTTCAGAAATGCGTAGGACCTTTTGGGCCCATTCACTCCATTCTTTCTAGTGTTTTAGTCCCACATCCCAACGCTCCTAAGCCACGATTTTCAAAGACCCTCGTCCCACCTGAATGTTTGAGCAGTGAGTGAACCATCGGGCCCTGACCTGTCCCACTTCTGGGTTGCAGTGCCACTGTTTGCGGCTCACAAGCTGCTACTGTTTATAATGGTGGTCTTTCTTGGTGGGTTGCCACTCTGCTGCTTCTGCTTGATTCCCCCCCCCCCCCCCCCCAAAGGTTCCACTTATCACGCTTGAATCGAAGGGGGGAAAGTGGGTCAGAAAGACACTTCTTCTTCTTTCGGCTGCTCCTGTTAGGGGTTGTCACAGCAGATCATCTTCTTCCATATTTTTCTGTCGTCTTCATCTTGCTGTGTCACCCCCATCACCTGCATGTCCTCTTTGACCACATCCATAAACCTTCTCTTAGGCCTTCCTCTTCTCTGACAGCTCTATCCTTAGCATCCTTCTCCCATTATACCCAGCATCTCTCCAAACCAATGCCATCTCGCCTCTCTGACTTTGTCTCCCACCTGAGCTGACCCTCTAATGTCCTCATTTCTAATCCTGTCCATCCTCATCACACCCAATGCAAATCTTAACATCTTCAACTGTGCCACCGTCACCAGCCCATATAACACAGCTGGTCTCACTACCGTCCTGTAGACCTTCCCTTTCACTTGCTGATAACCGTCTGTCACCAATCACTCCTGACACTCTTCTCCACCCACTCCACCCTGCCTACACTCTCTCTCTTTATCACCTCTCTTCCACAATCCCTGTTACTCTGTACTGTTGATCCCAAGTATTTAAACTCCTACACCTTCACCAACTCTACTCCCTCATCTTCACCATTCCACTGACCTCCCTCTCATTCACACACATGTATTTTGTTGTGGTGGTCCTACTGACCTTCATTCCTCTCCTCTCATACAGTATCTCCACCTGTCCAGGTTCTCCTCAACTTGCAGATCACAATGTCATCAGCAAACATCACAGTCCATGGGGACTCCTGTCTAATCTCGTCTGTCAACCTGTCCATCACCATTGCCAATAAGAAAGGGCTCAGAGCCGATCCCTGATGTAATCCCACCTCCGTCACTCCTACCGCAGACCTCACCACTGTCACACTTCTCTCGTACATATCCTGTGCCACTCTTACGTACTTCTCTGCCACTCCCGACTTCCTCATACAATACCACAGCTCCTCTCACTCACCCTGTCATTTTCTTTCTCAGGTCCACAAAGACGCAATGCAACTCCTTCTGGCCTTCTCTCTAAACTTCCTGATCAACATCCTCAGAGCAAACATCTCATCTGTGGTGCTCTTTCTTGGCATGAAACCATCCTGCTGCTCACTGATCATCACCTCACTTCTTAACTGAGCTTCCACTACTCTTTCCCATAACTTCATGCTGTGGCTCATCAGTTTTATCCCCCTGTAGTTACTGCAGTCCTGCACATCCCCCTTATTCTTAAATATCGGCCCACCAGTCCACTTCTTCTCCACTCCTCAGGCATCCTCTCACTTTCCAAGATTCCATTAGAAACTCCACTGCCATCTCTCCTAAACACCTCCATGCTTCCACAGGTATGTCATCTGGACCAACGGCCTTTCCATTCTTCATCCTCTTCATTGCTGTCCTTACTTCCTCCTTGCTAATCTGTTGCACTTCCTGATTCACAATCTCCATATCATCCAAACTCTTCTCTCTCGTTCTCTTCATTCATCAGCCTCTCAAAGTCTTCCTTCCATCTGCTCAACACACCCTCCTCAAAGACACTTATTGAGGTCACAAAGACATTGATTTATGAAAGAGTGAGTGGGGACACCAAAAAGGTCAAGAAGCTCTGGCTTAGAGGGGGTCCACATGCGGCGGTGACACCCATGATAAAAGTGAAGGCGCGCATTGGCAGATCTTTTACGAGACGTCGGTGCCTTTGATTGGAGGAGGCAGGAGTGAAGCAGCTCATCAAAACTAGAAGAAAAAAAAAAATTTAACCGTGCCGGTGACATCAAGCTGTCACATGCTTCAGTCATCGAGTGACAGCCATCAATGGAGCGGTCGAGTGACGAGAGCCGAGCCAACGTTCTACACGTGCGTTTAGTTTCAGGTGAATGTTTAGCGAGTTTCAGCGCCGATGTTTTACCGCCGTGTGTTGCCTGACTGGCCTCAGCGAGTCTGCTCTTGATGATGATGATGCATTTTATTTCTATACCTGCAGATGGTTACCTGGTTTAACATGGCAGTGCGTCAGTAATACTCTGAATTAACCGATATGTTTACTCCTTGATGTGCTGTGAAGCTGACGACCTCCGTTCCCCTTTTTCTATTCCCAACCCGAGCCCCCCAAGTATGAACGGGCCGCGCTGCTTTATCTTGTATCAAAAAACGGACCCTTTAGTTAGTCGTTCTTTACAGGTGTCTGTTAGTGGATTGTGCGCAGCACGCCGTTTTCTGATTGGTCGTTGCCCCCCAGTGCTCTGGTGACCCTGATCTCGCACATACAGGATCAAATGGACAGGAGCCCACGATTCTTTTCCCTTGGTGACCCCCAATGCACGAGACTTAACCTTTCCTGCAGCAGGCGCTTCCACCAAAATAATGGAGTGATTTGTTTATTTATGTCAAGTGGTGGGAATAAAGTCACAAATGTCACTCGCACGTGTCACTCTACTGCTGGGCGTCTCGACAGCCACACGTCATTTCTCAGGACACAACCAGAGTTTACCACAGACAGTCTGGAATTCTCCTCAGGACCCGCTTTGCTGCAGCAGACGGTGACACCAAGCTAACCCCCCCCCCACACACACACCCCCCATCTCGGGGGTCACGATGGCTCATCTTCAGTCCTGCGACCGGCAAGTTTAAGACTCCTAGAAGACATTTGGGGGACCCGCCCCTCACCTCACTATTGACAGTGAGAGACTAAACGGAGACGACGGCCGTCTGACTGAACGACACTTAAAGACCCCACAAAAAACCGACACACAAAGGCAGACATGTAAAGCGAGTTAAGTGCGGATTGGCCCTTAGAAAACAAACTGTGGACGTGACACGGCGGGGGGGCTTTACTTAGCTGTTCACTTATTGGGGACGAGGCAGCCCCCCCAACCGCTATCTGTCAATTCATCTTCACCACACACAACGCAGCCCACCACCGTGAGCCCACGACTTCACTTAAATCAACCTGCTGCCCATCGTCTGTCCTCCAGCGGAGTGAAAAGGTGCCATTGGGAGCCCAGCAGCCCGATGACCAATTAGATAAAGAAACATTGCATTTTGGGAAGTCCCATAAATTAGCGACCCACTTACAAACCCATAAAGACCCCCAATGGACGCAGCCCCCTCTTCATTTGTCAAACATGCAGACCAGTTGATATTCAAACAGGATGCAGGATTTAAGGACTGTGGCCTCGCTGGCACTCGACGACACACAAAGGGCAGCTGGAGGTGCCCACCGTCTGTAGGGCTTAGAAAGAATGGGAGGTCAAAAAAAAAAAATATTCAGTGGGTAAATGTGAGGGGCCAAACTGGCACCAGCTAAGAGGGCAGTCAAATCACAGCTCATTACAACATCTGACCACAGTGGACGTTGGACCCTCTAACAGAAGACCCTGCCAGGCTCCACATGTGGTCACTAAAACTGAATGAATAAACAGTGGAAAAAATGTCACCTGGCCTGGCAGACTCCGTTTGTGCTGCAGTATGGCATCAGCCACTGGAGTCCATTGGGCCACCTGCCTTGTGCCAGTGTGACAGGTTGGCATTGCAGTGGTGTGGGGGGCACACGTTAAACCTCTCAGTGCCACCTGAATCTCATTTGAGTGCCAAAGTGTACCTGCCCACCCCATGATGACCACAGTCTGCCCTTTCTCAATTGGATATCACACTGGCATGACGGTGACAGTACGGGCCACTTGAGTGTCTCCAACCCTGCGTCCAGTTGAGTGTCTGCTGGATGTTAAGGTGGTTCCTTGTGACCCCCTGGTACAGTAAGTGGTAACTTGACCCTTTTTTAATTGACAGGCCCACTGTGGCACTTGTGGCAGTCAGTTTTATGAGGCCTCTTGTGATGAGCCCACCCGACTCTGCGCCGCACCTCCTTCTGCCGTCATACCCAGCAAGTGTTGGCGCCGTTTTGTTCTCATAACCGACTTCTTTAGTTCCACTGGCAGCTGTTGACTTGCACACGTGGCACGGACGTCTCTTCCAGGGTTCACGGTTGCAGGACCGCCGGGCAGGAGGCCATGAGCTTTGGAATTTTGAGAGACGCTCCGCAGTCCCAGCCTCACTTGCTGAATCTCCGACTCCACCATTCGTAGTTTGTTCCCGATTTCCACAACGTTCTGCGTGACGCGCTGCTGCCTGGCGCCTTGTCTTAAAGACACTTCCCTTAACGTCCAGTAGGTGTCCTCGAGTCACTCTAAAGAATTCTGATGGATGAGCTGCAGTGACACCTCTGGGGACACACAGATGACATCCAGCAGGTTAAGGAGCCTGGAGCAGTGGGCCAGGCCATTTACTCCCATAACGCACTCTGCTTTGTCTTGTCATAACATGTTGAGCTGAGTGAATGCTGTCCTCTCTCCAGCTGCAACTGTTTTCTCTTCTCCCTCCAATGCTCTTTGTAATCAGATCCTTACGTTTTTTCTGGATAAGGTCATGAACATTAGATCCCAGATCTCCATTTCTTCTTCTGGCTCTGTTGATTTAGCCGTTCCTGTACACGGCTCCCTCACTAGCTTTGAACCCATTTCGCTCCCCCATCTGGAAAAAATCGTCGCCTCAATGAAGCCTTCAGGCTCTCCGGACGATGTGGTGCCGTCCAGACTGCTGAAAGATGTCTTTCCTGTGATTCGATATGATGTCTTAAAGATCATAACTAGTAGTCTATCTTCGGCTACAGTTCCTTGTGCTTTCAAACACGCAGTTGTACATCCAATCGTGAAAAAACCTGATCTTGACCCTGCCGTCTTCTCCAATCTTCGTCCAATTTCCAAACTACCTTTCCTGTCAAAATTGCTCGAAAAAGTAGTTTATGAGCAATTAATTCACCACCTACAGGACCATCAGGTAATGGACCTTTTTCAGTCAGGCTTTAGGCCCCAACACAGCACAGAAACCGCGCATTTACGTGTCCTAAATGATGTCCTTTTGGCATTGGACTCAGGACTCTACGTGATTATGGTTCTTCTCGATTTATCTGCTGCCTTCGACACAATCGACCACGACATCATGATCTCCCGACTCGAATCCTGGGTTGGTGTATCTGGCTTAGCCCTCGACTGGTTCAGGTCATATTTCTGCAACAGGACTCTTAGAGTCATGCTAGATGATTTTTCATCTGAATCAGTCCCACTCCCATGTGGTGTCCCCCAGGGTTCCATTTTGGGGCCACTACTTTTTTCAATTTACATCCTGCCTTTAGGTGCAATTTTTAGAAAACATGCAATCTCGTATCACCTATATGCTGATGACTGCCAAATTTATTTCTCCCTCAAGTCAGCTGACTCCACTAAACCTCTTCTCGACTGCTTATCTGACATTAAGGACTGGCTGGCTGTAAACTTCCTTCACCTGAACGATTCAAAAACCGAGGTCATTGTTTTTAGTCCCGACCGCAAACAGACCCTACCCCTTGGCCTCGACTTTCTTCCCATTCCAGTAACTTCGTCTGTTTCCAATCTTGGAATCAAAATGGATATGGTCCTGAAAATGGATGCTCAAGTCAACAGCACAGTAAAATCCTGCTTTTTCCATCTCAGGCGAATTGCCAAACTCAAACCAATTCTGCCTTACCACCTCCTGGAATCAGTAATCCATGCATTCATTACGTCCCGGCTCGACTATTCTAATTCCTGCCTATATGGTATTAGTAAAGCCACTCTTTCGAGACTCCAATTGGTTCAAAATGCGGCTGCAAGACTTTTAACTGGAAGCAGCAGAAGCCAACACATTACACCGATTTTAAAAACCCTACACTGGCTGCCGGTTAGCTTCAGAATTGATTTTAAGATACTCCTCTTAACCTATAAGGCACTAAATGGTCTAGCCCCTGCCTACTTGAGTGTCTTGCTCCATCGTCACAATCCCCCTCGTGTTCTTAGATCCGCAGATCAGCTGCTCCTAACCGTTCCCAAGGCACGTTTTAAAGTTCGTGGTGAAAGGGCTTTTTCTGTCTGTGCAGAACTGGAACTCCTTACCTTTAGTGGTTAGGCAAGCTGCTTCAGTCACCACATTCAAATCACACCTAAAAACGCACTTCTTCACATTGGCTTTTAATTCTTAACCTGTCTTATTTCCACTTGCTTTTTGCTATTTCTCTGTTTTATTGGGTCCCCTGACCCGTTTTTAGTGTCTCTGTTTTAATTCTCTCTTAATGTTTGTTTTTAATATTTGGCTTTTAGTCTTGCTTGTTTTAACTGTACAGCGCTTCGGTCAGTTGTAATGCTGTGTTCTTAAGCGCATAACAAATAAAAATGGTATGGTATGGTAAGGAGTGGCACCCAGGACTCCAGAGGTGGGCTCACTTAGGGTGTCACTGCGCCAGAAGTGTTGTACTCAATGCCAGCACTGGTGAAGCTGTGTGATGCCACGGCAAACACAGAAGTGCCATTCAGTGGCATTCAGTGTAGTAGGACACAAACAGGAATGACAGCCTCAGACTACCAGCAGGTGGGCACCCGGCCAGCACTGAAGTGAGCAGCCCCCCAGTGTAACAACAGATGGGGGGTTATAATTAGAGGTCGCTTCACTGGCAGTCCCTCCTTACACCACATTTTGGTAGGCACCGACCGCGGTGCCAGACCTGCCATGACCCTGTCATGTAGCCGTCCCTCGAATTTGTCCCTCGTCACACTCACTCTGGTCCTGCCACTTGCCCAACACGTCACCTGTAAGAGGGGGCTCTTCACTCGCCGCCTGACATCTTTGTTCAAGTTTGTCATTCCAGCCACGTCTAAGATACGGGGGGACAAAACTGAGTCACTCAGGACCAGAAGGGAAAGCCACAAAGAAAAGTAAACCACAAATGTACAGGATGTGCGTACAAACACACCGAGTCACACAAGGGTCACACTGTCACACATGCAGTCACACTGTCACACATACAAAGACGGTGCTAAATTCCCAAAGCCCTCTGTAAACGCTATGGCGGCAGTGAGCACCGTGGTGTGGAAGTGCTGGCCTGTCACGCGGGTTTAGCCGTCTTACCGCTGGTGGACATTCAGCTCGTGAGAGGGGACTGGGGGGTCCGGTTTGAATGCTGTGGCTGGCCGATGTCACCGCAGGACCAAACTGTCTGCTGTGTGAGCCGCTGGCCTAATCGGTGACGTCCGTCTGCAGTCGGGGTCTCCTCGCGCATGACCCTCACCCTCTTTGAGGACGCGCGTGTCAAGTGGAAACCTCCAGCTGGTGGTGTATTGGTGGTGGCATCACTGACTGACTGATGGATGGGTGGGTGGCATTGGGCTAAGCAGTTAATTGAGATTTTCTGCCAGCGTGTGCGGGTCACGTCTCCTGCCCAGGGCTTTATTTGATCCCAGTGACGTTTGTTTTTTTCTTTTTTCAAGACAGGGAAGCGGGTTGGCAAGGCGCTACATGCACCCCTACAGGACATTCTGAACAAAGAAGAAAGCCTGGGCAAGAGTCGAGAGAAAGTGGGCTTCATTGGCTAGTGGGGGTGCCTGGGTGCCCCTCCAGACTTGTGTGTTTTTTTGTTTTCTAATAAAGCCATTTTTTGTATTTTTGGTCAAGTCTGCCTTAAGTGCCAGTGCAGACCCCCCAGTGCCAGTGCTTGGCCGTTCAGTAATCTTACAACTTGTCCCCAAAGAGTGCCAATGCGGAGGAGTGACAGAGGTGGCCACACTGCAGGTGCTGATATTCTGTGCCACCTTCAGCACCCTCTGTTGTACCTCTAGAGCTGCCCACTCTTTCCATCATGTCCCTTCTGCCATTGATGTCGGTCATCTGTGGCCCTGGCACCGCTGGGTTGGCAGACTGGCCTCTTCAGCTCCATCCACAGATTTAATGAAGGAGTTGGCGCGGTTTGGCCACATACTCAGAGCAGGGGGCTACACACACAACCCTGTGATGAAGCAACATGGAGAGCGTGATGGTGTGCCAGCCTGGACATGCTGAGCTCTATTGATTAGCAAGGCCCAAGTCCAGTGGCAGAGGATGGCATAGAGTCCTAAACTGGGGGCTTTGGTGGTCCAGTGGGGTTAAACACTGAGCTGGCAGAGCAGTTTGTGTGCCAGGACGGTGTGCTGGACTCAATGGGGGTGTGGTGACAACTGGCAAACTGCAGGTGTCCTGCACCAGCCGGCCGAGGTCACCCCCCAGCTCCAGATAGCTCAGGTTGGGAGACCCTTTAAGCAAAAGGCGCACTAAAATAAAACTGAAGTGACACCTGCCTGACCAGATGGATCCCCCACTTCTCCTGTCACGGTGGTCTTTCCTGAATCAGTGAACGACACAAAAGGGTGGCAGAGGACTTCGGTGATCGGACACCGTGGAGGGGTGACAGACGCGTCCCTCTCACTCCTCAAAGTGGCAGCTGATGGGCCGTTTTCAATGGCTGCATCTTCACAGAGTGCCCTATAGGCGGGTGTGTGAAAGGCGCCATAAAACAAGGCAAAGCCCCCTCGTGTCATCTCTCCAAAGGAAAGGCAGATAAAGGCCGACGGAGGAAGTGCCCCCCACCCACCGCTGTTACACGCCACGCACTTCTTGGCCATTCAGTCAAAGGCGCTATATACTGGGAGACTCGGAGCATTTTGGAGATCCAGCAGCCCCCTTTGCGGACCCCCTGGCCTCTGCTGGCATTTAAAGCCGGCGGCGTCTGGCAGCTTGAAGCGAGTTGGAAGGAGCCCCCGGACAGCCGTTTTTGATTAGCCCCCCCCCCCCCCTCGATAGGACGTCAAAGTTAAAAGCGACGGCCGCGCCAGCCCCCCGCTCACTTGTAAGACGATGGAGCGGAGAGGCGCCTGCCTGCTGGTCTGCCTGCTGTGCGTCGTGCCCACTGCCACTTCACAGAACGCCACAGAAAAGAAAGGTAAGCTGACGCCAACTTACTCGATGGCGGGGGGGCTGCATTTCAGGGAAGAGGTGGCACAGCCGGGACCAACCCTGAACAGGGCGGTGGCACTACATGATGTCTCTATGTGGCATGGGCAGGGAAGGAGCCCTTACGGTGGCGTCACATTCTGTGACTTCGAGTCGGAGGGGATGTCACCCTTGATGGCCGCAGTTGTGAGGCTGTCTGACTGCACAGCCCTGTGACGGAGCAGGGAGGGCGAGGGCAGGCAGCGTGGCACAGCGGTGACAGCTGTGGACTGCTAACCCTGAGGTTGTGGGTTCAAATCCCAGCGCTGGCACTGTGTGACCCGCAGCAGGTCACTTCACCCACCTGGGCTCCAAATGGAAACACCAAACAAATGGAACCGATTTGATCTGACATGATGGAAGTCACTTTGGATAAATAAAGAAACGTGAATGAGTGGCACTCGCAGCCTGTTAAGATCTGTGACCTCCACCTCTTTTTAGTTTGTGACCTCCAAGGCCCCCCCCCCCCCCGCTTATTCTGCGTCACTTCTAACTCTGGGTGTCACTCATTGCTGGCCTGCTGTCATCTACACTGAGTGGCACCTTCGACTGCCAACAGGGGGGATCTGGTGGTCAAGGAGGGTGACGGGGGGGGGGGGGGGGTGTCACACTACATGAATGTTCACCCCAGGGCTGGTTATGTAAATGAAGTCTGTGACTGCAACATTCATGCAATGTGACAGAGCCAGCAGCTTTGGGGGCGTGACCAGGGGCGGGGTTTGACATTTAGGCCATTCAGATGATTGTATGTTCATTAGAGTCACAAATCTCAGAGTAACACATTGTGGCCTGCAGGGGGCGCTCCAGCAACACTCAAGGCCTCCCTGCAGCAAGTGCACCACAATAAGCACAAACGCCACGCTACCTTCTCGCTTCTTCTTCTTCTTCTCTCCACCTCCTCTGGCTCCCAGAATGAAGGCGGGGGGCTTCTTTCATCCGGTGGTCTGGAAACACATCCGGGTGAAGCCCAGTGAAGTAGGGCTCTGCAGCACCCCCTGGTGGCACCCATGGAACCCAACAGGGCTGTGCTGAACTCCAACTCCCATGATGTTCCCACAGGGGGGCAGCCCTCTAGTGCTCCGGGGGTGGTAATGCCCTGTGGGTGTTCTCTCCCCCGCCCCTCCCACTAAGGAGGCATCCCAGCCAGGTGAGCCGTCCACCCCAACGTTCAAAATGGTGAAATTAGGAAAAAGTACACGAGTCTCGTCTACGATATTGAAATGGCAGAAAACGTGTTGTGGTGGATTGAAAGTTGTCAGCTTCTTATACTAAGAGAGAATGAACGCATGGCACAATACGCTGAGGTTTGAAGGGGAGGTGGGTTGGCATTGCTAAATCGGCCCCCCGTCTCTGTGTGTGTGTGTGTGTGTTGACACCCAGGTCTCCTCCAGGTTCTTGCGACTTGAGCGACGTCGGCATGCCAGCCATTCACTGAGTGGAGTTGTTGCTGAAGGCACGCAGGATGCCATTGAACGCTGGCACGTTGTATTTGGGAGATGATCGTCGTTTGAGTGGCATTGGCCTTCAGTGATGTGCTGGGGGGCTGCGGTCCTGAGGCCGTTTCGATTGTTTCCTTTTTATCCCACCATGTCGGTGTCTTCTATGCTACAGTTTGAGGATTTTTAGTGTCGTCGTCATCATCATCATCATCATTTGTGTTATCGTTGGACTGTGCAGGTCGTCAGATGGCAGTGGGATGTGGGGGGGGGGGGGGGGGGGGAATAAACCTAATCAGACAGTTGAACCCACGTGTTTATAGGTGTGTGTGACTCACAAACAAATACTAAAATAAAATAAACTCAGCTGCTGTGCCCCTGCCCAGGTAACTTAAAGGGCAGAGCTGGCTGTGGCCCTGGCACAGTGTTCTGATGGGTTCTCGCCCTTTGAGCTGTTGTGGCTGCACTCCTTCATAGGAGGCTCCCCTGCAGCTGGCGCTGAAGTTGCCCGGAGATGTGATGTGATGCCCTCAGGCTGATGCCACCCATCAGTGCCACCAGTGTAGGGATGTAAACACCACACCACCACTGACTCCTGAAAGTGTGACAGCTCTTTACAGTGGGCACACATCAGTGAGCCACCAGCAGTCCAGTCCAGTCTTGACTTTATTGTTGGATGCCCCCTCTGCCAGAGTCGTCTCTCCATAAAATACGGCCACTAGTTTTATGCACGCAGGGCAGTGAGAAGGTGCCAAGCAGGCCACGCTCTCCTGGTGCTCCAGTGGCACTCAAAGCGTCACACATCATCAGATGTCATCAGTCACGTGGCAGTGACACCTTGATACATGGTCTGGACGCAGTGAGCTTCAGTAAGATGACACAAGTGTCACACAGCCCACCGTCACCAATGCTTGGACGTTTCACTCTCACAGCATGCGGCAATGAAGACATTCCAGGAATCCACTCCCGTCTCCGGGTGTAACGGGCAAACCCGATGGCAGCTTGTGAATGTGTGTGAGACGTCACCATCTTACAAAGTGTTCTGTGCCTGTGATGAACACCACAACGTGGGCTCGGGACCACTCAGCACCGCTCACCGCTGCACCCACAGATGCCAGTTCAGGCAGGGGGCACGAGTGCCGCCATCTTTGGTGGGCTCGGACTCACCTGAGTAAAACAGTGAAGTTGGACATTCAATATTTCAGACAGTTTTAGCCATCATGTGGGCTACAGAAGAAAAGGACCACCTAAACCACTACCAGCGTCTGTCCAAGTAGGGGGCCCTGGCACCTCTGTGAGGCACCATTAATGCATAAAGACAAGGACACATTTTGGTGCCATCCAGACGTGGTCCGTTCCAGGGACATCCCAGCAGTTTCCATCAGGACAACAGCAAACGAGTGCATGGCGGCGTCAGCAGAGAGTGCGGGTACGAGACTGGTGGTCCTGAGCCGTGTGGCACAGCATGAAGCAGAAGAAGAATTACCTGTCAGAACACAAAGAACAAAGTGGAGGTCGTCACCAAGTGTGAGTTAGAGTGTCACACTACAGGACCTAATGACGCCCCCCCCCCCACGTACATACGTCAGGGCGCCCGTCTCTCCTCCGTCCCCGCCCCTTGTCTGACCCCTTTGCACTCATCAATTCCGTTTTCCTTGATGTGACCCCCAGATGCAGCAAACGCAGAAGCGATTGAGGAGCTCAAGAAGCAGATGGACGACATCTGGAAGGAGCTGAACCTGATGAAGGAGCAGCAGGCGCTGCAGACAGGTGGGTAAATACATGCACAGGAGACTTTGTGGTGTGGTTTTACTCCGTTAGCCCCTCGGACTCTTAAAGGGGTATCAGGAAGGTGGTGGGAGTGGTGCCAACGACTGGGCACTGCGGGCCTGGCAAGGATACCATGTAGTGCAGTCAAAAGCCCCCAAACACAAAGACCACTTTACCGACCCTGAAAAACGAAATCTCTAAAGTACGGATTACTTCATTTTACCCTTAATAAATGCAATGTCAAAAAACAGAACTCTGTTGTTCCACTATTGGACTATAAAATGTCCTTGTAAAGTGACAAGCTAGGTAGCTAATTAGCACAGGCTAGAAATATACCGAAATATTTAAAATTATGCTAAGGTACTATATAAGATAGACAGACAGACAGACAGACAGACAGACATGAAAGGTGCTACATGATAGATAGATATAAATATGAAAGACACTAACAGAATGATAGAGTGAAAGGCACTAGATAAGTAGATAAGGCACTATATAATAGAATGATAGAGTGAAAGGCACTAGATAATAGACAGACAGGCAGACAATGCGGGGCACAAGTGCTGCTCGCTCCAACACTGTGGCTCTTTTCCGATTCATGGTTATGCCTTTTGGAGTTGCTGAAATGCCTGCCACCAAAGAAATGATATTTGATTTTAAGAGACAGAAATCTGTATGTTCACCTATTGTAGTTCTGGGAGAGGAGGTAGAAATAGTGAATGAATATAAATACTTAGGAACTTACCTAGATAACAATCTTAACTGGAATACAAATACAAAAAATTATTTTCTAAATGCTACCAGCGCTTATTTCTCCTCCATAAACTCAAACTATTTAAAGTAGACAAGGACCTCATGTTGTCCTTCTATCGTAGTATGATCCAGTCCGTGATCACTTTCAGTTTCATTGCCTGGTTTTATAGTCTGACAAACCAAAACTCAAAAAAGCTCCAGCAGATTACGAAGTATGCAGCTAAAGTTATTGGGGCAGATGTAGATGACGTGACTGGTGTGTGTGTGTCAGAGGGCAATGCTAAAGAAACTGGAAATCATCTCAACTGATGACAGACATCCATTACATGGAGAACTAAACTTCAGTAAATCAGGAAGGAGAGTCGCTTTGAAAACCCACACAAATCGCTCCAGAAACTCCTTTCTTCTTAGTGCCAGACGACTTTTCAATAAGAAATATCGGAGATAATGATTAAGGTTTTGATATATATCCTGTTACCTTTTTTTTTTTGGTATAAATATGTTTTATCTAACTGCCTTACCTTAACCTTTCTTATTTCTATTTGTATGTTTTATTTCATTCTGTCTGTTACCTGTTATTAGATGCAACTGAGAAGGCAAATTTCATGTTTTCCTGTGTAAACATGACTAAATAAAGAAACCTAAACCTAATCTTTCAGAACTGGACGGACAGACAGACATTTTAGTTTTTTTTCTCCACAAGCTCATGAAATATTATAACAAGTGTGAACAACCAGCCCCTTCAAATTCATATGAAGAATTACAAAAAAAAAAAAAACTCATTAAAATATTTGACTTGATGAACAATCCTGATAATGAAGGGACACCCTGAGGTCTCTCTCGTTGTAAACGTCTGCAGCGGATTCTGAAGGGTTTGGACCCCCCGTCACTTTCTGCACATGTTACTGTGTTGTACATTTCATTTTCATTTTGGCCCATCAGTCTTCACTCGTCATCCCATAATGACAAAGTGAGAAGGTGTTTTCCTCTAAGAAATGGTTTCATTCTAAAGAAGTACATTCCAAGCTCTTAAGAAGGACAGTCGAGTTAAAGACGGGCTCTCCGATTCTCCTCAGTCTTTTCCTAAACTCCTCCGTTAAATCTAAATGAGGTTTACTTTCTCTTTAAATGACGGGGACTGCCATCATGTATTCCTGGGCGGGAGTGCAATCTCACCCCCCACCTAAACTGTTTTTACACGCGCACACTGTGTGTGTGTATATATATATATATATATTTGTTTTCTTCTTTCACTATTGTATATATTACTGTGACGGTGTCGTTTGTTTGTACGTACTGTACCTTGTTGTGTGCAGCGAGCTAACAGCGTGAGACGTTCCTCAAGTCAGCGCCGCCTGGCATTAAAGTTCCAACTTCAACCCTCAGACGCCGATCTGCTCTGACGTCATTCTGGCCACGACCACCGAGCTGTTTGCCTCTGCACGACCTCCTCGTATTCAATTCAATTCAATTTGCTTTTATAGGATGTTCTTCACCGAATGCAGCTGCGGAGCACCGGGACAAGTTCTCATGACAAATACAAATAAATTTTTCAAATGAGTGATCACGCAGGTCTGTTTAAACTGACAGGAAATGACACGTGATGGGAGCCCCCCCCCCAATGTCCGTCCGTTCCCGATTTGGATTTTTTATTTCGCTTCGGTATTTGTTTTTTGTCCTTTTCAGTGACGTGCGGTGAGGCTCGTGGCTGGTGACTCCGTCAGAGTCAGATTTACAGATAAATGAACCCAAAAGAGTTGCTAATTCACTATTCAGTTGGCCGCCAGCTTGCACATTGACTGATTATGGTCACTGGTTATGTTTCATATCTCATCTCATTCTTTACACACACACACTGGTAAGGCGCAGATGTGGATAAGAGCGAGCGGCGACAGGGAGAGCAGAGAGCGCGCATTGGCTCCTCACCCTCCACGTGTTCTAAATCTGCCGTTGCAATTCCACAATTCATACTCATTCTGTACAAATAAAAGTATTGAGTGGTGTCCAAAAAAACGGATTTCAATTTTGACCTTAATTGAAATCCATCCATTGTCTCCCGCTTATCCGAGGTCGGGTCGCGGGGGCAGCAGCTTGAGCAGAGATGCCCAGACTTCCCTCTCTCCGGCCACTTCTTCTAGCTCTTCCGGGAGAATCCCAAGGCGTTCCCAGGCCAGTCGAGAGACATAGTCCCTCCAGCGTGTCCTGGGTCTTCCCCGGGGCCTCCTCCCGGTTGGACGTGCCCGGAACACCTCACCAGGGAGGCGTCCAGGAGGCATCCTGATCAGATGCCCGAGCCACCTCATCTGACTCCTCTCGATGCGGAGGAGCAGCGGCTCTACTCTGAGCCCCTCCCGGATGACTGAGCTTCTCACCCTATCTTTAAGGGAAAGCCCAGACACCCTGCGGAGGAAACTCATTTCAGGCGCTTGTATTCGCGATCTCGTTCTTTCGGTCACTACCCATAGCTCATGACCATAGGTGAGGGTAGGAACATAGATCGACTGGTAAATTGAGATCTTCGCCTTGCGGCTCAGCTCCTTTTTCACCACAACAGACCGATGCAGAGCCCGCATTACTGCGGATGCCGCACCGATCCGCCTGTCGATCTCACGCTCCATTCTTCCCTCACTCGTGAACAAGACCCTGAGATACTTGAACTCCTCCACTTGGGGCAGGATCTCG
Source organism: Erpetoichthys calabaricus (assembly GCF_900747795.2). Classification (NCBI taxonomy): domain Eukaryota; kingdom Metazoa; phylum Chordata; class Cladistia; order Polypteriformes; family Polypteridae; genus Erpetoichthys; species Erpetoichthys calabaricus. The sequence goes on from NC_041406.2 coordinate 1,196,326, forward strand.
CTACCAACCCTGAGAGGGCACTCCACCCTTTTCCGGCTGAGGACCATGTTCTCGGATTTGGAGGTGCTGATTCCCATCCCAACTGCTTCACACTCGGCTGCGAACCGATCCAGAGAGAGCTGAAGATCACGGCCTGATGAAGCAAACAGGACAACATCATCTGCAAAAAGCAGTGACCCAATCCTGAGCCCACCAAACCGGACCCCCTCAACGCCCTGGCTGCGCCTAGAAATTCTGTCCATAAAAGTTATGAACAGAATCGGTGACAAAGGGCAGCCCTGGCGGAGTCCAACTCTCACTGGAAACGGGTTCGACTTACTGCCGGCAATGCGGACCAAGCTCTGGCACCAATTGTACAGGGACCGAACAGCCCTTATCAGGGGGGCCGGTACCCCATACTCTCGGAGTACCCCCCACAGGATTCCCCGAGGGACACGGTCGAATGCCTTTTCCAAGTCCACAAAACACATGTAGACTGGTTGGGCAAACTCCCATGCACCCTCCAGGACCCTGCTAAGGGTGTAGAGCTGGTCCACTGTTCCACGACCAGGACGAAAACCACACTGTTCCTCCTGAATCCGAGGCTCGACTATCCGACGGACCCTCCTCTCCAGGACCCCTGAATAGACTTTTCCAGGGAGGCTGAGGAGTGTGATCCCTCTGTAGTTGGAACACACCCTTCGATCCCCCTTCTTAAAGAGGGGGACTACCACCCCGGTCTGCCAATCCAGAGGCACTGTCCCTGATGTCCATGCGATGTTGTAGAGGCGTGTCAGCCAAGACAGTCCTACAACATCCAGAGCCTTGAGGAACTCCGGGCATATCTCATCCACCCCCGGGGCCCTGCCACCAAGGAGTTTTTTGACCACCTCGGTGACCTCAGTCCCAGAGATGGGGGAGCCCACCTCAGAGTCCCCAGGCTCTGCTTCCTCATTGGAAGGCATGTTAATGGGATTGAGGAGGTCTTCGAAGTACTCCCCCCACCGACCCACAACGTCCCGAGTCGAGGTCAGCAGCGCACCATCCCCACCATATACAGTGTTGGTGGGGATGTCAATGTCCTCCCTTGGGACGTGGTCGAAGTTCTGTCGGAGGTGGGAGTTGAGGCTACTTCTGACAGGGGGCTCTGCCAGATGTTCCCAGCAGACCCTCACAACACGTTTGGGCCTACCAGGCCTGACCGGCATCCTCCCCCACCATCGAAGCCAACTCACGACCAGGTGGTGATCAGTTGATAGCTCCGCCCCTCTTAATTGAAATATTTAGTTGTTTTTAAAAGCTTTTACTTCTGATGATTTGATCAATTTTAATACAGACTGTGTACTGCTCTTAGAACAGGCACTATTATAATATGCGCTGCAAGGAAAAAGAAAAATAAATAATTCTGGGTGCGAGTGACCAACATTACTGACCTACTACACCACCCCAAGTACAGAGACACACCAGTGAAAGCAGGGTTAAGGTAAAAGTGATTATTGGAAGACAATACACACACTTAATGAAACAAAACCCCATCTACAGTGCATCCAGAAAGTATTCCCAGCGCTTCATCACTTTGTCCACATTTTGTTATGTTACAGCCTTATTCCAAAATGGATTAAATTCATTTTTTTCCTCAGAATTCTACACACAACACCCCATAATGACAACGTGAAAAAAGTTTACTTGAGATTTTTGCAAATTTATTAAAAATAAAAAAATTGAGAAAGCACAGGTACATAAGTATTCACAGCCTTTGCCATGAAGCTCAAAATTGATCATCCTTGAGATGTTTCTGCAGCTTCATTGGAGTCCACCTGTGGTAAATTCAGTTGAGTGGACATGATCTGGAAAGGCACACACCTGTCTATAGAAGGTCCCACAGTTGACAGTTCATGTCAGAGCACAAACCAAGCATGAAGTCAAAGGAACTATCTGTAGACCTCCGAGACAGGATTGTCTCGAGGCACAAATCTGGAGAAGGTTACAGAAAAATTTCTGCTGCTTTGAAGGTCCCAATGAGCACAGTGGCCGCCATCATCTGTAAGTGGAAGAAGTTCGAAACCACCAGGACTCTTCCAAGAGCTGGCCGGCCATCTAAACTGAGTGATCGGGGGGGGGAGAAGGGCCTTAGTCAGGGAGGTGACCAAGAACCCGATGGTCACTCTGTCAGAGCTCCAGAGGTCCTCTGTGGAGACAGGAGAACCTTCCAGAAGGACAAACCATCTCTGCAGCAATCCACCAATCCGGCCTGTATGGTAGAGTGGCCAGATGGAAGCCACTCCTTAGTAAAAGGCTCATGGCAGCCAGCCTGGAGTTTGCCAAAAGGCACCTGAAGGACTCTCAGACCATGAGAAAGAAAATTCTCTGGTCTGATGAGACAAAGATTGAACTCTTTGGTGTGAATGCCAGGCGTCACGTTTGGAGAAAACCAGGCACCGCTCATCACCAGGTCAATACCATCCCTACAGTGAAGCATGGTGGTGGCAGCATCATGCTGTGGGGAACTGGGAGACTAGTCAGGATAAAGGGAAAGATGACTGCAGCAATGTACAGAGACATCCTGGATGAAAACCTGCTCCAGAGCGCTCTTGACCTCAGACTGGGGCGACGGTTCATCTTTCAGCAGGACAACGACCCTAAGCACACAGCCAAGATATCAAAGGAGTGGCTTCAGGACAACTCTGTGAATGTCCTTGAGTGGCCCAGCCAGAGCCCAGACTTGAATCTGATTGAACATCTCTGGAGAGATCTTAAAATGGCTGTGCACCGACGCTTCCCATCCAACCTGATGGAGCTTGAGAGGTGCTGCAAAGAGGAATGGGCGAAACTGGCCAAGGATAGGTGTGCCAAGCTTGTGGCATCATATTCAAAAAGACTTGAGGCTGGAATTGCTGCCAAAGGTGCATCGACAAAGTATTGAGCAAAGGCTGTGAATACTTATGGACATGGGATTTCTCAGTTTTTTTATTTTTAATAAATTTACAAAAACCTCAAGTAAACTTTTTTCACGTTGTCATTATGGGGTGTTGTGTGCAGAATTCTGAGGAAAAAAAAATTGAATCCATTTTGGAATAAGGCTGTAACATAACAAAATGTGGACAAAGTGATGTGCTGTGTGTACATCCTATCGCACTGCAGTGCTTCCCACCCAACACAAGTCAAGGCACAAAACACTCAGGCGCATACTCCACTAACACATAAATTTGAGAAAAAGAACAAATGAATGTATTCGTAGTCCTTTAAATATTCTCTGTAAAGGATGAGCATCTCAGTCTGTGGTGGGGAATGAGGCGCCGACCATACCTACTGTTTCGGGAAATGTAGAGATTAAGAGTTCCTTGTACTCCTCTCCCGAATACCTTTCACCAGAAAGTAAATATAATTCGTCTTGAAATGAACCCGGGTTCACCTGACATTTTCCATGCGGTGTCGGTCCTTTCCCTGTGATGGTGGCCACTTCTCTCTTTGGCTCTGCGCTTCTCCTCTTCTTTTTCCCACCACCCATTTACATACTGATAGCCCCTCCTCATACAGTCTGTTGGCCCTCCAAGTCAGGTGCTCCCCTCCGCCAGCTTTACAAATGAAGCCATTAAACCAGTAACAGGAATGGGAAAAGGTACAAACTCACAGTGACGCACACATATTCCAGACGACCGTTACAACTGTTCAACAAAAGGATAATAAGAAAAACAA